>NC_141699.1:78955952-80253452 GCF_964263255.1 Lissotriton vulgaris
ACATTTTCTACTCTGATTTACACATGTATGATTCATTGTATCTGTATGTGTGTGTGATGTAAAGTGCTCCTACACCCTACACTGGCAAGAGAGGTGCATTAAAACAAATAAAATGCATGTGAGAGATGAGCTATGGAGAGATGAAAGGCGCTGTAGGAGGGTGATAGAGAGAGATTCATTGAAAGGTCCCAATAAATATTGTTGTTTCCTCGTGCACAGTAAGGTCATCCTTTACTATCCTTACAAAGCTAAAACAATTGAACATATAATGACAAATATGTTGCAGAATGCCCCATTTCCCCCAAATTGTCATGGGGGAGAACCCCCCAAATTTATCTTTTGTAGTTGTAAGGCTCGCTCGCTAACTACACTCAATGTGCACCGTACGGGGCTGGTCTGGAAATATTTGCCAGGGCTGCCTTGGGATCAGTGCTTGAGAATTCCTCCACTCACCCCAGGAATACCGCTACATACACAATGGTTTGCACTGGTTTTGCCTGGTGTGTTATGATAAGGCAGGTGCAGCATGAGCAGTCCTCATTGTCAGTTTGTTGACAGCAGACAGCAAATTGTAAATGAATGATAATTTAATCAACTCGAGGACAGGCAGCTGCAACCTAACTTGGTGATCTGCCATGAGCAACTCTTCATTCACTAGCTATCTCTACTACCCTTAGCGTTCCATACAGACTATCCATTATCTACTATGTGCCTGGCCCTAAGATGGCCGACATACTGCGCCTCCGAGATTCATTTTCACTTTATTGGATTTATTACATGCTTTTGCCAAAGTACTGAACGAACAATGTTAGCCCCTTCCATGCTCATGACGAGCTCAGCTCGTCATGCAGCACAGTGCTCCTGTGCTCATGGCGAGCTGAGCTCGTCATGACCACACCCATTTTTATTGCTGTCCAGCACAGCAGGGGAACTCTCAAGCAGCGATGTGGTTAACATGAAACAAAAAAATATTAGCGAAAGAGAGAACAAAACCGCATCAATGAGGATAGCGAGGTATTAACAAGAAGGGGTTCCTATGAATACATAGCTGCCAAAGTTTAAAATTGCATTTTCATAATTCAATGTAATTATGAGTGACATTTCAATGACTCTGAGTGAAACTTACTCACGAGCAAAATCAAGCAATGACGATGTGGGAAACATGTACAAAAAAGAAACTACACTGTTATAATTGACTTGTGCCTTTCCTTACTCTGGCTGTGTCTTCCTTGTTGCTCAGCTAGTGTGAGTGTTAGAATGCCTGATGACCTCATGGAATGTTTGGGTGCCTGGCTTGAGTGTAGAGTGTCAGTTGATGGCCAAGTCAAGTCAAAGGATCTTTATTCGGATATATAAAAACATCCATAAAAGTACAGATTTATCACACAATCAACATAATGATAAATAAAAACAGTATAAAACACTTAAAATATAATTGATTTATGATGTGGGAGCTGGCAAATAGATTTGAAGTGACCATTGATCATAATATTAAAAATACATCATTTTAAAACTGGGCTAGCGCTCAATGATTATAGACAGAGGTATAAATGTAATGGGCTAAATATTAAATATATACAATATGTACAATGTTCAGCTATATGCAAGATATTAACAGTATACTTACAAACAGATATAAAGTGCAAGGTGCAAAAAGATATTCAGACACTAGTAGAAGCCACACTATTATGCAGATAATTAAGTTTTTAAGGCATATTCATAGTTGTACGAGAACGTATGGCTGATAGGAGAAAGCAACTTACTCTAAAAATTACTTCATCACAGTTTAAGAGTAATATTTTCTTGAATGCTAGATTAAAATCCGTCATAGCATGTTCTTTAAAATATGGGATTAGATAAAGTTTTGTATATCTAGCATAATAACCACAAAAGAACAGAAAGTGCAACAAAGATTGCTTGCAGCCACGGTTGCAGGGACATTGCAAAATTTCTAAGTTTTTATTAAAGCCCAATGGAAATGATAAGGAGAATCTGATGCTACCATCCCTAAGGCGGAAGAGCAAGCGTCTATTCCACCTCCCAAAGTTTTTTGTAAGGTATCTCTGCGGCATGTTATTAGGCTTGCTGCTCTGTACCACAAGGGGAATATATCTTATGATGGCAGGTTTATA
The DNA here is from genome assembly GCF_964263255.1 of Lissotriton vulgaris. NCBI lineage: Eukaryota > Metazoa > Chordata > Amphibia > Caudata > Salamandridae > Lissotriton > Lissotriton vulgaris. Next base: position 78,958,085 of record NC_141699.1, read on the forward strand.
TTTCTCAGATATTTCTCGCTCTTTCTGGTATAGATTATACAATGCCCCTCTTACTAATTTATGTTGCACTTGTTCAGTGGCTTGACAGGAAGAAAATAGGTGCTCCATACCCACACTTCATAAACTACTTTTTACAGCCCTTAGCCACGGTATATCATGTGCTCTATCGCACCGTAGGCAATCCTGGATTATTTCTTGAGTCAGAGAGGCGGCCGGGTTCCGCCATATTTTTAACCAGAATAAAGCAGGTCTTGACCTAATGAAATCCTCCACATAAAAAAGATTCAGCTCCCTATGGCAAATGTAAGTAGGTGCTGAGATAGAAGCCCCCAGAATCTTTCTGCAAAATCTATTCTCTTCAATCTGGATATTGGCGCTATTAGAGTACCCCCATACCTCCGCACCGGATTGGTGACAGTACAACGCGTACCGTCACAACGCGTGCTGTTACAACGCGTCCCTTACAACGCAAGTCGTTACCACGACTTGCGTTGGGGGCGCGGATATCGAATAGTATAATTTACTATTCTAACACCAGTCCCCGTGGACACTAGGGAAGGTGTTGGAATAGTAAATTTACTATTTTTAATCTTCTAGCGCCCTCCAGCGCAAGTCGTGGTAACGACTTGCGTTGTTACGGACGCGTCGTAACAGCACCGCGTTGTAACATCCGCGTTGTAACGGATGTTTCCCCTCTGCACCATAAGTTGCCGTTGGTAAGCATTGGGTTCCATAGATTTGCAGAAGCGGGCTTACTACTTCAACACGTTTAGGTTGCCGGAGGCTGCTTATAGAGTTAATTGCCTTACCCAGTTTGTTCCTTCCATGGGCCATATGGGGCTGCCAGGAACATGTATTAGAGAACATTAAACCTAGGTAAGGAAAAGTGCAAGTGCTTTTTAGGGCATCATTCCCTGAAAAGATGCGCTGAATGTCATATCTTTTAGGCCCACACGACATTATGTACAATTTATTAAAATTGGTACTTAGCCCAAGGTCCCCCATATAAGAGACAAGGCCCATTATTAAAATGCGCAGCGCTTTCGGGGTGCGGTCCATAAGGACTGCATCGTCTGCTTATAAGAGACAGGGAAGTAAGGTACCGTTAATACTAGGTATATCACTAGTTAACTTGGACAATGAGCTACTTAATTCATTTATATACAAAATAAAAAGCAGGGGGGCCAAGACACAACCTTGTCTGACCTCCCTATCAATTAAAATGTCCTCTGATACCTCTCCTTCACTATTTACTCTAACACGGGCTTTTAAGTCGCTGTGCAAATGGGCAAGAAAATATACAAGAGCTTTATCCAACCCATAATTTAAAAGCACCGTCCATAATTTGGAGCGAATAACAAAATCGAATGCTGAACTTAGGTCCATAAATCCTAGGTACAGGGGGGCCTTTTTAGCTATAATGTATTTGCCCATTATTAGGCTCAAGTTCAGACATTGCTCCACAGTCCCCACATTGCTTCTAAAGCCTAGCTGACATGGGGGTAAAATCCTGTTCTCCTCACCCCAGGCTCTGATCTTATTAAAAATGACTCTGCCTAAAATCTTCAAAGTAGTGTCAATTAAAGATATAGGATGATAGCAACTGGGATTGAGTCTGTCACCCTTCTTAAAGATGGGGACGATGATGCTATTATGCCAGGTATCTGGGGTCGGGGAGTCAGTCAGGTTATTAAAAACATTGCACAACAGGGGAAACCAAAAATCGGGATCTGATTTAATTTGGTCAATAGATAGCGTATCGGGACCGGATGCCTTGTTGCCTGCACTTTGATTTATGGCTTCTTCCACCTCCATTATCGAAAAGTTGAGGGGGATGACTGGATAAGTGTCAACTGATGCGCACGGTGCCGCATAAATATGTGAAAAATGGTCTTCCCACGTTTTACTTGATATGTTGCAGTTGATGGGGGAAATATTTGATCCTAAGGACCTTAGAGATTTGACCTCACCCCAAAACCCAGTAACATCTTTTAGGGTGGCTGTGCAGGCGAGAGATTCCCAATTTCTTCTGTTCGAATTTTTGTAATCTGTTTATAACGTGCTCTTAGTGATCTTACCAGGGACTAGTCTCGAGGTTTTGCTAAGAGAGCCTCCCTTAGTTCCCGATTGGCTTTCGAGCAGGAGCTGTCAAACCACCTGGGATCTTTATTGGAGCGTTTGACCGGTTTGGAAATCTCTTCTTTAAAAGCCACGCACAGTCGGACAAAAGCTGCTATAATTTTGGTGCCTGGGTGATCAATAGATAGACAAATATCTATTAATTTGGGGTGCTTGTTCGAAATGCATGATAAGAGACCCTTATTATCAATCCCCTTCCAGATTATTCTGAGTTTGTCAGTTGATACCTTTAGGTTAATTGCCCCTATTTCATGTTGCTTGTCCAGTTTTTTAATAGAATTAAAAATAGTCAGAATAGGGTTGTGATCGCTATATATAGTACTGGGGACGTCTGCCTTTATTAAACAATCCACAAGTAGAGAGGAGATAAAGACATAGTCAATGGTAGTAGAGCAGCCACACCCTATGTATGTGGCCAACGGTCCTTTGCCTGTGGTGCGGCTGGCTATCTCCATGACATTGGTTAAGTCGCGGGTAGCTATATAATGAAGCAATTCTTCCCCTCTTTTACAGGGTAACACCCACCTGAAAGGGGTGAGTAAGTTGGAATTACCCTTGTGGATATGGGCGTTAAAATCGCCTCCCAGTATGATCCCGTCAAATTTGCCATAGATTTGTCCATCCACGATATCATCGATGAAATTAAACAACCTTGTAAAATTATTATTGGGTTGGGATGAAAAATCATTATTTTAGAAATTGATTAAACATAGCTTAATTCTTCCTAAATAGATGATAGCCTGAAAATTTGCATCATGTGTGTCCACAATTTTAATATTTCCGCCAGTGGTGATCTTTACCCATATAGATAAACCTCCACTGGGTCTTCCCACCGCCGGGCAAGGTACAATAAAATTATGACAAATATACACTTCAAAGAGAAGACCACTAGTACACCACGTTTCCTGAAACATTAAAATATCAAAAGTCTTAATCCATTCAGACCAATCGGTAGATTCCATTTTTGTTTTAAGTCCAGCAATGTTACAGCTTAATACAGTTAAGTTAAGCAGAAGGAACAAAATCACTTGTATTTGAATTTGGGTCCCCGAGTGGTGTAACCTCCATATGAGACTTAGGCATGATGGAAGATGTGCCAGAGTTATTACTATGCTGGGGAACACTGTCACCAATCATAGGCCTTATTGTGACATCTGGGTCTTCCATTGGTGGTCAACCTTGGCTCTGTCGGTCTGATAAGACACTAAATCTATTAAATAAAGGGAAAATTGGTGTAACTGGGTAGGATGGTCTCAACGGAGGTCTATAAAAGTATCCCAAAGGTAAGGGGGTCACAGCAGTAGACGGACTGAAGCAGGTGTTATTACTATTTAGCAAATGGCTTACTGTTGCGGGATGCCTAAAATTCAAGACAATACAGTCTCCATTAATATTCTTAGAAGAGGCACCCACCCAATCTACCCGTCTTACTGTCAGAATTTCGCTAGCGATCTGCGGTCCCACACCTTTATGCCTGGACAGCCAATCAATGGACTTATTCTTCAGCTGAACTCATGACTTTCTTTGGTCCTCCTTCAGAGGGGGGACTCCTGTTAAAATTAAAACATAAGGGCAGGCTTCAGGGGGCAAGAGGAGGACCGGCCCCGTTTGTTTTTTTGGCCGGGAAACATTGGTTGGCCCAATTTTGGGAATGACCTTACCCGGTTTCCCCGCCTTCTCAGAGGCAGACCCCGTTACAACTCTGAGCGCCCCTTCGGCAGAACAGTGCTGCCTGTCTGGTATTCGTGGCCCTGGTTTAGATGGTTTGGCCAAGATGGTGCCCTGTGCAGGCAAAGGCTTGTTGCTCCCTACAGGGCTCTCACTGCTCACACTTCTAGTGTCAGCTATAACATGGGTATTGCTTTCCACCATAATGCCCCTGTTAGCTGACTCCATGTCTTTCAGGAAACGATCTCCCCTTAATTTATCAATACTAATAGAACCTTTCCTTTTTTCGTCTTCCCTTTTCACCATGCTCTCTAATCTGTCCAGCCTTTTAAAAATCTTATTAAACTGTTTATCCATTTGACTTTTCATTTGGTTAAAAATTGAATCTACAATAGTTTTGATAAAATTCCCATTAGGTTTATCCTGTAAGGCATTTCCCATGATTTTCTCAGTCTGTGTATCAACAGAGTTGTGCTCAGAGCGTACAGAATCAGTGACAGAATCAATGACAATGACGGCATTAGTAACAGACAAGGATATGGGCCCTATGTCAGTGCTTCCACCAGGTATCGTTTTTCCACGAGACCACATGCTCTGTGGTGTAGGTTGCCCTTTATTACGCGCAGGTTGTTTCCTCTTATTCGATGTTGATTTAACAAAACCTTGCTTCCTTTTCTCCCTTACTGTTTTGTCACTCAGAGCCATGGAGAGGACGCAGTGAGGTCCGTGGGATCTTGTTGTGAATCAGTGGTAATAGTAGTGTTACTGTCTACTCTTGGAACAGGAGGTATGGGTGCTGACAGGGCAGTCTTGATAACTGTAACCACTGGGGAGAGTGGCGGAATGTTTAACATACAAGCTGGCTGAGTTTCAAGCACTTCCAAATGTGAACTTGACAATCCCATAGACATGCTTCGTTCCATATTTACAGTTTCAATGGTAATTAGGTTAAAAGCATCCTCCAACATGCTTTCAATTGAAGTTGGTATCACCAAGGGAGTTTTTGTAGCCTGGCTCGAAGTAGTGTTATTTCGTTTCCCCATGATGTTTGCGAATGGCTCACCTTTTATCACTGCTTAAAGGGGTGGCCCGCCCGACCACTGTCGACCACGGACGTCCACAGATGGCCCGCCCTCTGCCCGGGCTCAGCCCGCGCGCATCCCGCGACGCGGGAGAATCGCGTTACTCTTATGCGCCTCCGGGCGCGTGAGGCTGACGCTGCAGCCGGCGTCCCCTAGGTGAGCTGGGCAGGCTGGGAGATGTAGGCAGCAAGCTAGAACGCTCCCCCCTCTCAGCGGCCGTGGGATCAGCTGCGGCGGCAGGGGAGAGCTATGCAGGTATCCGTAGTGCCCAGGGGTCCGCAGAGGTAAGCACGGTTCCAACTATGCCCCTCAGTGTTTAGTCCCCGCTCCCCAGCAGGAGCGCGTTGTTCTTATGCACCTCCGGGTGCATGAGGCTGACGCTGCAGCCGGCGTCCCCTAGGTGAGCTGGGCAGGCTAGGAGATGTAGGCAGCAAGCTAGGACGCTCCCCCCTCTCAGCGGCCCCGGGATCAGCTCCGGCGGCGGGGGAGAGCTATGCAGGTATCCGTAGAGCCCATGGGTCCGCAGAGGTAAGCACGGTTCCAACTATGCCCGACAGCGTTTAGTCCCTTCTCCCCAGCAGAAGCGCGTTGTTCTAATGCGCCTCCGGGCACGTGCAGCTGGCGCTGCAGCCGGCGTCCTCTAGGTGAGCTGGGCAGGCTGGGAGATGTAGGCAGCAAGCTAGGACACTCCCCCCTCTCAGCGGCCGCGGGATCAGCTGCGGCGGCGGGGGAGAGCTATGCAGGTATCCGTAGTGCCCAGGGGTCCGCAGAGGTAAGCACGGTTCGAACTATGCCCCACAGCGTTTGGTCCCTCAGTTGAATGCAGGCAGGCTGAGCGCCAGGGAGGCCGCTCCTGGTGGGGTTTTGATTTCCATCTTCCGATTTTCTTCTAATGAACCTAACCTGGAACTAAGCTTTAATAAATCCAACCTATTTTATACACCTGGCTCCAAGGACTTTCAATTACCACATACACCCATTTGAGCAACGAGGAACTCTCAGAAGTTAATTGTTCCAAAGTACCAGACTTGGAAAGTCACTAACTTAGGGGTCGATTAGGATGGCGGACGGTCTTTGTCCGTCCGCCATCCTGTCTGGGGCAGCGGCTGCCGCCACAAGGGCGGAGGTTCCGTGCCCCGAATTAGGATGCATCCGCCACAGTGGCGTGTGCATTCTGCATTTTTAACATTGCAGCGGACGGTGCTTGAAGCACCGCCCGCCGCAATGCTAAAAAGGCATGTTGTGCGTTTCCAAGCACAACATGACAGGCACCGCGCGGTGCCTGCCATGTTGTACTTGGAAATGCAGGGGGGTACCATATGTACCCCCCATGTGCACCCCCCACCCCCATTCACCCTGGGGGCCCGTAACGGGCCCCCAAAACAAAGACCATATGCCTTTCCGTGGCAGGAAGGCATACCCCATAGCCCATCCTAATATGACTGGCGGTGTCTGATAGACACCGCCACCATATTAGAGCTTTTCCTCCACGGTCGCAAGCCGACTGTGGCGGAAAAGCGGAGGACGGTGTTTCTGTCCATCGCGGTCCCCCCGCCATTGTAATTTGGCAGGGGGGAAATTGGTTGCGGACGGGCCTGGATGTCGGATGATTCGCCACCGCCTGCATGGCGGTGGCGATCTGTCCGCCATCCTAATTGACCCCTTAGTGCCCTTGTAACCCGATCATGCTCTTCATGACTATATTATTTCAAACTCACAACACAAGGAGGGAGGTACCCTTAAGACCGTTAGAGGACAGGGTAAATAGTACACAACAACAAAAAGTCCCTAGTTGGAAGTAATTGAAAACAGGTGTGAATACCTCTCGCGCAAAAAAACATTTCCCGAAAAAAGGAGCCGCCATGTTAGGATGGGAAGGATGTTGTTGTCGGCACTTTATCATATGTGGCACTCCCTATGTGTATAATATTAAAGTCCATCGATATTTAAGTCATGGTTTCTTCTTTTTAAGTTCATGTTTGTGAGGCTTTCTTGTATACTATTTATTGTCGAGCGGTGATCAGTTATAGTAGGCTCGATGTACGTTGGCAGAACCTTAATGAAAAATCGCGTCGGCCATCTTTACCTAGTCATGATTACTATTGGTCTGCTGTGTTTTAAGGGAACTTAAGTATAACCGATCCCGCAATCTTTACTAATTATTATTGTTAGCGTAAAAGAGCACAATACAGTCTGGTTACGTGATTCGCATCATCATTACTGAAGCATTCCTCAAAAAGTTTTTGCGTGATATACTAAATCTGCAATTTTCACTACTAATATTTTTTCTCGGATATGTCAACGTTGCCGGTCTCACTGTATTACTCAGTGCGCAGAACGTATGTTGCTGCGCCTAACTCCCAATGAATGTATTGATATTTTATGATTTGTGACTGGTATCTTAGAAAGATCCAATTACGTCGACTTTTGTTTTTTTTAAAAACAATATGTATTTTATTGTATAATGTGTTTTCTGGTGCAAATTGATTTTGTAAAAGTTTTTAATAAATTGTTGTTTTTACACTAGTAGAAATTATAGTCTCTTAATTGTTGTGTGACGTACAGATAGGGTGTTTACACTGACTGATTATTTACAATAGGGTGTTTTGACATATTTGTAGTCTCTGTTAGCACAGATAACCCTCAAGCCACCAGGCCTAGGTTACCTTACGCCTTAGGATATATTTCCACCAACTAGGGACTTTTTGTTGTTGTGGTATATTATTTCAAAGACACTCTCTAACTCTCACTGAGTGGTATAAAAATCCTTAATATCACTGCGGTCCACTGCCCCATGTTGGCCCGTCGCCTATTATAACCTGACAGTTGTACCAGTCATGGCTCTAGACTAAAAAACCATTTCATTTAAATTAACACATATGGCACAGAAGTGTTTACTTTAATTGTGTTTTCAACTGGCTGCTCTCACTCTCTCTCAGGCAATGGCACTTGCCTATCTCATGATCCTTTGTGACCGTGGCAGTTGCTGGCACAGCGGTGGGCTGGGGTCAGGTCCCGCTTGTAGGGTGTGATACTGTTGCCATTGTGAGTCCGGGTGACTTGCGTCCGGCAAGCAGCTTTGCTGCACTGTGGTTGTTCGTATAGTAGGACTGGCCTGCTGCCTCAGTGACTTGAGTCAGTCGTTCTGGTAGGCCTGGGGTCAAGTTGCGCAGCGGACGAGTCCACATTCCAATAAATTACCACCAGCCACGGTGAGCAGCTATCAGTTTTGCCCTGCAGTGCAGGCCAGCACTGAGTAGCTTCTCTGACAGAGAGTTAGCTGCAGCCGGCGTTGCTTGGCCGTGTGGGTTGGGTCGTGGTAATTGAACCGTTCAGCCCAGGGTGAGATGAAGTGATGTCAAAGAAGCTGAACAACCCTGTCTATTGCTGAGGTTCAAATCCCTATGAAATTCTGCCTGCTCATACCGCAGGGGGGCCAGTAGGACAGGACCCCGTGACTCTTCCCCCACAATAGCCTATTAAACAGTGCCTCTTTCACTTACTCACGTCACTTTTAAGTAGTCAAGCAGCTATAGGGCCTCAGGGTGTATCTGTTTTTAACAATAAATACATTTGCAGCAGAAATCTCGAGCTGCCAGCAGATTTTGAGTCAACCCCTTAGCCTGCCGGGTGCAGCGTGCACCACACTCTACTAGACTGCAGCTCAGTCATGCATTATAGCAGCGCTCAGCTTGACAGCTGAGGAAATGCTATAATGCGTGATTTTGCATTACAGTGTGGTGATGCGGACCACCACACTGAAAGGCGTTAGAGTAACGCCTGATGCGTGGTACTTGACAAGAATGTAAATGTTAGAGGAGGAATGTAAACTGGAAACAGAGCAGACAGACATTTTTGTGAAAATTCGTCCCCAAAATTGAGAAATAGCAAAAGCAAGACTGATGGCCAGAAGTACAAGAGAAGGTGTGTAGCGTGGAGCGAGACCATCAGTACATTAACAAATGATGAAAAGAAAATGGAGTAGGAGACAAGAGTGGGCTGCAACCCAATAGGAAAAGACTAGTGATTGAGAGGTGTGTTTTAAAAAATAAATGGAAGAGCACATGAAGAGGCACATTAAAAACACTGCGCTTGGGAGATGGGATAGGCAATTGCAACAAAGAAGGGAGTGGATCTGGCCAAAGCCTATGACGCCGATGCCCAATGCCTCTAGAAACATACTATTAGTTTAATTCTGTCCCTCAGGAAGCCAAACTGCTGCTTGAACTAACACGCTAAGCAGGGAAATAAATTATGTCGCTACACATGCAGAACAGCCATCCTACCACTTCCTCCCAGCTAACGATTGGCAATTTCCGGAGACGCTGCTTCACACAAACAAGCAAATCAGTAGCGGGTAATTGGTTGGCTACGCGTGTGCGCAGAACCAAGAACACAAAACACTCACAGAGATATTGTCATTCTCGTCAGCCTGAAAAGGTCGAGAACGCCTTCCGCTCCCAAGCTGAGCACACACTGGTAAATAATTGCACTATTCATCACAAAGATGGCCGCCGCGCTAGCGGCTCAGTAGGCTGGTAGTACAGTGCAGAGAACCAGCCATGACTGCAGGGCTGAATGAACTTCCAATGACTCCATCTTTACAGTCGAATGAATGCGTGTCATCAGGCCAGTGTAAATAAATGACCTATTGTGATACTGTTGCCAGACTGCCATCACGAGTTTGAGTCAGGCGTGCCTGATTGCCAGTTGAGTGATATGTTGCAGAATATCGGCATTCAGACTGCCTAAACGGAGCCGACCAAGGTCTGTGTTGTAAACGTCAATGCTTGTTTTGTTTTGTCATGGTTTCTGCAAAATGCTATCTTTGAGGAGCTGCTAGCCCCTCACAAAAATAAACAATAAACATGGACACAGTAAAAAAAAAAAATTTCAGTTCACAAAGCATACTGTTCCACAGCAGTCCCTAGTACTGTAGGGAACATACTGTGTATGTGCCTGTGTGTAGATGTGCTCTTTGTAAGATAGTAGCATACTGTCATTCACGGTGAAGTTAGCCGACGGTTGATGCTGTAGTGGACAGAAGAAATATGTGAATGACAGACTAATGGATGAAGAGGGCAGTATGAAAGCCCCTATAGGTAAGAATATGATATATATATCATTTTAGTCAAATCAAAAGGTCTTAGATGACGCCGAAACTAGAAATGTGTGGCTGGATAGTAACAAAGACTGAAGAGCGGTCCCTTATTCTCATTTTCATGAACAGTACTATTATTTTCCTTTAAAATTGAACTGTTATTTGTCCCCGCAATGACTTTGTGTGCAGTTGCAGGAAAATAGCAAGGAGTGTCTTTAAGGCAGGAATGGCTCCATTCAACTTCCTTTGTCAGGTCTGATTGTGTGGGCCATAGCATAAAAAAGTGCTGTGTGCTTCCAGGCTCAGAGAGCCTTACATACCATATACATATGGTATACAATTTATGGCATGGTTCTCCTCTTTCTACGCAGGAGACATGTCGACCAGGCGGAAAAGGGTTCTATATGGTGGCGGGCACATCCTAATGGCACCCACGGGACCCCAGCCCTTATGGCGGGCGGTCCCCTTGTACGACAGGATGGCGGGCGGACCTAGTCCGCCCGCCATCCTAATGTGCCCCTAGATGTTAGAAGCAGGTACTATCATCGTGGGGGCAGAAAGGGGAAGTCCCTGTACGGACCTTGTACTGTTCCTTTCACTTTCTAATCTTTTTACTCCAGGCAGGAGCAAAGAGGGCAGGAGTTCAGTGGGAACAACAATATTGTGAGGAGAGTCAGCTCTGGCAAAAGTGTTCAAACCAGCCCCACACCGAAGGAGACCACGATTTGAATAAGGCTATATGGGCATGGCAGCCCACCCAGCTCTGAAAGCAGCATTACGCCTCCATGAGCCTGCAGCTCACTGGGGAAATGCCAGTGCAGTAGAGTGGTAAGTCTGGCCCTGAATATACCATGCACGCACAAATTTGGAGGCGTGGGCAATGTGGGCAATTGCCTTGGGCCCCCCTGGGAAAGTGAACTCTCTATTTGATCTCTTTCTCTTCCTCTTCATCTAAATCTCTCTGTCGACCTCTACATCAGAATCTGTCTGTGTTTGCACAAAATATCGAGAGGCAGAAATATTGGAAGATAAATATTTTGATACACAAATATCATTGACAAGAATATCGTTTTCTGAGGTAAGTAATATTGTTCTAAATGAAATTAAAGTTGTTTATATTGTTTTCAATAATATATTGGTTACAATGATCGTTTTTAATGATTTGAACGTGTTTTAGTTGAGATAAAATTAATGTGATGTTATTGATAATATAAAAGTTATTTTTTCAAATATAGATTGTAATTCTAAGTGAGTTAGAATGTATTATTTAATTTTTCACAGTAATTTATAGTGTTGTAGCAGTTTCTCGGATTTACAGAGAGATAGGGTGGGAAGGTAATTAGTTAATAATTATAATGATTATTTATTAAGTATTATTTATATAATTGATGTGAGAAAGTTATCATTTTTGTCCCTGATCACCCTCATTTTTGACTGATACTTGTAGTAACTGAATCTGACTGTGCCCTGGGCTCTGCTAACCAGGCCCACGGCCAGTCCTTTGATGAAAAAGGTATATGGTAATTAGGTATAATTAAAATTGGCACAATAGACCCCTATTACTCCCTAGTATATAATGGAGAGTGGAGAAGTGTGGCTCACTGGTTAGAGGAGGCATACCCTGAAGCAGAGGTCAGACCCGGGACCAGGGTTCAATTTCCGACGCGGCAGGGTCTTGAGCCCAATTGTCAACGGACTTGATAATTCTCGCTTCGGTGCCCACTCTAATCACGGGTTCACACTCTGCAACTCTGGGCATTAGCTTGCTTAATCTCCACAACGGCCCCCCGCGGCGGGATGCCTGGCTTTCACCTTGGGGATGCCCAGTATGGGTTATCTCACAGGGAAAAGCCAGGACGGGTTCCCAAGGCAAGCGCCGAGATGCCCTAGGGTAAGTCGAGCGCTATATAAGAACACACATACATACATACATACATACATAATAAGGCAAGGGGGATTCAAACCACCTATAAGTCCCTAGGGTTTAAAGGCCCAGTAGATTTCCTGCACTGGATTGTGCACTACTTTGTTGCCTACTTTCACCTTTAACTGGAGCCCTGCTTTGCAGAGTGTCTTTAAAAGTAAAATGTATGCAAATTTCGACTTTTGAATTAAAGGTACTTCTAAAGTGGTAATCTACGTAATTTGTACATGTAAGTCACCTCTTAGGTCTCTCCTAGGTGCCCCATGGGTGGAGTGCCAAGTACTTATAAGCAGGGACATTATAAAAGAAGTTTTATAAGCCCTGGTGAGGGAAAAACTGGCAATTTTGTTTCCCCCCCAATGTAGATTATTAGCTCCATGGGCTAACATTTGAATATGACATTTAAATTTGAAGATTTCTGGGAAGGCACTGCAAATGTCATTTAAAGACTTAAAAGATTGGCAATGGTAAATCCAACATCTAGCCACTGTTGAATTTATCATAATTAGTGCAGAAAATACGTTATAGGACTTTCTTTTATGTGAGCCAAAATCCAGCCTTCAAGCAGCCTCACCTGATTGGTCAGCCTTACCTGGCTTAGCCAAGCTGCTTTGATGAGGTGATAAGAAGCCTCATAGAGCATAGGTTATCTGATGGAGGAGCTTAGCAGCTGCAGAGAACAGGCCAGGTCAGGGGCTGGGTAAATCTAGCTGGGCTTCAAAGAGAGCAGGACAGTAAGGATTGCCAGCCAGGCCTACCCCCTCGTACTGTAACCCAAGCCAGATGGCAGACCCGGGAATGGAATTTGCAGAAGGTGGAGGGGAAATCAGCCACACCAGTGGGTTGGTTTATCCCGCTCCTTCTCCAAAGGAGTGAAAATCTCCATCTTGAATTTTAAAGTGCAGTGATCTGTGGGACAAAAATATGCCCCAATTTGGAGGAAGCTGTCATACTTTTGGGTGGCACCTCAATGGACAGGGTTGCTCCCTGCTTGTCATCCCAGATCATTAAATCAATATGTGGGAGCTGCATAGCAACTCAGATTTGTTGCCTGAAACTGCAAGAAGAAGGACTGCTTTGCTGGAACCCTGGTTTTAACCACGCAGGATCACTTCACGAAAGACTACTCCTGTTGCACACTTGAAACTATAGGCCTGAGGACTTTGCCTTGCTTAATGCTTAACAGAGCTTCCCTGCACCCTTTCCCCCAAGGAGTCCCCAGCGAGACGTGCATCCGGAGGACTTTTAAATGTTTGACCAGGTGCATTGTGGGAACTGAAGTCCAAAGATCCACAGACCAACTGAGAGCTTCTAGACCCTTGGATTCGTGTTTTGGACACTTTGAACCCTCAGGAAGAAGTTTTTCAGAAGTTTGGAGCAGCTTTGCACAAAGCTTCATAAGGGGACCAGCCTGAAGTCGAGCGCCAAGCCAACTACCTTCAACCGCAACCCGTCCTGGTTTTCAGGTTTATTTCACTGTAAGCTCCAGGGCTCCAGACTTTCAGGATTTGACTGGGGCCTCATGGAGAAGCAACAAAATTGGCCTGCTGTAGGCGACCACTCAGCGTCAAGAGAAAATCATCCAGAAAAGTTTCTAGGTCCACAGGTAAAATTTTGACTGGGGCCTCTTGCTTAGTGTATTCCACCAGGGCTCCCAAGTTGGTGCTATGTGTTTTTAAGCACTAGAAAGTGCTAATTCTTTAAAAATTCATATCTCTGGTTCCCTTTATTGGATTTTTGTCATCTTGGTGTCATTTTAAAGATAAAAATATGTCCTATGTTAATAAATTGGTGTATGATTTTAATTCTCTGTGGTGTATTCTAATAATCCACCATTCAACAATTGATATTTGTTATGTAAAGTATGTAATCTTGCTTTATTTTCGTTATATGTTATTTGTGGAATGTTAAATATGTAGGGTTATAGAGTAAGAAGTTAATTAACCCTTTCGATGCTCATGACGAGCTCAGCTCGTCATGATGCACGGTTGAGCTGTGCTGATGACGAGCTGAGCTCGTCATGAAATGATGGAAATGACGAAAATTCAGCATAGGAGGGGAAAACACCTAGCAGCCAAGGTGTTAAGTAATAATTAAATATTAACAGTTAATGATCTATTTAATGAGTTTTAGTTTGTAATTCATGAAATATTTACTTGTTTTATTTATGTTTTAGTTGCGGGCTGCCAGGTTTGGAGGGGTCTTGAGAGCGAGGATAAAATAGTACTAATTAATCACATTAATTATTCATTTTTTAATAAGCTTTGAAATAATTATTTAAATATTTGCTAAATATTTAAAACATGGAATACTGATTTACTTTATTGATATTTTAGTTAGCAGTTGTCAGATGTGTAGGGGTGTAAGGTGGGAAGTTAATACATTAATTAAATTAATTAATTAACAATTAATTATTTAATTGATTTTAAATATGTAAATTCTGAAATACTTATATTATATTTTTTCAGTTATCTTTTAGGTGCCTGTTGCTAGGTTTGTAGGGGTAAAGGTTGGAAAATTAAATAATTATTAATTCAATATTAATTATTAGTTGCTCATTAATATGTAATTAAATAGTAATTATGTAAACTGCTTAGTGTTTTTATTTTTTTATAACATCTATATACATATATATTTATGTTCATTAATAATTTTTATATTAAGAGTTTAATATTTTTTCTACATTTATGGTGCTTCTTCTATATGTAATGTGCCTGGAATGGAGTCATTTCCCTGCTCTTGTTTAGATTGCAGTAGGAATAGTAAAATTAACCTCTTTAGAATTCAAAGTTTTCCCTGCTATTGCGCTGTTTGGCGTGGGAATAGTAAATCTCACCCCTCCAAAATCCAATGCTTTTTCTACTGTTTCACATGCTGGGGTGAGAATAGTAAATTGCACCTCTACAAAGTCCATCACTTTCCCTACTTGTATAATGCCAAGTGTATTGGCAGGGATAAATGGGCAGTCCTTCAGAGTCTGTCTAGGACTGCTTTCATACCAAGGAGCCAGCCCCCGCCCTTCGTCCTGAAAGAGAGAGCAGAATTCGGGCTGCACTTATTATTTCGCGCTCTATGTTTAAACATGCCCTAGACATCCATGAACTTCTCACAGATGAACACTTAGCTGTGCTATTTATAACTGAAATCTGGCTCAACTAATCTTGTGCCCCGGTGGTTGAGCTTGCTAGCCCTTTGGGATTTAAAATTGCAAGATTGAACCGCAAACCCGGGAGAGGGGGCGGGATTGCAGTGGTGTTCAGGGATACTTGGGCCTTCTCCAGCAAGGTTTCAGTGGGGCTAGTTGAGGGGGAGGCGCTTGACTTTTCCATTGTCATATCACCCCACTACACACTGGGCGGTACATTGGTCTACCGGCCCCCTGGCGCATTCCTGAGAGCCCTGGATGATGTCATTATTCCACGGGCCCTACGCTTTCCAAATTTCCTCCTTCTGGATGACTTTAACATCCATTTTGACTGCCCTGAGTACACGGGTTCCAGGGAGCTAATGTACCTGTTTGATCTGGCACAACTATCCCAGAGGATAAAGTCTCCCTCACATCAAGGGGGACATATAATTTACCTGGTAAGTTCCAACTTCATGTTGTCTGCATCAAACCCCCTTAAGGTCACTTTAGGATTGGGTGGTAAAATACAGACTCTTAAGTGCCTGTGGCACTCTGTGGAGTGCCACCTACATCTTGATTTACCGAATTCGGTAAAATTACCGATTCAGTATTTTACAGAATTGGTAAATTTACCGATTCGGTACATTTACCGATTCTGTAAAATAATGGCCCCTACATCTCAATCACCAATTACCGGTCGGTAACGGCCGAATTCGGCCGTTACCGACCGGTAATTGGCGACCTACATCTGGCCCTAAGTCTTCTTCATCCAGCGCAGTTTGGTTTTAGGGCAACATATAGTACAGAGACTGCAAAGGTGGAAATGGTTGAGGCAATCAGGGAGTGTCTGGACGCGGGCGGCAGAGCGGCCCTGCTTCTACTCGACCTCTCTGCTGCCTTCGATACGGTGCCCCACCAATTACTCCTTGCCCGCCTCTCAAATATTGGCATTGTTGGTTCCGCCTGGGTCTGGATGAAAACCTTTTTGGAAGAGCGTACCCAGCAGGTTTGGATGCCTTCTTTTTCATCAACGGCCAAGGAAATGTCTACTGGAGTCGCTCAGGGCTCTACTTTGAGCCCTTTCCTCTTTAATATCTATTTGACGCCTTTGATTTTTCTGGCCGAGGAACTGGGTGCAAAAATAATTGCTTATGCTGATGACACCCAGCTCCTATTTACCTGGAAGGACTTTAACCTGACAACAGAAATTGCTCAGAACTGTCTCTCGGCTGTGTTTATGTGGTTGGCCCATGCCCAGCTGAAATGCAATGAGGACAAGTCCTAGGTCCTTCAATATAGTCAGTTCCCGCCCACCTTCAGAGAATCTTTATGGCCTCCAGACTTCCCTCAACCTAATTCAGAGCATTCTCCAGCAAAAAACTTGGGGGTCTGGTTTGGAGAGAATCTGCGGTTTACTCACTGGAGTTTGTTTTGGCACCCTCAAGTCACTTAGAAGGTTCTTCCCCTTGCTTCCAAGGCCGGCCAAGGAAGTGGTTGTTCGTGCTCTCATTCTCTCCCGCATTGACTATGCCAATGCTCTGTATGTGGGAATTCCTGGATATTTACAAAAAAAATTACAGACCATACAGAATGCCTCGGCTAGACTTCTGTTTAACATCTCTGGAAGATCTAGCGTAAAGCAGCATTTACACGAGTTGCACTGGCTGCCTGTGGCTCAAAGAATGCAATTTAAAGCTCTTACTCTGGCACACAGAGATCTGCACGTCTCGGACCAATGTACAGCAGGAAGCGTTTTGCTTTCTATGTCCCTAACAGATCGTTGCCCTCAGCCACCCACTAACAGATGGTGATCCCACGATTCTGCAGAACGCGGCTGGGGGGTCAGTCTCTGTCCATCAAAGCAGCTATGGCATGGAACTCCCTGCCCCTGGCATTACGGAACACTCAGGACCTCAGACTCTTTAAAAAGCAACTTAAAACCTTCCTTTTCAAGCAGCTATGTTAAAGATTTCGCTCCATCGGGTCACTGTTTTTTTGCACGCTAGGACACTCTTGAGTATTTGTGCGCGGTATAAATCCATTATAACATAACATAACATATAACATACTTTTTGGTTGCATCCTAATTGGTCGGTCGGGACCGCCGACAGGTGGTCAGTCCGTCCCAGTACCGAAACGATGTCGGGTGGACTTTAGTCTGTTCGACATCGTAATTAGGCCCCCCAATGTCCAAGTAGGGTTTTATATTACTGTTTTGCAAGTTATACTTTTAAAAAGTTGTCATTTTCCTGCCTGAGCCAAGTGTGTATTTTTTTCCAGTGTTCAGTGTCACATAGGAGCTAACTGGCTCCTTGATCAGGTGTGAAGTGGCTCAGAGCTGAGACAAAGGTAGAAGGTAGGTTGGCTGTCAGAGCTGTGTCCAGGAATGTAATTAATTCCAAAGGATGCCTACCCTGTCATAAGCAAATGTGGCTCACACCCCGGCCTGCCCCCTCCACTGGGAGAGGAGCTGCTCCCTAGAATGAGTTTTGAGGTGAACACAGGGGAGGGTTTTCTCATTTTCCTGGCCACACTATAAAAGTGGGCACAGGAGCTCTGTGTAAGGGAGGAGAGGTTCTGCATTCTTGGTTCTAGTGAGAGAGGTGCACTGTGTGATTGTTTGTAGCAAAAACTGGGGATGTGCTGCCAAAGTGGGTAGAGTCACCCCTGGGAAATTTTACCTCATTGGTTGGGGAGTGTCCAAAGATTTTCCCTACCCACAGGCTGGCACTGGGCATACATGTGGCACCCCCAGTATCCCTCATCAGAATCAGAAACTGCTGGACCTGTGTATGTCAGCAGAATATATGCAAGATATATGGGATCCTTTAGTGTGTGGGCTTGTTTTTGCTATTTTTGAAGTTTTCTGTTAGTATACTACAGGCCCTCACACCCGAGCCCCATGCCTCCCCTGACAGGGCTGAGAGCTTGTGAGACCCTTTTGACGATATATATATAACTTGTCACAAAAAAGGTTTTTATCCACCAACGTGTGGGTGCTCTGCGAATGGTGCGATGCCGGTCTTAATATTCCTATTACTCAGGGATGACCATAAAGCAGCAGGCACTCCACTTCATGTGCAAATTATTCATTTAATTAAAGCCTACAGCATTAAAGCATACAGTGTTCCAGCCACTAATGCCTTTCGGCTTACACAGACACCATTCTCAAAGTGTGTGAGCCCCATCACTATTAAAAGAAAATAGAAACAAATTCATCAACATGGAAAATATACTATTAACTAGTTTTTTCGCTCATTACCTTGAAACTTTCCAAATTCTTAGTCATAAATAATGTTTAAAGCGGAAACATTTTCAATAAAAATACATTCCTAAGAGATGAGTACAATGGAATCACTAATTATTTCATGAATAAATCTCCAATTAGTAAAATATTTCAATAAAAATTACCAACGATTCATGTTATAGTAGTGAAAATCCAAAGACTCCCTCCAAAGATATAGTATTTTCCTGCCTCCCGCTAATAACCATATTAATCAAATAAGGCTCCATTTGTCATGATTAGAGGAACAGTATTTTCATCCTTCACTTTTGTCACATATTTATTTATATTACTCTACAATAAACTATCGGGCATTGCCCAAACTTTTTTCACCCTCACAAGAAATTGTAGAAAAGAGTGTACTAAGGGGAGAGAACTAATATCCAAGAATAAGTAGAGTATATTTACATCTAATATAGATAAAATACATATTTAAAAAATACATCTTATTTAAATTCATTATAATAAGTTTAAGGTTTATCTTTACAATGTTCAAAACAAATTATTTCATATATATCCTTTCTCATTCCCACAAATCATCCCTTCATTTCAATCAACCCTTCATCTCTGAAATATTCAAGCCCAATCACCTACAGAAAAGTTTTAGCCACTTTATCCCACATGTACTTCCATTTCTTCATCCAAATGTAATCCTCTGGGGCCTTTGTTTGTAAGTCAAGAATATGCCATGACTCCAATATCTTGAAAACTACTGAATGAATTTTCACCAATTTGCAAAAAGGACGCTTTCTGGACCAAGAGCCACCCTGTTCTGCTAAATTTGGTGAGATTTTATTCAGTGGTTTGGGCTGTAGTCATGTCTAAAATCCCTATGGAAAATTGCATGAGGAAAACATGTTGTGGGGCCCCCCTTTTTCTCTGCCCCCACTTGACACAAAGGGCTCCATTATGATGTCGGGCGGAGCCATGGTGGCGGTGGCGATCCGCCCGACAGAAATGCCCGCCCGCCACTCGCTGCGGAGCCAAACACCGCCCGGCACTTTTCCGCGGGCGGAAAACGAGTCACATGCAGGCGGTGTCTGTCAGACACCGCCCGCAATATTACAATGGGCTTCTGTCAATGCCTTTCCGTGGCGGCAATGCCGCCACGGAAAGGCATGCAGTGTTCACTCTGGGGGCCCCCTGTGGGCCCCCAGAGTGAAGGCCAAAGGGGTGTGGCACACGGGGGGGTACCTGTGTTACCCCCCTGCCTTTGCATACTCGAACAGGCAGGCACCGCGCGGTGCCTGCCGCTTCGAATATGCAAATGCGTGTATCTGTTTTTAACATTGTGGTGGGCGGAGCAGTGAGCACCGCCCGCCACAATGTTAAATTGAGAAATGCGCCCGCCACTGTGGCGGGCGCATCCTAATGGCAATGTCGGGACCCCCGCCCTTCAGGTGGGCGGTCCCGAGTTCCGCTAGGGTGGCGGGGAGGCAAAGCCCGCCCGCCATCCTAATGTGCCCCAAAGTATACTAATTTAACTTTGGTGGTACCTTAGTATACATGTTTAACACATAACAACATTTTGAAAACACTCACAATCACTGTATGATGTAATCAGTGATGTGTTTTCAGATGTCATCAGTGAAGTCAACAGTGAAGTCTTTGACCATGTCATGAGTGATGTAATATGTGAGGTCAAAAGTAGTGCATTGTGAGGGTGTAAGTTATAGTTAGCTCAGGTAACTAGAACTGCTGCAGGGGCAGGACATTGTGTTTGTCACCAGTGGCATTCAACATACAGACCCTGGGTGCATGTTTGTAGCACAAACTATATATATGTAAATATGTAGGGGTCGGCGGAATTTGCGTAGTCGCTCTACGCAAAGCACCATGAAATCGTAAAAAATCTCTGCAAGCACGCAGAGTTCCGCGAACACACGGAATTGCTCCACCCATTCGCGATGCTTTTTTCCTGTTCGAGAACACTGTTTGCGTGCTCTGCGGGAAATACATATTGCAAACACGCATTTTGAAAGCACGAACAAGCAAAAACTTCTGCAAAGCCACAGATCGTGAAATTGTTGTCAATTCCGCGTTCTCTGCGGAACGCAAAATTACCCAAATTCCGCAAGCTGAATGGAATTTACCGCCTAGGCCCAAAAATATGTATATGAACATATATTTTTCTTGATCAGTTTCTGCACTTGCATGATATCACCAGAACGAAGGGCGCGTCGTCAGGGGGATTCTTGCAGTAAAATCCAATTTATTCAGAACAGTTCTAAAAACAAGGAAGACAATATATATATACATATATATATTCACTTAAAAAACATAGGTTTCAGGCCTTATATAAATAGGAATTAGCATTTAAAAAACCATTGAAATTGCTCCTATATAGTTAGTTGTACTAACTATATTTCGCGCACCCACAATCCACTGCTGATGATGTCACATATTACATCATTCATGACATCGCCAGTGACATCACTGATGACATCACTGATGACATCTCAAATGACATAACTGATGACATCTAATTTGACATCACTGATGACATCACTGATGACATCATCCAGTGACTGTGTGTTTCTGTAAATTTTAAATATGTTTTACATATTGAAGAATGAGCGGATGTATAAGTGTCTGGATGAAGGATTTAGTAAGAGCGTGACTGACTGAGTGAGTGATTAAATGTGTCTTACTAAATGCATGGGTTAGTGACTAAACTGTCTGAATGTGTGCATCAGTATGTCTGATGTTGTGTAAACTGCTGCATGTGTTGATCAGTAACTATATGAGTGGCTATATGGGTTATTGATTGGTTGCCCAA
The DNA here is from genome assembly GCF_964263255.1 of Lissotriton vulgaris. Taxonomy (NCBI): domain Eukaryota; kingdom Metazoa; phylum Chordata; class Amphibia; order Caudata; family Salamandridae; genus Lissotriton; species Lissotriton vulgaris. The sequence continues at coordinate 78,979,188 of NC_141699.1, forward strand.
GTATTTGAATGGGAGACTGAGTGTGTATGTGGGTGGCTGGGAGGTGTGTGACTCTGTGCATAGATGTGTGAGCAGTTGATTCACTAGGTGTATGAGTTCAAGAGTGCATGTGGAAACAGCTATATGGTCAGTTGACTGAGTGCATGGGTGTGTTGGTGAGTGAATGGATATCTCAGTGCTACATGTCCAGGTAAGTACATATGTAAAACACAGTGCATGTGAGAGTTGGCATATATAAATGACTATACATGAGAGCCAGTGAATGTGGGAGTGGCTGTATGGATCATTGTGTACTTGTATCAGTGATTGTATAAGAGAGTAAGTATGTGTTGATATATGTTTGAATAAGTAATGTGTTGTGTGTATAACTGTATAGTTGAGGAAATGGAAGTGTGATTGATTCTTTGCATGACTGACTAGGTGTGTGAGTAACTCCATGGATGAGTGGCAGTGTGTGAGTGTCTGTATAGGTGTATGAGTGCATATTATAGTGTTGTATTGATGAGTGACTGTATGTATGAGTGATTCTATGGGTGAATGAGTGAATGTGTGTGAAGACCTAGGAATCAATGAGTGCGTATGTAGTAACTGGTATTGGTGTTTCAATGGTTTCAAGAATGGTAGTCTGTATTTAACACTGGTTGTATCAAAGGTTATATTAGAGTGTGAGGAGATGCATCGTATTATCACATGAATGATATCATCAGTGATGTGATCAGTGATGTCAAATGATATGTCATCAGTGATGTCATCAGTGATGTCATTTGAGATATCATCAGTGATGTCATCAGTGATGTCACTGACCATGTCATGAATGATGTAATATGTGACATCATCAGCAGTGGATTGTGGGTGCGCGAAATATAGTTAGCACAACTAACTATATAGGAGCAATTTCAATGTGTTTTTTTAATGCTAATTCCTAACTATATAAGGCCTGAAACCTATGGTTTTTTAAGTGAATTTGCAAGGTTTTTTAAATGCTAATTCCTAACTATATAAGGCCTGAAACCTATGTTTTTTTAAGTGAATTTGCAAGCTTTTTAAATGCTAATTCCTAACTATATAAGGCTTGAAACCTATAGTTTTTTCAGTGAATTTGCAAGGTTTTTTTAAATGCTAATTCCTAACTATATCAGGCGTGAAACCAATATTTTTTTTCAATAAATTTCAAAGGTTTTGTAAATGCTAATTCTATTAGCGGATAAAATGTATATATGTTATTATCCTTCTGGGACCACCTGAGCAGCCATCTTGTTTCTCAAGATAAGTGAGGCACAAGAGAGCACAAAACAAGAGTGGAAAATGCGAAAAGGGGGCAGGGTTGAGATCCCCTGACCCCCTAGCCCTTCTTGCCCTAAATCGCGGGGTATGTGCACCGTACGCGTACCCCGCGCTTTTTTCGAAATTGTTTTTTTTTTGTTTGCCCTTGGGGTCCTTTTGGGACCCCCTGAGAAGGGCTAGAGGGTTGGGGTGTCTCTACCCTGCCCCCTTTTCGTGTTTTCCACTCTTGTTTTGGGCTCTCTTGTGCCTCAGTTCTCCTGAAAAACAAGATGGTGGCCAACACTTCCTGGTTTGGACAGTTTGGAATGTTGACAGTCGACTGCCAGCCAATCAGGAACTCGCTCACGCACGTAAGGCTACGCGCACGTACGCATACGGTACGGGTACCGTACGCGTACGGTGAGCGCATATAGATATATAATTTGCTCAAATTCAATTTTTTCAACAACTACTGAAGGGATTTTTACCAAATATAGAAAAGGCACTACTGCATACCGGTCCCTACCATTTTGCCAAGTTTGGTGTAATTCCGTTCAGCCGTTCGGGCTGTAGCCGTGTCTAAAGGTCCCATAGAAAATGCCATTTGAAAAATTTCAAATTCAATTTTCTCAAGAACTACTGGAGGGATTTTCACCAAACATAGCATAGGCACATCTGCATACCAGGCCCTACCATTTTGCCAAATTTGGTGTAATTCCATTCAGCCGTTCGGGCTGTAGCCGTGTCTAAAGGTCCCTATGGAATTTAACATGGGGAAAACACGGTTTGGTATCCCCCTTTCGGCCCCCGCTTGACGAATCTCCCCGAAACTTTCAAGGAAGGAGTGGTGCGGAGCTGGCCAAAATTCTGGAAAATTACACACAGATTCCTCAATCGGCGCCAAAGTTATTTCCAATAAAATGTTGAGCGCATATAGATATATAATTTGCTCAAATTCAATTTTCTCAACCACTACTGGAGGGATTTTCACCAAGTATAGAAAAGGCACTACTGCATACCTGTCCCTACCATTTTGCCAAGTTTGGTGTAATTCCGTTTAGCCGTTCGGGCTGTAGCCGTGTCTAAAGGTCCCATAGAAAATGCCATTTGAAAAATGAATGATATCATCAGTGATGTGATCAGTGATGTCAAATGAGATGTCATCAGTGATGTCATCAGTGATGTCATCAGTGATGTCACTGACCATGTCATGAATGATGTAATATGTGACATCATCAGCAGTGGATTGTGGGTGCGCGAAATATAGTTAGCACAACTAACTTTATAGGAGCAATTTCAATGGTTTTTTTAATGCTAATTCCTAACTATATAAGGCCTGAAACCTATGGTTTTTTAAGTGAATTTGCAAGGTTTTTTAAATGCTAATTCCTAACTATATAAGGCCTGAAACCTATGTTTTTTTAAGTGAATTTGCAAGCTTTTTAAATGCTAATTCCTAACTATATAAGGCTTGAAACCTATAGTTTTTTCAGTGAATTTGCAAGGTTTTTTTAAATGCTAATTCCTAACTATATCAGGCGTGAAACCTATATTTTTTTTCAATAAATTTCAAAGGTTTTGTAAATGCTAATTCTATTAGCGGATAAAATGTATATATGTTATTATCCTTCTGGGACCACCTGAGCAGCCATCTTGTTTCTCAAGATAAGTGAGGCACAAGAGAGCACAAAACAAGAGTGGAAAATGCGAAAAGGGGGCAGGGTTGAGACCCCCTGACCCCCTAGCCCTTCTTGCCCTAAATCGCGGGGTACGTGCACCGTACGCGTACCCCGCAATTTTTTCGAAATTGTTTTTTTTTTTGTTTGCCCTTGGGGTCCTTTTGGGACCCCCTGAGAAGGGCTAGAGGGTTGGGGTGTCTCTACCCTGCCCCCTTTTCGTGTTTTCCACTCTTGTTTTGGGCTCTCTTGTGCATCAGTTCTCCTTAAAAACAAGATGGTGGCCAACACTTCCTGGTTTGGACAGTTTGGAATGTTGACAGTCGTCTGCCAGCCAATCAGGGACTCGCTCACGCACGTAAGGCTACGCGCACGTACGCATACGGTACGGGTACCGTACGCGTACGGTGAGCGCATATAGATATGTAATTTGCTCAAATTCAATTTTCTCAACAACTACTGAAGGGATTTTCACCAAATATAGAAAAGGCACTACTGCATACCGGTCCCTACCATTTTGCCAAGTTTGGTGTAATTCCGTTCAGCCGTTCGGGCTGTAGCCGTGTCTAAAGGTCCCATAGAAAATGCCATTTGAAAAATGTCAAATTCAATTTTCTCAAGAACTACTGGAGGGATTTTCACCAAGCATATCATAGGCACATCTGCATACCAGGCCCTACCATTTTGCCAAATTTGGTGTAATTCCATTCAGCCGTTCGGGCTGTAGCCGTGTCTAAAGGTCCCTATGGAAATTAACATGGGGAAAACATGGTTTGGTATCCCCCTTTTGGACCCCGCTTGACGAATCTCCCCGAAACTTTCAGGGAAGGAGCGGTGCGGAGCTGGCCAAAATTCTGGAAAATTACACACAGATTCCTCAATCGGCGCCAAAGTTATTTCCAATAAAATGTTGAGCACATATAGATATATAATTTGCTCAGATTCAATTTTCTCAACAACTACTGGAGGGATTTTCACCAAATATAGAAAAGGCACTACTGCATACCTGTCCCTACCATTTTGCCAAGTTTGGTGTAATTCCGTTTAGCCGTTCGGGCTGTAGCCGTGTCTAAAGGTCCCATAGAAAATGCCATTTGAAAAATGAATGATATCATCAGTGATGTGATCAGTGATGTCAAATGAGATGTCATCAGTGATGTCATCAGTGATGTCATTTGAGATGTCATCAGTGATGTAATCAGTGATGTCACTGACCATGTCATGAATGATGTAATATGTGACATCATCAGCAGTGGATTGTGGGTGCGCGAAATATAGTTCGCACAACTAACTATATAGAAGCAATTTCAATGTTTTTTTTAATGCTAATTCCTAACTATATAAGGCCTGAAACCTATGGTTTTTTAAGTGAATTTGCAAGGTTTTTTAAATGCTAATTCCTAACTATATAAGGCCTGAAACCTATGTTTTTTTAAGTGAATTTGCAAGCTTTTTAAATGCTAATTCCTAACTATATAAGGCTTGAAACCTATAGTTTTTTCAGTGAATTTGAAAGGTTTTTTTAAATGCTAATTCCTAACTATATCAGGCGTGAAACCTATATTTTTTTTCAATAAATTTCAAAGGTTTTGTAAATGCTAATTCTATTAGTGGATAAAATGTATATATGTTATAATCCTTCTGGGACCTCCTGAGCAGCCATCTTGTTTCTCAGGATAAGTGAGGCACAAGAGAGCAGAAAACAAGAGTGGAAAATGCGAAAAGGGGGCAGGGTTGAGACCCCCTGACCCCCTAGCCCTTCTTGCCCTAAATGCCATTTGAAAAATGTCAAATTTTATTTTCTCAAGAACTACTGAAGGGATTTTCACCAAACATAGCATAGGCACATCTGCATACCAGGCCCTACCATTTTGCCAAATTTGGTGTAATTCCATTCAGCCGTTCGGGCTCTAGTCGTGTCTAAAGGTCCCTATGGAAATTAACATGGGGAAAACATGTTTTGGGACCCCCCTTTTCCTCAGCCCCGCTTGACGAATCCCCCTGAAACACTCAGGGAAGGAGCGAAGTAAATTTAAGGAAAATTACACGCAGATTCCTCAATCAGCGCCAAAGTTATTCCCAACAGAATGTTGGGGATTTCCTATGGTAACTAGGTCCTGATCAGTTTTCCCCCTGTCATTAGAAACGGGTAAGGAAAATTACACGCAGATTCCTCAATCGGCGCCAAAGTTATTCCCAACAGAATGTTGGGGATTTCCTATGGTAACTAGGTCCTGATCAGTTTTCCCCCTGTCATTAGAAACGGGTAAGCCAGGCTACTGCAACAAAACAAGTTGGGAATGGACATTTATTAAAAAGTAAGTCAAATGAGATCTGGCAATCTAGTGGTATACTGTGAGTTATTAGTATTAAGTGGGTTTTGACCACGTATCACATATGTTTCTACATTAGATGTGTGCTGGCGACGGGGATAACTCTACTCCCTCTGGTTTCTTTTGATTGAGAGGTAAGATAAAGGAGCTTGCAGTATTGGTAGAGGCAGTGCACTATTGAGAAAGGTAGCTAAAACCAAGAAATTTCTTTCTTCTTTTTCACAGACTATGGTCCTGATGAGAACTCAAAATTGACATGAGTTCGAAATGCGTAGACTAAAAAAGCCTGAAATAAGTAAAAGTCTCAAAAAAAAAAACAGGTTTCTGTTGAGTACAAGAAATGTTTATGGCTTTGTTGTGAATATTTGTATTCCAACCAGAAAATAATTTATATGTTTTCGCACTGTCTGTTGTATGTATTTTTTGTGTGGTATGTACGTTGTATGATGGACTGTTTGGATGAGATAATTGCGAAATGTACCAAGAATGTTGGTTGTAAATAGGAATATGACTAAATGTTGTTTTTCTTCTATGTTGTACATAAGGTCTTAAAATATGAACTTTGTATAATTAATTTTTCAAAAAGGTCAACATTGAATAATTGACTCAAGTAAAAATAAAAAAACGATACTTTTGATCACAAAACATTGGTTCGATTTCAGATGTTTTGCAAAAACGAGGGTAATTAACTAGGTAGCAGCACGTGCACTCCTTTTTGTTTATTATCGTCAAATAGGAGCATAGCTACTCAAGGCCATAGTCAATCTCTATTCGGAGACATGGGTCTGTGTCAAGCTATGCAAAAGTGACAGGACTACAGGGAAGATGCTTACGCACACAGGTCTAAAACAAGTGTGCGTTCTTGCCCCAAGTGTATTCAATATCCACATGGCGGACCTAGATGATCGGTTGTTGCAACCTCAAAGTTACCCACCTAAGCTAGCAAATCGTCCAGTGAGTTGCTTACAATATGCGGACAACATAGTCCTGAGCAGCCAGTCGCCATTCGGTCTCCAGTGCCTGATACACAAATTATATGAAGATACGAAGGAGCTTGCTTTGAAATGAAAGTATTATAAAACAAAGGCGATCTGTTTTTTTGCAAGTGGGCACACCCACAACGCGAAATTCAAGTGGATGACAGCAGGGAAAAAAATCTGACTTTGTTGGATCGTACAAATATTTAGGGGTGACCCTGGATCCTAAACTAAAATATAAAGAACATCAAGCCAACAGACGGGCCCAGGCGAACAAACTTTGTTTCACACTTAACGCATTACGAACTTGGGGGCCCATTAGGATGTCGGGCGGATTGCCCCCGCCAGGCTGGCGGTAGCCACCGCCAGCCTGGCGGGGGAAATCTGCCCGACATCCTTCCCTGTATTCCCCCCGCCATATTAGAATGGCGGGGGGACCACTCCCACCCGACAGCTGCGATCAACCAGCCACGCCCTCGCCGCCGTTCCACGCATCCGAAGAACCACCATGGGAGGAAGAAACTTCTCCTACCTGGCGGCCAAGACTTGGAACTCCCTCCCCATCCACCTCCGTCTGACCCAAGAACACCTCTCCTTCAGGAAGCAACTCAAGACCTGGCTGTTCGAGCAGTAGCGGACCCCTCTCTCCCAAGCGCCTTGAGACCCGCCGGGTGAGTAGCGCGCTATACATATTTCTTGATTGATTGATTGATTGATTGATAAGTCATGTATCCCCATCTATACAGCATTTTCTTCTCCTTATTCGTCTGGGAGCTTTTCCAACAAAAGATCAAGTCCCATCTTGGAAACAAACATGGGTGAACCTTCTTTGCAGGCTATGCGGCACTTCCAAAGAAACTATATGCCACCTTTTGTGCATCTGCCCGCCGGCAATTATTATTACCAGCACTCCAGTGTCTTCAGATAAGATCCTGCCGACCTGCTGTGATGTCACTTTTGAATATCCAGTCACTGCAGCTTTCTTGCAGGGCAACAAAGTGTCTCCAGTTAGTAAATAAACAGCTCCACACACAGCAGAAAGAGCACAGAAAGGAATATAAAATAAAAACCATACTCATCTAAGATTCAATGCTACATCAACAACAACTGGGAACTTGTATTCCCCCGAGTCATTCAAAGGTACACAAAGTCAAACTTGACCAGGGGCCATTCTTGTATTAGAACTGATGGGGTGACCAACTCAGTTACATGTAATCACACAGCTCATGAAAGGCCACAGACGAGGGCACCGCGGCAAATAGAATTTTGAGTGACTCCCCTGATGTGAACCTTATTCAATTTTGCGGGACAGCACCACCTTTATCGAACTACAATTCATGTCTCATAAAGAGAGGTGATACGTAATGTGAATAGGTTTGGCCCTAGCGCTTAGATGGCTCTTAAGCAGGCCCCTGAACTCTAGTTGACCAAAAAACACCATCATGGGCAACTTTTAAAATATTTTTACCCTTGTTATTAATGTATGGTTTTACATTGGTTATGCGATTTTAATCACTAGCTGCTATGAAAATGACGTATGTCTTTGTAAAGGTTTTAATTAATCAAACAATAAAGATATCTTTCTTTCATGTACACAATAGCTAATCAGATTTTACAATTGTTACATACGTTTTTCCCTCTCATAATGCAACTACTAGGCGATTTCAAAGTGCAAATGTAAAAGAGCTTGATGAGATGGACAATTGGGACTGCAAACCTTTCGAAATGGAAAAGTGAACAGTGCACTCAACTCAGATGAGAGAGTAGGCAGAGCAACAAGGACAAAACATTCAGACAAAACATGTGAGAAGAAAATATGCTAACGTAAAAAAAGATTTGCCATGACTTCCACAGCCACCCCAATAAAAGTAAGTATCATGTACACAACTGGGATTCCTCTCTGGGACACCTCATACACATGGGATCCAGACAACCAGTACAACAAAAAGCAAAATACATCAGGCCTCATTTATGAGGCTGTGCGTCACTTTTACGCCGCCGGTGCGTCACTTTTTGTGATGCACCAGTGGCGTAAAAGATGCGCCTTGTTGCGCCATATTTACAAAGTGACGCATCTAGGTAGATGCGTCACTTTGTAAACCCCTGCGCCACATTATACCTCAGCCAGGTATAATGTATGCAAGGGGGGCGTATTGACGCAAGGAAGGGTAGCAGAAGTGACGCAGTGAAATCTATAAGATTTCACTGCGTCACTTTTAGGACGCTGTTGCGTCAAAATCTTGCGCCTGCCTCACAGCAGGCGTAAGACTGACGCAGGCCCTTCCACATGGGGCTTGCCCCATGTGAAAGGACGGATTGCTGGAGTTGCGTCACTTTTGTGACACACTCCAGCAATGCGTCATTTTTGCGCTTACAGATTCGTCAGAAATACTGATGTATCTGTAAGACCTTGCGACATGATGCGTCATACATTAAATATGACGCATCAGGAATGTCGCAAGGAGAGCGCACTGAGAAGTGACACATCGCTGCTTTCACATAGCGATCCATCATTTCTCATGAATGAGGCCCATCATATATATAACCTAGAATATATTGAAAAAAGCATAGATATTTGTCACAATTTGATTTGCACCTGTTGATAGAATTAGCTATTCAAAGACTAAAACTGAGTCATTGTAATCTCATTGTTATTGAATCATAAGAAACAATAACATTAAAAATGCACATTTAATTGTTTTTGCAATTAGTACAATTTAAAATAGCTGTGCCCTCTGTGCAGTTTTTCTAATATGTGTCATGATCCTGTTATCCTTCCTGCTATTGTGCAGTGCTACTTGAAGATCTTCTGTGAACCTGCTTCCACTAGTTTGGAACCTGTGCTGCATTTGGATGTTCATTTACAGACTTTACGAATCCACTTGGAAGTCAGATCACCTCAGATTCTATTCCTGGGTTTATTTATCAACTCCTAATGCATGATGGTACTTGTATGCTTTACCGGAGCATGAGAGCTGGAGATGAGCCTTTTGATGAATCGTGTTACACTTTGTCTTACCATTTCCAGCATGCCCATGTGCTCCCTTTCATGAATTGTTGCCAAGCTCTGGTCCATGTTAAACTCTGGAGTTTTGCTACGCCCTCTGGGTGTTTCCTGGGAATGGAGTGCACTCCTTCAGACACTGAGCTGGAGGAGGGACTTCAACTGCTCTCACCTACACTGTGGTGCAGCTAGCTCATACCTGTACAGTTCCAATAAGACATTACACAAAAGATGCTCAAACACCTTTTCTATACTATGGCGATGTCTTAGGAGGACGGTTTTGGATGCCTTTTCCTCTTCCTCTCTCTTTTCGTGACTGCAATGAGTTCTAATAACCCTGTGTGGCTGTGAGCAGAGAGGAGGGATGTAAGACTGTCTTCTGCATTCAGAATGTGTGCTTCAACTGCTGTTACTGCGAGCTCCTGCTTTCTACTTCAATTGTCTGAACCTTGGAAAACCTGAGAATTCAATGTTCCTGCTACTGTTTTTTGCAGTGTTCTGCTTACATGTGGTTGCCCTGTGCAACATTGAGGGTTTCGTGTTTCTTTCTTGCTTCACATTCTAACCTTGTGTCTGCCTTTGTTTTCTATGATGATATTCTCAATTTCTTTGTTCTTCCTGTTGGGCTTCCAACCATGTATTGGCTGGTCCCCTTTGATTCCTTGATCTGATAGACTCTTCTGACCTTATTCTGAATTCCTCTGTTTATCTTTGGACCAGCAGGACATTCCTTCTTCCAGTGCCTGTTGGGTACATTCTTGAGTTCCTTGTTCTGAATCAAAGTTCCAGTTTCCCTGTATCAGCATGGCATTACTTGTCATAGTGCCTGTTGGGTACAGCCTGCTCTTTATCGCAGTATTCCTGTTCTTGATTTCTGAAGCCCTGCTCATAATTCATTGTCTTGGCTTGCTCCCTGTCTCCTTGCTATCTTGTTGTCTGTCTTGTATTCTGGTTAGTCTTTCTACTCAGATTTTCTGTTCTATTCCACATTCTGTCCATTGTCTGTTGCAGTCCATATCCATTTACTGTGTGACTTCTGGCTTGGTCTCCATCCTGACCAGGGCCGGGAAAGACTTGTGTTGTTGCACCGGGCCTTTAAGAGTCTTACGTGTCTCAGTATTGTCGTCAGTGCTTAGTTTGTAAAAGAATAACTGCAAGATCCCTATCCAGGAGTCCGCTGCAGCTTGCACTACCCTTTAACTCCGCCAGTGCTGCCAATGACAGTACCTACACAACTATCAGCCACTACACTGCAACAACTGTTGCGTTTGAGACGATTCAAGGTCCTCAAAGCTATAAGAATGGCTTGGGCCGCAGGTACTAGTTGTTATATTGAACTAATATTTCACCGTTTTTTTGCTTAACTTTAAATAACACAAACATCGCCACCATGTGGCAGCTGTCATAAGTGCCAGTGTTGACAATTAAGTGCGGGTGCTGAGCATTGGAAACTACTAGCTCAAATTAAGCACTGGTTGTTGTCTGTCTCGGTTCGCCTTTCACTGAGTACAACGGTCTCTGTAACAGCAGGCCCAAACCATGATGTTCTTGTATGACTGTTGTGAAGAGCAATCTGCTGGTGTCAATCCAAAATGGTTTCCCCAAACTACTAAGATAGCTTTTGTCATATACCAGCACATCCCTTACTTTGATTCAACTTTGTCCTTCCTTGTCCCTGCTTAGAGCTTTTTCATATTCAATATAGTCACATTCTCTGTAGTCATGTAACAACAATTACATTTTGAGTAGCCCGGTATTTACCTTGTCCTGTCACCTTGTTAAGTGTTACCATTGGAATCACCCTGCACTACCCTTCCTCCCCTACAACAGGCAGTTTGACTTCTCTAGCAGATTCACAGAGTATACAAGAGTATGTGAAAGAGTACTCATGTAGTAATACTTCCAGTACTTATAAGCACTCTTGTGAATTGCCCCCTATGAGACTCCCAGTCACCATGACATATGGGCAGCACCACTCATCAATGGAGGGTGATATTTTCCCATAATCAGGTACTTGGGTCCACATTTAGACCCTGGTAGATGGAGTATCATCTGTCACGATGGTGGGGTATTTACCGTCCGCCACCCTGACAGACGGCAGTCCATTCAATTTAGAGATCAACGGCCATCCCAGCACTCATCTCTGGACGTTGAAAGGAACCGCCATCACAGTGGATCCCTTGGAGGTGCAAAAGGTTTGGTAGATGGCTGCCTTTGGTTTTGACTACAGTCCGCTAAACATTTAACGTTTTTCAGTTTTCACAAACTTGCAAAATAAAAAACTGATGACCACCACATCCTGAGAGTTTTCTCTCAAGGTGTGGCAGTCATTGTTTGTTTTTTCTGTCCCTCATTGCCAGGTTGCTATTGGCAGTGACAGACAGAAACAAGAATTGGCAAAGCTAATAGGTCTCACCTAGGGGTCGGCGACAAATTCTGCTCAGCTGGGGGAGTTCACAGAGTTTTGGACACTCCATGCTACGCATGTGACATGGAGTTCCGGGCAAATTCCATCAACCGCTGTGTTGTGGAGTTTTTTCTTGCGCGTGACATGTCAATGTTGAGTTAGCAAATGTAAGCAAGAAGTGGCATCCTCTAGTGTGATTTTTGGGTGCTAGGAGAGCAACCGCTGGGGCATAGTTCGTGGAGTTTTGCTACGAGGAACTCCGCAAAGTTACAAAAAACTCTGCGAAGTTCCGCGAGTGGCGGAGTGCAGTGCAAACTGCAGTTTGTGCTGGTATTCCTGCCGCTCGGGTAGAAATTCTACCTGAGTGGCAGCTCGTGCACGCAAACTTACCATTCACGATTGCAAACTTACCCTTCGCGATCGAGAGGGGGCTAAAACTCTGCGAAGTTTTCTGCACTCTGCGATCTCCACGGAGTGCAGAAAACTCCGCAAACGGAGTGAAATTCACCACCCCGGCCTATTCAGGGGCTGAAGTGTACACAAGGAAGATGAATCTAAAACACGCACACTCAAATGGAGTGCTTCACAAAAAAGAAACATGTAGCACTTGAAAAGAAAACAGTGGCAGCAGGGATAACAGCTAATCAAAGAGACTGTAAAGAGACAATGCTCCATGGGAGGAACACACACAAGACTGAAAAGCTGGGACATGAATAAGAAGCAGGCAAATGAAAGTGACAAGGAAAGCTAACCAATAAAAATGTATGGGCAGGTGTCTAGCCCCTATATCTTCTTGCTAAGTCACAATTAAACCCGGTGGCAAACTCTGCTGCGCCAGAAGAGTTTGCAGAGTGTTGCCAACTCATGTCGAGTTCAGGCAAAATTCCGACTCTGCGGCAGAGCGGATTTAGCCGCTGCCCACACCCAAAAAATAGTTTAAAAAACCCCATTAGCTGCTCTTTTGTCTCTGGGCTGCCATCCTTGCTGTAGTCTTCCCTCCTCGCCATCCTCATCAGTTGCAAACCCCTACGTTGTACATCTTGCGAGGACTGCGCCGTACAACGTAGGAGTTTGCGACCGGTGAGGAAGAGAGACCATGGCGAAGAGGAGGGCAGCCAGGGATGTATGATGTTACAACGCATGCTTTTACCACGCATGCCGTTACAACGTAGTTTTTACAACGCATACCATTACAACGCATAGCGCTTTGGGGTGCTGCATAATGAATAGTTTAATTTACTATTCCAACTCCGGTCCCCGTGGATAGTAGGGAAGGTGTTGGATAGTAAATTAAATCTAGTCCCTATCCTAGGGCGCCCCCCAGCGCAATGCGTTGTAATGGTTTGCGTTGTAATGGTTGCGTCGCAATGGTAGTGCGTTGTAAATGTTTCGTTGTTTACCGCAGCCAGTAGACACCAGAGCAGGTAAGTGGTTTTTTAGAAACAATTTTTAAGTGTGGGAGGGAAGAGCAGAGTTTTTTTTAAACTCTGTGGAACTCCGTGTACTCCGCCCAGGGTTAGTCACAATCTGCCTCGCAACAGAGAGCACATACGATGTCTAGTTGGGTCGACCTTGAAGGCGAGCATCACAACATGTACTGTAAATAGAGTGAGCGGTGTGATGGCTTTACCATGCTTCTATTGAAGGAGACATTGGCAGAAAGCTTACAGTCCATCCAAACCTAAATAGAATGGTCTGACCATCAGTTTGGCGGACAGGGTACCCTATCACATTTGCAACAGGGTAGATTGCTGAACTCAAAACACCCCCTAAATACCTTCTTTGTTTTGAAAATATTGAGTTTGTAGAGCCATTATATATCTGCAAAAAGTAATAAACAACATGATTTTTTACCATTTTTCCAAAAACTATCTTTAGGATTTCTGGCCTACATTACAACCACTTATTTTGTCTAAAACGTCAGAAACCATCAAAACCATGCACCCAGATCCCTGAGCAGCAGTAGGGTCTCACTGGATCTCAAGAAACTTGAATTGTGGTAGTGAGAAAGAGTTCAACAACATTGTTAAGATCGGATCAGTTCTGCAGCTTTCTCTGTTCCTTATGAAAAAACGAGTTTTATAGGGTAGGGGAGAGGATGTGGCTCAGCGGCCAGAGCTGCCGACTCCGGAGCTGCAGATCTGGGTTTGAGTCTTGTTTCTGTGCAATATCCTGTGATTCTGGGCAAATCAATTAATCTGCCCAAGCCCATGGACAGATCCTGGATACTGACACGGGTGATAAGCCGTGTTATATAAATCTACAAAAAAAATAATAATAGGTTACTCCTCAGGAGGCAATTTTCCTGTTGAAAATCCATACGGTTGCCTTAGCAAGATTCTCTGTGCATGGTCTATCATTTTATAATGGAGTCTCAGAGATACTAGCGCCACAATATCACATGGACACACACACACAAACACACACAATAATGAACAAGCAACAGAATATTAGCTCCATAGATGTGTCCTCTCTTTTGTCTTATTGTCTTGCGAGACATGAGCAGGGCCGGACTGGAACCCCAAAGCAGCCAATACATGGTTGGAAGTGCATCTTTGAAGCACTGCTGATTATGTTACTGGGAGCCGATATTGCAGCCTACGGCCTGTCCGGCACAGGAGATAAGACATTAACGTAATATCAACGATTAGAAGTGGCATTCATAGCTATGAGCATTAGTGTTATGTTATTATTTTTTTTACAATTTTTTATTACACTCATCGTGCTGTAACAGATTTAATTACGACGTGACAAACAGCAGTTTGATGTTTAGTAGCTACATTCGTACAACGAATCTCCAGATACATTCAAAAGAACTATTCCACCATAATTTTCAAATATCTTGTGAAATATCAAAACTAAGGGGCATATTACCAACAACTAGCGATATTTATCACTAAATGGGCTTAGCGAGTATTTTTTTAATGCCAAGCATCGCCGGATATTATCGCAGAGATAACGTGCTATTAGCAACGTTTATCTCTAAAGCGATATAATATCCGGCATTAGCGGCGAAATGCATGAATATCGCTGGTAATCCAGTGCTATTCACGCATTATCGCTAATGAGGACTTAGCCATAATATCCAACTCCCATTGGATATAATGGCTAAGAACTGGTCTGAGCAGGCGTTAGTTTTTGGAGATATTCGCGCTTAGCGCAAATATTTCCATCGCTACGCCTGCCTTGCTAATAGGCGATAGCGACGTTAGCGACTGCTTTCAGTCGCTAACATGTTGGGTACGCCCACTTTGCATGTCATTAGCGATACATATCGCTGACATGCAAAGCGGGCCCCAAACCGCTCGCTATCGCCTACAAGCTGTCGCTAACTGCTGTTAGCGACAGCTTGCTTATAGGGCGATAGAATTATTCGCCCGCTTAGCAGCGGAAAACGGCCGCTACAGCGGCGATAATCACATATCGCCCGCCTTGGTAATATGCCCCTAAGACCTATAATGTACCTGTTTATTTTGGGCTGTGATTTTTTTTTTATTTTGATATGCAAATTAATCATTGACAATACTAATGATGGAGAGAAAAATATATATAGGTAATCACAACATTAAATTTAATTATACTACAGAACAAAACGCTCAGTGTCTAAATGACACAGAGACGTAATGAAGGAATCTGCTTTTGATAAAAATGAAAGGTGTGTAAAAAACACTTTCCAAAGTATAGATCAACATTGGAGTATGTGTGAATGCGGTGGTTCTTAACTGTCAACAGTGCACCACTACAAACATCAGTGAACCCTAATTTCGTCCTTTGGTGTGAATGTTGAACATTTCCTGTTTTCTACAGTTTTCATCATCCAAACACGAAATTACCAAATAAACAATACGTAGTAAAAAAAAAAGTTCCTGCTAATAAGGGGCCCTCTGTGAAAGATATTGTTTTGAACACACCTCAAGATAAATGATGCTACAATTTGAACCCCCTCTTTTCTGCAGGTTTGGGGTACAAATCCGGCCTTGATTTGTGAAATATATATTGCCTGACTTGAATCCACTCGGCTGATAGTTTATTTTTCTGTTTCCTGAAAGCCTGCGCCTGCCTGCTGCGCTCCTCGAGAAGAAATCGAATCTTTTGTTGTGTATTTTTTTGATTGACCCCAAATTTTCTGCAGGACTCCGAAGCATCTGCGGCGAGGCACATTTGCCGCGGGTCCAGACAGAGATTTATGGCCGTCATTTGCAGACATGAGGACTGTATTTGCGCACAAGACACTTGCATCCTCTCGTCTGTCCTCTCATTTCATGGAGTGTGAAGGCGCGCCGCCGTCACCGAGTCAACCCGCACGCGCTCATAAATCAAAGCCGCCACTGCCCTTCAGTGGAGCACTCCGCCTGTCGACCACTGTTTCCCGCCAACCCCTCCTAGACGGGACGTGAGAGACAGCCGGCAGTCTGGAGCAGAAGGGAGACGCCGGCTGTCTATTCTCGTATGGAGGGGACTCCATCTTCTGGAGCAAAGCACGTCTCTGCTGGTTACCTGGGCACTGGGGAAGAAACTTCTCACTTTTCAAGAGAATAAAAAACAACGAAATATTAGTTCGGAACAGGGCAATTCTAGGAATGAATGGGTCCAAACGCTGGACTGACACAGCTGTTGCATAGAGCAGCTGCTTGTGTTTCACGTGATGGTTTTACTATTATAATAAGCCTATTTATGTATTAAAATGAGCAATTGTCAGCTCGTGCTGTCCCCACACTGTACAGCAAGAGAAAGAGTATGTGTGCCACAAGCGGCAGAGAGTATATTTTATGGAGTAATCTCTGCCAGGTAAATTAGAACTTGAGCTGGAGTACCGCACCAAGGGGAGAACTGAGGTGCTCTGAGGTGTAGGTGAGATACCGCACTGTCTGCCCAGGTATCTCCACGCCACCCACATGAGTAGCCCTGCAGACATGCATCAGACCTGCCACTGCAGTGTCTGTGAGTGCAGTTTTAAATGCCCTTTTGACCTGACAAGTGCACCCTCTTGCCATGCCTAAGGTAGACTTAAGGCAGCCCCATGGGCAGGGTGACGTGTATTTTTAAAGGTAGGACATGTACTTGCATGTTTTACATTTCCAAATAGTGAAATACTGCAAATTTCGTTTTCACTATTGCAAGGCCTATCTCTCCCATAGGGAAACATGGAGATTGCCTTGAAGTATCTTGTAAGTGTAATTTCACACTGGGAGCAAATAGAGATCTGGAGTTTCGGGTCTCTAAACTCACAATTTGAAAATATATCTTTTGGTGAAGATGATTTTTCAATTGTAAGGGGCCGATTAGGATCGCGGACGGACTTGCGTCCGTCCGCGACCCCAGAGCAGGAGGGAACCTCCACATGGCATGCGGAGTTCCCTCCTGTGCAATTAGGATGTGACCGCCACCCTGGCGGTCACATCCTCTATTTGTAACATTGCTGCGGGTGCAGCTTCAAGCTGCACCCGCAGCAATATTAAAAATGCACGCATTGCATTTGCATGTAGAAAGTGGCAGGCACCGCGCGGTGCCTGCCGCTTTCTTCATACAAATGCAGGGGGTACCATAGGTACCCCCCATGTGCACCCCCCACCCACCCTTCACCTAGGGGGCCCGCAACGGGGCCCCGCAGTGAAGTTAAACATGCTTTTCCACGGCGGAAAACCGCCGCGGAAAAGCATGTATCCGAGCCCATCCTAATCTGGCTGACGGTGTCTGAGAGACACCGTCACCATATTAGTGCTTTTCCGCCGCGGTTGTAAGCCAACCGCGGCGGAAAAGCTGTGGACGGAAACCAGGAACCACCAGCCATCCTAATGTAGCGGTGGGTCTTTGGTGGGTCCGCTGCGGATTTTCCGCATCCTCTGGGCCAGCGGTGGCTTCCGCCGGCCCAGAGGATGCGGAAAATCCGCAATCCTAATGACCCCCTAAGTTTGAAAATGCCACTTTTAGAAAGTGCCAATTTACTTGCTTAACCATTCTGTGCCTCTGCCTGTCTGTAGAATACATCTTTGGGTTGGCGGACAGCTGGGCTCTCGTGCATTCACTCTAGACAGTCACACAAAGGGAGCTTAGGTGTGCCATGCATATCCTGAAGGTCCATCGCTGACGGTGCTTCCTGAGATAGAGTTTTGGCAGGAGTTGTCATCGACAACTGAATAGGGGTGTGCCTGTCCTCACACAAAGCAGTCTCCACCCTCCTGTAGTGTGTCTGAAGCCAGGCCAGGGAAAGGCAGGGTCTTGTGCACTACAAAGATGTTCCTTTGAAGTTGGCCTACTTCAAAGGCAGAAAGGGTTATAAGTACTAGACCTTTGACACACCAAAATAAGAACACTTCTGGACTGAGGACATTCTGCCAGGAAAAAGAGCTGGATGCTGCAGGAGGGACTGCGACTCTACCTGTTGCTTTGTTGTGCTGGCCTGCTGCTTACTGCTTGTGTCCTGGGAGTGAAAGGATTGGACTTTACTTTCTGTATACTGCTTTCAAGGTTCTCCAAAGTCTTGAGTTGAGCTTGCCTCCTGTTAAGAAGTGTCAAGGCCATTAAAGACTTCACCTGCCAGTGCCTGAGCTCTTGGTGATCTTGAGGAGAAAATCCACGCATCGACTCCCAGTTCCTGTTTTATCGACGCATCACTGCAAAAGATTGATGCATCACTGCTCTCTGCCCCGAAGTGTGGGTCCAGGTCGACACATCAACCATGACCTTTGCTGCAGGTCCCTGCTTGCCATCATAGGGCACCGGAAAAATTGCCACAGCATGAGTTTTGAGCATGGTGTCACCAACGCCCAAGACATCTGCTTGGCCTCCGAGGCAGCACCTGCTTCGTGGTTGTGGAATCGATGGAGCACCTGTTTCACCGCTGTTACATCAACGCAGCACTTCTGGATTTTTGATGCATCCTCCCTTGGTGCTGATTTTTCGTCGACACCACACCACAGTTAGGAACCAAGGCCATGTGTCCGGATACTGATGTATCACTTCGCTTGCCAGTAAGGAACCAACACATCACCTCCCCTACCTAGCAGTAAGGAACCAATGCATCACCTCCGCTGTTTGTAAGGAACTGATGCATCACCTCCCCTGCGTAGTAAGGAACCAACACATTGCTTTGCTTTTTCGGCAACTCACCTCACCTTCCCTGCACCTGACCTGTCTTTGAGTGGTGTTAAAGAAATGCATCCATTGATTTTTATTGACTAAAACTCACTTCATCTTTTAAAAGTGATATTTTGATTGTCTATGTTGGATTTTTGACAGATTGGTCTTGTTTGATTCAGATAAATATTGGCTATTTTTTTAAACGAGTGGAATCCATTTGCAGCGTTTTCACTGTGTTACTGCGTGTGCGAGTACAAATATGCTACACTATGCCTCTGAGATATGCCTGACTGCTTGTGCCAAGCTACCAAGGGGGTGAGTAGGGGTTATCTTAGCTGTTTGACTCTCTTACCCTGACTAGAATGAGGGTCCCTACTTGGACAGGTTACAAACTACTGCCAACTAGAGACCCCAATTCTAATAATAACGCTGTCGGTCTAGGTGCCTCACGCTCTTCATCTGTCCAGGTGATCCAAGCCCATCTCACTGTCTGTCAGAGAACCACAGGCTCTTCATCTGTCCAGGTGATCCAAGCTCATCACACTGTCTACCCAGGTACCCCAAGCTCTTCATCTGTCAGGGTGATCCAAGCTCATCGCACTGTCTGTCCAGGTACCCTAAGCTCCTCATCTGTCCATGTGAGCCGAGCTAACCACACTGTCTGTCCAGGTAACCCAAGCTCTTCATCTCTCAAAGTGATCCAAGCTCAACTCCCTGTCTGTTCAGGTACCTCACACACTTTGTCTGTCCTGGTGATCCAAGGTCATCATGCTGTCTGTCCAGGTACGCCAAGCTTTTCATCTATTTAGTTGATCTGAGCTCATCACACTATCTGTCCAGGTGATCAGAGCTCATTATGCTGTCTGCCCAAGTACCTCATGCTCCTCATCTGCCCAGGTGAACCAACCCCATCTCACAGTCTGTCTAGGTCCTCTAAACTCCTCATTTGTCCTGATGATCCAAGCTTGTCACATTGTCTGTCCAGGTACCCCAAGTTCTTCATTTGTCCAAGTATCCGAGCTCATCACACCGTCTTCCCAGGTACCCCACGCTTGTAATCTTTTGAGGTGATCCAATCACATCCCACTGCCTGTGCAAGTACCTGACTATCTTCATTTGTCTTGTGATGCGCGGCCATCACACCGTCTTCCCATCTGACCTGGTGAACCAACCTCATCACATTGTTTATCCAGGTACCTCACGCTCTTTATCAGTCCAGGTGGGCCAAGCTCATCAAACTGTCTTCCCAGGTACCTCACGCTCTTGATCTGTCCAGGTGGTCCAAGCTCATCACACCGTCTGCGCAGGTACCTCATGCTCTTTATAGTTTGAGGGGATCCCTACACATCTCACTGTCTGTCCAGGTTCCTCATGCTCTTCATCTCTCCTAGTGATCTGAGTTCATCACACTAACGCTCGTTCTCTGTTGCGGTGATCCAAGCACATCTCACTGTCTGTTACGGATCCTCACACTGTCCAGGCAATCAAAGCTTATCACACTGTCTGTCCAGGTACCCCAGCTTCCTCATTTGTCTAAGTGTTTCAAGATCATCACTTTGTCAGCCCAGTACTAAGGGCGGGCAAAAATTGTGGAGTTTCACTCCGCAGAATTTTGTGGAGTTACATAAAAGCTCTGCGAGAATCCACGGAGTTCAGCGAGTGGGTGGAATGCGGGCGAATATAGCACAGAAGACAGACAATGGAAATAGCTTGTAACTGAGCAGAGCTCTATTTAAATATCACTCATATTCATTTTCTCAAGCATAATTTGTACCAGGAAGTGAATATGTGCCACCTGCCCTGGTGGCCTGAGCAAGGACACCTACGGGGCACCTCCCATGACCCCCGGTGCAGTCTGGCCCCAGGGTCCCGTGCGCACTCACATCCAAATCCGCTGCACCAGCATTGCCACAGCTGGACGGCCACCACCAGTCTCAAAAAGTAGTTGATTCAACACCTCTATAGGATAGGGGTCAAGGGCACCACCCTAAACTGGCTCATAGACTTTTTAAGGACAGGACTCAAAGGATAACTCTTGATCCTTTCAATCTAAGACTTTGCTCCTGGGCACGGGAGTTCCTCAGGGCTCCGCTTTGAGCCCTATGCTTTTAACATCTACGTGGTTCCCCTCGCTCAATTAGTCAAGTCCTGTGGTTTTGGGATACTCTCTTATGAAGACGATACCCAATTAGACTTCTCCTTGGGGCAGGACACTGAGAATGTTAAACATCGTTTATTCACTTGCATGAAGAAAATTGGCACGTAGATGTCCCTGAACTGTCTTCGGCTACACGGGGACAAAACAGAGATTTTACTCTTTAGCAAAGCACAGCTCCACTGGACAGATGAATGGTGACCTTCTGACCTTGGTCCTGTTCCTTCTCCCATAAACACAGCACAAAACTTGGGTATTCTGTTGGATAATAAGCTATCTATGAAAGACCATGTGACATCCACCTGTGCCATGTGCTTCAGGACAATGCGCCTTCTCAGACAGATATTTCAGTGGCTTCCGCTGACCTCTCTGAAAACCTTTATCCAAGTACCTATAATCATTCACCTTGACTATGGAAATCACCTGTAGCATCCAATGAATCACTTCTATCTAAAATGCAGGTGGTACAAAATACTGCAGCTCGTTTGGTTAACAAACAACCACCTGGCACATCTTCAGGCCCTCTGCTCAAAGCCCTTCATTGGCTCCCCATAAGGAAAAGAGCAATATTCAAACTCCTCTGCCTGACGCATAAACTTTTTTCAGGCAATGAGCCCAAATATCTATAGGAAAAATTGGTTCCCTATCTTCCTAGAAGAAATCTTTGATTTAGGAGTCAACTTCTTCTTTGTCTCTGGAATATTCGTACGTCTAAGTATGGTGGACGAGCTTTCTCTTATCTTGCTCTGGACCACTAGAGCAAGCTTCCCTTGTTCATAAGGGCATGAATTGAATTCCCAGGCTTTAAAAACATCTTAAGACCTGGCTGTTCAAATGGATGCTTCTCTACTTGTCTGATGCTTCAGCGCCGATGGTGAGTCATTGCGCTATACCAAATATCCATTAACATAACATAACATTAGTGGTGGTCTTTAGATCCTGCTGGCTGATGACGCCAAGGCACATAAGCACATTCCGGGATCAGCAGCATTCCCAAAAACAAGACGCCAAATTTGTGCCCAGGCTTTCAGGGCACTGTGGAAGCTTTGTTGGAGATGGAGTTCATGAGCATGGCTGCCCCGTGCAGCTCCCCATACACTTGGTACTCACACACTCTTTCCTCGTGCTCTTTGTGGGTGAACAATCCATGACCCATTGTGTCCCGGGAGAGCAGCGCATGCAGCAATGCAGACAGTGGTGCACCTTCATCCCATGCTCCAACAGGGAACCCTCTTGTGCCCTGAATCCAGGGATCTCACACCGAATGTAGCTTATCATAGACAAGATAGTTTCTTTGCACATGCCCTTTCACACCAGAAGGAAAAACATGTGTTATGAAATATTGCCCAAAAGTTTGAGTCATAATTCTGAGGAACACCTTGTGCAATAAAAATAAAGACTTTTCTCACATATAAAACACAGATCATGACAGTGCTGGCCAATGAAATGTGGTATGTGGTGCACGTAGTTAGCCCAATATTGATTTTGTCTCCTTTAGAGAGAAATAGGGGTGGACAAAGCGGTAAACTGTGCCACTGCGCGATTGCGGAGTGTTTGCCAAACTCTGTGCTCCTAGCAGAGTGGAGTGAGCAAAATTCTGTGAACTCCACCGGCGGAGCAGAGTTTGCCGCCCACACAAGATCATCACACTTTCTGTTCACTTTTCTAAGCTCCTCATGTTGTCTGCCCATGTGCTCCAAGCTCCTCATCTGTCCATGCCATCTTCAGCCCCAAGTTCCTCAATTACTCTGTAAATGTGCCCAGACGACTCTTCAGACAGTCTGTTCACATAGTTCAAGCTTCTCATACTATCAGGTTGTGAGCTCCAAGCATGCTCACACTGTCTGTTCATATGCCACAAGCTTCTCTTACTGTCTACTCAGTCTATCCATGTGGCCCAAGTTACTCAGACCCTCATTCCATGTCATGTAAGATACTCACACTATCTATCCAGTTACCACAAGTCTCATATATGTCCATGTGATCCAGGCTCCTGACACTCTCCTTCCAGGTACCTCAAGCTGTCTGTGTGACCCAGGCTACTGATGTCTATGTACCCCAAAAATCATCATTGCTGTCTAAGTATAAGTTGCAAGAGATGGCAAAACCACAGATCACCAGAATTAGTTGCAATGTGTAGTGGCCAGGAAAAAAACAATAGTCAAAGGGAGGAAAAAGAAAGTAGTGGTAAGTCCATGCAACATTACACTGAATTGTGAGATCAACGTTTTGATTAACAAGCCAATATTACTGTGTGAAAAGTTACATACAAATTTGGGGGGGCACCTGGAAAAACTTTGCAGGCCTCTGACAGAACCATTGCAAAACCACTTTGAGAGAGCTGTTCAGTGGTAGACCTACAATGGGAGAGTAAGCCAGTTCCATGAGTGTGCTGGTGAAACACTGGACGTGGTTGACAGGTTAATTAATAGAGACAGGAATATACAATAATAATAAAGTATATGGTATACCACAAATATACTGTCCCACCATCAGTATCTAGAAGAAGTGTTTAAACCTGTCTCCCTGACCCTACATGCATGTGTGGAGGAGATGAAAAGACGTCCACACACTTCGACTGTGGCACTATGGGGAGGCTACAGACAACATGTGGGTACCATCCCCTACAGTGCCAGGTCAGAGAGAGGCCTTACAGTATTGCATATATGCAGCTGTGCCTTAGGCGGACTAATATTGGTGAGGGAGCTCTAAAAAGTGCATGTCCAAAGAAGTGTAACTAAGCATCCTTGTAGAGAGGTATGGCTGAAAACATGTGAACCTGAATGCTGTGCTTCACACAGCGGCAAAACAAACCAGTATTTGGGTACGTTTGGGAGGTTTCTGTTACTACATCCAGACATAACACAACAATGGACCTAAGCCTAAAATAAGCCAGACCTATTAGCTTTACCAATGCTCTTTAGCTGCATCTCATAAATAAGCAACAATGATTTTGTTGTGATAATGTGAACTGAAAATATCTGCCTTTCACACCAATTTTCTCAGCAGTTTCCCACTCTGTTAGGCACTTTAACCCTTTTTCTCCCCACATCTCTCTGATATCCTCAACATGCATGTCTCACACATCATCTCTTTCCTCTTCAGCACTGGTTTTTTCACTCTCTCCTGCGCATAAATCCTTTCATTTACTCTACTTAGTTTCCCCTCCACACGCAAACACACACACACCCACTCAACGCTGCAAGCACTGCGTTTTGTTTCCCTTTGGCGAGGTCTTTTTTTCAAAGTTATGTAACCCTTCCACACATATTCTCACATTCTCCCACAGTGTGGAATATGTCTTTTTAATTGTAGTGCTTCATATATTAGAAATCACGCTTATGCCAGCATAACCCAATGTCACGCTTACTTCCGTTTTAAATGTGACATTGTAATACACCACGTGATCGCCGCTGCTGTTGTTTCCCTTGCTATAATAAAGAATTGTGAGCTTTTACACTGAAAGACTGAAGCTTTCCCAGTCACAATGAACACATGTACCGAACCAAGGACAACCAGGCTGTCTCACAATGCAAAAAATCAACACCTTGGAAACCAGTTCAAAAATATAAATATACTATAGACAATTAGGCTAACATAACATATGAATAAATATATATACTTTATTTAGTCTCCAAAATATTATCAGATTTAATCTTATTCTTTTATTCTTATATCCCATGTATAAGAATAAAACTAAGGGGCTCATTAGGATGGCGGACGGACCTGCGTCCGTCCGCCACCCCAGAGGAGGAGGGACCGTTCGCAGGGGCAGCGGCAGTCCCTCTGTGCTAATTAGGATGAGACCGCCAACCTGGCGGTCACATCCTGTATTTTTAACATTGCCGCGGGTGCTGCTTGAAGCACCACACGCCGCAATGTTAAAAAAACATGTTTTCCTTTGCGTGCATGAAGCTGCAGGCACCGCGTGGTGCCTGCCACTTCGTGCACGCAAAGGCAGGGGGGTATCATAGGTACCCCCCATGTGCACCCCCACCCCTCCTTCACCCCTGGGGGCCCGCAACGGGCCCCCAAAGAAAAGTTTGTATGCCTTTCCACGGCGGAAATGCCACCGTGTAAAGGCATAGGACCGCTGGCATCCTAATATGGCTGGCGGTGTCTGATAGACACCGCCAGCCATGTTAGAGCTTTTCCACCGCGGTCGGAAGGCGGCCGCGGCGGAAAAGCGGCGGACGGAAAAAAGATCCCCCAGCCATCCTAATCTGACGGGGGGTCTTTTTTCAGTCCGCAGTGGTTAATCCGCATCCTCCGGGCCGGCGGTGGCTTCCGCCGGCCCGGATGATGCGGATTAACCGCAATCCTAATGAGCCCCTTAATTCGATGTTAGATATTATGTGGGAGACTTAGTAAAATATAAAGATTTATTCACATGTTTTGTTGGCCTAATTATCTTTAGTGTATTTATATTTTTACCTGGTTGCCAAGGGGTTGATTTTTTTTGCATTGATGTACTCTTCCTGCCAATGAAACCTTTATTTACACATGGAGAACCCTTGTTCATGCACACTGAGAGGCTGCAACACATACTGTGTATCAACTCATGTCAACTGAATAGTCTCTGGGAACACCGAATCCATTGTAATAGTATTATGAGAGAGTCTTCAAATGCATTCCGTACTAAATAGTTCATTCTGGTTTGTTTCCCATTGGTCCATACACTGGGAACCATGTTCTTGTGTGGTGAATGTATGAAATCCTCTGTCTAAAGTCCTATGAAAGTACCTGTTCATTCACTGTCAGAGGCCCCTTTCCCCACACTTTAGAAGGTGAATCTATGCTGGATTTTCTATTGTAGTTTGCTGAGATCTTTGATTAAACTGATTGATGGTCCAGCTTATGTATTTCTGCTTTTGTATTCTCTAAGTAAACTTTTAAACTCTAGTCTGTGTCTGTCATTCTTGTGGAGAATGTCACAGCTTTATTCCAATGTGTATGATCTACAGAACAGAGACAGGCCCAGTCAAGAAGCACCTAAGTCTGTACAGGGACTACACCACTTCCCCTCTGAGCCTTTGGTGCACATTGGACATGTAAAGGGGTGGCAGATTTGAATGCTGACACATGTTGTGACCATCGCTCTCTGTGGTTTTTAGAGAAAATTGGAGGTGCATGCAGGGCTGGACTGGGAACCGAAACTGAGCATGGGTGGAGAACTCCAGGTTCCGTGGAGAACGCGGAGAAGGCAAATCACCGCATGCTCCGTAGTGGAGCGCAGTTGGCCAGCCCCCACCTCCACCCCCATTAATAATTATTTTACTTTAATTTAAAGTAATTTAAAAAAACACTTTCCTGTAATCACTGGGCTGCCCTCCTCCTATTCCTCGCCGTCTGGGTAATCCTTGAGAAAACTGCGCATGCCCGCGTGCCCGCTTACGCACATTTCTTGAATTCAGGGATTACCCAGACGACGAGGAAGAGAAGGAGGACGGCCCGGGGGCTGAAGTATAGGTAAGTGGTTTTTAATTTACTTTTAATGAATGTAGAATTATTTGTTAATGGGGGGTGGAGATGGGTGGCAGAGTGGAGTGGAGTTCCACAGAGTTTGTTCGCAACTCCATGGACCTCCGCGTAGCCCCGCTATGCCCACTACGCCCAGGGTTAACCGCCACAGTCCCTGGCAAACTGCTCAGTCGGCCTCCCTGTGGCTCAGGGGGGAGGTGCACCCGAGCTGTTTGCTAGGGCCGGGTTTGGCCGATTTTGTTACAGGGGGACGATGTTGCCAGCCGCGGTATCAAAAATGCCCCCCCCCCCCCTGCCCAGTGGCCCAAATCCAGCCCCCACCCTGGCGGCCCACAGAGAAAAATCCTCAGTGACCGCCTCGGCCAGTCCGGCGCTGGGTGCATGTTGTCTGAACACCTTATGCAGTCACTGACAGACACTGTGAGAAATTTGCCCTGCATTCTGTCTCAACTCCAGAGCTCTCAATCATGTCTGATCATAATCACACAACCACAATTTCTACTCAGACATCTGGGTGCAACTCACAGCTGCACTGTGCAAGAGTCATAAACACAACTGATCCTCTCAGGTAATGCAGCCCAGGGAAGGTAATGCATTATGAAATGATACATGAAGCAGCAAGGCAACTCAGTGTCGCTGTTTTAAATAGGCTCAGGCTGGCAATGAAGTGACAGGTGCAACGCCGCACCGTATGCACAGCAGTTGTTCTTATGGCGAGTCACAACATAAACAGCAAATAATGCACAGTGCAGAGTTATAAAGAAAAAAAGGTGCTTGGAGCTACTAAACCAAATCATTTGGTGATGCTCAGCTGGAAAGTACACACATACAGAGTTATGCTTATGCTTTAGAACATATGTAAGGTAACTCAGAAGGTTAATGCATCCACGGAAGAGATCTGCAGCTTTCTTGTCACAGGCTCGAAGACTGATAGTATAAAGATCTCTTTTAAAATTCAACACGGCTTGGATCCTTCTTTTTTTTTAAAGTGTTCTCCCCCATCATGTACAATCCTGAACATGACGTGGACTAAGGTACAACTGATGCATGGCTGTGATATTTTTAACACTGTTGATGTATGAATATTTGTGGAGTGTATTTCCAAAACGCATGCATGTGTTACCATATGTATTGTAGTGGTTTTAAAATCCACCACACTAATTCTAGTATTACTGCTGCATTCATAATAGCTAACTGTATTTGCAAATGAAACAAATGGAAAACTGTAGAAATCATCGAAGTCTTGTAGACAGCTCTTGTAGATGGTATTTTATTCATTAGGTTACAACTTAATAGGTTCCAATAAACGCCTTAATATAAGCCCAACCAGGAGCAGCCTCCTGGCTGCTCAGCCATCTTCTCCAACTGCTCCCCCTTCAAGTACAAACATCCATAACATTCCAAGTGACATCATATAGCTAGAGCATCAGGCATAGAACCTGGGCAAGGGAGATGCATTACATAAGAAGCAGATTATTACAAAAACCTTATTTTAGGTAGAAAGAAAGCCTGCATGAACCAAGAAGAGGGAGGCGAAGGGTTCACTCCTGCTCAGGCAGTGATGCTGCAGTGACTCATCATAATAACATTGTTATCTGTTCAAGGTCCAGAGCAAATCCAATTTCCTGCCAAAAAATACAGTCCTCAATCAATGCTAGCAGTTACATGGAGCTCGTGTTTATGCATATTTTAGGAAAGACCAGGATGCAGAGTGGTGCCCGCCTGTAGCATTACAAGGATGCCACGGGCCATGGAGCATGTAAGGAAAATGGCATATACTTGCCCAGTAATAGCATCAGCTCATGCACAATGCATGAAAACAGTGCACTGGTGCCCAAAAGAGAAAATGCTACAATTAATGCTGTTCAGATGCGTAGCTTCCATGGGCAGCAGGTGCAGTGACAGCAAGGCCCAGAGGCCAAATGGACTCACTGAATCATATTTTAGGTGATGTTTGCTGCATGATTTCGACGCTCAGCTCAGACAAAGGGCTAAAATTGCAGAGCCAGTTGGGCCAGTGCACTGATGCAGGAAGAGTGAGCAGGCTTCTCTGTTCTCTTTTTTATTATCACCCCCAAAGTGGAATGGTTGAGCCAAGAACAGGAGAAGCCATCCATGCAGGGGCATCCGCTGTCCAATTATAGGCAGAACAATGCCCAGAGCCTGTGCTTAATTTGTAAAAAATTAAGTGCCAAGACTCTCATCAGGAGGCCACTGCAGCTTGCACCCCCATTGCCCCTGCCATGCTGTCTATGATAGTAACAACACAACTACTAACCATCACACTCCTACAAGTGTGACAATTTGTAACTTTTTCAGGCCCCTAAAGCTATGAGAATTGCTTGGGCGGCAGGTAATAGTCATTTTTAATGTATATTAAATTAGTAATTAACTGTTGTAGTTATCTCTACATAAGCCAGACAGCACCACCTTCTGGCAGACTTTCACAAGCGCTGGCGTTGACAATTAAGTGCTGGTGCCCAGTACCGGTAACCCCTGGCTCAAATTAAGCGTTACAGAGCACAGACTTTATTACCAAACCTAAGTCCAAGATGAAAAACCCATCCCGTCAAACAAATGATGGGTTGTGTTTTGAGAACATACTGATATAATGAAAGCCAAACATTAGCAAAAAGTAGAGCATGAAGCCCTTGGATCCCAAACAATACCAATTAGTAAA
The DNA here is from genome assembly GCF_964263255.1 of Lissotriton vulgaris. Taxonomy (NCBI): domain Eukaryota; kingdom Metazoa; phylum Chordata; class Amphibia; order Caudata; family Salamandridae; genus Lissotriton; species Lissotriton vulgaris. The sequence goes on from NC_141699.1 coordinate 79,008,244, forward strand.
TGGCTTTAAAAAATACATTAGGGGGTGTGGCCAAGATGGCTGGTAGCTAAGACGTGTTTTGTCTTTGCTCCTCCACCCGCCGACTTTCAGCACCGGCACACAGCCTTTATCAGCACAAGGAACAACTGTTGTGCTCCCTAATGCACCCAGGAAAACCAAACGACCTACCGGGTGATTCCCTCGTTCCAGCAGTAGCTTTTGCTACTGCCGGCCCGGCCATTCCCTAGGCCTCAGGAGTGGTGTTGACGGCAGCAGGCGTGCTGCGAGAGGTGAGACCGCGGCCCTGAGCACTCAGCCCTGCCCGAGACACCCGCGGAGGCCGTGATACTTCCTCTGCCCCAGTTAGCGGATCCGGTGGGCAGCTGAGGGCGCCCTTCGGTGAGCGTTAGTGACTTCTGCGCTCCCTTCGGGAGCTGTGACACCGCTGGTGAGTGAGACAGCGCCTCGAGAGCCCTTCGGAGCTCCGATGCTACGGGATGAATTATCGGAGCCTGGATGGTGAGCCCTGCGATCTCCCCGCACCTTGCCGAGCCTCCACTTTACGAACACAAAGAGCCGAATAACACGGGGAGCCCTCCTGATCCCTGACTCTCCATCTGACACCCAGGCCCCGGCAGGTCTGGGTGCCGGCCGACCCTCAACTCAACGCTTCGAGGGCAAGCGGATTGATCAAGCACTGGGCGCCATCTTGGAAGACTTCTCACCCCACCTGCTCTACAGTGACGCAAGTCCTTCCCCATGCAGAGGTGGAACCTGTGCACCGTGGTGCACCTGATTGGGAGGCATTTTGGCCTCCGGCCCTGAAGCCCATTTCAGCGGCCTACCCAGGTAAACTGTGCTGCTTCCTTGCGGGTCCCGGATCGGACTGGGCCTAGGGGCTGACAGCCACTCCACTCTGTGATCTTGGCCGCCCTTGTGGGACGCAGTTCAGGTTGGCCCCTGCTGCCATTACTGAGGGTGTCTCTTCCATAGTGGGCTCTCCAGGAGGTACGAGCCAGCCCGATTGGGGCACTGCAGTTTCGGAGTACATTCTTGGAGATCGCTGATAGCCTCATATAGTTTGGACACTGCCTGCCTCCCCATATGTCCTAGGCCCCGTATTCACATTTTTTTCTCCTTTTTTATTGGATTTTGTACAGAAAAAGGACAATACAACACATAAGACAACACCCCCCCCCTCTCTGATCGGGCAGATAAAATGTAAAACAAAAAGAATTTCAAAAGCTTATATGTTATAATAATACATAAAAGTAAATATTTGAATTAACACATGATTCTTCAAGATACAAATAAACAATGAGTTAGATAGGTACATATAGCAGCTAGACGATTGTAGCCATGTTATTGTTATATAAGTGACTAGTGCCCAGATGCATCAAGCATTTTTGGAGTCGCAAACGGTGCGATTCCTTAAAATCGGCCGTTTGCGACTCTAAAAATGCTTTTTGATATGCATCATTAGTTTTTGTACAAAATCGCTAATTTTGCGAATTTCTTAAATGCGATTGCATTTAAGGAATCACAATTGTGCGATTCCTTAAATGGAATGCATCATTGCTAAAAAATTAGCGAATTTTAAAATTGCAAGTGCAAATTACCACGAGTTTGAACCTCGTGGTAATTTGCAAAATTGTTTAAAAAAGCACAAAAATGCATTTTTTAAACTGTTAAGTTACAGACACACATGTCCTTAGGACATGTGTGTATGTAACTTACATGTAAACGTGCATTTCATGGGTGCAGGGGGGGTCCTTTGGACCCCCCTCTCCACCCTTGAAATGCTTTGTTGAATTCCGATTTTCAAATTGCGAATTCGCAATTCCCATTCATTCCTATGGGCATTTCAGCCCATAGGAATGAATGGGAATTGCGAATTCGCTATTTGAAACTCGCAATTTTATTGCGATTCGGTAAAAATTGCGATTTTTACCGGATCTCAATAAAATTGCGAAATAAATTATGCATTGCCATTTGCGATTCCTTATTTGCGATTCCTTATTTTTCGCAAATAAGGAATCGCAAATGACAACGTTGATGCATCTACCCATAGGATTCAGACCATTCTATTAAGGGAGACCAAATTTTTAAGCCTTTTATTCTATGTTTCCTACCTTTAGTTTTATATATTGCCATTTCTAAATTAAAAATTGCTAACAGTCTTGAAAACCACTGTTGATATGAGGGGGCAATAGGATCTAGCCAAGCCAATGCTATACAAATTCTTAATACGGCCATCGAAATAAAAATCAATTGATGACCAATATTCTGATTAGTACCGTTTGTTATGCCCAGTACAACGGTTTGATCAGATAGATTAACCACAGTTTTAAGGATCAAACAGAGGAAATGTTAAATTTTTGATTTAAGAGAAGTTAAAGAGGGACAAGATGAAAAAATGTGTAAGTTACATCGAAAGCAGCATGTTCCTCTCCCATTACCCCATTTAGTGATTCTATCTGGAGTATAGTACATAAAAAAACATATTTTATAAAATTGTGTTTGTAGTTTGGTTGACATGAGTGTAGTTTGTGATAGCCCATGTACATACTCAAATTCTTCTGTAGAGATTATAAATTTATTTTGCCATTTCTGAATAATCTTCTGCCTGTCATCCGATAAATGTGTCAGTAATAACTGGTAAAACCACCCGATCCATATTTTTTCCTGATAGTGGCTGAGAGTTTCAGCTAAGGTGCTTTTAATCATAGTGTCTTCTCTCCTCACACGTCGTGATAGAAAATCTCTTATTTGGAGATATTTAAAGAAATCTCTCCATTCCAAATGATACTAGGCCCCGTATTCTCACTGAGACAGCACCTTCGCCTCTCTCCCACTTCTGTCCCTGCACGCTGAGCTTCCACCTGGCCACAACTAGGCAGGGATTTGGATGGCCCTCAGGAACCCTTCCTGGCTGCCCCGGGACATCCCTAGCACCAGCTGGCGACGACCCTTGATGGCTTTCCAGGCCCCAGCACTGAGGGGACAAGTCTGATCTACCGGCCCGCTGGTCACGACACTGAATGGACCCTGTTCCATTTCTCCGGTGGCCAACACAGCTGGAGTAGGGGGGACTCTGACCATGACATCGGCCAGGGGAAGGAAGGACAAGTCTGCTACCAGAGAAAAGAACTCGCTGAAGGTTCTGTTCGCCAAAGCACAAAGTGGGGGATCTGGCGACCCAGATCGATTGAACCAAACATTACAGATGGCGGCCTTGACGGAGGCTCCTGTGATGCAGACCTTAAAGATGTCCGCTAGGATGTGGATGACATAGGGGAAAGAATGGTGACTCTAGAAGACAAAAGTGACTCTCGGGACACTGAGCTGGTGGCTTTACAGCAGGAGGTACTTCGCATTCACGAACAACAGGTGGGTGTGCAGTCTCATTTGAAGGATCTAGAGAACCGCTCCCAGCGCCATAACATCAGGATATGAGGGGTAGGCACCAATGAGGAAGCCGGGGACATTTTTGCTTACGTACGAGAACTATTCAACCACATTCTGGGTAACCCCCTGGAAACTCCGTTGAAGTTGGATCGTACACACAGGGTGGGCCCACCCAGGGTGGGCCCACCCAGAGCAGCGACAGCACCACCGCTGACATACTGGTTTGCGTCCAGGACTTCCATATTAAAGAAGAGATCTTGTGCAAAATTCGCTCCCTACAACAAATCTCCTTTTGCAACCAGATGCCCACCCTTTATCAGGATCTTGCAGCAATCACTCTCCAGAAACGCAGAACCTTTTGGGCAATCACAGAAGTCCTCTGTCAGTGCAACATCCCCTACTCCTGGGGGCATCCGTTTCGCCTCGTGTTCCAGCAGGATGGCAAACTATTCCAACTACGCTTGCTGTCTGAAGCTAGCAAGCTGCTTGGGATCACTCTCCCAGGAAAGCACAGACGATGGGGTTCGCTCTGAACAAGGGTCCAACGACGGCTGGCCACATTGGAGACAGCACAGGCGGCGGCGTTGTGCCCGCCGACCGGATCCTGCAGTGATCAAGATGGAACAACAAGCTGCTCTAGAGGCCTTGCGGGGGGCCCTGCCCAAGGCATCTACTGACTGACCAATCCTGATTATTTTGATGTATCCTTTCTTAGATATGCTTGGGGTGGAGGGGGGAGGTAGAAAAGCTGACAAAGGCCATGTGATTGCCCAATAGACTTCCTCTCTGTTCATCCCTGGATGACGGACACTGAACTATTTTATGGGGTTCTTTTTTCTTTATTTTTTCCTTTTCACATTTGGGGTTTCCTTTTATTCAATGCATTTTTCACCCTCTTTCCAGCTTGGGGTTTATTCTGGTCCACAGGGCGCTCCTGCCTTTTAGACCCCAAGGCCGCTGCTGTGTACAGCTTTTCCTCAGCTAGTCTGGGGTCCTGGCCATGCAAGGACTCCCACGAGGCCCCCAAACCCTTCTAAGGTCTGAATGCCGCCTTCCTCCATTAGGATTCTCACTCTCAATGTGAGGGGCCTAAATATTCCGATCAAGCGGAGGCCACTCCTGTCTTATCTTGAAAGCAAGGGGTGGATATTTGTCTCCTCCAGGAAACAAGTCTCCCCTCTAAGGACTGTCACAGACTCCGGTCTCGCTCCTTCCCAAACCAATTTCACTCCTTCAGACCCGAAAGAAAGCTGGGTTGGCCATATTAGTCTCGAAGAGGTTTTAGGGGAAGGTGGCACAAAAAGGGCCTGAAATAAAGGGTAGGCTCCTCACATACCAAGTCACTGCAGAGGGACGCACATTCACAGTGGGATCTGATTACGCACCCAAAGGCGGCCAGGAACGCTTCCTGGGTGAGGCATTGATAGAAGCGATGGCCACTCAAGACCGCCATATATTGATTGGGGGTGATCTCAATTCAGTATAACAACATGGACCGCGCTGCGCAATGCACTAGCCAGGTCGGTGCCCTTTCCCCGACCGGGCATGTTAATTACATGGGCATGTTAATTACATGACCAAGGACTTACAGACCTGTCGTGACACTTCCACCCCGGCTTAGGAGACTTCTCATTTTACTCCAATGCACATAAAACCTACGCCAGATTAGACTATTTTTTGGGCACAAAACCTATCCTAGACATCACGCTCTCAGCTGACATACTGGTGGCGACCCTTTCTGATTATTCCCCTGTGGTAATCACCTTAGTCTTCCCGCAGGTGCAGCCCCCGACTGGACACTGGCGATTCAGAGATACTCATTTACACCGACCAGACACGGTCACACGATTACAGTGAACACTAGACGATTATTTGCGACACAACAATAACTCAGACACAGTTCTCTCCACTAGGTGGGAAGCCCTCAAGGTGGTAATTAGGGGTAATAACTATATACACGCCTGACAGTATAGAGAGCAAGTGGAAGAGGGAGGAATTGACCCTTAAAGTGCAAGAACTGGAGCAGATGCATCAACGCACCGGGGCCAGGCGGGCTTGGAGACAACTAACAGTGGCCAGGGCGCAACTGGCTGCTCTGGATCGAGATAGGGCAGAATACGCTGCAATGCGCGTGCTACATTCCTTCTATGTGGGAGGAGATACGTGTGGGCGGCTACTTGCGGAAAAACAGTGGGAAGTCCATCAAAGAGAAGGGGTCCGGAAGATTAGGGGTTGCTCAGGAACACTTCACACAGATGATACGGCCATAGCTAAGATATTCCGCAAGTTTTACACACAGCTTCATGATGAACAACCCTTAGAGGCAGCAGACACTGATTCGTAACTAGCTCAGGTTCACATTCCCAGCTTAACGCCTGATCAGGCGGCCCACATATAGAGAGAGGTCAGAGTGGAAGAGGTCATAGCTGCTATAGCCCGCTTGAATTTGGATAAATTGCATGGCCTTGACGGTTACAAAGCAGCCTTTTACAAGCAATTCTGTGCTACACTGGCCCCCTTACTCACCCGACTCTTTAACTCATTTGCCGAGCCGAGCCTCTGCATCCATGCTAGAGTTGGCAGTTGCCATTATCCCGCAAGGGAGCCGGGTCCTGGGTGCTGGGCCCTTCCTCTTGCCCTTGTCGCCTCCCTTAGCCATGGTCTTGGGCACAAGAAGAAGGAAAGAAGAATAGGTGTGAAAAAAAATAACAGAGAGAGCGAAAGAAATAAAGTAGGTGAGAAAGTAACAAAAAGTAAAAAAAAACACAAAATATAGGTGTAGGAAATTGAAGAGAGAGATAATAAGCAGAAAAAAAACCAAAAAGTTCAGAAAAACATAGGATTACAAAGATGTAAGATGGATAGAAAGGTAGCATGCCCAAAACCATAGCAGTGAATGAAAAACAAAATGGCGGCGCCAATAGAGGACCGCGTGGGTAAGTTCGCGCGATATTTCCCCTGCGAGCACGCAAAAACGCCCACGAACACGTAATCGCGCGCCGCATACGACGCAAGCCTACAACTAGCGCCCGGAAACGGAAACACGTCACGCAAACAAGATGGCCGCGCCCATACACGACCGCATGGGCAACCTCGGGGTCGGTGCGCTGCAAGAGGTACGCGAATAAGCAAAAAAACACGCGAACGCGTAAAAAAAGAAATCAGCAAATTCGCACAAATTTGCGGATTGCAAGTTCGATTTCGCACGAATTCGCTCCCCGCGAACCTCGCAAAATGGCAGAAAAACAAATTTTGGAAAACTGAAAGCACTTAGCAGGTGCAAAAGTTCAAGCTAATTTGTAACCATTCCCTGTAGTGCTTCCTGAGGGGCCCCTCCAGAGCTCAGTTGCCTACTTGCAACTATTCTCTGACCCTGCTCTGACCCTCAAAGCAGGGTCAGAGAATAGTTACAAGTATGGCACAATGCTCCTGTAAAAAAAATAACTGCAACAGGAAGGTCTTACAGCTAAGGAAGCAGGTGCCAGACTTGAAGCACAAATTTAGTGACACGTTAACCAGCCCCAAATTAATTCATCTCAGTTGAGGCTGGGCAGGTGTGCTTTCCCCCAATAATCTACAGTGGTGAACAAGAGGGTGGTAGTGGTGAACCAGAGAGGGACAGTGGTGAACCAGAGGGTGGCAGTGGTGAACCAGAGGGTGACAGTGGTGAACCAGAGGGGGACAGTGATGATCCAGAGGGTGGCACTGGTGAACCAGAGGGTGATGTGATGAACCAGAGGGTGGCAGTGATGAACCAGAGGGTGGCAGTGATGAACCAGAGGGTGACAGTGGTGAACCAGAGGGGGGCAGTGATGATCCAGAGGGTGGCACTGGTGAACCAGAGGGTGCTGTGATGAACCAGAGGGTGGCAGTGATGAACCAGAGGGTGGCAGTGGCAAACCAGAGGGTGGCAGTGATGAAACAGAGGGTGGCAGTGGCGAACCAGAGGGTGCTGTGTGTGAGAAGTTGGCCTGGTATATGATGATCACTATTCTAGTGAGCACCTTGCACCAGTCCAAATGACCCTTATGGTGATTGGTTGTAAGTCAACCTTATAGACCAGCTATACTAGTGGTAGCATGGACAAAAGCAGTCTTAGGCTAAACTCAAGAGGGCATGTGAAGCCAGCTGTTTTACCATATGCAATCCTTTAAATACCAAATGAAAGGACACCACACAAATTATATGTTATAAAATATATGTATTTATTTCTAGAATAATCCCCTTGACTCTTTATGAGCACAGGAGCACAAGCGTTAAACAAAGAACACAGTATAACATACAATAAGATGCACAATTATGGATAGGCCGTGGTGGCCACTCAAACCATATATTAAGAAAGTGGTATAAGCACCACATCACGAACAATGAACACGCCTAGGGCCTAGGGAATCGCTGTGCCTACACTGGACTGAAAAAGGTTAGGACATAGGAGGCCCACAGGATGCGGGTGCAGTGTCTATAGGCAACCGCGTTTACCATACAAGTCAATGGTGCGTAAAAATCAGAAAGTTATAGGTTTAGGAGTCTTCCTGCTGGACTAGAACTTAGCCACTAAAAAGTAGGACACTAGAGGTGTAAACCACTATAGGAGCACCGGTGTAATCTCGTTACCTCACCCACAGGAAGCGGGTGCATAGGTGCCAAAGTACGTCGGGTTTCTTCGTGGAGTTCTATGGAGCCTGGAGGTAAAGATGTTGCAGGAGGCCAGGAGAGAAGAGTCCGGTTGGATCCAAGGGTGGATCGAAGATGTAGAGTACCTGAAAGCAGAGGGGACAGAGTCTAGGTCACTAGCCAGTGACCAGGATGGAACCAGGATGGAAGGAACCAGGCAGTGTCGGGTTGCGATCAGGTGCTGTCGAGTAGTTTGTCTCCGCTGCCACGTGGACCAGGAAGAATCGAAGATCAATCAATCAATCAATCAATCAATGACATTTGTAGAGCGCACTACATACCCGTGGGGTCTCAAGGCGCTGGGGGTGGGGGGGTGCCGCTACTGCTCGACCAGCTGGTGGACACGAGCTGTCCCACAAAGAGTCTTGCTGTCGGCGGTGTAGGTTCTTGAATTGGAGTCACTAAACCTTGGCAAATGCAACCCAAGCAGGACTCGATGATGTCTTCTGGATCGGACCGGGAAAATCAGATCCATGGCTCCTTTTCAGGGGAGCTAGGGCCAGTCTGGAGCAACCAGACCAGCAGTGTAGTTTTGATGGATCATTGTCACAGAGGCCACTAGCCAACGGGCAAGCGACCGGACAACGGGGCAAGCAGGAAAAGTGCAAAAAGGCCCCACGCAGCACTCGGTGAATGTGGAGGGGTGATCTTTGGAGCACAGGCTGCTCGGGGCTGGGGCTTCTCAAACCCCAAAGCACAGCATCGAGGGTGCCTCGGGAGCTGCACAGGAAGCACTTCGTCGACTCTTCAAGATGGCCGGTCCCACGTCTCTCGTCGCCTCCACGGGTCTCAGCTTTGCCAGGACTGTGGATCGGGCTGGGTCTTGTTGATCTCTGTCGTTCGAGCTCCGGCGGGAGCAACGTCAAAGAAAGTCTTGATGCGCTGATGGTGCCTGCTTGCACAGGGTGGCCACTCCTTGACCACAAAGGAGATTCTTCAGTCTTCCACATTGAGTGGGATGTCGAAGGGTCCAGAGTTTCATTTAAAAGTTTCAGTCAGGATGATCTGGTTTGCATTGGCACAGCTCCTACCTTTATTCCAAATCTAGGGGCTGAAGCTCCTGCTAGGTCCCTCCTATGGGTGGGACCCAGGAAGGGGGTGGTACGCCCCTTTCCGTTTGTCCAGTTTCGTGCCAGAGCTGGGGCTGGAGAGCCCCAGCACCGGTTTGAACTGGACTTTGCATGGGACACCTTGTGTGCCCCAGGCAGTGTCTAGTTTCATGCAGCCCTCCCTTCCCCAACCCACAGCCTTGAACCAGAGGGTGGCATGATGAACCAGAGGGGGGCAGTGATGAACCAGAGGGTGGCACTGTGAAGCAGAGGGTGGCAGTGATGATCAAGAGGGTGGCAGTGGCAAACCAGAGGGTGGCAGTGATGAACCAGAGGATGGCAGTGGCAAACCAGAGGGTGGCAGTGATGAACCAGAGGGTGGCAGGGATGAACCACAGGATGGCAGTGATCAACCAGAGGGTGGCAGTGATGATCCAGATGGTGGCAGTGGTGAACCAGAGGGTGGCAGTAATGAACCAGAGGGTGGCAGTGGCAAACCAGAGGGTGGCAGTGATGAACCAGAGGGTGGCAGGGATAAACCAGGGGATGGCAGTGATCAACCAGAGGGTGGCAGTGATGAACCAGAGGGTGCTGTGATAAACCAGAGGGGGACAGTGATGATCCAGAGGGTGGCATTGGTGCACCAGAGGGTGGCAGTGATGAACCAGAGGGTGGCCGCTATAAACCACAGGGTCGCAAACAGGCTGGACAGGTAGAAACAACATGGTCGCGACCGTTGCGACCACACAAGTAAGTTCGCGTTCCCGAACTTGTACAAAACCCTTGCGAACTGGCAAAAACAGCAAATTCGCGGATCGTGATTACGCAAATTTCGCCCATGCCTAATATGGACACTCTTTGCTACTTGTGGCTGGAAGTTACTGACTATTCTATGTACTTGTATACAATGTGGTCCTATGTTTTGCTATGTGCATCACTGCTTGTACACCTGCCAAAGGAAATACTGCAAATATAAAAGCACAACAAATGTTAAATAATGAAATTACTGAGATGATGAACATCAATGTACAGGATGCTTATCTAGATTACCCCAGATAAATGAATGTCTTCAGCTAATGCTGAAAGGGTCGCCTTTTGTAATTTAGCAGCGATTAGGTTAAGCATTAGCAGAAGACATCTTGTATTTAGAGACTATCTTGTCCGTTGTATGGAATCCATTTTGTATTTCTGGCAGCCATTTTTTTTGCCATGTGATCGCCATGTCCTACCTTCCTGTCAATTGGTCTTGAAATCTGCCTAGAGACGAGATATATTTAGCCTCTTCTGCTTCGCACATGCTCAGTTGAGCTTACAGCTGTCCCCAACTTGCAACTGTCAGGATGTGTCCACCAGAATTAACTAACTGTCAACCCTCCCACTTGTTGCCAGCACATTCTCTGTATGACCTTATATGTTTTTGAAATAGGCATGGGTGAATTTTGCGAATCTCGCGTTCGCGAATTTTGCGGATTTGCGAACTCGCAATCCGCAAAATCCGCGAATTCTCGCGAATTTGCGGAATTTTTTTTTTTTGTGTTCGCGCGGGTTTCTGCCAGGTCGCGAGGGTTTTTGTACAATTTCGCAAACGCGAACTTACCTGTCGGGTCGCAAGTTTTGCGAACTTGTTGTTTCTACGTGTCCAGCCTGTTTGGGACACTCTTCTTCATCACTGCCACCCTCTGTCACCACATGCCACCCTCTGGCTCACCCATGCCACCCTCTGTTTCATCACAGCACCCTCTGGTTGTCCAGTGTACATTATTGCGGCAAAGCAAAGCACACCTTTCCTGCCTCAAGTGACCTGAATTAATTTGGGGCTGATTAATGTGTCACAGAATATTTTTTTTCCTGGCACCTGCTTCCTTAGTGCTTCCTGATTAGTGATCTTTTGCACTTGCTAAGTGCTTTCATTGTTGCAAAATTAGTTACATTACCTGCCCTGCCTCAACTGACAATAATGAATTAGGGGCTGATTAATGTGTCACTGGATTTGAACTTCCAGCCTGGCTCCTGCTTGTCTCCCTTAGCTGTAATTCAGGACCTTTGTGGCATATGTGTAACTATTCTGAGGGTCAGAGCAGGGTCACATAATAGTTGCAAGTAGGCAACTGAACTCTGGAGGGGCCCCTCAGGAAGCACTACAGGAAATGGCTACTAATGATGAGCTTGAACTTTTGAACCTGGTAAGTAGTTTCAGTTTTGCTAAGATCGTATTTCTGCAATTTAGCGCTTATTCGCGGGGCGCGAAGTTGAACTGGGAAGCCGCGAACTCACGCGACCAGTGCGAGCAAGCCATAAAATCCGCTGCTCGCGGATTTGCGGATTTTGCGGGAAATTTGCGAATCTCGCGGATTGCGAATTTACCGAAAATCCGCAAAATCCGCTAGCGGAACGGATTTTCCACCCATACTTAATTTGAAACCAGCATTCTGTACTTGTACCACCTTCATTTGAGCCCCTGTGTGGGTATAAAAGGACCAAGCACCTTCCAGTCAGTGTGCTACTTCATGCATTACCGAAGGGTGCTGTGTGAAGGTAGTTCCACCTCATGAGGTTTAATAAACTCTGTCTTTTCTATTCCAGTTTCTGTGCCAACTTCTTCCTATTGGTCTGAGGACTCTGTGCAGAGAAGGGTGAATCCCTTGCACTGGTAGGCTTTGCTGAGGCTCACCACCACAACGGGCCTGAGGTGACTTGTGCAAACACACCCTGTGGTGTGTTTTAAGTTGGGGAATTAATTCCCCTTCAATCCTCAGGTCCCCTGGGGGCCAACTAGCCCACCAGGTGCTTCCAGTAAGTGACACTGCGCTAAGTGGCAGAGAGGTGATGCAGGATGTGCCCCTTTTTACACCTCTCTGCAACTGCGCTTACTGGAGGTATCTAGTGGGCTAGTTTGACCCTATGGACCCTCAGGATTCAAGGGGGCTTAATCTCCCAACTTAAAACGGCCACAGAGCGTGTTTACACAGTGAGAAGGGAGGGGACGGGGCCTGAGGTGACGTATGCAAACACGCTCTTTTGCACGTTTTAAGTTGGGGAAACAATTCCCCTTCAATCCTGAGGGCCCATAGGGGCTAACAAGCCCACCAGGTGCTAACTAGCCCACCAGGTGCTTCCAGTAAGTGCCACTGCGCTGCTTTGCAGAGAGGTGGTCCAGGCCGTGCTCGTTTTTACACCTCTCCGCAACGCAGCTCTGTGGCACTTACTGGATGTACCTAGTGGGCTAGTTGGACCATAGGGACCCTCAGGATTCAAGGGGACTTAATCTCCCAATTTAAAAAGGCCACAGGGCGCGTTTACACAGTGGTGAAGGGAGGGCAAGGGGCCTGAGGTGACGTGTGCAAACACACACTGTGTCGCGTTTTAAGTTGGGGAAATAATTCCCCTTCAATCCTGAGAGCCCCATGGGGACAACTAGCCCACCAGGTGCTTCCAGTATGCGCCACTGTGCTGCGTTGCAGAGAGGTGCTCTAGGCCGTGCTCCTTTTGACACCTCTCTGCAACGCAGCTCTGTGGTGCTTACTGGAGGTACCTAGTGGACTAGTTGGACCCTAGGGACTCTCAGAATTCAATGGGACTTAATCTCCCAACTTAAATCGGCCACAGAGCATCGTTACCCAGCGGTGAAGGGAGGGGACAGGCCCTGAGGTGACGTGTGCCAACACGCCCTGTGGCACGTTTTAAGTGGGGGAAATAATTCCCCTTCAATCTTGAGGGCCCCTGGGGGTCAAATAGCCCACCGGGTGCTTCCATTAATCGCCACTACACTGCGTTTCAGAGAGGTGGTCTAGGCTGTGCCCCTTTTTACACCTCTCTGCAACGCAGCTCTGTGGCGCTTACTGGAGGTACCTAGTGGGCTAGTTGGACCCTAGGAACCCTCAGGATTCAACGGGACTTAACCTCCCAACTTAAAACGGCCACAGACCGTGTTTACACAATAATGAAGGGAGGGGACGGGGCCTGAGGTGACATGTGCCAAAACGCCCTGTGGCGCGTTTTAAGTTGGGGAAATAATTCCCCTTCAATGCTGAGGGTCCCTGGGGGCCAACTAGCCCACTAGGTGCTTCTAGTAAGCGACTATCCCTGCGTTGCAGGGAGGTGGTCTAGGCCGTGCCCCTTTTTACACCTCTCTGCAATGCAGCTCTGTGGAGCTTACTGAAAGTACCTAGTGGACTAGAGGGACCCTATGGACCCTCAGAATTGAAGGGTACTTAATCTCCCAAATTAAGACGACCACAGGGCGTGTTTACACAGTGGTGAAGGGAGGGGACGAGGCCTGAGCTGACGTGTGTAAACACGCCCTGTGATGCGTTTTAAGTTGGGAAATGAAGTCCTCTTTAATCTTGAGAGTCCCTGGGTCCAATTAGTCCACCATGTACCTCCAGTAAGCACCACAGAGCTGCGTTGCAGAGAGGTGGTCCGAGGCCATGCCCCATTTTACACCTCTCTGCAATGCAACTCTGTGGCACTTACTGGACATACCTGGTGGGTTAATTGGCCCCCAGGGACCCTCAGGATTTAAGGGGACTTTATCCCCCAACTTACAACGGCCACAGGTTGTTTTTGCACACGTCATCTCAGGCCTCCCCTCCCTTCACCAGTGTGCAAAGGCCCCCCGTGGCACATTTTAATAGGTCGTTTTAATCCCCCTGCCCTATTATATACTAGGGGCTTACAGAGGAGGTCATGCTAATCACAGGGGGAACCCAACGCATAGAGTTCCCTTATGTACGTAATTGCTTTCCCTGTACTCTAAGTGTCTTTTAACATAGCACTGGCTCTAGGGCTGGTTAGTCAGACTCAGTTACCAGCAGTAGCCATTTGAAAAAGTTGAGGGTACAGGATGATTTTGCAACAAGGCTACTTTCTGCTCCTCTGTTTGTTCTTTCTGCACGTTTTCCTTCTTCCTGAACTTTTCTTCGTCTTTGAGGACTTCTGTTGCTTCATTCTGCATTTCTTTTTTTTCAGTGTGTTTTTTTTTCTTTCTTCCTCTGTAGGCATAGTTAGAATCTATCATTTAAAAAACATTTGAAATTCACTTAAAAAACCATAGTTTTTAGTCACGTTAAAGTTAGAAATTATCATTTAAAATACCTTTGAAATTCACTGAAAAAACCATAGGTTTCAGGCACGTTATAGTTAGGAATTTGCATTTAAAAAACCTTAGAAATTCACAGAAAAAAACATAGGTTTCAGGGACGTTATAGTTAGCTGGGCATTTCACTCATACAAAACGATTGAAATTCCCCCATTATAGTTAGTTCACCTAACTAAAACTCGCGCGCCCGCAATGCACCACTGATGACGTCACATATTACATTACTCATGACATGGTCAGTGACATCACTCATGACATCATCCTTATGATAGAGTGGCAGACCTCCTCTTACCCTAATATAACCTTAGATACACGAATACAAAAATAGAAACTAAAATGTTCAAATCAGTGGAGATACCAATACCAGTTACAACAACCTATTCAGTAATTCAAAGATCTACACACACATCCACTCATTCACCAACAGTCCTATAAAGTCACTCATACATGTACTCACTCATCGTATGTACTCATACACCTATACATCCTGTTACACACCACCACTCATCCATAGAGTTACCCACACACATAGTCACACATGCAAACAAAGTATAAAACATCCATATACTTACTTATACAGTTATATACACACTACCACACTTACTTCTACAGAAACGCACACATTCTTACTCTCTTAAACAATTACTTATAGAAACACATACTTATTTTTACAGAAACTCTTCCAATCTCTCAATCTCACATATACTCACTTATATACACCAATACACACATATACGAGTTTAAAACATATGTAGTTACTCATAAAGACAGAATTGAAACAGTCATTCACTCACTAACACACCCATACACACACTCATCCACCGATACAGTCCTGCGCACATGCTGTCTTCAACACATACAAACAGTGAGTCACTCATTCATGCATCTATGCACTAAGTAATACCCCCACCGAATCATACAGACACTCATAATGATACTAAAAAAAAAACTAATAACCCATATAGACACTCATGTAGCTACTCACTAACCCATGCAGCCACTTATACACAAAGTGAGAGACGGATACAGATATTTACATATTTAAACATTACTCACTAACCCATGTATACTATTCACTAAGATACATTTAATCAGTCAGTTACACAATCAATTTTTTTTTTAATCATCCATTTAGACACATATACCCATTTATTCTTCCATCGACCTTGAGATATAAATATATAAAACATATTTAATTTTCAGAAAAACACACATTCACTGGATGATGTCATCAATGATATCATCAGTTATGTAATTTGAGATGTCATCAGTGATGTCATGAGTGATGTCACTGACCATGCATGATTGATGTAATATGTGACGTCATCAGCAGGTCGAAATCCACTGCATGTGCTCTCCTTTGGGGATAGGCTCTTCACACCCTGGGAGGATGGACTCAGACTGTAACCTAACCCTGAAGACAGTGCATATAACTTTGACCTGTGTCCTGGCTTCCTCTGGTAGACAACATTAAGAGGATCTAATCTAATTAACATAACCGCCTATCTGAAGATCATAAAGTAGCCAATTATCCCAATTCTAAGCTTTATGAGTCTAGTCAGTATGTATGTATGTATGTATGTATAGGCATTTATATAGCGCACTACTTACCCGTAGGGTCCCAAGGCGCTTCGACCGCTGCGAAACCCTTCCTGGCTTCCCTGAGAGATGGTCCCTAATGGGTATCTCCAGGGTGAGACCAGGCATCCCCGGCGGTCTGGTGGGGCCGTTAGTGAAGATGAGGCAAGCTAATGCCCAGAGTTGCCGAGTGTGATCGCTGATCAGAGTGGGCACCGAGGCGAGAGAATTATCGAGTCCGCTGACCCTGGTCCAGAAACCTGCCGCGCCGGGAATCGAACCCTGGTCCCGGGCCGTCCTCTGCTCTCGGGTCTGCCGCCTCTAACCAGTGAGTCACACTACTTCACTGGTATGTATGTTCTGCGGAAATAATCAAACAAAGAGCATTGCTACAGAAAATCTAAGGGGCATACTATCAAGAACGGCTTTAAAATTATCGCCGGAAAACTGCTGCTAAATCGGCGATAATGGGCTTGATAATATGCCCTGGAGAAGCCCAGGTTCACACCAGAACATGGGCTTCTATTGGAATTCTCCAGGGCATATTATCAAGCCCATTATCGCTTCTTTAGCGGCAGTTTTCTGCCGCTAAAGCGGCGATAATTTATAAAGCCGTTCTTGAAATATGCCCCTAGGATTCCTCAGCACAACCTATAAGAATAGCTCTCATATTACCGTGAAGCATGTCCATTGTACTCATCAATATCAAACATTTTACCTGGTACAGGTAGATTGTGGACCATGTTACGAATTGCCCAGTTAGTTGCAATACACGCCATAACTCCTGTTACCACCACACATATCACAATTATGAATTTTGTGAGAATATTGGCAGGTTAAACCTGCCAATGTTTATTGGGGACATTGCCCGGTATTTATTGGAACATGGAAATGATGGTGTAGTAAGCACCAAAATCCGCATTTTATTCGTAATTCGGTGGTATTTATCTGAGAACTACAAGAAGTCGGATTTTATCAAGTGCTATAAATATGGCACCAGTTTTACCAGGCCACGCATGATGAAGGCCTTTGACATTGGACAGGAGTGTGGGAATATGTGTGCATTACGAAGGAGGAGTAACAACAGAGGCCTTGAGCAACTCCCAAGATATCCTAATTTTCCCATAATTGAACTCTATGGCCCTCATTATGAATTCTGATATGTGAGAGTTCTCCTATAACACCACATATCAGAGCCACCACTATAGGTGCCTGTGGTGGACCCTATGGTTGCTGCCCCGCGACGGTGCAAGTAAGAGCGGGGGTTGCTTGCGTTCCCTGTATTTGGCGCCCAATGACTGCTGCAGCTAAGTAAGGGGATGGAGGCCGCCACCCCCAAAACTCGTGCCGCCCGGGGCGGACCGCCCATCCTGCCGTCCCCATCTTGCTACACCACTTAAACCTGATGCTTGTTGTCAGGGAAAAATCTCTGGTTACCACTGGAACATGTCACTTGTGGTGCAGGAAGCACCAAAATCGCATGCTGTTCTCCAAAAACTCGAGATAGGCAATATTGATCCGCTGGATAAATATCGAACACCTGGAGGCAGCTTTACAAGCCCCTTGCGCCACTATTCCGTCACTTTTAACATGGGAAAAGTGATGCAAAAGTGGCGCAAGGGCCTTGTAAATCTGCCTCCTGGTATTTTGGTTTTTATCATGTGCAATACTTATTGCACTCAAGAATGGCCAACCACAATGAATGTCAAAGAGTCTACGTTTTCGGTACAATC
Source organism: Lissotriton vulgaris (assembly GCF_964263255.1). Classification (NCBI taxonomy): domain Eukaryota; kingdom Metazoa; phylum Chordata; class Amphibia; order Caudata; family Salamandridae; genus Lissotriton; species Lissotriton vulgaris. The sequence goes on from NC_141699.1 coordinate 79,025,763, forward strand.
CACAGCACTGGGATAATATATTTTATTTAAAATCAACATAAAATGCGAAAATGCAGGGATCTGCCCCCTTACCTCCAATGTCCGCTGTACACTTCGCTCCCATTTAAATCAGAGCCAAGCCAGGAGTGAATTGTCATAAAAATTTCGATTTTATTTTGCAGCCCTGATAATGAGTGCGAAAGGCTGGAAATTAGCGGGGCAATGCATTCTAATGAAGTCCTGGCTCTTGAAGCTAATTTGTAGTCGGCTGAAGAAGGAAGGGCTTCCGTTTCAGGTGGAGACTTACTCCAGGCCTGCTAAATACCTCGACCCCCTCCTCGACACAGCGAGCTCACCTGCCTCCGTTTATTAATGTCAAGGAGGCAGCCAGACTGCTTTATTAGCTGCCCCGGATTATTAATGCAATTCTGTCAGCCTGTTTATCCCTCCACTGCTGGCCCTTGTCAGACCTGCCTGATAAACATTTCATTCTAAGCTGTCCCTTTCCATATTTGGGCTGCCATCTCACCAGGCGGCCTGTTCCAACAAGCAGGTGCCTTTCGATGGCACCTGCGGCTGGCAGTGGCTGGCCCTTGAGTGGACGGTGCGCCTTGATTCGGTAAAGAAGCTTGTAGGCGCTAACAAAATAACCTTCATCACTGGTTGGGGGGAATAGGGTGGAGTATTGAGTCTTGTAACCCAATGACAGGAAGCACGGACAGGTGGTTGAGCACAGATTGATTTGGTTTTCCAGTATATAAAGTGAGTAAGCCCACAAAGCAGCCAATACACAGAAGGGCATATTTACAAGCCACTATCGCCACCACAACGTCACTTACAGGGACGTTGTGATGGCGATAGGGGACTCGCCTTATTTACAAGGCAGCGTTAAGCCACTTAAAAGGACGTAACGCTACCTTGTAAACAAGGCCCCCTTTCACTCTGTATTTAGCGTGGCAGGGGAAGGCATTGGGTGTTGTGGTGGGCGTTCCACTGTAACACCCATTGATTTTGATGCTGCCCCATATTTACAAGAGTGGCGTAAATAGGAGTCAGCGCCAAAATTAAGATGAGGGAAAACCTGGTCTTAAAAAGGCAGAATGAGGAGAAATGCTTTATTTTTCCTTGTTTTTGCTGTTTCCATGTGTGCTGCCTTGGACACCACACATAGAAACAGCAAAACGCCATTGATTGTTTATGTGCAGGAAGGTCCCCCTTTCTGCACATAAACAATAATTTTGGAAATAAAATGCTGTTTTGCAACTTCTATGTGTGCTGCATTAAGCAGCTCACATAAAAGTTACAAAACGGCATTTAAAGATCTTCCCCCAAAACAGACATCCTGGTGCAAGGGTGCCTGCGTTGGCGCTACGCAACTGAACTCAGGGTTAGTGCTAGGGGAAACGCAGGGGTGTGCTGCATTCTTGTGAATATGGCACATCCCTGCATTTTCAGAATGGAGAAGCTTGGCAATAGCAATGTTTGCTTAACACGACACTTCTATATTCTGCTGAAAATATGCCCTGAAGTTCCAAGGTAAACTGCCACCAGGGAGTCCTTCGAAGCCAGAATCACTCACTGGGCAACAGTAGAACCCTAAAGCAATCAGAAACAACGACATCAAAAAATGTCATGAAACACCACGTATTTAAGGAAAAACCAGCCCACAAATACAGCATTCCACTTTCCACAGAACGAAAGAAAAGAAAAGAAATTAATGCAATAAATGATTCTCATATAAATATCTAGATAGATAGATAGAAAGATAGATAGATAGATAGATAGATAGATAGATAGATAGATAGATAGATAGATAGATAGATAGATAGATAGATAGATAGATAGATAGATAGATAGATAGATTCACAGAACTAACTTAAGACAAAATCCTAAACTTACTACTTTTGGTATTCACAGAAGTTAGGATTTTGTCTTAAGATAAACTTGAACGACTTAAGACAGACTTAAGTTAGGATTCTGTCTTAAGTCTGTCTTAAGACAAACTTCTAACTTCTGTGAATACCAATAGTAGTAAGTTTAGGATTTTGTCCTAAGTTAATTCCGTGAATCGGGCCCGTGGATACATATTTATACATATATATATACACACACACACACACACACCACACACGCACACATATATGTGTATATATAACAAGCACAACTGAGTATAATGCTGATAAGACACTAGTACAATAAATAATCCTTATACTTGATGGGCATGAAGTTCTCTCCTTGAAAACAACATCATGGGATGGTCCTGTATCTTTCAACCCCAAAATACCGTTATGAGATTGGGAAACAGAAGTTGTAACATCTCCTTTCCAAACATCACCAACATCATCTCTGGTCTTACAATCATTCCTTCGACTTTCTACAAGTTCCTTTTGCTGAAGTTGCAATTTGTCAACGGCTCCTTTGTTCCACCACCCCCGATGTTTCAATAACAAGGCTGGGCGAGACACTCTTACAACCTGAACAGACGGGCGAACAAAAAACGAGAATCGTCTATTTTTTGTATGGTTTTTCAATCACAAACCTCTCTCCGGTTTCATTTTTTTAATCTTTCCCACAGTTAACTCATCAATCTTTAACTTATACCTGCTGTTGACATGCTCTCTCACGCTCTCATCAGCACTGGAGTGTTTCTTCATTACATTTTCAATGTGTGGCTCATCTCCATCATTGTCACACCATACCGGTGTGAGACACGTTTTTGCTTCTTGTAGTAGCAAAAACAGTGATAAACCAGTTACAGAATGTGCTGTGTTCAAGGTACTCTACATTTTCTCTCTTGAACATTTCCGAACATCCATTTTAGACACTAATGCTTTTGACTCACTTCTGACAGGCATCTGTGACAAGCAGTCAGCACGAAGATGTGTTCCTACTGGGGACGTGCTTAATATTAAAATTGCATTCCTGTATTTTTTATAACAAATGTACCAGACATGAACAAACCGTGTACCATTCCCAGACATGAGATACACAAGAGGTTTGTAGTCCATGATGGGTTCATAATGATTTCTCCACAACTATGTTTTGAACTTCTCAACAGTCCAAGTGGGAAAAAATGCCTCCCTCTCAAGAGAGGAGTGGCCTAACGGCTAGAGTGGTAGACCTCGAATCTGGTGAACCGGGTTCGAGTCTCGGCAATGTCGCTGAATATCCTGTGATTGTGGCCAAATCACATACATGTAGATGCATCAAGCATTTTTGCGAGTGCAAACGGTGCAAATCGCTAAATTTGGCCGTTTGCGCCCGCAAAAATGACATTTGAGATGCATCAAGGGTTCATGCACTCGCATTTTAAGAATTCGCAAATAATTGCAAGTTCTCAAATTGCGATTGCATTTAAGGAATCGTAATTTGCGATTCCATAAATGCAATGCATGAACCATTCAAAGATTGCGAAATCCTAGTCTGGGGTCGCTATTTACCGCAAATCCTAACTACGTGGTAAAAAGCAAAAACGTAGAAATATGCACTTTAGTGCATTAAGTTGTATATTACACACACACATGTCCTTGGGACATGTGTGTGCGCAACACCAGTGAACATTACCATTTCAGGGGTGCAACAGGATGTCCTTTGGACACCCTGGCACCCTAGAAATTGCGGCACATTTGCGATTCGCTAATTGCTAATCGCAAATAAGGTGTGATTAGCAATTAGCGAATCACAAATAATGAATCAGTAGGAATCGCAAATAACATTGCGATTCCTACATGCATCCCGTTTTGCGAGTCTTTAATAGCGATTCCTTAAAATTCGCTATTAAGGACTCGCAAAACATAACATTGATGCATCTGGGGGTTAATCTCCCTGTGCCTAAGAAAAATAAATTTGTCCTCAATGTTATGCAACTGGTGCTATGTAAAGCGTTCTGATACCCAATACCTTTGGGTCAAGTTTGCTCTTCACAAAACTCCCTAAAAATAATAAAAAAAATGCACTAATATGTTTCTGAGAATCTTTAAGGCTGTGTGAAATAAAGGTGATAGGGACTGCTTTACTCGAGTGCAACTCTGTGTCAAAAAAGCACCCAGTCCTGTTGGTCTCGCATGTTATGTTATGTTATGTTATCCTTTCTTGTATAGCGCACGGCTGCCCCAGCAAAGGGGCGTCCCGGCGCTGGATCAGAAGAGAGAAAGCAAACATAGCTAATAGCTGAACTTTTATCAGCACCACAGAAAGGTTGTAAGGAAGGTGAAACCTAATCATGTCCTTTGTCTTCATCCTGTTCTTTTGCCCACATAAATGCCTCACATTTCCATACAAGACGCCTTAAAGGTTCAACATTTATGCATAGCCATGCCAAAACTGGCATAATGTTCAGTCAGGCCTAAAAACAATGTTAATGAATCTTTATCAAGAGGAGATGGTGCATTGACACTGTCATTAATAAGATCATCTTTAGGACTGATACCCTCAACGGAAATTATGTGACCAAGATATTCAAGTTCTTTATTTAACAAGTAACTCTTCGCTTAGTCATGCTTCTTTTACAATGAATACTAAGAACCTGTCCCAGAATAAGATTATGTGATTGAATATCCTTAGCAAAGATCAAGATATCATATCATCTTGAAATGCTTGAATGCCTTTGATGTCTTTAAACAAAGAATCCATTTGCTTTTTAAAAAGGCTGGAAGGTGACATCAACCCAAATGGTAAACTCAGGTATTTAAAGGCGCCAATGGGTGTTAAAGCCCGTGAACGTTTGGACAATGAAACTTGGTGGTAGGCTGACTTGAGATCAATGGTGGACAAGCAAGTAGAGCCACCAACTGCCATTAACCTATGTTGAATCCTAGCTAGAGGATGACAATCTACCACAATTGTTCCTGTTCAAACAACATTGTCAGCACACAAACACAACTTTCCAGACTTCTTCTTAGCAAACACGATAGCTTCCACCCATTCAGAGTAGTCTGTAGATTTAAAGATACCATCTTTGCACATGTCATCCAACAATTGCTTCAAGTAATCTCTAACACTGAGTGGTACAGGCCTGATTTTATGTTTAACAGGAATGGCACCAGATTGTAAACTGAAGTCTTGTTCGACAGCTTTGACACACCCAACATTACAGTTGAAATCTTTCAAATATTTGTCCAAAATGGATTAATTTTCTTCCCAGTGCTATCACATTCCATTCCAATAGTAGAAATAAGCATGTCACCCAAAATAATAGGATTAGCACAGCTAGGTTTAAAAAATTATACCCAATCTACTCAGATCATGGCAATCTACTATATAAAGTCCTCTGAAAACTACATACATTATAGTGAGATTTATGCGGCCCTTGAAGTTTAAACTGTCCTGAAAGTATACCAACATTTCAAAATCTTGGCCACCGAAGGCCTTTGGATAATGATTAGATCTCATCAACTCCTTCTTAAATTTCTCCTTATGAAAGGTAATATCGAAAAGAAACGTCATGAAAGACCCAGAGTTCTCCATAATTTTCAATCCAATTGCGCCAAAAAGAACCATACCTAATGGTGGTCTAAAGAAAATAGATTCATTGACACACTTTAGTTATCAACTGTAAGAAACAAGGGCCACATGTATCAAAATTAGGAATAGCGATTACCTGATTGCGATTTTCTGCGAACCACAATTAGGTAGTCACTATTCCAAATGTATGAAACTCCATGAGTTTCATTTAGTGATTTTATAGGGGTCACAAATCGACCTACCTCATGAATATTGATGAGGGTCACAATTTTCTACCCATTAGGAATGGCTAAAATCATGGGGACAGTGTCCTGCTGGGGTCAGCGGACCACTATGTCAGTGATTGCTTTTAAATAAAGCAATAATTTTTTAAAAGGTGCAGCCCGTTTTCCTTGAAGGAAATAAATGGAAAGCTTTCTATGAAACTACTGCCTGCCCTTAAAAAAAGTTTCTGCCACCATTCACAGAGGGGTAAGTGTCCCCTGGTGACCCTTTCCCATTTGTGAATGGGTTGCCATCATATTGAGTCTGAAGGTAAACTGCAAATGTTTTGCGACCAGTATTTGGTAGCAAAACATTCATACATACCACTGCGATTCGGAATTTGGAAGGGACGCCCTAAGCACGCACCTTCCAAATACCAAATCATATCGGTTACCGAATCGCAAAATCGAGGTTGGTACATAGAAAAAGCCTTTTTTGCATTCACAAATGGGCCGATTATGCAAATCAGCCTGTTTGCAGATAATTCGCTTGATACATGTGGCCCCTAGTTGTTAACAAAATGATCTTCCAAATCCTTCACTGTATTAACACTTAAAATAGAAGTGCTCCTGCTATACCAAAAACTTTGAAAATGTCAATTTTGGGGCATTTGTTGCATATCTTCTCAATAGCAAAACTGTATAGGATTATGTTCAAGATGAGATTTTGACCCGCATCTGAAACACACAGACTTTTTTTGTTACATAGACATTTTTTCCCATGTCAAACACTGTATCTTTGGCTTCATCAGAAATGACACAAAGTGCCTCACTACTTAGTGAACCACCAACGATGGTTTCTCATAATGTCTAACACATCTGTCAATGTAGGATTCCTGCAAGCCAATAATTGTTCTTTAATTTATTTTTTACAAAAACAGTTGAAAACGAACTTGTCGCTCAGATATGTGTCAATGTTTTCACCTTTTGATGCTAAAATGCATAAATTGTAAGTATACTCCTCTATCCTCTCATCTGCAAATTGTTTCCTTTGATTAAAAACTAAGCCACTCGAACATAATGCTTGGTTGCTCAGTAAATCTTTACTCTAAGCATTTAATATCCTCTGTTATGCATCCCTTGGAATAAACTGATCAGCTGGTGGTGGAACTTTGGGCAAATTGTCAAAACTTTCTTGACCAGCCACACTTAACATGCTAAATAAAAGAGTTTTTTTTATTTCAGGAGGCAAATCTTTTCAATCGATAGGGGCAATATAGTTCTCAAAAGCTCTAAACCACGGTTGCCATTTTGCGTTAGTCTATTGGCATGAAGGGAAGACGAGACGCTCTGTAGCTTTAGATACAGTGCCTTTTATTAGATGCAACCATACAAGGCAGCAATGCATCAACTGCTAACCTCCAACCCCACCTCCGTAACTGGTGTGTCCCACGTCAAAGCCTTCCAGAATTCTAATGACCTCACTCACGTCATGGATACTGGAAGGTTGCGAAATTAAAATATTGACAGGATATAATACATCTCCCTCCTCATCAAAGTATTACTAACCAAATAAACAGTGAAAGAAGTAAACTAAATAAAACTAAAAAAAAAGTATAACAAAACAACACATACATTAAATAAAGCTAATGAGGCAAAATTAATAAATCAGTTTAATCCTGCTGTCAGATATAAGCAGCTAAATTGCACTGTTAAATTATTCAAGTGAAGACAAAAATCCGTAAACCTAATAGACATACCCTTTACACGTTGATGAGTCATCTTTCTAAATAATGTCCCAGAAGCCTTCTTGTGGTTGGATGACTTTTCTACACATTCTACAACTGATGTTAGAGAGCCCTGAACACTCCTCTCCTGATCATCCGCAGACTGGGCACAGACACCTGTCACATGATCTTTTATATACACATTCTCAGCACTTTAGCAATAAGTTCACAATTCCACCATTGACCATTCTTCAACTTCAGTGCACAACCATCACCGATCACTTGGACACTGTATGTATGGGGCCATATTTTGAATGTCCTTTCCTTAACAAAGCACCAGGAAATTTGACGTGCACCAAATCTCCAGTAGATCTAACACAACTCTTAACCCCTTTCATTACATCATATCTTTGTTTGCTTCTCTTTTGACTCAAAATATTCTCTCTGGCACCAGCTATCACCGCCTTATTATGTCCACTCTTCGACATGACTTTCAAATCTCTCCTGATCCACCACAACAATCTGGGACACACATATCACATCCAATTCTGCCCCTGAGAGCCATACAAGGTGTCAATCAAAAGAATGCCAAGAAACACCACATACTTAAAGAAAAAAGAACCCACAAATCCAACAATGAGGTAAGTACCATGATCACTGGTGGTACCACATAACAATACCAAGCAACAGATTGAAAAACTGAACTAGCCTTAAAAATGTTGTAAACCTGCCCCACGCTGCAGGTATCACAATTGGTTTGAGGCAATGGGACATGGTTGTGTCATGCCCAGTACTTAGTTTGTAACCAAACAAGTGTCAAGTCCCAAAGTTGTGTTCAGAAGTCTGTGGCTGTCACTATCGAAGATCAGTTGTAGGAAGGGGGAGGCTCTAGTTGGCGCAGTGTAACACTAGCGACAAGCAGGGACTCTCTCTTCCTCGTCAGGGCTGAGGGTTACCTTCCAGACAACCTCTGCTTACCCTCTAGGTAGTGTGGCTTAAGCAGTCGTAGGCTAATCTTTGGGGCACATAGGGTTAAACACTTGCAATATTACACCCTCACAACCAACCCACCACACAATGAGACCAAACTGTATTCTGTAAAAATATATATCTTTATATAGGTTTCAAGCAGGCTTATGAATACAGTTATCAATCTTTCAAATAGCGGTTCCAAGTTACTTAGTTCAAATTGCCACAGTTCTTCCTAGCAATAAGAGTTCTTTAGGGCCTTCTGGCCAGTTCAACAAAGTTTTTGTGGAGCAGGCGGCTTCCAGGGGGAGCTGTCCCACGTCGCGTTGCCTTCCCGGGGTCGCTGTTCGTTGCGGCTCTCAGCCGAGCAGGTCACGGGTTATCCGGGGCAGCGGTGCTCTGTGGCGGCAGGGTCCTTTCCTCGTCGTCCGCTCCGACCCTGGAGGCGGCGGCTGTTGTGGTGGCGGCCAGTGGCAGTACGGTCCCCAAGTGCAGGACGTACCCAGCCAAGGGCCGGTTGCAGCTGTGCGCTCACAGCTGAGCTGTCGGGCAGGATACCGACCAGATGGGAGTTCTCACAGGGCGGCTGTCCGTCTTTGCAGGTGGGCTGACGGCTCGAAGCACAGTCAGCTCGGGAGCTTGGACCGGACGGGTCCTCCTTTGCTTTGCTCTCGGTTCCCGGTGCAGATGCGGTCACGGTGTTCAGGCCAGCGGCGGCTGGACCTCACTTTGCTCTCGCTGTTTTCTTGGGTCCCGGTCACGGTGTTCGGGAGGATATCAATGCCTTGGATTACGGGAAGCGCGGCAGGCTTGCCCAGCGCTCCCAGACCCCTCTGCCAGTACTGCAGCGATAAGCAGCACACACAGTCGCTTTCTTCAGGGTGTAGCGCCCACTGGTCCTGGGGCGCTGGTCAGGGGGCAAGTTCAGCAGCAGCCCTTGGAGATCGTTTCAGCAGAGTTTGGCACAAAGTCTTGTCAAGTAAAAGTCTTCTCGCAGTCTTTCCTTTTTCCTCTCCTTCGGCAGCAAGGCACCAGACACAGGCAAGAGACAGCACTCTTCCTTGTCCTTCACGGTCCTTCTCGTCGGGCAGAGTTCCTTCTGTAGCCCAAACCGGATCTAATTTTCAAGGAGCAGGGCTCCTTATTTTATACGGTATTTCTTTTGTTCTCCCAGGCCAGGGGGGCCTTTGAATAGCCACTTTCAGTCCTTGAGTACCCTGGTGGGTGTACTCCGGCTTCTGCTTTCAGTGTGAGGGGCAGGCGCATCAGACGCCCCACAGGAGGTGGAGCCAGCATTGTGCGGACAGGGGCCGCCAGAGTACCTTGTTGATGGGGCTTCGCCCTTCCTGGGCCAGGTGTCGGCTGAGTCATCAGTCGCTCCCCAGGAGGGTGGAGCCAGCATTGTGGTGGCAGAGCACAGCAAGATCCAGAGTCAAGAGCCACTCCTACCTCCCACTAAGGTGTAATCTGCGCACTCACCACCTGTCATCCCCCAGCCCTGTCACTCACACATCCCAGACAGTCAGATACACATACCAGCAGAGGCGGGCTGAAATGGTTAGGCAAGCAAACGCTAACTTTCTAAAAGTAGCGTTTGCAAACACAGGATACTAAAATAAACTTGACTACAAGAAATATTTTATCATCCTGAGTTCAGGCATACTAGACATGACTCGCTACCATGCTCCTTGAGCCTGCTGGGATTATAGGGTGTAATAATTCCAGCAGCTCAGTCTGGCCTAATGGAAGCAGGTAGCCTTCAGTAGTGAAATACGAGTTTGGTTGTAAGTCACTACTAGGACATGCCACACACATCGGGGCCTGTCCTACCTTACACCTACAACGCACCCTGCCCGCAGGCCTACCATAGGGGTGACTAATATGTAGTCAAGGGAAGGTTCAGGGGCTGGCAAGTGGGTGCACTTGCCCAGCTAGCGTGACAGTACGAGACCGCACGCAGGTTCTGCGGTCGCAGTCCCCAGACACATCTTTACGGCTGCTTCGGTGGGTGGCGCAACCAGCGCTGCAGGCCCACCAGCAGTATTGGCATCTACAAGCCCCGGCACTCCTAGTGCACTTTACTAGGGACTAACAGTAAATCCAATGAACCAATCATGGATACCAATCGCATGTACAATTTACAGTAGGGAGCACTTGCACTGCGGCACGGGTCAGCCGTGGCGCAGTGCCCTGAGTATCGGAAAACCAGCAAAACATCGGAGGCACATCAGCAAAAAGTGGAAGGGAAACTCACGCCAAGGTGCCAGGTCTAACATCAGTGTGTTGAATATTAAGGCTGCATAGTCTTAATTCTACCTCATCCCTCTTACAATCAACCAACAGATACTCACTGACTCTTTATGTCATTCTTGTGGGTTTTTTCATTGTTGCATTCTTTCTTTGCCACTGTTTACCCTTTTTTTCTCTCTTCTTCTTTCCTTCTTACCACCTTTTTTTTTTATCTTTCTCTCTCTTGCTCTGGATCAAAGTTTTATTAGAAAAAATAGGTGTCCCTAAAAATAGGTCCTGGTGGTCCCCACAAGCAATCACTGGCTGAAATTAACCCTTTCTATATCCGTTTCCGGATAAACTGGCCAACTACAGGCCAATCTCACTTCTTCCCGCTTTTTCCAAATGCTTGGAAAGACATGTGCACTCAGCCCTGACTCTTTTCTCAGAGGAGAATGCCCTTCTTCACCCCACCCAGTCAGGTTTCCTAGCGGGTTTCTCTACGGAAACTGCCCTATTGGGTATTTCTGAAACCATTAGGAAACTCCTCGATGATGGACAGACGGTTGCGCTTATTTTACTTGATTTAAGCGCAGCCTTTGACACTGTGTCGCATAAAAGGCTACTCACCCTATTGGAAAAAAGCGGAATATGTGGAAATGCACTGCAATGGATTAGATCCTTTCTGAGCCAACGGACTTTTCAAATAGCTTCGGCTGCTGCATGCTCAGGAAATTTCAATTCCCCTCATGGAGTACCTCAGGGCTCCATCCTTAGCCCGCTCTTCTTCAATCTATATCTTAGACCCCTAGCGGATCTTGTGGAAAAAGCGGGTCTTACCTTCATGTCGGATGCAGACGATTCTCAGATTGTTTTTTCATTGTCTGAACCCCAAACATCATCTTCATCTCTCCTTAAAGATGGCCTGCTGTCCATTTTCAACTGGATGTCAACTAACCAGTTGAAATTAAATGGAGACAAGATGGAGATTCTCCTTCTGGGCAAGCAGCCAGAGCTCTGGAGTTCATTACATTGGCCTGCCCAGATGGGTAATCTCCCTATACCAGTGCCTCATGCTAGAAATTTGGGAGTAATCCTGGACAATTCATTGTCCATGAAACAACAGGTTAACAAAGTAGTGAGCCTCTGCTTTACTACCATGAGGTGGCTCAAGAAGATCCTTTGGATGCTGCCTAGTTCCATGCAGAAAATGGTGGTCAATGCCTAAATTACATCCCGGCTTGACTACGAGACCATCCTGTATCTAGGTGCTAATAAGGCAGTTACAAAGAGACTGCAGCTTGTACAAAATGCGGCTGCTCGACTCCTTTGTAGCATACCTAAAAACAGCAGCGTGTCCCCCTACCTGCGCGAGCTGCATTGGTTGAGGGTTGAGAATCGTATTAGGTTTAAGGCCTTAAACTACATGTTTAAAAACAAAGCAGGTATCGCTCCCAAATACCTGCAGGCACTAGCTTCTCCCTACATTCCTAAAAGGAACCTACGATCTAAATCAGCGGAAATATTCTGTGTACCCAGATTTAAGCTGGCCAGGATGGGAGGAAGATCTTTTGCCCACCTGGGTCCTGTCATCTGGAACACACTCCCAATCCACATACGAAAGGAGCAAAGTCTTCTCAGGTTCTGAAAGGAGATAAAGACCTGGTTGTTCGACCAGTAACCCTGAACGACCTCTGCTGTATACTCCATCTACTGTGCTGTGTTCTTAGGCACCGGGAAACCCTTTTTGGGTAGCTGTTTGCGCCATATAAGTTTATAAAATAAATACAAATAAAAATAATTCCATGCTCATGGCGGCTCCACGCCGTCATGAGCCACGGCCGCCGTGTGCTCATGACGGTGTGGAGCCGTCATGCAACTGCTGCTCGCCCACGCTCTGCCTACTGGGCACTTATTCCCCGCCTGTGCGGGTGAATTAGTGAGTGGGTGGGGTCATGACGGGTCCACGCCGTCATGAGCACACGCCACCCATGAGTCATGACGGCGTGGAGCCATCATGAGTAAGGAAGCGCCACGCCCACTCCCTAGCCCGGCCCGCACCGTGGCTGAATTCGCGCACCGCCGAAAGTGTTAAGCACTGGTCATGACAGCCTGCTCTTGTTATCTTGGGAAAAGGCAGCACAACCCACCACTAAGTAGTCACTGTCTGTCCAAGGACTGGGAATGGGTCTCATCTCTGCCTGTAGGTCCTCCAAAGCAAACTGTCCCCCAGGCCCTATCAGTTACATTCATTTGGGTTCTTCTCAAAGCAAGTCATTTTTACCTTCTTTAATGCTCAGCACTTGTATGCACTAGTTGACATGCACTTTCAAGCAAACAGCACACAGTAGAACACCGACTTTGCAGTTCTGAATACAGGTGTGGTGAAACAGAGGATGAACACTAAGCAGGCCATTCTTTCAGGGAAAACCAGGTCAACCAAAGCCAAAATTATCTATTTATTTTTAAATCCCAGCTAAACTACACCAGTGTTTTTCCACAGACGGACTCTTTGTTGGGCAAGCATTAAAAGGACAGTTTGTGGACAAACTGTCCTGGCTGTTTAGTCCAGTTTTGCCCATTGCAGGATGAAGCCCAGCATAAAGCAGGAGGATGAAGAAACTAGAAACTAGTGCTAGAAAGAGGTCGTTGCTTGGTAGGCAATGGATGCGCATTATACATATGACCAAAACATTGCCAATGATTTTTACAACAAAAGGGACAAATGATGGTTTGGGGCTATGTGGGAGTCTATTCTAGGCAAGATCCCAAATATCAGTCATAGAAATTCACCAAAACAAAAGAGAAATCCACTCCGGAAAACACACAGGAGACAGGATTCAAAGTACAAACCATGAAGGTGTATTACATTAAGAGTCAGTACAGAAGAAATAAAGCATTGATTTGTCAATTAATTAAAAATATGAAAAATGATAATAAATGTAAAATACCATGGGCAGCGGATTCTAAACCCTAATTTAATCAATAGCGAGAACAGAATATGGTTTAACACAAGGCAATTAAGGATCAAGGAGCATTTGTCAGAAAGACTGATCAGTGAGTCAGCAGAGAAGGAACAAGAAAATATTGTAAGTGCTGATTAATAAATAGACCAACATAAGCTCTGCTCTTTGTGAATTTGGAATGAAAACTTGACTCGAGCCCTTAATGGTGAGAGTTTATAATTTTCAGATTAAGAAACTGTACAGTCACTGTGGTGTGACACTGAAAGTTACATATCACACCCAATAGGTAAATAGAAAATACATCACATGGTAGTATTGACATTTGTCGTAAAGTTAATAAATATGCTGTACTATGTGTTACACGGAAAACAATACTGCATTCAAAATATAAATGGTGTGCTACAAAGCAAGAAAGACACTAGAACTAACTGAATGTCTCACAATTAACCCCTTGTAATTCCACCGCAGCGCTAGGGGATAGGGGGGGCCGCGCGGCGCCGACATGCTCATGACGGAACCACTCCGTCACGAGCCTCGGGCGCGCTGTGCTTGTGACGAAGTGGTTCCGTCACGGCCCCGCCCGCTCAATAGAACGCTCAGCGCAGGCGCAAAATGGCTGCCACGCAGGCGTGGCGGCCGGCCTGTGACGGAACCACTCTGTCATTAGCACAGGCCGTCTGTGGCTGGTGACGGAGTGGTTCCGTCACCAGCATGCAAAGGGTTAAACTAACAATGAAGGTCACAACTGAGCTCTGCGGTGCAAAAGGCAAGGAAGGGGGAGAAAGTTCGTGTGAAGGACTGAAACCACAGCTACTGAAAATGTGCTTTCCTGAAAAGACAAGTAGGTCAAAGCACACCACAGTCATGGTAACTTCCCTTCTTTTTCCAGTCCTGCAGTCTGCAGCATGTTACTTGCCATATAGTTTACGGGTCAATTCAGAGTTTGGTCGATGGCGTTTTACTTTCTCGCCCTGACGGAGTCCCTGTCTGTCAAATTCTGAGATGTCTGTCAGCCCAGTGGATGTCTCTAGCAGTGACAGGAACGCCGTCACAGGAGTGGCGGCTCCTCCGCTATAGCGCAGGAGCGTCGCCCCACTACTTTCTTGCAGTGTGAGAAGCAACAAGCATTAAAAATGCAATAGGTCTTGCCTTTCATTAAGTTAGAGTCATTTGTTTTGCTGTACAATACCATTAGCAAAGCCAATGGCTTTAACGTAATCAAAGGCGAGACCTATTGCATTTTCAATGCCTGTTTTTTTGTTGCAAAAATCGGAAGACAAATACTGTTTTGTGCAACAATTCATGTGTTCTCCACAGGAAACACACACAGTACATGCACTGGGGGCTAAAAAAGGGCCCGGTTATGGGGTAGTGACTGGGTTTTATCAAGGAGCGGGTACAGAGCTTCTCTCCTCCAGGGCACGTGGTAAACAGGCTTCTGCCCCATCCTGAAGCTAGACTCAAGCGTCACCAGTTGTCAGTCTGCTCATAGCCTGGTGTGCAGAGGCAGGAACCCCCCTCGACTATCAGTGGAGATGCATTAATGATGTGTGAAGCCACAGACAGGCACAGCGAGCTGTTCAGCTGAGGTACATCAGCAAAACATGGAGCACCTTCAGGTGTCTCAGAAACTGTCAAGTGCACTGGTGGAACATGACAGGACATGCCCGGAAGTCGAGCAGGGACTTGTCTGCACCGGTCCTGGCCCTGCAAGAACATTCCCCCCTTCCCTCTCCATCGCGAGGGAGACTTCAACCAGAGGACACAGGCCAGGGCTGTCGGACCAGAGGGGGTGGGGGTGGCTGGAGCAGGGTGAGGAGTGTCAGCGCTCCAGCACAAATAGCATTTTCCCTATGAAGGACTCCACATACAGTGATGCACAAGCGAGTGCTGCAGGCCTTTTTTTTGTACTTTGGTGCCACCACTAGAGGGTGTCTTATCTTGCCAGAAGGATACCCGGCCTAGAATGAGAAAAGACATCATGGAACAGAAGAGGAATGCCCCGCCCGCTTATCTCAACACCTGCCAACCTGTCTCAGACCAGGGAGGACCTTCTCTAGGGACCACGTCATGAACCATGTGACTTCCTTTCGAACTTGCTTTGCACACCTCCGTTTCCGTTTGCCCAGTTGCAACCCTGTTTTAGTGATGTATATAATTAATCATCAGTTTGCACCCAGGCCCGCTGTAGTGATTCGTGCGCATGCGCATATTAACATTTTCAGCAGTTATCATGCATTTTGTGAGGTTGTTTTCAATTCAAAATACTGAAAAAAATGCCTTACTGCGTTTTTTTCGCATATTACCAGTTAGGAAAAATTTCAGGATGTATGCACTTTCAAATGGAAGATGTAATATGAACATCTGAGTTAATCACCACAGGAGGCCGATGACGGGCACATAAATCAAACAACACTTGGCTGCACCTGTGGAAATGGAGGAACGGAAACTGTGGGCTCATTCACAGAAGTAACTTAAGACAAAATCCTAAACTTACTACCATTTTGGTATTCACAGAAGGCACTTACTCATTTCGGCATTCACAGAAGTTAGGACTTTTCTCAGTTTAGGAGTAGTAAAGTTAGGACTCCTAAACTGAGAAAAATCCTAACTTTAAGACTTTCGGTATTCACAGAAGGAATTTAGGAGTCCTAAAGTTAGGAGTCCTAACTTCTGTGAATACCGAAATGAGTAAGTGACTTCTGTGAATATCAAAATGGAAGTAAGTTTAGGATTTTGTCTTAAGTTAGTTCTGTGAATCGGGCCCCAAGTTCTGCAGAGGAACACACAGTTCATGATATAGCTCTATATGTATCACCTGTGCACCTCTTTCTCCTTTGAGATGTAGCTAATCTCGGTGCAAGGATTGAAGAGAGACACTTAGCACCAGTACAGTCCTTGCTAACATGGATTATCGACCTCTTGCTACCATTAAAGAATGAAGTGTAGCAGAAATGGCTGTCTCCTGGAATTAGCACAGTGACAAGTCACTTGTGTCAACGTGTATATGTGTAAGGAGTTTATATTTGTCATGTTATGTTTAAAGTTTCTAAAGCGCTCAAATACTCATGGTTGTCTTGGCGCTGGTTGATTATTTTTTCATTTAGACGATGATAGCCACAACAAAGGTCGTTGAATACAGACATCTGTTGTTGCATTAGCCATGTGTATAAATAAGTGTGTGCGTAAGTTTGTTGTCACCTGGTGGAAGATCTTCAAACAAAGCTAAGTCATATGGGAGAATACCTCTGGTAGGCGAAGACCAGAGGGCCGCGGATGTTGTGAACCTACATTTACTAGAAAGAACTAGGTTAGTTAATTAAGCTTCTTCCTACATTGGACAACCCTGAGCTAGAACCAACATTGAAGATGTGTGTGAGGAAGGGAACCTTTTGAATATGGGATGCATGACTTTTGGGAGGATGTATGCACATATGTAAGAGATTTGGTGTGTGTACTTCTACGTACAGTGCTGATTCATATTCAGAAAATGGTTTGGTTCCCAGCCAGCAGAGTGAAGGTTGCTCCCAGTGACTACAAACTCCAAACGGTGGAGAGAAGAGGCGCATATATAAAAAGTTGATGGAAAATCAGAGACGCCGACCATGGATCCTTAAACGCCCAACTTTGGACCGAACTATCTACTAGAGATATCTCACCCGCAAGAAATTACCTAAAAGAATCACTGGTGACGTTGGGATTATCTAACCTCTGGGAGTCATCAACAGACCCCAAAACCTTCAATAAAGTGGTAACGAAAGTAACAAAGATGATTTCATCTTTAGAGGACAAAGACACCCTGGCTAAGAGGGCCCATGGAGGGGCAGTGTTGAAAGATTACAACACTCTGAAGCCACAAGAATATTTAAAAATGGGCCTCACACAGACAACAAAAAACACGTTTTTAAACCTGTGCCTTGGCAACATACCTATACTACCCCATTTGGCACCCTGTAAAAGGGAAAGCTCAGTAAACTGCTGCAGACTCTGTTCATCTGGAAAAGAGGACCTTATATACATCATCTGAATCTGTACAAACCTCATGGACATAAGGCGATCCCTACTTCGTGCCCTATGGAACCAGAAGGGCATAACAAGTTGCAGGCAGGCTGTGATGTTGTGTTTTAAACCTGAAGAGACTCCGTTAAGCTGTAGACTAACAAAATTCTTCGACATAGTGGCTAAGAGACTTATGGAACAGTCACATGGCTCATCTAAAGCACCATCCAAGCCAAAGCTGTGCTGAGTCCTTCGGAGTACTTTGTTTCCTTAATCTTTATGGCCCCTACCAAAATATATCGTGACTTTTAATCTTAACAAGCGAGCCTAACACTCTTCACATTTTTTAATTGTAACTATGGTTTTCTTTTATATATTTGTAAGTTTTTATATTGTGAATTTTTATTAACTGTACAATAAACAAACCTCAAACCTCAGTGACTACAGTTGTCAGTGGAAAAGTCTGAACTGTGATGGAGTGTGCACTCTGCGGTTTGGGTTTAGATAGAACAGCATTGTGGGAATGGAATTTTTTTTTAACTGGTTCTGCACTCTGCCCCAGAGGTGATCCTGGGTAAGTATCTCTGTCGTGAGAACTAATCGCTCAACTGTATAATTTACAATAAGTAATCTACTGTTATATACACCATGTCTGCCTGTATGCATTTTTTAAGTTCTAGTCTAGAATCACAAGCTTTATGCAAACAAAATGTTAGGTCCAGATCGACCTGATGGCTAAATTGGTGAGGAATGCAGAGCATGGCAAGGACAATCTATCAGGAAACTGAAGAAGGCATAAAGAGAGAGCCTGGGACCACTGCCAAACTACAGAAAAGACTCCAGCGCATCCAGAACGCATCAGCACGACTCATCCTGGACATCCCCCGACACAGCCACATCTCCACCACCTGTGAGACCTGCAATGGCTTCCAGTCAGCATGAGGATCACGTTCAGACTCCTCACCCACGCACACAAGGCTCTCCACGACTTAGGCCCCGAATACCTCAACAACCACCTCTCGTATTACACGCCAACCTGCCAGCTCCGCTCCGTCAGCCTCGCCCTCGCCACCGTCCCACGGACCCGCAGAGCCACCACCGGAGGAAGATCCTTCTCCTCCCTGGCGGCAAAGACTTTTAACACCCTGCCTACCCACCTGCGACTCACCCAGGACCATCTCTCCTTCAGGAAGCACCTCAAGACCTGGCTTTTCGAGCAGTAGCGGCACCCCCCCTTCCCAGCGCCTTGAGACCCTGGCGGGTGAGTAGTGAGCTCTATAAATGTTCTTGATTGATTGATTGATTGATTGATTGATCCTTGTGGACTATGCAGATAAATTTGATGATGTATGTCACTTACAGCAAGGTAGTCCAACCAGATTGACTGACGGCATCTCAGCAGCCCACACTACATGACTGGTCCTTTTTGCAGTGCAGTAGATGTGCTTCTATTGTGGGACATCTGGAATGTAAGTTGGCCAAAATAAAGAGCTTTGCCATTATACGGGTGTGAAGAATTTGCAGCCTGGATTAGGGTAAAACCAGTCTTAAGCAGAAGAAACGAGTTGCAAGGTACTTTTTTGATCTAGAAACAAAACATAGGAAATCATCAAACATTATTCCTAATATCCAAACCTTGCTCATGTGAGAGAGATACAGACCCAAAATTGAGAACCATCTAGCATTGGAAAATGTAGAAAAATCTACCCCTAAAACCAGCATGTCCTTTGTATTGGAGTTTGACTCTAGGGTGTTGACTGATGTCCATGCTGCTACGGCAACCACACCGTTCTGGAAGTGGGTCTGATGTCCACTAACGTACAGTCAAATTGGATTATGAGTAGCATGGTGTCTGCGTAAGCCTCAAATGTTTACCTAAAATATTGGGCCCGATTCACAGAACTAACTTAAGACAAAATACTAAACTTACTACTTTTGGTATTCACAGAAGTTAGGATTTTGTCTTAAGTTTGTCTTAAGTTTGTCTTAAGACAAAATCCTAACTTCTGTGAATACCAAAAGTAGTAAGTTTAGGATTTTGTCTTAAGTTAGTTCTGTGAATCGGGCCCTCCGTGTCTAGGCAGCCAATGGTGCGATGTACACACTGAAGAGTGGGGAACTAAGAGTAGACCCCGGGGAGCTACACTAGGAGCTTGATAGGACGAGAGTAAGGAGGCAAAGTTACTGCTTCGATTCTATCAGTAAAAAAGAAGATGAGCCGCTCAACCGTCTGAAGCAGCACCTTGTGGAGCCTCTTGATTGGTCATGGCCAGTCAACGGTGTAGGGCGCCAACTTACATAATTGAATCTGCCCCCATCTAAGGTTACCCAGGACAATCAGAAGTATTAATAAAAATATCAAGGTCAAGGCGAAGTAAACAAACACACCACTTTATGCATTTCTACTGTGCAGGGGTCATAGACTTGAAAATGCATTGATTAGATGCATGGTAAGGGAGGCCAAAGTAAGCCCGAACACTCAGTCAGTGGATTTCTGCACCAACATAACTGTAGTGTCAGTCTTGCAAACCGATGTATCAATTCTCACATTGCATTTTTAGACTCCTCTGAAATGTAGATTATTGAGAGCGAACTCCAGCCAAAAATCAAGATTAGATGATATCTTCAGAATACAAGTCAGAATACAAGTCCTGGATATGTGGAGTAAACAGATCGCGTATGTGCCCTCAATAAAAGGATGAATTTGCTCGAGCAGCTAGTTTTCCACTAATGAGGAGTAGTCATGGTAGAAATACACTATTCAGAAGTCTGGTTGGATTAAATCATGAGTGACTGACTTTATGTATTGCACCTTAGCCGCCTCTGGTGCAGATCTCTGGGCCAGCTCTCTTACCATTTGTCCTACGATGGATCTTTTCTTCTCCGCCTGAGAGATTAAGGGAGTTAACATGAAATCCGTCAATTTCAATTAATGGTGTAACCCATTCGGCGACACAATAAGGACCAGGAATGAGTGAGTATAGTTAAGAAGGTTTCTTACAAGTTAGCAGTCAAGTTAACCCGTTGACCGCGGTGCGAATTCCGCCGCGGTGCGGGTGAATTAATCAGTGGGTGGGGTTTGAACGGCCCCGGGCTGTCCTCTGCACACGCCCACTGTGTCGTCGGATGACTGGGGGCTGTCCGACACATGGAACGGGTTAAGATAAACACATTTCTGCACCATGCTATAAAGGTACGGAATAACAACTGGAAAACCCAACCTCCTAGAGAAGATTAGGTGTACCAGTATAAGGAAAACAAGAAGTTCAGTCACAGCAGTACAAAAGCTCAGCAACAGGATTTGATGCTCAGGGAAGAAGAGTAATGCGTCGCTCTTCAATACATGAGAAAAATCAAAAATCCTCTAAGTTATAGTCCAAACTAAGAGGATTGTTCAATAGTTTAAAGAGTTCGCAAAAGTCAGGGAAATGCAGGAAAATAGGAAAATGCGGGAAAGTACAGGAAGGTGTCAGCATTACAGCAGCTCAGTCAAGAGTCTTCTTGGGACAGGGGAATGAGCGTTAGTCTAAGCCACACTCAGCAGAGAATTAAAGGGACAGCTTAGAGGTCCAAACCTCTCAAAGTTAAAAGAAAAGTTGCCGAAACCTCAAACAGTGTGAACTTCAGTTATTTGCACCTGAATCTCCAGAGCAACACCCCTCTGTTCGCATGATCAAGGGCTTCTTTTCCTTTCCATTTTGACATTGTTATCTGATACATAAGCAAAATATCTAAGGCTGAATATACGAATGACATTGTCCATGCCACGCTGCAGCAGTGCTGAATAGAACCTTTCAGATAACACTCCGGCTCTCCATGTTCCTTATCAAGGTCTTCTTCTCAGGCTGTCTCTCTCTCTCTCTCTCTCTCTCTCTCTCTCTCTCTCTCTCTCTCTCTCTCTCTCTGTATCACTGGTACATGTTGTATTTATTCTCAAATTAACAAACCATGTGAACATACCCGCAAAGAAAAGACTCACAAGCAGATAATGGAACTCCCTTTTAGAAAGAGATTGAAAAATTGAGGCCTGGATTACAGCGTTGGGACACTTTGCCTTGAAATAGCCATTAACTTTCTAAGTTTTAATATTATTATTATTTAAATGTAAAATAGTATTTTACGTGAAAGAAGTACAGCCTTAGTCAGGACAACCTAATATATTAAATTAATGGTGCACATTTAATATGCGTGCTTACTTTCAAACATAAATGAATAAAACTGTCAGTAGATTAGATATATATTTCACGTGGCATCCAGTTAGAATCTTGAATATATGTGTTTAGGTATGACTAAGAACTTTATTTAAATGCAAATATGAAACATTAGTGCACACATTACATGAATCATTCTCGTTTCTACAGTAAATAAAATTTCACAGTATGAGGTTGGTTTCTATTAAATCACCTAAAAAAGTAAACGTCATCCAATGAATTAAGGTACACCGTGTATTTATTGACCAAACAGCTGGTTCATGTTTTCATGTAATAGGCCTACTCCGCCGAGTTTTCCCCCTGCTTCCTTATTCTACTCGCAAAACTCTAGTCCAGGTATTGGTACTAAGCCGCCTGGACTATTGTAATGGCCTGTTGATCTCGGCTAATGATGCCTCGCTCAGCAGACTGCAGGTAGTTGAGAACATGGCAGCACGGTTGGTTCTTAATGTGCCACCCGGACCCCCTCCCACCCTCTCCTTGTAAAGATGCCCTAATAATTTCAAGTGCAGCACTTTACCTCAATATCGCTAGGGTTCACAGAAAACATGTGCTAAGAGCATGGTTATTTATGTTACGCATTTGTGACATGTAAGGGTGAAGCCAAAATTACGCTGCTACACCTCAAAAATGTTACCCGTGAAATGAGGTGACTAACACTGTGCAGCTAAGAGCAGTTCATACAGCAATTCTTGGCCATGCGTGCCGAGAACTGTATGACTACGTCACTTTCCAGGATTCACCGTTGTGCTGCGTAGAGGTTGGGTCAACCTGGGTTGCAAATAGTGACATCAGTATTGAAGATGGTAGGCCAGAACTTCAAGCAAGAGTCTCCTGTCTTGGGAGAATGCAAACCCAGAGTGGAAAGCCGCATTGGAAGGAAGGACTCTACCAAGTACTTTGTGGGTGTAAGTAATGGTGGGCGGAAAGAGTGAGGGATGTCGCAGGGCAGGTCACAGGTGGACCGGTGACACCAGTGATGTGAGGGAACATCATCTGGGCAGACAATGTCAAGATTAGTAGAGTCCAAGTGCCTCATAAATAGGCCTCAGGCATGCATCAATAATGCCACTGCCAATAGCTGCTCTACTGTTAACAGACAGAAACAACCTAACTTTTGCTTTCACTACATAACATATGCAAACACAATGATAGGCCCACTTTGGTGTGGATAGTCACATGCTGAAGTTGATTTTTAGTGTTGTCGCTGATCTGCAATCACAATGGACTTTGTCCGTCACTTCGCGTGCTGCGGACTGCTGCATGCCAGTCCTAGGCGAACCTTTTTAGTAGTTTGTTTAGTGAGTTACATAAGAACTTTCCAAGTCGACGGTCCGCAAATCAAGCAATACTAATAAAGTAGTAGACCACATGAGATCGGTCAATATATCCCGTGGAATAGTTGTCTATTTGCTATTTTGCCAAAATATTTTGTTATTGTTCTTTTGAAATGTTTGATTTGGTTGACAAATATCATCCATGTTTTCTGGTTTTCTTTCTTTCATGTTGTACATCAGCTACCCCCAGGGGCAACAGGGCATTGGAGGAGGCCGCTGCTGCTGCTGAACAGGATCGGTCAGGCGAGGGCTCCTTTGCTGGCCCCGGTAAGTTTTAATTTTAATATAGAGTACCTATTTTTTCCTAGCGTTCCTCATTCGATTTTTTCTAAATCGTCTTTGATCTTCTTGTAGACTGTATCTAAATTCTAATCCTGCCTCGACTATGACTCCCCATGGTATTACTAGATTATTCTTATTAGTCTGTCTGTGTAGCTAAGTAAGATTGCACATTTGGCAATTCCATTGGACTCCCATTCTAGTCAGCAATAGCTCTATGCACTGAGTGCAGTCCTCTGGGATTGTCCATAATGTCTTTTCAAGTCTTCTAAATGTTTATGCTTTGACAATTGCCAACAATAAAAAGGTGAATGACCACCAAGAAAGAATAAGATACTACTTTACTTTTGGTTTGGATAGGAGGACAATCCATTCCACTACAGTTGCAGGGACAAATCTGCACAAACAGAACTATGGACACTAAATAGTGCATTGTTTATCAATTATAATAGGCGCAGGTAGACTTTCCACATACCTCAGTGATATCAGACTTTGAAGAACCCCCAATCTCCTTACTGACTAGACAGTGTGGCAGAGTCATTTAGCTCCCGAATTCATCAATGATTGTTCCCCAATGATGATTATCCAACGCAGGACAAGAGTACGGAGTCAGAGCCCAGAAGTGTCAGAGGCACGGACTCATGCTTGCAAATTGCAAAACCTTTTGCTCATTCACTCATGACCAAAACAACAGAGTATATTTAAGTTTTAAAGCTTTATTAAAAGTAAAAATATTTATTAAAATCAAGCTTATCATAAAACAGAAACGGTTGATTAAAAATGGAAAAGTGCTAATAGTGATTTATTTCACACATTTATTGTGGGCGAGCCGAGCCCTCATCTGGTTTGAACTTTAATTTTTCTTTTTGGTGCTGAATCGTTGGTCCCTCTGTCCTAGTGGTGATGATGATGATTTTTTCTTAGAAGTGAAGCTTCTGTCTGTTATGAGAAAAATGGTGCGTGTTAAAAAGCAAGCATTCATCAGTTGTGCCAAAAAGTGCAGCAAGACAAGACCCTTCACTGGAAAATTTTACTTTAGAGTAGACAGTCACAAATTATTAGATTGGTTTCTGTATTCACATTTCTTCATTCCTAGACAAAATTCTAGTGAGTGGTGTATGTCTATGAAATCTAACAATCTTAAATGTACTTTGTAGGTGGAACATCTGGTGCTGGGCCCAGCACGGAGGTGGAGGAGGAATGCTCTGGGGAGGAGGCGGTGCAAGTGCCGGACCAAACTGCTGTGCGGGTTGCCACGGTAGTGGCGGGCAGTGGTAAGCTCTTATATTCCTTACTTATTAAGATTGCAGACTGCATAGTGTGCTCCCCATGAGAAAACGTAAGGTTTGTCCAGATGAGAGACATTAAGAAGAATGATTGACATTTAGGGGCCTATTATGATGGCGGACGGACCAGAGTCCGTCCGCCACCATAGAGTAGGAGGGACCGTCCGCAGGGGCAGCGGCGGTCCCTCCGTGGTAATATGGATGTGACCGCCACCCTGGCGGTCACATCCTGTATTTTTTTCATTGCGGCGGGTGCTGCTTGAAGCAGCACCCGCCGCAATGATAAAAATGTAAGTTGTGCATTTGCATGCACAAAGCGACAGGCACCGCGCGGTGACTGCCGCTTTGTGCAGGCAAATGCAGGGGGGTACCATAGGTACCCCCCCCATGTGCACCCCCCACCCCCCTTCACCTCTGGGGGCCCGCAATGGGCCCCCAAACAAAAATCTGTATGCCTTTGCACGTCAGAAATTCCGCCGGGTAAAGGCATGTTCCTCCAGACATCCTAATATGGCTGGCGGTGTCTGTTAGACAACGCCAGCCATGTTAGTGCTTTTCCGCCGCGGACGGGAGGCGACCACGGCGGAAAAGCTGCGGACTGAAAAACGATCCCCCAGCCATCCTAATCCGGGGGGGGTCTTTTTCAGTCCGCTGCGGATTTCCCGCATCCTCTGGGACGGCGGTGGATTCCGCCGGCCCGGAGGATGCGGGAAATCCGCAATCCTAATCTGCCCCATAGTTTGAATTGATGGATGCCTGGATCATGGTACTATCTGACTCTTAGATAGCATATGTGTATCTAGAGAGAGTAGACGGTCACTGGATGAACTAAGTGTTACTTTGAAGAGCATGTAACACCGCACCTGCACGTCCGTCCCAGTGTAGGAAAGGCAAGGAAAAGAAGTTGTAATTTTGTCCGAATACTACCATGAATAGTAGCAGTAGTTTGTATTGCAAGCACAGCATATATCCGGCTATTACGATGGCCACTCACTACCTCTGTTAATAAGTTTAGTAGAACTCGGTCATTCATGTGTGGATGTATCACTGTTCACTCAATACTCGGTCATTCATGTGTGGATGTATCACTGTTCACTCAATAAAAAGCAAAGCACCTAAAGTCATCCCATATGTAAGTAAATACATACCATTTGCAGTGATAGATAATCAGATTATTTATCTTCTTCATTCTCCTTTTCTAGTATTCATTGGCACTGTAGGGTGAAAGTTAAATTAATTAAGCAGTAGCCCTTGTAACAGAGTATTCTCAGTGCCACCCGTAATAGAAAAGTAAGAGCATCACCACCTGCATGTACTGGACTGGTACAGTAACGCAAGTCTGTCTCACTCATCATGGCGGGCGTCTGTTTTCCTCGGGTGCAAATTGACTGCGCTGGCATTATGCCGGCTTGTAGAAGTTAACAAACCAATTTTCCTAAACAAGAAAGAAGAAGAAGAATAAGACTGGTGTACTGTCATAGTCGACTCTAATGGAGTGAGTCCATAGTGCTCGTAGAATTGATTCCTTAAACTCCCACTAATGTTAGAGCAAGGGTGAAGAAGTGGGAGGTTAGATAGATACTGGCCACATTAGTTATGTACTGCACTTGCAAGTTGCTAATTCTACTGTGACACAACTTTCTGCTGAATCATTTTTTGTAAATCTTAAAGAGCATTGGTTACAGACTATGTCTTTCTTTATTCATATAGATGCTCCTTCCAAACCAACCCGGAAGGAGCTAGCTAGACGGGCCCGGCAACGGAGGCTGGAGGCCACTGTCGCTGAATATCGGCGGCTGGTGGCCCAGGAGGAGGGGGACACGCACTCTACCACAACATCTACAGGGACAGCTGCATCCTCCTCCGCACTCCCTGGGTCACCCAGACGGTGCAGGTCTCCAGCGGTACGGAGACGTGGTACCACAGCCACCCGCCACCGCCGAGCAAAGAAATCAGCTGCCCCCCACAGCAGTTGCAAGAAACGTATGCACCACCTTTCCCTGAGGGTTTCCTACCTCGAGCAGAAGCTGCTCAACACCAAAACCCTGCTCGAGACCCTCCGCAAGGAGCATTCCGACCTGGCCCGGAAATTCAACAGCAGCAGCCAGCAGTAGGAGGAGACTGTCCCTTGCCCCTTTTTTAAAGACTTCTGGGGGGTGGGAATTGGGAGTTGGATTTTTTCACTTTTTTGGACTTTTCACGGACATTCGTTGGGGTTAGGGAGTGGGAGTGGGTTGGGTCTTGTGGGAGATTATTTTTGTCAGGGATATAAATATACTTTAAACTTTATCTTAGAATACGTTTTTTTTACTGCTTTTGAGGCTTGTGGGTGGGGGTTTAACAGTAACTTTGTTTTTGTGACACTTAAGTGGCATCTTGATTCAAGTTGTGTAATTAATTGCCCAAATGTTTTCAAAACTAAGTGCCTCTCACAGAGTAAGTGAATTCAATAGTCCTAGGACTTTACTAGTACTAGCGTCAGTCTCTCGACTCTCCTAATACTCCATTATACTTCCTCCCCCCAAACGCTTATCTTACCTGTAATTTGTGTTTGGAAATAGGGCTAGGCACAGGACTGGCTGCAATTATTGATGGAAAAACAGGAAGTGATATTAGAACACCACTGACAAATAAATATAAGGTATGTACGCTGTGTAGTGCAAAAAGTCACACTTTGAGTTTCCTAATAGACAGTACAATATTTTTGAAAGTGCGTACTCTGTCTGAGTCTCCTTTTGAAGGATAAATAAGTATGGGCAAAATAATTTAGCGGATCTTTCCCCTCAAGCTAGGTGTACTGTAAACTGTGTTTTAGAACAAAATTAGACCTTCCCAGCAGTGCTCCCACCCAGACCCTTACTAAAGCCAGTCGCAAAAATGTAGAAGACCCCCAATCAGATCTCAAAAAACGAGGCCTAGTAGAAAACTGGTGACAAAACGTACTTTGAAAGCAAAAGTAGGCCCAAATCCCCCCTTACCCACCGTGGATTGTATTCAAACCACTTGCAAGCAAGCAAAAGTATCCATACCCAGCATCGCTCCAAGACTCGCAAACCCCCCCACAAACAGCCCCCCACCCAAACACATGCAATACAAATACTGCTAACCCTAACGAGCCCTAAGTTAAGAATAGTGGCAAACGCTTTCTTTAACTATGCCAAATCACCCCTTTCCCCCATGGATTTTCTTCAAATGACTTGCAACCACATTACACATTCCCACGAGTGCTCTAAGACCCCAGAACTCAGTTGCAAAAATCTAGAACACCCCGAAACACATGCAATCCTGTTGCTAGGGCTAACCCTAACGAACCCTAAGTTACAAAAAGTGCCAAAAGGCTTTTCCGCATGGATTTTCTCCAAACCAGTTTTATCCGGTATTAGACCTTCCCAGCAATGCCCCAAGACCCGCCAACCCACCCGCAAAAAAGCACTACACCCCCAAACAGCCAAAATACTTACAATATTTATCGGCCTTCGGTCCAAACGCGCTGTGCAGCTATATCATAACTCCCGTTTTCCATCACGGATTTCCTGAAAAGCAAGTGCAATCAAAACTAGACTGTCCCAGCAGTGCTCCCAGACTGCGAAACCCACCCACAAACACCCGGAACCCCCCCAAAGAGCACTCCAAAGACAAGCAAGTCAGCAAAAACGCAAAAATAATTTCGCCTCCGATTTGGTCCAAACCACCTTTATCCGGTATTAGAGCTTCCCAGCAATGGCCCCAGAGCCGTCAACCCAGGCGAAAACAAGTAGAAGACCCCCAAACAGCCAAAAAGCAAAAATACAAAAATGGGGAATCATTTTCATGGCAATTTCCAAAATCACTCCCTCGCGCTCTGCAGCTAGGCCCTAACTCCCATCTGCCACCATGGATTTGCTTCAAACCTCTTGCAATCAAGAGTATCAATAGCCAGCAGTGCTCCCAGACCCCGAAACCCACCCACAAACACCAGGAAGCCCCCCAAACAGGCCCCCGAAAACGCTACATTGAGCGAAATGTCAGAAATAGCAAAAACTTTTTCCTCATGGATTTTGTCCAAACCACTTCTATCCGGTATTAGACCTTCCCAGCAATGCCCTAAGACCCGCCAACCCACCCGCAAAAAAGCACAACACCCCCAAACAGCCAAAAAGGAAAATCTCATACTTACAATATTTATCGGCCTTCGGTCCAAACGCACTGTGCAGCTAGGTCATAACTCCCGTTTTCCACCACGGATTTCCTGAAAAGCAAATGCAATCAAA
Source organism: Lissotriton vulgaris (assembly GCF_964263255.1). NCBI lineage: Eukaryota > Metazoa > Chordata > Amphibia > Caudata > Salamandridae > Lissotriton > Lissotriton vulgaris. The sequence continues at coordinate 79,054,661 of NC_141699.1, forward strand.
ATTAGACTGTCCCAGCAGTGCTCCCAGACCCCGAAACTCACCCACAAACACCCGGAACCCCCCAAAGAGCACCTCAAAGACAAGCAAGTCAGCAAAAACGCAAAAATAATTTCGCCTCCGATTTGGTCCAAACCACTTTTATCCGGTATTAGAGCTTCCCAGCAATGGCCCCAGAGCCGTCAACCCAGGCGAAAACAAGTAGAAGAACCCCAAACAGCCAAAAAGCAAAAGTACAAAAATGGGGACTCAGTCATTTTCATGGCAATTTCCAAAATCACTCCGCGCGCTCTGCAGCTAGGCCCTAACTCCCCTCTGCCACCATGGATTTGCTTCAAACCTCTTGCAATCAAAAGTATCGATAGCCAGTGGTGCTCCCAGAGCCCGAAACCCACCCACAAACACAAGGAAGCCCCCCAAACAGGCCCCCGAAAACGCTACATTGAGCGAAATGTCAGAAATAGCAAAAACTTTTTCCTCATGGATTTTGTTCAAACCACTTCTATCCAGTATTAGACCTTCCCAGCAATGCCCCAAGACCCGCCAACTCACCCGCAAAGAAGTAGAACACCCCCACAAGTGCAGACTCTTTCTTCATTGGGCGTAATCCAGCCCTCTGCTTTGAGGGAAAGAGGAGTCTGGAGGAGGAGGATAGAGGAGCATGTTCTTGTGAACTCGTGAACCCAAGGAATGCAGACTGCGGCACCTTCAAATCAATAAGCAAATAAGTGAAGACAGTTCTGCTGATGGGCTTGTTTTTGTGATTAGGTGATTAAAGTTTTAATTATATTAACTGTGCAAAACAAAGAAAGACAGACACACAGGAATAAAAGTGAATAAGGACAAGAAAGAAAGTTATTGAATCATTGGCTCATTTTCAGGGCTCGTTGTCAGGGAATAAGAGTTCGTCCTCAAACTCTGCGAATTCAGGCAGGAGTAGGTCAGTGTCACCTAACAGAGAAGAAATTCCCTCATCTAGGTTGCTGTCCTCCTCGTCTTCTTCCGGCGTGTATTCTCGTACTTTGTAATCTGGTGGTATCAGGTGCTGATTCATCTTGATCATTGTTAACCTCTCCACATTTTTGGGCGAGAGGCGGGTCCGTTTGCAAGTTGCAATGCCACCAGCAGCACTTAAAACACAATCAGAAGACACGCTTGCGAGTGGGCAAGACAAGTAGTTTATAGCCAGGTTGGAGATCTGTGCCCACTATTCTTTTTTCCCATGCCAATACGCCAATGGGTCAGCATTAACATAGACCTCTGTTGAGTCATTCAGATAGTCCTGCACCATCGACTCAAGGTTCTCAAAGGTTCCTCCACTTTGCTTACTTTTTGCTGGGACCTTTTGAGAACCAAACCCAAGCCGCGTTAGCCAATCCTCTTCTTCACCCAATGTTACTGTTGTGTCTGGTGCAGATGATCCGGTTGCCGGTGTCTTTATCGGCTGAGAGGCCACTTGTGCCACAGCCACAGGTGCAGAAGTGGATTCTTTTGACTGGGGATGGCCTGCTGATGCTGATGTACTGCCTTTTCCTTCAATTTGCTGCCGTTCTCTTTCAAACCTGACAAGGCTAGCCAACGTTTGTACTTTGTAACATCTTCATCACCAAAAGGAAAGAATGCTCTGCCTGCCAGCGCCTTTTTGTAGCGTGGATCCAAAATAGTAGCACAAATGTAATGCTGTTCTGAGTGGATCATTTTAAGACGTTCATCGCCAAGTAGGCGCTCTAATAATTTCTCCGCCAAAACAAAAGCATCTTGCTTTTCTTTATCTTTCTGAAACATAGAACACACCGCCTTCAGTTGGTGCTCCAGCATGCGCAACAATGGGATAGCTTTTCCCAAATTACAGTCCTCCCTGCTGACTGCACGCGTGAAGACCTCAAAAGGACGAAGCATGTCTGTCAGGCTTTTAACTAGCTTCCATTGCGCCGCATCTAGCCTCAGGTCCTTCTGAGCTGTACTCAGTGTTAAGAAAAACTGATCGAGTACCGTAAACTGCTCATAAAGACGCTCAAGCATGTAGAAGGTTGAGTTCCAACGTGTTGGCACCTCCTGGATGAGTGCTTTCACTGGCATTCGACGTTCATGTAGCAGGCCCCTCAGATGCTTCTGGGCCTTAAAAGAATGGCTGAAATGGTTGCACATTCTTCGGCAGGTAGCCACTAACTCACAGGCTGGACTGTATTCTGCACTCAAGAATTTTTTAACAACCAGGTTTATACAGTGCGCCAAACACGGCACTCTGAATTAGTTACCCAGCTCCATGGCCTTAACTACATTGGCACCATTATCTGTGGAAACATAACCAATCTGGCACTTTTTTGGGGACAGCCAGTGAAAGACCTTTGTGTTAAACTCATTCAAAATGTTTTCTGCTGTATGACGTTTCTCCAAGCCAGACATGGCTAGTGTTGCATGTTTCCGAGCAGCTTTAAAAACTTGGTCCGGGTCAACACCTGCGTTTAGCTTTGCTTTAACCCCTGAAAAGAGGCCCAGTGTGCAGTGATGCACATGTAATCAGCGCCTGCGCCACTGGTCCACATGTCTGTTGTCAGATGTATAGTGTGAACAGCACTCTTCTGCAAAGCTGCCACAATCACCTCCAGCACATCTTCATGTAGTGCTGGAACCGCAACTCTGACAAAATAGAACCGGCTAGGAACCTTTCATTTAGGGCTGAGCGCTGCCACTAATTCTAGAAAACCAACCCCTTCTACAAAAGAAAAAGGGAGAAGGTCCAGAGCTAGCATTTTAGCAAGCTTAGTGTTATACAGACGCGTGAGTGGGTGGTTGCGTTCATATGGCGCGTCTGAAAACAACATGGTTCTAATGTTGGCCTGGACCATGATTTTACGGGATGATGATGATGACTTCTTCGACCCAGTTACGCTCGCTGATGAACTTTTTCGCATTGGTGTCTCACTCTCTCCCACACTCTTAGTGTGGCTCACAGGGGGTGTGCTGACAGGGGTACTGGGTGTAAGTGAAGTGTTTGACACTTCTTCCTCCTCGTCATCATCAGATGAAACATCAACGTTTTCTTGACTTCCAATTCGAGCTTCCTTGATCTCCTTTAGGTGCGCATGCCATTGGACAGTGTGCTGTCTCTCAAGATGACCTCTCTGGCCTCCGGTACCATAGTTGGTACCAAACTTACCACGACTAACTGCAAACTTACAAATGCTACAAATGGCTATGTTTTCCTTTTTTGGGCCAACACTAAAGAAGTCCCAAACTGCGGACTTGAAATGTCTGTGGCGGCCGGAGGAGGCGATACTGGTGGTGGTCATGCTGCAAATGCCAGATGAAGTGGAGGATGTGTATTGCCGATCTTTACTACGTTGTGCACTTTCACCACCACTAATTGAGGTCGAGGTGGATGGAGGTCCCTTCTGGCGAGGAAGAAATATGGAAGCGGTAGGTGGTGGTGTACTAGTTAACTCCAATGATTGTGCTATTGCCATTGCCTCCTCGTCGACAACATCATCACGCTCACCAGCTTTTCGGGCTAGGGTCAAAATGTCTGTTTGCTGCCTGCCTGCTGAGCCTGGAGTGACGTGTATGATGACTGCGTCGTCGTCGTGAGAGTCTTCATCAGCAGGAGTATACGCCACTTCTTGTTGAGCGTCATCATCACACCCCATAAGTACGAGACTTTTGGGGACCTTCCTTTTACGCTTAGCTACCTGTGTCAGATCATGGTGTGCCTCACTCTCAGACGGCAGTGGTGGTGGTTCGCAATTTTGATCCGTATCATCAGAAGGAGGTGGGCTTGAAGAAGATATAGACACCACCCTTGATCTTTTCCTTGCTAGGGATGTGAAGACAATGAATGATCATCAGGAGGAGTGGCTTCCTCAAATGATACCTCGGCTTGATTGTCGATTTCCTGATGCGCCCCTACTTCGGGAGGAACAACTATTGTGGGCACTTGTGACCCTCCATGCACCTCTGCTTGCGCATCTCCTTGCGCTGCCTCTCCTTCCACATGTTTCTAGAAAAAGGGGGTGGTCCAAAGGAGAATCCAAGGCTATATCAGTTTTCACGTGGTTTTTGTAGGAGAAACACACTCAAAAAAACTCTCGACCTCTTGAGTTTTGAACAATAAAGTCTTTAAGGGGATAGTGAGTGTGTTAGCAACAGTTCTTTATATCTTTAGGCTGAATCCTTGTTCATATAAAGTTCATTGTTGTGTAGAAAAAGGCTCTTTATTGATTTTAATAAAAAACATGAACAGCCGACACGTGTTTCGCCCCCTGTGGCGATTCGCGCCAGGGCTTTTTCAAGGCTATTTACATTTCAATTTGCTCATTGCAGTTCTTCATCATTCTTAGTATTGATTTCCAACAAAAGTCCGGTTTTTCAAAATATCGATTAAAAGTCAAAAACGAAACCCAACGATGAACTAAACTCCACTACCCTGTGCAGGGGTGGGTGATTCCTTAATGAAAACCCCAAAAGAGGCTCCACTCCAAATTGAACTCTTTAACTGTTAGCGCACAAATATTGTCGATCCTCTCCCTTCAAAACAACGCTCTCCTATTGCCAGGCTTCACGACGGATGCCAGTTGTAGTGCCGATGAGTTCAGCAATAGCGACCTCTCAGCTTCTACAGTAAAACAGTAAAACAAGTCTATCCTATCGCAGAACCCCGTAAACTCCTGTGGGTGCCAAGTGATTCCTTAATGGAAACCCCAAAAGAGGCTCCACTCCAAATTGAACTCTTTAACTGTTAGCACACAAATATTGTCGATCCTCTCCCTTCAAAACAACGCTCTCCTCATCTTGGCACCCACAGGAGTTTACGGGGTTCTGCGATGGGACAGACTTGTTTTACATTTTTACTGTAGAAGCTGAGAGGACGCTATTGCTGAACTCATCGGTACTACAACTGGCATCCGTCGTGAAGCCTGGCAATAGGAGAGCGTTGTTTTGAAGGGAGAGGATCGACAATATTTGTGCGCTAACAGTTAAAGAGTTCAATTTGGAGTGGAGCCTCTTTTGGGGTTTCCATTAAGGAATCACCCACCCCTGCACAGGGTAGTGGAGTTTAGTTCATCGTTGGGTTTCGTTTTTGACTTTTAATCGATATTTTGAAAAAACGGACTTTTGTTGGAAATCAATACTAATAATGATGAAGAACTGCAATGAGCAAATTGAAATGTAAATAGCCTTGAAAAAGCCCTGGCACGAATCGCCACAGGGGGCGAAACACGTGTCGGCTGTTCATGTTTTTTACTAAAATCAATAAAGAGCCATTTTCTACACAACAATGAACTTCTGACTCAATTTATATGAACAAGGATTCAGCCTAAAGATATAAAGAACTGTTGCTAACACACTCACTATCCCCTTAAAGTCTCCTTCCACATGTACTTGGGCTTGTACTTGCACATGTGGTTGTTGTTGCGGCTGTGGTTGTTCAACACTCGTCAGATGAGTTACAACAACCTATGTTGATTGAGGGACATTGCTGCTACTTTCTTGCGATGAGCCAACATCACTGGTCGATGGTGATAGAACAACTAGACTAAATGCCTCTGCAGCACTCAAGGGCTTGGAGTTAAGTTGGCGTGGTGGTGGTGGCACTGAGCCCAATGGTGCGGGGATGCTGCTCCCAGCTTGGTCCCCAGCAGATCCCGCTGCTGCTGCAGGCGTACTTTTTTTTTACTCCCAAAAAATGTGGCGGGCGGCACACCAGTCTCCTTGGTAACTTGCTTCTTCTGCTCCTTACTGGCAACTTTCTTGCTAGAGGAGCTACGGGGAACTTTTTTTGGGGCCATCTTCTTCAGAGGTCAGAACAGCAGGCCGCAGTTGCACGAGTTGCAGAGTTGTCTGTGGCCAGATGTGACGTCGCGTGACGTTATGCTGCACACACACACCGCTGCAGTACTTCTTCCTGGCACTGGTGGTTCTCTTGAGTCTTGAGCACCTGAAAGCAATGGAAGACAGAGGAACATCAGTTCAGTTATACACCCCAAAAACTCGAAAACCACATAAAAATCAGTACAATCCCATGCCATCCAAGCCCTCAATGATGTTTAAATTCAAGACACCCCACAGAAAGACTAGGCCCATGCACCACTCACTACCCCTGGGCCTAATGTATGAAAGCTAGGCAAAATGGGTGCAGGCCTGAGAACACTGCCTGCATTCAAAATGGCCCCTTGCCTCCCAGCACATGCCCAGGGCCTGCCTGTACCAGCACTCAAAATGGCCCCCACCCACATGGCCTGTCCCCATGAACACCCCAAAAAATCGAAAAACACAGAAAAATCAGCACAATCCCATGCCATCCATGCCCTCCATGATGTTTAAATTCAAGACACCCCACAGAAAGACAAGGCCCATGCAACACTCACTACCCCTGGTCAAAAGGCCCCAACAACAGCCCAAAAAATCGAAAAAAACTGAAAAATCAGCACAATCCCATGCCATCCATGCCCTCCATGATGTTTAAGTTCAAGACACCCCACAGAAAGACTAGGCCCATGCACCATTCACTACCCCTGGTCAAAAGGCCCCAACAACAGCCCAAAAAATCGAAAAACACAGAAAAATCAGCACAATCCCATGCCATCCATGCCCTCCATGATGTTTAAATTCAAGACACCCCACAGAAAGCCTAGGCCCATGCACCACTCACTACCCCTGGTCAAAAGGCCCCAACAACAGCCCAAAATATCAGAAAACACAGAAAAATCAGCACAATCCCATGCCATCCATGCCCTCCATGATGTTTGAATTCAAGACACCCCACAGAAGGACTAGGCCCATGCACTACTCACTATCCCTGGTCAAAAGGCCCCAACAACAGCCCAAAATATCAAAAACACAGAAAAATCAGCACAATCCCATGCCATCCATGCCCTCCATGATGTTTAAATTCAAGACAACCCACAGAAAGTCCAGGCCCATGCACCACTCACTACCCCTGGGCCTAATGTATGAAAGCTAAGCAAAATGGGTGCAGGCCTGAGAACACTGCCTGCATTCAAAATGACCCCTTCCATCCCAGCACATGCACAGGGCCTGCCTGTACCAGCACTCAAAATGGCCCCCACCCACATGGCCTGTCCCCATGAACAGCCCAAAAAATCGAAAAACACAGAAAAATCAGCACAATCCCATGCCATCCATGCCCTCCATGATGTTTAAATTCAAGACACCCTGCAGAAAGAATAGGTCCATGCACCACTCACTACCCCTGGTCAAAAGGCCCCAACAACAGCCCAAAAATCGAAAAACACAGAAAAATCAGCACAATCCCATGCCATCTATGCCCTCCATGATGTTTAAATTCAAGACACCCCACAGAAAGACTAGGCCCATGCACCACTCACTACCACTGGTCAAAAGGCCCCAACAACAGCCCAAAAATCGAAAATTCCAAAATTGTAGTTGCAGCAACTGTAATGCCCCAAACAAACTTACTTGTGAAATTTCTAATCCAAAAGTGATCCAAAGAAAGTCAAAAAGGCCTCAAATCCAAATATCCAGCAGCATCCACAAAAAGTAATCCTTCCAGGTCAAGATCCGAATGAAAGTGACCAGCACATGAAGAAAGCACTGGGAGGAGCCTGCTGGACAGGAACAGGAAGTTGGAGACTGTGGGGCACTCCCCCCCCCCCCAAAATAGACTCCTTGCAAAAAAAAGTGCAGGCAAATGTCAACCTGAGGAGTTATTCTGATAAAAAATCATCATTTTCAGAAGGTTTATGCTGCTTGCTGGTGGATTTCTTGTGCAGAATTGCAAATTCTGTATTTCCCGAGTGCGAGATTGTTGCTGCCCGCCGCATCTACGTGTTCGCAATTGCAAACTCTTGCGATGCGTGCTGTGCAAGGTGGCAAGCCGCGATTATGTAATCACGGTTGCCAAACTCCCGCGTAACCCGCAGCAAGATCCAAAATGGCGCAGCACTCGCAAAATATCGAGAAAAACAACTCGGCAAACGCTGAATGACGGTTAGTGAACGCTGCGCGCCACAATATTGTATCACCAAGCAAAAAAATCCGCTGTATGCGAATTTGCAGTTTTTCAGTAAATTCGCGAGAGTTCGCGGATTGCGAATTTACCAAAAATACTCAAAATCCGCGAGCGGAACGGATTTTACGCCCATGCTTAGAGCTGTCCATCATAGTGGCTAAAGGGCGGGAAGACGGTGCACACCGCTAGTGTGTGTGGGGGGGGGCAATGGGGTGGGGGGCTTCTATGCGAGTTCACATGCCTCGTGTGTATAAAAGGACAGGCACCGTTCAGAGCAGCAGATGGGGAGAAAGAAGCTCGTGGTCACAGGAACTGCCCAGCCTGGACAAAACGCAAATTAATGGGGGGCTGATTAACTTTGCCATCGCGCCGAAGGGTGCCGGGGTCCCTCCAGTGAGCTGTCCATCATAGTGGCTAAAGGGCGGGAAGACGGTGCACACCACTAGTGTGTGTGGGGGGGCAAACGGGGGGGCTTCTATGCAAGTTCACATGCCTCTTCTGTGTATAAAAGGACAGGCACCGATCAGAGCAGCAGATGAGGAAAAAGAAGCTTGTGGTCACAGGAACTGCACGGGGATAGAGCTTGTGAAAGTCAAGGATGCAAAGGCCTCCATTAAGCATCATTGCTAATTTTCGCAGCAGGTGCCCAAGTTGAAGTTAATTTCTTTGTAACCATTTTGTAAATGGTTGCAAAGAAATTAGCTTCAACCTGGGCACCTGCTGTAACCCTGTAAGTGCTTCCTGAGCAAAATTCATCCCGCTCGCGGATTTACGGATTTTGCTGCGATTTCGCGCAATTCGCGGATCGCGATATCGCAGAAAATCTGCATATTCCGCGAGCGGAACAAATTTTATGCCCATACTTAATTTTAGGAACACAGGGCCCGATTCACAAAAGTAATCTGAGACAAAATCCTAACTTTATGACTTTTGGTATTCACAAAAGGCATTTAGGAGTACTAAAGTTAGGAGTTTGTCTCATTTAAACTTAAGGTATGATCTTAAGTTAAACTTAAGACAACCTTAAGTTTAAATGAGACAAAATCCTTGCCGTTAAATTAGGATTTTGTCTCAGTTAAGTTCACATGCATAGATAGCCAGAAGCCAGTGGCAAGGTGCAGGCCCCTACGATTGCACTGCATGACGTTGAAGTGTGCATACAAACAGACTAAATATGTAAACAGGCTGAAAACCAAGGAGGCGTAGCACCACCAGCCTAAAAGTACAAGCAGCAATGGACAGTAACCTCGATCTGTCGTTGCTCTCTCTCTCTCTCTCTCTCTCTCACTCTTTCTCTCTCGCTCTCGGCTCTCCTCATTCCCAGCCGCGGCCGGTAGGGGGAGTAGCTGCCGGGCTGTGATATGGGGAGGGGGAGGGGCAGGGTGGGGGGTAGTAATGTATGGATTATGGAGCTTTACAGGTAAGTAAACATATAAATAAGTAAAACAAATGTTGTTGTGTGCACTGCATCAACAAATGCGATGCAGTGTGCGCAATGAAATTCCTTTTATTTATTTATATGTTTACTTACCTGTAAAGTTCTATAATCCATACATTACTACCCTGCCACTCCCCCTCCCCACGTCACCACCCGGCAGGTACTCCCACTACCCCCGCGGCTGCTCATTCCACCTCTCGCTCTCGTCATGGTGTACAGACCTCGCTGCCCAAAACAAATTTCTTAGCCAAACTATGTAAGCCTGGCCATGTACTGTGCCTTCTTCTCTTCACATACTTTTCCTTTTGCTTCTGCTCTGAAATTCCAGATTTTTTATCTTGATTGATACCACAGGTATCTCACCGTTGGTGTGGAAAGGTGACTATTTCTTTCAATTTCTATTAGTGTTTTCTTAACACCAACTAGGTTAACTATTCCTTCAGTTATAGTTTGCCTTCAGAACTAGGTCTGGGCGATATTTTTGTAAGGAGGGAGCAATCTGGCATAATTTCTGCCCTTTCACGTTAATATTGTTGAATGGAATTTCTGACATTACACCATAACACTATACCGTGTAATAAAATCCTATGACAGGACCAAAGGAGAAACACGAATTAAAAAAATGCGAACAACTGTTTTCCGATGTACTTTTTTTCTACTATATATATTTTAGCACACACTGTGTCCTTGTGCATAAAATTGACGTGAAAACGCATTTTATTTTCAAATATTTAGAGCTAAATGCTAAACTTTCATTTCGGGTAATTTTGCGAAATTTTTCCAAAATGTAGGGTAATTAGGCAAGAGGAAATTACACAAATTTTACAAAGCAAATCTTGACAAGGCAGCTATGTCCGCTGGCCTAGAGTAAGTCATAAGGCAAGCTCCAAGACTCATGCCTCTGGCCTACTTGCAGATTTCCTCAATGATCAGATTACATTCACCATCAATCACTTGGGGGCAGATGTATCAAGATTCCATTTTGCGAATCCTAAATAGCGATTTTTTGCGAATCGCTATTTAGAATTCGCAAAATGGAATGTATGTAAAAATTCGCAATTTTTTAGCAATTCCTTAATATTCTTTATTTGCGAATTTGCATTTTGCGAATTCGCAAATAATGAATAATTTCCCATGCATTCCTATGGGCCAGGAGGCCCATAGGTATGGTTGTGAAGTAATTCTCAAATTGTGAATTCGCAATTTGCTAATCGCAATTTGAGAATTATTTCAAGGGCGCAGGGGTGTCTCAAAGACAACCTGCTGCACCCCTGAAATGTACATGCGTGTGCATATGGCGCACATACATGCCCTATGGGCATGTGTGTGCGTCACATGCCACCTTAACAAATGACAAATTGTGCTTTTTTAAAAGAATTCGCAAATTACCATCAACAACAAGTTGGTGGTAATTTGCGATTTCTTAACCAAAATTCGCAAATTGAAATTGCTACATACATAGCATTTAAGGAATCGCAAAAATTGCGATTCCTTAAATGCTATGGCAAAATAAGGAATCGCATTTTTTTGCGATTCCTTAAATTGCAATTTTTTAATACATTCCAAAACATGCAAAAAGGCCGTTTGCGATTCGCAAAGGCCGAAATTTTGCGAATTTCGGCCTTTGCGACTCGCAAAAGGCTTGATACATCTGCCCCTTGGTTTCTTCCTATGGAATCAGGTAATATCAGGAGCGACTGGAAAAATGACCTCTCCCTGTCTCTGCATTGGAAGAGTCCTTATCAATGGGTTTGAGCTTTGATGGCGGCTCCTTCTGGGGTGAATCCCATGGAGCTTACAAACTCCAGCTTTGCAGGTGCAAAAAATATCTCAGTGTGGGACACAGCTGCCTTCTTTATCCCTATCATCAGGGCTGCTTCTGATTGTAAAAGTGAGCTGTCATAGGCCACATGTGAGCTGAGACCTGCAAAAGTGAACATTTTACAAAATCAAGCCAGCACAATGGCTGTGAGGCAACATCACCTGAACTCAAGCAGCAGAAACTCACTAAAATCTCGAAACTAGCAAAGTATTCCCCATTGTCACAGATGGTGTGTGTGCTCTCATTTGAAGATTTGGGGGCATATTACCGAGGTGTGCGTTGCAAAACGCACAACGCACATCCCTGTATCGCTGGATTTCATCGCCTAATTAGCGTGCAATTATCAATGCGCATCAGGCAGGCGATTAGAAATCCGGCGATAGGCACATTAGCGCATGAAAACAAATGTTGTTTTCATGCGCTAATGTGGGCCTTGATAATATGGGGGGTGGATTTAGTTTTATGATCCACACCCCCATGTTAACAATGCCTAACGCCTGGTCGGAGCAGGCATTGGGAGACCTGCAATAAATGAGTATATCACAGGTTTTTTTCTCCCAACGCCTGCCTTGGTAATAGGGTGTTCCCACCTCCAACCACATTTTACATGTGGTTGGACGTGGGAACGCCCACTTTGCATGTCATTAGCGATGTTTATCGCCGACATGCAAAGTGGGCTCGGCCCAGGCTTTAAAGTGCCCTTGGTAATAGGGCTCTAGCTGTATCGCCGCTTTCTCGGCACAATTCGCCGAGAAAGCGGCGATACTAGCCCTTGGTAATATGCCCCTCAGTTCTCCAGATAATTCCGCACCGTTTCTCTATTTAAGGCTTGTTCCCACTGTTAGTCATGTCATCACAAATACACTTAACCCTCCAGTCATGGCTACAAAAGACGTGTCTTTCTTGTTGTGCACACATTTTAACTCCACATCCCTGCTGAGCCGAATTTGAGGTGGCTTCAGGACGGCTCATCTGAAGGAGATGCAGCTGGCTGCTGAACTTGAGGCCTTGTGTTGGTCCTACCTAGACTCTACGGGCCTCATTTATGAAAAGAGACGCATCGCTGCGTGAAAACAGCGATGCGTCACTTTTCATTGCGCCCTACTTGTGACACCAATGATGTGTCATATTTACAGTATGACGAGTCATTGTGCAAGCAGTTACAGATACGTCAGTATTTCTGACATATCTATATGGCTCAAAAGTGACGCATTGCTAGGGTGTGTCACAAAAGTGGCGCAACTCTAGCAATGTGTCCTTTCACATAGGTCAAGCCCCATGTGAAAGGGCCTGCGTCAGACTTACGCCTGCTGTGAGGCAGGCGTAAGAAATTGATGCATTTACGTCCTAGAAGTGGTGCAGTGAAATCTTATAGATCTTATAGATTTCACTGTGTCACTTCTATGACCTTTTCTTACGTCAGAACGCCCGCCCTGCATACATTATACCTGGCGCAGGCATAATGTAGCGCAGGGGTTTACAAAGTGACACATCTACCTAGATGCGTCACTTTGTAAATATGGCGCCACAAGGCACATTTTTTACGCCACTGGTGCGGCGTAAAAGTGACGCACAGCCTCATAAATGAGGCCCTAGTATTGCAACTATTCCAGCTCTTTGCATCTGTCCTCTGTGGGTGATGTGCTCAACCAACACATCCTGAAGTACAGGCTAGCAGCTATGGGTCTCTCAAGGAAAAGTTTTAAACTGGAGAGGCTCTGTTCAGAGTAATTGGTCCCATGTTTCATCCGAACGGCTCTTGAAGTCTTGACTCTTTCCCGCCCATTGGGGGCTCTGCCCTGATTCTCATAGCGTTCAATGTCTACACGCAGCTGCTAACAAACCTTATCTGGCCCTACAGTTTCAGAGTAGTTAACAATGCATGCCATATGCCAAGCAGTGTCCATCGTGTTCCAGGTGTGAGCCACCCCCTTCACAGTGACCCTGAATGCCTCTTTGCACCTCCAGCCAGGGATGGGTTGAAAAAAGAGCACATGGTGGCTTCACCAGGACCAAGCTTTTGTCAGTCACCAATGAAAAGGTTGATAGTCATTGTTTTTGCCTCCAGTCACTCAGGGTCATATGTATCAACATACCCTTTTGCGATTCCTTAATAGCGATTTTTAAGGAATCGCTATTTAGAAATCGCAAAATGGCATGTATGAAGAAATTCGCTATTTTTAGGCGATTCGTTAAAATTCCTTAATTGCGATTAGCAAATTGCTAACCGTAATTAAGGAATAATTCCCCATTCATTTCTATAGGCCAGGAGGCCCATAGGAATGAATGGGAAATTATTCTCAATTTGCGAGTTGCAATCTGCTAATCGCAAATTGAGAATAATTTCAAGGGTGCAGGGGTGTCTCAAGAACACCCTGCTGCACCCCTGAAAATGACATGTGTGTGCATATGGCGCACATACCTGCCCTAAGGGCATGTATGAGCGTCACATGACACCATTGGATTTCAAAAAAATGCTTTTTTAAAAGAATTCGCAACTTACCACCAACTAGAAGTTGGTGGTAATTTGCGATTCCTTAAGGGCATTTTGGATTTTTTTTTTCCTTGATACATTGCATTTAAGGAATCGCTAAATTTGCGATTCCTTAAATGCAATCGCAAAATAAGGAATGGCAAACTTTGCGATTCCTTATTTTGCACCGAAATTGTTTTTACATACCATTTTGCGAAAATGGGTTCGCAAATGCCGAAATTCTGCAAATTTCGGGGTTTGCGAACCCACTTGACCTTGATACATATGGCCCTTAGTCCTTCTCCAAACTCAGTCACGGAACTGGTGAACACACGCTTAGTTCTGGATAACGATCTCTCAGTCCCTAATCCGATCCATGCACTTCCTCCCGCCTCCAGCATCTTTATCTGCTGAAAAAACTCCCAATACTTCTGCGTGAATTACAAGAGCGGTCTTTGTATTCTCATGACCGGATTATGGCACTGCATTTTGCCTGGGACTCCCACCACGCTCTCCTGGGAAACTCCAGTGTATACAGAACCTTGCAGTGAGATTCAGCGGCAGCTTTTGGGGATTTGATCAGGTCACCTAGGCCTAGTAAAGGCCAGAGTGCCTTCCCTTTCCACAGCACTCTGGGCCCGATTCAAAGAACTAACTTAAGACAAAATCCTAAACTTACTACTTTTTGTATTCACAGAAATTAGTATTTTGTCTTAAGTTTGTCTTAAAACAGACTTAAGTTAGGATTTTGCCTTAAGTCTGTCTTAAGTCAAACTTAAGACAAAATCCTAACTTCTGTGAATACCAAAAGTAGTACGTTTAGGATTTTGTCTTAAGTTAGTTCTGTGAATCGGGCCCTCTATGTTTAAATCTTTTCTAATTGTGTTTCATGCATTTTACCCTGTGTTCAATGCACAACAATGAAACTCTATCTGTCCATGTGTAACCTTTCCTCAAAGTCACCTGCCCTAATGACGCGATTACCCAGTATTAGTGAACTTTTATTGGTAGCCACACACTCTATCGCTTGCTTTTTACTTCCACTCACCTTCCTTCAGGAAAGTCTCTTACCATTCTTTTCCTTTGCTGAATTCTCCTAATATAACATAACATAACTAAAATAGCATAACATAACATGTTTATTTGTAAAGCCTATATTCACCCAAAAGAGAATGTTAGCACGGAATAACATATGTTTATTGTTGCCAGTGCTTAATTTGAGGCAGTCCTGGGCACCATCACTTATTTGTCAGCACCGGAGCTCTGACAAGCTGCCACAAGGTGGCGCTGTCTTGTTAATTTAGAGATGACCACATCAACAGTTAATTATTAATTCAGTATACCTTAAAAATTACCAATACCTGCCACGCAAGCCATTCTTAAAGCTTTGGTGGCTTGAAATAGTCTAAACTGTAACACTTGTAACAGTGTGTTGGTTAGTAGTTGTGTTGTTACTATCATTTGAAACATAGCATGGGCAATGTGTGGTGCAAGCTGCAATGCCCTCCTGACAAGATCCTTGGCAATACTTTTTTTTACAAATTAAGCACCGATTGTTACCCATCTTAATGGTACGCATTTTATCCACCTCAGAAGGATTAAAGGCTGAATGGACCCACCTGGATTTGAACTTGTGAACATGAGGTCAAACATAGACCCCTACAGTGATGCGTTAGTCGAATAAGCCAACAGACACAGCATTATTGCACCTCTAGTCTATTTCTTCAAGTTACATTGACATGGAGACAGCCGGCATAAGTGTGCCCTACACAGGGCTTTAAGTGGGCCGGGTCTCACCAGTGCTGAGCACCAACAGTTTTTTAAAGGGGGCCTTGAAACGGGTCTCTATCGGGCTCTGTTTTGTGCCCTGGCAGAGGCAGTCTGTTTTTTCCGTACCGCAGTGACAGCAGGCACATCCGTGTGCGTGTGCTCACACTGCTCACTTCTCACTAGTGGAGAAGTTACAGCATGACATCATGCCAGTTGACAGTGGTAGGGGAATGGAAATCCTTTAAAGAGAATGATTTTCTCTCTGAAACTCGGGAGCAGCAACATAGCCGTGGTGTCACCAGGGTTTTGAATGAAAGGTTTTTCAATATTATATTTAACAGGCCATAGTTGCTGCTTTTTTATCTTATGTAATTCACAACCATTGACAAAGCCAATAGTCCTGACTAGTTGTATTTATGATGTTACTTGTTGTATCATATATCTGGATGCAATGACAGAAACAGCAAAATACATGTTGGGCGGCGCACTATGCCCCTCCTCCTTCCTTCTACCCTTTGTTCTTGGGGAGGGGGAGGGCCTCGGGCGCTTTGCGCCAGGAGGCACTTCCTGGTGGCGCTAACCTGCGCCAACCGGTTTCGTTCCTTGTGGGCCCGGGTGGCCGTTAAGGCGCCGGCCCTTGAGACTCCCTTCGCGGGCGGCCTCTGCTATAACGGCCGCACTGCGCCCATTCCGGAACCGTACCATACCTGTGTACATGTATTACTATGCACAGCCAACAGACATTGTTTTTGTGGTGCTTGTTGGCCGCAGTTTTATTACTCATGACCTACGTCATATTTGTACAACTCCCCTAGATACCTTCTCAGGCCGGGGTCATAAATCATTATCATACATTATCACAATTGGTTATCGCTCAGTGCAATTCGGACATCATAAATCGTAGGTCATAAATCATTGGGTATCATAAACCCTTCTGTCACAAATCGTTCATCATCTTGTGGTCATAAATCGCTCTGCCTGATAGGCATAAATCAGCCGCCATAAATCATGGTCACAAATCATCGGGCTGTCATAAATCATTTGGTCACAAAGCTGACATCATTTTGTTATCACAAATCATTCTGCATGGGCATTATAAATCAACAGCAATAAAACATCGGCTGACCATAAATCACTGGTTTGTCTTTTGCGCATTTGCATATCCTTGGGTCGTAAATCACCCTGACAGCTTGTAGATTGTTCTTTGTTATTTTCCACGCCCCTTTGCGTGTGGGAGGTAGCCTTTTCCCGGAGCCAAGCCCAACTCGCTACCTTGCTAGTCTCTCCTGCGCCTTGCCGTCTGGCGGGGGCTGGGCTGCAAGTCCCGTCTCGGTTTGCTACCCCGATTTTTCATCAGGAGTACTCACCCAGTCGTGAGGCATCGGAGAGTGAGTGGCCCTCCTTCTACACACCGCCCTGTCGGTGTGTTTCCATACCCAAACCAATACACCTTTTGTTACCGCCCCTTTTGGTTGGATTTGTGCTCTCTTAGGGGTCTCATCGCATGCAGGTAGCCTCTTCCTGGAGTTAGGCCTCAGCTCGCTACCATGTTGGACTCTTTTGTGCCCAGCCGTCCGGCGGGGGCTGGGCTGCGAGTGCTGTCTCCATTTCCTACCCCCTCTTGCTAGATCGCTTCACTCAGCCGTGAGGCGTCCAAAAGTGAGTGGCCTTCCTTCCACACACTGCTCGGTGTGTCTCCATTGCCAATCGTTGTACCCTTAGTTCTTTTCGTCCCTGTCAGCACTGCAACGCTGCTGTTATAGGTGTGGGTGGGTGGGACTCAAAAATCGTTGGTGCCGCTCCCCCAGTTCCCTGATGACAAAGGTGAGCTGCCCAGGGGGAGCGTCGCCTTATATCCTCCTCCCCCTTCCTGCTTCCCTTTTTTCTTGGGGAGGGGGAGGGCCTCCGGTGCTTTGCGCCGCGCTGCAAATCCTGGTGGAGTTAACCTGTGTCAACCGGTTTTGTTCCTTGTGGGCTCGGGCGGCCGTTAAGGCGCCGGCCCTTGAGACCCCCTTCAGGGGCAGCCTCTGCTAAAACAGCAAAATACTATGCTAAGCACAGATTTTTAGGTTATGTGATTTTAAGCCACGCCCTGATTACAATGGCCACGCCCCTTTAGGAGACCCCCCAGTTTTTTCATTCCACTTAAAACCCTGGCCCTACAGATTTTGCTCTAACACTCAGACAATCAGTTCAAGTGTGTTGCTACAGGTGAACTAGGTTCAGTATGAAGTTTATACTCTGCGGTGATGCTGAAGTTGGCCCTGCAATAGGCGCTATGTTGGGAAATTCTGCAAAACTCTACCTTGCCAATATCTGTAAACTGCAGGATAAATTTGCTATCAGTTTGTTTATCAGCCTTAGCTGTTTCTAGTGCAATAAGTAAGGGTTGTCTTGACGTCACCTCCTCAGTGAAGGGTCACTGCCCACTTCAGAGCTCCTTGCTGTGTCACTGGGGATCCCCTTTGCCAAACTTGCATTCACAGATGTGACGGATGAACTTTGGTCAAAACGGAATGCAGACGAGGGAGTTATATTGTTATAGCCTCCCTTGCCTTCTTTTTGTGTTTTCAGTAACCAACTGCCAAAGTGGGTGTTTGTTTTTGCAAACAAAAAAAACATGGTCTCCAAATGCAAGGGGCTTTCTTCCCCGCACCTGTGAACCAATGGTTATTTCTCCTGCCGGGTTACACGCACCTTGCCTCTCACTGTCAACCCTGCAGGCTCCCCTGCAAGAAAGACGCCTCCTGATGCTCTGGTAGTGACAGCCTTCTAAAGAGCAGGCCGCCACCTGTGATTGGGTGCTGGTGGAGTGGATGAAAGCTCCTGTGATTGGTGCTGATGGAGTGGATGAAAGCTTCTGTGATTGGTGCTGATTGAGTGGATGAAAGCTCCTGTGATTGGGTGCTGGTGGAGTGGATGAAAGCTCCTGTGATTGGGTGCTGGTGGAGTGGATGAAAGATTCTGTGATTGGGTGCTGGTGGAGTGGATGAAAGTTCCACTGGTCCACAATCAGCAGTTCCTCTTCTTCCAAGGGCTGATTACAGTGCCTCTGTAAGTCTAAAAGGGTCGCTATTCTCTGAGTGAAACAGCAGGTAAGAAATGATGAGTGTCCAGAGAAATCTGAATATTGAAACTCCATTCTTGGGGGACACTATGGGTCCCACTTGTAATGTTTGTTAACTCGGTCCTCAGATGTAATGGCCGCCCCAGTATCGGTTACTCTGGGAGGTTGGTTTACTAGGTGCTACACCAGAGTACTCATAATGAGAATCTATTACACAAACTCAGATGCATGTTTTTTTTTAAAAGTAACAGGGAGACAGAGGTAAATTGCCCAGAATCACAGGTTGTTGAGCAGAAGCTGGGATTTGAACCTAGTTCCCAGTTCCAAAATCGGTGGAAGCACCTCCTCTGAGCTATTGGCCAGACCTCGGTTTGTTGATCACAGATTTGTGGTGTAAGAGGGTGGGACTTGTTCAGTGGGCCACAACCACAACCACAAGAACAGACACAGACCACACAATAGGTGTGTCTGAGCATGATGGATCTGGCCGGATAACATGGAGGCGATAATGAGGAATAATGCACAGGACCACACACAAGATTCCACAGTCCCTTTGCTGCCCTCCCAGGTCAGAGAAGCTGACTCTGATATTAGCCAGTCAGCAACGAGCCAAAGTGACCCTGGTCTTTCTAATATATTGTCACTCATGCCCCCACCCACTAATGACTGTTTCCTAAGGCACAAGATTTCTATTACTCAGAGACACCAGTAGGTTTCACAACTTTTTTCATCCTTTTTAGGTCAGGCGTAACAGCGCTTACACTTTCACTTAGCGACCTCTTGTAGATGGTTTGTGGACTTAAATTCCGCCCACTGCTTGCCACTGCTTTTTATATGTGTGTGCCACTGTCCTGGTAGAAATCCTTGCTTGCTGCTTGGCAATCGTTCCTCTTTTACCTCCTTTTTATGTCTGCTTTCCAGCCAGGCAGCACTGTCCGAGTACTGTCTCATTATGCTTTCAGTGTTTAGGTATTCCTCTGAGGACTACTTTGTTTTTTCTCGGACCAAGGGCCCGATGTAGGTGGCAAATACCGGTCGGAAACGGTCGAATTCGGCCGTTTCCGACCGGTATTTGGCATCTTGAGATGTAGGGGGCCAGATTTTACAGATTCTGTAAATTTACCGAATTGGTAAATTTACAGAATCTGTAAAATACCGAATCTGTATTTTTACCGATACGGTAATTCCCAGATGTAGGTGGGACTTTTCTGAGTCCCAAAGGTCCTACAAATTCGGTATTTTACCACCCAATCCAATTGGGTGTTAAAATTGCTATATGCAAATCAGTCTGTCCCTGGCCCAGTGCATCATGGGAACAGGGCAGACTAAACTACCAAGCCAATTCTTCACCAGAAAGGAGACAAGCTACCGGGGACCGGTTTCTGGCATTTCAGCCTTCTTCGGCCCGGCTTGCTTGAATCTTGATGGTGCAGTGAGAAAGGGACTCATGTCTGAGTATACCCTGCCACACCTATAGTGGCCAAAAACGATTCAGAAAAGGGGGTGGGGATGAGTCCCTAGCTCATTGCACCATCAGGATTCAAGCAAGCCGGGCCGAAGATGGATGAAATGCCAGAAACAGGTCCCCGGTAGCTTGTTTCCTTCCCAGTATAAGAATTGGCTTGGTAGTTTGGTTTGCCCTGTTCCCATGATGCACTGGGCCAGGGTCAGACTAATTTGCATATAGCCAAGTTCTGAGCTGGGATGGTGCAGTAAGCTGAAAAACGGTGATGGATCAAGCCCTGATCTTTGGACTGGGTAAGAGTGGTCTGCTTAATTCAGACACTCTGTTCATCACCACCCCCTTTTCTGAATCATTTTTGTCCACCATAAGCGTGGAAGGGTATACTCAAATGTGAGTCCCTAGCTCATTGCACCATCAGGATTCAAGCAAGCCGGGCCGAAGACGGCTGAAATGCCAGAAACCGGTCCCCGGTAGCTTGTTTCCTTCCCGGTATAAGAATTGGCTTGGTAGTTTGGTCTGCCCTGTTCCCATGATGCACTGGGCCAGGGTCAGACTAATTTGCATATAGCCAAGTTCTGAGCTGGGATGGTGCAGTGAGCTGAAAAACAGTGATGGATCAAGCCCTGATCTTTGGACTGGGTAAGAGTGGTCTGCTTAATTCAGACACTCTGTTCATCACCACCCCCTTTTCTGAATCATTTTTGTCCACCATAAGCGTGGAAGGGTATACTCAGATGTGAGTCCCTAGCTCATTGCACCATCAGGATTCAAGCAAGCCGGGCCGAAGACGGCTGAAATGCCAGAAACCGGTCCCCGGTAGCTTGTTTCCTTCCCAGTATAAGAATTGGCTTGGTAGTTTGGTCTGCCCTGTTCCCATGATGCACTGGGCCAGGGTCAGACTAATTTGCATATAGCCAAGTTCTGAGCTGGGATGGTGCAGTGAGCTGAAAAACGGTGATGGATCAAGCCCTGATCTTTGGACTGGGTAAGAGTGGTCTGCTTAATTCAGACACTCTGTTCATCACCACCCCCTTTTCTGAATCATTTTTGTCCACCATAAGCGTGGAAGGGTATACTCAGATGTGAGTCCCTAGCTCATTGCACCATCAGGATTCAAGCAAGCCGGGCCGAAGACGGCTGAAATGCCAGAAACCGGTCCCCGGTAGCTTGTTTCCTTCCCAGTGTAAGAATTGGCTTGGTAGTTTGGTCTGCCCTGTTCCCATGATGCACTGGGCCAGGGTCAGACTAATTTGCATATAGCCAAGTTCTGAGCTGGGATGGTGCAGTGAGCTGAAAAACAGTGATGGATCAAGCCCTGATCTTTGGACTGGGTAAGAGTGGTCTGCTTAATTCAGACACTCTGTTCATCACCACCCCCTTTTCTGAATCATTTTTGTCCACCATAAGCGTGGAAGGGTATACTCAGATGTGAGTCCCTAGCTCATTGCACCATCAGGATTCAAGCAAGCCGGGCCGAAGACGGCTGAAATGCCAGAAACCGGTCCCCGGTAGCTTGTTTCCTTCCCAGTATAAGAATTGGCTTGGTAGTTTGGTCTGCCCTGTTCCCATGATGCACTGGGCCAGGGTCAGACTAATTTGCATATAGCCAAGTTCTGAGCTGGGATGGTGCAGTGAGCTGAAAAACGGTGATGGATCAAGCCCTGATCTTTGGACTGGGTAAGAGTGGTCTGCTTAATTCAGACACTCTGTTCATCACCACCCCCTTTTCTGAATCAGATTCTCTAGCAGGCAGTGTTTCACTTCTCTTCTCTACTGGTTTCTCTAGTAGTATCTCCGTTCCTCTTCTCTACTGGTTTCTCTAGCAGGCAGTGTTTCCCCTCCTCTTCTCTGCTTGTTTCTCTAGTGGACAGTGTTTCCCTCCTCTTCTCTGTTGGTTTCTATGGCTGGCAGCGTGTCCCTTCCTCTTCTCTGTTGGTTTCTCTAGCGGACAGAGTTTCACTTCTCTTCTCTACTGGTTTCTCTAGTAGTATTTCCCTTCCTCTTCTCTGTTGGTTTCTCTGGTGGCCAGTGTGTCCCTTACTCTTCTCTGTTGGTTTCTCTAGCGGGCAGAGTTTCCATTCCTCTTCTCTGTTGGTTTCTCTGGCGGGCAGTGTGTCCCTTCCTCTTCTCTGTTGGTTTCTCTAACGGGCAGAGTTTCCATTCCTCTTCTCTGTTGATTTCTCTAGCGGGTAATGTTTCCCTTCCCCTTCTCTACTGGCTTCTCTAGTAAGCAGTGCTTCACTTTGTCTTCTCTACTGGTTTCTCTAGCAAGCAGTGTTTCCTTTCCTCTTACCTGCTTGTTTCTCTCGCGAGCAGTGTTACCCTTCCTCATCTCTACTGGTTTCTCTAGTGGTCAGTGTTTCACTTCCACTTCTCTACTGGTTTCTCTAGTGGGCAGTGTTTTCCTCCTCTTCTCTGTTGGTTTCTCTAGCGGGAAGAGTTTCCCTCCTCTTCTCTGTTGGTTTCTCTAGCGGGCAGTGTTTCCCTTCCTCTTCTCTGTTGGTTTCTCTAGCGGGCAGAGTTTCCATTCCTCTTCTCTATTGGTTTCTCTAGCAGGTAGTGCTTCCTTTCCTTTTCTCTGCTGGTTTCTCTAGCAGCGCTTCCCTTCCTCGTCTCTACTGGTCTCTCTAGCAGGCAGTGTTTCCCTTCTCTTCTCTAGTAGTATTTCCCTTCCTCTTCTCTACTGGTTTCTCTAGCAGGCAGTGTTTCCCCTCCTCTTCTCTGCTTGTTTCTCTAGTGGACAGTGTTTCACTTCTCTTCTCTACTGGTTTCTCTAGTAGTATTTCCCTTCCTCTTCTCTACTGGTTTCTCTAGTGGGCAGTGTTTCTCCTCCTCTTCTCTGCTTGTTTCTCTAGTGGACAGTGTTTCCCTTCCTCTTCTCTGTTGGTTTCTCTAGCGGGAAGAGTTTCCCTCCTCTTCTCTGTTGGTTTCTCTGGCGGGCAGTGTGTCCCTTCCTCTTCTCTGTTGGTTTCTCTAGCGGGCAGAGTTTCCATTCCTCTTCTCTGTTGGTTTCTCTAGCTGGCAGTGTTTCCCTTACTTTTCTCTACTGGTTTCTCTAGCAGCGCTTCCCTTCCTCGTCTCTACTGGTCTCTCTAGCAGGCAGTGTTTCCCTTCTCTTCTCTAGTAGTATTTCCCTTCCTCTTCCCTACTGGTTTCTCTAGCAGGCAGTGTTTCCCCTCCTCTTCTCTGCTTGTTTCTCTAGTGGACAGTGTTTCACTTCTCTTCTCTACTGGTTTCTCTAGTAGTATTTCCCTTCCTCTTCTCTACTGGTTTCTCTAGTGGGCAGTGTTTCCCTTCCTCTTCTCTGTTGGTTTCTCTAGCGGGAAGAGTTTCCCTCCTCTTCTCTGTTGGTTTCTCTGGCGGGCAGTGTGTCCCTTCCTCTTCTCTGTTGGTTTCTCTAGCGGGCAGAGTTTCCATTCCTCTTCTCTGTTAGTTTCTCTAGCGGGCAGTGTTTCCCTTACTTTTCTCTACTGGTTTCTCTAGCAGCGCTTCCCTTCCTCGTCTCTACTGGTCTCTCTAGCAGGCAGTGTTTCCCTTCTCTTCTCTAGTGGTATTTCCCTTCCTCTTCTCTACTGGTTTCTCTAGCAGGCAGTGTTTCCCCTCCTCTTCTCTGCTTGTTTCTCTAGTGGACAGTGTTTCACTTCTCTTCTCCACTGGTTTCTCTAGTAGTATTTCCCTTCTTCTTCTCTACTGGTTTCTCTAGTGGGCAGTGTTTCCCTTCCTCTTCTCTGTTGGTTTCTCTAGCGGGAAGAGTTTCCCTCCTCTTCTCTGTTGGTTTCTCCAGCGGGCAGTGTGTCCCTTCCTCTTCTCTGTTGGTTTCTCTTGCGGGTAGAGTTTCCATTCCTCTTCTCTGTTGGTTTCTCTAGCGGGTAATGTTTCCCTTCCCCTTCTCTACTGGCTTCTCTAGTAAGCAGTGCTTCACTTTGTCTTCACTACTGGTTTCTCTCGCGGGCAGTGTTTCATTTCCTCTTCTCTACTGGTTTCTCTAGCAGGCAGTGTGTCCCTTCCTCTTTGCTGCTGGTTTATCCAGCAGGCAATGTTACCCTTCCTCATCTCTACTGGTTTCTCTAGTGGCCAGTGTTTCACTTCCTCTTCTCTACTGGTTTCTGCAGCCGAGAGTGTTTCCCTTCCTCTTCTCTGCTGGTTTCTCCAGAAGGCAGTGTTTCCCTTGCCCTTCACTACTGGTGTCACTATTAGGCAGTGTTTGTCATCCTCATCACTACTCGTTTCTCCAGCAGGCAGTGTGTGCTTTCCTCTTTGCTGCTGGTTTCTCCAGCAGGCAGTGTTTCCCTTCCTCTTCTCTGCTGGTTTCTCCAGCAGGCAGTGTTTCCCTTCCTCTTCTCTACTAGTTTATCTAGCGGGCAATGTTTGCCTTAATCTTCTCTGCTGGTATCTCTAGTGGACAGTGTTTGCCTTCTGTCTTCTCTACTGGTTTCTCTAGTAGGCAGTGTTTCCTTTCCTCTTCACTGCTGGTTTCTCTAGCGGAATGTGTTTCCCTTCTCTACTAGTTTCTCCAATAGGCAGTGTTTCCTTTCCTCTTCTCTATTGGTTTCTCTAACAGGTAGTGTTTCCCTTCCTCTTCACTGCTGGTTTCTCTAGCAGGCAGTGTGTCCCTTCCTCTTTGCTGCTGGTTTCTCTAGCAGGCAGTCTGTCCCTTCCTCTTTGCTGCTGGTTTCTCTAACAGGCAATGTTTCCCCTCCTCTTCTCTTTTGGTTTCTCTAGCGGGCAGTGTTTCTCTTCCTCTTCTCTGTTGGTTTCCCTAACAGCCATTGTTTGCTTTCCTCTTCACTGCTGGCTTCTCTAGTGGGCAATGTTTGCCTTACTATTATCTGCTGGTTTCTATAGCAGGCAGTGTTTCCCTTCGTCTTCTCTGCTGGTTTCTCCAGTAGGCAGTGTTTCCCTTCCTCTTCTCTGCTGGTTTCTCCAGTAGGCAGTGTTTCCCCTCCTCTTCTCTTTTGGTTTCTCTAGCGGGCAGTGTTTCTCTTCCTCTTCTCTGTTGGTTTCCCTAACAGCCATTGTTTGCTTTCCTCTTCACTGCTGGCTTCTCTAGTGGGCAATGTTTGCCTTACTATTATCTGCTGGTTTCTATAGCAGGCAGTGTTTCCCTTCCTCTTCTCTGCTGGTTTCTCCAGTAGGCAGTGTTTCCCTTCCTCCAGTAGGTAGTGTTTCCCTTCCTCTTCTCTGCTGGTTTCTCTAGCGGGCAGTGTTTCATTTCCTCTTCTCTACTGGATTCTCTAGCGGGCAGTGTTTCATTTCCTCTTCACTACTAGTTTCTCTAGTATGTAGTATGTCCCTTCCTTTGGCACATCCTAAATGTGTGTCATATGTATTGGCAGTTTTCTGGCTGCTGTTTGCAGGCAGTAAACACTCTCTCTATGGTCCATATACACAGGCCTGTTCTTGTCACTCCTTGATGGGCCTTCGTAAGAACAACTAACCTGCAACGTCCATCAGACCCCGGAAAATCCTAATGGCATTCTGTGCACCTTTGTAGTGGGTCCACAACATGTCTGCCACAGTAGTAATTCCTTGCTCTTTTTCTATTCGCTTATTTAATTGTTTCTTTTGATACCTATTACATTATCCTGTTCTGCCAGGGCTTTCTCTCTTCCCTTTGCCTGGCTATTTACTCTGAACGTTAGGACTTTCTTTCCACCTGAGCCACTGAGACTGGTATTCGACATGTTGGTTGTTTACCTATGAAAGTGTGATTTGTATATTATTTTCTTTTTGGGCCCAGAAAAGGGGAGGGCGAAACTATTTTGCAGTAACAAATATGGGGCCTGATTACGAGAGGCCCGAGTCATCTCTTCTGATAAAAATCCGACAACTAGGTGTTCATTTGATT
The DNA here is from genome assembly GCF_964263255.1 of Lissotriton vulgaris. Classification (NCBI taxonomy): domain Eukaryota; kingdom Metazoa; phylum Chordata; class Amphibia; order Caudata; family Salamandridae; genus Lissotriton; species Lissotriton vulgaris. The sequence goes on from NC_141699.1 coordinate 79,080,531, forward strand.
TGAGAATTATTGCATATTACAAGTTTTTGGGGAATATCATGTAGATATTGGTGCTTAGTGCAGAAAATCTACATGTTATGGTAAACACAGTACATTTTACCTCTTTTATATTCCATCGGGTTTGACATGCCAAAATGTAAGGAAGGGTGAGCTCTTTATCACACCCAGTAATTACCCGGTGCAATAAACAACACACGACTCACAATTCAGGCCCTTTTGCAAAAGGGGATATTTGCACAGGGGTCATAATCCCACGAATCACTCATAATCACGACCATTGCCAGCTTTGTTCCATATCCAGATATTAATTGCAGTGAATGACTGTGTGTAAGTATTGCATCATTAACCGTGTTATCCTCAACCCATCAAGAGCTCTTCTGAAGCATCCTCCTCAGCTCTCCACATTCATGGACCTGGGTGTTTGTCCTGTGATCAGAAATGTGTCCTGGAGCCACCACTCTGTGCCATGATGTAAAGTTAACAGGATATCTCAAGGAAAGCAAACCTCTTTCACAGAGGTACTGGTGGCCTCACTGCAACAAGAGGTGGGGTCAGCATCTCAATACATGTGACATTTGCACCCAAACGAGGCACAACTAATGAAGTCAGACAGTCTTCTTTACCACCTCCTGCTCCTCCTGGCCATTGACACACTGACATGTGAGAATGTGTAGGTGAACTTTCGATTGTCAGTCTTCTGATACAGCTTTGGTAGCCATTCATAGATATATTTAGTAAAGCGCTGCATTTCTTTTATTGGCAGAGGTTACCCTTTGCCTCTCACTTGGTTCCCCCGTTCGTGCACAGTATCTTCCTTCCAAGATTTTTGTAACACGTTAGCAGTTCTGCAAAACAAGTACACAGTGTTTTTAGTATTAAATCTTTTTTATTGAGCAAGAAACATAAGCATTGCACCTCGTACATACATCTGCGCCAGCCCGCGCACAAGGTGGTCACAGACAGCGCCAGTGTGTCATCATGACCATCAAGAGTATTGACCATTACAGTTAACACAGCAAGCCGCCTACAACCCAATCGGGCCGGCCGCGTTACAAGAGGTGCTACGATGGTGCAAGCAGGGCTGATATTGAAGCGAGAATGAATCAAGAAAAAAAAAAGAAAAGGAGAAAAAGAAAGGGGCAAAACAACCCCTGCCCTCCCACCGACCTCCCAAAACCACCCCTCTCCTTCAACGTGCAGCGAGAATAGAAAACCATAGTCCATTACTTCCTTACTGCGCACCATCTAGTGTAGTGCTTGCCAGGCTCATGTGTTTGCGTGGTCGAGATCTAGGCTCCGGGAGTGGGGTGTCTGCAAGGAGCAGCAGTCGCAGGTAGTGGGGACAGCTCAGCTCCCGGAAGTCTCCGGTCAACAGGGTCAGAAAAGGCCATCAGAAAGCTGCAAAATCTGCCCCCCTCACTGCCTTGGCCAGCGACAGCTTTTCCATTCCCAGGATCGCCCAGAGCCGATGCAGCCAACCCATCTGGTGCGGGGGCTGGACGGCCCTCCAATGAGCCACAATGTTTTGAACCGCTGCCCCCAGCTCTAGCGCAGTAAGCCTCCCCCTCTTGGATTTCAAGGGGTACATCAGGTCATTGGGCAGACCCAGCAATATATAAGTCGGGAATCTGGGCAGTTGCGTGTCTAGATGAGAATCAATCAGATCAAGGATTGGGGTCCATTAGGGCTGGAGTCTGTCGCAGCTCCAGAGCAAGTGCTCCAAAGTTCCGAGTTCCCCACATCCCCTCCAGCAACGGTCGCTAACTCGAGGGTCCCATCGATGTAACCTCTCCGGCGTGTGGTACCAATAGGTGGCAACTTTGGTCATTGTTTCGGTGAGGCCTGTGTGGTGCGCCGAGTGTCTAGCTCTATAATACACTCCCTCCCATTCTTTCCCCGAAAGTTGCCGCCCTAGGTCTTTCTCCCATCTAACCCTCCCTGCGTTATAGGTATGTATGTTGGTGAGCAGTAAGTGCTGGTAGAGGTCTGATATTAGCTTCTTGTCAGATGTGCGAGTTAGCAACCACTTCTCGTATGGGATGAGATGTCGTCGTGCTCCGGGTTGGATCGAAGGATGCAGCACCCAGTGGCGGATCTGCAGGTAAGGTAGGCGGTCCGTCTCGGGATAACCGTAATTCTCTTTCACTTTTGGGAAAGGGAGGATGCCCTTGAGGTCAAACATGTGTCCCACATCCCTGCAGGGGGTCGCCCTCCAGGCCCCGTGGGCTTGGGGTCTAGTCCCGGTGTGAAGTTCGGATTATCGAAGATTGGGGTCATCGGCGAGGGGAAGGAGGTGAGCCCTCGGGCTACGGCCACCCTGTCCCACACCCCGAGGACTGTGCTAGTGACCATTGAGGCATATAGGTTGGGGGGTCTATGCTCACGTGGCAAAAACGGGACACCAAGCAGTGTGCGACCCGCCACCGCCTGATCTTGAAAGAGCCAGTGTTTACCTGATTCTAGCTGGTGCCACTCCACTAATGTACGCAGTTGCGTCGCTTGGAAGTATAGCGTGAGGTCTGGCAGGCCTACCCCGCCATGCTCGGGTGGTGGCGTGGCAATAGTGTGTTTAAACCGCGGTCGTCGGCCGTTCCAGACAAAGCGTGCTAGTTCCGATTGTGTCTTCTGAAGCCACCCAGCTGGCGGACGCACGGGGAGGGTCTGGAAAATATAAAGAATCTGGGGCAGCAGGGTCATCTTGACGGCCGCAATCCGGCCCAGCCAGGATAGAGTGAGATGTTTCCATCTCCCGAGGTGGGCACGAAGTTTCTTGCTGAGGCCAGCGTAGTTGGCTTCCGTAGTGGCCGGTACTGTTGGCGCCAGACGAACTCCCAGGTAGGGGATGGTGGACTCAGACCATTGTATGTCAAATTCTGCCTTGGCTTCCTCTAGGACCTCTGATGGCAGTGATATATTCAGGGCCTCCGATTTCGCCACAATGATCTTGAAACCCGACGCCAGCGCAATGGTGTGGAGCTCTACAAATAAGACCCTTAGGGACTGCATCGGATTGGTTAGCGATAATAAGATGTCGTCGGCGTAAAGACTGATTTTTAGTGTGTCTCCGCCAAAGGGGATGCCAGAAATGAGGTCGTGTTGCCTCACTCGCTGCACTAGTGGCTCCATATAGAGCGCGAACAGGAGGAGAGAGAGAGGGCAATCCTGTCTGGTCCCTCTGCCAATTTCAAACCGCGGGGAGGTGTGGCCGTTGACTCAAACTGCCGCATTAGGTCGGCAGTAACAGTTAAATATGCGACTGCGGAGGACCTCTCCCATTCCAAAGCGTTGTAGCACCAGGTCGAGATAGGGCCAATGCACCTGAGGTTCCGTGACGATCGTAAGTGGTGTTTTCGACTCGCACGAATATGGTTGAGTCTGGTATCTATGAACCGCAAATGACGAGTTTAGTGGGTGTGCGCAGTTTTGCTGTGCTAACCTGAACCGTACGTTTGTTTCGTGGGTTTCTATCTGTACCCACGGGTTCCATCTTAGATACGGCATCCATTTTGTCTCTTGCCCTCAAGTAGCCAGCGAACGGACACTGTCCGCTTCGCGACCCTGGGATTCCCAAGACTTTTGCGGAAGACACGTTTCCTTTGAAAGTGTCTTTATGATGAGGGGGATGATACTGTAAGGCAGATGTCCGCGCTCGAGGCTCATCTTGCCGTGCCGGTCTATTGTCTTAGCCGTGCATCTCATTAGGCACGTCCCTTTGATGCCTGCAGCTCGTGTTTCCCGATGCCACCCCTTTTACACCCTTTCCGATCTCCCCACTGTTTCTGCCTTCCTCTGCACCTGTCCCTGTTCCTTCTTCGATCTGTTTATTGCCGATTGGAATGTACTAACGGTGGGAAGATGGGTTTTTACAGTTGGGAACCACCGAATGTTTCTGTACTTATGTTCCGGACCTTGAATACATCAAAGCGACCCCTCTCGGGGATAATTATGGGAACCAAGTTGTAAACCTTTGTGTACCATGTTAACCTATGAGAGAAAACTGTATAAAAAGGAGCGATCCACAGTAGCAAATTGAATCAGATCCCGCGAACATACCGGCTGTGTACTTCACGTGACTTCTGTGTTCCCTGCAGTAAATAAACCTTGAATCTTTGACGCCGAAGGAAGTGTCCCGTGTCTCTGTCATTTGTACGCCGGAACAGGTTACCCACGAATGTTTCAGGTGTTGTCCCCTGGCACCGCTGGGTCTTAAATAACCCAGTCCTTCAGTTGGCGCCCAATGTGGGGCTGCATCAGTGGTACCGGTCCAAGCCCGACGATCGTGAGGAACTTCGTGTGAAATCTCCGAGGGAAGGTGCACCCCGCTTCATCGATCCTGTTGTCGAAATAAGTGGCCCGACGACTTTTCCCGCGAAGATTCCCGCCTCCTGACGGCTGCCCTGACTGTAGACCTGTTTTGGCGCCTGGCGTAGACCTTGGTACAGCGAGACGATTGACGGGCCTTCCTGGTGACGCCATCGATCTTTGAGTTAAGTATTTGTGGGTCGCTCCCAGAGTCCTTGGTTGTGGTTGCTTAGTTGTTGCATGGTTCCATTGCATTTGTGGTTCTTCGTACTTGGTTCTTTGTTGTGATATTTGACGACTGCAGCCGCCAAAAACCGAGGGTTTTTGCTCTTTGCTGGGACTTGGTAAATCCCGTAACCCTTGAAGTTTGTGAAACTCGGCTAGTGTGCAAGATGCCTGGTTGTAGTACTTTGTTCAGTTGTTTCAGATGTTGTGGTACGGATTCCCGGCTGGAGGACTCGTGTCCGATACCTCCGGTTGGAACTCCCACTTATGAGCTGTACAGCAAGCATGGTTTAGGTCCGATTACCTTTAATGAATATTGGATTCGCTACACCAAAAAAGATGGTGTCCTTAGTTGGCCACCTCATGGTATTTTTGAGACCCCGATTTTAGATAACCTTGAGGCTAAATTGTTTAAGAAGAAGTCAAGGCCGGCCATGTTTGATGCCTTTCGGTTATGGCGCAAAGAAGCCAGACAGAATGAGATCAGACAGACAAAACGTAATCAGAGAGATGGTGTTGCTACCATTGTAAAGAAAGCAGAGCAGTTTCAGCGTGATAAGGAGGAAAAGGAAAAGGAAGTTTTTGACAGGCTTCAGCGTATGTCTATAGATTAATGTTATCCCGTTTTGCCAACGGAGTCGGATAAAAAGGAGGAATTAGTTGAGGATCCTTTAATGTCCTATCTTATGAAGTCACCACCTCAGTACGCACAGGATACCGCAGCTCCTGCGATTCCTCCTGTACCTGCTCCTGTACCTGCTCCTCAACCTGTTCTTCCGACTGTTCCTGCTCCCTTGCCTATTGCTGTCCCTACTGCTCCTCCGCTTGTACTTCCACATACTCCTGCTCCCGCTACTGCTCCTGTTCTACTTACTCCTACTGCTTCTTCTGTTCCTACTCCTTCTCTTGTTACTACTCTATCGTATACTTCTCCAACTACTTGACGTCGTACCCCTTCAATGGCTGCGAATTTTGCTAATTCTCTTGGACCTATTCTTGAGTCCGCTGATTCGGACGGTCCACAAAGACGTAGTCAGCTCCCTGGTAATAGGGAACGTGCCGCGTTGTACAACATGGCGATGTCATGGATGTTGCATCCCTATAGAAATCGTCCACGTTCGGTGTTGAATACGTTTAGTCAATTCAATATACCGACACAGAGGTATGTTTTTGAAGAAATGTGCAAGACTTTGCGCGATCAAATATCGGCAGATGCATCGGACGATGTATTAACTGCTTTGACTAACTTACAGCTTCAGTTTTCGAGCGGAATGGTGGTGGGTACTAATGTTCGACGTGCGGTCGAGCAATTATTAGCTCTTCGCCCCTCTATGATACCTCAAGCATTGTTCGTTGAGGATGTTGAAAGACAGTTAGATGCGTCTGGTCAGTATCCCATGCGCGAGGTTCCTCCAGTATGGATGCCAGCTAATCCTCAGGCTCAACCTCCGGTATTGGCACATTTCCAGAGAGTATGGATACATCTCCCATGGAAACGATCGGAAGTGTTACAGGTGAAGCAATCTTTGCCTGACCCTCGCAAAAATCCTGCAGGGTACTATAAGGAATTGTCGCAGCTCGTAGACGCTACGATAATGAATCTTGCCGATATCGATATGCTGTTTGGCAATGTCGTACCGCAACCGGTATGGGCCAAGATTTGTCAGGAAGATCATGCAAACGAATTAGGTGGTGATTGGGCTGCTCTCACTGCGGCAGATACACGACAAATTGGTGGGGCTAAGCCTGAACAGCTTATTACTGCTCTCCCTCAGAGAATATTACCCTCATGAAAACGCTTATGCCAGCTATGAGGGTGAACTGGGACAAGTTGTCAGCTTGCAGACAGAAGAAAGACGAGAGTGTCTCTGATTTCTTTACGAGATTTGAGGAGGCATTCATCGACCATAGTGGTCAGGATATGGGCACTGAGGGTGGTCAGCGGTTGTTTGTGGATAAATTTGTCTCAAACTTATTGCCCGACTTGAGCAACAAATTAAAAAATTCTGAGAGTGCGTGGGCTGTCTCTACATCTGCTCAAATATTGGCTACGGCACAATATTATGAGAATAGGGAGAAAGAAGAGAATGACCGCGCTGATAAAAAGACAAAAGAACTCAAAACTAAAGTGTTGTTGCAGCAGGCGTATCCTCCGCGTTCGAATCAGAATGATTCGCAACAACGTAATCGAATGCAGTCGCAATCTAATAGGTCGCAATCGCGGAATGACTCCTCTTCGCAGAGATCTTCGTTACGGTACAATCAGTGTGCCTATTGTAGACAGGAGGGTCATTTAAAATTCAACTGTCCGGTCCTGAATGAGCGTAACAGTGGTAACGTGTCTAGAGGAGGTCGTGGTGGTGCTCCGCAGACATCACGTGGTAGGGGTCGCGGTGCTCAAAATGATCGTTCAGACAATTCGTCAAATTCCAATAATTGTTTTGATCAACGTGGATCATCGCAAGGACGATCTGCGCAGTACAATGTAGATGACTATTACGTCGATCAGGGAACTGACGACGGTAATTACTAGGACAGCCATCGACGAAGAGAGGGAGTAGTATCAGTTCTGGTTGATCAGAGAGGGCCTTACGTCGCAGTTGCCACATCGGGCGTCGTTGAGCCTTTTCTGTTGGACACTGGTGCAGCGAAAAGTTCCATCATGCATTCGAAACTCCCTGGCGCACCTTTGTCTGGCTTAACAAATGTTTCCGTTGGATTCTCTGGCGCCCCTGTTAGCAATCCGGTTTCGTGCCCTTTGCCACTTACAATTGGGCCTTGTGAGCTGAAAGCTCCGTTGATTTTGACCACTGGTTGTGGTGAAAATCTTCTGGGCCTGGATTTGCTAAAACGTTTGTATGCGACTTTGTATTGTTCTCCTGCGGGAGTGAAGCTTACTTTAGGTGAGAGAGTTATCTCTCCAATGTACTTGTCTCTCGATAAGCTTCCACCGGAATTGAGTTCTCTTCCTGCATCTTTGTGGGCAACAGGTCCAAATGACGTGGGCCTGCTTGACATCTCCCCTTATGTTGTTCACGTGAAATCTAATGTGCGACTGCCACGCATTCCCCAGTATCGAATCTCTCTTGACGGTGAACGGGCGCTGTTGGCGATCATCTATGATTTGATCGAGAAAGATGTTATTGAGGAGACCCGGGGAAACGTGTGCAACAGCCCTGTATTGCCTATTTTGAAACGTACCAATCCTTCCAAACCACCTGTTTATCGTTTTGTTATTGATTTACGGGAAGTAAATAAAATTGTGATTCCTCAGTTCCCTGTTGTGCCTGACATCACGGCGTTACTGACTCTGATTCCAGCTTCGGCATCATGGTTTTCAGTGATCGATCTGAAGAATGCGTTCTTCAGTATTCCGATTGCTGAGGAAAGCAGAGACCTTTTCGGTTTCTCTCTTGGTGGTCGTAGCTTCCGGTTTAAACGTGCTCCTCAGGGCTACTGTGAGAGTCCATCGATATACAGTCAAGCCTTGAAGGGCCAACTAGATGCATTTGTGTTGCCGGCTGGTGCGGCCTTAATCCAATAGGTTGACGACTTATTGGTGGCTGCAGATACTCAGGACATTTGTAAAATTGCTACGGTGTCGTTGTTGCAACATCTCTGTGACTTACATCACAAGGTGTCACCTTCTAAACTTCAATATTGTTGTCAAGAAGTAACCTATCTAGGTCACTTATTGTCAAAGGAGGGGAGAAGGTTGACCCCAGAGAGAATTGCAGCCATTGCGCGAATATCTGTGCCAACAACCCAAAGAGATGTGCGTGCCCTTCTAGGTATCACGTCATACTGCAGACAGTGGATTCCAAATTTTTCATTGTTAGCGAAACCATTGGTGGCTCTTACGTGCTAGGATGTTTCAACTCCTTTACCATGGACGCAAGAATGTCAGAAAAGTTTTTCTGAACTGCGTGATGCATTGTGTTCGGCTCCTGTGTTAGGTACTCCTGACTACAGCAAGCCGTTTACACTATACGTTCACGAGAGGGAAGGTTGTGCGTTGAGTGTCTTAACGCAACCCTTCGGTGATAAGCAACGTCCGTGTGCATATTTTTCCTCGACCTTGGACCCGGTAGCTAGAGCATTACCGAGTTGTTTGAGAGCAACAGCGGCAGCTGCGGTGTCCATCCGACAATCAGCAGGACTGGTCATGGATAATATGCTTACGGTGATGGTGCCACATGCAGTTGACACTCTTTTGAATCGTACGAAAACTCAGCACTTGACGAGTGCGAGGTTGTCTGGGTACGAGTTGACGCTGTTGGCAAGTCATATTCAGATAAAACGTTGTAATGTTCTAAACCCGGCGACCTTATTGCCAATTAGTACAGAGTCAGATGAAGTAGCAGCGCATGACTGTTACTTAAGGACTGAGGAGGAAACAAAAGGTCGAGTGGACCTTAAAAACACTCCTTTGGAAGATCCCGATGGAACTTTGTATGTGGATGGTTCATGTTTTAAATTGCCAAATGGTGATGTGACTACTGCGTATGCTGTGGTAACGTTGAATACTGTTGTGGAAGCTGCGAGATTGAATCAGAACTCTGCCCAGGCTGCAGAGCTGATCGCTTTAACTAGAGCGTGTGTGTTGGCGAAAGGGAAACGAGTGAATGTGTTTACCGACAGCCAATACGCTTTTGGCGTCGCTCATAGCTTTGGACGATTGTGGAGAGAGAGAGGTTTTATGACGTCGCATGGTACAAAGATTCAGCATGGACAGCTTGTGAATGATCTTTTGGATGCACTTACGTTGCCTAAGCAGGTAGCGATTGTTAAATGTAGTGCGCATCGTAAGGTGACGGATGATGTTGGCCGTGGTAATGCGTTTGTGGATGAGACTGCTAAGGAGACTGCCCGGAACCTTAGCACTAGAATGTATGTGACGAGTTCGGTTAGGTGGCCTACAGAGACTAGTATGTGTGAGGATACTATCGAGAGTGTGAGAATGATTCAGAATGAGGCCACTGATACTGAAAAGACGAAGTGGAAGGAGAGTACGGGAAAGTTGGATGCGAATGGTTGTTGGGTCGATTTGTCGGAGCACAAGAGGTGGATGTTGCCAGATGCGTATGTGCTGGCTGTTGTGACAATGGCACACGGGTTAGCACATATTAGTGCGAAAGGTATTTGTAAGCTGTTGTCTCCTGTGTGGAAGAATGATGGTATTACGAAATGTGCTGAGAGATTGGTGAAGAATTGCATGATATGTATGCTGTACAATCCTGGTAAGGGGACCCCCACACCTCCTGGCCATTTTGCTCCTCCTTCATATCCCTTTGAAGTAATCCAGCTAGACTTCATCCATATGGAGCGATGCAATAATCTGAAATACGTTTTAGTTGTGGTTTGCGCATTCTCCCGATGGATTGAAGCCTATCCTCTTAAAGACAATACAGCCCTGTCTACTGCGAAAATCCTGCTGAAGGAATACTTTCCTCGGTATGGAATGCCCCGAATTGTATGGTCTGATAACGGAAGTGAGTTTGTAGGGAGTGTGATGAAGAGTGTGTGTAAGGGCCTTGGAATTAATCAAAAATTCCATAGCGCCAATCATCCCCAGTCAGCAGGTTTGGTTGAGGGGTATAATGGCACCCTTAAACTCAAACTGGCTAAGATTCAGGCTACGACTGGTCTCTCGTGGCCTGACGCTTTGCCCCTTGCCTTGTTGTCAACAAGGGCGACAGTACACTCCCGAGTAGGGCTCAGTCCCTATGAAATAGTGTTCGGCCGTCCTGCGAATGTTTGGGGGGTCCCTAGACCAAGTGTGTTTTCTGATCTTGAGTACCCAATGTTGATCGATTATCTTCATGATCTGACTGCTAAACTGAGGTTAATTCACCAACAGGTTTACGAAGCACTGCCGACGCAGACGGAGGGTCCAGGCCACCAGCTCCAACCAGGAGATTGGGTGGTTACTCGCAATTTTGCTCGCAAGAAGAATTTGGAACCCCGCTTTACTGGACCTTTCCAGGTCCTCCTTGCCACGAGAACTGCCGTTCGTTTGGAAGGGCGCAAAAATTGGGTGCACGCCACTCATACTAAGAAGGTTCCTATACCTTTACCGGCAGACTCGTGGGTGAGGAAGGGCATTGCTTCATCTGAAACCGAAGGATTACAGACCTTTGTACCCTTTAGCGACGCACAGCCTGTCGGAGAATCCTCAGTGCAGCAGAAAGACATTGTTGAACATTGGCCATCACAAGACTCAAGATCTGAACAATCGACTGATCAGCAGAACTCTGTACCCTCATTGGATTCTTTGTTTGATGAACAGACACGTCCTGGGAAAACTCGATACTTTTTGCGATCCAGCACCAGAGACTAATAAAGATTTCGTTTTGTCCCTTGACACCTACATTATCCCATTTGCCACGATCAGTCTAAAGCACCCGTATAACTGTGATTATTTTTGTAAATATTGAGTTTCGTTGCATCTATGTGCTTTTACTCCCACAGCTAAGAGACTTTGTATATATTTGTAAATAAGATACCTTGCATCCAGGTGTACCGTAGGGCCGCGCGTGTACTTCCTTCTGGTTAGTAGGTCTTGGCGCTAGGTCAAAGACCGTCAGTTCCTGGGAACTCCTAGGGATTGACTACTGCTACACAGAACGAAGTGCGTCAAGAAACGTTGCGGACGGTCTTAGGGGATGGCGTTTTCGAAGCTGATGGACTTGGAAGAAGCTCAGGCGCAAAGATTCAAACTACAGCAGATCATTCGTACCAAATGTTTTATGTTTCAAGTGTTCCTACTGTTTCTGACTGTTTCTTCTCTATTGGCGGGTGGGGTGTATTACATGATGTCGTACTTCTTACCTTCTGCCATACCTACTCCTACTTCTGAACCTAAAACTACCTCCACTGCATCCCCTCATTCTTTCCATATCTTACCCGAACACGAACAGGCTAGACGTGCGGAATTCAGAAATAATTCCTTTATTCAGCTCCTTCACCAGCATCAGTTAGTGGTTAATACTACAAATTGTTGGGTGTGTGGGTTAATGCCACATACCACGGATAAGGGAATTCCATATCTGGTTCTTCCTTATAGTTCCCAGGGTTCAGCTCGAGCATTCCAAACAATATTTCGAAGCGCACTAGATTCCTACCCCAATCGAGAGCCACGTTCTCCCTACTCTGGTCCTGGCTCGTATCAGAAGCCTTTGTCTATAGCGATAGAGGACTTAGATAGAGATATCTATGAACCGTCGCTCATTCCAGAAGAAGAGGTACAAGCCTATAGGGTCCTGAGTAAGGTCGAGTATAGTGCGCTTACTGGTGAAAAGCAGCTCAGGAGCTCGCCTCCGATATGGGTCGTACCCCACCTTGGTAATTTCTGTCTATTGGGTCGTGGCCGAAGATCAAAAGCTCGTCTTGGAGAGAGTGCTTGCTCCGAGACTTATATCTGCCGATGGTCTCGTCCCCTGTGTTTCTGGCTGCCAAGGGTACATACTTTGTTTGCCACGATCGTGCGTATACATGGTTGCCCTCCGACTTTGTGGGCTCATGTTTCATCGCAAATCTGTTGCCTCCGACGTTCACTGTAGATGCAGACTATCACAAGACGAGAGTTGTGAGAGGCGTGATTAGTGAAGAGGACACTGCCGGTCAAGAGGCAGGAGACTTTTTCAAGGGTTTCCTCTCGTTTTGGGGACCTATGGTCAATAGTAGGAACCTGAGACAATTGACTCGAGTGGTGGAATCGACAGCTAATATCACTGCCAGTGCCCTTGGTAATATCACCACAGAACTTCAGGCGGATGGGCTTATGATGTTACAAAACCGTATGGTTTTAGATGTGGTCTTAGCAGATCGAGGTGGAGTATGTAAGGTGATCCATTCGAGCTGCTGTATTTTCATTCCAGATAACGCTCCAACTGTCTATCAAGCCATCTCAAAGTTGCATAAGATCTCTGAGTCCATACACGTGGACGTAGGGGATTGGACGCTGCTTGGGTGGTTTTGGGGCCTGATGTCGACTTGGGGTTGGAAGATTCTGATGATCATCGGAGTTGTTGTAGCGTTTCTGTTCACGTGTTGCCTTTGTGTGCAGTGTGGTCCTGCCTTATGTGGCCTTTGTGCTACGACGTGTATAAGACAGCCGCCTGTTACCAAAGGAGCTCAGTTGGACAGAGTTATGTTGCAGCAACATCTAGACGGTCTGATGAATATCGAGTATGATTCTGACTAGTGCTTGCCTACATGAGGGCAAAAGGAGCGTCTGAGGTTCCGTGACGATCGTAAGTGGTGTTTTCGACTCGCACAAATATGGTCGAGTCTGGTATCTATGAACTGCAAATGACGAGTTTAGTGGGTGTGCGCAGTTTTGCTGTGCTAACCTGAACCGTACGTTTGTTTCGTGGGTTTCTATCTGTACCCACGGGTTCCATCTTAGATACGGCATCCATTTTGTCTCTTGCCCTCAAGTAGCCAGCGAACGGACACTGTCCGCTTCGCGACCCTGGGATTCCCAAGACTTTTGCGGAAGACACGTTTCCTTTGAAAGTGTCTTTATGATGAGGGGGATGATACTGTAAGGCAGATGTCCCCGCTCGAGGCTCATCTTGCCGTGCCGGTCTATTGTCTTAGCCGTGCATCTCATTAGGCACGTCCCTTTGATGCCTGCAGCTCGTGTTTCCCGATGCCACCCCTTTTACACCCTTTCCGATCTCCCCACTGTTTCTGCCTTCCTCTGCACCTGTCCCTGTTCCTTCTTCGATCTGTTTATTGCCGATTGGAATGTACTAACGGTGGGAAGATGGGTTTTTACAGTTGGGAACCACCGAATGTTTCTGTACTTATGTTCCGGACCTTGAATACATCAAAGCGACCCCTCTCGGGGATAATTATGGGAACCAAGTTGTAAACCTTTGTGTACCATGTTAACCTATGGGAGAAAACTGTATAAAAAGGAGCGATCCACAGTAGCAAATTGAATCAGATCCCGCGAACATACCGGCTGTGTACTTCACGTGACTTCTGTGTTCCCTGCAGTAAATAAACCTTGAATCTTTGACGCCGAAGGAAGTGTCCTGTGTCTCTGTCATTTGTACGCCGGAACAGGTTACCCACGAAGGTTTCAGGTGTTGTCCCCTGGCACCGCTGGGTCTTAAATAACCCAGTCCTTCACACCCGGTCGAATGCTTTTTCAGCATCGATGGTAAGGAGCATACAGCCCGGTCTCGTGCGTGACCCGGCCTCGATAAGGTGGAGGACTCGCCTGGTATTGTCGCTAGTCTGCCGTTGTGGGATGAAGCCCGCTTGATCAGGCTCCACCAGTTGCTGCATATACGGTGCTAGACGGCTTGCTAGGATGCTGGTGTAAAGCTTCAGGTCAATGTTCAACAGGGAGATCGGTCGATATGAGCCGCATTTGGCAGGGTCTCGCCCGGGTTTGGGGATTACTGAGATGGCCGCCTCCAGAAGATCAGGGGGAATGGCACCGGGCTGATCAAATGTGTTGAAAAGGTCACAAAGCAGGGGGGCCACTTGGGAAGAGAAGGTCTTGTAAAAGGCCGCGGTGTAGCCATCCGGGCCTGGGGACTTTCCCAATTTAAGACGGGAAATCGCTGAGACGACCTCCTCCAGGCCAATGGGCCGGTCGAGAAACGCCGCCTGCGCCTCGTTTAAGGATGGGAGTGCGGCGCCTTGCAGGCAGTCTATGCCGGTCTGCGGCTCAAGATGGTCCGCGTCGTAAAGGGCTGCGTAATAATTGCCGAAGGTCGCAGCGATAGCTGCGTCTTCAGTGATGGGGGCGCCTTGTGTAGGCTGAAGGGATCGTATATGGTGCCTCTGTTGTTGTTCTCGCAGCCTGCTCGCCAGCAGCTTCCCGCAACGGTCCCCCTGGTATAGTAGGCATGTTTGAGGCGCATGGCGGCATATTCCGCCACGTCCTGATCCAGAGCCGCCAGCATCTTCCTTTCAATGCAGAGTTGACGCCACGCCCGTGCTGCCCCGGTGCGCTGGTGCATCTGTTCCAGTTCCGCCACGCGTTGGGTGAGTTTGGCTCTCTTCTGCGCCCGTTCCTTATTATTAGCAGCAGCTAACGAGATGAATTCGCCGCGGATGACCGCCTTAAGGGCCGCCCATTGCATGGCCTTAGACGTGTCCTCGTTAGCATTATGTGTCAAAAACTGAGCGATCGCCGTAACGATCTGCTCCCGAGTGGGTTGGACCTGTAGGAGGCCATCCTGCAACCTCCAGTGTCTCTGGGGGCCCGGTGTGGCTGCAACACGGAAAGACGCTACTACGGGCGAGTGATCCGATAAAGAGGCTGGAAGTATCTCCACCTTCTGTGCGTGTAAGGTCAGTTGGGAGGAACACAAAAATTAATCAAGCTGCGCGTACGTTTTGTGGGCCGCCGAGTAGTATGTGTATGCCGTTGTGTGCGGGTGAGCGTGTCTCCACAGATCTACGAGGCCTAGCTCTGAGATGTGAGTGTGCCCTGATGCTGATAGTGCCCCCACCTGGCCGGACCTCTGGTTAGAGCGATCTGCTGTGTTGTGAAACACCAAGTTGAGGTCCCCCCCAAGTAGTAGGTGCGGTTGTGTGTTGGCCGTGGCTGCCTCTAAGGCTGTGTGCAAGAATTTCTCCTGACCCTCATTGGGAGCGTAAACAGTGCCTATCAACAGCGTTTGACCCACTATCTGAAATTGATGGGCGAGCAGTCTCCCTTGAACCTCAGCTTCCTTCTGTAAGACCCTCCCCCTAAAGGATTTGGCAACCAGGATTGCCACCCCTGCTACCTTTTTATGGGCGGACGAGAAAAACTGCCAGGGGAAGGCTCTAGACTTCAATCTATGGTGATCCTTGGGTACTAAATGAGTTTCCTGTAAGAGGCAGATGTCTGCTTTCGAGCGTTCTAGCAAGGACAACACCGCTGCGCGCTTGACCGGATTGTTAAGACCCCTCACGTTAAGCGTGAGCACTGTTAAGGGATGTGTCATTGCGCGCAGGTCATGGGGTTGGCTAGGCGCAGCATCTGGTCTGCAATGGTCTGTGGCAGGGTCCTCCCCTGTGTAATGTGGGGCAGCCTATGGAGCCTGCTCGCAGAGTCAAAAATCCCCGGACAAGGAGAGCCCTCCCCTCCCACACCCTTCCCAACACCCCTGGTGTCTGAACTCCCTCAACTCCCTCCCAACCTCCCCCCTCCCAAACCCTTACCCCAACTGTGAAAGAGTCAGAAGTGAACATTGTCCCAGGTCCAGTCGGTAGTCCCGCTGGTCCTGTGGTAAAGGTGAACGATGATGGGTAGGCAATGGCAACGGCAACCCGTCGGCTCCCCGCCCCTGCCCCACCCCGAATGGCGGCCATGCTCGTCGAGACCCAAACCACTATCTCTCAAGGTGTGCTGGCTGTGTCTTTTGACACCACTTGGACACCAGCCGCGTGTTCCAGGGCTACCGTTTCAGGGTCGGGTTTGTTGATCTTCTTCCTTGAGCGCCTGTGTCTCACTTTCTGCCAACCATCTCTGCCGCCGGAGAGGAGCGTCGACTGTGATGGGGGCGCACCAGAGTCCTCTCCTGAATCTACCTCCTCGTGCAGGATGCCTAGTAGGTCACAAGTGTCGTTCAGTGATCTGAGTTGTTGCAGGGACCCGTTCCATTTAAAAATGATGCGGAATGGGTGTCCCCAAGAATATGGGATCCCCTTCTCTCGCAAGAAAGTCGTGACCGTTTTGAAAGCCCGCCTCTTTTGCAGTGTGATTGCGGACAGGTCTTGGAAAAGTTCCACGATTTGGCCATGGTGAATGATGGGTTGTTTTTGTCGGGCCGCCTTTAGGATGCGTTCCTTGAGGGGGAAGTCAGGGAGGTAGGCGAGGATATCAGGTGGGTGGCTGGTTGCCCGCCGTAAAAGGCCTACTCTGTGCGCCCTGTCGATCCTGATCTCAAAGTCGTCCTACTCCCCCAGAATGTCCCTGAACCGGCCCTGCAGATAGGCCGTGATGTCTCCCCCTTTGGACTTCGAGGGCACATTCCGGACGCGAATGTTATTGCGTCTTGAGCGGTTTTCCAGGTCTTCAGTGTGGGTCTGCAGATACAGCTGTTGCTCCTGAAGTCTAATTATTTCTTGTTGCAGGATATGCACTTCCTCGCCTCTGGCGGTGTCCGCTGTCTCCACCTCCGCTACTCTTTCACCCAGTTCATCCATGTCCCTTCTCAATTCCTTATATCCCTTTGCCATCTCCTGCTTCAGAGTCTGGATATCTTCTTTGAGGGAAGCGAAAAGTGTCTCCATAGAGGACTTTGTGGCTGGAGCTTCACCATCCGTTTGATCACTATCCTTGGGGCGAGCTATCTGGGTCGGCTTGTCTGGACTCTTTTCCCCTTTGGTCGTGCCTTTCACCAGCATGTCGGTGATTGTGCGTCCAGCGCGGCGATTTGATGAGGACATGGTCCAGGTCGCTCTCTGAGTGAGGATTTCCTGTTATCTGGGCCGGTGGTCTCGTTGGAGGCGGCCGACAGCTGCGGCGTGCAGGCCTCCTCCCGGGCCCCCGGCGTCCAGGCCCGCCGCTCCAAGCACCGGGAGGTCGGTCTCCTCTGTCCGCCCTCTGTGCCGCCCGGGTGGGCTGGATATGAAGCCTTGGAGGCGGCTCAGTGAACTCTATGCTTCGGGGTGTACGGTGGTTGTTGCCGGCAGGACAGGTCCAGGCCGGTGGGCTGTTCCTCCAGGTGGGTTGGCGTCAGGCGGTCTGCGGGAGCCCAGGCCACGTGGGCGACCTCCGAGGGCGTGTGTGTGTGGCACCACCACCAATCCCGCCCGTGCCCGGGAGCCCAATGCACAGAAATAGGCAATGTTGGCCACCGGGGGCTCGAGTGTGCCCCTCGAGTCCCCGCCCGTCACTCCAAGGAGTGCTCCTGACCTCTAGCCCTCAGCTGACAGCGGCGCGGCGGGGATCTCCGTAGGCCGTTCAGACACCTCTCCCGGTGGGGCCCGCTTCGTCACTACCAGCGGCGCCGTTGAAGCCGCTCGGCTCCTTGGCCCGTCTCAGGCCGAGTTTGGTCCGCTGCTCATACCTCCGGGTCCCGCAGGCTGTGCCGGCTCCCACACTGCCCCGAACCTGGCTGCTGGGGTCCGCGGGGCCCGCGCTGTGGTGGGCCTCGGGGTCGGCCCTCAAGTCTCACGGCTCTGCGGGTGCCCCCTGTCTCTTTGGCCGGGACGCTGCTGTGGGAGGCGGAGGCCCGCCTCACGCCCCTCAGGTTTCCGCCTGCGGCACCGGCCGCTGCACTGCTCCGGCTTTCAGGGCCCGCGTTGGTTGTGGTGCGGTAGGCCCGGGAGCCGGGGCCTCGAGTTTCGCTGCCCCGCAGGCACCTCCTGCCGTCTCGGTTGGGCCGCCGCGGCGCGAGATGGGCATCCAGTTCTCGGCTGAGGGCTCTTGGCCGCGGGTCACAGGCAGTCAGACCCTCGGCACCCACCGGTGCAGCGCCGCCCGGTCCTCGCTCCGTGCTGCACGCCCTGGCTCATTAAGGCAGCGCTGGTGAGCTCACTGTGGCGCCCGCCATTTCCCACCGTTACGGGCTCGACTCTTCTCCGTTTCCGCTCCTGTCCAGGGCAGTCAGTCCCCAAAGTCGCGCCGGTGATGCGTGCAGTAACCACCAGCAGGCGAGGGTCAGCGCCGTGGTTTGGGGCCGGGATTTGCCGTGTAAATGTGCTTTAGGCGGGGACCGGGGCAGGGAGCCACAGAGACCTACGTCCTACCAGGTCGCCATCTTGGCCACGCCACACAGTGTTTTTAGATGAAACCTTTTGCAAACTGTGCTTCTGTTGATCTGGTCAATGGCGCTGAGGTCTCAACTTGGTGTGATGTTCCCATTAAGAGGAGTTAGCAGTTAAAATATTGATCTGGAGATTCAGAACTCTTTGTGAACATTCAATGATGGTTTATCAGCTCAGAATCAATGAAAGACAAGCTGGTGATTATTTTGTAGGAAGCGGCACACTATTTGCTCAGCTTCACAAAATGCCTTAGGGCTTTCTTAAGGGGTGGTAAAACCATATTGACTACTGTAACAAGGGGAGGTTTGTGTCCATTCAAATGTATTATCATAGTAGTCTAAGATCGCCTCTTATGGCAGTATATTCCGCGTCACCAGTGTGTGGTCCTTGGGCCTCATAAGTTTTGCAGTTTGTGAGCCTGAGCGAATCACATGACTTACTATTGGCAAAGAAATCCTCATCTTGTCTTGGATCAATTCTCTTTGGATAATCCGTGAACATTTAAGAGGAGTGCTGATACCCAAATTTTTAACATTGACAGTCTTCTTATTAAAAAAATATATATATCTGCATATCCTCCAAGGAAAGAGCTGAGGCCTCACTGGGGACTATTCAGAAGCACATTTATTGAAAAGACGGCACAATGCATTTCGGCCTGTCCGGCCTTCTTCAGATGCCTAGTTATCCGGAAGCCTTGGAGCACCTTGACTTTAACCATCCAGCAGCTTCCCCATTGGCGGGGACCCGCTCCGCCCCTTAGTTCCGATCTTGCTCACCAACTTGCAGTTTGTATAAACTACAGTTCCCAGAATGCAACATTCGCCCAGGTAGGTGCTGCGGGGGAAAACTTCTGCCCAAATGGGGTTGCAGGGTGCAGGATGGATGAAGGTCCCCCTATGTTGGCCAATATCCAGTGAATTATTTTTTTCTAGTGCTTCCTCGGGTCCCCAAACACCGCTTCAGCCCGCACTGCAGGCAACACTTATGGGGAGGCAGGAGTGACAATGCATCACCACTGTTGTATGTCCTGTATAGGGAGGTGGGCTGCAGACCTTCCAATACCTCAGAACCCACACAATGCTGTGGATGCAGCCACCAGCTTCTCCGCGGCCAATTTGCAAAGCGAGGCCTCAGTATCACGTCACCGGTTGACGTGAAAAATATCACCAACCCTCCTCAAAATTGCAGCTGACACACTGCTTTTCCTGTTGATATTTGTAAATGCCTTGATCAGTAGGATCATGAAAATATGTATGTCAAGTTCTGTGTTGGAGAAAGGATTCAAGAAAACAAAACTTGCTCGGAAGCAATCTCTCAGTAACAGTACTAATTGGTAAAATAGTATAGAAAACAAAATTAACCTACACACCACATTTATATATGAGGAGAAGAGCTTTACGCATGCTTTTAATAAAGAATAAATTGCAGCGCGATCAAAACTCGCTTTAAACCGAAAAACGCTTTTGCGCATGTGCGAACCAGAACTACGTAGATAACCACGTGACTAATCTGTTTGAAAGGGAAAACTCTCACGCATACGCATAAGTTACTAACATTTGGTCGTGAGGCACCACATGCCTGGCATATGCTGCTAATGCTTTTGCTTTACGAAAAATAAATTAACTTGGGATAGAGTAGAAGTGAAAAGAAAATATGTATGTTAAGTCCTGTTACTGAACGTATCGAATTCATGAGTCACGCAACAGACACATGACCCCTGCAATTTTCCCCAGGTAAATTTTGGCAGGTCAAACTGCCAATATTTACCAGAGGAAAAGCATCTGGGAAATACAAAGACATGAAGAGTTTAGTGTGAAAAGCATCGAAATCCCTATTTTACTGCCAAAATTTGGAGTAGACAGTAATTATGGTAGACAATAAATTCTGAACACCTCCAATAGGATTGTGTTGGGATGCCGATGCTTAGTTTTCTGTTTTACAAGCACGTATTTCAAATAAGTTTGCACTTTTTGTAATACTTTCGTTCCAACACAGGTGTCATCTGTGAAGGAGTTTCATGTTTACACTCATGATGCACTGCTCTGTTTGGGATGCCCCAACCAATCGAGTAAGAATTCTATCCAAGATGGCTGCCTTTGGTGATGCCATTGGGATCCAGATAAACAACAGAAAGCTCTGTCTGATTTAATTTTAAAACAGATTTTGACCCTCTATTTACCAAACAACCTGATTTATTTCGGAGTCGTCCCCCCGGGATTATTCTTTGTAGATACTGGCATTTTGGAATCTCATTAAGCTGAAAATACAATATTTGCCATTGATCGAATTGTTAACTAACCAATCACTCGCTCAGCCTAGTCCAAGCCTGGAACACATTTAGTAAGAAAAAGCAAATACGTTAGAAGTCACAGAACAAACCAATGTAGCTTCGCCTTTTACAAAGTTATTGACCATATATTGCTAGCGCAAAGCTACCAGAATTCTACCTTTCTTACTTATGATCGCCAAGATGAAAACGATGCTTCTGCTCTTGAAGGCGAGATGGTCTGCACATCAAGGTATAACATAGCACTATACTATAAATGTGGTTTAAAAGCAGCATTGGTGATATAAAAGTTGTAGTCGAATAGGTGTAAATGATGCATAAATGTATACATTTATCTGGGAAACATCCTTTACAACGGAACCGTTACAACGCAGGATTTACAACATTTTCGCTGGAGGGCGCTCTATGATAGGGAATAGTTTAATTTACTATCCAACACCTTCCCTACTATCCACGGGGACTGGAGTTGGAATAGTAAATTAAACTATTCACTATCCAGCGCCCCCCAATGCAAGTCGTTGTAACGACTTGCATTGTTAAACCTGCGTCGTAGAGGTACGCGTTGTAACGGTATGCGTTGTACCGTCATACATCCCATTTATCTCATGTAAGTCCTCTTTTTACCATAATCTCAGTTGAGTTTTTATTCGTTTTTAATAAATGCTGCAGCATTAGACAACGGCTGCCCGTCCATGGCCAACACCCGATATAAGACTGTGGTTCTGGTCTTTTAACCAATGCTTTGCTTGGCTCTGAAAGTGCAGCAAGATTTTATACCCTGCGGGTAGAGCCCTCCATTCTACAAAGTGTAATCTGTTGGGTGGCGCTATATGTGAATTTACTCTCTTTCAGTGGCCACTCCATTAGTGGCAAAGAGATTGGCCAGTTTGGAAACTTCAGCTTTCGGACAGTCATCTCTGTATTGTTTGTTGTTTTACCTGAAAACCAGGTTCTGATCGAAGGTTTGGGCGAGTGGCTGGTAAGTGGTGTCCACTGGGCACCCAACTCTATTTCTGATTGCTGTGTTGAGGTCACGCTACTTAAAAATATGTGAGTAGGCAGTGGAGGTTGGTACTTATGGCAGGGAGGGGGCGGGCAGACCACACATATAGACACACACACACCCATGCATTCATATACACGTGTGCACACACACCAATTCACAGCACTCACTAAAAATTCATACATTTATACACACACACATGCACCAAACATTTAAAAACATAAAACTTACTTGGCATGCAGCTCCCTTGAGGAAAGTCTCAGAGGTCCCAGGAGGGTTGGGACTGCTGCCTTGTCTCTAAGGCCAGTCAATGAGAGAGGGCAGCAGTCCCTCACTCGTCTAGTGTGGGATGGGGTCAGTGAGACTGCTGACTCAGCCCTGGGCTCTTCAGAGATTAAAACTGAAGCGCCGAGGTCCGAGGCAATCAGTTTTCCAAGGATGAGGAGGTCACACCCACAGGGCTGTGAAATCCTCAGCCTGGCAAAATTCAGTTCAGTCAGCCAGGGGCCTGTGCATTTAGCGCAGGTCTAACTCCTGCCTTGCTTGCGGCACTGGAAGAGTGTCTGTCAGACTGATTTTTGCTGCTCAGCTTGACAGACTCTTCTTCTCAGGAAAAAGGAGAGTGGCGGGGCCCGTTCACCCGTACGGGCTGCTGCTGTGAGTAGGTGTCTTAAACACTAAAAAGAACAAGAACTATAGGTTTCCTTGTCTTGCCTTGTCCTCTTTTGTAAATGTAAATTGATACTTGTATAGCGCACTACTCACCCGCAAGGGTCTCAAGGCGCTTGTACGAATACCGCTGTGGAACCCGTCCTGGCTTTCCCTGTGAGGCGTCCACTCCTGGGCACCCCCAAGGTGAAGGCCAGGCATCCTTAGCATTGTGGGGGCCGTTGTGGAGATTAGGCAAGCTATTGCCCAGAGTTGCAGAGTGGGACTCCATGATTGGAATAGGCACCGAGGCGAGAATTATCAGGTTCGTGGACTTTTGAGCCCAAGACCTGCCGAGGCAGGGAATTGAACCCTGATCCTGGGCTAGACCTCTGCATCAGGGCCTGCCGCTCTAACCATTGAGCCACACTTCTCCTTTTGAATAAATACTGTAAGTCGACGTAAAAGGGCAACCTGATGGGGTCAGAGCATCTCGTTTCAGACCCTGTTAACAGCTACTCAGGGCTCGAGTCGGGGGTACGAGCGGGTGGACGGCGTCCCCCCACTCTTTTCACAGCGTGGACGCCACCCCCCCTGCCAAGAAGCCTGGGCCCACAGAAATCAGCTGAAAATGTCCCGGTGTCATCTTCAGACACCGGAAAACGTTCAGCATGTGATGTCATGAAGTCATTTGAGTATGGTCAGTCCCCCCACTTCTTTTAATAGGAATTGTGCCCTGCACCTACTCCAACCTCTTCTCATTGGTCACCTCCATCCCGCGAGAGGAGAAATTTGGAAGAAAATGGACTTGTTAAAGCGCGTGTCTCTGGAGATGGCCTCCTTTGAGATCTGCGCTGGCTCTTAAGCCCTGGTGGAGGCAGTAATCCCGAATAGTAATCAGAAAGCAGAGAAGGCCATGAAATTAGTTTTTTGCTAAGCTCCTCTTTCCCACACCCCTTTCTTTCCCATCTCTTGGAGAAAACTGTGCAGAAAAAAAAATAATAATACACAGGAACACGCTGTTCCAATTTCACCCAGGAAAGCGGGCCTATTCATTCCCACCGGTCAGAGGGATTTTTATTTTTCTCTTTTGTGTTTCCAACTCCTCTAAATCCACGATAAACTAACCACTTGTCAGAGAGAGGCGGCGTTCCTGCCTGGCTGCAGCTCAGAGGTGGGCTTTGTTGTTGGGCATAAATCAGCACAGAGTTTGCGTAATGGCGGCCTCATTCCGTCTCCATTCCTAGAGTGAAATATGACGACGCTGCTTGAGCGGAGCTGCGCGTCCGCAGACTCCCCAGCTATTGGCCGAGCTCCATGTCACAGGCCACGAGCCATCTGGCGAAGCACCAGAGAGATGACGTTATCTCTGTCTTCAGTGTTTTAAATCCTGTCCGGTACTCAGTATTAGCACTTCTTTAATTGGAAGTGGAGAGCACCAGCACATGTGTGTGTCAGTGTCTCATACTATAACCCTCATAAGGTGGGACAGTCTCATGTAGCACATGTGTGTCGGGATCTCATGCTAACACCAGTTTGTGTGTGCTGGTGTCTCCCCATAGCCTCTGTGTGTGTGTTGGTGTCTCACACTATCACCCACGTTAGGTGGGGACTGAAGTCTCAACCTATCACTTGTATGTCTCAGTGCCTCACACTATAATCAGAATCTGATGGGACAAGTAGTCTCACCTATCACCTATTTTACTGGCACAGTGTACCAAGTCAAGTCAAGTCAAGTTAAAAATTTGTATAGCGTACTACTCACCCAGAGGGTCTCAAGGAGCTTGAGGGAGGAGGGTACTTTATTTATCAAATACCCAAGTTTTGAGTTGTTTTCTGAAGGATAGGTGGTTCTGTGTAAGGCGGAGGTGGGTGGGGAGAGAATTCCACGTTTTGGCCACTAAGTAGGAGAAAGATCTTCCTCCCATGGTGGATCTTTGGATGCGTGGAATTGTGACAAGGGCTTGATTGGACGATCGTAGTTGGCGGGTGGGGGTGTAGAAGGTCAGGCGCGTGTTGAGGTATTTGGGTCCTAGGTCGTAGAGGGCTTTGTGTCAGGGGCGGTGGGTTACATTTGAAAGTGGTGGGCGCAAAGTGATTTGCATACTGCACCGTAGCCAGCGAGCGTAGCGAGCGAGCCCAAACCCCAAAAGGGGGATTTGGGGGGATAACCCCCCCCCCCCAAGAAAATTTTGAAAAAAAGGAAGAAAAGTCGTGCATTTTCAAGCAAATTTGAGAAAGCAGAAAGGTTAATAAAGCAATTGTGAAAATGCAGTTATTACATTAATAGATGGCATAACATAGGTAGCTGCTTATTCAGTATAACCACAGAGCTTCTTACATTCCGTCCTATTATGCTCAGGTGCTGAATTCAGACTATGAGACTTTCATGGAAATCTCAGCTCTAAGAGTAGAAGAAGTTGCACAGCAGTTGGGAAACAGCCTTCACAAAGCATTGGGACCAACGCCTTACCTTTACCACGTTTACAGTATATAATGGAAATAATAAAGAATTAACATATTTGTGTTTGTTAGTCTCATGAAATGAGAAATGTTGCCCTGTCCAATGTATCAATACCAAAAACATGCACTTACCACCAACCTCATTTTCAGGCTACCAGACCTCTGTGTGATTTTGATAGCATTTAGAAGCTTAGCCCGGGATCTTAAATCTGGAAAAATATCCACTTTCTGCCAGTACTTTTGCCCAAGCCCAAGGTAGCCCTCTGTATTTGTCTACACCTT
Source organism: Lissotriton vulgaris (assembly GCF_964263255.1). Taxonomy (NCBI): domain Eukaryota; kingdom Metazoa; phylum Chordata; class Amphibia; order Caudata; family Salamandridae; genus Lissotriton; species Lissotriton vulgaris. The sequence continues at coordinate 79,105,472 of NC_141699.1, forward strand.
CTAAAATCAAATGCAAGGAGAATGTTCCTGTTTTTGTTCTCCTAACTGTTCTCAAAGCGGAACAGGTGATCTGAAATGCAAAATTTAGTGAGAGCCCTAGTTGACAATTTACCAAAAGGTATGTAGTGCTTCTGTTACGGCATTGGAGACCTTGGACATCTATTTATAAACTGGGCCTAGGTGGGTGGCAGGGAAAAACACAGAAAATGCTAACAGGTAAAGAAAAATACTAGCCAAAACTAAAACACACACAAACATCACTTCGCATCACAAACCGTCTCACTTTACTGCAAAATCCACCCCAGACCTTATTCCTCACTTAGTCGCATTGTGACTGTTAGGCAATCCTTGATACCCCCATGGTATCCCTGGGCCTTTTGAGGTGCATCCAGTATCCCAAGAAATTTCTCTAGATATCCACACAAGATTAATTACAACACCGACCATTGACAGTACATTTCAACACCACAGCATATTTACTGAACGGAAATAATGTGTTTTTTGTGCAAGAATCATGTATTTTTTCAAGTCAATTATCAGCCCTTTGCCCTGCCCTGGTATTTAAGGTGGTACTTTTTCGGAGACAGGTGACTGTTCAGGGGCCAAATGTGGTGAGGCGTAAACTGATTTGCATACTGCTCCATAGCAAGCGAGCGAGCCCAAAACCCATAAGGGGGTTTTGAAAAAAGAGAAGAAAAATCATGCATTTTCAAGCAAATTTGAAAAATTACAAACTGCAAGTAACAAAAGGATCTCTCTGACAAAAGCTGTGACTCACTGACCTATTTACATCATATGCATGATGTGATCTGCATCAGGTACTTGTTCTTTGCAGCAGGCACATTAACCTTCTGCGCTGCCGCCTGCTGCCCTGTTCACTACTGGGACAACAAACATAGGCTAGCTCTGCCAGACTGCCAACGTACCTCCATATATAGGCCAACAACTGATTTTTCTATTTTTTGTTTTATATAGCGAACTAGACCCGAGACATCGGGTATCAGAGCGCTTTACATGAGCACCAGTTTTGTTACATTACCATTATTGCCTAAATAAACCTCACTTTACATGAACGTGTCTGTCTTATAAAGAGTCTTGGATAAATAGGGTGAATGAGCACAACACATAAGCGGCAACTTGCTTATTCATCTCAACCCCTTGGAACCCTACATGCCTTGCCCTTTCTTCCACCCTGCCGTCCATGCTGCAGCAACAAATGTCATTGAACCACTGCCACATTGTCAACTTTGAATTACAAAATATGTTAGACTTTTTGATGTAACATTCTCAACAAGCAAGGCATTGTAAGCAGCTTGAAACAAGCATTTACAATGCAATGGTTTCGCATTTGGAAAAGTTAGAGCTATTGGCATTGTAAATGACAACATTTGTATTTATGTGTTGGTTTTGAAAACAGATAAATAAATGGCATTGTCATTTACATTGTCATTAGCTTAATCTCTGCAGTCACTCTGCAGTCCCTAGCACTCCATAGCACTCCCTAGTCACTCTGCACTCCCTAGCACTCCGTAGCCCTCCCTAGTCACTCTGCACTCCCTAGCACTCTGCACTCCCTAGCACTACCTAGTCACTCTGCACTCCCTAGTCACTCTGCACTCCCTAGTCACTCTGCACTCCCTCACACTCCCTAGCACTCTGCACTCCCTTGCACTCTGCACTCCCTTGCACTCCCTAGCAGTCCCTAGTCACTCTGCACTCCCTAGCACTCCCTTGTCACTCTGCACTCCCTAGCACTCCCTAGTCACTCTGCACTCCCTAGTACTCCCTAGTCACTCTGCACTCCCTAACACTCCCTAGCATTCTGCAGTCAGTATGGGCTCCCTAGCACTCCCTAGCAGTCACTCTGCAGTCCCTAGCACTCTGCAGTCACTCTCCACTCCCTAGTTACTCTGCACTCCCTAGACACTATGCACTCCCTAGTCACTATGCACTCCCTAGTCACTCCCTAGTCACTCCCTAGTCACTCTGCACTCCCTAGCCACTCTGCACTCCCTAGTCACTCTGCACTCGCTAGTTACTCTGCACTCCCTAGCACTCCCTAGCCCTCTACAGTCACTCTGCACTCCCTAGCACTCTGCAGTCACTCTGCAGTCACTCCGCACTATTTCTCACGACAGAGTATTCCCGAGACCGCTTTGGTAAATTCAACCAAGAACATAACCTAACACTAGTTGACTTAGGTTTTCAATTCTGTATGCGTTTCTACACAAACACTAAATTACTGAATCCAATAGTATTTTCTTCGCATGAAAAGTGCAATTCCATAGTAGTAATTTGTCCCCAAATCTCACAATTTTTGGGAGCAGCTTTATAACATAAGGAAATCTAAAATAATTCCCAAAACATTGTCCAATACTGTGCACATCACGCTACAAGTGACACAAGAGCAGTGCAACATGGTTTATGCTGTGCAAACCAAGTTTACAATAAGTAAGAAAGGTTTGCTTGTCATGTATGGATTAATCACAATACAAATTGATATTACCAACCACTGCTTACGAGTATTTTTGTGGGACTTCTTTTTTTTTTACTTGCCTCTACATACCCTACGTCATTCTGCTATATGTGATAACACGGTTTTAAACCCTTTTCCTCCACTGTCAATTCCACTCAACCTTTACATTTTAGATTATAGCCACTGACTATCACATTCTAGCTCCCTGTTCTAACTTTGCGACATAACCCTGACCCAAATGTGTACATTTATACAACTAACGCATAACAACGTACATATTATTTAACACCCATTTTAATTACTGAGAATAAATGTCACCTTCTACAATCTTTTAAGTTTTCTTCTATTCTTTAGTATGAGGTCCACTTTATAGGAAAACCGAAATAAACAAGATTTTTATTAGTGGACAGATAACGCAGTACCCAATGTCTGTAGGGCACAGTGTGTGTAAAACAGAGATGTAGCATCTAGAGAAAACTATGCTAATCAATATTCATACTGTCGGCTAACTACACAGAGATGCACTGGGTCGCAAATAGGGTGTAGTGGAAGAAAACAATACACAGTGGATAAACAATGTGAGCCAGCCATGCCACAATAATGGAAATTAACCCGTCAGTGCCGTTTTAAAAGAGGGCATTTGACCTTTACATTTGAACCACACTTAAAATCACCCAATTACACCATATGTTTAACAATGACTCAGATAAGAAACGCTTTAATGCAAGACACTGGTTTCTTAAATCACAGATAACGCTCACTTTACAAGCTCAAAAAGCAATGGGTATGCTGCTTTATTAATCTAAAATACTTGTGATTTTTCTCTGAAATGTGTATGCATCTCTCAATGCTTAATGTTATTTACAATTGTTTAGGATATTGGTGAGCAGATGAATTGCGTTGGTTCGGCCTTCACGTTGTCTTTGCTGGAGCCGGATACATGCTTCACACACAAACATTCCCTGTATTTCACAAAACACAAACGTTATGTTACAATCCTAAACCAGTACTCATTTCCAGTTAAAAGAAATTGAAAAGTAAAAAGACTATCAATGGGCGAAAATATGACACCAGTGTTTCTAAAACTAAAACTAAAACGCCCCCTCCCTTTTCCGATGTTTTCCTCCCCTGCCTTCACACATATTTCGAATGGCTTATCAGGCCTTACAAATTTAGCGACGCTTTTGTTTTCCAGAAAATGCCTCTTACCCCAGGTGGTGACAGCTAGACAAACGACTTTACTCTGCCTGTTGTTGCTTTGCAGAAGCAGTGCTGCACATTGTGGCTGAAGTAGCAGGGGCCAGTGATCTTTAAGCTAAGCACAACTGTGGTTGAAAGATAAGATGATTGTTGCCCTCTGACCCCCCCCTGTTTGACCCTCAAGCCCCAGCCGTAAATATAATGTATATGTTATAGACGTTAAAGGGTTAATAGGAGGGAGGGTGGGGTCGAATGACTGTGGCGAGTGGACTAAGGGTAGTGAAGATTATTGATCAGTAACTGAGCATTACACAACTCGGCCAAATATCCCTGAAATTATTTAGGAAGGGGAAATGCATTTTGGTTTGATTAAACCAGGCAATATACTAATAAAGTCCTCGGACCCGGTTTCAATTTCATGGTTTTAAATTAGGTTTTTGCATGACACTCTCCCATAAAAACACACTACAGCAGTCGCCGAAACAATCGATATAACACATCTATTATAATCTATTATAATGACGCCAGTATCCATTACTGCACCGTATCTTTACCTGATCTGTGTTCATTTCGTCATTAGGTGAGCTGTGGATTTCGACAATAAAGTTTACTTTGCACATTCTTTCTCTTATCGCTGGGATTCAATTGTTTGCCTTGGAAGCCGTGATTTGGAGGACTGCTTGGTCTACGCTCCAAGGTTAATCAGGCTTGCGAGGAGTCGAGGACGCACCTGAAATTCCTTTGCACGAGGTGAAGACAAGCTGCAGCATATTCCTGAGTACACAAGTTAAGTGCTTGGGAACTAACTCCCTGGGCACCCGCTCCCTCGCCTGGGCTTCAGTCTCTCCCCTCTCTGAATGCTGGGGGCCGGTGGTGTGATGCTGGAAGTCCCCTCCCTTGGATACCCAACTCCGCTGCTCGCTTACCGGTAAAAAGTTACAGCTGTTGTCACCCATTTGCCTAGCAACCCCTTGAAGCACAGAATGCCAGTGCTGGTCCCGCAAGCGGAAACAGGGTATCCACCTTTCCGGGACGGTCAGCAAGAATTCTTGGGCATGATTTATCTCCCCGCACGTAAACAAATATTTTTGAAGAGGCCGACGCGATTATCTTCCTTCCATGATAGGATCAGGATATCCCACCCCCACCACCACGCGCGGCATCCAATGATGGATGCTGCGCGATGGACCAGCCAATCCTGGCGCTGCATGCAGCGCCAGGATTGGCTAGCGGGTCACATTTGCTGCTCGCCCTGTTGCCCTTTGCAAACCCGGCTGTGGCAGCAAACGAGCACCCCTGGGTCCCGCTGGGGAACTTACAGTGCGCATGCTTGAGAAAATTGCCAACTTTCCCAAGCATGTGCACTGTAAGTTCCCCAGCGGGACTGTCACTGGTCACTACGGTCTGCTGCAGCCTGAGTGTGGACTGTCACTCAAGCTGCAGCAGGCCACCCCTCCTGCGCAATTCCCGCCGGCGGCTTTTATAATTAGAAGATATACGGGGGCCGCGATTCGGGTCCATGGTGGCTGGTGGGGCTACGCCCCTACGCCCCAATGGACGCACCGCGGCTGCTTTGTGTGCGTGGGTGAGGAGACGGAACGTTATTCTCTTGTTGATGGGGAGCCAGTGGAGGTCTCTTAGGTGACCGGATATGTGATTGTGGCGGGGGATGTCAAGGATGAGTCTGGTGGAGGCGTTCTCAATACGTTGGAGTTTATTCTGTAGTTTGGCTGTAGTTCCGGCGTAGAGGGTGTTTCTGTAGTCCAGTCGGCTTGTGACAAGTGCATGGGTGACCGTCTTTCTTGTTTCCGTGGGGATCCAACGGAAGATCTTTTTAAGCATACGTAGGATGTTAAAGCATGATGATTCGGCGTTGACTTGTTTGGTCATTGAGAGAGAGGAGTCCAGGATGAAGCCCAGGTTGCGTGCGTGGTCCGTGGGTTTGGGCGCGCTGCCCAGGGCCGGTGGTCACCATGAGTCGTCCCAGGAAGAGGGGGATGATCCTAGGATGAGGACTTCCGTCTTGTCTGAATTTAGTTTTAAACGGCTGTTCTTCATCCACTCGGCTACGTCTTTCATCCCTTCGTGTAGGTTGGTTTTGGCGGTGTTTAGGTCTTTGGTGAGGGAGAGGATCAGCTGTGTGTCATCAGCGTAGGAGATGATGTTGAGGTTGTGTTGGCGCGCGATGGATGCAAGGGGGCTCATGTAGACATTGAAGAGGGTGGGGCTGAGCGATGATCCTTGTGGTACGCCGCAAATGACTTCAGTGACCTCTGATCTGAAAGGGGGGAGGCGGACTCTCTGAGTTCTCCCAGTGAGGAACAAGATGATCCAGTCCAATGCTTTTCCTTGTATCCCGGCGTTGCTGAAGCGTTTTATGAGGGTGCTGTGACAGACCGTGTCGAACGCTGCGGAGAGGTCCAGTATGATGAGGGTAGCTGTTTCTCCGTTGTCAAGTAGTGTTCGAATGTCGTCTGTGGCTGCGATGAGGGCGGTCTCTGTGCTATGTTTGGTTCGGAAGCCGGACTGTGATTGGTCGAGGGAGCCATTCGACTCGAGGAAAGCGGCGAGCTGATTGTTGACGGTCTTCTCTGTGACCTTGGCAGGGAAAGGGAGGAGCGAGATGGGGCGGTAGTTCTTAAGTTCAGTCGGGTCTGCGGTGGGTTTCTTCAGTAGAGCACTGAGTTCGGCATGTTTCCAGCTTTCTGGGAAGATAGCGGTGTTGAGGGAGCAGTTGATGATGTCCCGGAGATGAGGTGCGATGATGGAGTCGGCCTTGTTGAAGATGTGGTGGGGGCATGGGTCGGTTGGTGATCCGGAGTGGATGGAGTTCATCAAGCGGATGGTGTCTTCTGTGCTGATTGGGTCCCAGGCGTCAAGGGTGGTGGTGGGGGGCTTCAGTTCGGTGGAGGTGAGGGGGGTGGACTGGTAGCCAAAGCTGTTATGTATGTCTGCGATTTTGCTGTGGAAGAATGAGGCTAGAGAGTCGCAGAGGTCTTGAGAGGGAGTGATGTCATTGGTGCCGGCGCTGGGATTGGTAAACTCTTTGACGATGTTGAAGAGTTCCTTGCAGTTGTGGGCATTGTTGTCGAGTCGATCCTTGAATGCCGATTTCTTGGTGGATCGGATCAGCTGATAGTGTTTGCGGGTGGCGTTCTTGAGGGCGGTCATGTTGTCTGTGGTTGGGTTTTTTCGCCAGGCTTTCTCGAAGGTGTGGCAGATCTTTTTGGATTTCTTAAGTTCGTCATTGAACCAAGGGGCTTTTTTGATACCTGGCTTGTTTTGATAGTTTTTCAAGTGTGCTAATTCGTTAGCGCTGTGTGTGATCCATTGTGTGAGGTTGATGGCTGCTTTATTTGGGTCCAGTGATTTGGCGGGAGGGTTTTGGTGAAGCGATGTGGTGAGCTGGTCGGTGGTAATTTTGTTCCAGTTTCTACGGGGGATTTGTTGTGGGTGGTGGTGGGTCGTGGTCTTACTGTAGTTGAAGTGGACGCAGCAGTGGTCCGTCCAATGGAGTTCCGTGGTGTGATTGAAGAAGATGTGCTTGCTGGAGGAGAAGATTGGGTCGAGCGTGTGACCGGCGAAGTTGGTGGGGGTGGTGGGGTTTCACCATTGTGCTACCAAAACCTTACTGAACCCCCTTGAATCACTGCACTGATCCCAGCATGCCTAAATTACCTTGCTCCAAAAAATCCATGCACAGACACGAATGGCCAGATTGATGATGAGGTGACGTAGCGCAACACAGCAAGACAACTTGCTGAACTGTGCTGCATCACATGGAGAGGGCAGGAATCCACCATATCTAGTAAGATATGGCACATTCCAGCTCTCCCTCTGCGCTGGCGCACACAGTGCAGTTTAGCTCCAATGCAGGCACCATTGCACCACGGTGCAAGGGTGCCTGTATTACAGCCAGGATTGCCTTTGTACAGGAAATGAGATCCTCCTGCACTTAAACACTCCTCAGAGGAGTTTTCCTCTTTCTAAGTGTCCTGCAGAATGCAGCACACTGAGTATGGGGAAAATATGAGAAGAAATAAAGTTATTGCTCCTCCTTGCGCCTCCACTTGTAAGGGGTACTTTTTTGACCCAATTCCAGGTTTTCTCCTGTTTTTAAATCTGAGAATGTACCAAAAACCATGGCTGGATGCATGGTAGAACCCATGCTCCACCCATGGAACGCCTTCCCAGGGCAGGGTCATACAAGGCAGTGAGTTGTGCTGCATTGCGTTACTTCGGGTTTACTATGCCCCGCAGAGCCAGGCAAGGTGGCTCTGTGTAGAACAGTACATCTCACTTAAGTCTTGCATTGCTTACTTCTGCCCCTGGATTTCCTTAATTTGCCCAAGATACCCTCCCCTATGACCAGACTCTTTGGGTTGCCCTCAGGGTCCTTGAAGGCCTCCGGATCCCTATGCTGCCTGAGACTCTTTGCCTTGCACCTAGACTCCTTCCGCTGTCCCCAGTGCTTTACGTGCAAAGAAAACAAGGAGGGGCTAAAAGGGGTGTGGCCAAACAAGAGTAACTCGGAATTCATCCCAAAGGCGTAACCTATGCAATGAAGGAAATGGCTTAAAAGATATGAGCTAAGGGCCCGATTCACAGAACTAACTTAAGACAAAATCCTAAACTTACTACTTTTGGTATTCACAGAAGTTAGGATTTTGTCTTAAGTTTGTCTTAAGACAGGCTTAAGGCAGACTTAAGACAAAATCCTAACTTAAGTCTGTCTTAAGTCTGTCTTAAGACAAACTTAAGACAAAATCCAAACTTCTGTGAATACCAAAGGTAGAAAGTTTAGGATTTTGTCTTAAGTTAGTTCTGTGAATCGGGCCCTAAAATATTTGCTTTGCACAGCGTCCCCCGACCGGTACTTGAGAGCCTCTCTGGGCTCTCTGTGAGTGTTCTGTTATTCCATAAAGGCATTTAACAAAACAGCAGATATTTGAGAGAGGATGTGGCGTAACAACCAGAGCTGCTGACTTTGGAGCTGGGGAACCAGGTTTGAGTTTGACGTCGGCTCAAAATCCTATGATTCTTGAGAAATCACTGACTCTCCCTGTGCCTCCCAAAAATGAAAGTGTTCTTGTGTATCATAACTTGTGCTCATGTAAGGCGCTCCAATACATTTAGGTTGAGTTTGCGTTATTTAAAACTGCAAAATAAACCTGCGTAAAACAAGTCAAAATATTGGCTTTGTCATTGATTATTGTCAGTATCAGAAGAATAGGTAACAACAATTATTTTGTTGTAAAGAATTAGAATGGAAAATGTTTGATTTTTGAGTATATGACTGTCAATTAAAGATTACTAGGGTCTGTGGAAAGAGAGGTGGTCTTGGAAGTGCCTCAGTTACTCCTGTTCACCCGTCTCACCACTTTCCTCTGCGGTTACTTAGTCACTTATGTTGTTATACTCCCCACATCATTCTGAAATCCTAAATATATCACATATCTCCTTTCCATTTTCACAGTCTTTTCCCTTTATTCTTCTGCATGTCCTTCCTCTGTGGCCAATCTGCAGAGAGGCCAACAATTGGATGAGCATTGAGCCAGAACACCTTTATGACTTACTGCCAGACATTTGAGAAACGTGTACTGCCTTTAGCCTCAACTCCAGACTCTCAGCCATGCCTCGTCATGCACACACACGCAACCTGAGCTCACCCAGACACCTAGAGGCGACTCGGTTCACAGCATGCACTGCATAAGAGTCACATCTTATATGACAAAAAACACACAACGTTGTAGAATTCAAATACTCTCAGTGAATGCAAGAGGAAGTGAAATGTGAAATGTAAACAGGGTCTGCATCTCTGACAAGGAACACTCTAAGTGTTTTCACAGTGATTGTTGCATAACCAATCAGTGGTTCTGTAAAGCTAAGGACATGTACATAGGACCCATTAGGGGCCAATTTCAAAGTCAGTTTTTAGTTACTGCTGGACCTCAGATCTGGAAGGACCCGCTACACTTAAAGCCCTGGGTGCCCCCAGACTCTGCCCTGCACCAAGGATCCTCTCACTGCCCCAGATTCCTTCTCTGCCCCACCATTAATGACTTGAGCTGTCCTAGATTCCTTACACTGCGTCAGACTCCTTGAACTGTCCTCACATTACTTGAACTGCCCCAGACTTCTTGCACAATCCCAGGGTCTTCGAGCTGCTACCAGGGTCCTTGCATTGGCCACTGGTCCCTGTGCTTCCCAGTATTCGTGCCCTGCCCCAGACTCATTAAGGTACTTTCGGATCCTTGCACGTGCGCAGACTCCTTGCACAGTGCCTAGAATCCTGAATTCAATCAATCAATCAATCAATCATAACACTTGTATAGCGCGCTTCTCACCCTAAGGGTCTCAAGGCGCTTGGGGGAGGGGGCCTGTTATTGCTCGAACAGCCAGGTCTTGAGTTGTCTCCTGAAGGCGAGGTGGTCCCGGGTCAGCCGAAGGTGGATGGGGAGGGAGTTCCATGTCTTGGCCGCCAGGTAGGAGAAGGATCTGCCTCCGGCGGTGGCTCTTCGGATGCGGGGTAGGGCGGCGAGGGCGAGGCTAGCAGACCGTAGCTGGTGGGTGGGCGTGTAGAAGGTCAGGCGGTCGTTGAGGTACTTGGGGCCCAGGTCATGGAGAGACTTGTGTGCGTGGGTGAGGAGCCTGAACGTGATCCTCTTGTTGACGGGGAGCCAGTGCAGGTCCCTCAGGTGGCCGGAGATGTGGCTGCGTCGGGGGATGTCCAGGATGAGACGGGCGGAGGCGTTCTGGATGCGTTGGAGTCTTTTCTGTAGCTTGGCTGTGGTTCCGGCGTAGAACTGAGGCCACACTCCCTGCGCTGCCTGCAGACTCCTTGAACAGTCCGAGACTCCTTGCACTGCCCCAGACTCCTTGTGCTGCCCCAGACTCCTTGTGCTGCCCCAGACTCCTTGCACTGCCCCAGACTCCTTGTGCAGCCCAGACTCCTTGCACTGCCTATTATCCTTGTACTGCCCCAGACTCCTTGCACTGCCCCTAGACTCCTTGCACTGCCCCAGACTCCTTGTGCTGCCCCAGACTCCTTGCACTGCCCCAGACTCCTTGTGCTGCCCCATGCTACTTGTGCTGCCCCAGACTCCTTGCACTGCCCCAGACTCCTTGCGCTGCCCCAAACTCCTTGCACTACCCCAGACTCCTTGCACTGCCCCAGACTCCTTGTGCCGCTCCCAGACTCCTTGTGCAGCCCAGACTCCTTGTGCTGCCCCGGAACTCTTGCATGCTCCCACCCACCCCTTTACTTCCCTCTGAACTCTTGAGCTGTCTGTAGACTCCTTCTGCAGGCTTAGAATCTTTCAGCTGCCCAGGGGCCTTGCACTGAATACATCTACTGTCGCCTCTCATTTCCTATCAAGACTCTTGCACATGTGATTAGGAGGACTCGTTTCACTGGAGCTTCTGCAACTGGGAGTTGCAGGTACAACACCTTGAAATACTCCGGTGGGCACGAGGACCTCAGCAGAGTGCAGCCCACCTTGCACAGATCAGGGGACCACGATCACTGAAACAGGAATGGTATCCTGGTCATTACCTTCTCAGGGGTGGGGGGCAAGGTGAGCTACTCCATGCACAGTGACAGATGGCATCAGCTCACTGGAGATGTGAGTACAGAAGCACTGCTGTCAGGATGACATGTGCACCTTCTTCAGATATGACCGACTGTCTTAGCATCCTCTACAGTCCTTAATGCATGTTAGGGTGGTCTGTGTTTGAGCTGTGGCTGCTGTTTAAAGTGTGTTCACTTAGCATAAGTGTGCTAGGCGTAAACATTTGCTCCCAAAATAAATATCAGTTTCTTGCATTATTTTCTGCAAAATGAGAGAAAGCTTTCTGTGTTAAAATAAAATTGCCTAATAGCTTTTTGTTCCATGTTGCTTCAAGCAAAGTGAAACTTTTAATGTTCTTGCTGAATGCTAAGAGGGGGGAGGGGCCATTGCTGTGGAGAAGGACTTCTCCTACCATTCGAAAGGTTTCAGCTCCATGGTAACGAGGTATAAAAGTACCCAAAGCTAATGATTTTGTGATGATGTTTCAAATGAAAGCGCTGTTTTCAGAATGAAATCTACAAACAATACATCCTAATGTAGAGAGGGAGAGAGAGCGGCGTCTAGGAGAAATGCAAGAATGCTCTTCTGCAGGACTTCAGGCTTCAGACCGTGCTGGAGCACTGAGGCAGCCACACCTCAGGTAGTTGACAATGGCGTCCTCCTTAATGAGGGAAATGACCCCTACCTACTGATCCTGCTTGACCTCTCCAAAGCCTTCTTCACAGGCGAACATCCATCTCTGATCAATATCCTGAAAAAACACATGGGAATTTCAGGCACTGTCTTGAGATGGCTCACGTGCTAGGTGCTTAATTTTATCTGGTGGTTACCAGTGCTCGGCACCCGCACCAATTGTCAACACCAGCACTTATAACAGTCTGCCACACAGTGGCACTGTTTTTCTAATTTAGAGATCAGCACAACAAGCTCCACTCTATGCGGTCTTTCAAAATACAAGCTAGCACCACTCAGGGCATCGCTTAACGCTGCAGCCAGGATGGTCTCCGGAATAAAAAGAAATAACCACATCACCCCAGCCCTGAAGGCTCTGAACTGGCTACTCTACGAGTTGAGAATACAACAAAAGATTGCCTGCATGACACATAAGGCCCTACATAGCAACACCCCGAGCTATTTAGCACAAAAGCTAGAGCGGTCGGGAGGTTGCAGACATACGCGAAGCTCGAGCTCATGTTGTAAATAAGATGGTAATTGATGACAGGATACTTCTAGTTGATTACATGTAGATTTATTGTAGGACACAGCTGAGTACATAAACCTCGCCAGCTGACCAGACCATCAACTGACTTAGGTACAACACTCTGGTCAAGGTTAGAACACTCACGGGTATTCAGGAAGGCTGAGAAGGTAAAAACAGTAAGGAAGGGCTAATGACTACTGTCAGCCATATTACAAGAAGAATCAATGTACAACAGCTCACTACTACTAAAACCTTAATCCTTGCACAAAAAGAGAACTGGGTGCAGAGATTTCTCAGGTATCGCACCGAAGATTTGGAACAACCTTCCCCCAGACGTACGCAAATCTCCTCCTTTACCGCCTTCAAAAAAGAAGCGAAAATGTTTCTTATGAACAAATTACCATCCTAAATCTTTAACTCTATGATGCCTATTTGCCACCGATTATATCCAAACACCAATGTCTGAAGTACTGGGTTTTTAGAACCCAGCGGAGCCAGGGAACACACCCAAAGACTTCGAGTCCTTCCTGTTTCAGACTACAGAAACACAGTGTCTTCTAGGTGAAGTCAAAGATCGAATTTATTGGCTGCAGCCAGTAACAGGTATCCTAGAAGTACAACACAGTGTATATTCTCAGGAGACTGCTCAATCTTACAAAGCCAGCCTTCTTCTTTTATACAGAATATTATGCTTCAGGCAAACATTCCTTATTTTACAGTTGACCATTCACATATTTTCACTACAAAAGAAAGCAGAGTCATGATGACAAGCCCATATTTCAGTTTGTCCAGCCCATAATCAATTATCCGGCAAGGCCCAGTATTTTCATCTGATATCAACGGACCTCCAATAAAAACGGGCACCTCCTCCTCGTAAAGAAAGTCATAAAGAAAGAAACAGGGACAGGTGTGCATAAGACTAGACATGGTTTGTGTGCGATGAAAGGGTTTATGATATGTTGCGCCTCGATACTAATCTCATTCGGCCACTGGGAAAGGAACTGGCCGAACAGGTTTGGCTTCAGGCGGTGGAGTCAGCTTGCCCAGGTCACAGAGTAGTCAGCAAAGGTATACGTGTCCTTCAGACTCGTTTTTAGCCTTAGTCATTTGCTTATGTGAGGGCAATTACAAAATGGCTGCTGTTCACAAAATGGAACCCGAGGGTTCAGGACAGAAATCCTTGAATACAGAGTGTTCCCATTGATCGATTCATGCCAAAACACTCAAACACACTACACTCGTCATTTGCGGTCTGCTGATACCAAAATCGTCATGATGCGATGATGTTTATAACATGGGTCCAGAATTCTCAGTACCACAGACCATCCTTTTGCCCTTACATAGGCAATAACCTATACTCATGCTAATCTGAGTCCAGGTCTATATTCATAAAGTCATTGAGATGTTGCTGTAGCATCAACCTATTACTTAGCTTGTTTCTTGATACAGGTTTTCTTACACATGATGTAGCACAGAGGCCACATATTGCAGGAGCACACTGTACACACAGACAGAACAGGAAAAGAATGGCTAAAATCATCCCAATGACTATCAAAATCTTCCATTCCCAGACGGATATCAGTTCCCAGAACCACCCCATCAATGACCAATCTCCTTTATCCACGTGAATAGATTCAGAGATCTTATGCAGTTTGGAAATGGCCTGGTAAACTGTCGGAGTGTTATCGGGGATGAAAACACAACAACTTGATTGGATCACTTTACATACCCCACCTCGGTCTGCAAGTATGACGTCTAATGCGACCCTATTCTGAAGAGTCATAAGGCGATCCGACTGGAAATCAGTAGTCAAATTACTAAGGGCACCGGCAGTTTCAACTACAGTGGATTCAACCACCCTTGTCAATTGCCTTATGTTCCTGCTGTTCACCATAGGCCCCCAAAATGGCAGAAAACCCTTTACGAAATCTCCAAATTCTTGTCCTGCAGTGTCTTCTTTACTGATGACACCTCTAACTATCCTTGTCTTATGGTAATCTACTGCGTCCGTGTAGGTGGGAGGCAACAGGAACGAAACAAAACATGTGCCTGAGAAGTCAGGGGGCAACCATGCATAGGCTCTATCATGGCAGATGAAATAGGTACCCTTAGCTGCTAGAAACGAAGGAGAATCCGAGATGCAAAAACATATGTTTTAGTGCAGATACTTCTCCCTAACTAAGCTCTGGGATTCTTGCCATTACCTTGCAGACATAGGTGACCCTGATGGGGTACAATCTAAATCGGGGAGGATCTCTTTGCTCGCTGGTTCTCACTCAGAGTAATTCCACATCCTGTTACATTCCATCCATCATAAGCTTGTAACTCATCTCTAGGAATCATTCTATACGAGTCAATGTTTCTGCTCATATTTTTGATTCCCACTACCAATGCCTTGTTGCTCGAGTTACTTCTCGTGGAACGTGGGGGATATGGTTCGATGGCATATATGAACATCGTCTGAAACGCCCACAAAGAACCATTGTAACTAAATGGTAAGACCAAATATGGGATACCCTTATCTGTTGTATGTGGCATTTGTATTTGTATTTGTATTTGTGTTTGTTTTTGTATCGCGCATAGCTCACCCATTAGGTCTCATAGCGCTGACAGATGGATAAAAACAGAATCAGTATGTATGGGAGGTGGATGACTAAGGTTTGAAGAGCAGAGTTTTTAGGTTCTTACGGAAAATAATCAGATTGGGTTCTGCTCTCAGATCTAGGGGGAGTGAGTTCCAGAAAGAAGGACCAATTTTTGAGAAGCATCTGTCCCCGTTCCTCACTGTGCGGACTCTAGGCGTCTTTAGCAGTAGTTGGTTGGAGGAGCGAAGATTTCTCGTTGGGCTGTATCGGTGCAGTTTGTCTCTGATATATGCCGGTCCACACACCCAACAATTAGTTGTGTTCACTACTAATTGGTGTTGGTGTAACAGCTGAACAAAGGAGTTATTAATGAACTCTAATCTTCTAGTGGATTCATGTTCAGGGAGAGGGTGAAAAGAATGCGAGGAAACAGTAGAAGGAGGTGTGGGCTGTGTAGTGGGTGCAAAGGTCACTTGAAAAGAGAATAAAACATATCCTATTAGAAACGTCATTATACTGAGCAACATGAAAATACATAATATCAAAAATCCTTTCTTTGTCATCAATATACACATTCTGACTTTAAAGTTCATCTGTTTAGGAGGTCTCTCCATCTCGAAAAACTCCATCCTCTCTAATTTGCTGCCCGCGGCGGTAGGGTGTTCTATGCTAAGGAATGCTTCTGTCAGTCCAGGGCAACTCCCTTAGACCGACCAGAACTGTCGACCTAACGTCTTCAGCTGCAGTCCAAAGACTTAGGCAACCGCGACCCTAGCAGCAGAACCCGGATGGCGGTTCGAAAAACAAAAATAAGAAAGTTTCTCAGATGAGAGAGCTGCTCTTTCAAAAATAGCAAAGAAAAATAATTTTTATTTGTCCATAGTTCTCGGCCTCAAATTATAACGGCGTTTTCCAGGTACTGTCTGGTTCTGGAACAAGAGTTCAGGCTCTGTAGTGTTCAATCGAATTGACGGTGGCACAGCTGCTTGCAAAATATTGTCACTTTCTCGTTCAGAAATTGTTCCTTTTACACGTACATCGCTAAAAGGCAGAAAACGAGGCACAGTCTCAGTCTCAGAGTCAGCGATCCCCTCCTGGACCCGCCGGTCATACGGTAGAGGTAAAGGGATCCTCTTGATGTGTACGCCGTGGATCCAGTTCTTCTTCCCTTCCACTCGAACAGCTGATCTTGTTGAGAGAAGGACTAGGTGGGGACCGGTCCAACGGGGCTGATCATTCTTTGTCCGCTGGAAGTTCTTGACCAGCACCTACGATCCAGGATCAATAGGATGTTCTGGAGCTTCAGAGACCTGAGGCAGAGTATTGTGAACCTGTTGATGTAAATACGCAATTTAGCCGTCAATTCATACAAATAATCAAGCAGTACAGGATGTTCGATCTCACTGAGTTTTGTCGGCCTTGGCACTCCCCATATTTTGGCCGGACGGCCAAACACAATTTCATAAGGACTAAGTCCCACTCGCGAATGGATAGTCATCTTTGTCGATAGGAGTGCCAAAGGCAGAGCGTCAGGCCATTTAGGACCAGAGCTCGCTTGTATCTTGGCCAATTTCAGTTTTAGCGTGCCATTATAGCACTCTACTAGTCCAGCTGATTGGGGGTGATTTGCAGCGTGAAACTTTTGCTGAATACCTAGACACTCACACACTCTCTTCATGACTCGACCCACAAATTCACTCCCATTATCACTCCAGACCATTCTCGGCATTCCAAACCTAGGGAAGAATTCTTTGACAAGGGCTTTAGCTATGGATAAGGCAGTATTGTCTTTCAGGGGATATGCTTCCATCCATCTCGAAAAGGCACAAACCACAACGAGTACGTATTTCAAATTGTTGCACCTTTCCATGTGGATGAAATATAGCTGCAAAACCTCGAACGGATACGTAGGAGGAGCAAAAGGACCATCTGGAGTATTGGGTTCCCCTACCGGGATTGTATTTCAGACACACCATGCAATTCTTGACCACATTCTCTGCATACTTAGGAATTCCAGCATTTTGCCATACTGGAGCCAGCAACTTACAAATCCCTTTCACGCTGATATGTGCCATCCCATGAGCCATTGTCACAACTGGAAGCACATTAGGCAACAACCATCTCTGATGCTCAGACAAAACAGTTCAACAACCATTCGAATCCAATCTACCTCTACTTTCTCTCCATTCATTCAACTCTCAGTAGCTTCAGCTTGAATAGATTTGACACTCTCAATCGTATCTTCACACATTCCAACGTCACCAACCCATCTTGCAGGCCCTGCAACATACATTCGGCTCATCACATTTCTCGCAGTTTCTTTCGCAACTTCATCCGCAAACGCATTTCCGCGACCAACATTATCAGTAACCTTTTTATGGGCACTGCATTTCACAATTGGTACTTGCAACGGCAAAGTAAGAGATTCAAGAAGTTCATTCACCAACTGTCCATGCTGGATCTTTGTCCCATGCGAAGTCAGGAACCCACGTTCACGCCACAAACGTCCAAAGCTATGAGCCACGCCAAATGCGTATTGGCTGTCAGTTTACACATTCACTCGTTTTCCTTTCGCCAAAGCACACGCTCTCGTTAATGCAATCAACTGTGCTGCTTGTGCTGAATTATGTGGAATACGTGCAGTTTCAACAATCGTATGCAAAGTCGTAACAGCATATGCTGCAGTCGTATCACCATTCGGCAACTTAAAACATGAACCATCAACCCAAAAAGTACCATCAAACTCAGGAAGAGGAGTGTCCCTAAGGTCTATTCTCCCTTTTGTCTCTTCTTCAGTTCTCAGAAAACAGTCATGCTGTTCTTCACTATCTGTCTCAGCTGTAATTGGCAACAACGTGGCTGGATTCAACGTGTTGCATCGTTTAATATGCACATGACTCGCTAACAACGTCAACTCATAACCCGACAACTGAGCACTAGTTAAATGCTGTGTCTTCGTATGGTTCAACAAGGTATCCACTGCATGTGGAACCATTACCACCAACGTGTTGTCCATAACCAAACGAGCAGACTGTCGAATCGAAACAGCCGCTGCCGCCGTAGCTCTCAAGCAACTCGGCAACGCTCTAGCTGCAGGATCTAAAGTCGATGAGATGTAAGCACACGGACGTTGCTTATCGCCAAACTGCTGAGTCAAGACTGACAATGCACATCCCTCTCTCTCGTGGACATACAATGTGAAAGGCTTACTGTAGTCGGGGGTACCCAACACAGGAGCCGAACATAATGCATTACGCAATTCGGAAAAACTTTTCTGACAATCTTCAGACCACGGAATGGGATTCGGTGTATCTTTACAGGTCAATGCTACTAAAGGCTTGGCTAACAAAGAAAAATTAGGAATCCACTGTCTACAGTACGATGTAATACCCAAAAACGCACGTACTTCTCTCTGTGTCGTAGGCACACTCATTTTCGCAATAGCTTGAATTCTTTCTGGGGTCAGTTTCCTTCCCTCCTTCGATAAGAGGTGACCTAAGTAGGTTACTTCTTGTCGACAATATTGTAACTTGGAGAGAGAAACTTTGTGATGAAAATCAGACAGGTGGCGTAACTACGACAAAGTGTCTTCCCTACAAATCTCCTCAGTATCAGCGGCAACTAACAAATCATCAACGTATTGAATAAGGGCTGCACCATCAGGTAAAACCAACAGATCAAGTTGTGTCTTTAAAGCTTGACTATAGATCGATGGACTCTCGCAATAACCTTGAGGAGCGCGTTTAAAGCGGAAACTTCGTCCTCCTAAAGAGAATCCAAAAATGTCCCTACTTTCCATGTCAATCGGGATGCTGAAGAAAGCATTCTTCAAGTCAATCACCGAAAACCATGTGGCAGTAGTCGGAATCAGAGTCAACAAAGCTGTAATATCAGGCACAACCGGAAACTGTGGAACAACAATCTTGTTCACTTCGCGAAGATCGATGACAAATCTATATACAGGAGACTGTGAAGAATCAGTTCTCTTCAAAACAGGCAAAACAGGACTATTGCACACGTTACCTCTCGTTTCCTCAATCACACCCTTTCCGATCAGATCATAAATGATCGCTAAAAGTGCTCTCTCACCATCACTCAAGATACGATATTGTGGAATGCGTGGTAATTTAGCATTCGCCTTCAGTGTCACAACGTATGGGGGAATCTCCAATAGGCCTACATCATTCGGATCAGTAGCCCACAATGAATCTGGTAAAGAAGACAATTCCGGTGGAAGTCTGTCTTTCGACAGGTACATTGGAGAGATCACTCTCTCACCTAAAGTAAGATGTACTCCTGACGGAGAACAATACAGTGTCGCATACAATCTCTTCAATAAGTCCAATCCCAACAAATTCTCATTATAACCTGTAGTCAAAATGAGGGGTGCTTCCAACTTACGAAATCCAACAGAAAGAGACAACGGAGCAGAGATCGGATTTGTAACGGGGGCGCCAGAAAAACCTACGGAAACATTATCTAAGCCAGACAAAGGTGCGCCAGGGAGTTTAGAATGCATAATAGAACTCTTTGTAGCACCAGTATCTAACAGAAAAGGTTCTGACACACCTGATGCAATCACTTCAACATAAGGTCCACTCTGATCTACTGGAACTGAAACAACTCCCTCTCTTTGTCCATGGCTGTCCGAACAATCATTACCATTCACTTCGTCACCTTCAACATAGTAATCATCTACATAGTACTGTGCTGTCCTAACAGACGAACTTTGCTGCTGATCAAAACTATTCATCGAATTCTGTGGAGGCAAAGGACGTACGTTTTGTCTGCGACCTCTACCTCTAGGCACTTGTTGAGCACCTCTACCACGTACACCAGAAGCACCATTTGTGCGCTGCAACAAAACTGGGCAACTATTCTTGTAGTGGCCCTCTGCTTTACAATACGCACACTGATTAGGCCCATACGGAAAACGCTGTTGAGAAGACTCCTTCCTTTGCGAGTTTCCCGAATATTGCTGAGGTTGTTGATAATCGCGCTGACTATTAGTACGGGGTGGATAAGCTTGTTGTAGAAGAACTTTAGTCTTCAATTCCTTAGTCTTCTTATCCTCTTTCTCTAACTCATCTTTGCGCCTATTTTCATAGTACTGAGCCGTAGCTAAAACCTGCACTGACGTAGAGACTGGCCAAGCACTCTCGGAATCCTTCAACTTAGTGCACAACTCAGGAAGTAAATTATGTACAAACTTGTCAACGAACAATCTCTGGCCACCCTCGTTAGCCATATCCTGACCACTATGATCTACAAAAGTCTCTTCAAACCGCGTAAAGAAATCAGACACCGTCTCATCTTTCTTCTGCTTACATGCTGACAATTTATCCCAATTAACACGCACTTCGGGCCTCAAAGTCTTCATAAAAGTAATTATTCTACCAGGAAGTTCAGCAACCACATCTTCAGGCTTAGCACCTCCAACTTGTCTGTCATTCGCAGCAACAATATTAAACCAGGTATCACCCAATTCATGATCATGATCCGTATGTCGAATCACATTCCAGATACGCTGTGGAACAACGTTGCCAAACAACATGTCTATGTCCGCTAAATTCATGACGCACGAACCCACAGTTTGAGTGAGCTCTTTCTAATATCCCGCAGGATTTTTGCGCGGATCAGGTAAAGACTGCTTAAGAGCTAAGACTTCAGCACGCTTCCAAGGAACATGTACGCACACTCACTGAAAGTGCGCAACAACAGGTGGAACAGCATTTGCATCAGCAGGTCTCCAAACTGGAGGAACCTCTCGCATCGGATATTGACACGCTTTTCTCCTAACTGACAAATCAGGCTCAAACAACCGCTCGGAAGGAGCATTATTACGAAATGACAACAACGTCGACACCGCTCTCTCGATGTCGAGGAGACTCACAATCATCCCTTTCGCAAACTCGGAACGCACTCGATACAATTCTTCAGGAGCTTTACCCACTTCGTCAATCCGTTGTTCATGAAGGAACACACATATCATTTCAAAAACGTATCGTTGCTTTGGTGCTTTCCATTGCCGGAAAACATCCATAATACCCTCAAGATCATACTGGGAGGTATACGTAACCCATCTACGTGCCATATGATCCAAAACTACACGCTCATCTGTATCAGGCAATTGACTACCCGATTGTCTACTCTCACTCACAGGAGACATACCCAACTGTCCCAACAAAGGAGTAAAGAAATCAGAAACCGCAGCAGTCATTCGCTGTCGAGTAGAAGGAGAAGACGGAACAACAGTAGAAGAATCCAAAGCCGGAACAGAAGAAGCATTAAGGACAGGTGTAGGAGTAGCAGGAAAGAAGGAGGCAAAGTTGGCGGCCCCTGAGGAGGCTGCGCCAAAGGAACAGTAGCCAACAGAAAAGGAGCTGGCTGTGGAGGAATCGCAGGTGGCACAAGAACTGGATGTTGCACAGCCACAACTGGTGGCGGTGGTGCCGTAACACTCTGTGCATAAGGTGGCGGTGAACTCAGTAGATGCGACATTAAAGGATCTTTCGAAAGATCTGTCTTGTCTTTCTGCTCTTTAAGCGGCAACACTGGATAGCATCTATCTACCGCTAACTTCTTCGCTCTAAGCGTCTGTTCGCTTTCTTGCTCTTCCTCATTATCCCTAAACGCAACAGCAGCTATTACCATTGACCTTCCTTGTTCTCTTTTATTTTTCTTCGCTAATTTCATTTCTCTCTGTTTGGCTTCTTTGCGCCATATGCAAAAAGAGTCAAACATTGCCGGCCGGGCTTTCTTCTTAAAAAGTTTAACCTCCAGATTATCCAAAATCTCCGTGTCAAAACTACCATATTGGGGCCATTTTAAAACACCATCTTTCCTGGTGTATCGGATCCATACGTCATTATATGCGATGGGGCCTACGCCATGCTTCACATAGAGTTCATAGGTTGGAGTTCCAATCGGAGGAACCGGACACGAGTCCTCCAATCGGGAATCCCTATTACAACCAAGACAAAACAAATTTCCAAGTCTGCTAAGACCAGGCATATTCGCTCTCTAGTCTAGCTTCAAACTTCAAAGGATTATCGAATACGATAGTCTCGTGAATACACGAGTCCCTCGGCTTTGGTACTTGCAAGTTCCAAATAAAAGCGATCCCAAGGGGATACCAAAAACTAAGAACCAAACTAAGGACTGGGAGACGCTCCACTTATACTTAACTGAGGTATCGATGATCGATGACGTCAGCAGAAGACTCGTCTATCGTTTCGCACTACCAATCATCAAGGGTCCAAAACAGGGTAATAGTCAGGGCAGCAGTCCTTCGCAGCCGTCGGGAAGCGGGGAACCTCGCAGCAAAGACTTTCGGACCACGTCGACATACAGGGGTCGATGAAGTGGCGGCCTTCCTCCAGAATTTTCACACAAAGCTCCTCACGAACCTCTGGCTTGGACCGGTACCGCTGAAATCGCCCCACGTGGGCGCCAACTGAAGTACTGGGTTTTTAGAACCCAGCGGTGCCAGGGAACACACCCAAAGACTTCAAGTCCTTCCTGTTTCAGACTACAGAAACACAGAGTCTTCTAGGTGAAGTCAAAGATCGAATTTATTGGCTGCAGCCAGTAACAGGTATCCTAGAAGTACAACACAGTGTATATTCTCAGGAGACTGCTCAATCTTACAAAGCCAGCCTTCTTCTTTTATACAGAATATTATGCTTCAGGCAAACAGTCCTTATTTTACAGCTGACCATTCACATATTTTCACTACAAAAGAAAAGCAGAGTCATGATGACAAGCCCATATTTCAGTTTGTCCAGCCCATAATCAATTATCCGGCAAGGCCCAGTATTTTCATCTGATATCAACGGACCTCCAATAAAAACGGGCACCTCCTCCTCATAAAGCAAGTCATAAAGAAAGAAACAGGGACAGGTGTGCATAAGACTAGACATGGTTTGTGTGCGATGAAAGGGTTTATGATATGTTGTGCCTTGATACTAATCTCATTCGGCCACTGGGAAAGAAACTGGCCGAACAGGTTTGGCTTCAGGCAGTGAAGTCAGCTTGCCCAGGTCACAGAGGAGTCAGCAAAGGTATACGTGTCCTTCAGACTCGTTTTTAGCCTTAGTCATTTGCTTATGTGAGGGCAATTACAAAATGGCTGCCGTTCACAAAATGGAACCCAAAGGTTCAGAACGGAAATCCTTGAATACAGAGTGTTCCCATTGATCGATTCATGCGAAAACACTCAAACTCTACACTCGTCATTTGCGGTCCGCTGATACCAAAATCGTCATGATGCGATGACGTTTATAACACGGGTCCAGAATTCTCAGTACCACATGTCTACCTCTTTTGTATTATATGTGATTTCCGATTGTATGTATAATATGTGATAACTATGTACTGTAAAGTGCTCTAATACCCCCGTGGGTCATGTTTGCTCTATATAAAACGTATAAAACTTTATAAATAAATAAACAGTTGTTTATTAATTCAATAGACTTTGAAAATGACTAAGGCCTGCTACCCAAGTCATTCTTAATGGATTGGGGCCCTAGTAAAGTTTAAAATACCAGACTTATTGCTGTATGATGGTTAGTAGCTGTGGTGTTACTGACACTGGCAATGCTGAAAGGGGCAATGGGTAGTGCAAGCTGCAGTGGTTACCAGACGACGGCAGTGACAAAATCAGCACTGCACATCCTACCCCACTAATCGCTGCCATCTTGTGCAAATACGTTTCACAAGCCTCCTTCAGAGTACCCCAGGGCTCCATCATTTATCCTATGCTCTTTGACCTCAAAATTGAGTCTTTCGGATCTATTGTTGTAGATATGCAACAAGGTCTATCAATTCGTAGATGACACCCAAGCGTAACTAAAAATATTGTTGCGCCCTCAAATCCAGCCACAATCTCATCCAATCTTAGATCTCAACTAACTTCCTGATGCTAAATCTCAGAAAGACCTCCTGTTTGCCAACAGTACCATACAACCCGAGATTCGAGCTGACTCCCCATCTCAAACCTACTAGGCTTCACTACCCCCCACCCGCAGTTGGCAGACCATGCACAATATCTGGACTTCCCCCTCAACACAGACCCCTCAATCAAGTAACACATTGCATCAAAGACCAAGATAGTTCAGTTCCAACTCTCCCTCTTGAAGAAAGTGAAGCGTTTTCTCACAGAAGACTTCGGAAAAACTGTACAAACCTCTCCCATCTGGATGGAGGCAATACCATACTCGGTGGTCTCACCGATACCACTCTGGAACCCCAGAAAGATATCCTAAATGCAAAACCATGGCTCATCAACAGCTGAATACATTTGAACACATTACGACCTTGTTAAAGACCTGCACTGGCTCCTCTCTACAGTTATATTAAAAAACAAGTCCCCAGCTTACCTGACAAACAAAGCAGACATATGTAGGAGATAACATCAGAGCAGAATCCTGAATACCACCTGATTGGAGACAGAATACTGCAAAGAAGAAAAAATCAGAAGGTAAACCTTCTCTGTTCATGTACCCATGAACTAGAACAGCATCCCTGTCCCTGTCTATGTTATGTTCTGTTATGTTATGTTATTAATGATTTTGTATAGCGCTCAGCTACTCCGAGGAGTGTCCCGGCGCTTTAAAAAACCTGATGCGATTGTTGGGAGCAGTGGAGGGACAGGAAACTATTGAACAAAGAGCCAGGACTTTAATTCTTTCCTAAAAGTCAACAAATTCGTGTTTTTCCTCAAAGGAGCTAGCAAGGAGTTCCATAGCTTGGGTGCCAGATAACGGAAGGAGCGACCCCCGATCCGGGCTCGACGTATGGATGGAACAAATGCCAAGGCCAGAGAGGCTGACCTCAGCGTTCTGGGCGGCATGTAGAAGGCCAGTCGATTTCTAATATATTTTGCTCCAGAGTCATGAAGTGCTTTAAAAGCTAGTGTAAGTGCCTTGAAGGCCACCCGTTTCTTAATTGGGAGCCAATGCAATTTTTCCAATAGCTCTTTTGCGCTGGTTCTACGATGAAGGCCATAAATGGCTCTAGCAGCCGAATTCTGCACTACCTGTAAGCGTGATAACAGGTATTCAGATTCAGGCATGCCCAGGTAGAGGACGTTGGAATAATCCAAGCGGGCGCCTATCAAGGCCTGTACAGTGACTTTTTGATGAGCAAGAGAGAGCATAGGAAGGAATTTCCTAAGCATTTTCAAAATGCCGAAACTCTTTCCAATAAGACCTAGGATCTGAGGTTTCAGAGTAAGACCCTCATCAATCTTCACTCCCAGATTCTTTGCCCTGGAGAAAGCAGCCGACGGAGGAAACATGGCCGGAGGCCACCAAGACTGCCATCTGAGATCGGTGGGACAGCCAAAAAACAGCAGCTCCGATTTATCGGAGTTGCATTTGAGGCTATGATGTTCAAACCATTCAAACACTGCCCCCAGGCAGCCTCTGATATACACACCGTCAAAGTCCAAGCCCTTCTTGCAGGTGAAGAGAAGCTGGGTGTCATCAGCGTAAGAAACGATTTGGGCACCGAAGGACTCTGCCAAGGCACACCTGAGGCACACCAACCTCCAATGGCGGCACTTCAGCAGAGAACGGGGGGGCCCAGACCATTTAGCGGCGGCCCGTTAAGAAGGACTTAAACCAGCTGAACACCGCTCCCCGTAGCCCGATCTCCCAGAGTCTTAAAAGAAGACCGCCATGGGGAACGGTGTCGAAGGCCGCCGACAAGTCCATCACCACCCCCTTTTCTGAATCGTTTTTGGCCACTATAGGTGTGGCAGGGTATACTCAGACATGAGTCCCTTTCTCACTGCACCATCAGGATTCAAGCAAGCCGGGCCGAAGACGGCTGAAATGCCAGAAACCAGTTCCCGGTAGCTTGTCTCCTTTCTGGTGAAGAATTGGCTTGGTAGTTTAGTCTGCCCTGTTCCCATGATGCACTGGGCCAGGGACAAACTGATTTGCATATAGCCAGGTTCTGAGCTGGGATGGTGCAGTGAGATAAATAACAGTGATGGATCAAGCCCTGATCTTTGGACTGGGTAAGAGTGGTCTGCTTAACCCCTTGGCTGCGGAAGTAATTCCGCCTCAGCGCTAGGGTGGAGGGGGGCTGCGAGGCGCCGCCATGCTCGTGATGGAACCACTCCGCACGAGCCTTGGGCGCGCTGTGCTTGTGACGAAGTGGTTCCGTCACGGCCCCGCCCGCTCAATAGAACGCTCAGCAAAGCCACAAAATCGCTGCCGCGCAGGCATGGCGGCCGGGCCGTGCCGGAACCACTCTGTCATTAGAATAGCCGGTCCGTGGCTGGTGACGGAGTGGTTCCGTCACCAGCATGCAAAGGGTTAATTCAGACACTCTGTTCATCACCACCCCCTTTCCTGAATCGTTTTTGGCCACTATAGGTGTGGCAGGGTATACTCAGACATGAGTCCCTTTCTCACTGCACCATCAGGATTCAAGCAAGCCGGGCCGAAGACGGCTGAAATGCCAGAAACCGGTCCCCGGTAGCTTGTCTCCTTTCTGGTGAAGAATTGGCTTGGTAGTTTAGTCTGCCCTGTTCCCATGATGCACTGGGCAAGGGACAGACTGATTTGCATATAGCCAGGTTCTGAGCTGGGATGGTGCAGTGAGATAAATAACAGTGATGAATCAAGCCCTGATCTTTGGACTGGGTAAGAGTGGTCTGCTTAATTCAGACACTCTGTTCATCACCACCCCCTTTTCTGAATCGTTTATGGCCATTATAGGTGTGGCAGGGTATACTCAGACATGAGTCCCTTTCTCACTGCACCATCAGGATTCAAGCAAGCCGGGCCGAAGACGGCTGAAATGCCAGAAACCGGTCCCCGGTAGCTTGTCTCCTTTCTGGTGAAGAATTGGCTTGGTAGTTTAGTCCTCCCTGTTCCCATGATGCACTGGGCCAGGGACAGACTGATTTGCATATAGCCAGGTTCTGAGCTGGGATGGTGCAGTGAGATAAATAACAGTGATGGATCAAGCCCTGATCTTTGGACTGGGTAAGAGTGGTCTGCTTAATTCAGAGGCTCTGTTCATCACCACCCCCTTTTCTGAAGTCCAGCATCACCAGCATGGCTTTTCCACCTTCGTCTAACACCTCACGGATGGCATCAGTGACTTCAAGGAGTGCGGTCTCCGTACTCATGTTGGCACGGAAACCCGACTGGGAGTCATGAAGGATGTTGTTACATTCCAAGAAGTTGGAGAGAGAGATGTGGACATGCTTCTCCACCACTTTTGCCAGTGACGGGAGGAGGGAGATGGGCCTGTAGTTGGCATAGGCCAAAGGATCAAGATTAGGCTTCTTTAACAACGGCAGAATCAGGGCGTGCTTCCAGGCCTGAGGGACCTCACCCATGCTCAAGGAGAGATTGAGCACCGGATTGATGAACAAATTGATCTATGTCTATGTAATGATTCTGTTGAGTGCATATTTCACCCATAGGTCTCATAGCGCTTTGCCGAGACTCAGAACAGACAAAGGAGGACCAGAGGAAAAGAGGTGGGTTAAAAAAGCCACGTCTTGACGGACTTACGGAGCTTCTGGTGTTCAGTCTCCAGCCGAAGGTGAAGTGGCAGGGAGTTCCAAAGAGTGGGAGCCAGTTTTGAAAATGATCTGCCACCGTTTCTGACTGTGCGAACCTTGGGAATTATTAAAAGATGTTTATTAGCGGAACGAAGAGTTCTAGCTGATTGATATATTTTCAATTTGTTTACAATATACTGAGGGCCCTGTCCGTTGACAGTTTTATGGACAAGACAACAGATTTTAAAATCAATCCACTTCTTAATAGGTAGCCAGGGGAGGACTTTTATTGATATTGATATTGAAATGTATTTGTAGAGCGCTCGTTCGCCCGGGGGCTTCATGGCGCTATAGACAGGGACACAACGCATCAGTCAGAGAAAGCAAAAAGGAGCTCATCGGAACGCTTGGGAGAAAAGCCATGTTTTGAGGGAGTGTCTGAAACTGAGAATGTTTTCACACGTTTTAAGGTGAAAAGGGAGGGAGTTCCAGAAGGCCGCCGCAAGATGGTCAAAGCAACAACCTCCAAGACGCTTCCTTTTGTAAGTAGGAACAGTCAGAAGATGTTTATGCATAGAGCGAAGATTCCTGGAGGGGTCATATTTTTTGAACAGATCTCTGATGAATATGGGGCCGGATTGGTGTAAGGACTTAAATAAAATACAACCAGTCTTGAAAGCCACCCGTTGCTCAACAGGCAGCCAGTGTAGTTGTTTTAGGCCCAGTCTGACAGACTGCCTCCTAGGTAGATTCAGAATGAGTCTGGCTGCCTGATTCTGAATCAGCTGGAGGCGTTTTAACTCGCCGACCTGGAGCCCAAGGTAAAGACTATTAGAGAAATCCAGTCTAGACAGAACCAGGGAGATGACAATCTGTGTGAGCGCTTCCAGAGAGAAGAAACGAGCAATTTTCTTAATTTTCTTCAGCTGAAAAAGGCTGGAAGACACCACTGCACTGACCTGCCTTTTCAGAGAGAGATCTTCGCTAAGAAAAATTCCTAGGCTCTTAACTGAGGGCGATTTAGAGGGTGGGGCTCCCATGCTGGCAGGCCAAAAGCCAGGGTTCCAACTGAGTGCACTCTGCCCAGGCAAGACCAACTCAGTCTTGCCTGGGTTGAGCTTCAGGTGACTGCAGCTCATCCAACTCAGGATGTGAGACATGGTGTTTTGAAACACTACCACTGAGTCCTCGGTGTTTAGGGGAAAGATGAGCTGCAGATCATCTGCGTAGTTGAAAATGGTGACTCTAGTGTCCCTAAGGGAATACAACAGGGGGCGTAAATATAAATTAAAAAGTAGCGGTGACAAGGACGAACCCTGAGGAACTCCGCAAGTAGTAGGGATAGTGGGGGCCGTGAAGGGGCCCAACCTCACGGATTGGGTACGGCCAGTAATGAAAGAGCGAATCCAGCTCAGCGCAGAGCCCCTGAGACCGGCCTGTTCGACACGGTTGACCAAGATGGTATAGTCAACCGTGTCGAATGCCGCAGATAGATCTAATAGTACCAGAGCCTGGTGGATCCCCTCATCGGCATTCCGCCTCAAGGTGTTCTGAACTGAGACGATGACAGCTTCAGTAGAATGAAGAGGGCGGAAGCCAGCCTGGTTGGGCGCAAGGTACTGTGATTCTTCCAAAAATTTGGACATGCTATCACAAACATGGGCCTCCAATATTTTGGCACAGTACGGCAGCAAGGAAATGGGCCTGTAATTGAGAGGATCCGATGGATTAGCCCCAGCCTTTTCCAGCAAAGGGATGAGAAGAGCTTTTTTAAAACTGGCAGGGACCAAACCCTGTGAGAGGGATCCATTCATCATGGAAAGCATGCTCTCAGGGATGGCGGCTCCCACTTCCCGCAAGATGTAGGGAGGGCATATGTCATCAGGGGAACCAGATTTAACTTTGAGGAGGAGTTTAGATAAAAAGGCAGCATCAATGGAGGGGAAAGATTCCAGAGTGGAAGGATTGTAAAAAATATCAGCCGGGGAAAAAGGGGATGAGGTGGTGACAATGCTTTGCTTTATGGTACAAATCTTATTGAAAAAGAAGGTATTTAGTGTGTTGCAGAGATCCTGAGTGGGAGCCGCAGCTAGGGAAGTTCTATTACTGCCACTAAGACTCTCCACAATGTTGAATAAATCTCTAGATTTATTGCGAGATTGAAGAATTTGCTCAGAGAAATAGTCGGTTTTGTGCTTCTGAATGAGTTTCTGGTACTCCTTTCGTGCCTTGCAATAATCAGCCTTGTCAGAATCTGAGTACGCCGACCGCCACTTACGCTCCTTCTGACGAACTAGTAGCTTTAAGGCTTTAAGATGAGATGTAAACCATCTGTGAGCGTCATGGGTGCGGGAGCGGGGAAAGTTGGAGCAGGGAGCGTGAACATTAGCAGCCTGAAGTAGCCAACTGGAAAAGGCTTCTTCATACCCCTCAATATCCTGATCAAATAAGGGGAGGGATAGAGTTAAGGTGTCAATGAAGGCAGGGAGGTCAGCGTGCTTCCAGAGTCTGACTTTCCCTCCTTGCTGAGGCGGCTGTTTCCTGTTCTCAATGATGGTAATGGAGAAATCAATCAGAAAATGGTCTGACCAGATACACGGGGTGATGGAGTTGATGGTAAGAGGGATATCCTGCGACCAAATCTGGTCGAGACTGTGTCCCTTTTTGTGGGTGGGGAGGTGTATCTGCTGGATGAGATTCATGTCCAAAAGAGTTTCCTTCAGTGCGGCTGCCTGCCCAACCAGCTCAGCAGAGTCCAGCCAGAGGTTGAAGTCACCCAGCAACACAATTTTCTTATGACTAATTATCAGAGGGACCAAAGATTCTGCCAAGGATGCCGCGAATGTAGGCATACTTTGGGGAGGGCGATAAATGAGGACCATAAGTAAGGATCCGCTATTAGTGTCCATCCTAAAAATCATATTGTCCGAACCTATAAGGTCGAAGGATGGAAGAGGGGAGAAGATGTGGTTTTTTAATATGATTGCAGCAACTCCTCCACCCCTTTTGTTGGCAGCTCTGTCCTCAGCTCTGTTTAGGCTATGAGCAGGGCGGGGAGGACAAGAGGGAAGGTTTAAAACCAGTCTAGCTGCGGTGTTCTGGAGAACCTGGAGCTTAGAAAGGTGTTCTTCATTAATGGATGCGAGTAGGGCATTGCCATAGTCTAATCGACTAATGATTAAACCCTGAATCAGTGGCATACGGGATGGTGATGGGACCCATTTAACAAATTTGTGGAGGGCACGCATTAGCCCATAGCAAGTGCGCCCAACTTGATTGACATGCTCCCGCATGGAGAGTTTATTGCCAATCATTACTCCAAGGTTGCGCGCTGTTTCCTTCGGAGAGGGGCAGGTACCCAAGGTAGTGGCCTGTCAACATCAGATCAACACCTAATCTCCTGTAATTCAGTATAAAAGCTGGAACACTTGTCTTCAAAGAGCACTGTCTTGGACTCGACTGTCTCCTCTTGACCTTTCCACAATAATGATATCTTCCTGGGGCCATGCCTCCTGTTCGGCACTCCAAAGATGTAACTCTAGGTTTGCCCTCTACGAATATCAACAAATACATGATTGTCTATCAGGTTATTTAGAATGAAACCCTTTGGTCTCCATCCTTTTCGGCAACTAAGGTGATGGGAAATGTCTGGGGCCCATATTTTATATTCAAAATTACTACTAAAAGGTGGGTTGTGGTGGAGGTTCATCATGACAAGAAATATATCAATACAGTTCACAATAATATTGCAAGACAGAAAGCCTGCTAGGTGAGTGACAGATTGGCACATTAGGGGAATAGAGGACTATGATGGACTGGCTGTCATATAACAGAAGTGTGATTTATGATGCAAAAGCTGGCATATAATGGGATCGCGGGCACATGATACTAACTGTGGCTCATGATGGGAAGCCTGGTACCTGAGAGAAAGATCTGAAAGGAAGGCTGGCACATGAAAGGAAGGCTGCCACATGATGGGAAGCCTGGTGGTACATTACCAAAAGCCGTGAAAGGAAGGCTGGCACATTATTAGGAGGCTGGCACACGATGGGAAGCCTGGCACATGACAGAAAGCCCTGAAAGGAAGAGTGGCACATGATGGGAAGCCCTGAAATGAAGACTGGCACATGAATGGGAGGCTGGCACATGACAGACAGCCCTGAAAGGAAGAGTGGCACATGAATAGGAAGCTGGCACATGATGGGAAGCCCTGAAAGGAAGGCTGACACATGATGGGAAGTGTGGCACATGCCAGAAAGCCCTGAAAGGAAGGTTGGCACATGAATGGGATGCTGGCACATGGATGGGAGGCTGGCACATGATGGGGCGCCTAGCATACGACAGAAATCCCTGAAATGAAGAGTGGCACATGATTGGGAGGCTGGCACATGATGGGAAGCCTGGCACATGACAGAAAGCCCTGAAAAGAATAGCGGCACATGAATGGGAAGCTGGCACATGAGAGGAAGCCCTGAAAGGAAGGCTGTCACATGAATGGGAGGCTGGTACATGATGGGAAGCCTGGCACATGACAGGAAGCCCTGAAAGGAAGGCTGTCACATAAATGGGAGGCTGGCACATGATGGGAAGCCTGACACATGACAGAAAGCCCTGAAAGGAAGGCTGGCATATGAATGGGAGGTGGCACATGATGGGAAGCCTGGCACATGACAGAAAGCCCTGAAAGGAAGAGTGGCACATGAATGGGAAGCTGGCACATGATGGGAAGCCCTGAAATGAAGGCTGGCACATGAATGGGAGGCTGGCACATGACAAAAAGCCCTGAAAGGAAGAGTAGTACATGAATGGGAAGCTGGCACATGATGGGAAGCCCTGAAAGGAAGGCTGACACATGATGGGAAGTGTGGCACTTGGCAGAAAGCCCTAAAAGGAAGGCTGTCAAATGAATGGGAGGCTGGCACATGATGGGAAGCCTGACTATGACAGAAAGCCCTGAAAGGAAGGCTGGCACATGATTGGGAGGCTGGCACATGATGGGAAGCCTGGCACATGACAGGAAGCCCTGAAAGGAAGAGTGGCACATGAATGGGAAGCTGGCACATGATGGGAAGCCCTGAAATGAAGGCTGGCACATGAATGGGAGGCTGGCACATGACAGAAAGCCCTCAAAAGGCTGATGGGAAGCCCTGAAAGGAAGGCTGACACATGAATGGGGTCTGGCACATGAATGGGAGGCTGGCACATGATGGGACGCCTCGCATATCACAGAAAGCCCTGAAAAGAATAGTAGAACAAGGAACAATATCCCAACAGGTAGTATTCAATAGGAGTCCGTACCTCTCTGGTACTAACTTTCTGATCTCATTCAATAGATCTTATCTGTGTATCACTCTTTAGGATACATAAGTTTCACGTTTCAAGTTTAACATTTGTATAGCGCACTACTCACCCAGGGGTCTCAAGGTGCTTGAGGGAGGAGGGGTAGTTTACTTATCGAATATCCAAGTTTTTAGTTGCTTTCTGAAGGAGAGGTGGTTCTGTGTAAGGCGGAGGTGGGGGGGGAGAGAGTTCCAGGTTTTGGCCGCTAAGTAGGAGAAGGATCTTCCCCCCATGGTGGATCTATGGATCCGCGGAATTGCGGCGAGGGCTTGATTGGACGATCGTAGTTGGCGGGTGGGGGTGTAAAAGGACAGGCGCGTGTTGAGGCATTCGGGTCCTAGGTCGTAGAGGGCTTTGTGTGCATGGGTGAGGAGACGGAACGTTATTCTCTTGTTGACGGGGAGCCAATGGAGGTCTTTCAGGTGACTGGAAATGTGAGCTTGGCGGGGGAGGTCTAGTATGAGTCTAGCTGAGGCGTTTTGGATGCGTTGGAGTTTTTTCTGTAGTTTGGCTGTGGTTCCGGCGTAGAGGGTGTTTCCGTAATCCAGTCTGCTTGTGACCAGTGCGCGGGTGACCGTTTTTCTTGTTTCGTTTTTCTTGTTTGTGTCTAAGGAGACCTTAACTTACTCAGAAGAATATATTCAGTCCTGTTTGGTTGGTCCCTCACTTCTCTCCCGACCACCCTCCTTACCCACTACCTCTAGCACCCCTAACACCTCCCGTGCCCTACTAGACAAACTAGAAAAACTTAAGAAGAAACAGATTTGAACAGAGCTCCATGCACGCATGTTGACGGACTATCTGAGATCAGGAGTGATCCCGGAAGGCCTACAAATCCGCAACACCCCAGCCATTTTCACGGCGGATCCTAAGTTTATAACCAGCTTCAGACATTTAGCAACTACCTGTTCCCGTCACTGGATGGTTCTTGGCATAGATACCGCCATAGAACGCAGCCGACTGGAATTAGAGGAGATCACAGAACTTGAAAAACTCATATTGGAGGACCCCTCTGTCACGGACGCCAAGAACCTCCTTGACAAAATCAATACGACTAATTCCACCTTCAATACGTTTGAACTCAACAAAAAAAACAACAAAATACAGAAAGACATCAAGTATTGCAAAGTCGAACAGACCTATCCCTACTTGAGTGACGAATTTTTCAACACCCCATACATCCCACCAAAAACACGGAATTGGGGACGCTTTCACAACAACCAGAGGGTAACTTTCTCGGATTCGTCCAATACCTCGGCAGAAGACTCAGACTCTGGCAATGCTCCGAGCACTTCGGGAACGGGCAACCGACCACAACCTCTACTTCCCCCCGGTTTTTAGGACGCGGCCAACCACCACTTCCAAATCGCCCAGTCAGGAACCGCCAATTTTAACCGCAACTTGCAGGCGAACGACAAACACGCAACCGGTATTACCAATGGGGACCACCACAGTGAACATACCTGACCCTAGAACAATGCCAGACCTCTCAATACCAATTTTCAATCTGTCTGACCATGTGTTAAGCCGTGATGAAACTACCCTGTTCGCACGAGGACTCACTTTTGTACCGACTGAGCGCACAAACTATCTTGAACTCCAGACAGACCTTTTGAAAATTTTCAGACGCATAAGATTAAAACAATTTTTCTCTGACAAACCCGACTCTCCCAGCACGCTGACATCACCATTCCATCCACCCTCAACCTTCAATCCTCCCTCGCTTGCTATGCCTCCCGAAATTTTAACATTCAAACGTCTGGTGATGAAAGATGTCTTGAATCTCAAGTCCCAATCTCACTACATTCCATACAATCTTCCCCTTTGTGAGAAACAAGCACTGCTTACACTGAAAAACATCCCCAGGATCATCATTAAACCAGCAGACAAAGGGGGAGGAATTGTAGTCATGGACATCAACAAATATGACCAAGAGATACAACGTCAATTGGCTGACCGTCGCTATTACCGACCCCTCACCAAGGATCCCTTGGATGACATAAGATCCCAAATACAAAGTTTCACCAGTCATGCAAGGGAACTAAACATTATCACCAAGAAAGAGTGCGACTTTTTGATCAACCCCAGCCCCCGCACCCCAGTCATATATGTCCTGCCTAAAATCCATAAGGACAGTACCAATCCCCCAGGACGCCCCATTGTCTCTGGTTGTGGGTCCATCCTTGAACCCCTGGGGAAATACATCAATGCTTGTGAGAAGTTGGCCTGGTATATAATGCTCACCAATTCTTAGTGATCACTTTGTACCATGCCAAGCAACCCTTATGATGATGGTTGTAATTCAACCTTGTAGACCAGTTATCCTAGTGGTAACGTGGACAAAGCAGTCTTAGGCTAAACTCTGAAAGGCATGTGAAGCCAGCTGTTATACCATACACAACCCCCTTGAATACCAAATGAAAGGGACACCACACAGATATATATTGAAAATATATATTGATTTATTAACTATAAAATCCCCTGGACTCTTTATGAGCACAGAAGCACAAGCGTTAAATCACAAGACAGTTTAAAATACACAAAAGTTGCACAATATGGATGAGCCCTAGGGGCCACCTAAACCATATACTAAGAAAGTGGTATAAGAGATACCAGGAGGAAAGTGAAGAGGCCTAGGGCCTTGGGAATCGCTGGAGCTATTCGAGACTGGCAATGACTAAGTCGGGAAAGGCCCACGGGACTCGGGTGCAGTGTTCAAAGTGCACGCACTTCTCAATACAAAGTCTATGGTGCGTAAAAAGCACAAAGTTAGAAAGTTAGGAACCTTCCGAGTGACCTACGGAGCTGAAACTTAAAACACAGGCCCTTGGGATGTGTACCAGTGCAGGAGCACCGGCGGAGCTGAGTTACCTCACCCACAGGAAGCGGGTGCACAGGGTCGAAGCTGTGTCGGGTTTCGTCACGCTGGTCGATGGTGCTTGGAGCTGAAGATGCTGCAGGCGGCTCGATGAGAAGAGTTCCGGTGGATCCAAGGGTGGATCTGAAGATGTGAAGACCTGAAAGCAGAGGGGACAGTGTTCAAAGTCACTAGCCAGTGACTACCGTGGAACCAGATTGGAACCAGGCGATGTCGGGTGCAAACAGGCGTTGTCTGGTAGCTTCTTTCTGCAGCCACGTGGATACCCGGGGTCGAGGACGTCCAGGAGTCGGTCACGAGCTGTCCCACGTAGACTTCTCGCTGTTGGCGGTGTCGGCGACCTGATCGGAGCAAACAGGCCTTGGCAAATGCAAGCCACGCAGAAGTTGAAAGATGCTGTTCACTCGGACCAGCAAGGTCAGAGCGGGTGCTCCTTTTCACAGGAGCTTGGGTAGGTCTGGAGCAACCAGACCTGCTGTGTAAATCTTCGGGTTCGTTGCCAAGATGGCCGCTGGCCGCGTGGCTAGTGGCCGGGATGGCGCATCGAGTGGCACAATGCAAAAGGGCCCCACGCAGATCGTGGAGATGCTGGAGGGCTGATCTTCGGTGCAAGGGCTGCTCGGTGGTGGGGGTTCTCAATCCCCAAAGCACAACGTCGAGGATGCCTCAGAAGCTGCGCAGTCAGCTTTTCGAGTGTCTTTCAAGAGGTCCGGTCCCACGTCACTCGGTGCCTCCACGGGTCCCTTCTTCGCAGGGACTGTGGATCAGGCTCTGAGAAGTCTGGGAGTCTGGTTCTTGTTGGGCTCTGGGCTCGGTCTCCGGCGGGAGGCGGCGGCAAAGCAGACGTCGAGTTGCTGGTTGGTACCTGTGTTCACAGGGTGGCCACTCCTAGGCCACAAGGGAGATTCTCTTCAGTCTTCTGTGCAGCAGAATGTCGAAGTCCAGTATTCTTCTTGTTTAAATTTGATTTCGGGATGATCTGCTGTGCAATGGCACTGCTCCCCCTCTTATTCCCAAACTGGGGGTGGATCACCTACTAGGTCCCTCCTCTGGGAGGAACCAGGAAGGGGGGCGGTTACACCCCCTTTCCTTTGTCCAGCTCCACGCCAGGACTGGGGCTGGAAGGCCCCAGAACCGGTTTGGACTGGCCTATGCACGGGGACACCTTGTGTGCCCCGGGCATGTCTGATTCTATTCAGCCCTGTCCTACCCAATACACAAAATCCTGTCTGGGGTGGTGCTCGCACCTCCCAAGGCAGGAAACCCTTTGTCCAGGCCACCATCTGCCGAGTTTCGGTCAGCAGCAGGAGGCCAGACTTGTGTCTGTGGTGGCAGCGTCCATTTTGTGAAGCTGAGGCTCTGTTTAACTTTAACCGGGGTTAAGGCTACACACATGTCGTGTCCCTCTAGAAGGGTGGAATGCTATCCCCGTCGCCAGAATTGGCGAGGGGATAGTATTCCAATTCGTATGACACCTTACTCGACATGTTTTGATAAAGCCAAACCAAAGATAGCATTTAACCGCGAGGATTATAATGCACTTAAGAGTATATGGTATGGCAATATCCCGGAACAGCTTAGGGAGTTGTTCCCGACAGCTGCAGACAGGCTCAGCTCATGCTAGAGCACCATCTCACATATTTCCAAGCACTCTGCCTCCAGGATTGATGAGGCCTTCCATAGGAGTGGCTGATAGGAACATATGTGTCCAGTTTAGGGTTAGGCACAGACATACTGTACCTAAGTAAGAGGTGACTACACCAACTTACCCCAGCTGAGTGATCAGCCAGTTGTGTCAAATATGGAGGCCAGGCCAGGGGTGGCACAATACATGCTGCAGCCCCTGGCAGGCCTTGGCTACACCTATGCCCTGGGTACCTATGGTACACTGTTACAGGGGCCTATAAGGTGAACCAATTCCAATTGTGTTATGCACCTAAGGTACATGGAGTCCATTTTAAGGAGAGAGCAATCAGCCTGGGGCCCTGAATAGCAGGATCCCAGGCCAACTAAGTCAAAAACCAGCTAAACACCAGGCAAAAAGTTTGGGGGCAACCATAGTCAGATATCCACCTTCCTACATAACCCCCCCCCCCCCCAAACGAAAGGAGATAAGGCTATCCTTGACCAGGTAAGCCTATATTGCCTAAGTGGCCATATAAGGAAGTGCCAGCTCTGGCTTGGTAACCCCCTGTCTCATGGTCCACTAAGAAATCCCTCACCCTAAGGGTATCTGAGGGTCTCCACCATAGGGAATCTCTACCTGTGGTGTGTCTTTGCAAAGTCAAAGGCTGGTGTTGAGATGGAGTACTGAAGTGAGTTTCCTCTGTAGGGCTCAGCTTCCTCCAATCACTCTCCACCATGTGTGCCTTTCTTTCTTTGACTGAGTTGCACTGTGCTCTCAGGGTCAACCTCTGGCTACCTAAAGCTGGAGGCTGAGTCCCTCTGTTTGGCTTACTGGAGGGACAGTTCAGGTTTGGGCCCTTAGGGTCCCAGGTTTGGCTGTGCCCAACAATATCCATCTGGGGGAGGTCCCTAACTACTTTTAAGGGGGATCCCTCAGGAGTTTTTAAAGTTTGCACCTCACTAGGGCTACTAGTTTTGGTGCCCCTAATCTGTTGATGGGGGTGCTTTATTTGACAGGGGGCCCTTTGGGTCTCACTGTCCTTCTTGTCCTCTGCAGCCCTGGGCTGAGTAAGGCAAGGTAGAGAGGGGCAGGTTACCTGCTCCAGACTGGGTCCCACCTGAGAAGGGTCCACTGCCATCAGAGGCTCTGTTAGGCCAGGCCTAACAACCTCTGGGACAGTTCCTTCATCAGGGGTAAGATCAGTTCCCTGAGGAGGCTGATCCTTTCCTAAAGTCTGGTGGGAGGGAGATTTCTCTTCCTCCTCAATGCTCTCTGTTTGGGTGGAGTGATCCATCATTTCAGGCTTCACTACCCATGTATCAGTTTGAGTTTGGGCTGTGGCCATCACAGCCCCACCAACCTTTTCAGGAGGAGACTCAGTTTGGGTATGGGCTGTTACTAGTACAGCCCTGCTACTCTTTCCAGGAGGGAAGTTATCTAAAGATGGGGCTGAGGTTTGCTCAGCCCTCCCAACCTTTTCAGGAAGGACATCTTGAATTGGGGCTGTAGCCATTACAGCCCCACTAACCTTTCCATGGAGATTTACCATTCTAGAATGGGTTTGCTGTTCAACCTCAGCCCAGGCTGAGATTTCCAAATCATTACCCAGTAGGCAATCTACAGGCAAGTTTGCTGACACTGCCACTCTCTTTGGGCCAGTGACACCTCCCCAGCTAAGATTGACTACTGCCATGGGATGATTGGATTCTATGCCATCAATGTTTGTCACCTGATATTTGGGATCAGGTAAAAGTTGCCTTGAGGGGACTAGACATTCAGCCACCATGGTGATGCTAGCCCCTGTGTCTCTGATGGCCTCAACTTTCAAGCCATTGATGAGGGGCTCCTGTCTATACTTGCTCAAAGTGTTTGGGCAAGCTGTGAAATTGGCAAACCCCATGCCAGTCTCATAGACAAGAGTATCTGAGTTAGGGGACCTGGATAGGCCAGAGTCCACCTGTCCTCCAAAAGTAAACCCACCCAAATTCTTGGGGGTGCTCCCACCACCTGGGGGACCACTGCTAACAGTGACAGGAGGTGTTGGAGCCTTACCTGGAGGTATATTCTCCTTATTGCCATTCTTGGGACAACAGCTATCTGTTTTGTAATGCCCCACCTGTTTAAAGGTATGACAATAAGGCTTTTTCTGGGATGTAGAAGTGTCTTGGGACCCACCCCCATTCTTGGAGTTTTGGGGCCCTGGGGAAGTCTTTTCCTTACTTTTATCCCCACCCTTCTCTTGAGGCTTGGTAGTCTCTTTCTTTTGGTCACCACCCTGGTTCTTAGGCCTGATCCTGGTTCTGACACATTTGTCTGCCCTCCTACCCAATTCTTGTGGGGAGGTCAGATCAGAGTCAACCAGGTGCTGATGTAGAAGCTGATTTTGACAATTACTTAAGATTTGCTCTCTCATAATTAAATTATACAATCCTGTATAGTCAGTAACCTTACTTCCCAGCAACCAGCCCTCCAGAGCCTTAGTGGCACACTCAACAAATTCAGACCAGTCCTGAGTCTGTGTCTTCTGGGTGTCTCTGAACATTAACCTGTACTGTTCAGTGGTTAAGCCTAACCCATCAATCAGAGCACTCTTCAGGACCAGGTAGTTTCTAGAATCCCCATCACTAACTGTGAGGAGTCTGTCTCGGCCTCTACCTTCAAAGGAGAGCCACAAGATTGCTGCCCACTGCTCCTGAGGGATCTGCTGTACTCTGCAGGCTCTCTCCATTGCAGTAATCCATTTATGGATATCATCCCCAGCTTTGTAGGGGGGCACAATCTTACTCAGGTTTCTATTATCAAAAGACCTGTCTTTATCCTTGTGGATATTGCTGCCACCAGTGGGTTCTATTACCCCACTCTCTCTAGGCTGTCTTGCTCTAGCAAGTTTCTCCTTAGCCAGGGCAACCTCTAACTCTTGCCTCTGGATCCTAAGCTCAGCCTCTCTCATCTTGGCCTCATGTTCCCTTCTCTGAGGGCTAGTCATCTCCTTTCTGGAGTGACCATGAGAGCCTCTAGAGACATGGGAGGTATTGGATTCACCTGAGTGATGCCTCCTCCTCCTATGGCCCTGGTTAAGTCCACCTGGGGTTCTGAATGGGTTGTTACCTGATTCATTCCCAAGTTGACTTAAGTTAGCCTGGTTCAGTCTACTGACCAGTACCTGACTATCTCTGTCATCATCTGACTCACTGCTTTCCACCTCCTCCTCCTCTTCTTCTTCCTCTACATCTACCTGAGGAGCTCCAGTGGTGGAGGCTTCCTCATCTACCAGGATGATAGGGGCAGGTGTGTCTACAGTGTCATCCTCTGAAGGATGGCCTCCTTCAGCATCCCCTGTGGGGTTTGCTTTAGAGGTCTTTAGAGCCTCAGACTGATCCAAGAGCTCTCTTAGGTGGTCTGTAGTAGGGGAAGGCCCTGTCTTCAGACCCCTTAAGACACAAAGCTGTCTTAATTCCTTAAAGGGAAAAATAGCAAACTGGGATGGTGCCCTTGGAGGGTCACTCTCAACAGGAGTAAGTCCACTGGACCCCTCTGTTCCAGACATTGCTCTAGTGTGGGTGGATGTGTTGCAATCTACCTACACTGGTGTTTACCTACTAAACCTATCTAGTAGTTGTAGCTAGGGTGTGCTACTCCCTTTGCTCTACAACAACTAAGTTCAGTAGAACTTAAGTATACTAGTCTTGTTTTATATGTACCTAGCAGGTACCTGTATGATCTTTCAAATGATAATCTCAAAGATTGTAATGGTAAAACAACAGCAAGCTCAGATCCCAATCCGCTGCTCACCAATGTGAGAAGTTGGCCTGGTATATAATGCTCACCAATTCTTAGTGATCACTTTGTACCATGCCAAGCAACCCTTATGATGATGGTTGTAATTCAACCTTGTAGACCAGTTATCCTAGTGGTAACGTGGACAAAGCAGTCTTAGGCTAAACTCTGAAAGGCATGTGAAGCCAGCTGTTATACCATACACAACCCCCTTGAATACCAAATGAAAGGGACACCACACAGATATATATTGAAAATATATATTGATTTATTAACTATAAAATCCCCTGGACTCTTTATGAGCACAGAAGCACAAGCGTTAAATCACAAGACAGTTTAAAATACACAAAAGTTGCACAATATGGATGAGCCCTAGGGGCCACCTAAACCATATACTAAGAAAGTGGTATAAGAGATACCAGGAGGAAAGTGAAGAGGCCTAGGGCCTTGGGAATCGCTGGAGCTATTCGAGACTGGCAATGACTAAGTCGGGAAAGGCCCACGGGACTCGGGTGCAGTGTTCAAAGTGCACGCACTTCTCAATACAAAGTCTAGGGTGCGTAAAAAGCACAAAGTTAGAAAGTTAGGAACCTTCCGAGTGACCTACGGAGCTGAAACTTAAAACACAGGCCCTTGGGATGTGTACCAGTGCAGGAGCACCGGCGGAGCTGAGTTACCTCACCCACAGGAAGCGGGTGCACAGGGTCGAAGCTGTGTCGGGTTTCGTCACGCTGGTCGATGGTGCTTGGAGCTGAAGATGCTGCAGGCGGCTCGATGAGAAGAGTTCCGGTGGATCCAAGGGTGGATCTGAAGATGTGAAGACCTGAAAGCAGAGGGGACAGTGTTCAAAGTCACTAGCCAGTGACTACCGTGGAACCAGATTGGAACCAGGCGATGTCGGGTGCAAACAGGCGTTGTCGGGTAGCTTCTTTCTGCAGCCACGTGGATACCCGGGGTCGAGGACGTCCAGGAGTCGGTCACGAGCTGTCCCACGTAGACTTCTCGCTGTTGGCAGTGTCGGCGACCTGATCGGAGCAAACAGGCCTTGGCAAATGCAAGCCACGCAGAAGTTGAAAGATGCTGTTCACTCGGACCAGCAAGGTCAGAGCGGGTGCTCCTTTTCACAGGAGCTTGGGTAGGTCTGGAGCAACCAGACCTGCTGTGTAAATCTTCGGGTTCGT
The DNA here is from genome assembly GCF_964263255.1 of Lissotriton vulgaris. Lineage (NCBI taxonomy): Eukaryota > Metazoa > Chordata > Amphibia > Caudata > Salamandridae > Lissotriton > Lissotriton vulgaris. The sequence continues at coordinate 79,147,837 of NC_141699.1, forward strand.
CGCCAAGATGGCCGCTGGCCGCGTGGCTAGTGGCCGGGATGGCGCGTCGAGTGGCACAATGCAAAAGGGCCCCACGCAGATCGTGGAGATGCTGGAGGGCTGATCTTCGGTGCAAGGGCTGCTCGGTGGTGGGGGTTCTCAATCCCCAAAGCACAATGTCGAGGATGCCTCAGAAGCTGCGCAGTCAGCTTTTCGAGTGTCTTTCAAGAGGTCCGGTCCCACGTCACTCGGTGCCTCCACGGGTCCCTTCTTCACAGGGACTGTGGATCGGGCTCTGAGAGGTCTGGGAGTCTGGTTCTTGTCGGGCTCTGGGCTCGGTCTCCGGCGGGAGGCGGCGGCAAAGCAGACGTCGAGTTGCTGGTTGGTACCTGTGTTCACAGGGTGGCCACTCCTAGGCCACAAGGGAGATTCTCTTCAGTCTTCTGTGCAGCAGAATGTCGAAGTCCAGTCTTCTTCTTGTTTAAAGTTGATTTCGGGATGATCTGCTGTGCAATGGCACTGCTCCCCCTCTTATTCCCAAACTGGGGGTGGATCACCTACTAGGTCCCTCCTCTGGGAGGAACCAGGAAGGGGGGCGGTTACACCCCCTTTCCTTTGTCCAGCTCCGCGCCAGGACTGGGGCTGGAAGGCCCCAGAACCGGTTTGGACTGGCCTATGCACGGGGACACCTTGTGTGCCCCGGGCATGTCTGATTCTATTCAGCCCTGTCCTACCCAATACACAAAATCCTGTCTGGGGTGGTGCTCGCACCTCCCAAGGCAGGAAACCCTTTTTCCAGGCCACCATCTGCCGAGTTTCGGTCAGCAGCAGGAGGCCAGACTTGTGTCTGTGGTGGCAGCGTCCATTTTGTGAAGCTGAGGCTCTGTTTAACTTTAACCGGGGTTAAGGCTACACACATGTCGTGTCCCTCTAGAAGGGTGGAATGCTATCCCCGTCGCCAGAATTGGCGAGGGGATAGTATTCCAATTCGTATGACACCTTACTCGACATGTTTTGATAAAGCCAAACCAAAGATAGCATTTAACCGCGAGGATTATAATGCACTTAAGAGTATATGGTATGGCAATATCCCGGAACAGCTTAGAGAGTTGTTCCCGACAGCTGCAGACAGGCTCAGCTCATGCTAGAGCACCATCTCACATATTTCCAAGCACTCTGCCTCCAGGATTGATGAGGCCTTCCATAGGAGTGGCTGATAGGAACATATGTGTCCAGTTTAGGGTTAGGCACAGACATACTGTACCTAAGTAAGAGGTGACTACACCAACTTACCCCAGCTGAGTGATCAGCCAGTTGTGTCAAATATGGAGGCCAGGCCAGGGGTGGCACAATACATGCTGCAGCCCCTGGCAGGCCTTGGCTACACCTATGCCCTGGGTACCTATGGTACACTGTTACAGGGGCCTATAAGGTGAACCAATTCCAATTGTGTTATGCACCTAAGGTACATGGAGTCCATTTTAAGGAGAGAGCAATCAGCCTGGGGCCCTGAATAGCAGGATCCCAGGCCAACTAAGTCAAAAACCAGCTAAACACCAGGCAAAAAGTTTGGGGGCAACCATAGTCAGATATCCACCTTCCTACAATGCTATCATTAAGGAATTTGTTCCCTTGACTGATACTTATATTCGTGACACAATGGATATGATTAATACAATTGAAGACAAACCATTTGATATCACTTCTCAATTATTGGTCAGTATGGATATCGAATCCCTCTACACCAACATTCCCCATGATGAAGGATTGTTGGTTATCAAGGCTCTACTTCAAGCAAGACCACAACCCACACGGATACCAACATAATTTATCATGGACTTGTTACGAATAGCCTTACAAAATAACTACCTCCTCTATCATGACTGCTACTACCTCCAAATCAAGGGAGTATCGATGGGCGCTCGCTTCGCTCCGAACTTTGCAATACTATTAGTGCACAATCTGGAGAAAACATTGATTCTCAACCCTACAAATCCCCACTTCTTACATATAAACATCTGGCGTCAATATATTGATGATATCCTACTTGTTTGGAATGGCATCTCAACAACACTAGAACCTTTCATTACTTGGCTCAATCAAGCGCAAGAACATTTGAGATTTACCAGTGAGAGTACTACCAACGACCTCCCTTTTCTGGTTGTCACCATCCATGCAGATGATTGCAAGTTGGGAACCATCCTTATCGCAAACCTACGGAGAAAAACACCCTTCTGCGCTATTCCAGTCATCATCCACGGGGACTACGAGATGGACTTCCATACAGTGAATTCTTATGTATCAGACATAACTGTAAGTGGCGTAAGGACTATTTCCGAGAAGCTGAAGTCCTTACCAACAAATTAGTCCATCGAGGCTACCCCCGTCGAGTTGTCACAAAAGCAAGGAAAAGAGCGTGGTACTGCCACCGGGAAGACCTCCTTACACCTCAACCGAAGAAACCCTTGACAAGGATCCCATTTGTCTCTAAATTCAGTCCTGACAGCAACCAAATCAACAAAATTATCAAGAAAAATTGGACTATACTCCGACCACATGAGCAATTTCAACTTGATCCACTCTTCTCCTATCAACGCGGAAGAAACATTGCCAGCCACCTTGTACATGCCATCACCTGGCCCCAACCGCCCACTGCCAAACATACCATAACTGCAGCTTGGGGCCTTGATCCAGTAATCGGACACTACAGATGCCAAAACTGCAGTATGTGCGAACTAACATACAACGCCAAAGTGTTCACTGACAACGGCCGGACATACAAATTGACAAACCACACCAACTGCAGATCACAGAACGTAATCTATGCCATCAAATGCTCCTGTGACCTAACATACATAGGTCAAACAACTCAAATGATTAAACAGCGCATCATACAGCACAAGAGCCGAATCAATTGCAAAGTGCTGACAGCACCACTGGTCAGTCACTTCCTCGAAAAACAACACTTGGACTGTGATCTCAGATGGCAAATAATTGAGAAGTCAGGACTTCCTATTTGTGGTGGCGACATCAAGGCACTCCTTAACCGAGCTGAGTGCAAATGGATGACACTGTGTAACTTGGTCCACCATGGACTTAACACTATTGATGAATGGAACAGTACTGTCACCACCTAATATTCCAACTCTCTTGTAGCTCCTTCATTAAATGACTCTTCCACTGCCTTCATCGTGGGAGCTTCCTCCTGCCATGCCTTGCTCCCTCTGACCAATATCTTGGATTCCTACTGGGGTACCTGTCACCTGTACATCCTAACTTCCCAGTTCCCTGATTATCCTTAATGCATTAGAAATCTCTAGTTTTCTTGCATACATACAATCGAAATGTATTGTCTTTAAGTACGCTGTTGTTCCCGCAGCCATATACTGCCTGACAAACTGTCGTCATTTGTAACAAAATAATGTTGATGACACTACTGACAGATGCGTCTCCATTCTGTGCCAATATACAGTAATCTGCCTCCTTCATGTTTCACCGATTTAGGGTTCTCTCTGTATTCACCGGCATCACAAGGCCAGCCAAGTTTTCATTCTGCTCCCCACACCACTAGGTACGGTTTCCCCGCCCCCGTCTTCCCCTCACGCCCTCTGCCTCTCCCTCCCTTCTTTCCCCCGCCCTTTCCCGCCCCTTCCCCCCTGACATCACTGCCCGCGGCTACCTATCCCCTTCTGGGCTCTAACGCGGAAGTCTTCAACGTCCCGCCTCGCTGGCGCTAGCACCAACAGGATTCAATCCCACTAGGACCTCTATTCATGCAGGTAATCGCCCGGGCCCTTGTTCACCATAGGCGACTATACGGTTTTCGCCCCGGGCTGCCCACGGATCCTCGCTACCCTCCGCTTTTTTCCTTCAGGTCTCTTTCACACGGACGATCATCCCGATCGCCGAGACAACCTTGACGCCGGACCCCGGCATTCTTGTCTGCCATTCACCCATAAGTAAGTGCCTTCTTCGCGATCCCTCGCCATCTTCCTCGGACATATGATGGGACACCTAGCATAAGACAGAAATCCCTGAAAGGAAGAGTGGCACATGAATGGGAAGCTGGCACATGATGGGACACCCTGAAAGGAAGGCTGGCACATGAATGAGAAGCTGGTACATGACAGAAAGCTCTGAAAGGAAGAGTGGCACATACATGGGAAGTTAGCACATGATGGGAAGCCCTGAAAGGAAGGCTGGCACAATAATGGGAGGGTGGCACATGAAGGGAAGCCTGGCACATGACAGAAAGCCCTGAATGTGAATGGAAGGCTGGCACATGAATGAGAGGCTGGCATATGATCGGAAGCCTCGCACATGACAGGAAGCCCTGAAAGGAAGGCTAGCACATGAATGGGAGGCTGGCACATAATGGGATGGCAATCATGGTACATGATTGCAAATCTACGATATGAAAGGAGGTCTGCCACATAATTCAGAGCTTGAAAGTGAAAGGAACAAAGGAACATGGGGAAGAGAGTCATCTGATTGAAAGGCAAGTACATGAACAGGTGAGTGCCTGATGATACAAAGGCTGGCATAAGATGGGGTCTCTGGGTCGTGATATTAAGATTGAAAGTTGCTAGGAGAAATGGTATATGCTGGCAAGGCTGACAATGGGGTGGAAAGCCTTGCAAATGAAAGGAAGGACAGCGTATGGCAGCAAGGCTGTTTTGTAATGTGAAGGCTGGCATATGATGGATGGTGGCAAATGAGAGGAAGGTCCACAAATGATAGGAGGTGGACACATGATGGGAAGGCTGGAATGTAACGTGAAGATCCGCACGTGATAGGAGATGGACGCATGATGGAAAGGCTGGAACGTAACGTGAAGATCCGCACGTGATAGGAGATGGACGCATGATGGAAAGGCTGGAACGTAACGTGAAGATCCGCACGTGATAGGAGATGGACGCATGATGGAAAGGCTGGAACGTAACGTGAAGATCCGCACGTGATAGGAGATGGACGCATGATGGAAAGGCTGGAACGTAACGTGAAGATCCGCACGTGATAGGAGATGGACGCATGATGGAAAGGCTGGAAGGTAACGTGAAGGTCTGTTCATGATACTAGGTGGACTCAAGTAAGTGCCCTCTACTCAACGCAAGCGCTATTGGCTCTAAAACCCCTAAGAAAGCCCTGCCATCACACTTTCTGCCCTGAGGCACTCTTAGGTGCACTTAGTTGCAGATGCAATTTTAGTCGCCCTAGAACAACAAATGCCTTGAAGGTGCAGCCGGGCACTGGGGTGTCCAAGTCCCCCCCCTCAGGTTATTGAATGGGGCTTTCTTATTAATGCGAGATCTTTAATCAAAAATGCCATTGCCTTCAAAGACTTTGTCTCATCAAGGAAAACCTCCTGGGTATTTATTACCGAAACCTGGGCGTCGGAATCCTCAGGTCCGGATTTCGTAGATGCAATCCCTAAGGGCTATGTTCTGACTAGGATGGACAGATTTGGGCGAAGAGGAGGAGGGCTAGGAATACTACACAAAAGCTCCTCCATCTGTCAAACCGAATGCCTCTCTACTCCCTCAGACTCATTTCAGGCCATGTACTTTTCCATTAACTCTACTCCCTCAGTCTCTTTCTCCGGCCTCCTAGTCTACAGGCCTCCAGGTCCCAGATCTGCCTTTTGTCAAGACTTGATGAAGGTATTAGAATCTTTTATTGATAGATCCAACATCACCCTTTTAGGTGATTTTAATTTCCATCTGGAAAATATGAGTTTCAGAGACACCCTTTCCATGGTGGAAACCCTGGACTCCTGCGGCCTGACTCAACTTGTGGATAACCCCACTCATTTAGCGGGCCACACGCTTGATGAAGTTTTCTCCAATGATCCCAGACTGAAGGCAGGCACCCCAATCCCACTTGCCTGGTCATATCATTTGGCCGTTCCTCTGGAGTTTAAAGTCCATCATACTGTCTCTTCCCTCTAGGACCCTAGGAAATGGGAACCTAGAAGGAATTTTAAGGAGATTAATAATGAGACACTCGCTCCATTTATGAATAGACCTAGGCCTTCACAAAGAGGAATACTAACACTGCTGCTCTGGAATTCTCAAACACTATTTCGGGGGCCATGGACATCTTGGCCCCTGCCAAACAGCACTACTCTGCCAGAAAGAGCCCTTCAGCACCCTGGTTTTCAGATAGGCTCAGGTTGCTGAGGCAGGGATGCAGAAAACAGGAGAGGCTCTGGCTGGGTCATCTTGATCCCATGGAGAAGGAAAAATACAAACGTCTCCTAAAAGAATACAAGCTAGCAATAATTGAGGAAAAGAGGGCTCATTTTTTTAATCTGACTGTCTCCCTGAACTCTCCCAGAGACCTGTTTAAGATTATAGACTCCCTCTCCGCCCCTCAGGCTGTGGACCCCATAGTGGAAACCCAGGAGCTCTGCGATAGAATCTCGATTTTCTTCCATTCCAAAATTGCAGATATCTATAACTCCCTTGAATCCCTCAACCTAGAGCTGGGTTCCCCTTCCTCCCCTGCCCTTCCCACAGCTGGGTGTCGGGCGAATGGACCCTGCGCTAGCTTCCTTAATTTCCCTCTCCTTACCCTGGAGGGGATCAATCAGCTCCTTGACAACACCAAATCTGGCTCCCCTCTGGACCCTTGTCCGCTTAAGGTCTTGAAGGCCTGTATTGAAGTGGCTATTCCTCCCCTTCTAGAGGTGATGAATTTAGCAACCACGGAGGGAATCTTCTCTCTTTCATGGAAGATGGCGGCCGTTAAACCTTTCCTGAAGAAGGCCACTTTGGACCCTGGGGTTTTGAAAAACGTTCGACCTATTTCTCTACTACCTGCCCTTGTGCTTGGCGCCTATCCAAAGTGGGGGACCCCAGAAAATACCCCACCTTGTACCTGTGATAGTTTTTCTACACAGGACACGCTTCACTTAGTGATGTTTTGTGAACACTATCTGGTGGCCCGCAAAAAAATGTTATATCCAATTCTGAAGGATCTTAATTTTGTCCAGGTGAGGCCTGCCCTCTTACATCTGCAAATGCTTAACTCTGTGCAGGTCACATACAGTGTAGCCAGTTTTTTGGTAGCGGCAGCGCGAATAAATAAAATAAGACTCACCCAGACAAATAATCAATTAGGTTGATATTTTGCCAACTATGTTTTAGGACACAATCTATCAAGAACAGTGGGAAATAGGGATGGTCTCTCTGAATCATGACTGCTTAGTATCTACTCTTTGTATCAAAGATTTTAACTGTTTTATCCATAAACGAACTGTAATCATGTGTATATCTGTATATTTGTAAATTTTAACTTGTATAATGTATGTATGTATAATAATGAATTGTGAATTGCTTTTATGGTTTTTATTAACCGAAATAAAGATATTTGATTGACTGACTGACCTGCCCCTGAAAAAATACTGGAATCACATATTAACTGCCACCTAAGCTCCTTCTTGATGATTCCAGCTTGCTAGAAGCTTCACAACATGGCTTTCAAAGAGCCCATGGAGTTCTGGACTTTTTGGTTCCGTCCAGAGGTGTCAGGGTACAACACCCAAAGACCCCGGAGTTCCACCTGTCTTGGTGCACAAATGAACAGAAACACGGGCTTCTCGATGGTGGCGTCAAAGACCCAAGGTTTATTACTGCAGGGACACAGAAGTCACAGAATCTACACACGGGCAGAGACTAGGAGCCTGTTCGATTTGTACAAAGTGGGTTGCTCCTTATATATGATATTTTAAGCTGGGGGCGAATTCTTTACATGTAATACATTCCCAAAACCTTTGTGTCTAAAACAATAAATATTTGGCGTTACACAGGAACCGTCGATAATATCTGAGGCCAAACATTGCGAAGAGAGGGATTCCCACTAGTCTGTCACAATTCCCTGTCAATATTGCTTTCAGGACCCGGACCGCCTCATCGTAAAGTTCGTTACCTCCCCCTAATAAAGTTTCAGAAAGAAAGAAACAGAGCCAGGTGTGGAAGATAGAAAAGTGGGATAAGGGATGTTTGTGGGTTGTAAATGGGCAAGGCTACCGGCTTCGGCCGCCTAATCATGATCAGGTACAATGGACGCGAAGACCAGTTTGGCAGGACTGGCCTTGGGCAGAGGAGGTAGCCTTTGTCGAGTCATGCAGCTACAGCGTGATCTGGTTTAAGGTGCACGTGTCATGAAAGAGGTGAATCTCCGGCTAAGGTTACGTGTCCTTAATCGAAATGAAGTGATCAGAGGCTATTGCATATGTGAGGGCAAGAATCACAAAATGGCGGCCATGATCTAAGATGGATGCCATGGGTAGATCAGAAATGTGTTTATAAAAGGAGTGCTCTTGCTCGTAGCGTAGCGAAAACACCAGGATATACTAAATGGATCATTTGCGGTTCACTGATACCAATATTATGTATTTCCGACAAACTTGAAAACACGGGTTCAAGTCGTCACGGAACCGTCACGGAACCTCAGACCCTCCTTTTGCCCTTACATAGGCAATTACTCAGTCTATGTCAGAATCTAGTTCTATGCTCATCAGGTCAGTGACATGCTGTTGTATCATCATCCTTTCTCGTGTCTTTTCTCCAAACGCAGGTGGTTTTCTGAGACAAGTTGCAGCACAAAGACTACACAGAGCAGGACCACACTGGATAATCAGACAACATGAGAATAGGAATACTAAGATGACACCAATGACCGTTAGAATCTTCCATCCCCACGCTGATATCAGAGTCCAAAACCACTCCATGAAGGACCAGTTTCCCTTGTCTACATGTATGGAGTCTGAAATTTTGTGCAACTTAGAGATCGCCTCATAGACTGTTGGAGCATTATTAGGAATAAAGACACAGCAGCTCGATTGGATCATTCTGCATACCCCACCTCGATCTGCAAGTATAACATCTAGAACCATACGGTTCTGCAACGTCATGAGCCTATCCGCCTGAAGCTCAGCTGTCAGATTGCTAAGGGCACCAGCAGTTTCGGTAATAGTAGATTCAACTACCCGTGTTAGCTGACGTATGTTTCTACTATTGGCCATAGGACCCCAGAACGGAAGGAAGCCTTTGAAGAAGTCTCCAGCTTCCTGACCAGCGGTATCTTCCTTGCTGAAGACACCTCTTGCTACTCTTGTTCTGTGGTAATCAGGTGAAGCAGTGTATGTCGGAGGTAACAATCGAGCAATATAACATGATCCTGAGAAGTCGGCAGGCAACCATGTATAAGCTCTGTCTCGACAAATGAAGTAGGTACCCCTAGCAGTAAGAAAGGCAGGGGAAGAGTTAGCCGGAAACACATAAGTCTCTACGCACTCACTCCTCCCTAGCTGAGCTCTCGGATTTCTCCCATTACCTTGCAAACAGACCTGACCTCGGTGAGGTACGACCCAGATTGGAGTTGAGCTTTTACGCTTGCTTTCTCCTAAACTAAGGCGATACTCTGAAGTATTCCAACTTAAATATACTCGCAATTCGTCTCTAGGGTAAGATGGAGTATTATTGACGTCCTTGACCATGTCAATAATTCCCTGGACTAAGGCTTTGTTAGCAGAGTTATATTTAGTGGAACGAGGTGGACGTGGAGGATAGGTTTCAAGGGCATAAGCAAAGATGGTTTGGAAGGCCTGAAATGATCCATTATAGCTGTAAGGCAAAACCAGATATGGAATACCTTTATCCATGGTGTGAGGTATCAAGCCACACACCCAGCAGTCTGTAGTGTTAACTACCAGTTGGTGTTGGTGCAAGAGCTGTACAAAAGTGTTGTTGATGAACTCTGAGCGTCTGGCTTGCTCATGTTCAGGAAAAGAGTGAAAGGAGTGTATAGAAGAAACAGTAGAAATAGCAGGATCAAGGGGAGGTACTGTAGAAACTGGCACAAAAATCAAATTTATGCTAAAGACGATTCCACCCACCAATGTTGCTAAAACAATCAAAAATGTAATGGCACATTGCATCAGAAAACATTTGCTGTGAAGAATTCTATTAAGTCTGTTTCTGCGAACGTAAATCACATTTTTTCGTTGCAGCGCAGGAAGCTCCATCTTCTACAATCCGCTCGCGACCACTGATGATGTGTACGTAGATGAAAATGCCTCTATCAGCCCTGGGAGTTCCCAGAACCAACAGAAAGATCGACCTTGTGTCAGACCCCTGCAAATTCAAACTAGGCACACAGCCACGACCCTACGGCTACCCAGACGGCAAGGCAATTTTTTTTAAAAAAAATAAAACAAATAGCAAACTTCCTGGCTGAAGGCAAAAGTTCAATATATCAAAAATCACAATATGCAGTTGCCTGCTTTATTTGTCCTTTTTATGGCTTCTAAGGTTGTATCTCTGCTTCGCTGGTACTGTCTGATCGGAAAATAGTGTATCACTAGCAGCTGTTGCAGAGTTTAAGTTCGCAGATAACAAATTTTCTTCTGATGCTGGAGACAAATGTTCAATGTTCAAAGGAGTCTTTTCAGGAGGAGAGTCAGGTTTCAAAGTGTCAGTAATCAATTCGGCATCGCTGAAAGAGATGAACTTCGGTGTGATTTCAGATTCGGAGGCACCAATTCCCTTTTTCACCCAGTCGTCGTAAGGGAGCGGCAACGGAACACGCTTTACGTGAGAAGCGTGAATCCAGTGTTTTCGGCCAGCGACACGTACGGCTGTCCTCGTTGCCAGCAGGACCTGGAAGGGGCCGATGTAGCGAGGCTGAAGATTCTTTGTCCTCGCGAAGTTTCTGACCACCACGTGGTCGCCGGGTTTCAGTTGATGCCCTGGACTCTCCGGAGGTTTTGGCAAAGCATCGAAGACCTGTTGATGAATAAGACTCAATTTAGCAGTCAAGTCGTAAAGGTAGTCTATCAACATAGGATATTCAATGGAGCAAAATTGTTTAGGCCTTGGCACACCCCAGATATTTGCCGGGCGGCCAAACACAATCTCGTATGGACTAAGCCCTATTCTAGAATGTATTGTTGCTCTCGTTGATAACAAGGCCAAAGGAAGTGCGTCTGGCCAGGCTAAACCTGTGGATGCTTGTATTTTGGCTATTTTAAGCTTGAGGGTGCCATTATAACCCTCGACTAAACCAGCAGACTGGGGATGGTTTGCACTGTGAAATTTCTGTTTCAATCCTAGGCCGGCACACACACTCTGCATAACTTTCCCTATAAACTCACTTCCGTTATCTGACCATACAATCCGTGGCATTCCATACCTAGGAAAAAATTCCTTGAGAAGAATTTTGGCAGTAGATAGGGCAGTGTTGTCCTTTAGTGGGTATGCTTCTATCCACCTGGAAAAAGCACAAACTACCACCAGGACGTACTTTAGATTGTTGCAGCGTTCCATGTGAATGAAGTCTAACTGAATCACTTCAAAGGGGCAGGAAGGAGGAGCGAAATGACCAGCTGGAGTTGGAGTTCCCTTGCCAGGATTATGCATCAAGCACACCATACAATTTTTCACCACTCTCTCTGCACACTTACTGATTCCCTCATTTTTCCAGACCGGAGCCAACATCTTACATATCCCTTTAGAACTTATATGCGCTACTCCATGCGCCATCGTCACTACCGCAAGCACATACGCATCGGGCAACATCCAACGCTGCTGTTCTGTCAAATCAATCCAACATCCATTCGAGTCCAACTTGCCCGTACTTTCTTTCCATACACGTTTCTCTTCCTCAGTCGCTTCTTTCTGAATCTCTTTCACACTTTCCATAGTATCCTCACACATTCCAGACTCAGCAATCCACCTTGCAGACGTAGCAACATACATTCTGCTCATCGTATCTCTAGCTGTCTGTTTAGCTATTTCGTCAGCAAAAGCATTCCCACGACCAACATCATCCGTGATTGCTTTATGAGCACTGCACTTCACAATCGCAACTTCAGTCGGCAAGGTTAGAGATTCCAACAAGTCGTTAACCAGCTGACCATGTTGGATCTTAGTCCCATGGGACGTAATGAAACCTCTTTCTCTCCACAACCGGCCAAAACTATGGGCCACGCCAAATGCGTACTGACTATCTGTAAACACATTCACTCTCTTTCCCTCAGCTAAAACACACGCTCTCGTTAGAGCTATTAATTCTGCAGCTTGGGCAGAATTCTGACTTACTCTTGCAGTCTCCACAATCGTTTTCAAAGTCGTTACTGCGTAGGCAGCAGTCACATCACCATTCTCCAATTTAAAACATGACCCGTCCACGTACAGCGTACAATCCGGATCTGATAGCGGAGTATCCTTCAAATCGATACGTCCTTTTGTCTCTTCCTCCGTTTTGAAATAGCAGTCATGTGGCTCGGAATCACTCGACTCTTGATCAGTCGGCAACAATGTTGCTGGATTCAATACATTGCATCTTTTGATCTGAATATGACTTGCTAGTAATGTCAGCTCGTAACCAGATAATCTCGCACTAGTCAGGTGTTGAGTCTTTGTTCGGTTCATGAGTGTATCCACTGCATGAGGAACCATGACCACTAACATATTGTTCATCACCAAACCAGCAGATTGCCGAATGGAAGCTGCAGCTGCCGCTGTAGCTCTCAAACAACTAGGCAACGCTCTAGCTACCGGATCTAATGTTGATGAAAAATACGCACAAGGGCGTTGTTTATCACCAAACTTCTGTGTCAGAACACTCAACGCACAACCTTCTCTTTCGTGAACGTAGAGCGTGAATGGCTTACTGTAATCAGGTGTACCCAATACAGGAGCTGAACACAATGCTTTTCGTAATTCAGTAAAACTCTCTTGACATTCATCAGACCATGGCACCGGACTCGGAACATTTTTCCCAGTCAAAGCTACCAATGGTTTTGCTAAAAGAGAAAAATTTGGAATCCACTGCCTACAGTAAGAGGTAATACCTAGGAAGGCACGTACTTCTCTCTGTGTGCGTGGAACACTCATCTGCATAATGGCTTTTATTCTTTCTGGGGTCAACTTCCTTCCCTCCTTTGATAAGAGGTGACCTAGGTAGGTCACTTCTTGGCAGCAGTATTGCATTTTGGAAGGAGACACCTTATGATTCAAATTAGACAAATGATGCAATAGGGAAATTGTGGCTGCTTTGCAAGTTTCCTTGTCATCGGCAGCCACTAGAAGATCGTCTACGTACTGCACAAGGGCAGAACCTGGAGGAAGGACAAAAGAATCTAACTGACTTTTTAATGCTTGACTATAAATGGATGGACTTTCACAATAGCCTTGTGGAGCGCGTTTAAATCTGAAACTGCGACCTCCTAGACAGAAGCCGAAAATATCCCTACTTTCTTCGGCTATCGGAATGCTGAAAAAGGCATTCTTTAGGTCAATGACTGAGAACCATGTAGCTGTGGCGGGAATCAATGTTAACAAGGCAGTAATGTCTGGCACTACAGGAAACTGCGGGACTACGATTTTATTAACTTCTCTAAGGTCTATGACAAACCTATATACTGGAGGTTTTGTAGGATCAGTTTGTTTCAGAATCGGTAAGACAGGACTGTTACAGACATTTCCTCTAGTTTCCTCAACCACACCCTTCTTAATCAAGTCTTGCACAATCAATAAAAGTGCACGCTCACCTTCACTCGAGATTTTATATTGGGGAATTCTTGGAAATTTCACATTTGCTTTCAAAGTTACCACATACGGTGGAATTTCTAGGAGACCTACATCGTTAGGACCAGTCGCCCAAAGAGAATCAGGGAGTGAACGTAGCTCCGGCGGGAGTGCATCCATTGACAAGTACATCGGAGAGATGATATTTTTACCCAACGTAAGCTGTACTCCTTCCGGAGAACAGTACAATGTCGCATATAGTCGTTTTAACAAATCTAAACCAAGCAGATTTTCATTACAACCTGTCGTCAAAATCAGGGGTGCTTTCAATTGGCACGGTCCAACAGAAATAGACAAAGGACCAGATATCGGGTTGTAAACGGGGGCGCCTGAAAAACCTACGGAAACATTTGTTGAGCCAGACAAAGGTGCGCCAGGGAGTTTCGCATGAATGATAGAACTTTTTGCGGCACCAGTATCCAACAGAAACGGTTCGACTACACCTGATGTTGCTACTGCGACATAAGGCCCACTCTGATCCACTGGAACTGATACTACTCCCTCTCTCTGTCCATGGCTGTCCTAGTACCCATTTTGCTGAAAACCCTCATCTACTTCATTATAGTCTTCAACAAGATACTGTTGAGATCTATTTTGCTGAGCAGATTGTCCATTTCGCTGATCAAAGTGATTGGAGGGACGATCATTCGTTTGTGGAGGCATAGCACCTCGTCCTCGTCCTCTAGAATTCTGCACAAAACCACCACGACCTCTTTGAGCTACTGCTGCATTATTTTGCGCTAAGATCGGACATTCATTTTTATAGTGACCCTCTTTCTTGCAGTACGCACACTGATTCCACTGATATTGAGGTCTTGATGAACCATAATCTGTCCTTTGGTATGAACCTTGCTGCGTATTAGTCTGATTCGCACGAGGCGGATACGCCTGCTGCAAAAGAAATTTAGTTTTTAGATCTTTCGTTTTCTTCTCTGATTTCTCCTTTTCCTCTTTATCTCTATTTTCGTAGTACTGTGCAGTCGCAAGTATTTGCGCTGTCGTAGATACAGCCCACGCACTTTCTGAATCCTTTAGTTTATTGCATAATTCAGGTAACAGATTATGCACAAATTTATCGACAAACAATCTTTGTCCTCCTTCTGTACTCATGTCCTGACCACTATGATCCACAAAAGTCTCTTCGAACCTTGTGAAGAAGTCCGAGACACTTTCGTCTTTCTTCTGTCTACATGCTGACAACTTGTCCCAATTTACACGTAATGCTGGCATCAGAGTCTTCATTAGATCTATTATTCTACCTGGCAGATTAGCAATCAAAGGTTCGGGTTTTGCACCACCTATTTGTTGACCATCTGCTGCAGTGATAGCTGCCCAATCACCACCTAAAGCAGCCTGATGATCCTCTCTACGAATTTTAGCCCACACTGGTTGCGGAACTACGTTACCAAACAACATATCGATGTCAGCTAAGTTCATTATACAAGCCTCAACTGTCTGTGTTAATTCCTTGTAATATCCAGCTGGATTCTTACGTGGATCTGGCAAGGCCTGTTTCACCGCTAATACTTCAGCTCGCTTCCATGGAATGTGTATCCACACTCGTTGGAACTGCGCTGGAGCGGCCGCAATACCAGCAACCGCGTCAGCTTGAATAGCTTCGCGCCAAATCGGAGGAACTTCCCTCATCGGATATTGGCGACTTAGCTTCACTTTACCTTTTTCTAAATCTCTCGGTGAACGAAGAGATGGATCATTCCTGAAACTTAAAATGAGTTCCATCGCTTCCTTTATATTCTCACCCACTATCATTCCAGCAGCAAACTCCTTTTGAACCCTAATTAAATCTTCCAAATCTGATTCGACATCGTCTTCTTCTATCTCTTCACGTAACAACGAGCACATCTCATCAAAGACGTATCGTTGTGTTGGTTCCCCCCACTGCATAAATGTGTCTAACACATCTCTCGTACTATATCTTCTACTCTTCGAAATCCATCTGAGAGCCGTGGAATCTAAAACTCCCCGTTCCTCAGTACTTGGAAGCTGACTCCGTCTCTGAACAGAGTCAGTAGTAGGAGTCTTAATCAAAGTTTTATATATAGGAGACAGCATATTAGTAACAGAATCAGTGATTCTTCGACGAACAGAAAGTGGAGTTAGCACACTCGCAGACATAGAGAATGCAGTAGAGGTAGGAATAGATGACGAAACAGTAGGAGTATCGAGGAAAATAGTTTCTGGGGCAGTAGGTACAGGAGCTGGCAGTGTAGGAAGTGTAAGAAGAGGAGGAGCTGTAGGAACATTCACATTCATCACAGGAGGTACAGGAACTTGACTCTGAGGGATAGGAGCAGGAACACCAGGTTGTCCAGCAACCGGCAATTGAACATTCGGGACAGGCGGAGCCGTAGCACCTTGTGCATACGGTGGAGGTGACCTTAACAGATAAGATAGCAGAGGATCGTTTTCGGAATCCTCCAGTATCTTAGCCATTTTCGATGGCAAGGCAGGATAGCACTTGTCAATCGCTAAGTTATGCTCTCTAATGGCTACATCTATGGCCTTTTCACACTCGTTAGCCTGCAACTGTTTAGCCGCTTGCTCTAGAGTTAACTCTTCTTGTTCTTTCTGCTCTTTCTTCAACCTTTTCATTTCTCTCTGTTTGGATTCTTTTCGCCAGTAACGGAAAGAATCAAACATTGCCGGCCGGGCTTTCTTCCTGAACAATTTCGCTTCTAGGTTGTCGAGAATCTCTGGTTCAAAACTACCATGCAGTGGCCAACTAAGGACACCATCCTTCTTACAATAACGGACCCATATCTCATTATAAGATATAGGACCCACGCCATACTTGCAATATAAATCATATAGGGGAGTCCCAATCGGAGGAACCAGACAAGAGTCCTCCAATCGTGAGTCACTGTTGCAACTAAAACAAGACAGCATTTTCCGACTTACCATTTTCAGTCAGGGACACAAAACAAACAAACACGGAACAAATATGTGCACTCGAACCAAGAACTTAGGCCTACCAAAACGAACTGATGTATCGATACCCAAACTAAACCAAATAGATTATCGTAACTAGAACAACCAGTGATAATCTGACAAAACCAAACCAAACCAAGAACCGATCAAGGATTTTTAACAATCCTCACAAAGTAACCAGCTAGCTATCACTAAATACTTAACTGAGTCACTGAAGACGTCACCAAGGAGAAACCCGTCACGTTTCGCCGTACTAAGGACTGCACCACTTCGGGTCCAAGACAGGGCGACGGTCAAGGCAACGGCCCACTGCAGCCGTCCTGAACGGGAAACCCTCGTGGAAGAGAACTTCGGGCCACTTTTGCGATATGCCGGGATCGATGAAGTGGGGCGCCTCCCTCAGGAATCTTCACACGAAGCTTCTTGAACTCTTCAGGCTTTTGGACCGGTACCGAATGACGTCGCCCCACGTTGGGCGCCAATTGGAGTTCTGGACTTTTTGGTTCCGTCCAGAGGTGTCAGGGTACAACACCCAAAGACCCCGGAGTTCCACCTGTCTTGGTGCACAAATGAACAGAAACACGGGCTTCTCGATGGTGGCGTCAAAGACCCAAGGTTTATTACTGCAGGGACACAGAAGTCACAGAATCTACACACGGGCAGAGACTAGGAGCCTGTTCGATTTGTACAAAGTGGGTTGCTCCTTATATATGATATTTTAAGCTGGGGGCGAATTCTTTACATGTAATACATTCCCAAAACCTTTGTGTCTAAAACAATAAATATTTGGCGTTACACAGGAACCGTCGATAATATCTGAGGCCAAACATTGCGAAGAGAGGGATTCCCACTAGTCTGTCACAATTCCCTGTCAATATTGCTTTCAGGACCCGGACCGCCTCATCGTAAAGTTCGTTACCTCCCCCTAATAAAGTTTCAGAAAGAAAGAAACAGAGCCAGGTGTGGAAGATAGAAAAGTGGGATAAGGGATGTTTGTGGGTTGTAAATGGGCAAGGCTACCGGCTTCGGCCGCCTAATCATGATCAGGTACAATGGACGCGAAGACCAGTTTGGCAGGACTGGCCTTGGGCAGAGGAGGTAGCCTTTGTCGAGTCATGCAGCTACAGCGTGATCTGGTTTAAGGTGCACGTGTCATGAAAGAGGTGAATCTCCGGCTAAGGTTACGTGTCCTTAATCGAAATGAAGTGATCAGAGGCTATTGCATATGTGAGGGCAAGAATCACAAAATGGCGGCCATGATCTAAGATGGATGCCATGGGTAGATCAGAAATGTGTTTATAAAAGGAGTGCTCTTGCTCGTAGCGTAGCGAAAACACCAGGATATACTAAATGGATCATTTGCGGTTCACTGATACCAATATTATGTATTTCCGACAAACTTGAAAACACGGGTTCAAGTCGTCACGGAACCGTCACGGAACCTCACCCACAGTACCGAATATGCCCTTACCATGGTCATTAACAACATCCGCTCGAAGGTCGATAAGGGCCATACCACCCTTCTGGTCCTGTTCGACCTCACAGCGGCCTTCGACACCCTGTCTCCCTCTGTCCTGGTTTCTCGGCTCAGGGAGATAGGAGTCGGAGGCACAGCTCTGAGCCTCTTGGCCTCTTTCCTTAACCAAAGAGAACAAAGGGTGAAGTTGGGTGACTTTCTCTCTCTCTCTAAACCTGTGCAGTGTTGGGTCCCCCAGGGATCCTCCTTAAGTCCCACACTCTTTGACATCTATGTGTCCCCACTTGCCATGGTAGTGAGATCTTTTGGGCTTGAGGTGTTGTCATATGCCGACAACACCCAAATTATGGTCTCCCTCACACAGTCTGTTAGTGATTCTGCCCTGAACTTCAGGAACTGTATGGAGGCAGTATCCCAATGGATGATCCAGAACTTCCTAAAGATGAACGGAGAGAAGACAGAGGTCCTGATCTTTGGGGGCAATCAGGACGTCTGGTGGAACGACTGGTGGCCTGCCTCCCTTGGGGACTGTCCCCTTCCCTCTCAATCCGCCAAGAATCTGGGGGTACTGATAGATACCTCACTCTCTTTTGACCGTCAGGTCAGCAGGTCTGTTTCTACCTGCTGTGGTATCATCAGGATCCTTAGAAAGATCGCTCACTACCTATCCCCTGATGCCCGGAAGCAAGCCACCGTGGCACTTGTTTCCTTGAGACTGGATTACTGCAATGCGCTCTATGTGGGTATGGATATCCAGCGCTTGCAGATAGTGCAAAATGCAGCGGCCAAGAGGGTCCTCAATCTTCCTAGGCTTTCCTCAGCATCTTTGGCCAGAAAAAACCTACATTAGCTACCTATCCAGTCTAAGATTTCTTTCAAGATCCTTTGCCTCGCTCATGGGGCTATGTATGGTTCTGGCCCGGAGGGAATCAGGTCCCTCCTCCACTCTTACTCCCCCAGCAGAGCTCTCCACTCATCTAATAAAAATCTTCTTTCAGTTCAAAGATTTGTAAAAGCAAGGTGGGGAGGTAGAGCGTTTTCTACCTTGGTGCCTAGGCTCTGGAATTCCTTCCCCCCAGAATTGGCAGGACAACCCTCCCTTGTGCTTTTCCGTAAAGCATTAAAAACGTTTTTTTTTGTAGAGGCTTACCCGTAACTGTGCACTAGTAGAATTTTAGACTGTATGACCTGATTGGCGCCTTGATGCCCTTGGACTAAGTTGCGCGGTACAAGTCTCCCTTCATTCATTCATTTATTCACTCATGATGGGAAGGCTGGAACGTAACATGAAGGTCCACAAATAATAGGAGGTGGACACATTATGGGAAGGCTGGAATGTAATAGGAAGGCGGGTAAATGATAGTAAGATTGGAATGTAATGTGAAGGCCCGCACATGATAGGAGGTGGACACATGATAGGAAGGCTGGAATGTAATGTGAAGGTCCGCACATGATAGGAGGTGGACACATGATGGGAAGGCTGGAATGTAATGTGAAGGTCTGCACATGATAGGAGGCGGACACATGATCCGAAGGCTTGAACGTAATGTGAAGGTCCGCACATGATAGGAGGTGGACACATGATGGGAAGGCTGGAATGTAATGTGAAGGTCTGCACATGATTGGAGGTGCACACATGATGGGAAGGCTGGAATGTAATAAGAAGGCGGGTAAATGATAGTAAGGTTGGAATGTAATGTGAAGTTCTGCACATGATAGGAGGTGGACACATGATGGGAAGGCTGGAACGTAATGTGAAGGTCCGCACATGATAGGAGGTGGACACATGATGGGAAGGCTGGAATGTAATGTGAAGGTCCGCACATGATAGTAAGTCGACCCATGATGAGAAAGCTGGAATGTAATGGGAAGGTCCGCACATGATAGTAAGTCGACCCATGATGAGAAGGCTGGAATGTAATGTGAAGGTCGGCACATGATAGGAGGTGGACACCAGATGGGAAGGCTGGAATGTAATAAGAAGGCGGGTAAATGATAGTAAGGTTGGAATGTAATGTGAAGTTCTGCACATGATAGGAGGTGGACACATGATGGGAAGGCTGGAACGTAATGTGAAGGTCCGCACATGATAGGAGGTGGACACATGATGGGAAGGCTGGAATGTAATGTGAAGGTCCGCACATGATAGGAGGTGGACACATGATGGGAAGGCTGGAATGTAATGTGAAGGTCCGCACATGATAGGAGGTGGACACATGATGGGAAGGCTGGAACGTAATGTGAAGGTCCGCACATGATAGGAGGTGGACACATGATGGGAAGGCTGGAATGTAATGTGAAGGTCCGCACATGATAGGAGATGGACACATGATGGGAAGGCTGGAATGTAATGTGAAGGTCCGCACATGATAGGAGGTGGACACATGATGGGAAGGCTGGAAAGTAATAAGAAGGCGGATAAAGGATAGGAAGGTTGAAATCTAATGTGAAGACTGACAAATGATAGGAAGGTTGGAATGTAATGTTATATGATAGGCGGTGGACATTTGATTGTGGCTGGAATATAATATGACGACTGAAAAATTATCGAAAGGTTGGAAGGTAATGCAAAGGTTAGCATATGACAGGCGATGAGCTTTTGATGGGAAGGCTGGAATGTAATGTGTCAAGGCTGGCATTTCATAGGAGGTGGACAAATGATAATAAGGTTGGAATGTACTGTGAAGAGCGACATATGATAGGACGGTCGGAATGTAATGTGATGCATGAGATATGAAAGGAGGCAGGCAAATGCAGGGAACGTTGAAATATAATGTGAAGGCAGGCATATGATAGGGATGTTTGAATGGGATATGAAGGTAGATAATTTATTGGAAGGTTGGAATATAATTTGAAAGACGGCAAAGGATATAATAAGTTTAGAGTATACTGTGAAGGCTGACATATAATATGAAGGTTGGAATGTAATGTGAAGGATGGCATGCAAGTGGAAGGTTGGAATGTAATGTGAAGGATAGCATGCAAGTGGAAGGTTGGAATGTAATGTGAAGGATGGCATGCAAGTGGAAGGTTGGAATGTGATGTGAAGGATGGCATACAAGTGGAAGGTTGGAATGTAATGTGAAGGATGTGATTTAATAGGAAGATAGGAATGTAATCAGAAGTCCTAGCATATGATAGGAAGCTCGGAATGTAATGTAAAGGATGACATATGAAAGAAAGATTGTAATGTAATGTGAATGCTGGCATATGATAGGTCTGGAACTTTTGATCGTATGGCTGGAATGTAACGGCTGACAAATGAAAGGAAGTTTGGAATGAACTGTGAAGGGCGACATGTGATAGGGAGGTCGGAGTGTAATGTGAAGCGTGAGATATGAAAGAAGGCAGGCACACACCGGGAGTTTAAAATATCCTGTGAAGGCTGGCAGTCATAGAATAGGAAGCATGGAAGGTAATACGAACAATGGCATATAATATAACAGGAAGGTTGGAAGGCAATGTGAAGAATGGCATATAATTAGAAGATTGGAATATAATGTGAAAGATGGTATATAAAAGCAAGGTTGGAAAGTAATGTGAAGGGTGGCATAAATTACGAAGGTTGGAATGTAATGTGAAGGAAGGGTGGCATGAAATGTGAAGAATGGCATATATAGGTTGAAATGTAATGTGAAAGATGCCATGCAATAGCAAGGTTGGAATGTATATATTGTGAAGGATTACATATATTCGGAAGCTTTGAATGTATCGTGAAGGCTTGAATGTGATAAGATGGTTTAAATGTAATGCGAAGGCTGGCATGTGATAAGAGGGCTGGAATGTATTCTGCAGGATGGCATGTGATAAGTGGGCAGATATTGGAGAGGAAGCCATAGGATAGCAAGGATGGAATGTAACGTGAAGGCGACTGGCATGTGATAAGAGGGCTGGAATGGAAAGTGAAGGCTGGCACGTGGTAAGTGGGCAGATGCTGGAGAGGTTGTCATAGGATGTCCAGGATGGAGTGTAAAGTGAAGGCTGGCATGTGATAAGAGGGCCGGAATGTAAAGTGAAGGCTGGAATGTGATAAGAGGGCTGGAGTGTAAAGTGAAGGCTGGCATGTGATATGAGGGCTGGAGTGTAAAGTGAAGGTTGGCATGTGATAAGAGGGCTGGAATGGGAAGTGAAGGCTGGCATGTGATAAGCTGGCTGGAATGTGAAGTGAAGGCTGGCATGTGATACGAGGGCTGGAGTGTAAAGTGAAGGCTGGCATGTGATAAGAGGGCTGGAATGTGAAGTTAAGGCTGGCATGTGATAAGAGGGCTGGAATGTGAAGTGAAGGCTGGCATGTGATAAGAGGGCTGGAGTGTAGAGTGAAGGCTGGCATGTGATACGAGGGCTGGAGTGTAAAGTGAAGGCTGGCATGTGATATGAGGGCTGGAGTGTAAAGTGAAGGCTGGCATGTGATAAGAGGGCTGGAATGTGAAGTGAAGGCTGGCATGTGATAAGAGGGCTGGAATGTGAAGTGAAGGCTGGCATGTGATAAGATGGCTGGAATGTGAAGTGAAGGCTGGAATGTGATAAGAGGGCAGGAGTGTAAAGTGAAGGCTGGCATGTGATAAGAGGGCTGGAATGTGAAGTGAAGGCTGGCATGTGATAAGAGGGCTGGAATGGAAAGTGAAGACTGGCATGTGGGAGTGGGCAGATGTTGGAAAGGCTGTCATAGGATGTCAAGGATGGAATGTAAAGTGAAGGCTGGCATGTGATAAGAGGGCTGGAGTGTAAAGTGAAGGCTGGCATGTGATAAGAGGGTTGGAGTGTAAAGTGAAGGCGGGCATGTGATAAGAGGGCTGGAGTGTAAAGTGAAGGCTGGCATGTGATAAGAGGTCTGGAATGTGAAGTGAAGGCTGGCATGTGGAAAGAGGGCTAGAGTGTAAAGCGAAGGCTGGCATGTGATGAGAGGGCTGAAATGTGAAGTGAAGGCTGGCACGTGGTAGGTGGGCAGATGTTGGAGAGGCCGCTATAGATTAGCAAGGATGGAATGTAAAGTGAAGGCTGGCATGTGATAAGAGGGCTGGAATGTGAAGTGAAGGCTGGCATGTGATAAGAGGAATGGAATGCACAGTGAAGGCTGGCATGTGATAAGAGGGCTGGAATGTAACGTGAAGGTTGGCTTGTGATAAGAGGAATGTAATGTAATGTAAAGGCTGGCATGCGATAAGAGGGCTGGAATGTGAAGTGAAGGCTGGCATGTGATAAGAGGAATGGAATGCAATGTGAAGGCTGGCATGCGATAAGAGGGCTGGAATGTGAAGTGAAGGCTGGCATGTGATAAGAGGAATGGAATGCAATGTGAAGGCTAACATGTGATATGAGGGCTGGAATGGAATGTGAAGGCTGGCATGTGATAGGTGGGCAGATGTTGGAGAGGCTGTCATAGGATATCGAGGATGGAATGTAAAGTGAAGGCTGGCATGTGATAAGAGGGCTGGAATGTGAAATGAGGGCTGGCAAGTGAAAAGAGGGCTGGAGTGTGAAGTCAAGACTAGCAAGTGAAGTGAAGGCTGGCATGTGGTAGGTGGACAGATGTTGGAGAGGCTTTGATCGGACATTGAGGATGGAATGTAATCTGCAGGCTGGCATGCGGTAAGAGGGCATATGTTGGCGAGGCTGGGCTGTAACGGAGACGCTAAAGCGGTGCAGCTACAGAGGAAAGCTCTGATGAGGGAGACGGCGGAGGCAGCGAAGGGTAAAGACAGCGAAGAGACGTGAGAGACGAGATGAGAGCGCGTCTGGGGAGAGTCTGGAAGGAACCACAGGGAGCAAAGAGGAGAACATGAACTGACAGCCGCGCCGCAGCGCCCTGCGTGGCATGCAGATGAGCCCGGGAGGAGGGAGTGGGGGTGGGGGGGGGGCAGCCAGGTGGAAAGAGTCAGGGGTTACTGAGGCGGAGTGGGGTGGGGGAGGGGCGGTACCTGTCAAGGCAGCATACGCTGCAGCTGAGGGTGGAAAAGTGCAGAAGAGGCGCTGCAGAGGGCGGCTGGCACTGCCCGCAGAGGTGCCCAGGAGCCCCATATCTCCACGTCACCGACGCCATGCTTAAAGAAGAATTGTCCAAACTGTTTCCTTTTACTAAATGCAGATATTCAAGGCTGTTGGTAAGCTCAAATGTTAATAACGCTGCCTTTGATGATCAGTAAATCAGATGCCCCTGTGCCAGTAGGTACCAGGCTGGATTGGCACCTCACTTCATGACATTCCATACACTTTTTCCGATCCTGGGCTTTGGTGTGACAGTCGAATGCTGCATTCTGGGTATTGTAGTCTTCGTTCATTTCTGTTGAACTTAACAGACTTTATACCTGATAGCAATGATGTGTGAGCTGAACGGTCAAGATGTATCCACTGTTACATGGAGTCAGGTGGGCACTCCACGCAGGTTCTTTGTGGGAATGTCAATGTAAGAGTTGAAATGGAGTATCTGATGTAGTCAAATCCAACTGACTACAACACAAAACTGCTTGGATTCCAGCAGTCTTGGGTTTTCCAGAGTCAGTCCTCGAGGGCCGGATCCATGCCAGATTTTTAAGATAACTACATTTATCCAAATGAGGATATGCTAAAAATCCTGCAGGACCGTCTTTGGAGAACCCTGTAAATGGTAGAGGTTCTTTGCTGTGGAGACTGTTCCTGGTGAGAAGGCTGTACTCCTGTAGTCACTCAGCCCTGTAAACAGAAACACCGTATAGTACTCTTTTGTAATTTCACTCGTATGGCGCTTACAACACCTGCCGAGGCGTTGAGGAGCTTTATGGCAGGTAACACTCTACTGTGTGCCCCAAAGTTAGTGGTTAACATAAAAGCGCAGCTTTTTTTTGTTTGTGGTGCTTTTGCTTTTTTGCACTATTTTTTTAGTGTGAAATGATTCCTTGTGTCAAAAAGGGACACAATTACGCATTTCATGCTAAAATACAGCTTGAAATGATGGATTTGCATGTTACGTAATGATGCATAATGATGCACAATTTTGCCAAAATGTTATGCAATTAGGTAAAAATAAATGAATTTCACAAAACCCTCGTGGTCAACAGGTATTGTTGTATATCTTTTTGGGTATTGTCTTAGCTTTCTGCTCTGAGGAAACTGACACATTTTCTTCAGTTTATAGTGGTGGATTAGGTTAATTGGAGTTAGATGTGATTATTAGAGAGCCCTCGTGTAAGTGGAAAAATGGGATAAGTAAATAGGGTGGAGGAAGATTGATGTTAGACTGCAATGAGAAGTTGCAAAGAAGGAACATTTGAGGTTTATGAGAGTGGGATTAGTAGATGGGCTAGAAAAGTTAGATATTGCAGGCTATCCAGAAGGAGAGTTTGTGATTTGTAAGAAAGGATATGGTTAATTTACTGAAGTACAGCAGAGACTAAGATGGCAGGCTTGAGAAAGGGCTTGATACTTTCAGATGCACTAAGGCAGCCAGAGGATGGACTGTGAGAAGAGTATCATTCAAATAGGAAGTTAGGCGATGGAATAACCACATCTATGAATTATGGTCAATTTTCATGCTGAGGTTTTTAAATATTGAAAAAGAATACAAACTGTGGAAGAAGAAAGAGTAGGAGTAAAGGTTTAAGATTGATTAGCTATGACCGGGTGGAATATGTTGTTGCGTCTTTGGTTGTTCAGTTTGTCTGTTGATGCTCTTGATGCAGTCTCTTTGTCTTTTACATAGATATTGAACATTATTTAAATTGGAAGACTGTTCCTACTTTTTAATATGAGGCTCTGAGTTATGTGGTGTGTCTGGATAGCAGGTCCTTCAAGTTTGTCTGGTAAGATTTTGAGGAATGTACAATCCCTGGGATTTGAAATGATCATTCCATTCTGTGTTTGTTTGAGACAAATGCATGGTTGGTGTGTTTCTCCCTGATATTGGAGGTTGTTGATTAAGGGATTCTGGTGATTTAGAGCTTCCTTGATCTTAAAAAGTCCTAGAGGGCATCTGTAGCCAGGAATTGAGCTCCTGTGGATTCTTTGTTTCACATTGGTACTATCCAGGTTGTAGCCATCCTTCCAAACTCGAAGTGATTTTCAGTGGCTCTCATCTTTGAAGACTTAGGGGTAGATGTATCAAAATACCTATTTGCGATTCTCAAATAGCTATTTTTTGAGAATCGCTATTTGAGAATTGCAAAATGGTATTTATGTAAAAATGTGCTATTTTTTAGCGATTTCTTAAAATTCCTTAATTGAGATTAGCAAATTGCTAATCGCAATTAAGGAATAATTTCCCATTCATTTCTATGGGCCAGGAGGCCCATAGGAAGGAATGGGAAGTTATTCTCGATTTGCAGTTTACTAATCGCAAATTGAGAATAATTTCAAGGGTGTCTTAAGAACACCCTGCTGCACCCCTGAAATTTACATGTGTGCGCAAGTTGGTGGTAATTTGCTATTTATTAAGGGCAAATCGCTAAATTGAAATGCTTGATGCATAGCATTTAAGGAATCGCAATTTGCGATTCCTTAAATTGTTGTGCAAAATTAAGGAATCGCAAATTTTGCGATTCCTTAATTTTGCTATGCACTTTGCTTCATACATTCCAAATAGCAAATTTTTAGTCGCAAACGCTGCTTTTTTGCAAATCGTATCGTTTGCGACTAAAAAGGACCGTGATACATCTGTCCCCAGGAGTTCCATAGTTTCGCAACTTGAACGGAGAAAGTCGAACCATAAGCTGTTTCCCTCCTGTCAGCAGGAATCATTGAGCCTAGTGACAGTCTGGAATACAAGATCCGGTGGGGGGGAAATATTTGGTGATTTGTTTTTAATACATCAAGGGCCAGATGTAGGTAGGCCGTTACCGATCGGTAACGGCCGAAAATACCGATTTTGGGCCCTTACCGATCGGTATACAGCCATCGAGATGTAGGGAACAAAAAAAAGTCAAAATCGGAGTGAAAACCGAATCGGAATGAGTACCGAATGGAAAAGAATCCGATACGTACATACCGAAAATCGGATATGTAACGAATCGGTAACACACCGAATCGGATGCAAACACCGATTCGGTCAATGTACCGAATCGGTAGACACACCGAATCGGAAAATAACCGAATCGGTCCATGTACCGAATCGGTAGTGACACCGAATCGGAAATTATCCGAATCGGTCCATGTACCGATTCGGTACTGACACCGAATCGGAAATTATCCGATTCGGTCCATGTACCGAATCGGTAGACACACCGAATCGGAATAAAGCCGATTCGGTCCATGTACCGAATCGGTAGATACCCCGAATCGGACATGAGCCGAATCGGAGAACCTACCGATTCGTATGAATCACCGATCGGGAAATTCCCCGATTCCGACAGATGGGGAGATGTAGGGAGGCACAGAAACACCGAAATCGGCTCAAATTCGGTAGAATTCACTCGGTATTTACCATGGATTACAATCAGGTGGTAACCAACTCCAACCCATAAAAACAGCCCCAAAATGCATTGCAACTTGCAGGATGGCAGCTTTTTATGTCATTGCGAGGCGGCTACGGCTACAGCAGGAAGGACAGAGGGAATGGCAAAGAAATGAACAGGTCTACAGACAGAGGATAACGCTGTTCATGCTCACAGAGGCAGAGATCCTACAGAGATACAGGCTGGACTCTGACACCATACTTGAGCTCATCAGGGACCTCAAACCATTGTTGGACCACCACACCCCAAGGGCACACGCCATCCCAGCACACGTCCAGGTGCTATGCAGCCTACACCTGCTTGCGTCTGGCAGCTATCAAAGTGGAGTTGCAGCGGCAGGAGGGGTGACCCAGAGCAGCCTGTCAAGGTTCTTCCACACATTCCTTGACGCCATGATACACAGGATGGACCAATACATCTCTTTCCCTGCAACCCACGCAGAACTGCTACAAACTAAAGCTGACTTCTACCTGATGGCACAATTTCCCCAAATCATTGGCTGCATAGATGGCACGCACATTCCGATTTGCCCACCAGCGGACACAGAATACATATACCGCAATCGGAAGTCTACACACACCATCAACGTGCAGGTGATCTGCAATGCGAAGTGCACCATCACAGACCTGGTAGCAAAATTTCCAGGGAGTACCCACGACTCCTATATTTTCCAACAGAGCGGCATCTATGCACGGCTGATGGCTGGCGAATTTGGTGAAGGATACCTCCTAGGTGAGACACATCATCAGACCCCCATAACACAAAGTAGCTAGGTGGAATACATGTATGCATGTGTGTAATGTTACCCCTTTCTCTTCCAGGCGACAGTGCATATGCCCTCCGCTCATTCATACTCACCCCCTACCTCAACCCCTCCACACCCAGCCAAAGGAGGTATAACCGGGCCCACATACGCACAAGGAATGTCGTCGAACGGACCTTTGGCATCTGGAAAAGTAGATTCAGATGCCTGCACAAGAGTGGAGGTGCAAGGCAGTATACCCCCATCACCTGCTGCAAGATCATAGCTGTATGTGCAATGTTACACAACCTTGCGGTGAAGAAGGGCACTGAGGTGGAGTTGTCTGACTACGAGGACCATGACGACGACGAAGCTGTGCCACTGACACAGCCAGCTGGGGTGTGTACGCCAAGTGATGGCAGATACAGACGTGAGGAGATTACAGAAAACTATTTCTGAGTGAGTACAGATGCACAGACAGGTAAATGGTTGTGGTGAAAAAGCAATTTTTAATACTGTTGCAACACAGTTACTGCACTGATGTGCAACAAAAAAAAGGTGTAATAGCAAATAAAACAAAAGTCTAAGGTCCAGGTTTCCTCACCCGCCCTTGCAAGGCTATTTCTTTGAGCGCTTGGCAGCCCCACTGGGGTGTCCCTCACCCCCTTCAGAATGACCAGCGGCATCTGCGGAGCGCCTTGTGCTCCTGCGTGGCTCTGACGCAGCGCTGGCCGGGCTGCTGCGGCTGCTGCTGTCCCCAGCATCCCCCAGGTCCAGGGCAGGATTTGCGGCAGTGTTAGAGATAATCATGGCCTCCATTGCTGTCGTGATGCGGGCCATTCCCCTTGTTATCTCTGCGGTATTTTGGGTGAGACTAGACTCCATGTTGGCACCGCGCTGACAGAGTTGTGCCGTTGCAGCAGCAAGGCGGCTTATGGAGCGGTTCTGCACCCGGGCATCCCGCCTGCGCACCAGCTCATGCTCCTCCAGTCTGCCACATAACTGGGTAATGGCAGTGGTTAGCCTGCCTAAACCTGCTGCTACCTCCTTGTTGGAATCCACAAAGGCCTGAAAACCTTTCACCATTTCCCCCATCTGCAGGTTGTGCTGCAGGAGCTGGCGTTGGCAGGCCATGATGGACTTCGCCTGCTGCCTTTGGATCTTCACCATATTACCTTCGAGGCCCAGGAAGACACTGCCCTCCAGTGCTGGTGCTGCAGTGGTGGGAATCGATTTACAAAAGGGGGTGGTGATGAACAGAGTGTCTGAATTGAGCAGACCACTCTTACCCAGTCCAAAGATCAGGGCTTGATCCATCACCGTTATTTATCTCACTACCCCATCCCAGCTCAGAACCTGGCTATATGCAAATCAGTCTGTCCCTGGCCCAGTGCATCATGGGAACAGGGCAGACTAAACTGCCAAGCCAATTCTTTACCAGAAAGGAGACAAGCTACCAGGGACCGGTTTCTGGCATTTCAGCCTCTTCGGCCCGGCTTGCTTGAATCCTGATGGAGCAGTGAGAAAGGGACTCATGTCTGAGTATACCCTGCCACACCTATAGTGGCCAAAATCGATTTACAAAAGGGGGTGGTGATGAACAGAGTGTCTGAATTGAGCAGACCACTCTTACCCAGTCCAAAGATCAGGGCTTGATCCATCACCGTTATTTATCTCACTGCCCCATCCCAGCTCAGAACCTGGCTATATGCAAATCAGTCTGTCCCTGGCCCAGTGCATCATGGGAACAGGGCAGACTAAACTGCCAAGCCAATTCTTTACCAGAAAGGAGACAAGCTACCAGGGACCGGTTTCTGGCATTTCAGCCTCTTCGGCCCGGCTTGCTTGAATCCTGATGGAGCAGTGAGAAAGGGACTCATGTCTGAGTATACCCTGCCACACCTATAGTGGCCAAAATCGATTTACAAAAGGGGGTGGTGATGAACAGAGTGTCTGAATTGAGCAGACCACTCTTACCCAGTCCAAAGATCAGGGCTTGATCCATCACCGTTATTTATCTCACTGCCCCATCCCAGCTCAGAACCTGGCTATATGCAAATCAGTCTGTCCCTGGCCCAGTGCATCATGGGAACAGGGCAGACTAAACTGCCAAGCCAATTCTTTACCAGAAAGGAGACAAGCTACCAGGGACCGGTTTCTGGCATTTCAGCCTCTTCGGCCCGGCTTGCTTGAATCCTGATGGAGCAGTGAGAAAGGGACTCATGTCTGAGTATACCCTGCCACACCTATAGTGGCCAAAATCGATTTACAAAAGGGGGTGGTGATGAACAGAGTGTCTGAATTGAGCAGACCACTCTTACCCAGTCCAAAGATCAGGGCTTGATCCATCACCGTTATTTATCTCACTGCCCCATCCCAGCTCAGAACCTGGCTATATGCAAATCAGTCTGTCCCTGGCCCAGTGCATCATGGGAACAGGGCAGACTAAACTGCCAAGCCAATTCTTTACCAGAAAGGAGACAAGCTACCAGGGACCGGTTTCTGGCATTTCAGCCTCTTCGGCCCGGCTTGCTTGAATCCTGATGGAGCAGTGAGAAAGGGACTCATGTCTGAGTATACCCTGCCACACCTATAGTGGCCAAAATCGATTTACAAAAGGGGGTGGTGATGAACAGAGTGTCTGAATTGAGCAGACCACTCTTACCCAGTCCAAAGATCAGGGCTTGATCCATCACCGTTATTTATCTCACTGCCCCATCCCAGCTCAGAACCTGGCTATATGCAAATCAGTCTGTCCCTGGCCCAGTGCATCATGGGAACAGGGCAGACTAAACTGCCAAGCCAATTCTTTACCAGAAAGGAGACAAGCTACCAGGGACCGGTTTCTGGCATTTCAGCCTCTTCGGCCCGGCTTGCTTGAATCCTGATGGAGCAGTGAGAAAGGGACTCATGTCTGAGTATACCCTGCCACACCTATAGTGGCCAAAATCGATTTACAAAAGGGGGTGGTGATGAACAGAGTGTCTGAATTGAGCAGACCACTCTTACCCAGTCCAAAGATCAGGGCTTGATCCATCACCGTTATTTATCTCACTGCCCCATCCCAGCTCAGAACCTGGCTATATGCAAATCAGTCTGTCCCTGGCCCAGTGCATCATGGGAACAGGGCAGACTAAACTGCCAAGCCAATTCTTTACCAGAAAGGAGACAAGCTACCAGGGACCGGTTTCTGGCATTTCAGCCTCTTCGGCCCGGCTTGCTTGAATCCTGATGGAGCAGTGAGAAAGGGACTCATGTCTGAGTATACCCTGCCACACCTATAGTGGCCAAAATCGATTTACAAAAGGGGGTGGTGATGAACAGAGTGTCTGAATTGAGCAGACCACTCTTACCCAGTCCAAAGATCAGGGCTTGATCCATCACCGTTATTTATCTCACTGCCCCATCCCAGCTCAGAACCTGGCTATATGCAAATCAGTCTGTCCCTGGCCCAGTGCATCATGGGAACAGGGCAGACTAAACTGCCAAGCCAATTCTTTACCAGAAAGGAGACAAGCTACCAGGGACCGGTTTCTGGCATTTCAGCCTCTTCGGCCCGGCTTGCTTGAATCCTGATGGAGCAGTGAGAAAGGGACTCATGTCTGAGTATACCCTGCCACACCTATAGTGGCCAAAATCGATTTACAAAAGGGGGTGGTGATGAACAGAGTGTCTGAATTGAGCAGACCACTCTTACCCAGTCCAAAGATCAGGGCTTGATCCATCACCGTTATTTATCTCACTGCCCCATCCCAGCTCAGAACCTGGCTATATGCAAATCAGTCTGTCCCTGGCCCAGTGCATCATGGGAACAGGGCAGACTAAACTGCCAAGCCAATTCTTTACCAGAAAGGAGACAAGCTACCAGGGACCGGTTTCTGGCATTTCAGCCTCTTCGGCCCGGCTTGCTTGAATCCTGATGGAGCAGTGAGAAAGGGACTCATGTCTGAGTATACCCTGCCACACCTATAGTGGTGGGAATGGCACGGCGCCGGGTACTGCTGCTGCCGGCCTGCTGAGTGGGCTGGGGTGCCACTGGTGGGGGTGTGGTGCTGGCCGGGGCCTGAGCCCCTGCTCCCAGGACAGGGTGTACTGGAGCCACAGCCATGATCGTGGCAGGAGCCTGTGTGGGTGGAAGGAGGTCCCTTGTCGGGGAGTTCTCTGGGGAGAACAGCAAGGGGGGTGTGCTCGGCATTTGTGGGGAGTGAAGTGAATCGAAGTCAATTGCCAGGTCTCCCTCAATACCCAGCCCTATGGTGTTTTCCTCCTCCTCGGCTGCCTGACTCGTGCTCGGCCCTGCGAGTGCAGTGGTAGATGGTGCTGCTGCCTCTGTTGTCAGTGGTTGTCCGCCTGATGGTGCCCCTAGGTACAAAGAAGCATTTGTAAATTGAGTGCCGATGTATTACAGTCAGTACAATTAAAGCATTCCACATGTCCTTGCATCTCCTTAGAATGTGTTCCACTGTTTCCTGTCTTGTGATTCTGCACTGCCATATTTGGCTAACTTCTGCTGACTACATGTACCATGATGCTTGTCTCTTGTATGTTGGTTACAGTACTGTGCTGGGGTTTGGCTGTGCATTGTGTCTAATGGGGAGGTGTCTGGTAGGGTGTGTCATGATGCGCATGCTTCTTACCTGTAGCTGTAGCTCTGGCTGAGCTGTCCAGGGTCCCAATTCCGGTCACGCTCTCCCTCCCAATGGTGCTGGAGACCAGTTCCTCCAGCTCGGTGAGGGGTGGCGCCGGGTTCCTGCCTCCACCTGTGACTCCAGCCTGCCTGTGGATCTCATCCATCTTCCATTTGGTCAGGCTGCGGATACCATAGAAGCGCTTCTTCAGCTAGTCAAGGGACCTGGGGGTAACACCCACAGCATTGACCTTCTGGGCGATTTCGCTCCAGAGCCTCCTCTTGGTGCTGTCTGGCACATTGAGGGACAGCTTCCCGAATAGCTGCCGGTGCACCCTCACCACCTCCTCAACCAACACCTGCAGCTCGATGGTGCTGAACTTTGGCTTCCTCTTTTGGCTGGACTTCTGTCTCTCACTAGGGTTTGTAAAGGAGGAGGGACTTCATAGCCCCTAAACCAAATGCACAGCTTTGTGCCGCTATTTAGCGTGCACATTTAATTCAACTTCTTTGAAAGAATACGAGTAGTGCAAAAAGTCCATCACAAGCAGTCTTTTATTATTCAAGTTAAAAACCCAATGCATTTTAGGCCACTTCGAGCCCTTCTTCGGGGGTCAATTGGCGGCCTTTGATGGTGAGCCGGCCGGGGGTCCCGCCGCGGACCCGCACGGCGCAGGAAAGCATGGAAGCAGCATCTGAACTGGTTAGGGAAGCTACCTCCTCCACTGGTGCCTGTTGAAGCAACGGATTGCAAGGACACAGAGGTTGCAGTCCAGTGACCCCCGAAGAAGGGCTCGAAGTGGCCTAAAATGCATTGGGTTTTTAACTTGAATAATAAAAGACTGCTTGTGATGGACTTTTTGCACTACTCGTATTCTTTCAAAGAGGCCTGGATTGGCACTGTCTGAATGCAAGAAAGCTGAAAATTGGCACCACATCCCGATTGTTGGACCTTTTGATAAATTGGATTGAAATAATATTTGGAAAACACGAGTTAAAATACGGTTGATGAAAGTTGGATAACTAAAAAACAAAGGATAAAAGAAGTTGAATTAAATGTGCACGCTAAATAGCGGCACAAAGCTGTGCATTTGGTTTAGGGGCTATGAAGTCCCTCCTCCTTTACAAGTTTCTTAACTAGTGGCAGTAGGGCATGCCTAACAGCCAATCTGCACGCAACTGCGCCGAAGGAATGACAAAAATGAAAAATAAAACAACATGGTTTAAAACAGGTGTGCATCCCTCCATATCTGAAAATGTTCTCACTAGGGTTTGCCATCTTGATCAGAACAGTTCACTACCTCCTACTCCCACTGCTGCTAACTGTGAGTGTTCAGCTCAGGCTGGCTCTCCAGAAAGTTCTTAATTAGCTGCACCTGCCAGGGTTGCCACTCCCTGTTTGGGTGGGGGAGGGGGAGCCACCTCATTGGCTGAATCGGCTTTTACCGAATCGGATATAACCGATTCGGTAAAAACCGAATCGGTAAAATCCGAATCGGTAAAATCCGATTCGGATTTTACCGATTCGGTTTGTTCAATGCATTCCTATGGGCTTTTTGGCCATGGGTGTGTTTTCATACCTCCGAATCGGTAATTGCCGATTCGGATTTTACCGACTCGGCAATTTCCGATTCGGTGGTAGCCGATTCGGCTATTTCCGAATCGGTGGTAGCCGATTCGGTACTTTCCGATTCGGTCCGTGCCGATTCGGTACGTAGCGATTCACATTACCGATGCCGACCGATTCGCTATTTTTTCGCGGTTTGTTTGCTACATCTCGTTTTCCGATTTCAGAATACCGATTCGGCCCGCCTCGGTATTTTGAAATCGGAAAATCACTTTTACCTACATCGGGCCCCAAGTTCCTTTGCCATCAATAGTTTACCGAGTGATCCATAGTATTCTGAAAAAAGCTCTTACTTGCTACTGGGAGCCAATGTAGAGTCTCCTGGGCCGAAGCGAAGGCAACTTGTATTTAGAAGTTGTCTTGCTGCTGAGTTTTCAATTCGTTGTAGCCTTCTGCTAGTTGAGAGTGGAGCGCTGTAGTACAATCTATTAGCCTAGTGAAGAGAATGAGTGGGGCTTTTTTTTGTACGTTTTGAGAAAATCCAAGATATGGAAAGGTGGGTCTAAAAGTTTAATTGAGCAGAAAGTTGTGTATTCATGGAAACTGTAGAGTTCTCACATCTGTAGCTATTTTGGCAGGTGCCCTAGTTCATCTGTACAGAAAGATATAGTAGTACAATTTTTCCATTCTCCCCAGGTTGGTATTTACATGTTTCAAGCATTCAACTTGAGGTGATTCCGCGTCAACAATTGATCTCAGCTATGAGGCAGGTGTTGAGTTTTGATGCTCCTTTGTTCCGGGAGTTTTACAGTTTGAGAATTATTTGTACGCTGTCTGCATTTTTGTAGCAGATGAATTCAAAACTGTTGATAAGCTTTAGTGGTGGTTTCATCTATATGTTCAAAAGTGGAGGTAATACTATAGATCGTTGTGGAACTCGCAAAAAGAGAGGCAGGCCATACAAACTTTGGCGGAAAATAAAAACTTAACCATAAAACAGGCAGACAAGGGCGGAGCCCTTATAATCATGGACACTGACTTCTATGAAAAAAACGTGAACGAACACGTCAATGACGCCAATACTTACACGAAATTGAGAGCAGACCCCACGAATGAATACAAGAAAGTATTGATGACAATCATTGAGAAAGCAATTGATCAAGGAACCATTGGCAATAAAGAAAAACAATATTTAATTAAACAAAATCCAGCAATACCCTACATTTACATGATTCCTAAGATACATAAGCACCCGACAGTACCACCTTTCCGGCCCATTGTCTCCACCATCAATTCCATTCATGAACCTGTAGGCAAATTCATTGACAGACACTTACAACCACTAGTGCAACAGATTCCAACGTATCTCAAAGATACCACTCATTTTTTGAATACCCTGGAAGCACACAAGACTTCATTCACTACGGAGATGATTCTTACCAGTATTGATGTCAAATCATTATATACTTCGATACCCCATGAGCTAGGATTAACAGCACTAGAGAACATTTTACTCAACAGTGAACTAGATGAAGATTTGAAACTGCTAATTATGGAACTGATGCATTTTACATTATTTCACAGTTATTTTGAATGGAAGAATTAATTTTTTGCACAGAGCAACGGCACCTCAATGGGAAATTGTGCCGCTCCGGCATATGCCAACATCTTCATGTATCATTTTGAATCAGAGCACATTTTAACTAAACAGATTTGGAAAGAAAACCTCATACTGTACAAAAGGTACATAGACGATATTTTCCTACTATGGAGAGGATCAACAAATCAACTGTTGTCAGCCATCGAACAACTAAACAATGTGAATGACCGAATACAATTCACTCACAATATCAACAACAAACAGTTGTCATTTTTAGATGTACTCATCATCAAGGAACAAGACAAATTACTGACTACAGTATTCCAGAAATCAACGGATAAAAACAATTTATTGCACTACCAAAGTTTCCACCAGGCGTCTTTAAAAAAGCATCTTCCGTTTTCCCAACGACTGCGTGTAAAACGAATTGCCTCCTCTCAGGAACTGTATGAAGATCAAAAAGACCAAATGATTAAGAAATTCAAGGATCGAGGATATCCGGAAGCCACACTGGAACTAGCAGTGGATAGGATAAAACAAATGAATAGACAACAACTGTTGACACCATCCAGTCCAAAGGAAGAGCAGAGATCAGTGTTTATCTCTAAATACTCCACAAGAAGCTACAATGTCAAAAAAACAATCCTGAAACATTGGCCGTTACTGGCCCTAGAGGAAGATTTCAAGGGAATTTTCTCTGCAAACCCCAGATTTGCATACGAAAGAACAAAAAAAATTTAAAGGAACTTTTGAAACCCAAGCGCACAGAGTCCACAAAATCGTACAAAGGAACACTGCCTTGTCACAATTGCGGTAGCTGCAATTCGATAATAAAAGGGAATGAAATAAACCACCCATCGAGTGGTAGCAAAATTAAATTAAAAGTCAACGGCACTTGTGATAGTACCAACCTAATTTACATGCTTAAGTGCCCATGTGGACTTCCATACGTGGGCAAAACTTCGAGGAAAATTAAGACCAGGTTAACGGAACACCGAAGTAACATTAGACTTAAATCCACCAAATCTACTGTGGCCACACATTTCAATGACCATCAACATAACCCAAGTCAATTGAAGTTTTGTATTGTAGAGATGGTACCGCAACTTCCAGGAAGAGATAATGACCAACATTTACTAAGGCGCGAACTTTACTGGATTAATAGATTATCTTCGACAGCGCCGAGAGGACTCAATGAACGTTTAGAATACAGCTGTTACCTTTAGCTCAATACAATTAACACAGTGTATAGAGAATAACTATTATCAGTTTTAAAATGTTTTAGGTATAACACAGGATAATAATGTGGAGATTTACATGAAATGAACAATGTAAAAAATTGTTTTTGCTTTATATTACTGATTTTGTCAAACATATTAGATTGAAGTTTATTTTCTAAAAAATGTAGATAAATGTGTAATTAAGCGAATGCTTTTACATGCCACCACATCCTCATCTCGTTTACCAAGTTCCGTATACACTAGCTATACGTACTGATCATCTATCGCCTTGATATCACATCCACGACAACGGAACACATAGGTATCAACTCTTTTTTACTTTATTATCACCGTGAATAGTTTTCAATACATGAGGTTTTTCGACTTTTCGGTTGTTTACACACGTGTTGCCGCCGTAGCCTATCACACTCGTCCTAACATCTAAGGACACGTTCTGCGTGAGCTGAACCAATCAGCACAGAGCATATAGATTCAGAGTCTTCGAACTTTTGTTCGACAATCGAACGCTACCTACCGGCCGAATTCTCTCATCTCTACGACGGGCACAAACCACCCGGTAAGCTTTCAAGTCACAGCATATACCGTGAATGACTTTTTCAGTTTTATGCGGAGAACGGCATTTTGATCGTATTATCACTTTTTTCAGATTCACGCTATCTACTAAGAACGACGGGACATTCTTTGTCCCTATACAGGTCAGATTTAAACGCAGATTTTATGCACTTTTTGAGCACGCGTTCGTTTTAAAATTCCGCTCACCACACATCTTTCCACCTTTACTTTTGTGGCATGCAAATTACATCACTACTCCAGCATTTTTAATACACTTACCGCGTCTACACCAGTGCAATCACAGAAAATTAGTGATATTAACAAACACTGAGAATTCTCTTCCCTTGCATGCGTACTAAGGTAAAATGTAAAGGACATGTTGATGAACTTGCTTTGTGATACTGTATTCATATCATTTTGTACATAGGGCCCCCGAAGAAGGGCTATGCCCGAAATGCATTGGGCCAACGAGTTGAAATGCTAACACATGAGATGAATCATGTCAAGATAAAATGAACAACGTGTTAAAAGAAAATTAAAAGACATTATGAACCTATTATCAAACTTGTGAACATTGTTTTGAAAAAGTTGCTTTAGAGTGCTCTGGGGAGACACTTTTTTTGAGGAAAGAGTGCATCATTCTCAGTATTCTCCAACCCTTGTACAGAGGGTTCCACCCCACGGGCACCACCCACTTGCTAAGAACTTTGAAGAAAAACGGAGTGCGTATCCCAACCCCCGAGTTTGGATTTGACGTAGTAAGTTTTCCAACAGTCGAGCTAGCAGGGACAACTCCATTGGATACCTGACGGTCCACCTGACTTGCACTTCAGTAGGAGAACTCGGTAGTCCATCATGTTTGTGACAGAGTTTCCTGTCTGCCAAATTCTAAATCCTTCCCTATGTCTCTTATCTAATGTTTATCTTCCAGAAGTGGGACTCTGCCTAATATCGAAGCAAGTCTCCTTCTCGCTCATAATATTTCAAATCCCATTATTTGACATACTCTTACTTAAATGTCTGCGATATGTCATCACCTCTACCAATATTTTGACTATGTGGGACCATAATAGGTTCACCTTTGAACATTTTCATGCTGGGGTATAGGATCGGCCTCAGATGCAGGACACCTGCCATACTCCATATTTTCTTGTAATCCTACCACTTTTAGGTGTTTTGGGGTGTGATAGTCCCAATGAAGATACCCTTTGTGGGTTCATTTGTTGGCAGAAGAGTTACAACTGCAGCTTTAGAGGCCACAAATTCTAATCTTGGTAACATTGGTTACTGGGTTATGTGCCTGCTGCAAAAATGTGTAGGTAATCAGGAAGGGTAAAGAGACTAAGTTGCTTTTTGGGGTTCTTGGTGGGAGAAGGACTTCAAAGACCATCATCCCCAGGGCCTCAGGAGGCGGCCTCAGGGCACTGTGTTCACCTGTGCTTATTTAACTCAATAAAGCGCATCACTGATCCATGCAGCGTGGGAGACCAAGCTGCCATTTGCTGTTGTTGGTGGGAGATGGACTTCAAAGACCATTATCCTCAGGGACCCAAGAGGTGCTCCCTGGATACTGTGCCCAACTGTGCTTACTATACAGCACATTACTGCTCCATGCAGCCCTGGACGCGGGTGGGATCTGCCCAGGCGAAGCCTGGGCCAAGGGCAGGCACATCTGCACTCATCAGAGCCTGGAGAAAGCTGGGCTGGGACCCCCTCTTGGCCCTGCCATATAGGGCTCCTAAACCCGGGTTAGCCTTGAAGCAAGCATTGGAAAAAGGAAAGTAGGATCTGCTAAAGGTGTGCTTTCAAAACCTCTGCAAACAACTCTGTCCATCACATTATACTTTTGACAATTGATGAAAATAACACTAGGGCTGTTCCCCCAAAAATCACCAGGGCTATTTGCGTTTTTAATGGTATACAGCACGCAGAGCAAAAACCTTTTATCAGTTCTAGCCCACAGTTTAAAATAGTTGATTTGTGCCCTGGCCCTGTAAATATCCCTACCTTCCAAAAGAAAGCGAAAGGAGACTCATAGAGAGGGGTTCATTTTCGGCAGCAAACGGAGCACACCAGCTAAGGGAGGCTTACCTGCTGGACGCCACCTCGCTCCTGGGGCCCTGACGCTGTGGTCTTGCCGCTCTACTCCATCGCGGCGGCTGGAGACTACAGCTCCCAGAGGGCTGAGCGACCACCTCCGGCCACTTCCTGCCGCAGCGCGCCCGGAGGCGCTATTAAACCAGGGCTCTCCCTCGGTGGAACGGGGGTTCATTTTCGGCAGCAAATGGAGCACACCAGCTAAGGGAGACTTACCTGCTGTACGCCACCTCGCTCCTGGGGCCCTGACGCTGTGGTCTCGCCGCTCTACTCCATCGCGGCGGCTGGAGACTACAGCTCCCAGAGGGCTGAGCGACCACTTCCGGCCACTTCCTGCCGCAGCGCGCCCGGAGGCGCTATTAAACCAGGGCTCTCCCTCGGTGGAACGGGGGTTCATTTTCGGCAGCAAACGGAGCACACCAGCTAAGGGAGGCTTACCTGCTGGATGCCACCTTGCTCCTGGGGCCCTGACGCTGTGGTCTCGCCGCTCTACTCCATTGTGGCGGCTGGAGACTACAGCTCCCAGAGGGCTGAGCGACCACCTCCGGCCACTTCCTGCCGCAGCGCGCCCGGAGGCGCTATTAAACCAGGGCTCTCCCTCTGTGGAACGGGGGTTCATTTTCGGCAGCAAACGGAGCACACCAGCTAAGGGAGGCTTACCTGATGGACGCCACCTCGCTCCTGGGGCCCTGACGCTGTGGTCTCGCCGCTCTACTCCATCGCGGCGGCTGGAGACTACAGCTCCCAGAGGGCTGAGCGACCACCTCCGGCCACTTCCTGCCGCAGCGTGCCCGGAGGCGCTATTAAACCAGGGCTCTCCCTCGGTGGAACTGGGGTTCATTTTCGGCAGCAA
Source organism: Lissotriton vulgaris (assembly GCF_964263255.1). Taxonomy (NCBI): domain Eukaryota; kingdom Metazoa; phylum Chordata; class Amphibia; order Caudata; family Salamandridae; genus Lissotriton; species Lissotriton vulgaris. The sequence continues at coordinate 79,188,538 of NC_141699.1, forward strand.
ACGGAGCACACCAGCTAAGGGAGGCTTACCTGATGGACGCCACCTTGCTCCTGGGGCCCTGACGCTGTGGTCTCGCCGCTCTACTCCATCGCGGCGGCTGGAGACTACAGCTCCCAGAGGGCTGAGCGACCACTTCCTGCCGCAGCACGCCCAGAGGCGCTATTAAACCAGGGCACTCCCTCCGCATCGCGGATGCGCGCGGGCGGTGCCGGGCGGAGCCCGGGCAGAGGGCGGGCCGTCTGTGGCCGTCCGGGGACGACGAGGGACGGGACGGGCCACCCCCCTTGGCCCCTGCGACCTTCCACCGAATCACCCAGGTACTGCATCTTGTGTATATGGAACTCACGAAATGTATTGAAGCCCTCCACAAAAGTACCTAGACAAACTCCCCGGCCGCACATAAGAGGATTATTAGAAAACCACGCGGGGCAGAATTAGAATTAGAGTGCTTTAGTGGGAGACTATAAGGGGAAAAAATTTCTAATCATCCCAACACACGCTCGGCTGGGAATAAATCCAACAAAAGAGTGACCCCCAAACAAACACGAGTGGAAACAAAGGAGGGTGCCCTCCCGAAGGGGAATAAACCAACAGCAATTGACTTAATGTTAAAGAAAGTCACGGGGGAAATAGAACGCATGGAACGGAGTTTATCCTCCTCACCCAACCTTAATGTCATCACCCAAACACCCACCAGAGATTTATCAATAGTTGATAGCCCAAATATCCAGGGCAATATAACTCAGCCAAACAATGATATAGAGGATGTCCCCTGCGCACAAACCCCGGGCCAAGAAAACTCTGAGCTCAACGAAACGACCCACCAGAAAAAAAGGAAGCGACAGGGGAGGATTAAGGGGCCCCTGAGACAGAGGAAAGCGTTAGTAAGAGGAAATCCTCCAACACGCACACAAGAGTATATAACAGTAAAAAATAACTCCCAAGCAGAAACCATTCCACCAGGGTGGATCGAGACATTAGTTGCAGATCTTAAAAAACAGCTAGAATCCTTCATTGCGGCACAATTAAAGCCTATTATAAGCAAGGTGGACAAAATCATGTGCGAGCTCTCTAAACAATCTAAGGCTCTAGAGCACACACTGGCAAAAACTGCTACTGACCCAACTCAGACAACTGAGGCAGCCACTAATGATAATGCAAACACAAAGAGAGTGCAAAATAACAACTGTGTCAGTCACACTCAACACGCAATTGTCCAGATACACGAGGCCCCAAAAACTGCCCAAAATCAAAAAGGGGGCACTAATGACAATTCTAGAGGGGGACACAATCAAAGTGCGAACAACATAAATATGGAAAAAAAACCTTTACAACCATTAATGCAATGGAGACAGGAAGACCGCCCTCAGAGGGAAGGGAATTACGACCACTGTTATACAGATTCCGACCCCTTTCATACTACCAACAATCACGTCACACATATAGATCTTCCCCCTGAGGCAAGCCCATTTGTAATAGTTTTTGCAGGGGTACCAGAAATCATGCCCAACGAGAGAGAATCACACTATAAATTACTCACCAAAATCTCCAACTGGTTGAACATCCACAGACCCTTAAATAACGGGGAAAGAGGAGAGATAGTACACGTAAAAAGGGTACACTGGATTGGGGGGAGAAATAATGACATAAGAGGGGACTGTATAGTTGCAAATTTCAGGGACACCAGTCTGGTTGATTACATCCTGAAGAATTCTAACAGGAATCAAACCAGCACTATTTGTGCACTCCCAATTGGGTAGTTTTACCCAAGGAGTCAGAATATTAACCGTGCGGGTGATGAGGGAGGGTGGACTCTTGGAAGACCACAACGTATACATAGACCAAGACCAGGAAGCCACCCCGAACAGTCCTTTCCCCCCCGAGATTACGCACAATGGAGAAATAGATTTGCTCCAATTCAATCACTTGAGGACATTGATTGACTCATCCCTACAGAAAATAACCCTGCAGCAAGTTTAACGACTAGTGGATGCTTGGGACCAGAAATAGGGGGTGAACGCGGGAGTGAGGAGAACACACAAACCGGGAGGCTAGACCCACATTTTAAACAGGGGGAAAACAAAGAAAATAACAAAGATACATCTATAATGGGGGAGGTTAGAACAAATGAAACTCACATAGCAAGAGGTAAAGAGAAGAGGGAGGGTCTGACGATCCTATCCTGGAATATTGCAGGGCTGAAAGCCAAATTAAAAAGTAAGGAGTGGTTAGAATTCATAAGGCGCTTTCATGTTATAGCACTCCAAGAAACATGGGCACGGGATTCAGACCCTTGTCAATTGGAGGGCTATAAGTGTTTCTTTAGACCTGCCCAAGGGACAAATTCTGGAAGAGCAAAAGGAGGCCTAGCAATATACGTTGATTTAAACCTGAACGGCACCTGGTCATCCCCAGACTGGATGTCAGACAACATACAAGTAGTCACACTACAACACCAGGGGGAGAGTCTACTGTTCCTAAATTTCTATAATTCGGGGCCGGTGGAGGGGAACTTTCCAATATTAGCAGAGTTGGAGAGCAGACTAAATGAGGAACTGGATCAAAGGACGAAGGGGCCAGAACCAACGGTCCTGTTGATGGGGGATTTTAATTGTCATCTATGCCCCAAGCTACTTCCTCTATCTGACGACTGGTCAGCATGCCCACTAGAAAAGGGTCTCCATTTCACACACAATAAAGAGGGCACAACTCTGATGAAGCTATTAGATAACTTTGCGCTCACTCACGTCATGGATCTAGCTGCACTTAAAGCAGGGGAATCCCCAACACCCACATTCAAGGGAAAAGGCGAGGGGTCCATAATAGATTATATAACGATCTCTGCATGTGCTAGAGAACAGATCCTAAATACCAGAATAGAGTGGAGTCCCTTTAGTGATCACAACCCCATTTTAATAGAAATCAAATGTAAAGATGTAATTAGAAAAGACCCAGGGGTGATCCATGAAACCGATATCCAACCAACAGACCAAGGGAGACGCATAAGGTGGTAACTGATTAATCCTCAAGAGTTTTACGTCAAATTAGTGGGCAAAGGGAAAGCCCATATAGAGACCTGCTTAGATCCAACAATAGAGGGTAGAGGAGTGGTAGAGGCTTTTGAATCTTTAACCAAAATTCTGGAAGGACTATTGAAAACTAAGAAGCCCGTAAAACAGTTATCCTCGCCAAGATGGTTTGACTCAAACTGTTCTAGAGCGCTAGGAGACCCAAAGCAGAGTTTAAAAAAGACTCCAAGGGACAAGATTGAAATTACCCGCTGCAGACAGAATTACAAAACCCAGGTAAAGATAAGGAAGTTGGCCCTTCAAAAAGAAGTCTGGGCTGACTTAAGGGAAGCTGGAGAAAACAAGGACTATGCACAGTTCTGGAAAATCATAAATAGACCATGCTTCCATGATTCAAGCTCCCCAGTCATCAGCTCTTATATTCTACCAGAACAATGGATTGCTCACTTCAAATCCTTATATAACCAACAGGAGGTAGACATTGGTGATCGAATATGGAGAGGGCCAAGGGCAGAACAACTGGAATTATCTCTGGAAGAAGTCCTTAAAGCAATTCTAGGGCTGACAAGAAACAAAGCCCCAGGCCCGGATGGTACCCCCCCTGATTTGTTCCTCAGTAACACTGAGTTATGGGCCCCAGTGGTAATGAGAGTACTGAATGCAGCAATCAAATTGGGCCTGCCGAGATCATGGTCCACTGCAGTGATTGTCCCGATATATAAGAAAGGCTGTAGGGACAGCCCGCAGTGCTACAGACCAATTTCGCTGATTGATGTTTCTGCCAAAGTACTCGGGAGGGCGCTCCTCAACCGCTTAATAGATTGGACTGACACCCACAACATCCTGGTGGATACCCAGTACGGGTTCAGAACAGGCAGGTCAACTAGTGACCAATGCCTCAACCTATACCTCCTCACGGCCAAGTACACCAAGACGGCTGATGGGACCATATACATGGGGTTCATGGACTTAGCAGCTGCTTTCGATAACGTCAATAGAGCCAAACTTTGGTCACTCATGTCTAACCTGGGAATTGACTCTGATCTTATTACCATACTGAGGGAGCTGCACTGGAACACCACTGCCAAGGTCCGCTATAGTGCGGGGGGTGAGTACCGATCCCTTCCCGTGCTCTGGCGGGGTGAGGCAGGGGTGTATCCTGGCGCCGTTCCTGTTCTCCCTTTACATAAATGGCCTGGAGAGCGCCCTGATAGCACTGGGAACTGACTGTCCTAAGGTGGGCTCGCGTCATCTGCCGGTACTTTTGTACGCTGATGACGCGGTCCTCCTAGCACGAACGGCAGTTGGTCTGCAGCTCTTAATTAAGGGTTTCTCTGACTTCATGAGGAATTTGGACCTTTCCGTCAACATGACAAAATCTTTCATCATGGTAGTGGGGAAGAAACCACAGAAGAAATTTGTCTTCAAACTTGGGGATCATGTATTGGACACTGTCAAATCATTTCCGTACCTGAGCCTTTTATTTGATGAAAAGTTCAAGTTCGCCCCTCTGATAGAGGAGAGGGCTAGGAGACTAGTCTCAGCTAATGGAGCTATACTAAACTTTGCCCGTCGAATGGGACGTTGGTCCCCAGAGCAGGTGATGACATTGTATAGGTCGGTCTGCATCTCAAAGACCATCTATGGAGCTGAAGTATGGGGCTTCAGGGATGCACAACCAATACAAAGTGAGGAAGACAAATTCCTAAAAAAACTGCTAAAGCTTCCGTTGAGCATCCCAGATGCAATAACACACGAAGAGTTGGGTAACCCATACATAGCCGACCTGATCAGACTGAGACCCATACTGGCCTGGCTTAAAATTTGGTCAAACCCCAATGCGGAATTGTCCAGACAGATCATCCAGGATTGCCTGCTGAAAGAGAGATGGCCCCAAATACCCTGGCTGAAATACGTCAAAGACACATTGAGGGATATTGACGAGCAAAAGCTATTTCTGGACCCCTCTTTGGTGGACATATATTCCAGACACCCTGTACAAAAGCAACTCCTGGAAAAATATGATGGTAGGAGGAGGGAGCTTGACTCTGCTAAACCCTCGGCAGTTGCTCATTCGCTTGTTTGCAATGAAGTGGGCATGGAACCGTATCTCTTTTTAATGTACAGTCAACACGAGAGGTTTTTAATGACTCGTTTTAGGCTCAATTTGTTGCACCACATTCTAGCTTATCCGTCTGGGTTCACTCAAACAATTGAGCAGAAGGGTGCCTGCGGCTGCGACAATGGGTCCCCGCAGGACACCCTTCATTTTGTATTACTGTGTTCTTTTTATAAAACCCCACGTCAAAGATTCTTAGTGGATGTTTTAAAGGACTCAAATATTATCCATGCGAAATCTGCTTTACTGTTTTTGCAAAGAGCCACTGAAATGCGTACTTTGTTTGCTACCATAAGCTTCCTTAAAATTGCTTTTAAACTAAGAAACACAAGGGGCTGATAAAGTTAGTGGGATTGGGAGGAAACTAAAAAGTCATATGGGGCCTTGTGTCATATTTGCACTCTATTTTGACTATCTACAAAAACCCCTTTTTAACTTGTCGCTCTTTTTTAAAAATGTCATGTTGTTCAGTATGGTTTTATGCGATCATGTATTACTATGTATTTTTATGATGGTTTTTTTACCTTCGAAATAAATAAAAGAACTGAACTGAACTGACTCATAGAGAGGTAATATCTGTAAAAGGGGGCCGCGCTGAACAGCATCCTCCATCAGACGAAGCCATCCATCAGCCCATGACATATTGGGGAGTGATGAACACAGTGATTTGGTCTCTGCTACGTTTAACAAGCTTTGTACCACATTTTCTCAAAAATCATGACACTATGGGCCCCATTAGGATGACGGGCGGACATTGTCCGCCCGCCACCCTATCGTAGAACGGGACCGCCCGCCATAAGGGCGGGGGTCCTGCGGGGGGAATTAGGATGTGCCCGCCACAGTGGCGGGCACATCCTGTAGTGTTTGCATTGTGGCGGGCGGTGCACTCTGCACCGCCCGCCACAATGTAAAAAATGCTCTTTTGCATTTGCATATGCAAAGCGGCAGGCCTGCCGCTTTGCATATGCAAATGTGGGGGGGGGTACCATAGGTACCCCCCAAGTGCCCCCAGACAGTAGCGGCAACCTGGGGGCCCTGCAGGGGGCCCCCGCAGCAATCACCGCATGCCTTTCCGTGGCGGCATTGCCGCCAAGGAAAGGCCTCTGCTTTTTGCAATTGTAATATGGCTGGCGGTGTCCATTGGACACCGCCACCATATTAATCTATTACCACCGCGGTCGCAAGCCGACCGCGGCAGTAAAGTGGCGGACGGTCTTTCCGTCCGCCGCTGTCCCCTCCGCCATCCTAATCAGGCGGAGGGGAACACGAGAGTGGTTGTCGGGCAGATTGCCTCCGCCTGGGTGGCGGTGGCCACCGCCACCCTGGCGGAGGCAATCCGCCCGATATCGTAATGGGGCCCTAAATTGCTGGAATTTTGTAATGCGACATGTGACCGTTCGAAACTAATAGAGGAAAAGCCCTCCCCTACAAAGGACCAGCCTCAGGTGAACCAGGTGGGTTAATACGACAAGAGCTCCACAAATTGGTTTGATAGAAATCCCCTATTTCTATCTATTTCTACCCAACGAAGAGCAATTTATATCAGCCTCGACAAACAAACAGACATGATGATATTGTCGGACCATCTACATCATGGGTACAAACTTTCTCTCGGGGGCCAAATTGACAGTGTGGTTTGTGTCCGAGGGCCGCACCGGTGGGGGCGGGATCAGTGGGGGAGGTCACGAGGCTAGAGCAACAAAAAAAAACTGGTACCATGAGGTTGATCACTAGTCCCTGCAGCGGACGCCTTCGTCCACTGAGCCAACAGACCCGGCATACACACACATCTATCTCTCTCTCTCTTGTTCTTTCTCTGTCTCTCTCTCTCTCTTTCTCTCTCTCTCTCTAACTCTCTCTCTCTCTCTGTCTCCTTCCCTTTCTCTCTCCTTCTCCCTCCCTCTCTCTACCTCTCTCTCCCTCTGTCTCTCTCTCTCCCTCTGTCTCACTCACTCTGACTATCTGCACCTCTCTCTGTCTCTTTCTCTCTCTCTGTTTCCCTCTCTCTCTCTCTGTTTCCCTCTCCCTCTCTCTGTTTCCCTCTCCCACACTCTGTTTCCCTCTCCCTCACTCTATTTCCCTCTCCCTCTCTCTCCCTCCTTCCCTCTGTCTCCCTTTCTCTCCTTCCCCCTCTCTCACTCTAAGGTCTCCCCCACTCTGAGGTCTCCCTCACTCGCTCTGTTTCCCTCCCTCGCTCTGTCTCGCTGCCTTGCTCTCCCTCCTTCCCTCTGTCTCCCTCCCTTGCTCTCCCTCTGTCTGCCTCTGTCTCCCACCCTCGCTCTCCCTCTATCTCCCTCTGGCTCCCTCTGGCTCCCTCTGTCTGCCTATGTCTCCCTCCCTCACTCTCCCTCGCTCTGCCTCACCCTCCCTCGCTCTCCCTTCTCTCCCTCACTCTGCCTCTGTCTCCCTTGCTCTCGTTCTGTCTGCCTCGCTCTCCCTCTGTCTGCCTCTGTCTCCCTCCCTCGCTCTCCCTCTGTCTGCCTCTGTCTCCCTCCCTCGCTCTCCCTCGCTCTGCCTCTGTCTGCCTCTGTCTCCCTCGCTCTCCCCCGCTCTGCCTCTGTCTGCCTCTGTCTCCCTCGCTCTTCCTCGTTCTCCCTCTGTCTGCCTCGCTTTCCCTCTGTCTGCCTCTGTTTCCTCCCTCGGCCTCTGTCTCCCTCCCTCGCTCTCCCTCTGTCTGCCTCTGTCTCCCTACCGACTCTCTCTCTGTTTGCCTCTCCCTCGCTCTCCCTCTGTTTGCCTCTGTCTCCCCCCTCACTCTCCCTCTGCCTGCCTCTGTCTCCCTCCCTCGCTCTCCCTCTGTCTGCCTCGGTCTCCCTCGCTCGCTCTCCCTCGGTCTCCCTCTGTCTCCCTACCTTTCCCTCCCTCTACCTCCCTCCCTCTGTCACCCTCTTCATCTCACCCTGACTGTGTGGCAGCCCGGGCTGAGACAGCTTCCGGGCACACACACACACAGCCGCACCCGAGCACTTCACAGGTCTTTAAAAGACCATTTGCATGTTAATGAGGCTTTGTTCACCTCTTAGGCCCCTGCAGCCCCACTCTGACTATGGCAGGAATCACCCGGCCCCCACAGAAAAGCAGAGTCTCTGAGTCGCGCTGCCGCAGGGGTGTTTGCTGATACTCTTTAAAAAAAATAAAAAAAACACGGGTATGATGTTTGCACGGTTCGCGGGCCACCAGGGAAGGCTTGCCGGCCGCTGGCGGCCCGCGGGCCGTACTATGAGTACACGTGACCCCCAGACAGATTGCGTAGTGGTGAATATCAAGGAATGTGTGATGTTACAACGCATACTTTTACAACATATACCTTTACAACGCATTTATTACAACGCAACATCCATTACAATGCATTCCATTACAACGCATGCCATTACAACGAATATTTAAAAACTACCTCTACAACGCATTCCATTACAACGCATACTACCTTTACAACGCATACCATTACACCGCATACCATTACATTGCATGTATGGTAAGTATTTGATAGTGTAGGGGTAAAAATTACTATTCTAACTCCAGGGGTGCAACAGTAGGGTAAGTGTTGGATAGTGTAGGGGTAAAAATTACTATTCTAACTCCAGGGGGTGCAACAGTAGGGTAAGTGTTGGATAGTGTAAGGGTACTATGCGTTTTAAGGGTATGCGTTGTAACGGTATGCGTTGTAATGACTGCGATGTAATGACATGAGCTGTAATTGTATGCGTTGTAGTGTCCTGCGTGGTAATGGTTGCGTTGTAATGGCATGCGTTGTAAGGGATGTTGCGTTGTAATGACTGCGCTGTAATGGGAGTGCGTTGTAAAAGTTGCATTGTAAAGGTTGTTTCCCATATCAAGGTACCAAAGCTTGTGGTGATACTTTTGAATTCCCTCACTCACGCACATACTTGTAACATGGGTATCCAGACCCTTCCCTTGGGGTTCTTTTACAATGCACCGAGAACAGCTCCCAGGCCCTTGGTACAAAATTGGGTTAGACTTGCGGGATATTCAAGGTCAACTAACATTGATACACGCAATCATTTTGCACCGCTCACAGATTTAGAGGATCTAGACAGACATGATCTGATGACAGGAAGTTCCAGATTAGGGCAGGGTTGCCCAGGGGTCATCATTAAAAAGCCATATAAATGAGAAGGGTAAACCAACGTTTGCTAATCGTAGAGGTTTGGACAATAAAATAGCTTTTAGTAAGCCCATCACATGCTTTCCTCTATTAGTATGCTTTTCTGGAACACGGCAGGAGTGCGGGGCAACCTTAACAACCCAGACTGGTTGGCTCTAATTAGGACATACGGTGTAGTTCTCAGGGCATATTATCTCCTTTTCATCTTGATGGTTTCCACACGTACTTCTCCCCTGAGGTCCCCAGTAGGTCGACCAAAAAGGGGGTTAGCAGTCTTGGTCTCAGAAAAATTCCCCCCAATTAAGATAAGGGAATTATATAATTTAGCAACCTGTTGTTAGAAAACTACTATTACAATATTTTCGACAACAGGCTCACTGAGGAGGTGGGGTGAGATCTAGACAGACTTCTCTCCAAGATGCTTTATGAAGCAAACCATCAGATTGAGGATATCTGGACAGGTGATTTCATCCTAAAGCTTTGTAATCTCAGTAATTATTTGGTCTGTGGCTTAACTGCCCCAAATGGTGATATGACTACTCATTTCCTGCATACCCCCTATGGAGAGGCCATAAATAAGATTATTACTAAACATCATTTGCTCTTTGCCGCCGATCTTTTTCTTAACTCATCCTCACTCCCACCTACCTTTCATGGAAAAGGCAGGACTCGCTCATTTGACTTTGTTTTAGTCACAAGTGATCTCACACCTTTTTATTTGAGACTAGCTTACCCGTCGCGCGTTGCTGCGATCTCAGAAGAAAGGAAATTTAAGGAAACTTGTTATGATAACATTCAATTTACATTGTGTCATTTTTATTGATACTTATTCTTTTTAATATGAAAAACATTTTAAAGTGTTGTTTTAATTCTGTTTATTTATTCGAGTGCTTGTGGATACACGGTATTTTTTGTTTTTCCGTCTGGTGCGTACACAAATAAAGCAGAAGGTTTTCCGACGTGTGAGCTGGCCACATACAGTTGTCCATGTAAGAAGCACGGATTCTCCAAATGTAGTCCACACACTTGCAGCAATTGTCCTTGTGGTTTGTTGATGGTCATTGTAAAAGCGAGTCGCACCGTAAACTGTAAACGTTCAGTATTGGAAAGATTATGAGGGCCCTGGGGGCCGATATTAAACACATTTTTATTTTTTATTTTTTTTTATCTGCCAGAAACCTTCGCGGGAGTGTACTCAACAACTTCCCAAAGTTTCATGGCGATCGGATGAATGGTGTAGTAATGCATAAAGGACAAACAGACATACTTTCGTTTTTATGTATATAGATTTCTCAATCGTGAATAATTGTGTGAGCGATCATAGGCCATTGATTTTAAAATTAAGAACAGACGAGGTGAACAGACGTTCTTGCTCATTTCTGGCTGCAGATTAAAATGGGACAAAGTAAATGTCAAACAGTTTCCGCAGGACCTACTACAGGGAGAGCAGTCTGCTATAATCTCTGCCTGTCCTCAGATGCTGAGCTAAAGGTGATTATGGTGGGGTTTGTGGCACTTTGTTTAAGGGTCTCCAGTTTAGTAATTGCTAAAAAATCTAGTTGAAATAAGCAGGCACGGGCTGGTTTAGCAAGGCAAATAGTGTTGCTTAGGGTAAATTGAAAAGAGCAATAAAAGCTTCGCCGCAGGTCAAGGCCCAAATTACGCCAGCCAGGAAATTATGTAAGGATATATGGTATATCAGCTGCTAGAAGAGCCGACATGCCAAAAAAAGCATGGGATGAACTAGAAGTAGCAATTCAAACTACAGACTATGTAGGTGAACCAAGGTGAACCAATGTCCATAGGTTCACCTATGGACATTGTCATGCTGGGGTATATGATAATAATAATAATAATCTGAGCTTATACAGCGCCTGGTTACACTAGCCAGTGTGTCCCCGCGCTAGTCATTGGCCTCAAACCAACCAAACAGTTAAAGCCTCCCCAACCCGCCCCAAGTGGACCTAACCCCTAGGGAATACATAGGTTTTTAGGGCCAGATGTAGGTAAAATAGATTTATCGATTTTTAATTACCGAATTTTACCGATTCGGTAATTAAAAATCAGTAAATCTAAGGGGTGGATATGTAGGTATTCCAGATGTGCTGGAATACTGATTCGGAAGAATTCGGTATTTACCGATTCGGTAAATACCTAATCGGTAATGCCCATTCATTTCTATGGGCTTCAAAGTCCATAGGAATGAATGGGCATTACCGATTCGGTATTTACAGAATCGGTAAATATCGATTTTCACAAGGGTGCAGGGGGTGTCACTTTGACACCCTCTTGCACCCCCAAAACAGGCTTGGGTGCCATGTGGCAGGCATACATGCCCTAAGGGCAGGTCTGCCTGTCACATGGCATAGGTGTGCATGCACATATGTGCATGCACACCGGAATCGGTATTTTACCATCAAATTGGATTTGATGGTAAAATACCGATTCGGTAAGGCCTTGTAGTGTAGTTCCTATTTTCCCTATAGGCCCTGTGCATTGGAATAACATAAACAGTAGTATAGACGTAGAAGTGCGGTCTTCCAGGTCTCCACTGACTATGCTAAACTTAATTGGGTTTGTACCAACTAGCTCAGAGGTCACTGGAAACTTTCTTGACTGAATAGGGAGTGATCAGCTCCCCTGGCTCAGACAAGAAGGGATTCAGTTTTCCAACAACCGCATAAACATGACAACTTTGCTCCTTAGAATAAGAGTCAATCTCTAGAGTCGTGTGAAACAATAGACAGTTATTTTACTCAGTCAGTTGTGCAGATTACTTTCACCAAGAGGCAGAGAATAGAGAGACGGGCATTTTCAATAAAAAGGTATTATTTATTGAACAGTCTTTCTTCTCATGCAAGAGAAATGAATTGCCACAATTGCAAGACTAGGTATTATAAAAAGTGCGTACAGTAAAATGAGGATTGCGAAATAGTACTGTAAAAGCATTGATATGGTTTCTTAGCCATACAATGGTTAAAATGAATAAAATATATACATTCATATATACATTTGACAAACGTACTCAACTGGTGCTTCTAACTACGCCTACCCCAGTGTACCTGACCTAAGCCTAATACTTGGGAGGGAGTAAGTAAGTAGCTTTAGTTAAGTTGGTTTTGCCAAGGTTTGCTTCAAGAATTCTCTCTAAGGGTTTAGTCAACACCATACCTCTGAAATAGAATGTTGGAAGTCTTGTATCTCCTTCCAGTACTCGATATCCCAGTCACTCGCAAGAGTAGGCTGGAAACGCCGGAGCTGGATTTTCTCGGCAAGAGAAAAGACAGCGTCTCTCTCAGCGCGTCAAGGAGGAGGAGGGGCAGCGTCCGTGGGCTACTTGCATCTGCTGGGCTCTGCAAGGGACAGCTGTTCTGCTCCTGTATTCACCACACCATCGCTATCATCGATGTCGTCGAGGCAGCGTTTGCTTAAGGCAACGTTGGTAATTTTTATACCTGAAAGGTGCCTTGTTTGACGTAAGTTTTTGGACATAAGACGTCAATAAAGATGTCACTAGGAAGTGATCGTCTCTCAGTGCTCATTAGAGTTCTATTACTAATCAAAACATAGCAAGTGGGGCTTTCCCAGGTTGCTGAATTTTATCTTGTTGAAGAACTCGGAGTGTAATCTAGGAATCTAAGATAGTGGCTTCTGTTGTGTCATCTGCTCTAATGAGCTGCAGAGGAAGAGATTCTGAAATGTGGCTCTGATCGTGTTAGGCCAGAGACGAGTTTCTGAAATAACGCTCTTGATCGTTTATGCCATTATAGGGGTATGAATGGATTATAGCCGCATAGGGGCATAAGGTCACAGTATTGATCGGGGTCCTAGATTAGAACACGACACCCACTCCACGAATTTATGTCCATCAAATTACTAAAAATAAAGCAATAAGATGCATGTGTAACATTGCCCACCCCAAAATACATATCTGCATTTGAAATGGCGTATTTGAAATACATGGAAATATTGGTACTGTACGCCTTTAAGCATAGAAATCATTCAAAATTATAGCATATGTAATCAGTGAACGATTTTGCGAAAAAAAATTACACATGAAATATCTCTTTATAAAGAAAAGAAGGGCGAGATAATTTCATCACATAGAAATGCAATTGCTGTAACATGTGCTAGCTAGAGGCTGAGGTAAAGTTATTATGTCTCTAGAAGTACCTAAAAATAGAAGTTCTGTTCTTTATGAATAGGTCTACTTTAAGCAAAGAATTTCGTGCCAGAAAAAAGTGAATATTTTCAAAAAGTGTTCAATTAAAAAAAAAAAAATTCTTGGCGAACGGGGGAATAGAGTTCCAATGTTTTTCAGTAGTTTTTGTTGATCAAAACTGAAGGCCGAATTCAGAGTTCATGGGAACGCTGTGTGTCGGAATGCTTTTCAAAAATTATTGTTTCTGTTCAGGGGAGAACATCATATCAGACAGGCTCTCAAAGAATTGGTCTACAAAATCAGGTGACAGTTCGACCAAGTTCGATAGTGCTGTAACTTGGCAGGTGTGAGAATGATTGCTATCATCAAAGTCTGGATCAGCAATGCTCACAGAAGGTCGTACCTGGGTGATGTTGCTTTTATTTCTCGCTCCACTGTCACCACCTAGTCGTAGCACAGGAGTCTCAACGAATGCCGTCATCAGGATTGGTAGCCGCTGGGGACAACACAATGCGTGAGCCGTTATAGGACTTAGCAAAGTATTGATATCCATTGGTACTGCTGATCGGAGTGCAAGACAGAAGTCCAACACGCATTCATCTCCGCATAGCATACATCGAAGCACAGGTAAGATGCAGGTCTGCCATATAGGTCTGAATGAAAGAAACCAGGTCATGTTCAGATCTCTCAGCCTGGCCAATCCAAGGACTCTAGTTATTCGGTCCCGGTAGCGTATTGCTAGGATCGTTTCTTCCGTCCTTGCTGGAGTCATGTCTGTGTTTTGGCTTGCCATATCGGAGCAGGAGGGTCAAAAATAAAATGCCTGCTACAAGTCCCAAAATCAGGGGTATGCCGCCAAGGACTGAATGGACAAAATTGGGAATAATTCCCAGAATTGCTTTGAATGGTGTTAACAGTCCCGTAAAAATGGTCTTAAATACGCCTGGGATGCCTGTGGCACTGGACATATTTAGAATTTCGCTAAGCATTTCTGTGAAATGCACGGGGCAATTTGTTGATAAAAGGTCATGAATCTCTGATGTTGTCCTTGCAACTTGGAGATCATACGTCTCTTTTGATGACGTGATGGGCACTGTTGTCTGCAAAAGCACAGACTTCATTCTGCTTAAAGTATCATTTCTTATAGAAGAGACATTCAAACAAGGCCATATGGGAGTCTCTGAGTCTTCAGGGCCGTTTGGAAACAATGCTTGCATACAGCATTTGACCATGGAAGTTACTTGGACGAGATATGCTTTCCCTGGCAAAAGGCCACAACAGCTGTGATCCATTATTAGAATGTAACTCCCGTTCGAGAGTTGCTTAAAGAAAGGCTCTATCTGCGTTGCAGGTGTGACATGTTGGTGGCATGAAAGGTTGTTTGAATTTCCTTCACAGGCTTCGTGTAAATTAATACCTTGGCACAAAAGTATACCGCTTAGTGAATGTTTGCAGTTCTCACCACTAAGAAATACATTTTTGTTGCTGTCACTATAGCATGTGTGTGTATATGGTAATTTCCATGCTGACTTAATATACCCTTTACCCAAACGTTCATACTGGCCAGTCGGTATGTATTCAAGGCAATTTTTAAATTGGAAAGTTGTTATCGGAATTGTGATAATCCCGTGTATTATCCATTCAATGACAGGACTTTCTGACATTGTCAAAGGTAATCTCTCAAGTTTTTCGATGCCCAGGATTGTATAGTCTGCTCCTTTCTGTGCCAAGCTGATTTGTTTATCAGTAAGGTTAAAGATGGAAAACAATGATTATGCAGCGTCCAGCCTAACTGTACAATAGAACGCAATTGCGACTGGCCATACTGTAACATTAGCAAGTCTTTGTCTATTATATCTATGGCAGATGATACAATACTGTCCAGTGAATATATTCTGGAGGACAGAGTCATTAACCCATTGTCCACAACAGAAAGTGATTTTTCCAAATTAATACGATCAATTTCTCGTATTTTTTCAGCTGTTTCAATTTGAGTGACTTTCCAAGCCTCGTTGTAAGCCGCATATATACTGGTCGCTATGAAACGCTTTTGACGCTGTTTGCGAGGTCCCAGAATGAAATCGCGCAAATCAGCACCATCTTTAAGTAAAGATAAGTGTTGCTTAATTTCTGCTAGTGTGGATGATTCTAGCCATTCAAGGCAAAGCTTCCCTACACTGTATGTTGTTACTATCCCTGGATGTTGTCTCTGGGAATATCTAGGGTCTGGTCTAGTCATTGTTAACCCCTGTGTTTTATTCAGGAATCTATCTTGACAGTTATTCGTGTCAATAGGCCAGATTAACCACTTTTTCCAATCAGGATGTGTTCTGTTTAGATGTAAAATTTTAGATATGTCTATTTCAATATCTATTGTTGCATTATCAGGTATTGGCTTTGGAATAGATGGTTTGTTAAGGTCTTTAATCTTAGCTAGGCCAAGACAGGTTGTTTGGTGAATTGTGTCATTTAAGAACATTATTTGTTCTGGGATCATGCAGGCTCGAAATAATGCTTCTAGGCCTTGTACCTGCCAATCTTTTGTACCCCAGATGGTTTTTGTTTCAATGTTATTTCTCCAAAAAATCAAAACCAAATATCATCATTTTTTCATAAAATGCTTCTGAATATATCAATTTAGTATTAGTCAGCATTGTTTTCAACCCTGTTTTATCTAACAGTTTGTAATAAAACGTTTCTGCATCACTGGTGTTAAACCCTGAGAAGTACTGAAATTTCTCATACAATGTTTTAGAACTGCTTTTAGGTGGAGTAGCACAATGTCCCATTGGTTATATTTAAAAACATTTCTAGGTTGTGCAGATTTATGTAAGTAATGATCTCCGTAATGTGAGAAGCAGTACATCTGTTCATAACTAGACGAACCTTGTAAATAATCATGTTCTGTAAATCTTGCTGACAACACTAAATCAGACATCATATTATTAATACTTTCAAAATCCCAATCATCAGAAAATGTACTTGGTTTTACAAAGTCACTTAAGGAAACCTTGAACTGGTGAGGATATTTCAGGATTTCAACCGGACCATATATTTCATAGTCAGTTTTGTCCCATACTAACCCGCCGGATATTGGAATGGCTGTGACATTTACTGTTGACAGTTCTCTTTTCTTCACGTGGGATGATCTGTGTGGTTTGAGGACTAGGTTGATGTTCTGACTTGCTGTGTCCATTGAACTGTATTTTCCCTCAATTAATTTTCCCAAACAAAGTACCATGATGAGCCAAAGCAGGAGAACAAATACACCTAGACCAAACCAGAACTCTAACCATGGTAAATAAGGTAAATTTCCTTGAGTTGATGAAAGAGTTCTGTTGCTTTTTCTTTAAAAGTCTTTGTTTCTGGCATCACTTCGGCGTCATTTTGATCTTCAGAAAAGTTATCGAAATTGATGAAGTAGCCAGAGGCAGTTCTGTCAATTGTTGGGATTGTTCTCTCAATTTGTCTTTCGGTAGCACATTCTGATGCCACGTCATTGTAGACTGGTGTTTCATGACGAACTGTTTCAATCTGTGTTTCAAGAGGCACGAGTTCCATGGCATTATTGCGTAGTCCCTCTCTGTGCACTGCAGGTTTATCAAATGTGATTAGTCTTTCAGTTTGAACCTCTTGAATTGTTGCAAGTTTGGGTATTCTGTTGTTTCTCGGGAGTCCACTGGGCCTACTGTTGATTATAGGCCACATGATTGTGGTTTTACCAGGTCGATTGATACAACTCTGTTCTCCTTTTTACCTTCAAGGGGCGGTAGTACTACTGATCTTGTTCTGTTGATTGCCAAGACAGGTACTGCTTTTCTGTAAGAAGGCCCAAATTCCTTCTTCACCGCTATTTTTTCTCTGACTAGATCCCCAATCTTTGGAATCCAGACAGGCCTTGCTGGGGCTGGTGGTGCCTCTTCAGTGGTAGCTGGCTGTTGCTTTAACTTTATGTTGCTGAAGGATTTTCTTGTTTCATTCAAGTCCTGTAAAACAGCCAAACGGTCTTTGATGTCAAAGTCTTTATTCTTATCTTCTACCACTGATACCTGACTATCTAAGTCCTGAATGTACATTCTAGTTCCGAACAATAGTTCGTATGGGCTGAAACCTTTTAGAGAATTTCTTGGCAAATTGTTAAGCCTGAGCTGGACACTTATTAAATGTTTGACCCACCCATCACCCGAATCTAATACCTTCGCTGTTATAGATTGCTTTATGTTCGTTTTTTTTTTTCCACTACACTGTTCCCTTCGGGGTGTGATGGACAAGAGTATCGCACGCCAACATCCATGCTGGCCATGGCCTCCTTATAAGCTCGAGAGCTGAAAGCAGGACCCTGGTCAGAATGGAACATGGCAATTGCGTATGTGCCGATAAAGACTCGTAGATCTTTTATAACAGTTTTGGCGTCAGCCGAGCGCTGGGGCCACATTTTTTTAAGTGAATTTTAGACTTAAATGATTAATAGGACGCGGGTTTGAATATAGGCAGCATTACGCTTCCTACATACCAGGCCATGGCATTACTGCGCTTGACTCACTGCTGCGATCTCTGTCGCAGTCCGGACAGTTCTTTACATATTTATAGTGGTGCAGGCTCATCCCTGGCCACCAGTACTCTGATTGTAATTCAGTCAGAGATTCCTTCATCTGTTTGTGCCTTGGACCTTCACCCATGGGTGTGTCTGCTATTAATAACTTTCTCCGGTTCGTGTTTTGAATTACCCTATCCCCCACTCCAGGGATTCGAGCAAAAGGAACAGAGTTTGCATCAATTACATATGCATAATTGAGTGGATAGTTCACGGGTAGTGCTGCACAGTCGCCTTTTACGGATGTTTTTACTGCCAGCATGGTTTCCCCATCTATATATTTTTCTGAACGCTTTTTTGTGGCTACGGAAGCCGGTTTAGTTGCTTCTGCTATGGCTGTATTAGCCAATGAATTCCCTGCAACGTGAACGCCATCACATTGATGACTCAGAGTGTGTATCACGGGAGTCTTTTGTAGTTCTTTTTGTAAAAGAACTACCTGTTTCCAAAGCATTTTATGCTTGATTGTGGCACCTGTGTCATCTTTGTAATCATTTTTAACCCAGCTCTGTAACTTATTATTGTAAGAGTTGACGCAAAAATACCAATCGCACACGATTAGTGTCGGGAATTCACGTTCTGCATTTTCAAGCATCATCTTTAAAGATCTTATTTCAGCCCGCTGAGCCGAACAGTTTCTTACTGATTCAGTTTTTGTTATTTTCGGTCTGAATTTACCGCACAGCCAGCGACCATTAACAATCGTGCAGGCTGCATCATAGGATTTGTTCTCTACGTTGAAATGCTGTACAAATCTATCTGTATAGATTTATACAGGAGTATTGTTGGAGAGGCAGAATTTCGATTGGCAGAGGATATTCCTGTTCATATGTCAAATCATTCAGTTTTTTCAGTTGCGGGGCGAAATAGTATTTCACATCTTCCGCGCCTAGAGAATTTACATACTGTATCCATTTTGGATCCAGTGACACTGTAGGCAGGTTTACTGGGCTGAATAGCGCCTCGAAGGCGGATTCCGCTCTGAGGACATTGATCCTTTTGCCATGTGCTAGTTCTCGTTCATTCGCTAATGCAGTTTCTACTGCTTTCACAGTATTTTCTGTTAGACTGAATGTTTTTTCTGCTTGTGTGTACCAATGAGATTTGTAAGCTATTGGTACCGTTTCTCCCTCATTAGAGGTTAGGTACGTGAATCCGCATCTTCCTGGGATGACTTTGATTACAAGATTGCGTGTATTGTCACATGTGTCTAATTTTGTTTTTGCTAACATGTCTGTTTGCAGTGATATCAAAATGTCTGTGTGTTTTTGAGTCCAGGTGATTGGTTTAAAATCAGGTTTAATTAGTTCGTAGAGAGGTTTAACCCTCTCCGCATAATTTAGAATGTAAGTTCTTCTGAAATTCAGAAAGCCTAGAATCGATTGTAAGTTCTTCAGCGTTTTTGGTGCTTGGAGTACAGCGCATTTCTCTAAGAAGTTGTCCGCTAGGCTTTTTCCTTCACTTGATAATTCGTATCCTAAAAATAATACTGTCAGATGGGCAATTCGGGGCTTTTTGAATTTGTAACCCTCTGCTGCGAACCCAAGTATTATGGTGTTCACTCTTTTCAAGTGAGTCTCCAAGTCGTCGTCTGTGAGATAGATATCATCTACATAAGATAATGCCTCATCATCATATATTTGTAGTAACTCTGTTACTCTGGCTGAAAATAGTCCTGGGCTGTTCTTGAATCCCTGGGGGAGCCTACAGAAATTTTTCTGTGACCCCATTACTGAGAAAGCGGTCAAGTATCTGCTTTCTGGTGCAATATTTTGACAAAAGAAACCATTTGATATGTCTAATGAATGTTTTATATTTTTTCCTAACTATGTTATTCATTAGTGCAGCACTATGCGAATTCTGAACTTCAAATGTTTTGCAACATGAGTTAAGGTGTCTGTAATCCAAAACTAGACGATATGAATCGTCTGGCTTGGAGACAGGAAACAAAGGATTATTCATTTGAGAGGTGCATGTTTCAATCACCCCCTGGTATTCAAGTTGATCTAAAATCTCCCTGCCTTGTTTTTTAGCTTCTTGCTTAATTGGATACTGCCTTTGTGCAGTCGGTTGACTTTTTAACTGGATTTTGTGAGGAGGAGAGTCCTCATCCCATCCTACATGATTTTTATATAGTGCTGGTGCCTGGGTTACTGCCCATTTCCTTGCATATATATATTTAGTGTGAATCGGAATGTGATTCGAGAAGGCAGGCATAATTATTTCTTCGCCACGAGGGCACTCCCTGACAAACTCTGGGGGCCAGTCTTTTTCAGCTAACAGAATGTCATAGCCTTTTGAGAGTTTATCCCAAAATAGACCCCTTATTTTTCTAGTCTTATCACCCTCTATACGCAGTGTTATTTCGTGTATCTTATGGGGCTCGCTTACTCTGGTGTCTGCAGTTTCTACTTGAATGTATTCATTCGTGTCCACTGTCTCCAGATGACTCATCAGGATCTTGCGAGCTATGGTGATTTCTGCTGCACTGTCTAACATTGTCTGTGCCCACTCCCCGTTTTTCAACTGTGTCCTCAGTATTCTCGGCATGTTCGATTACTCTAATACTGGCTACCTTCTTTCTTGGAAATTTAGATTTTTTACTCTGAGCAGGTTCCTTGTCTTTGGACTTGGTGTGCTCTCCTGGGTCTGACCGTCCTCTTCTTTCCGATTTCTGCAAAAAAGATCGAGAGGGACGTATATCAATACTTTGATATCTATCAGGCTTCTTCAAATTATCCCTATTTCTAAGGTTATATCTTTTCTCAGAGGGCTCCCTCTGGGGAGACTGGTGTTCTCGAGTCGGAGTTCTTTCCCTCCGTCGAGGAGACCTTCCTCTGGACTGGAAAACTTTTTCTTTGGGAGTGGATTGTTTATTTCCATCCCAGCTCTTTTTAGGAGTGTTTGAATTATTTTTAATAAATAATTTTTCAGGATTTTCGAGCAGTTGGGGCTTTCCTGGTTTTCCACCCAAGCTGTCTCTACCTAGTTCTTCATAACATTTTTCTATAATTCTGGCAAGCTCAATTGGTTGATCTGTTATATCTGTTTCTTTCAATTTCTGGCGGAATGCACAGATGCTGCTTCTCCTTTTATATTGGCTAGTAATATAGCCGAGACCTGCTTGAAGTCTTTCAGTAATTTCATACCAAGAGTTAAAGCAGGTTCTGGACCGTATTCATTCTGAATCTGTTTTAGCACTTCTGGTATTACCGCCATTGACGGAACACCATGTGTTTTTGTGTAAATGGACGAAAAGACTGTACCCCAAGTGTCACAGTCCTCCACGTGTGGTGCGACCCCCATCGGAAGGCAGATGGTCAGAATTCTGTGTTTCTCAATAGGGGTAGTATTCGGAAATACTGCCTCTATTTGAGTAATTTTCTGCGCTAACCAGAAAGGAATTTGTTCCCGTTTTATGGGTGTTTTACCAAGACATGATTGTATGTTCTGTGGTGTAATTTTATTTGTGTTCCCCTGATGAGGGGTCAGCTGTGGTACATTAACAGCTGTTTGGACTGTTGCAGTCCGCATTACATATTGGACTAATTGCCTATGTATTTTGAATAATGTTTTTAGCTGTGCTAACAGCTCTTCTCTAGACATTTTTATAATGTCCGGATGTGGTGTGTAGCTGGCTAGAACCGGTCACGTTGCTCCTGGTCTACCTAGTGGACCGAGCCTGGTAATATGATCATTATGTTTTAGGGCACCTTTAAACCAGAGCAGGTGCTCTTAGTATTTTAATGGGATTTCAATCTCCTCGAAAGGAGCGTACTCTTCCGGTGGGTCCCCTATTTTGTAATAGTGGAACTCGTTTGATGCAGCGTTTGCGGCTGGAAATTTTATCCAAGAATAGAATACCTCTGTCTGCCGATATTCGTGTGCCTCTATCACGAAGACGACTGTGCCACCCTGTGTGGTCAGTCCATTTTCTATACGTTTTGACGTTATAGTTTTTCTTATGTTGACCGGGATGATTATTGCACCCGGTTCAGTAGTCCCTGTACCATCGGGACCCTGCTGAGTCGCATTTACTGCGGCATCAACGGTTCCGTTTTCAGTGTCTGACATTTTTGTTGTCAGAAAGGTTTTGCAGAGCAGGTCTCCAAGGAGAAAAAGATTAGGTGCACAATATTTTGGAACACTGTATCCTTCAACGTTGAATAAACAAGAGCTTTACATAGGAATCTCTTCCTACTAAGTTCGGGCGGATTTTAACCTTTCACCCACTCCAGACGTCTATTGGAGTATTTACGGTAGAAAGGGGTCTGTGTGAAAAATGCACGACTGAGTTACTCTAACGTCTTGCGTTAGTTTTATCGCCTTACCAAACGTTGGGCGCCATGTAGTGTAGTTCCTATTTTCCCTATAGGGCCTGCGCATTGGAATAACATAAACAGCAGTATAGACGTAGAAGTGCGGTCTTCCAGGTCTCTACTGACTATGCTAAACTTAATTGGGTTTGTACCAACTAGCTCAGAGGTCACTGGAAACTTTCTTGACTGAATAGGGAGTGATCAGCTCCCCTGGCTCAGACAAGAAGGGATTCAGTTTTCCAACAACCGCATAAACATGACAACTTTGCTCCTTAGAATAAGAGTCAATCTCTAGAGTCGTGTGAAACAATAGACAGTTATTTTACTCAGTCAGTTGTGCAGATTACTTTCACCAAGAGGCAGAGAATAGAGAGACGGGCGTTTTCAATAAAAAGGTATTATTTATTGAACAGTCTTTCTTCTCATGCAAGAGAA
Source organism: Lissotriton vulgaris (assembly GCF_964263255.1). NCBI lineage: Eukaryota > Metazoa > Chordata > Amphibia > Caudata > Salamandridae > Lissotriton > Lissotriton vulgaris. Next base: position 79,211,322 of record NC_141699.1, read on the forward strand.
ATGAATTGCCACAATTGCAAGACTAGTTATTATAAAAAGTGCGTACAGTAAAATGAGGATTGCATAATAGTACTGTAAAAGCATTGATATGGTTTCTTAGCCATACAATGGTTAAAATGAATAAAATATATACATTCATATATACATTTGACAAACGTACTCAACTGGTGCTTCTAACTACGCCTACCCCAGTGTACCTGACCTAAGCCTAATACTTGGGAGGGAGTAAGTAAGTAGCTTTAGTTAAGTTGCTTTTTCCAAGGTTTGCTTCAAGAATTCTCTCTAAGGGTTTAGTCAACACCATACCTCTGAAATAGAATGTTGGAGGTCTTGTATCTCCTTCCAGGACTCGATATCCCAGTCACTCGCAAGAGTAGGCTGGAAACGCCGGAGCTGGATTTTCTCGGCAAGAGAAAAGACAGCGTCTCTCTCAGCGCGTCAAGGAGGAGGAGGGGCAGCGTCCGTGGGCTACTTGCATCTACTGGGCTCTGCAAGGGACAGCTGTTCTGCTCCTGTATTCACCACACCATCGCTATCATCGATGTCGTTGAGGCAGCGTTTGCTTAAGGCAACGTTGGTAATATTTATACCTGAAAGGTGCCTTGTTTGACGTAAGTTTTTGGACATAAGACGTCAATAAAGATGTCACTAGGAAGTGATCGTCTCTCAGTGCTCATTAGAGTTCTATTACTAATCAAAACATAGCATGCGGGGCTTTCCCAGGCTGCTGAGTTTTATCTTGTTGAAGAACTCGGAGTGTAATCTAGGAATCTAAGATAGTGGCTTCTGCTGTGTCATCTGCTCTAATGAGCTGCAGAGGAAGAGATTCTGAAATGTGGCTCTGATCGTGTTAGGCCAGAGATGAGTTTCTGAAATAACGCTCTTGATCGTTTATGCCATTATAGGGGTATGAATGGATTATAGCCGTATAGGGGCATATGGTCACAGTATTGATCGGGGTCCTAGATTAGAACACGACAGCCTCTGGGACTCTGAAGAGTACCACCTACATCTGGGTGCCTCAGAATCTGTAAAATCACCGAATTTTTATTTTACCGAATCGGTAATTTTACTGATTTGGTAAAATAATGCCCCTACATACCTCTCACCCATTTACCGATCGATAACGGCCAAAATCGGCTGTTACCGCTCAGTAAATGGCCTCAAACGGCCACCTACATCTGGCCCTTAGTTCTTTACGGAAAACCACCTATGAGGCATGATCGGCCTCAGATGCAGGACATCTGTCAAACCCAATATTTTCTTGCAATCCTACCTCCTTTAGGTGATTTGGGGTGTGATAGGCCCAATGAAGATACCCTTACATTTGTTGTCGGAAGAGTTACAAGGGCACTTTTGCAGGCCACAAGTTATAATCCTTATTAAATTGCTTAGTGGGTTATGTGCCTGCCTCAAAGATTTGTAGGCAATCAGAAAGGGCAAAGTTTAAATCCCTGGCTCTTTGCGGGATTAACTGAAACTTTAATTATTAAAATAAATACTATTGCTCAGAAAAAAATCTCTTTAATTAAACAACACAATATAAGATTGTATTACGTGCCACATAGATGGCCATTAATGTTATAATTGCATTTATATAGCGCTTACTACCCCTGACGAGGTGTCGAAACGCTTTTCGGTGAGAAGCACGGTACTCCAGAACTCATAAAGGATTAGTGGTGAACAGGTATAGTGGAAAATGAAATTAATTTGAGTGGTGCATATGTTAGTCAGTTATTTGGATTCAGGACAGTGGAGGGGTAGAAAAGGGCTGAAGCCCTCACGCTTTTCTCTTGCTCTTACATTATCTGCAGTCCCCTGGGATACAATAGCTCCTGTTTCATGTGCCCCTAGTGAAGCATGTGCCTGGCAGGTCAGGACATCACGTTTAAACCAATGAGGCTGCGATGCTCCCCACTGGTTGTATGTCACTACAACGCGGGCTATTACCACTCGTGCCATTACAACGCTGTTTTTACAACGCAAGTAGATACAACGACTTGCGCTGTAAAGGCTGGATAGTGGAATAGTTTAATTTTCTATTACAACTCCAGCCCACGTTACAGTAGGGAAGGTGTTGGTATCGAAAATTAAACTATTCCCTATCCAACAGCGCCCTCCAGCGCAAGTCGTTGTAACGACTTGCATTGTAAAAGCAGCGTAGTAATGGTAGTGCGTTGTAATACCCGCGTTGTAAAGGCTGCTCACCCTCCGCACTGCATCGGTCACTCTTTCACCCCTGATGTGACAGAGAGTGGATCTTCAGCCAGCTATCGCAGAGGCCGCACTTGGACCATCACATATATGTCACCCTAGTAATGCTTCAGGGGCCCCTGCTCTGAGATACAGAGAGCCCGGAGTGCCAGGAAGCACTTTCATTTGTCAGGAACCTAAACACCTGGGCTGGGTCTCTACACAGAGAAGCTTCCATGTGCTCCTGTCAACAGCAACAACGAGCAATTGTGCTGTTCCGCAAAGCGATCATGACTGGCACCTTTGCATATGTGGCTGACAAGTTCAGCAGCTCTGTTTGCTCTCGGCACAGCCACAGACAGGACTGCATCATTCTGGAGACTGCGGCCTAGATTCACAAACAAAAACTTTGCTTTGGGATTGTGGTACTTTTTGAAAACAGACCCAGCGCAAAGTGTACAAGTTAGCAATACAATGCAGTCCGTAATATGTGTTGTATTGTAACGCAAAATAACACAACATAGCACAATGCTCTGTCTTGCAATAATTTGTTTCAAGGAGTGTTGGATAGGTGGTGCATGGGCGTTCCCTTGCAACTAGTTGGGTCTTGATGCAAATGTCTTTCTACAAAGACTTGTAGACATGGATTTGTGCCGCAGTCCTGCTCCTCCCTAAGGCAGGTGTAAGGAGGAAAAATGTTTTAATTTCTGCTTGTTTTTTCCTCTTTGCACGTGCTTCACAAACACAAAGAGGAAAGTGCCTTAAAGCATAGTTTTTTTAATAGTAAGAGACCCCTTCCTGCACAAAAACGATGCTGACTGCAAGACACAGACATCTTTGCACTATGGCACAAGAGTGCCTGTGTTGATGCAAAGTATGTCAGCGCACTGAGAGAGTAGAAATGCACTTCTTAGTAGATGTGGGGCAGTTGTGCTCTCTCCAGTTCAAGCAGTGTACCACAGCAACTTTACTTGTTTCCCTTATTTGCGCAAACTCTTTGTAAATGGGCCCTAACTGTAAAATAGACAAAAATGGCAGTAGTCATTTTCCATCCATGCACCCAAGATCTGTAACAACATCCCTGTGACCATACATTAGTACCACCCCAGCGCTGCTCAAATTTAGGAAAGAGTTGAATATGCCCCTCCTCCAAGATCACTACGTCACAGTACACCAACAGTCAACAAACTAGCTGCCTCCCCTATCACTTGTTCACTATCAAACTAAAATCGGCTCGCAAAGGGGCAGATTCTGAGAATCTAGCCCTTTGCGAGCGCAATTTTTGCATTTGTGATTCATCATCCCAAATGCAAAAATCGCAATTCTAGAAATCGCTAAATTGCGACTAATTGCATTTAAGAAATCTCAATTTGAGATTCCTTAAACGCAATTCATGAACCATTTTAAAATTGCAAATTCCTAATCTGGGGCCCCTATTTACCGCGAAGTCCAACTACGTGGTAAATAGCAAAAACTTTGAAAAATGCACTAAAGTGCATTTTTCAAATTTTCAAGGGCATGTGTGTGCGCAACATATGTGCACACATCAATTTCAGGGGTGCACCAGGGTGTCCTTTGGACACCCTTCACCCTTGAAATCGCAATCTCAATTTGTGAATCGCTAATTGCGATTAGCAAATTGAGATGGTCTTCCCATTCCCAGGCACATAGGAATGAATGGGGAGATATTCCTTAATTGCGACTCGCAATTTGCGAGTCGCAATTAAGGAATTATTAGAAATCGCTATTTTATAAGTGATTTCTTTATGAATAGCATTTTGCTATTCCTTAATAGCGAATCGGTATTTATCGCTATTAAGGAAGCGCAAAATGTGTTCTTGATGAATCTGGGGGTAAATTCTTACCTTTGACATTGTACAGTCTAGGTTTGGCTATAAATTGCACATGCATGAATACATATATAATCTGTATATACATGGAGTATAGAGGCAGTTCTGAGAGTGTGCTTGCGCTGGTTTCTCTCCTGAGGCAAACATTAAGAATATGTTTTGTCAATGCTGTTCCTCATTAGGGCCCATGCCAGTGCATCTTTTCCCAAAGAATTGCTTCCACTGCCGGATAAGCGGTCACAATCTAAGGGGCCGATTCACAGAACTAACTTAAGACAAAATCCTAAACTTACTACTTTTGGTATTCACAGAAGTTAGGATTTTGTCTTAAGGCAGACAAGACAGATTTAAGACAAAATCCTAACTTAAGTCTGTCTTAAGTCTGTCTTAAGTCAGTCTTAAGTCTGTCTTAAGACAAACTTCAGACAAAATCCTAACTTCTGAGAACACCAAAAGTAGTAAGTTTAGGTTTTTGTCTTAAGTTAGTTCTGTGAATCGGGCCCTACATGTATCGGCTTGTATTTGCATTTGTATTTGTAATTGCATTTATATTACACTTACTACCCCTGAGGAGGTGTGAAGCACTTTTTTCGGCGAGTAGCACTCTACTCTGGAACCCAAAAAGGATTAATGGTGAATTATTATAGTGAAGTATGAAATTATTTTGAGCGTTGGACATGTTAGTCTGTTATTTGGATTGAAAACGATAGTGGAAGGAATGGAAGAGGGAAGGGTTTGCATTAATATAGTGCTTGCTACCCCTGATGAGTTGCTGAAACACTTTTCGGCGAGTAGCATGCTACTCTGGAACCCCAAAAGGATTAGTGGTCAATTAGTATAAGGAAATATGAACTTAATTTGAGCAGTGGACATGTTAGTCTGTTATTTGGATATAAAAGGATAGTGAGGTATAGCAGATGGAAGGTTTGCATGTATATAGTGCTTGCTACCCCTAATGAGGCATTGAAGCACTTTTTGGTGGGTAGCATGCTATTCCGGACCCCAAAAAGGATTTGCGATGAATTAGTATAATGAAATATGAAATTAATTTGACCGGTGGACATGTTAGTCTGTTATTTGGATTGAAAAGGATAGTGGAGGGATGGAAGAGGGAAGGGTCTGCATTAATATAGTGCTTGCTACCCCTGATGAGTTGCTGAAACACTTTTGGGCAAGTAGCATGCTACTCTGGCACCCCAAAAGGATTAGTGGTCAATTAGTATAAGGAAATATGAACTTAATTTGAGCAGTGGACATGTTAGTGTGTTATTTGGATTGAAAAGGATAGTGGAGGGATGGAAGAGGGAAGGGTTTGCATTTATGTAGAGTTTGCTGCCCCTGATGAGTTGTTGAAGCGATTGTAGGTGAGTAGCACGCTATTGTGGAACCCAAAAAGGATTAGTGGTGAATGAGTATAGGGAAGTAAATGTATTTGAGTGGTGTAGAGTCCCTCATTGTCATCTCATTTGAATTGGGCAAGGATCAAACAATCTACTGCAGCCCGGAGCCCCCACCTTCAAAAGCCAAAGAGATGTAGCTGGCTGCACTCCAAGAGGAAGGCATTCATTTATTTAGTTTTTTCCTATACCTCTGACATTACCTAAATACATTTAGAATGAGTTACAACAAAGGCATGATGGAGGGCAGTCTTGCATTACAGGAGGTTACAGCATGAATACATAACACATTTACATTACAAACCCTGCAATGAGGTAAACCTTTGTTAAACAGGGACATTTGTTTCAGCCTACATTCAGAATCTGAGTAAAAAAATCACTTTGCTTTCAGAATAGGATTATGGTGCCTCATGTTCAATATTATTTTGTGATAGCAAATCCTGTGATTCACAAAATCTCAGGTTTTGCAACAGCAAGATACCTTTTTACTTTTTTCAAAAGCAATTGTACAAGTAAGAAAAGTCCATCTGACTTGCCACATTATGTACACTGTGGAGAGCCCTGTGTCAAATGTGCAGCATGTAAAGTGGTACAAGCATGATGCAGGCCTCTCGTGAGGATTTATGAAGTCACGCAAAGTTGAATCACTGCGTCGCCTCACTCTACACCCGGGAGGTATTTCATGAGTATTAATGGTGGGTTTTCCAATGCAACACCCATGGAATTTAATGCCCTCAAAAGCATGTAAATCTGGGAAACTGCCAAATGTGTATGCCACCTGTGGTGTGGCATAAAGAGGGGAAATAACTTAATTTATCCTCTTTTTTTCTCTCTCCATGTGGGCTGCATTGTGTGAAAATGCCTCTCCAGATTTGCTTTGGGCAGGAAGGTGCCCTCTTTCTGCACACAAAGAGTCCGGCTTGCAATGGTGACACCCTTTTGTGGAAAAAGGTAGGACCGATGACCTTTTTCAGAGTTGCCCGGCGTTAACCGCCTCTATACCCACTCAAGTTACCAAACAAAGAGGCAGGCGCTGGAGACTGGAAGGCAGGAAACAGAAGTTTTATTCCGACGGAGCAGAACACATCAAATCAGACAACAGGGTATCTTCTCGAGGTGCTCTAACCGCATCTCTGAGGCCTGGCCTCTTATACGCAAGTTTATTGCTTTATTGTGTGAAACACATCTCTGTCAATACTTTGATGTACGGAAAGACATCCTCGGAATCCCCGCTTCAGGCCCGTTCCCACACACATTTACAGTTGGAGTCCCCACCCCGGTCACAACAGGTGATGATTATCTCGCAGCTGGACATTCCGCCGATTTACGGAATGTATGAGATTGATCGGATCTCATAGGGTGGGGGATTTGATCAACTCGTGGATCCTTTGATGGGGGAAGCTTCCTACTGTACAGGGGGGCAATAAACAGTATCCGCAGGGCCAGGTGGTGGCCTGGGAACGAGTAAGACAAACGGGCACACAGGAAAGGGGGTTTTATCAAAGGACCCGGGACCATGAAAGGAATGAAGGGAGGTGTCGCGCTGGGAACAGGATGGGGTTCCGAGGCAGAGCTGCGCTGAAGAGGGGTTTATGACCCAAGGCATGTGAGAGCAGGGGCTGTCAGCGTGCGGGGGGGGGTGCTTGCGAGGTCAGGAGAGGGAGAGAGAGAAGCGCTGGCTATCAGCGATGGGCAGAGAGGCCATGGTACTCAAAATGGCTGCCGCTTACGCACACGGATGGGCTCGGAAAGGGGGCAAGATGGCGCCGATAATGTTGACGCTGCAGCCTAAGTTTTAACAGTCCTCCCTTTTCAACATATCTAGCCAGCTTGTCTACTCAATGTCGATCTTCATTAAATTCCTAACCTCGGCATCATATAATGCTCCCATGCGTTCTTTTCCAAAGTCCACAGTCTTAGGGCAAATACAACTCATACATAATGAACACAGAGGCGGCAGGCATTGAATTCCTAAGCATAATCCACATATTACAACTACAGGAATCAGGATAATGGTAAACAGTCTCCAGCCCCAGTTCTTAACAGTACTCCAGAACGATCCACCAAGCGACCATTCTTCCTGCTCCTGGTGGACTTCTGAAGACAGTCTGTGGAGGTGTTCGATGGCCTTGTACACTGAGGGTGAGTTGTCCAGTATATATGTACAGCAGCTGGACCCAATAATGCGGCATGCTCCCCCACGGTCCGCAAGAACCACATCTAGAACAAGGCGGTTCTGGAGAGCCACCAGGCGGACCGCTTGAAGCTCGGCTGTGTTGTTAGCAAGGATACCAGCTGTGATGTTCATTGTTGTCTCGACTGCCTGAGTCAGATGTCGGATGGCACGGCTGTTTGCCATCGGGCCCCAGAGTGGAACAAGTCCCTTCATAGCATCTAGGAACTGTGCTCCTGTTGAGTCGGCTTGTTCAATGTCCTTGGCTCGCTTTTGTCTATGGTGATTTGCTGGGGCCACATAGGTCGGAGGAAGGATGAAGGAGATGAAACAAGTGCCCCCCCAGCCTTTGGGGAGCCAGGTGTAAGCCTTTGTGCCGCAAACGAAGTACATATTTGGAGAGGATACAAAGGAAGGTGGATCGGTAGAGTCCAAAGTTCTGGTGAAACGGCAAGCACTGCGGCCTACCAGCTGTGTCCCAAGCCCTTCTATGCACATGTGGCCTGTGACGTTGATGACAGATAGAGCCACAGTCAGAGTGGCAGCCGTTCGTTTCCGTAGGTAGGAGAAGGTGGGTCTGGTTGGATTGTTGAACACCTGCATTTCAATTCGTTCTTTAGCAGGGATGTCCATGTGGATAGAATCGTTGGAGGTCTGCGGGCAGAAGTGTGTCCTTGTTTTGTTTCGCCAGACCTCATGAAAGAAATGTGTCATGGTTTTGCTGGAGGTGGCATTGTCCTTATAGCTCTCTTGCAGGAGAATCAGCCAAGCAAGGCAGGAGCCGTGAATTGAAAAGGGTGAAGGGATAAAAGGTATCGAATGTCCAGTGGCGTGGTGTAGCAACCCACAGATCCAGCAGTTGGTGGCATTGGTGGCGAGATTGTGCTGGTGCAGTAGCTGTACAAAGGAGTTGTTCCAGAACTCCTTTCGCCTTTCTCTGAGTTGAGGAGAGAGCGAGATCAAATAATGTTCCTTCATGGTAGTAGGCTGCGCAGTGGTTGGCAATATCTGATGAGCAGGTGTGCTTTCCTCCAAGATCCAGAAGGAAGTCATGAGGAGGAGGCAAAAGAGGAAGACAATGAAGAAGGCGATTGTCTTTGATTTGTGCATATTGTCAGTCTTTGGGTTTCTGTAGTGGGTATTTCCAGTTGCTTCCATCATCTTCTTATTTGGCGCTTCCATCATATTCTTATCTGGCGCTTCCATCATCTTCAAGGTGCTCGGTAGCGGGCAGAACCACAGACTTCGTTTAGCTTCTCTCCGGGTAACCCTTGGTGGTGTTTAGGTCACCGTTCTGAGATTTAACTTAGTCCGTGGTCTACTTAGCCGAAGCTCCCTCCTTTCGACGCAGGAAATACCCTTCTCTGGATGGCACAGTGGGATCAGAGAATTTTGCAAGTTCAAGTGCCTCGGTATCGGGATAGCAGTTCAGTGATGGTCGATCCTTGTTCAGGAGCTCTTCCTGGTTGTCGATGTTTTCTGTTGTGGCCAGGGTCGAGGAGACCTTCTTGCAGTGGTGCGCGTGCGTGCAGCCAGTGCCGTTTCCCCTCCACTCGAAGAGCCATCCGGGTGGTGATCAGTACTTGCCAGGGGCCCGTCCACCGGGGTTCCAAACTCTTCGCCCGTTGAAAATTCCGAACTAACACATAGTCCCCCGGTTGGATGTCGTGGCCCGGACCCCTGGAAGCATCGGGGATGGCCTGCTGCACCTGCTGATGAATGACAGACAGAGTTTCAGTCAACTTATACAAATAATCAGACATTAGGACGTCCGGGACGTCGTGAATGGAAGTCGGTTTTGGTGCAGACCAGACGCTCATGGGTCGGCCGAAAACAACCTCATAAGGTGTCAAGTGGTGTTTGGTGGGGGTGGAACGCATCGATAGCAATGCCAGTGGGAGAGCGTCTGGCCATTTCAGTCCCGTGGTAGCCACTATTTTGGCCAGTTGAGCTTTAGTGTAGCATTGTGTCGCTCGACAAGTCCAGCAGACTGGGGGTGGAAGACTGTGTGGAACTTTTGCTTGATACCCAGCCCTTTTAAGATGAGCTGGATGACTTCAGCTACGAAGTGGGGGCCATTGTCACTCCATAAAATTCGACAAAGGCCGTAGCGAGGGAAGAATTCTTTTAGCAGTACTTTTGCAGTGGCCATAGCAGTGTTATCACGGGTTGGGTATGCTTCCACCCATTTGCTAAATGCACACACCACTACAAGCACATATTTCAGGCCTTGGCATCTGTCTAGTTGGATATAGTCCATCTGTAGGACTTCAAACGGGTGATTGGGAACCCCAAACCCTCCCCGGGGGACCACAATTCCTTTCCCAGGGTTATGTTGCAGGCATATCAGGCATTGTTGGACCAGACGTTTGGCGGAGTCTGTGATTTTATCATTGTGCCAAACTCTGGAGACAAGTTCAATCATGGGGGCCGATCCTATGTGAGCAGGGGAGTGTGCCATAGTCAGTATGGGAATCAGGTATGAGTCAGGTAGCAACCATTTGTTTGTGTCTTTTGTCCGCCAGCAGCCTTCGTCGTCTTTCAATCCCACCCGTGCCCATTCAGTCAATTCGTGTTGTGTGCTAGCCATTTGAATGTCTCTAATAGTGTCCCTAGCGCCGGTCCTTTTCTCTGCTTGTGACCTGGTCACGTACATGCATGTTGTTGTCCTATTTTCAGCTGTCGTTCGAGCAGTGAGGTCGGCTAGTGCATTTCCCTGTCCAATAATGTCTGTTACTTTCTTGTGTGCCTGGCATTTGATGACCGCAAGTCTTTTGGGAAGAAGGACAGCTTCGATCAAGGCGGAGACTAGATCTCCATGTAGGATGGGAGTGCCATGTGAGGTCAAGAATCCCCTTTCCTTCCAAAGGAGCCCAAAATGGTGAACCACCCCGAAGGCATACTGGCTGTCGGTGTAAATGTTCGCTGTGGTTCCTGCTGCTAGGATGCAGGCTCATGTCAGGGCAATCAGTTCCGCTGCAGATCGTTGTGTAATGCGGGCTGTCTCTACTACAGTTCGGGCTGTGGTGACTGCATAGGCAGCTGAAGTGGTGCCATCGGGGAGTTTGATGCAAGAGCCGTCCACCCACAGCTCTCCGTCGGGGTCAGGAAAAGCTGTGTCTCTGAGGTCAACTCTACTTCTAGTCTGTTCGTCCGTGAGGGTTACACAGTCGTGTACAGGGGGCATATCGGGATCATTCTCTGGTAGGGGTAACAGAGTTGCTGGGTTCAGTGTGGTGCATCTTTTCAGGGTGATGTGGGGTGCGAGCAGAGTTAGTTCGTATCCAGTCAGTCGTGCACTCGTCAGGTGTTGCGTCTTGGTTTGGTTCAGGAGGGTGTCAACTGCATGGGGTACTAATACCGTGAGGGAATTCGAGAGCACGATCCCCTCACTCTGTCGGATAGAGATCGCAGCGGCAGCTACAGCTCGAAGGCAGGCAGGTAAGGCTCTGGCTACGGGGTCAAGAGTGGCAGAGAAGTAAGCGCACGGTCGTTGCTTTGGGCCAATGGACTGGGTCAGAACAGATAAAGCGCACCCCTCCCTTTCGTGAGTGTAGAGGGAGAAGGGCTTTGTGTAATCGGGGGTACCTAGGATAGGGGCCGAACAAAGGGCATCTCGTAGTTCCGTGAAGGAGGATTGGCATTCAGTGGTCCAAGGGAGGGGGAAAGGGACATCTTTAGCTAGCAGAGAAAGCAGCAGTTTCACAATGAGGCTGAAGTTTGGTAACCACTGTCGGCAGAAGGAGGTGAGGCCTAGTAGGGAGCGGACCTGTTTCTGAGTCTTAGGGACAGGGGTGTCATCAATGGTTTGGATCCGGTCGGGAGTAAGTTTCCTTCCGTCTTTGGACAGGAGGTGGCCTAAGTAAGTGACCTGGGGTTGGCAGAATTGCAACTTCTTTTTGGAGACCTTGTGGCCATTTTCCGCAAGGAAGTGCAGGAGTTGAATGGTGGCTGTGACTGCTAGTGGAGTGGTGTCGGCCACCAAAAGGATGTCATCGACGTATTGTACTAACACCACTCCATCGGGTAACTGGACCTGATCCAGCTGTCTTTTGAGGGCCTGACTGTAGATGCTGGGGCTTTCTGTGTAGCCTTGGGGTTCTCGGCAGAACCTATATGAGCGGGCTTTTAGGGTAAAGCCGAAGAGATGTCGGCTGTCTGGGTGGATGGGGATAGAGAAAAATGCGTTTTTGAGGTCGATGACAGTGAAGGTGGTGGCAGTAGAAGGAATCAAAGTCAGGATAGTGGTGATGTCTGAGACCACGGGGTACTGGGGTACAACCACCTTGTTGATCTCTCGAAGGTCAATGATGAAGCGGTATGCTTTCTCATCTCCCTCTCCTTGTTTCTTGATGATGGGTAAGATAGGGCTGTTACAAACGTTGCTAACCACTTCCTCTACCACTCCTGCATCTATCAGTGACTGAATAATCTTTACCAATGCCTTCTCGCCCTCGGGCGATATCCGATATTGTGGAAGTTTTGGGAGTATTGCGTCCGGCCGGACAGTAATGTGCACTGGGTCAATCATCATGCGCCCTACGTCCGAATCTGTCTTGGCCCACAGATACGGAGGCAGAGTGTCAAGCAGGGACGTGTCAGCGTCATTGATAGAAAACATGCGTCGGGAAGAGCAATGTCTAAGCAGAATGGGGTTGTCGTACAGGAAGACTCGAACTCCGTCTTGGGAACATCTAATGGTCGCTCGGAAGTGCTTCAGTAAGTCAAGTCCCATAATGGCGTCAGGAGTATTGGAGGAAAGCAAAAACGTCGTGTCAGTGGTATTGTTCTCTAAGTCGAAGAGGATCGGAGTGGACAAAGGGTTAGTGGAGGGCGTTCCATCGAAACCTATCGATGTCACAAGTGAGCCAGACAAGGGTGCCCTTGGAATCAGTCGTTTAGATAACGCACTACGTGTTGCGCCAGTGTCTACCAGAAATGGAGACTTTGTACCCAGGACCTTAGCAGTGACATAAGGACCTTGCTGGTCAACATAGAGCTCGACTGGATCCCTCCCTTGCACTGGCAGTCCTATGCGAAGTCGCGGGCATCGTCGCAGTCAAATTGCTGGTACTGGTTCTGTCTGGGTCGGTCAAATGTATTTGGTCTGTTTGATCTATCGTTAGTCATGTCATTTGTGGGCCCCCGTTGCTGTCCTCTATTTCTTGGTCCACCCGCTACGTCCTTGGGGTCCCTATTTCTGTTCATTTCCAAAAGAACCAGGCACTGGGATTTCCAATGGCCGAATCCTTTACAGAAGGCGCACTGGTCCTCTCTAATGTCTGTACGTCCAATGTGAGGTGTCGAGGTGCGGTCTTTAGGAGGTGCGTTCTTAGGGACATTCGTCTGATAGTTTCCTTTGTATTGCTCTCGTCCTATAGTCACCCCTTGCAATTGTGCGATCATCACCCTCTCTTTTAAGTCCCTTTTCTTTTTCTCTGTTGCTCTATCGTTTTCATTTTTCTGGTGCTCGTAATATTGGGCCATCTGAAGGATAGCCGCAGGTTTGGAGCCCGCCCAACTACTCTCGCTGGCCTGTAGTTTCTGGGAGACCTCCGGTGACAAACCCTTAACATAATTCTGGACAAACAGATGGTGTCCGGTTGCAGTGGTCATGTCCTGGCCGCTGTAATCGGAGAACACCGTTTCAAATCGGGAGAAGTAGTCTGATACGTCCTCCTGGGGTTTCTGACGGCAAGCCGTTACTATCGACCAGTCCACTTTCTTTTCTGGAATCGGGGTTTTCAATTTCTGTACGATTTTATCTGGGAGGTCTAAAATGGATTTCAAAGGTTTCTGTCCAGGTTCTCGTTGCCTATCTATGCCATCGAGCTGTGACCAGGTATGTCCGAACAGCTCAAGGTGGTCGACTTTCCGGATTTGCTTCCACACATCAGCTGGTAGACACAACCCGAAAAACAAGTCGATGTCAGCCAGGGTTATAATCGTCGAACCTAGGGCTGTACCTAATTCAGTATAGAAGGCAGTGGGGTTTTTACGTAAATCGGGCAGAGATTTCCGGAACGTCAGAATATCTTGCCGATCCCATGGCTGGTAGACCCAGTTGTACACTACCCTCCCTCTTGCATCTTTGTGGTTGACGTCATCGTGAGTTCCTAGACCTCGTGGAGGAACCCAGTAAGGGGCAGCCTCTCTTATTGGCATCATGGCGCTAGCTCGCTCAGTTTGTGATTCGGTTGCTACAGGTGTCGTGGGTTTAGCTTCCGATTCCTGTTCAGTGAGGTGGCGGAAGACCTCAAGCGTGCGCGTAAGGAGGTCCGTCACATCACACTCGCCCTCATCCCCGATATCGACCTTCCTGTACAGAGTCGTTAGGCTCTCGGGACATTTGTCTCGATATCGGTCCTCGTGCGCATTCAAGACATGGTAACACAGTTGTACGGCAAAATGTCGTCTGTGGCTCCCTGTATACGTGTTGAACCTGTCCGTGACGTGTTCTTCCCTTTCCTTTCTTTCTACCAATGTCCTCACTACCTTGTCAATCCTTGCTCGCTCATCCTTGCTTAATCTGTTCGTTCTTGTGGAATCTGCCTTCCGAGTCTCTGGGTCATCTAACACTGTCGCTTGTGCTGTACCTAATACAAGGGGCTCGGCCGGCACAGAGGCCACGGGGGCCGAAGCTCTGGTACTACTCTCGTCTGTGCTTGGGGGTGGTGGGTGCTGTGCTAAAGGTTGGGAAGGGGCATATGGAGGGGGCATGTAGATGATCGGAGGACCTAACAAAAAGATCATCGTTGGCCCGCTGTTTCAAGGGCAATTCAGGATAGAGCGTAGAGGGCGTTCTAACCGGACACTGGCTTGATGTTTCTACCTCTGGTTTCTGTTTGGCTTCCTCTCTTTCCTTAATCTCTTCTTCTAGTTTCTTAGCAGCTAGGTGGGCTGCCTTTCGCAGCTCTTTTCCCAACCTAATCTCATTTCTCTTTTTACGCTGTTCGGTTTCTTTGCGCCACATGCCGAGACTATCAAGCATAGTGGGCGTTGTCTTGTGTTTCCCAAGGGCTGTTTCTAGCGCGCTTATTTTATCCTCGTCGAAGGATCCTATCAGTGGCCACTGACTTTCTCGATCCTTTTTCGTATATTTATGCCACAGCTTGCTATACGCTATAGCGATCAATCCATGCTTCATGAACATGTCCTTATTAGGGGTGCCTTCCAGTGGAGCCGGATGGTTCATCTCTAATAAGCGGTCCGGGCTAAACAGGCTACCAATCAGTGGGGAGAAGACAGGCATGACGGATTACAACGGGGACAAAAGTCTGCACTACCTATCTTATCACTGCGTGCAAAGACTAGACAGAATATTTCTATTCTTCGTTGTTTGCAGGCGGTGAATACCTAAAAAGAACCAATATCGAACAGTCAATGTTCGGTCAATCAAACAATCAATGGGGAGAATAAGTAGGCACGACGGGTTACAACGGGGACAAAAGTCTGCGTTACCTACCCTTTCACTACCTGCAAAGAGAGAACCTGTTCTTCCCTGTTTGCAGACAGAGAATCTCCAGAGAACAATCCGCGAACAACAGTTCGGGCCAAACAATCAATCAGTGGGGGAGGAATATAGGCACGACGGATTACAACGGGGACAAAGGTCTGCGTTACCTATCCTTCACTGCTTGCAAAGAGAGAGCCTGTTGTTTCTACGTTTGCAGACAGTGAATCTCCAAACAAATCAACAAAAGAGTAATACTAGTATTTTCCAAACAATCAAACAATCATTTCGCAATTCGTCGTGTTTACACGACCTTACCCGGACCGCATGGACAGTTTCTTGTCTTCCGAATCCAGCGCCCGATCGTCCTCTATTCTTCGTGATCCTCGCGGCACTCCTGATGGTACCCAGTCAGGACCGTAGATCACTCGAGAGAGGTCTGTTCGGAACCAGTGAAGTTCGGATGATCGGCTGTCAGACGAGGGTCTATCGGACAGGAGCTCTCCCGATCGTTGCAGTCGTTCACTCTGTCGTCGGGACCTCTCCCACTGGATCCACGAGTCGCTGATGGGCCCTACGTTGGGCGCCAATTGTGGAAAAAGGTAGGGCCGATGACCTTTTTCAGAGTAGCCCGGCGTTAACCGCCTCTATACCCACTCAAGTTACCAAACAAAGAGGCAGGCGCTGGAGACTGGAAGGCAGGAAACAGAAGTTTTATTCCGACGGAGCAGAACACATCAAATCAGACAACAGGGTATCTTCTCGAGGTGCTCTAACCGCATCTCTGAGGCCTGGCCTCTTATACGCAAGTTTATTGCTTTATTGTGTGAAACACATCTCTGTCAATACTTTGATGTACGGAAAGACTTCCTCGGAATCCCCGCTTCAGGCCCGTTCCCACACACATTTACAGTTGGAGTCCCCACCCCGGTCACAACAGGTGATGATTATCTCGCAGCTGGACATTCCGCCGATTTACGGAATGTATGAGATTGATCGGATCTCATAGGGTGGGGGCTTTGATCAACTCTTGGATCCTTTGATGGGGGAAGCTTCCTACTGTACAGGGGGGAAATAAACAGTATCCGCAGGGCCAGGTGGCGGCCTGGGAACTAGTAAGACAAACGGGCACACAGGAAAGGGGGTTTTATCAAAGGACCCGGGACCATGAAAGGAATGAAGGGAGGTGTCGCGCTGGGAACAGGATGGGGCTCCGAGGCAGAGCTGCGCTGAAGAGGGGTTTATGACCCAAGGCATGTGAGAGCGGGGGCTGTCAGCGTGCGGGGGGGGGTGCTTGCGAGGTCAGGAGAGGGAGAGAGAGACGCACTGGCTATCAGCGATGGGCAGAGAGGCCATGGCACTCAAAATGGCTGCCGCTTACGCGCACGAATGGGCTCGAAAAGGGGGCAAGATGGCGCCGATAATGTTGACGCTGCAGCCTAAGTTTTAACACTTTCACCATGGTGCTAGGGTGCCTACGTTGTTGCTAGGCTGCCGCAACGGCGCCAGTGGAGGCAGAAAGGACAGGATTGCTTAAATGCAGTGCATTCTGGCCCTTTCACTTTGGTCTAGGGCAGGAAAGTTAGCTGCCATGCTGCACTGCCTCACACCAAAACGACATCAATGAGAACCTGTTTCTATTTGCACCATGGAGCACCTTTAACTAGGTGCACAGGGCGCAAGCGGGGACAGTTACAGATAATCCACTACTCCCTGGGCAGCAAGAAAGTCCACGCTGTCCTGTGGATGCTAAATACTGGAAAGCTAAGCTGCTGTTTAAAGAAGTCACTCCATTTTCAAAGCGCATATGGCCTGCTCCTGCTTTTGAAAAGCGGATGACCGCTGGGTACATGGGTCTGCCTTCCCCTGCTTGCAGGGCACTGCATTGGAGGGCACAATGACTGTGCGCCACTTCTTTGTGACACACAGTCAGTGCACATTCTAGCAGGCTCTTTAACTTTCTACACGCATCCATAATATGGTGGGATGCAGAAGCAAAGTGTTTCTTCCATTACAAACTATGACACACTGCCTTCGGATCTCACAGCGCTATTTGTGCACTGTCATGATCTCTATTACAGAAGGGGATGCGCAAGTGCCTGCAGCCTCCAGTGTAACTCCAAGGTGCCCCAGGAATGCAGAAGTGGAGCAGACACACATTGCACTCCCAGAGCGTTATACAGCCCTAGGAACACTAAAGTGGTTAATCCCTTGCTAACACCGATTCTCTCTAAAGAGGGTTGGGCCCATGGTGGGTTTACCCTCATTACGTGCATCTCCCTAAATCCTCTTCTTTGTGTCACAATGAAGACTTGCTTTCTGTTTTTCTATTCGCTGACACATTTTGTTTGTCCCTCCATGAGGATAAGCAAACAGCGTGGCCTGCTGCCCTCTTGCCTCCTTGTCTGATCTCCCCAGTGATGGGCTTAAGTCTGAGCTCAGGTCTGGGTCAATGTCTTCTTCTCCACCTTAGACCTTCCTCTAATGCCTATTGATTTCAGGCTCATGACACAAATCCTCAGCGCGGCCTCCGTAGAGAGAGGATCTCTGGCTGTCCCTTCCATGAGAGGTGAGGCTACATCCCCTGGAGCTTCTTTTCTCTTCTGGCTTTGACCACCTTATCTGGAAATCAGGAGCTCAGTCAGCAAAGGATGATGGTCTTATGGATAAGGAACTCCAGAGCGGCTCCTTCTACAGATCACCGACTGATCTGAGGAACGACGGATGCACCGACACTTGTCACACCTGATGTGGAGGGATTACACAACCTTAGAAACCTTAGAAATGAGCCTGCAGTGTACCTGACTGTGTGGTTTCTGCTACTCCTCCCTCTACCACATCTTCATCGACTCAGCACACAAGACAATAGAGTAATTATTAGCACATATAATACAACCTTTACCTCATTGACTTTAACCTGCAGGACATTACCACACATGTCTTTGACAAGCAACTAAGTACCATGCAGGCATTTTTTGGTAACTTACCATGAGGTTCTTTTTCATTCAAATAAGATTTGTTTATGATATAATTATAATGTTATTTGGAAAAAAAGAGGATTTAAGGGTTATGGAATGGGTTAGGCTTAAGGGTGGTAAGGGTTGTATATGAGTTTTAAGGCATTTTTAAGTTTCAGGGATGGGTAAGGTTGCTGGGTAATAAGGTCTTTTCATGGTTAAGAGGTGGGTAAGGGTGCAGGGTAGTAAGGTTTTTTTGGGGGTTCATGGTTGAGTAAGAATTAACTCTTTTATAAGAGAGGCCTGTCCTATCTTTTTATGCTCCGAGTCTCTGCACTCATAAATTACTATTAGTAAAATTAAACTCATAGTTGGTGAACACATAAAAGTGTAACTTTACCTTTTTGAATCAGGCCCCATGATAATTTATGTCCTCAATTTGTGCCCTTTTTTTGACCGATACCCTTTGTTGTATCGCTTATCACTTCTGTTGTGCAGAAAGGTCACAACATTTAGGGGCGATTTGGATCACTGAGGCTTCTCTCAATAGTGCCACTCATTAACGTATCAGCAATCACTCATACGATCACTGTAGGAAAGTGCATCTATTTGTGCTGGCATCTCCAGTTTTTAGGTTTCGCCTAGCGATGCAGCGCATGCGCTGCCCGACTTAATGAGATCTATTGTTATCGGTTTCTTGGGAGAAGGGGGACAGGAAATGTGCACGTGTGCAGAGGTCAGGAGTTGTGCACGCGTACGCTCATCTCCTGTCCACGCTTGTGGCTTTTGAGCAGAACGCGCGCATGGTGCGCTTTCACTTTCACAGAAACAGCTTGTACTGGAGTTGTGCACACATGCGCACATCTCCTGCCCCACGTTTTCACTGTCACGGCAAAAACTTTTTTTTTACCTCCGGTCGCTGCTTGTTTTGTTTCCCTTTGCTTGCCTATCAGCATGGTACCCACTTCAGGACGCTGCGCTAAATGTTTGGACAGCATTTGTATTTTCCTGCTGATATTTAAACAACCTTTGTCTTTTTATTTTATCTTCACAGCGTCTGTGGACACCATCTCTGGCAGTACAATAGAGTTACATAAATGAACTGCATGCTTAAAATGTTTTGTTTTTTTTTAATTTGTTTTTATTGCAGAATTAGAAACCATTGCATATAATTGCTCAACCAGTACACTCATGGTGTCCCCCCGCATCAATCGTAAGAGCGTTGATCATACACAGCCATTCAGCCCGCATCCCGGAGGCCAGGCGGCACAGCGTCCCAGTTAGTTGCAAGACATCATGGTGAGCGTCCCTGAGGGACAATGGCCGAAATCTCTTTACGTATCTGCATTTTACCCCCCCAACCCCTAACCTGTCCCCAACATCAGCTATCCTAGTCTAGCATTCCAGTGCTATAGAGCCGCTGCAGTCCCTTTCCCCGCTCCTTACGAGGGCCTCATCATGTCCGTCCCACGCGCCCCTGCCGCCTCCCGCCATCCACCCACTCTCCACAGACCCAGTAAGCAGCCCCAATCCAGGATCGCTGCCGTATCCAATCTGCCTCCCGGCTCCTAGCCCACCCCTCAACAGCCCCTAAACAGCCCTTAGTCCCACCCCCCAGCAACCGCTAATGGTGTGTGCCATGTTCCTGACTCTTGCATGGGTCCCGCTACAGATCCGCTGATACCTCCGTACTCGTAAGCCTCGCGGTGTCCTCGAGTCCCATCCATTCAGTCCTCATCCACGACCAATGAATCACGCAGAGCCTGCACTATCAATTCCCATGCACGCGCTGATTCTAAGTTCTTTTCATTATCAAGCTTGACAGCCTGCCTCATTCGGAGCACACTCTCGCACTCGGACCACCTCAGCAAGTCATTCGTCCACCTCCTCACAGACGGTCCCTCCCTAGACTTCCAGTGCCAGGTAATCTCTCTCTGCGCCAGTATCAGCCCTAGGTCAATAAACTTACTTGTCACCCTAGTATGTTTGGTGTGTGGGAACCAGAGCAACAAGCACGCCACCATATCGAACTCCACCTCCCTGTCGGTCACTGCATTGAGAAGTTCCCCTACCTCCGCCCAGTAAGCCTCTAGCTTCGGACAGCCCCAGAACAGGTGATCCATGTCCGCCTCCGACGCCAAGCACCTCGGACACCGCGCTTCCTGCACCTGAAAGTACCGTTTGATCTTCTCCGGAGTCAAGTAGGCCCTATGTAGTACAAAGAAATGCACCTGCTGGAAGCGCGCGTTCCTCGTGCCCTTCCACGTACGCTTAAGAATATGGCTCCACACCGTGTCCGGAATGGGCCTACCTATGCTCGCCTCCCATTTCGCTTTCAGCCCCAGGAGCGGTTCCAGCCCCTCATGCAGCATCCTATTATGGAGGCAGGTCACCGCCTTAAAGGTGCCAGCGGCCATCACTACGTACTGGCATGCCATAGTCGTGTCCGGCTCAATGAGCCCCCCTCTCCAGTGCTTCTGAATGGCCGCCACCACGGCCGCATGCAAGAGGAAGCTCCCCTCCGGCAACCCAAACTGTTCCTGTAGTACCCCGAAGGGCACCAAGGTCCCATCAATATACAGGTCCCCTACCACTTGCAGTCCCGACTCCTCCCATTCCGACAGTGGGGACCAATCGCCCCCATGCGGCAGTGCCGTCAACATGCCTATCGGTATCTCCGGTGCATACGGTCGGGTCGCCTTCGCCCTCCTCAGACTCCTCTACCAGCATAACCTGAGTGTCCGCTCCTCCATAGTGAGGCCTCGCAACTCCAGTTTCTGCTGCATAACGATATAGGACAGGACGTGGCGCTGTATCCCCAACTCTCGGTAGCACTCCGGCCCTCTGAACACCCTAGCCACATGCTGTGTAAGAACCTGAAGCTGCGCCGCCAAGTAATACAACTCAAAGTCAGGGACGGCCATCCCCCCCTCCATCTTGGGGCGAAGCAACGTGTGCAGTGCCACTCTACGGCGGCCATGCCCCCAAAGGAAGTCAATAACCATCGTCCGCAAGTCCCTAAAGATCCTCTGAGGAATCCAAATGGGCAGCGTTCGAAAATAATACAGGAGTCGTGGAAGCGCTACCATTTTCAACAGAGCAATCCTACCTAACACGGTCAGGGGAAGGGATGCCCAAAAGGACATACAACCTCTCAGCGCCCGTACGCACCGTCCAATATTGCCCTCCAATAGGTCCGCGGCCTCGTGGTAGATACGGACTCCCAAATAAGTAAAGCAAGATGGCTCTCAGACCACCCCCAAGTCACGTGCGGGGCAGGGCGCGTCCGCTCGAAGCGGAAAGACACAGGTCTTCGCCCAGTTAACCCTGAGGCCCGACAACCGGCCAAACTCAGACAGCATTTCCATCGCCCCTTCCAGAGCCCGTTCCGTGTCCTCCATATATAGCAGCAGGTCATCCGCGTACAGTGAGATGTGGTGCATCTGCCCACCGCTTGCAATCCCTGCATACCCGTCTCCCGACCTGGCACGCACCGCCAAGGGTTCCATCGCCAGTGCGAACAAAAGAGGGGAAAGGGAGCACCCCTGTCGCATTCCCCTACCAACTGGATAAGCCGCGGACACCAAATTGCCCAGGCGTACTCGCGCCGTTGCCGAGGAATACAGCACCTTCGTCCACCTGCGGAACCCTTCGCCAATACCAAACCTCACTAGCACTTCATCCAGATAAACCCATTCCAAACTATCAAAAGCCTTCTCAATGTCTACAGACAACACCGCCTGGGCACCGTCCGTATCCACTGTACCATCCAGTATCCCAACCAGGCGACGAATATTTAACGCCGTGCTCCTCGTGGGGATAAACCCCGCCTGGTCCCTGTGCACCAGGCCAGTCATGTGTGGGGCCAACCTGGTGGCCAAGATCCGGCTCAATATCTTGTAGTCCACCGTCAGCATGGACAATGGCCTGTAGGACCTCACATCAGTCGCTTCCCTGCCGGGTTTAAGCAACGGCACTATCAGTGCTTTCCTCATTGATCCGGGCAGACCCCCTAACCTGTAAGCCTCCGTGTACACCTCCAGTAGTCTGGGCGCCAAGCTATCAACGTACTTCTGGTAGAACTCTATCGGTAGGCCATCCACACCGGGCGTTTTATTCCGCGCCATGTGTTTAATGGCCGTCCTGATCTCGGCCAGCGTGATAGGCCCACCTAAGTCTTTTGCATCGTCATCGTCAAGGACCGGAAGCTGCCCTAACTCCAGATACGCCGCGATTTCGTGGGCCTCTACTCCCAACTGACTCTCATACAGCTCCGCATAATAGGCCCGAAAGCACTCCAGCACCGCCGATTGGGAATACACCGTTTCCCCCAGTACATTTTTGATGCTTAGGACCGGGCAGCCTCTAAGTTCAGGATTAGCAAGCCTGGCCAGGAGCGTACCCACCTTATCCCTTTCGGCATGCGCTCTAATGGCGTATTGTCTGTAGTCATAGCTCTGTAACCGTTTCGTTTCGGTGGCCACCACCTCCTTTGCCTCCAGCAACCGGGCCTGCAATTCCGGTCGGTCCGGCCTACGCCGCTCCAGTTCCCTCAGTTTCTCCTCCGCACTGGCAAGCGCATTCAGCACCGACAATCGGGCATTCGAAAACCTACCCAAGCATACACCTCTCACCACCACTTTCATCGCATCCCATTCAGTGGACCTGCTTGTAGCAGTACCCTCATTCTCCCTAAAATACTGATCGATGCCCTGTTGGACTGCATCGCTGAACACCGAGTCCTCCAGCGTGTCGGGCCGGAGCCGCCATGTTGGAATCGCGGAACGCTCCCGCTGCCATTGGACATGCACCAGCAGAGGATTGTGATCCGAGATGGTTCTGGCCAGATACTCCGTATGAGAGACCAATGGGGCCAGGGACCCGCTACACAGTACCGAATCAATTCTCACATGTATAGCATGGAGTGCCGAGAAAAAGGAGTAGTCCCTAACATCCCTGTGTTGTTCCCGCCATATATCCAACAGCCCCACCTATCTTGCCAATCCTTCCTATGAATGGCCAGCTTACGTACCGGGGAGTCAACAAGGGGAGGGTGAGATCTATCTAAGGCCACATCCGTGATCGAATTAAAGTCCCCCCCCAGTATCACAGGACCCGCTAGGAAGGAGGCCAAGGACCCGGATAAACCATCGAAAAAGCGGGCCTGATCAACATTTGGAGCATATACACAGCTAAGAACCACATCCCGACCATATAACCTCCCCTCCACTGCCACATATCTGCCCTCGGGATCCACCAGTTGATTCAGCACCTGAAACGGTATCCCTGCTCTCACCCATATCAGCACCCCTCTAGCAAACGCTGAGTAAGTGGTGCCAAAAACCTGACCCCGCCATCTCTTCTGTAGTGCGGTGCATTCCTGTTTCGTTAAATGAGTCTCCTGCAACATGGCGACCTGAACCCCCCTCCTCACCAAATACGCATGCACTTTGTGGCGTTTGACCATAGTTTGCAGCCCTCGGACATTCCACGTCAGGCATTTCAAGTTAGGTAACGTCCCCATACCAGCATAGAGCGATCCAGTTCAAATGCAGCCAGTCAATACCCATACCATAGCAGTTGCCCCCCCCGAAACAAACTATTGAAAAGAAAACTCCCCGAACCCCACTCCCCAGGACAGAGCCCACAAACCCGGTGTCAGCCCTGATCCAAACCTTAAACCAGACACACATCCGACTAACCTGTGGTCGCCACCACAGAAGGCCTTAAGGGCCCTGGGGGGGTGAGTTATGCCGACCCTGGCAAGCGGAGCCCGCGCCCCGCGCTCTCCATCCCGCCATGCCAATGCGGCACCCAGCCCGGCGACCCACCCAGCTCCAACAGGATACCACCCTACCAAAAACCGTGTCCAAGTCCCAATGAAGAATCAGCCATGAAAAATCTCATCAGACGTCTGGGGGGTGACCACCGGCCCCTTCGAGCTCTCCGCCTCCGAAAGTTCCTCTCCGGTCCTGCCGCCGTCGTCGCCAGAGTCCGTCGCTGCCAGTTCACTCTCCGGCTGCGATCTCGTAATGGCCACCGTCGCTGCAAGCGCCTCTCTCTTGTCCGCAGCCATTTGGGCCTCCCGTTTCTCTCGCTGACGCCTAGTGCGGGAGCGGATCCTTTGGGATTGCCGGACCTGGGGTGGTTTAGGCCGATCTCGACGACTTTTGTGATTCCTGTCCGTGCCAGCTCGGTACGATTCCAACCACAGCCATGCTTCATCCGGGGTCTGAAAAAAGTGCGTGGCCCCATCCAGGATTATCCGCAGCTTGGCCGGGAAGAGCAAGGAGTACTGGATGCCCTCCTCCCTCAGTTCCTTTTTCACTGCCAGAAATGATGCCCTATTCTTCTGGACCGCCTGAGTGTAGTCCGGGAAGATCGTGACCCTGTTGTTTTCCACCTCATATGGGCCCGAAGCCCTGGCTCTCTGGATTAAGAGGTCCCGGTCCTTATAATGAAGGAGCCTCACCACCATCGGTCGGGGGGGGCGGCCTAGTGCTGGCGGGCGAGCCGGCACCCTGTGAGCTCGTTCCAATGTAAAGAAGGAAGTAAGCCCCTCCGGTGCCACCACAGTCCGGAACCAATCCTCCATGTAGGCCACCGCATCCTCCCCCTCAATTCGTTCCGGCAGGCCTACGACCCGCACGTTGTTCCTTCTGTTGCGGCTTTTGGCATCCTTTGCTTGTCGTTCCAACATGTCCAGCCGGGTCAGGATGTCCGTTATCTTGTGTTCCGCTGTCACCACCGCCGGTTTCAGGTCCAATAAGAGCTGTTCATGGTCCTTTACCTTATCCGCCAACTTGGCATGATCCGTTCGCAGGAGCCCCAGCCCCGTAGCGACCTGCGCAATGTCCTGCTGCAATGCCTCCTTGGTCGAGGTGATAGCATCCAGTATGGCATCCAAGCGCCGATGTAGCCTCTGCTCCTGGTCCATCATCGGCGGGGGGGCCTCGCCAACCTGGGATAGTGCGGCCAGGTCCTCCTGGCCCTGCTCCATGGTGGTCGCTCCCCCTGCAGCCGCAATCTTAGGTTGCTCCGTCGTCTCTACACGGGCAGAGGGCCTCGCCAAGTCCCAACAACCACTGTCCAATGGGACGTGCGTCCTGGCAATAACCGCGACAGAGTGCCACCACAATGCCCGCAACTCCAAGGATCAAAAGGACCAGCGCCGTCCACCTCACTGCCACCAGATCCGGGGGGAGGGGAGGGGGAGAAGGAGCAGAGACGCACAGTCGTCCCCAATGCCCGATCAAATGCTGGGCACCAAACTCCCCGCCTTCAGGACCGCACCTACAGCTCCCACAACTCCGATCTCGTAGAAGCGGGCCATCCCGCCAGTCGATGCCTATTTCGCTCAGTTTCGGTGTCCGAGGCCATCGACCCGCGCCGCCGCCATTTTCTTCACACTCCAGGCAACACCTCGGCCGTCGTCTTACGAGGTCTCCATGGGGCCAGCAAACCCCAAAGTGCTTTCCGCCGCTCCCCAGTGGCTCCCCAACTCTTCGTATGCCAGTCACACCGACCAGGGGTCGCTCCGGGTGCTGATTTCAGGAGAATTAGCGGGACCCTGCGCGGAGCTGCAAGCTCACGCCGCCATCCCGATCGGCGTCCAAGCCACGCCCCCTGCATGCTTAAAATGTTAATGTTAATTCAGCTACAGCGGTATAAAGGTCTGTTAATTACAGTAAGTAAGTAAGTAAGTAAGTAAGTAAGTAATGGTAAGATATGTGTGTGCTAGAAGTTTTAAGTAACCGCTTTTACTGTAATAAGAACGTCCAGTATCCAAGATGGCTGACAGAGGTGTGCTCATGGAGGCAGATAAGGACTGGCACGGCATGAACATGCAATTAGGCTTGTCCTACATTTAGATTTATAGTTTTTGATGCTGTTCCCAGCTAGGGCATCTGAGCGGCATCACCAGCAGGCTCTTCCCTGCAGCTGGTGTTGCAGTAAGTGGTGCAGCTATCAGCGCGAGTGCCAATGTAAGGTAAGAGATGTGCATACACAGAGCTGCACAAGTGCGTTTCTGCATTCTTCATCCACTGCAAGTTGCTTACCTGAAGTTTGCATTCAGTCTGGTCTGTGCTGCAACCATGTATA
This sequence comes from Lissotriton vulgaris, assembly GCF_964263255.1. Taxonomy (NCBI): domain Eukaryota; kingdom Metazoa; phylum Chordata; class Amphibia; order Caudata; family Salamandridae; genus Lissotriton; species Lissotriton vulgaris. The sequence continues at coordinate 79,237,448 of NC_141699.1, forward strand.
GTTGGCCAGTACCGCACAAACCTACTGTGCACGGATTGGAATTGTCTTGTGCATTTCCGCCTGTCATTAAAATGTACCTGCTTTACAGTGCGCCTGTCTATTATTTATCACGAATACACAATTTTGCTCTGACTGCGGTTTCTTGTCAAGCTCCGGAGTAAAAATCCTGTCGTGGATCACGCCTAGTGTGGTATCACTGACTGTTTTTTTAGCGGATAGAGACACTGGCGATGGACGCAGCTCTAGGGCATCTAGTGTGGATATAACGTTTTTGATGGAATGTGTTAGGTGTACTTTGTGTGCTGCGTACTTAAAAATGTAGCAGCAGATATTATCGTAGCCATGACAGAATGTCAAAGTGCGCAGAGAGGGAGTAATTACAGTGACAAGCTTCACTGTAAGATTCAGGCTCTGAGCTCCAGGACTTCTCGATCTCCCCGGGTTGCTTTGTCCATTATTTAGGAACATCAGTAATAGCATAGTGTTTCTCAGTTGCTTGTGATGGGTTATTTGAGTTCTGGACTGTATGCACAAAGGCGATAAAAATGTAATTTCTGAATTTGTTTAAATAAGTCACGGAAAAGTGGAGGTACAGTCTCATGATCTGTGTAATGTTTGTTACTTTCATTTTTTGCATTTAATATGTTTTCTGTTGTTTAATTTTTATGCTGCAACGTATTTGTGATAATATATTTTGATGATACATGTAATTATATGTTTTGATGAAACAGGGTGGTTGTGTTTATGAATTTTGTGACACACTTTATAGTGCTCATTAGTAATATGTGTGTTTAGAGACAATCGGTTTCGGTATTCTTTAGGGCAATAAATTATGGTGGCCCAGCCTACTGATTTAAGGGGCCCATCCCCTCTGGTGTGTTCAGTATTCAGGATATGGGCATAAAGCTGTGCAAAAAATGTGAATTTATTTTCTATTTCTTTACTTTTTAAGCAATCACGGCACCCATGCACACAGGTGCCGCCATTGTAACAAAAGTAAATAAATGAAAAGACAGCATGCAGCCGCCATTTTTTTTTTATTTCTTCACTTTTGACGCAATTGCGGCACCTGGTCTTTATCTTAAGATGTTTGAAGCTAAAGCTTGAGTGCCACGATTGATTCAATAGCTCTTGCATTACTAAAAGTTTGAGCTATTGCGCAACATTATTATTAGCAATGCCAATAGCTCAAACTTTCACTAATGCGAGACCTATTGCTTGATTTTTGGAAACAACACTGGGACACTACTGTTCAGTGCCCAGTGTATGTGGTCTGACCCCTAAAAAAACTAGCAAATTGGTTTGCACCTACTTGGCATATTTAACTTACCTCTAAGTTCCAGGTTTATGGTACAAAGTGTACCCAGAGCCTGAAATTTAAATACCACTAGTGGACTGCAGCACATATTGTGCCACCACTAAAGTGACAATGCGAAACACGACTGCAGCAGTAACCTGACTGTGCAGCTTTAAACTGCAACGAATAATACCTTTTGACAGGCCTAGACCCTCCTGTAAAATAATAATAAGCCACCCTTATGTGTGTCTTAAATACCGACAAAGAAGGCTGCATAATACTTCAAAGTAGGACATGTAAAAGTATATTGTTAACCGAGTCCTTATATTGACAATACCTTTAAGCTATTTTCACCATTGTGGGGTTAGCTGCTCCATAGGAAAGCATCGGAATACTTTATTAAAGTTATTGAGGTTATCTCCACCTAGGAACTAGGAACTTCATAATGAGGACCTACTGTTTTCTGTAATGTGCAGCTCACACAGATTTATCAGTGTTAAATAAGGATATCTGAGTCCCAAGTTGTTGCATGTCTTGATTTTCATATTGTTGTGGCAGCACAAAAAAAAATGCAGGTAGTGTAGGTTTTAATAGTCCCTTTTGAAGGATGTAAAATACTGCCATAATCAACTTTTAGTAGAAAATGGTCATGGAGACCTTTTCCTGTGGATAGTTCACCCATCGTTATTTATTTATTTATTTATTGAACAGTTTTCTATAGCGCAAACATGACCCATGGGTATCAGAGCGCTTAACAACATATGGAATAGGTTAAAAACAAACACACATATAATATACAATATGACATATAATATACAATATGACTGAAAGGAAATTAGTTAGGAATAATTCCATACCGGATGATTTAGGAAGATAATGTAAAATAAAGATAAATAAGGACCGGCATCTGTTTAAACACGAGTATATAATGCACGGAGGTAGGTTGGGGACTAATTATATTATATCAATGTACGCGATCTTTCCGTATATTAGTATTTTTAGTGATTTTTCTTTAGGTCTCTATCTTCTCCAGTCCCATGGTTGGCATCGTACTGAACGCCAGTGTTATCTTATTGTTGGTGATTTTCTATATTTTTCCCGAGTTGGTATCTAAAAGTCAGCTCAATGTCAGGTTTTAGCTGGTGGATTATCATGCCTGTGGCAGGAACTTACTCATAAGAAAGATCTTAGTTTCCCTCTTAAATGTTGCAGTGTTTGTAATTTTTCTGATGCTCGGCGGAAGAGAGTCCCAGATTCTGGGGGCCGCTCCTGAAAACGCTCTCTCATAGGTTTTTTTCTTTCTGAAGATAGGTGGTCTCAGCAACAGATCTTTGGCGCTCCGGGCAGGTCTGTTTCCTCCTGAAATTTCTATTTTCTGGGCGAGGTAGCTTGGTGTGTTGTGGTGCAAACTTCGGGCCTCCATGAATTGTAAAATTGTCAATTTTGATCAAGTTCACAGACGAAATTGTAATTCCACTTACCCATACTCCGGATAAATTCACATTGTACTTTAAGGAAACGAACCTCAATTGTTTTAGAATATGTTAAGCCAGATTAGTGAACCATAAGGGGCATAAGAACTGCACGCGACTCGTTTTTAGGTAAGGGCGTACAAAGTTACAAACTCTTCACAAGATTGCGTATTAAAAAAATAAATTAAAAAAAACTTCCACAACTTTATATAAAGGGATCTGCCAAACAACAAGAAAATGTTGTATGCTGCAGCCGAGCATCTGTAAGTAAGGTGTAGTTGCTCGAATTACATGCCCTGCCCATTCTCCACTGCACGAAGGATGTGACTTCTGGTATTGTGGCTTTTGGTAAGTTTAGTCTTCATTACACCAGTGAAGTGTAAGCAACAATTTAACTTTCGCTGCAAGTTACACGAAAAGTAGTAAGTGGAATGCAGCCATCAATAAGCACTGTTCAAGGCAGCATTGTGAAATACATATGGCAGGCCATTCACTTGATACTTGCCATCCAATGCCTCTCTAAATAAATAAAAGAACAGACTTTGAAATAGACCAGGCCAGACATTTACTTAAAAGCTGTGTGTGGGCCATGCAGACCTAAATAATTTCTGCCCTGTGTCCAACCTCCCATTCCTAGCAAAAGTTATAAAAAGTAGTATTGCAAAGTAAGTGAATCAATTTAATAAATCAATTTAATGAAGAAAACAACCTGTTTCTGACTTTCAATCGGACTTAAGGTTCTGATGCAGCAAAGAGCGCTGTGTTACAACCTGTGGACAATGTGCTCTGCAGCATAGACAATGACAAATGCTGTCTGCTTGTTCCCACTATCCTCTCCGAAGCATCTGACAGGGTCCATCTTCCCTCTCAGCTGAAAATCCCGGATGAGTGAATGGGGATCAGTGCTAACGGTCAACAATTGACATTTTGTTCCTGGCATATAAAGTTCTTCAACTTTCTCTCAAAGCTCAATTTACTCATACAGGGGCTGATTCACAGAACTAAATCCTAACTTAAGTCTGTCTTAAGTCTGTCTTAAGTCTTAAGACAAACTTAAGACAAAATCCTAACTTCTGTGAATACCAAAAGTAGTAAGTTTAGGATTTTGTCTTAAGTTAGTTCTGTTAATAGGGCCCAATGTAACTGAGGCACTATCTATTGTATTTTTCAGCCAGCACTCTATCTGTCCCCCATGCAAGACTCTGGGCCTCAAGCATGGCTGTCTAGCTCCATATGTTAACTTTTAACACTATGGGCCATACGTAAAGTGGAACGTCACCTTTTATGATGCTCCAGTGGTGCAATGCCCTGCACCATATTTACACTTTGCATGGCTCAACACCACTTTGTGCATATGGTACCCTTTCAAATAGGTGTCTGCGTGAAAGAGGCATGCAATGGGTGTTCCTGTGTGGCATTCCAGCGCAACACCCATTGCTTTTTTATGCTGCCCCAGATTTACAAGGATGTGTTAATCTGAGGCAGCACTAAAATCTGACGCCATACAAATGCAGGCATTGGTGCAACAAGGAGAGATAATGGAAAGGGGCGACCACTCGGTCCCCCCGCACGTATGGCAGAGTACCACGATCCCCCCGGGAAGCCATCTTGGGCGGGAAGCGAGTCTCGGCTGGTATGCCCGAAGCGGCGTAGCCGGGGCGCGCTTTTTCCCGCCCTAGAGTGGGCTGGCCTAGACACTGACGCGGCTGGCCACGCCCTCCGGGCAGGCAGGGGCGGGTTTACTCCCGCCCTGAAGACGGATAAAAGGGGACGCAAGACCAGAAGGCATCCTCTTGTTCCTGTGCTCTGAAGCTGCACCTCCTCGCTGCACGTGAGCTCGAGACGGAACGAAGAGCCAATTTTGAGCGTTGTAATCTTTCTTTTGTCTTACAGATACTCTGTCGGAGAAATGCCCAAGAAAGGCGGAAAGAGAATGACGACTGAACAGATGCTTCGGGTCCTCATGAAGGAGATGACCGAGCTGAAGAAGCGGGTGGCGGAGAGAGAGGGGGAAGGGGGGCCGGAACGTCCTTCGGCTGGAACAGCCCCAGGAGGGAGAGCCAAGAGGCCAAGGAGGGGACCAGCTGGGGGAGACGTCCCGGTTCCCTGTACCCCGCTCGAAGCGCCAACCCCAGTACCCGTGGAGGGGAATCCGATTCCCGTGGTGGTCACCCCGGTGTCCAATGAAGATATGCCGCCCGAGCTGGCAGCACAACTTGCAGCGTGGTTGGGCGAAAGTAGTGAGGGCGCCACGGCTGTCGACGCGCAGGCGCTGATGAAGCAACTGCGCGAGAAACGGGATGCAGCCAAGGTGTCCGCGCCGGCTGCAGTAGTTGACAAGCCACAAGGGACGATTACGACCGCAGAGGCAGCGTCCGGTGCAGGTATGCGGCCATTGCCGATTGCGAGGGACGAGTCAGCACCCTCTCGTAGAGAAAGGTTGGGTCAACATGTGCCTTTGGCAATTAAAGAGAAGATTTGGGCGGGGGAATATGTGAACATCTTCTCGTTGCTTGTTGATCATTATGAGGTGGAGCATGTTAAGGGCCAGAAAGACCTCATGCATCCGAGTGTTTGGCGCGCAAAAATGGCCGCCTTTAAAGTGCATGAGAATATTGGCAATTGGGGCAAAGCATGGGGGATTTTTACGTCAATCTTGGGGGAACGTAGGCCCGAGTTGCTTTCCGAGTTGCCGACCTATCAGTCGCGAATCATGGGGTACTCGACGTCACACCAGGGTAACCATTGGTTCTGCTACGATAATCTTTTTAGAAAGGCTAAAGAGCATAATAAAAGCTTAACCTGGGATTGTTATGATTCTTTGACATGGGATAAAATGAAGGAGACAGGAATGTTGAAGATACCATTGGTAGGGAGTAATGTTGGCGAATCCTCCCGCCAATATGCGGGGACGCCCTTTCGATCAGGTACGGGTACCGACGATTACTCGAGACCTGCCGGCAATACAGGGAAAAGGGGGTTCTGCTGGAATTTCAACAGTGGTAAATGTACTAGGCCCCAGGGATCGTGTAAATTTAAACACGAATGTAGTGGGTGCGGGTCGTCCCATCCTGAGTCCACGTGCAGAGCCAAAACGGGTGATAACGGGGGTAGAGGAGGCGCCAAACAGGTCTAACATAGTCCGAGGGGCGCCTTTACCTACCCCGATTGATACCTTGGCGATGATTCCCTGGCTCAGTGAATACCCGGATCGTACTTCTGCTGGGGTGCTGCGGAACGGGTTTTCGTATGGTTTCCGCATCCCGGTAGGGGACTTTCAGGGTGTGGAGAAGTGTAAAAATCAACTTTCGGTCCTGCAGCATGCGACCGTGGTACAGGATAAGATCCGGAAAGAGGTTACTCGAGGTCGGGTTGCCGCAGGTAAGACGGTGGGTCCTGCGACTTGCCTCGAGTTTCTGGGGATCGAGTTAGACTCCAATGAGGGTTGTTTTCGTTTACCAGCTGACAAAGTGTGGAAGTTCAGGGCAGCCCTGCAAATGTGTATAAATCAATCTAAAGTTACGCTGCATCAATTACAGCAGTTGGTGGGACAGTTGAATTTTGCCCTGAGGGTTATATCGATGGCCCGCCCTTTTTCCCGTTCAATTGCCCAAGCTATGGTCGGCCTAAAGGAGGGTCATCATCGCACGAGACTATCGGCTGAGGTCCGCCAGGACATGCGCATTTGGTTAGCATTTCTGGCGGATTTTAATGGTCGAGTCATCTGGAACAAACCGGCCGTGTCCTCTGAAGAACTGGGGCTATGGACAGATTCGGCAGGTAGCATAGGTTTTGGTGCCATCTTCGGCACAAAATGGTCGGCACAAAGGTGGCCGGCATGGTGGCATGACAATGGACTGACAAGTAATATTGCTTTCCTGGAACTTTTCCCCATTTTGGTGGCCCTGAGAACCTGGCCCGAAGGGTTCAAAGATCACTCTGTGGTATTTTGGTCTGACAATATGACCGTGGTCGAGTGCATCAATAGCCAGGCAGCACGATGTAAACTGATTTTAAGACTGCTCAAAGAAATTGTTTTACTGTGTATGCAACTGAATGTGCTATTCAGAGCAAAACATGTCCCGGGGGTAATGAATCAGGCGGCTGATGCACTGTCTCGTTTTCATATGCAGGCTTTCTCGGGTTTCCTTCCCACAGCGGACCCAGAGCCGGCACCCTTTCCCGAAGCTCTCTGGTCTCTCGGTGCCCCGAACTTCGTCACCTCGTGGGAGAGAGCCTAGCACCAAGGACGAGGAAGGCATATGAAGGGGCGTTTCGGTCCTATTTAGCCTTTTTGGGGACTGATAGAGAGGGGCTTTGGGGCCACGAGGAATGGGTAGTGAATTTTCTGATGTCCTTACGTAGGGCTGGGAAATCGGTGGCTACGACCCAGAGGCATCGTGCTGCCATTTCCTTTGTTGCCAGGGCTCATAGTATCCAGGACCCGACAGCGTCTTTCGTTGTACAGAAAGCGCTGCGTGGGTGGCAACGCCTTGAGGGTCGCAGAGTAGACGAGAGGCGCCCGATAGGTTTGGATAGGTTGGCCCAGTTGTTGGCCACACTCCCTGCCACATGTTCATCTCAGTTTGAGACGGTGTTGTTCCGAGCCGCTTTTACGCTGGCATTTCACGGAGCGATGCGGGTGAGCGAACTGGTGGCAAGGAACAAACAGGATGTGACAGGGGGTTTGTGCCAGGAACACGTTCAGATCAGAGGAGAGACAATGACTGTCTCCTTTGTCAGGTCCAAGACCGATCAAGGTGGGATGGGTGACTGCATAATCATACGCAGGATTCCCGGGTCCTCCATGTGTCCGGTACAGTGTTTAGAAGACTACCTAGCACGAAGGGTGGCATCATGGGGGGGGACCTTGTTGAGACACGCGGACGCCACCCCACTGACGAAATTTCAGTTTCAGCGGGTGCTTGCGATGTCAATTGCCGCTGCGGGCTTGAACCCGGGCGAGTTTGGGACCCATTCCTTTCGGATAGGGGCTGCTACGGAAGCTACAGCCAGGGGTCTTAATGTTGAACAAGTGAAACGAGTGGGGCGTTGGTCCTCCAAGTGTTATAAGAGGTATGTGCGGTTGCACATGTTGTGAAGCTGTAACGATGTACTCACGCTTCTTGTTTTTGTTTGGTTTTCAGTTGCGCAAGCCTACGAGGCGGGGCGGACTATGCAGTCGACCCAACACCGGGCCAGCGGTCAGACATCACCGGCTGTGAAAAAGGAGGTGTGGGTCGTGGGCCACTCATACGTGAGGTGTGCCGCGGACGTATTCAAAGCAGGTGACATGATTCACGTAGCTGGGGAATACGGGTACAGTGTGTCCTTCTACGGAAGAGGCGGTCTCTGTATTGACCAGTTTCAAGCATTTTTCGAGGGTTTGTTAGGGCGGACGAGGTCACCGCCGTCTATAGTCATAGTACATCTAGGGGGCAATGATTTGGTCACCACCGGTAGACGACTTCTCCTGGAGGCAATGCTTTCCACTGTAAGTTGGTTGGCGAGGAGAGTTCCGGGGTGCACAATTGCGTGGTCCCATATGATCCCACAAAAGGTGTGGCGAGGGGCTATTTCTGTTCCTGCTTTGAATCACTCTGTGAGAAAGCTTAATAACAAAGTGAGTAGGTTGTTCCGTTCCAGGACATTGCATTCTATTTCGCATGGCTGTATTAATGATGACAGTATGTATTTGGGGGATGGTGTGCATTTGTCTCGGGTGGGGAATGAGTTACTCATAGGAGACTTCTTAGCATGGTTAAAAACGTTAAAACATGACCTTTAGGTAGGAGCTTTGTGGGGGGTCCGGATAGCCGGTCAACTATCCGGCCTGTGGCGGTAAGGTCATGATCGGTGAGCACTAATTGGAAGATCCCTATGAGTGGGCGTCACCCAACACGGATGGGAGCGCTCGGGAGAGGTGGCCATTGGCCCCTCAACGGGGAGGCGGTCCCTTCTAAGGATGGGTCGCCGAAAGAAAAGGAAAGGCGGTCAAGGCCCCTTCCTGTGTAGGAGGGGTTACAGCCCCCTCCTGGGGAATTTCCCGGGGCCAGTGACGTCTGCGACGGCAGATGTGGTAAGTTGTGCGGGGTTTGGGGGGGGGTCTACGCTACCTTCTAGATACCTCACACGAGTCCTCGAACGACCTTTAAGTGGCGTCGAGTTTTATTGGTGCCCCCGTCAAGTCAAGGGAAATTGGTAGTTGCACTTGAGGTACGCCTCAGTGCTGTCGCCCCTCACAAGTGGGGGGGGTATTTCTGGTTAGGGATCTTGACACCGGTTACGACCTTGCCGTTGGCCCTTAAACGTTAGGATGTACAATTTCATAATTTCAAGTAAATGTTTGTAGGATGTTAGTTCGGCTAGGAGAACCTCTGTATTAGAGAATCTGTTAAGGTTAGCCAAACATCGCAATGTGGTAATGAAATTGTACATTAATATGAAACTGTTGATTTAATGTTTTAATTTTGTTTTAATAAATACGGCCGGGATTTCGTTTACAGGTTGTGGTATTATCATGTTGATTTTGAGTGTGTAATAAAGAATGATCTATTTCATTTATGTTTTGTGATTAAAGAAATTCGGCTTTAGTGTTCTTCCAAAAACTTCAAGAACTGTTTCCTGTTTCCCTCCTTTGGGGATTGTGTTGAGAGGGGGTGGCGGGTATCTCAGCCATATTGTATTTCCCCTCGTTTTTGCTTTTCTATGTGTACTGCTTCTGCAGCACACTTAGAAGTAGCAAATCACCATTATTGATTGTTTATGTGCAGTAAGGGCAACTTCCTGCACATAAACATTCATCCCTGCAATGCAGGCACCCTTGCACTATGGCACAATGGTGTCTGTGTTGGTGCTAGGCAGCTATTTTGAGCGCCAGTGCTAGGGAGAACAAAGGAGTGCGTCATAATCTTGTAAATACGGTGCATCCCTGCATTTTGGAAATGATGCAGTGGGGTGCTGCAAAATTACCCAACGCATTGCACCATTTCTGTATATTTTGTGTATTGCCTTGTGTTAACCTTTGAACTGCATATTACATATTTCCGTAAGTATTTTGTTTGACTTTCTATATCTATGCAGCCGAATCTGATGCTCTAATGGTTCTGGTTCCGGCTGTGCAATAAGCCAATAAATACATAAAATAAATGCAGTTTACCTTGTATATAAGTGACACACAGGAAGCAGTAAGTGGGGAAGAACTAACAATGCTGATTGACTCATCCTGTATATCTGAAGCAGTGAGGAGAATGCAATCCTCTATAAACTATGTATATTTCCTTGTGTCTAAGGGAAATCGCAGGCAGAAAGAGAAATAGAAGGACAAATGTAAAGACGCTCATTTATTACATCATAAGCAGCAAGTGCAATAAGATAGAAACAATATATGAAATCAAAAATTCATATCTGGCTAACAGTGAATAACAGGGATGTTTTCTTTAACTGAGAGTTTCTGAGTGAAATCAAATAGTCCATGATAACAAAGCTGTAGTTGTCTATGATGTCACTCAGAACCTCACGGTGAAAGACCTCTATTTTTTGTTTTACATTATCACAATTTTAAATTATGTATACATACCCTGCTTTTACATCTATAATGTGTTTAACCCCTTCGCTGCTAGGCCTTTTCCCCTTTACTAATCCTTTTTTTGGCTATTTGGGGTAATTTGCGCTTAGGCTCCAGTAACGTTTAGACCACATTAGGTATCCACGCTGAATTTGCATCCTTTTCTTCTAACATTATGGGGATTCTAAAGGTACCCAGGTATTGTGGATTCCCCTGGAGGGGAACCAGAAATTAGCCAAAATACAGCTAATTATTATTATTTTTTTTTTAAATGGGAAAAAAGTGCTGCAAATAAAAGCACCTGCTTTTTTCCCCTGCAAATGGTATCAACAAAAAGTTTATGGGGCTAGAATTACCATTTTCCCAACTTTTAGGGACAAGCAGATTTTTGTCAGAGAACCAACATTTTGTAACCCAGTTTTGGCATTTTACTGGGACATAGCCTATTTTTGCAATTTTTTGTGCTTTCAACCTTCTTCCAGTTAATGGTAGAAATGGATATGAAAGCAATAATGGATCCTGGAAAACTATATATTTTAAAAAAGTAGACAACATTTTGAATTCAGCAAGGGGTCATTTTTGTAGATCCTTCAAGGTTTCTTTATAGAAACTAACAATTGAATATAGGAAAAATTGAAAATTCGTTGAAAAAACCAGCCATTTGTGCCAACATTTTCACCTATAACTTCTTTTAATTATGACAGCTGTTTAAAAGCAATATACTGGTATATCCGCTGGACCTTTCTGGTTGTGGAGATATATAGTACTTGTAGGTTCACCAAGAACCCGACGAACCCAGAGTCAATAGCTGAGCAGCATCTTTCAATGGTTTTTTATTATGTAACAGGCATTTAGCAATTATTTTGGGAAAATATATACATGGAAAAATCGGTATGAAAGACACTTATGTATTTTTCAAATTGGAACAAAATATAGAGTTTAGAAACAGTAGATATTTGCACATTTCCAAAATTATGAGCACCCATACTAGCATGAGAATTATAGGACATTTTTCAAAGTGACTTCTTTTTTACACATTGTCTTTCATTTGGGAGGCAGAAATGCATCAAAGGTCAATAAATAACAGTTGCTCTACAATTTTGTGTTACCCAAGTCTTCCGATAAAAATGGTACTGCACTTGTGTGGGAAAGCCTAGTGCCCAACGACATGAAACAGCTCAAAACCCAACATGGACACACTTTATTTTTACAGTGAAAACTGACCCTTTTTTTGCAAAGTGCCTAGCTGTAGATTTTGAACCCTAGTTCTGCCAGCGCCTAGGGAAACCTAGCATTTTTTAAAACTAGACACCCAGGGAAATACAAGAGGGTGTGACTTGTTTGGCTCTCACCAGGTTCTGATACCCAGAATCCCTTGCAAACCTCAACATTTTTCAAAGAAAACACATTTTCCTCACATTTCTGTGGTGGAAGTTCTGGAATATGTGTGGATCCACGAAAGTCCACACACCCTGAATTCCCCAAAGACTTCCGAGAAAAATGGTACATCACTTGTGTGGCTAGACCTAGAGCCCACAACAGGAAATGGCCCAAATCGCAAGGTGGACACACCACATTTTCACAGTGAAAACGGACCCTTTTTCTGCAAAGTGCCTAGCTGTCGATTTTAAACCCTACCTCTGCTGGCACACAGGGAAACCTTGCAAACCTATGCATTTTTTTAAACTAGACACCCAGGGGAATTAAGGATGGGTGACTTGTTTGGCTCTCACCAGGTTCTGTTACCCAGAATCCCTTGCAAACCTCAAAATTTGTTAGAAAACCCCAATTTTTCTCACATTTCTGTGGTGCAAAGTTCTGGAATCAGCTTGGATCCACAAGATTTCACCCACCCTGCATTCCCCAACATCTTCAGAGAAAAATGGTACCTCACTTGTCTGGGTAGGACTAGTGCCCGCAACAGGAAATGGCCCAAACCGCGACGTGGACGCACCACATTTTCACAGTGGAAACTGACCCTTTTTTTGCAAAGTGTCTATCTGTAGATTTTGAACCCTAACTCTGCCTGCATCTAGGGAAACCTAGCAAACCTATACACTTTTGAGAACTAGACACCCAGGGAAATCCAGGATGGGGTGACTTGTCTGGCTCTCACCAGGTTCTGTTGCCCATAATCCCTTGCAAAACTCAAAATGTGTAATAAACAACAAATTTTCCTCACATTTCTGTGGTGGAAAGTTCTGGAATCTACATAAATCCACACATTTCCCCTGGTCTCTCGATAAAAATGGTACTTCAATCATGTGGGTGCCCCAAGTACCCACGATGGGCAAGGGCCCAAAATGTATTGAGGAGACATCAAAATGATCTATTAATAAATACCATGGTTTTGCAAGGGGAATCAACTGTGTTTTTGGTCCCATGCTCGGCGGCCCATCTGGGAAATCTACCAAAACCACACATTTCTGAAAAGTAGACACCCGGGGAAGTCCATCAAGGTATGGCTTGTATGTGTCTTCCAACATTTTCCAACCCAGAATCCCTTGCAAACCTAAAATGTAGCTAAAAAGATCACTTTTTTCCTCAGATTTCTGTGTGGGAAAGTTCTGGAACCTCTGTGGATCCTCAAATTTCCTATCACCTAGCATTCCCCCATGTCTCCCAATAAAAATGGTACCTCACTTGCGTAGGTATGTCAAGTACCCGCAACAGGCAAGGGCCCAAAACCTATTGAGGCGACATCAAAATTACGGGGAACATCACTTACAACGCATTTTTTACAACGCACTACCATTACATCGCAACCATTACAACGCATACTATTACAACGCATTGTGCTGGGGGGCGCTCTAGGATAGGGAATATATTTAATTTACTATCCAACACCTTCCCTGCTATCCACGGGGACTGGAGTTGGAATAGTAAATTAAATAATTCACTATCCAGCGCCTAAAAGCATTATGCGTTGTAATGGACTGCGTGGTAAAAACCACGTTGTAAAGGCATGCGATGTAAAAGCATGCGTTGTAGTGACACCAATCCCAAAATTACCTATCACAAAACTACCTGGTTTTGCAAGGGGGTCCCATGAGTTTAAGGTCCCGGGCTCGGCCGCCATCTATGGAAACCCACCAAATACATACATTTCTGAAAACTAGACACCTGAGGGAGTCTAGCAAGGTATGGCTTGCGTGGGTCCCCCACTTTTTTCCTACCAAGAATCCCCTGCAAACCTCCAATTTATCTGAAAAAGTCACTTTTTCTCAAATATCCGTTTGGGAAAGTTGTGGAATCTACGTAGATCCACAAATTTCCTATCACCCAGTGTTCCCCAAGGTCTACTGATGAAAATTATACCTCACTCGCATGGGTGGGTCAAGTACCCACAACAGGCAAGGGCCCAAAACGTATTGAGGAGATATCAAAATTACTTATCACAAAACAACCTGGTTTTGCAAGGGGGTCACCTGGGTTTTTGGCCCCGGGCTCGGCGGCCATCTAGGGACACTACCAAACCCACACATTTCTGAAAATAAGACACCCGGGAAAGTCCAGCGAGGTATGGCTTGCATGGATCCCACAATGTTATGTTGCTGAAACGTGTAGTTTCTAAAATTCACATTAAATTAAATTCAAAATATGGTGTGAACATTCAGATTATGCAACATGTAAATTGCTGTACCAAACTTTCTAGTCTAGAGACATTTTCTGCATCACCAATTTCCTGCACGCCTCGAAACCCTACTACACAAACTGTGTACACAGGAAAAGTCTTACAAGATACCTAAATTTAAGTAATTTCACATCATTTCAGAGGAATTTCACATTATTTTGCAAAAAAAATAAAAGGTTGCACAGATCTTTTTTTGTTAGGTGATGGCAGTGCATAACAAAATCTCGATACAGTTATTAATGCTAATGACTGCTCAGCATCTGTTTGCAGTGTGCCCCCAATTTTTGCCCCATTTGAGACTCCTAGATGTTGGTTTTCTGACCCTGAGAGTGCCTTGGGCGCCTCTGGGCAGACCCAGCACTATGCTAAACACACAGTGAAAAGACTTACATGAGGTTACACTATGTATTAGGGTACACTTATAATTGGCATGACCTACCCTATAAGTCCCTAGTATTTAATAGGGCTGGGGGATAAAAAGACTTCCTTTAAATCCCTAGTGTATAATAGGGCATGGCAGTTTAGAAGCCAGCAGCCCTTTCTGCACTTGAAGGTGTGCACTGCTGAGAGCTTGAGGACATTTGAACAGCACCCCTGTATTTCAGCACTGCGTGTAAATGTAAATGGTGCTGAAACTCGACGTTGGTGGTAATGGCACTTAAAAAGTGATAGACTACAATATTATGGCATATTAGGTACCTCCAGGGTCTCCCATAGGTGTCCCAGGGTTGAGGGTCAGGTACATATAAGGAGGACCCTTGTAAAAGAGGTGTTTATGCCGTGGGAATAGAGAAATTGTCCATTTGACTTACTCCATTGTATTAAAGTGCTTCCCCCATCGACTTTTGTTCTAGGAGCACTGTGGAGTTAGGATCTACAGTATTTTTGCAAATTCTGGGCCCCTAAAGTCTCCAATAGTTGTCTCGGGGGTGGTGGATCATGTAGCTAAAAGCAGGGTCCTTATAAAAGATGTTTTATAGACCCTTATGTTGGCAGAAATTTTACATTTAATTTTCCTCATTGTAGATCTCCGGCCTCATAGGTTAACATGGCAATAGTTTATTAACTAGTGCTAGGGATTAACTAAAAATATCATTCAGGGATTTAGGATAATAGTATTGATAAATCACACAATATGCTATTGTTAAATTTATTCTAAAACATATAGAAAATAAGTTCTAAGACTTTTTTGTCGATTAGCCAAAATTCAGCCTTCATTTGGTCCCCCTGATTGGTCAGTGTTAAGAGGACTATCCAGGCTGCTTTGATGAAGTGATAAGTGGCTTAACCCAGGTCCGTAGCCAATTATATATCTATGGAAGTATAGATTTACTATTCCTACATACCTTAAAGATGTAGATATTGCGTAGGTGCATATATGTGGAGTAATGTAGAGAAAAACAATACTTACCTGTCAATATTTCGGATTGAATATCCTGTCCTCACTATTCAGTGCCATTGATATTGTGGTTTCGATATTCAGGTGCACACTGTGTGAGTCTATGTTTAGGAATTTGTAGATTTTTTAAGACGTATATTAAAGCACACGCAATTGACCTTCTACAATCCAATTTTAAACCCTATCTATTACATGGGCTTTACAGTAGAAGAATCTAAAGTTGTAAAGTAGGCTGACTCTCAACGTTTGTATTTTCTCAGCTGTTCAAGTGCTGTGCAATGCACAGCCTATTAAGTTCTTTTTTTTAAAAAAAAAGCTGTTTTCAGCTCAGAGCCTTCCCTCCCACATCTATTACAAATAATACAAATGTGCATGGCAATATTTATCACTTGTGAATCACCAAAATGTGTTTTGATCCTATTAAAATATTTGAGGCAGATTTACGAGGCAGTGCCTCAGCGAGGCACCGCAAGCCCTTTGGCTGCTACACGCTGCAGCACTTTTAAAGCACAGGAATGCAACATATTTACAATAATATGTTGCATTCCTCTGCTCTCCCCTGCGCTGGTGCACAACCAGCTGCCATGCGCCGGCAGAGGCACCCTTGCACCCTTGCCCTTAATGCAAGGATGCCTGCGTCATGGGGAGATTGTTTTTGTGCAGGAAGGAGCACCTTCCTTCATAAAAACATTCAATAAAGGCATTTTCTTCTTCCAACCCGTGCTTTAGAATGCAGCACGCATTGAAAGAGGAAAAAACAAGGAGGAATGAAAACATTTCTCATCAGAACACCGACCCTATACCTCTACTCGGGAGGCGCAGCATTCAGACGCATTTCCAGATTCAGACGCATTTCCAGATTTACAAGTCCTTGTAAATCTGTAACACCTACAGCAACACCCATGGAACGCCCATTTCACGCAAGGTGCTGTGTGTAAAGGGGCCATATTTACAAGGACAGGAAAAGCCACACGGGGTGTCTTTTCCTGTCCTTGTAAATATGAAGCAGTAAAATACATCACCAGTGTGTCACAAAAAGTGAAGTACTGGTGGCGCAGGGGGCTTGTAAATCTGCCCCAATGTTTCCATCACAGAATTATAAAGCAAAAGTGCTTCATGTGTGCTTTCATAACAGCTGGTATATGCTGAAATATTTGTACAGTTCATTCATGGATATTTAATTTGTTTTGTAATTAGAAACAAATTCATATCCTGCAATATTTATTTTCTCGCACTCTGTACACAAGGCCAGTGCTGTGTTCTCCGCATAACTATACATTTACCATATTTGCTGCATAATGCATCAACTGCTGCATAATTTGTAGATTTTAGCAAAGAACACATTTAGTTTCTAGCTCAAGCAGATCAAAAGTCACAAAAAATGCTGCAACATATGCTACTTGTGCAATAAAAGGTCCTTCGCTAAGGTTGGATGGTCACCTTTCATTTGCTTGCAGCCGTATTTGGATGTGGAACTGGTACTAAGTAGTGAAACCTTTGTCCAGATAGTGATAAGGTGTAAACATGACAATGTAAGAAAGAGAGGAATTAAAACAAAAATGCCTCATTAAGCTGCATAATTTGTGCTTTCTTGCCCCATAATTGAGTAAACATTGCTGCAAAATGTAGGCCTCCCCTGCTGCCTAATCCCAGTGGTCCCGTCTGTACCACAGAAAGATTGTCACATAGTTCACTTTTCAAAATCCTCTCACTTTGCAGTCAAAGGAAGAAAGGTAAACAACATCTCCATAAGCAGCAATTTGTCAGAACATTAAGTCTGGGCAGTGAACTCAGCTCTGCTTGCGGAGTTTGCAGAGTTTTCCACACTCTGCGTTACGCGGAGCGAGTTTTTTTCCTCCCTCGCCTTCATCAACGTCAAGTTGGCGAGCGCAAGCGAGGAAAATCCACCTCTCTGCAAGATTTTTCCTTGTTCTTGATCATCAACATCAAGTTTTTGAGCGCAAAAGTGGAAAATCAACCTCCCAGTGAGATTTCTCAATGCAGGTGGTCAGATTTCTCATTGCGAGTGGCCACGTATGCTCGCGACCGCTCGCGTTGGGAAACTCTCCGTTCGCGTTGAGAAAGCTGCTGCTCGAGTAAAAATCTACTCGAGCAGCAGAAAGGAAGCAGCGCCCGCTTGTGCTTTGCATTGTGTCGTTCGTGAGGATTGCACACTCTCAACAAGTTCCCTGGCACCGAAAATCACTGCGAACGACATTTATCTAATGCTCTCCGCCGCTTGCGGAGCTCTGCGTAACGCAGAAGAGTTTTTTTTTTCACTTCGCTTAGCAGAACTCCGCGAACTCCGCCAGGTTTACATTCCCTTGCCTTGGAGCACACAGAAATGTAACAAGAAAAAACATACATTAAAATCATTTTTATTGCTCATTCACCTTCGGAACTCCTGCCCCTCTACGCTGTGTTAAATGTCTCGGTTGTTTGGGAGTGGGGGGAGCAAAGATTATTATGGGCTGGCCTGGCTCTCAAATGCACCCCCGTGTCTACGGACCTGAGCTCAATACTTTCTCTGTAGCTAAGTTGGCGCTACATAAAGCACGTTGGGAAAAGTCACACTGAGAAGAAAGTGTGAAGTTAACATTTCACTATTTGTTTGAATAAGTTCGGACTTCCAAGAACAAACTTCTGAATACTCTCTGTAGGGAGATTGGGTGTACTAGGAAAACGATGTTTACATTTCCCGATGAACCTAATATTTGAGAAAAAAAAGGCACAAGAAAGAAACTAATTTATGTGTAATTAATTTTTCCAGCCTCCTCTTGTAATTACATAGCAGACTCCATTCATGTTGGCAGAAATTATAACTTTGTTCCGCTAAGCGTCAATCAAAGACACACTCGATAAACCACAAAAATATGTCATGGGAAACGCATTAAGGGGGAGAAAAAAAATAGTGTCTATAGATGAAAGGCGAGAATGTTTCAGAAAGGTAGCAAAGAGAGGCAGGTCTTTGACGTACTGAAAAATCCAATTTATTTCACGTGTACCGAAAATGGAAAACTAAAAGAGCCCGCGGCGAGGCTCATGGAGCGTAAAATGTGTGAGCTCCATTTTCTCGGCGGTTGGCACTCTCTTAAAAAAGATTTCCTAAATGTGAGTGGACGTGAAATCTACCAAGGGTGGGTTATAAAAGCAGAGCAGGAATGTAGCAGGTATTTTTGTCACTGCAGAGGAAAGAGTATTTTGTCAGCTGCGGAGCTCCCGCCTACGGAGAAAAGGCTATTTTGGGGTACATTTTTCTACCAGGGCTATGTTTCTGAGAATCGAATTTGCAATGTCCCTGAGGCAGTGAGAGCTTTCTCCCTGGGTGGGGCCAGGCGAGGTGTTGGGGGAGGGGGTAGGCGTAGATTATATACCATGCCACAATGACACCCCCTCCGGTGCCCACCCACAATGGCTCCATCGTGTCGGGCGTCGGTCACACCAACCGCAGTGTTTGCCATCAGAACGTAGTCACTCGCTCCCTTCTAAGGGGTCGATTAGGATGGCGGTGAATCCGCATCCTCCGGGCCGGCGGAAGCCACCGCCGGCCCGGAGGATTCGGATTCACTGCTGCAGACCTCCAAAACACCACCAGCCACATTAGGATGGCGGCGGGATCAGCGGCATATGGCAAGTCCACCCGCCGCTGATCCGCGGGTTATTGTCCGCAATTTGGTGGCGGAGTCTGCAAGACACGGCCAGCCAAATTGCGAAGGGTGAGGAAACATTCTTTTCCGCAGCAGATTTACCGCCGTGGAAAAGCATGTGGACCAATGCTTCTGGGGGCCCGTTGCGGGCCCCCAGGGTGTTGTGGGGTGGGGTGTGCACATGGGGGGTACCTATGATACCCCCCTGCATATGTATGCACAAAGCGGCAGGCACCGCGTGGTGCCTGCCGCTTTGTGCATGCATATGCAAAGCATGCAATTTTAACCTTGCGGCGGGCGCTGCTTCAAGCAGCATCCGCCGCAAGGTTACAGATACGGGATGTGACTGCCAGGGTGGCGGTCACATCCTAATTTGCACAGAGGGACCTCCGCTGCCCCTGCGGACGGTCCCTCCACCTCGGGGGTGGCTGACGGACGCCATCCTAATGAGTCCCTATATGAGGACGTGAAACTACATGTGTGGCAAGGTCAGGGTCTGACAAATTTGGGTGGGAATCGCACCCCCCACTCTATAAATGACCCTTCACTCATTGGGGTGCAGGTGCACATAGAGTAGACGGTCCTTGGAGAGAGGCAGGTGATCAGAGCTGAGTTGGCATGTTGGGCACTCGGGCATTACACAGCTGTCTAAGAGGGCTTCATGGGGATCATGTGTCAAACAGGTGAATTGCGTCTTTATACCCTGAAGGATGCCTGGCCCAGCCTGTCATGTGGCGGTTTAATCACAGCAAGGGGCAGCTAGTCTTTGTACCTCCCTAAGGAACCAGGGCAAGTCGAGACAGCTTCCCTTCCACCCACTTCCTGCACAATGTTGACTTCTCACAGATAATGGAGCAGAGGTGAGAGATAGAATGATACAATGTCACTCCACGCCATGGTATCTCTCACCCTCTGTTTCAATGGATCTATAGCTTTGTGTGCAAAGGTTGGCAAATCGATAGGTTTGGGACCCTGTGGCTGCCTTTCCAGTAAAAGAATTGCACAAAAACACAGTAAGCCCAAAACCCACTGCCCAAATTGAAACACGATTGCTGCACATGCCAACAGTTATTTAAGGAAGACACATGAATCTTCAAATTCCTCTGGGTTCAGGGTATTTCGTTGCAGCCATTTGTACCCAAAGGCCTGAGCTAAAAAGAGGGCTGCTGCGTCCCTTCTGGGCTGGATGGGGTATACATGGACACCATAGGTAGTGTATGAGGGTCTCTGCGTCCCTCTTGGGCTGGATATGGTATACATGGGCACCATAGGTAGCGCATGAGGGCTTCTGTGTCCCTCTTGGGCTGGATGGGGTATACATGGGCACCCTAAGCCTTGCATGAGCGCTTCTGCATCCCTTTTGGGCTGGAAGGGGTATAAATGGCACCAAAGGCCACGCATAAGGGCTGCTGTGTCCCTCTTGGGCTAGATGGGGAATAAATGGCACCAAAGGCCACGCATAAGAGCTTCTATATCCCTCTTGGGCTGGATGGGGTATACATGGCTCCCTAGCCCACACACACGAAGGCTGCTGCATCCATCTGGTATATATGGACACCCTAGGCCGCGCATGAGGGCTTCTGTGTCCCTCTTGGGCTGGATGGGGTATACATGGGCACCAAAGGCCGTACAAGAGGGCTCCAGGTCCCGCTTGGGCTGGATGGGGTATAAATGGCACCAAAGGCCGCGCATGAGGGCTGCTGCGTCGCTCTTGGGCTGGATGGGGTATGAATGGCACCAAAGGCCGCGCATGAGGGCTGCTGCGTCCAACTTTGGCTGGATGGGGTATAAATGGCACTAAAGGCCGCCGCGCATGAGGACTGCTGCGTCCCTCTTGGGCTGGATGAGGTATAAATGGCACCAAAGGCCACGCATGAGGGCTGCTGTGTCCCTCTTGGGCTGGATGGGGTATAAATGGCACCAAAGGCTGCGCATGAGGGCTTCTGTGTCCCTCTTGGGCTGGATGGGGTATAAATGGCACCAAAGGCCGCGCATGAGGGCTGCTGCGTTCCTCTTGCCTGGATGGGGTATAAATGGCACTAAAGGCCGCCGCGCATGAGGGCTGCTGCATCCCTCTTGGGCTGGATGAGGTATAAATGGCACCAAAGGCCACGCATGAGGGCTTCTGTGTCCCACTTGGGCTGGATGGGGTATAAATGGCACCAAAGGCTGCGCATGAGGGCTGCTGTGTCCCTCTTGGGCTGAATGGGGTATAAATGGCACCAAAGGCCGCGCATGAGGGCTGCTGTGTCCCTCTTGGGCTGAATGGGATATAAATGGCACCAAAGGCCGCCCATGAGGGCTGCTGCGTCCCTCTTGGGCTGGATGGGGTATACATGGGCACCCTATGCTGCACATAAGGGCTTCTATATCCCTCTTGGGCTGGATGGGGTATACATGGACACCCTATGTTGCGCATAAGGGCTTCTATATCCCTCTTGGGCTGGATAGGGTATACATGGCTCCCTAGACCACACATACGAAGGCTGCTGCAACCATCTTGGGCTGGACGGGGTATATATGGACACCCTCGGCCGCGCATGAGGGCTTCTATATCCCTCTTGGGCTCGATGGGGTATACATGGACACTCCATGCTGCGCATAAGGGCTTCTATATCCCTCTTGGGCTGGATGGGGTATAGATGGCTCCCTAGCCCACACAAACGAAGGCTGCTGCATCCATCTTGGGCTGGACGGGGTATATATGGGCACCAAAGGCCGTACAAGAGGGCTCCAGGTCCCTCTTGGGCTGGGTGGGGTATACATGGGCACCAAAGGCCGTACAAGAGGGCTCCAGGTCCCTCTTGGGCTGGATGTGGTATAAATGGCACCAAAGGCCGCGCATGAGGGCTGCTGCATCCCTCTTGGGCTGGATGGGGTATAAATAGCACCAAAGGCCGCGCATGAGGGCTTCTGCGTCCCACTTCGGCTGGATGGGGTATACATGGGCACCAAAATCCGTACAAGAGGGCTCCAGGTCCCTCTTGGGCTGGATGTGGTATAAATGGCACCAAAGGCCGCGCATGAGGGCTGCTGTGTCCCTCTTGGGCTGGATGGGGTATAAATGGCACCAAAGGCCGCGCATGAGGGCTGCTGTATCCCTCTTGGGCTGGATGGGGTATAAATGGCACCAAAGGCTGCACATGAGGGCTTTTTCTTCCCTTCTTGGGCTGGATGGGGTATACATGGCTCCCTAGACCACGCACACGAGGGCTGCTGCATCCATCTTGGGCTGGACGGGGTATACATGGGCCCTTTATGCCGCACAAGAGAGCGTCTGCGTCCCTCTTAGCTGGATGGGGTGTAAATGGCACCAAAGGCTGCGCATGAGGGCTGCTGCGTCCCCCTTGGGCTGGATGGGTATATATGGCACCAAACGCCGCGCATGAGGGCTGCTGCATTCCTCTTGGTCTGGATGGGGTATAAATGGCACCAAAGGCCACGCATGACGGCTGCTGCGTCCCTCTTGGGCTGGATGAGGTATAAATGGCACCAAAGGCCGCACATGAGGGCTGCTGTGTCCCTCTTGGGATGGAAGGGGTATAAATGGCACCAAAGGCCGCGCATGAGGGCTGCTGTGTCCCTCTTGGGCTGGATGGGCTATACATGGGCACCCTATGCTGCGCATAAGGGCTTCTATATCCCTCGGGCTGGATAGGGTATACATGGACACCCTATGCTGTGCATAAGGGCTTCTATATCCCTCTTGGGCTGGGTGGGGTATACATGGCTCCCTAGACCACACACACTAGGGCTGCTGCATCCATCTTAGGCTGGACGGGGTATACATGGGCCCTTTATGCCGCACAAGAGAGCGTCTGGGTCCCTCTTAGCTGGATGGGGTATACGTGGGCCCCCTAGGACGCACATGAGGGCTTCTGCATCCCTCTTGAGCTGGATGGGGTATACATGGGCCCCTAGGCTGCCCATGAGGGCTTCTAGTTACTCTTTGCTGGATGGAGTAAACATGGGCACTCTATGTCACACATGAGGGCTTCTGCGTCCCTCTGGGGCTGGATGGGGTATACGTGGGTACTCTAGGCCACACATGAAGGCTTCTCCATCCCTCTCGGGCTGGATGGGGTATACATGGGTACTCTGGGCCACACATGAGGGCTTCTGCATCCCTCTCGGCTGGATGGGATATACGTGGGTACTCTAGGCCACACATGAGAGCTTCTGCATCCCTCTCGGGCTGGATGGGGTATACGTGGCTACTCTGGGCCACACATGAGGGCTTCTGCATCCCTCTCGGGCTGTATGGGGTATATGTGGGTACTCTAGGCCACACATGAAGGCTTCTGCATCCCTCTCGGGCTGGATGGGGTATAAATGGCACCAAAGGCTGCGCATGAGGGCTGCTGCGTCCCCCTTGGGCTGGATGGGGTATATATGGCACCAAAAGCTGCACATGAGGTCTGCTGTGCCCCTCTTGGGCTGGATGAGTTATAAATGGCACCAAAGGCCACGCATGAGGGCTGCTGCGTCCCTCTTGGGCTGGATGAGGTATAAATGGCACCAAAGGCCGCGCATGAGGGCTGCTGTGTCCCTCTTGGGCTGGATGGGGTATAAATGGCACCAAAGGCCGCGCATGAGGGCTGCTGTGTCCCTCTTGGGCTGGAAGGGGTATAAATGGCACCAAAGGCCGCCCATGAGGGCTGCTGTGTCCCTCTTGGGCTGGATGGGGTATACATGGGCACCCTACCTATGCTGCGCATAAGGGCTTCTATATCCCTCGGGCTGGATAGGGTATACATGGACACCCTATGCTGTGCATAAGGGCTTCTATATCCCTCTTGGGCTGGGTGGGGTATACATGGCTCCCTAGACCACACACACGAGGGCTGCTGCATCCATCTTGGGCTGGACGGGGTATACATGGGCCCTTTATGCCGCACAAGAGAGCGTCTGCGTCACTCTTAGCTGGATGGGGTATACGTGGGCCCCCTAGGACGCACATGAGGGCTTCTGCATCCCTCTTGAGCTGAATGGGGTATACATGGGCCCCTAGGCTGCCCATGAGGGCTTCTGTGTTACTCTTTGCTGTATGGAGTATACTTGGGCACTCTATGTCACACATGAGGGCTTCTGCATCCCTCTCGGGCTGGATGGGGTATACGTGGGTACTCTGGGCCACACATGAGGGCTTCTGCATCCCTCTCGGGCTGGATGGGGTATACATGGGCCCCCTAGGCTGTGCAAGAATTCTTCTGCGTCCTGGGCTGGATGGGGGACACTGGGTACCTAGGCCACGCGTGATGCTGACTCACTAATGTGGAAAGTATCTCAGTGGCTTCCAAGCCTTTGTGACATCTGGTAACGTCTTGAAAAGTATGGTCACCTGAGCCGCAAATATTTTGCTGCTCTGCACAAATCACTTTCCGGTGTTCACTTGACAGTTCAGCTTCATCATCTTCTCTTTTTTAGTGGGTCAGAACAGCGAAAAATTGTCGGGAATTCAAGGCTCATTACTGGTCTTTGAGGTTAACAGGCACCAGCAAAGGCCTTTCCCCAGGCAAATATCTTCTTTACAGTGATATGCAGATGAGGCCTGGCCGAAATGTAAATTATGAAGGTGAAATTCACAAAATTAACACAAATGTTGCACTATGAAATTTTGCATAATGTGTCCTGAATAAGACTTGTTTGCGCAGAATGTCTGCTGAAACCAGTCTGCTGATGGTATCACATGTTTCCTTTTTAAGTGAGCACCATTTTTCTGCAAAAATGTCATGAGAGACATCAGCAAATCACATTTCTTAATAAAAGCTGAGTTTCACATAATTTCCACAAAATGTAATTATGAAAATTATGCAATTTTGCATTGTCTTTCTTGAAGAGTTTCCTTGAAGACCATTTGAAATACAAAGCCCTTGGCTGAGAGAGGGCTCGTGTTCACCACTCTTGGTTGGGGACAGTGGTGGAAATCCAAAGCCAACCAAAGTGCAAGTGTTCTTTGAAATCTGAAATATTTTTCCAGTCATGAAGTCCACCATGCTTCTCTGTCTTGCTGCTTCCTGGAGTTTTCCAAGCAGGCTATATTGGTCAGTCTGGCTAGAACCAGTCTGGGGGTCTTGGAGATTTGAGCCCAATTGTTGTACAATGCCTGGCAAGCAACAACGTGCACAACACAATTAAGGGGTAGAGGTGCATTTCAGTGGAAATTAGAACATTTCTAAGGAGGAGCATGGGAATTCACCCTCAGCCTGCCGGACAGTTATAGTAATGCCAAGGGTGCCCTAAAACAAAGGGAAAGGAGGATGTTGTTGACGCCTTGGTGCATGTACGTAAACATGTGCATTAATAATAGTGATAGCACAGGGTTTCTTGAACCTTTATCACTTAGTAAAATCATCATAGATGTTCTCCCATTTGTCGTATAGACCATTTATTGTCAACTTGAAGTCTAAGAAAGGAATTAAAATCAGCAACAAATGTAATTAAAGTGAAACCAATGTGGCTGCACAACAACGACAAAGAGGATGGTGTGCAAACCTTAAGGGTTTGATTGATAACTTAGTTCGGATTACAAGTTAAGTCAATCAGCAAAACAAAAAACAAATCCGCCTACCACTGTAATGGCAAAAGGGACCGGCCGCCATATGTGCGGCGGTCCTGTGATGCATATGTATGTGTCTTGTAATGTATGTGTCTTGTAAAGCGCACTGCTGCCCTGAGGCGTCGTGGCGCTGTAGACCGCGGCGCTGGGGAACCCGTCCTGGCTATCCCTGTGAGATGGTCCCTACTGGGTATCTCCAAGGTGAAACCAGGCATCCCCGGCGAATGTGGGGGGCCGTTGTAGAGATGAGGCAAGCTAATGCCCAGAGTTGCCGAGTGTGATCCCTGGTTAGAGTAGGCACCGAGGCAAGAATTATCGAGTCCACTGACCCTGGTCCACGACCCTGCCGCGTCGGGAATTGAACCCTGGTCCCGGGCCGTTCTCTGCTTCCGGGTCTGCCGCCTCTAACCAGTGAGCCACACCACTCCACTCCACTCCATATTAGGATGCACGCGCCACACTGGCGGGCGCATCCAGCATTTTTTACATTGCAGCGGGCGGTGCTTTCAGCAGCACCCGCCGCAATGTAAAACAGGCATGTTGTGCATTTGCATGCACAACGTGGCAAGCACCCCACGGTGCCTGCCATGTTGTGCATGCAAATGTAGGGGGGTACCTATGTATCCCCCATGTGCACCCCCTCCCCCCAACACCCTGGGGCCCTCAACAGGCCCCCACATTCAGGAGCCACATGCCTTTTCATGGCAGCAACGTCGCTATGGAAAGGCACTTTCTTGCCTGTATTGTAATATGGATGGCGGTATCTTGTAGACACTGCCACCATATTCAGCCCCTTTTCCACCAAAACGACGGGCGGAAAACCGGCAGACAGTCTTTTCTTCCGTCGGGCTTACCCCGCCATCGTAATATGGCAGGGGTATTGGGAGGCGGGCGTTGGGTAATGGTGGCCAGATCGCCACCGCCATATGGGCTGTGGCGGTCCTCCCGCTATTGTAATAGACCTCTTAGTAAGAGCATAGATATTTAAATGACAATGCAGTCTGAATTTGTCTATTAAAAGGAAAAAGATACAAAATAGAATTACCTACAGCAAGCAAAATATCACCCAAGCAGGTTCCATAAAATAACTTCTCTATTCTAAATAAAGTATTGAAAGTAGCAATGGGGAAATTCTATGAGGAAGGTGCCAGTATCAGGTGAACCACGTTTAGGGTTCAAGGGAAAAGGTGTGAGTGCTTAAGCTTGAAGCTCATTACTCTAGTCAATGGAAATCAATAGAGTCAAGATTTTTCTTTCAGCAGTTCTAAAGAGCACACAACTAACGCATGAAAGAAGATTCTAGAAGGCTTCTCCGTGTCAGTTTCTACCAAATGAACCAATCCGAAGATAGTATTCTCCGGGAGCATGTAGACTCCCTAGTTTCCCTGCTCTCACTAAAGGAGCAATTGATCCAGCACTCCTACCAAAATTCTGCATAAATGATGTCACCATCTGCCACCATACTTACCATTCAATACCAGGCCCATAAAATAACAGAGCAGCTGAATCATGAGGCGAATGAATCTAATATGTTGTTTAAACTAACTACAACAAACAAGACCAGCTTGTCATTTAGTAAGTTTATTCAAACATATTCATGAAAACTTAGGCTTTGGAACTTTAATAAACAAGTATTAGAAAATGTCATTAAAGAAAGATTTATTCAGCATTTATAAAGAGAGCTTGTTTCAAGAAATATTAATCATTAACAGAAATAAGTGAGAAAGAGCATTTGTGAACCCTAACTAATTCCCTGTCTCTACCCTCATCGCCTGAAAACAAAGTCTTTTAAAAGTCTCCTTTCCTTACGTGCATTCATCGGTCAGCAGAACACGACCCTCTGGAATCAAGAAGCGTAGGCAAAAATCTGCTCCTTGAGCCAATTCTTATACCCTAAAACTAAGACTAAACTAACTATTTTCACATTCCAACAGCTGAATTCTTGCTCCCCATTGGCTGAACCACCTCATGCCACAGTAAATTGTGACATCTTCCACCTCAGGTCCGGGCTTTTTCACGAACCCATTTTTCATGCACAGAGTCCTGGCGGCACTTCCTTAGGCTGCTACATTTTGTAGCAAAGATGTTCATCTAGTGCACAAAAATGCCACGACTCACATCCTGGCCTTGAGCCTGTCCGTTCTGAGCTTCTCGTGGCACAATTACAAACCTCTCCACAGAGTCGCCTTTTGCAGTTCTTTTCAAAAACTTTTCACAATAAAAGTTTATAGGCTTCTCATCTTTTTCAAAATAAGTTTTTCTGTGTGGCTTTTCATCAGCAGGCCTCTTTTCAGAAAGCGTCAATTTTCTGCGCCACTTTAGCTTGCGTCACTGCGCCACTTTAGCTTGCGTCACTTTTTCAGAATGCATTATTTTTCTGCAGCCAACTCTATGCTTCTTTTGTAAAACTATTATTTAAACAAACACAAAACATCAATTAATGAAATAATTGACATTTGTTCTGTTACCCACCTCCTTTGCTAAATGTTAACCCATTAATTATGTTACTTAGCAAAAGCACATTTAAGCAGCATATATTACCTTTGATGTACCAATCCGATCTGGAACTGCATTTGTCACAGAAAAGACAAGACAGAAGCACATTTAAAAGCACATGCTATTATTTTTTAACAGCAGCAGTTAGTATATGACAAAGACAATATACAACAATTATTGTATTATTTCTTTTGCATTTTGCACAAATAAGCATAATGTTAGTTCCATATGTTCATGTTGCACAGTTTATTCTAGGTTGATTTAATAACATGCAGCAAACATATTAGTTTTATTAAAACATTATGGAAGACTGACTTCACAAGCCTGAACAAAATATAGTTCATTAACCCGCTCCATCAACTCCCTCATCTGGTGATTTAAAAATCACCAAACACCACCCAAAAATTTCACAAATTTTACCTATTGAACACGTTTCAGGTTTACTCAGGATTAGTATTTAAACTCTAATTTCATCTATATTCCTGCAACTCTCCTATTGAGTCCTACAAAATTCTTCTAATTCTATTTCCTTTTCCCTTTCTTTATTCAGCTAAGTTGGATCCTTTCCACCTTTGAATCCCCAACCCCCAATGAATTTACAGGTAACAACATTTTGAATTGCACCAACAAAACAAATATCAATCTGTGTATTATAAAACAAAACAAAAACAAAAATTAAATTTTTGAAAAATAAAATATATTACATTTTTGAAAAATTAATATATAGTATATACCCCCTCTTTTTTTTTTTAATTCTAAAACATGTTTTCTTCCACCTTACGTCTTACATAAAAGTGTTTCCAGCTAACACAATTTCTTCAACCTTGTGTCACCTAACACAATTTCTTCAGCCTTATGCCAAAAATAAACCTCAACCTAAAGAAAATTTAAACCTAGTCATTGTCACTATTTTTCCTCCAAATCTTCCTGACTGCTACTACTGACCTCAACTACTGGTGGGATAATTATGTAGGCCCAATATCTCACTAATCTGTTCTTTAGATTTTTTTTTACCAACTTGCACTTCAAGTCTTCTTTTGGCCAGACATCACCTTTTCTCAAGAGTTTCTTCTTAGGCTCGATTTCATTACATTCAGCTTTCCAAGCCCTTTTTCTGAATTTTCTTATTTCAGATTCTTCATCACTGTCATCTGAGTCAGTTTTAGAGATTTCAATACTGTATCTAGGAACTTCTTTACTCGGCAGCTTCACTCCGTTAGGAACAACATCTCTGTAGCTGGTACTTGGCAATTCGTCCTCTTCTTCTGGAATTACTTCTAACTTCCCAGTTCCATATTTCCCGTTCCTGCTTTCAGAGCTTCCAATCTGCTTTTCAATACCTTCCTGGTCTTGATTTTCTTCAGTCTCGGACTCTTTTTCTGCTTCTTTTTCTAGCAGATCTTCATCATTTTTTGAATCTAGAATCACAATCTCTAGATCTTTTTCATTCAATGTTTCATTCACATTGACATCATCATCCAGATGTCGACCCCCTTTGTCGATCTTCGAGATCTGGATTTTCTTCAGAACTTTCTTCTTCAGAATCTGAATCATCTGTGGTATCTTCTTCATTTGGATTTTCTGGCTGTGGTACACGCAAAGTATGTTTGATATGTATCCACCTTTTCATACCTTTGCACTTTACAGTATTTGTTGTGACTAGTATCACCTGTCTTGCTTTTTGCCTCCTTGGTACTAAACAGTTCTTCCTCCGATGAACCTTTTTTCTGACCCAGTCTCCTGGCAATAGATCATGAGCCTGCTCCTTTTCTTTTGAAATCACATCTGTTCCCACAGTAATTGTGTCATTTTTTCTTGTTGGAAAAGCTTCTACCCATTTTGAAAATAAACAAATGAAGACTAGGACATATCTCAGTTTGTTATGTTGGGGCATTTCAAAGAAATCTATTTGAATACTTATAAATGAACCACCCTCCCGGCCTATGGTTCCCAAACTCTCAATTGTCTTTTGACTTTGATTGTCCTTCTGGTATGTCAGACATCTTTGACAAAGTGACTCCGAAACTAATCTGAACTTTGGATTATACCATGTTTCCCTGAACAGTTGAATTTTTGTGTCTCTTTCTAAATAACGTGGACCATGATACATCCATGCCATGTCAGCAATCATGCAATTGGGCATAACAAGTCTGCCATCTTTGTAAACCCAAATTTCATCTTCCTCTCGCTTTCTGCAACCTTCTTTGAACCATGTGTTTTACTCCTCATCATTTGCCTCATCTTGTAATTGTTTTAATTTTAGCCATGTCTGAATTGCAAAGATTAATATGAGAATGCTTGAAACATGTTCATCAAATTTTTCCCGATTGATTACAACCCTCTCCTGAGCACAGAACTTAGCAATGGTACCTGCGTTCTCATTGCCTTTTGATACATAATTATTTTTCTCTCCATTTACAACATATTTTATCACTGCTATTTGGTCAAGAAGCTTATATTCTTTGTCGAAGTCTGGCATGCCCAGAACAGGAGCTTCACACAAACTCTTTTTAAATTGCTCAAAGGCTTCAAGTTTAATTTCTGTCAGGACAATTGGGTCTTTTCCATCTGCTTTTGTCAATCTTTGCAATGGCTTCGCAATTACCGAGAAACCACTAATCCATTGGCGACAGTAACCAACCATGCCTAGGAGCATTCTTACCTGTTTTTGTGTCTTTGGCAGTTCCATTGCCTGAATCATTTTATTTCTCTCAATAGTTACCTGTCTGGTTCCTTTTGCAATTCTATGTCCAAGGTATTTCTCTGCTGGGATATCTATCTCGTTAACCTTTCTCAGGTCCTTTACTATTCTGTACATTTCATCTGGCTTTCTAATACCCATAATTGGTGAATTACAAGGACTGCTCTCAATCTCTTTTAGGACACCCTGTTTAATGAATTTTTCAATAACAGGAATAACTCTTTCAATTGTTTCTGGTTTCATTTTGTACTGTAGAACATTAGGAAATTCTATTCCCTGCTTGATTGCAATTTTAACTGGATCTGGTCTGTTTTCCTGGTCTCCACTGAATCCTGTATCTGTATTGTATTTCTGCTCATTAACATAATTTGGAAATGGCGGCGGAGGTATCTCATTCTGCTGAATCACCACCTGTCGCTGTATTTGTAGCTGTTGATTCAGCTCATTTATCTCATTTTGCATCTGTGGACACCATGATTCATTCTCAATGATATTTCTGGGCTATTTTTACACTTCCTTACAAGAGCTACATTTGCTTTTTCCTTCTCCTTTTTCTTCGTCCATTTTGTTTTCCATTTATTCAGATTACCCCATTTTCTCAAAGTCCAAATTACATCTTTTATATGGGCAATTCTACCAATATTGTTCAAGCTTTCAATCTCCTTTTCAGAGAAATCCATTCTGTAATTTTTCTGAAACAGCTTTTGTTTTCTCAAATCAATTTCTAAATCAAAAGCCATTTCTTCAACAGCATCATGCAGTAATTTGTACTCATCAGGCTGTGTCAGGTCAATCAGGTCAACATCAGTGTCCTCACTTGCTGAAGCTAGAGTCATCACTCTCTCTTGTTGAGTTGGAATCATTACTAGCTGACTTTCAGATACATTAGAATAAAGTTTTTCAGCAAACTTTTGAATTTCAGAATTCAATGGTGTAGGAAGGTGGCTACCTGACTATGGTTACCCCAGATTTTTTGCCTTGTGTTTAGCTGGTTTTCGACTTAGTTGGCCTGGTTCCCTGCTAATCAGGGCCCCAGGCTATCTGCTCTCTCTGTAAAATGGATTCCATGTACCCTAGGTGCATAACTAGATTGGCTTGGGTCACCTTATCAGCCCCTGTACAGGGCACTATAGGTGCCCAGGGCATAGGTGCATCCAAGGCCTACCAGGGGCTGCAGCATATCTTTTGCCACCCCTGGCTGGCTATCTAAAATTGACACAACTGGCTGATCACTCAGCTGGGGCAAGGTGGTGTAATCACCCCTTGCTTAGATATAGTATGCCTATATCTAAACCTATCTGGACACATATATACCTATCAGTCACTCCTATGGCAGGCCTTAACAATCCTGGAGGCAGAGTGCTTTGTTTTATGTGAGATGGTGCTCTAGCCTGAGCTGAGCCTGTCTGCAGCTGTCGGGACCAATTCCCTAAGCTGTTCCGGGATAATGCCATACCATATACTCTTAAGTGCCTTATAATCCTCGCGGTTATATAGTAACTTTGGTTTGGCTTTATCAAAACATGTTGTGTAAGGTGTCATACGATTTGGAATACTACTCCCTCGCCAGTCCTGGCGACGGGGGTAGCATTCCACCCCTCTAGAGGGAGACGACATGTTACTTTACTAAACGCGGTTGATTTTAAAAGAGCCTCAGATCCACAAAATGGATGCTTCTGCCACAGACACGAGTCTGACCTCCTGCAGCTGACCGAAACTCAGCCAAGGAGGCCTGGACAAAGGGTTTCCTGTCACAGGGAGGTGTCAAACCACCCCAGACAGGAGATAGTGGATTGTAGCAGGGAGGTTTGAAAGAAACCAGACACTGTCTGGGGAGCACAAGGCTGCCCCTTGCATAATCCGGCCAAAACGGTTCTGGGGCACACCAGCCCCTGTCCCAGCGCAGCCTGGATCAAAGGAAAGGGGTGTATCCACCCCCTTCCTGGGTCCCACCCATAGGAGGGGACCTAGCAGGTAATCCAGCCCCCTAGATTGGTATAAGAATGGGAGCAGTGCCAACGCACTCAGATTATCCTGATGAAACATTTGAAACAAAACTCTGGACCCTTCGACATCCTACTCAACGTAGAAGACTGAAGAATCTCTCTTGTGGTCAAGGAGTGACCACCCTGTGCAAACAGGCACCATCCAGCACCTCGACGTCTGCTTTGTTGCAGTTCCCGCTAGAACTCGAGCGACAGAGATCGACGAGATTAAGCTTGCCTGCCTTCTTACAGCCCGATCCACAGTCCCTGCAGAGCTGAGACCCGTGGATGTGACCGGAAGCGTGGGGCACGCCATCTTGAAAAGACCACAAGATGCTGATCGTGCAGCCCACGAGTGACCCTCGAAGCTGTACACCGTTGTTTGAGAAGCCCCAACCCTGAGCTACTCTTGCATCGAAGCTCACCCCTCTACACTCGACAAGTGCTGCGTGGGGCCCTTCTGCTTGCTTTGGCTCGACGCGTTGGCCCGGTCACTTGCCAGCTGGCTTGTGGCCCCTGTGCCGACGAAATCCTAAAACTGACTTGCGATTCTGGTTGCTCCAGACTTGCACCAGCTCCTCTGAAAAGGAGCACCCGCTCTGACCCTCCTGGTTCGAGTGAGAAGCAATCTTCCGGTCCTGCATGGATTGCTCTTGCCAAGTGTTGTTTGCTCCAATCTTGAAGTCTACTGCGCCGACGGTGAGAGCCTGCGTAGGAAAGATCGTGACCCACTCCTGGACGTCGCAGATGCCCCAGAGCCCACGTGACAGCGGAGAGAAGCTCCTCGACGACCACCTGATTGCGCCCGACATTGCCTGGTTCCGTCCTGGTTCCACCCTGGTCACTGCTGAGTGACCCAGACTCTGTCCCCTCTGCTTCCAGGTACTTTTCTACTCTGATCCACCCTTGGATCACACCGGACACTTCTCCTTCACATCGCCTGCAGCATCTTCAGCTCCAAGCACCAAGAGCCTGCGTGTCAAACCCCGAGGCCACTTCGACCCTATGCACCCGCTTCCTGTGGGTGAGGTAACACTGCAACGCCGGTGTTCCCACACTGGTACACACCTCTAGGGTCTGTGTCTAAAGTTTAGTTCCTCTAGGTTCAGCGGAAGTGTCCTTAAACTCTATTTGTGTAACTTTTACGCACCATTGACATTGCATTGGTGCAAGCCGCACTTTAAGTGCTGCACCCGAATCCCGCGGGTTTTTCCCGACTTCAGCATTGCTTGTCCCGACTGCTCCCAGCGATTCCCTAGGCCCTAGGCTTAACCACTGTTCGATTGGTATCTCTTATACCACTTTTTTATATATGGTTTGAGTGGCCACCAGGCCTCATCCATAACTGTGCAACTTTGTATGTTATACTGTGTTTTTGATTTAACACTTGTGCCCCTTTGCTCATAAAGAGTACTGGGGATTAATTTAGAAATAAATACATATATTTTTATAATATATACTTGTGTGGTGTCCTTTCATTTGATAGTACAGGACTGTAATTGGTAAAACAGCTCGCTTAACACGACCTCTTGAGTTAAGCCTTTAAGGCTGCTTAGTCTATGCTACCCTTAAGATAGCTTGTCTAATAAGGTTGACTTACAACCAGACACCATAATGGATTGTTTGGACTGATACAAGGTGGTTCCAGAATTGGAAACATCATATATCAGGCCAACTTCTCACAAATAGGACCGTTAAAGCTGTGGGACTAATTTCATCTTTTCTAAGCACTGGGAGAACAGGTCCAATTATCACAGGAACTGTAACAACTTCCATGTTTCTGGTCAACTGCTCAATTAAATCATTTATTGAATTTACATAACCAGGAATATTAATTCCAGAAGTATTAGGCATCTCATCATACTTTTCTGTTGTGACACCTTGAGAAGGGGTCTGGGCTGGGACTCTATTAATCTGAACTGGGACTCTTGGCGTTACATTAATCTGTTCTGAGGCTCTTTTTGAATTTCTGTCCTGATCTGTATTTACAACATCATTTCTACACTGATCAATAAACTCCATTCAGACAGGTTTATTATTTAGATTTGCCAATTTTGGAATCGAATTTTCATTAAAAACTATTTCTTTTGGGGGAGGTGCCGTTCTTTCAAAATATATGTCTTTTAAAACTGCATCTTTATTTTCAGTACCTTCATTATGCTTATTAGTTACTTCATTTTTCGCTTGTTTATTCATTAATTTGCTCTCGCATATAGCAACAATCTTTTCAACATTTTTCAATACATTTTTCATTTCCTGATACCAGAAAAACATTTCCTCTTTCTTTAGATAATAATTATCCATTTTTTAAAAATAATCACCTTATTAAAATTGACCACTACTAAAAATTGTTTACTTTATTGACCACTAGCTAACTAACACACAAAAATCACTAATTAATTCACAAAGCCCTTCTCTTTTTCCTGTGTTCTCATATTAATTTGGGCAGCAGAAAAATGAACTAACTGAAAACACCAAATGGAAACTAATAAATCAAAACAGGGTCAGAACCACCTGAAAACAAAACAAGGACTGTTTTTTGTTTGTTTTTTTTAAATTAAATTATACTTCTGCGCCCGATCACCTTGAACATAACGCGACCTCCCTAATACACTCTGTCTATTTTAGTAATGGATTGCTGCTACGCTGTTGTCAATAAGTGATATGCAGCTTAAGATATTCATCCAGCGACAACACCTAACCACACACCAAAAGACACACAACAGGGTGCGGGCGTTTCATTGTCCTATTTGTGGGAGGGATTCCTTTGGCGATCTGAGCTACTCAAACATCAGAGCATTCATATGCAACAGCCTGCAACTACTGTCCCATTGCTTTATGGAGGAGGGGATGCACCTAAATGAAGGACAAGAGTGCTATTGAAACGACAAAGAAAAATGTTTAATCACTCCTCAGGAAATGGGGAAATGCTTTGAGGACTCGGGGACACCAGGCCCCTCTCAAAACAATTCAAACACAGTGCTCCCTTCACCACGAGGGGAGACAGGAACCAGAAAGACCACAGAATTCAGAAGACGCTCCAGAAATCACAGCACGCAACGCTCGCCAACGGCTATCACTAGCATCAGCTGTGACACATAGCGCGGCTGTAGCGAGGAAGGTAACCGGGAACAAATGTAAACAAACTCGGCAGGCATTAGCAACGCGCATCAGCCAATCACTGCGCGATATATGCCTCGGCCAATCACAGTACGGCTTTCACGGCGCTCAGCCAATCACAACGCGGCTGTTGCTGTGACGTATACTGCTGCTGCTGCAGTCTCTCTCCCCTCCCGCTCCAAGCAACCCCTCCTTTACAAAATGTGCTCTCAATACAACACGCAACACTCGCCACACGCATCAGCATTGACACGCTTCTTCTTTTAAAACAATAGCACGGCGAGTAAGGGAACCAAAGCGGGGACACGACCTCTTGTGTACACAACTTGGCTGGCAGTGGCAACGCGCATGAGCCAATCACTGCGCGACCACCTCTTAAAATACCTAAACGCTTTCAGCGAATCATAGCGCTGCTTTGCTATGACGCTACGGACGCCACAGCCAATCAGAGCGTGGCGGCTCTGACGTACACAGCCGCTGCAGCTTCAAGCTCTCCCCTCACACTCTCGCTCACAAAATAGCCCCTCCTTTACAATTTTCGATCGGGAACACTTCAAAATGCTTATAAAATAGCGCAGAATACTTTTAAATACATTAAAATAGCGCAGACTTTACTCGAAGGCTCCAAAGTGCTTTAAAATTAATTTTTGAACAATTTAGTGACTACACAAAACAAATCATTTGCCTGCTTCCCTAAAAAGGACAGTAGCTTTTCAGACACACAGATTTTTACTCATTCATTTGAAATAGACGACACTACTTCTCCAGAATATTTTCTACTACATTTACACATACATTCATACAAAAGAAATCCCTATTCATGCATACTTGTTTCTTCCTCAGGACCTTAACCTTAGAAGTAAACCTCTTTCGCCAGTAAGAAAACTACGCTTATCTTTCTTCCTTAGGACTCTAACCTTAGAAGAGAAAACAACGCTTACCCTTCACACAAGCTCAGATATGCCTTTTACTCGTTTCACAGAGAGTTTTAAAACAGGCGCCTAGTCCCTATACTCAATGTTCAAATTTCTTAGGCAACCCTCACTATCATACATACAATTTACTCAACACACCTAGAACCCTAAACTTGTGTTGTACGTCCACAACACAGTGATATGCGTCGATATCACCTGTTGAAGCAGAACAAATGAACTGTGTAACCTGATAACAGCGTCCTGATAACAGCGTCACACTACTCTTGCCATGGCAAACCAGGAATTTTTCTCACTGCTGGAAAAACCCTTACAACTACATATAACAGTATGACAAAATCAAAAACTCAACATATGTTAAACATTAATCCTATGACTTATACTGACATGTATGTAACATGCATATGTCATGTATGTCAAAAACAACATATAACCGTACTCATGCTACCAAAAACTTGATCCAGCGCTCCTACCAAAATTCAGCATAAATGATGTCACCATCTACCACCATACTTACCATTCAATACCAGGCCCTACTTCTGCAGAATATTTTCTACTACATTTACACATACATTCATACAAAAGAAATCCCTATTCATGCATACTTGTTTCTTCCTCAGGACTTTAACCTTAGAAGTAAACCTCTTTCGCCAGTAAGAAAACTACGCTTATCTTTCTTCCTTAGGACTCTAACCTTAGAAGAGAAATCAACACTTACCCTTCACACAAGCTCAGATATGCCTTTTACTCGTTTCACAGAGAGTTTTAAAACAGGCGCCTAGTCCCTATACTCAATGTTCAAATTTCTTAGACAATCCTCACTATCATACATACAATTTACTCAACACACCTAGAACCCTAAACTTGTGTTGTACGTCCACAACACAGTGATATGCGCCGATATCACCTGTTGAAGCAGAACAAATGAACTGTGTAACCTGATAACAGCGTCCTGATAACAGCGTCACACTACTCTTGCCATGGCAAACCTGGAATTTTTATCACTGCTGGAAAAACCCTTACAACTACATATAACAGTATGACAAAATCAAAAACTCAACATATGTTAAACATTAATCCTATGACTTATACTGACATGTATGTAACATGCATATGTCATGTATGTCAAAAACAACATATAACCGTACTCATGCTACCAAAAACTTGATCCAGCGCTCCTACTAAAATTCTGCATAAATGATGTCACCATCTACCACCATACTTACCATTCAATACCAGGCCCATAAAATAACAAAGCAGCTGAATCATGAGGCGAATGAATCTAATATGTTGTTTAAACTATCTACAATAAACAAGACCAGCTTGTCATTTAGTAAGTTTATTCAAACATATTCATGAAAACTTAGGCTTTGGATCTTTATTAAACAAGTATTAGAAAATGTCATTAAAGAAAGATTTATTCAGCATTTATAAAGAGAGCTTGTTTCAAGAAATATTAATCATTAACAGAAATAAGTGGGAAAGAGCATTTCCAAACCCTAACTAATTCCCTGTCTCTACCCTCATTGCCTGAAAACAAAGTTTTTTAAAAGTCTCCTTTCCTTACGTGCATTCATCGGTCAGCAGAACGCTACCCTCTGGAATCAAGAAGCGTAGGCAAAAATCTGCTCCTTGAGCCAATTCTTATACCCTAAAACTAAGACTAAACTAACTATTTTCACATTCCAACAGCTGAATTCTGGCTCCCCATTGGCTGAACCACCCTCATGCCACAGTAAATTGTGACATCTTCCACCTCAGGTCCGGGCTTTTTCACTAACCCATTGTTCATGCAGAGAGTCCTGGCGGCACTTCCTTAGGCTGCTACATTTTGTAGCAAAGATGTTCATGTAGTGCACAAAAATGCCACGACTCACATCCTGGCCTTGAGCCTGTCCGTTCTGAGCTTCTCGTGGCACAATTACAAACCTCTCCACAGAGTCGCCTTTTGCAGTTCTTTTCAAAAACCTTTCACAATAAAAGTTTATAGGCTTCTCATCTTTTTCAAAATAAGTTTTTCTCGTGTGGCTTTTCATCAGCAGGCCTCTTTTCAGAAAGCGTCAATTTTCTGCACCACTTTAGCTTGCGTCACTGCGCCACTTTAGCTTGCGTCACTTTTTCAGAATGCATTATTTTTCTGCAGCCAACTCTATGCTTCTTTTGTAAAACTATTATTTAAACAAACACAAAACATCAATTAATGAAAGAATTGACATTTGTTCTGTTACCCACCCCCTTTGCTAAATGTTAACCCATTAATTATGTTACCTAGCAAAAGCACATTTAAGCAGCATATATTACCTTTGATGTACCAATCCGATCTGGAACTGCATTTGTCACAGAAAAGACAAGACAGAAGCACATTTAAAAGCACATGCTATTATTTTTTAACAGCAGCAGTTAGTATATGACAAAGACAATAGACAACAATTATTGTATTATTTCTTTTGCATTTTGCACAAATAAGCATAATGTTAATTCCATATGTTCATGTTGCACAGTTTATTCTAGGTTGATTTAATAACAAGCAGCAAACATATAAGTTTTATTAAAACATTATGGAAGACTGACTTCATAAGCCTGAACAAAATATTGTTCATTAACCCGCTCCATCACAGTCATCGGGGACACCTTGGATGTGATATCAGTCTGGTCTGCCTAGTACTGGAGGATGTCTCCCACTGTCCCAGTCTCCATATCCGAGGCCAACAGCTAATTAAAGTTCAGTTGCCTACCAGTCTAACACAATAAACACAAAGCCTATTCTAACTTAACAAGCACAATTATAAGACACCTGCAAAGAAGAGGAAACACAACAGACTGGCACACATTTATGAAAATGCAACTTGTGCAACTCAGGTCTAGTTACGTGTTAGGCCAGTGTTAGATTCAGAATAGTTTCTCAACGAATAGAGTTAGCATAAGTTAATATATCAAAAATGTTTTAAAGGAAGGTATTTATTTTCTATTTATAGTCAATATGTTTATTATTATTCACCCAAATATTTGGGTGACTCTCATCAAAAAGGACATATATAGTCACTTATAACAACCGATTAATAAAATACACACATATTTTTATGATTAAACACACATTGAGTATGCACGTTGAACATAAAGATGAAGGGCATACATTACGTTCCACCAATGGTGTGCAGAATAATTATTTTATACCTGAATTCACACATATGTACTGACACAAAATTGTTACAATTGAAACAAATTTACTATGATCTGTCAAGGTATGTTTTCTTGGTTTGGGCTAAGTAGGCATCAGTTAGGCCTCAACACCAACTTGTTTAAAGTGGATGCTAAATAATGGATCAGGCTTATTCTGTTTTTATTTCTGACTAACAGCACATGCAGAAAGACGTAGATTTTGTTTATTTCCGAATGACATTTTTCTCAAAGAGCCTGCTGGAATCCTTTTGCAACATTTTTCAACAATCTTCCACTTGCATGCAGTACTGCATTCATTCACAATGGTCCATTGCTGTTTATCTAACATGTTTGATCTAACATTTCCAATCAGAAGGGAGAGAATCAATATTTTGTGGTGGGCTACAGCTTAGGTGGTAGGGCTATGTGAGGCATTTTAATAATAAATTATGACTCGATGGGATGTTGTTCACAACATGCTGACTTTGCAGTTTCGATCATTGTGTATGCAACAAAACGGTATATAAAGTAAACGCCTGTATTTTGAGGTGAGCCAGAAGACCTTTCCTATGCTACTAATGATGCTGCTCACTTTCTTACAGATTTTGCTGCACATTTCAAACTTACTAAATTTCTGACTTTGCTCATTATTCTTTATTTCTAAATACAGAGTGTCTTCATGGCATCAGATTCCTATATATTTAAAAACGTTTTTTTCTGCTTTTGCAATTTTCTGAAGCCTGTATTCAATTTTAAGTTTTTAATACATCCTAATGATTTTCCTTAAATTCCACTATAAAGCTCACTTTTGAGTCTGCCCTTTTCTTATTGATTGTATTTTGAAATTCTGTTTTGAATCTTGTTTCAGGTTAACACTGATCGACCCAACATTAGGGCACACCACTGAGGTGCTGATTTTAGGGGTGGAGAACATGTCCACAGTGTCATGTCCAACATGGGTGAGCCAAGACTAACGAAAAGTGTCATCTTCTGGCGCTTCCACACAGTATTCCAAATGGACACCGAACACCTGTGTGTGGGTACACCATCACACACAGAAAAAAACATGCTGATGGGGCTGGGTGAAATCACATTTTTTCTTGTGAAATTTCATGAAATTTCTTGAAGATTTTGCAAAATCAAATTTTCATGGTGAAATATGATTTCCCTGTATCTTGTGTCATTCACCTCAGATAAAATAATATTGTGAGATACCAGCATCTCATTCACTACACGACTTTGAGTAATTGTTTTACTCCATCACATATCTAGTGTTAAAATATCTTGCCAGATACCAGTGGAATACTGGTTCTCAAATAAATTGGCTTACTCAGAGACATTCTCTATTCGAAATGTGTTTGTGACGTAGTACCCTGTCCACCAAACTCTGAAGATGCCCCTAGGGGGAAGTGAGAGAAGATAGTAAGAGTGAAAGACAGCAATAGAATGTGAGAGAGGGAAAAGAGAAATGTCCGAGACACAGCACAGACACATTTACTGGGTGACTGATAGGGATGTGCAGGAGAGAAAAAGATATCCACTTAAAAGATGCATCCATGCAAGGGCAATATAATGTTCATTATTACTGCTCAGCTCACTGGAGCTCATTGCCCTGAATCACCTGTAAAGGATTGTAAAGGATTGTCCATTCACACTCACAATGCTAAAGAGTGTTAGGACTACTCCATATAGGGCAGTGGGATTGTCCAATTCGATAGATTGATACTTTGAATCAATCCTACACTAAACTCTCCTAATTTTCTTTTATCTTCACTCTGGGATTATCTTCTCACTCACCCACCAGGTTTTGAGCACCCTCTCTCTTTTGCACGTTCCCCCTTGGGAGCAACCTTATCTAACTTTTTTTCAAACATTGATGAATTGTAATAAAATTACCTTGTTTCATAACAAATACAGTTGCTTCACATCCTTTTTCCTTATGTGAAAGTATTGTTCTTTCCAAGAGCATGGAATTTATTTAAGCTCGTAATACAAAAGAAACTTTAATTAATTTTACTTTATTGATTGATTGATTGATTGAACCGTTCCCCCTAATACAGCCAACGCTGTCCGAAATCTAGGGATAAAATTCGATCCATCCCTGAGCTTTCAACAACAAGCAGTAGCCGTGGCAGGGACCTGCTTCGGCATAATAAAAGGGCTCAGGAAATTTTTTGATATAATCCCTTTCGCCGCAAGGAAGACAGTGGCAGGAGCCCTTATTACATCTCGCATAGATTACTGCAACTGGACATACGCAGGAACTAACAGGACAGTTTGGCATAAATTACAAATGGTGCAGCATGCAGCGGCCAGACTAGTGCTGGGATGGAAAAGAAGAACCTCAGCCACAACTGCCATGAACATCCTGCACTGGTTGCCTATACATAAAAGGGTGCTCTTTAAAATCCTGCTAATCACCTTCAGGGCAGTGAACAAAACAGGACCCAAATACATCGAAAGCATGTTCCAACGCTACGCTCCCTCCAGGTGTCTGAGGTCTCAAGGTGACAACCTTCTGACTATTCCCAAGTTTAGACTTAAAACCAGAGGAGGTAAAGCCCTGGCTGTCTTGGGGTCCAGAGCATGGAACTCATTACCATCACCTCTCCGACAAATCTCTACAGAAACAACTTTTAGAAAAACCCTTAAGACCTGGATTTACACCTTGCCCGATACAAAATGCAAAAATATGATCTAGCATTTTAATTAAGGGTCTCCCACCACAAGAACAATAAGCCACCATGTTCTCTCACACTCTGAAGCGCTCAGATGCTCCCTGGAGTGTAACCCGCGCTATACAAATACCAATTACATTACATTACATTACATTGTTTTGAAGACCATTGTTATTATATATCGAACTGTACCCAGGTCCACAAACTCATATTGGGTTAACCCCTTACCTGTAATGACTACTCTGAGCAGGTTTACCTGCAAGGGTTTTTTACGTTAAATGTTGCAAATTGTATGTTTGTTGTATGTTCTGAACTTGAAATTCACAAACACATTATTAATTTTTTGTGGGTTGCCTTTTCATGTCTGAAAAAGAAACTTTATCGTATAGCGAAGATTACATTGACCAATTACTACAAGCCCAGGGTGGTGGTAATCTACTAGGTATCAGCACAACCAACATTGACCTAACACTAAATGAGAAAGTGTCAAGGCTAGAACGGCTGGAAAAAAAGCTGATACGGACAAGGTTGCATGGCCACGTGTTGGCAAAATACCTCCAGGCTAATGTTATTCCAGTAGGGTTACAAGTAAGGAATGAGCCCACCATCTTCCTAGAGAACCCTAAATTCAAGAAGAATTTTAGTTTTGTCTCCAATAACTGTTCCAGGCACTGGATGGTGCTTGGAATTGAGACCGCTGTGGAGGAAGTACAGCACTTAATGAAGGAGATTGCGGATCTTAGAAAGGAGATCATTGATGACAAAGCACTAACTAACTTGAAGGAGGCACTAGAGAGACTCACAAAAACCATCCAGGAGTTTGACGTATACACTCAGTCATTTAAACTAGACAATCTGGCAAAGGACATTAGCCTATACGACAAAAAAGTGACATACCCATATCTCCAAGAAGGGTATCAATCAATCAATCAGGAGTTTGTTAAAGTGCGACTACTCACCCGTAAGGGTCTCAAGGCGCTAGGGGTGGGAGGGGTGCGGGGGTGCAGGTTCCATTCCATCAAGGAGGGGGTCTGTCGAAGAGCCAGGTTTTGAGGTTTCTTGCGAAGATGGGGAGCGATGTTGTCTGTCTGAGGTGGAGCAGAAGGGCGTTCCATGCTTTGGCCGCGAGAAAGGAGAAGGAGCGGCCTCCCGATCTGGTCTTTCTGGTGCGGGGGACCACGGCATAGGAAAGCTGGGCTGATCGTAGGGTCCTTTGGGGTGCGTGGAATTTGAGTCGGCTGTTCAGGTATGCTGGTCCGGTGCCGTGGAGGGCCTTGTGTGCGTGGGTGAGCATCTTAAAGGTGATTCTCGCCTCAACGGGGAGCCAGTGGAGTGTGCGCAGGTGCTGGGAGATGTGGCAGTGTTTTGGCAGGTTGAGGACCAGTCTTGCGGCGGCGTTCTGGATGTTCTGTAGCTTGCGGATGTGGTTTTTGTTTATTCCGGCGTAGAGTGCGTTGCCGTAGTCGAGTCTGCTGGTGACCAGGGCGTGAGTGACTGTCTTTCGGTGTTCGAGGGGGATCCATTTGAAGGTCTTACGAAGGAGGCGGAGGGTGTGGAAGCAGGAAGATGAGACAGAGTTGATCTGGCGGTCCATTTTGAGCTCGGAGTCCAGGATGATTCCCAGGTTGCGTGCGTGGTCTGTGGGGGTTGGCGGGTTTCCGAGGGCGGTGGGCCA
Organism: Lissotriton vulgaris; assembly: GCF_964263255.1. Lineage (NCBI taxonomy): Eukaryota > Metazoa > Chordata > Amphibia > Caudata > Salamandridae > Lissotriton > Lissotriton vulgaris. The sequence goes on from NC_141699.1 coordinate 79,281,769, forward strand.
CCAGGTGTCGCTCCAGGCGTCGGGGTTTGGGCCCATGATGAGTACTTCTGTTTTGTTGGTGTTTAGTTGAAGGCAGCTGTTTTTCATCCATTTGGCGACGGCTTCCATGCCTTCTCGAAAGTTGCGTCTGGCGGTGTTGGGCTCGTTGGATAGGGAGAGGATGAGCTGGGTGTCGTCTGCATATGACACAATGTTGAGTCCGTAGGTTCTGACGATGGGGGCAAGTGGAGCCATGTAGACGTTGAAGAGCGTCGGGCTGAGGGAGGAGCCCTGGGGGACTCCGCAGGTGATCGGTGTGGGGTCCGAGAGGAAAGGGGGGAGTCTGACCCGCTGCGTCCTGCCGGAGAGGAAGGAGCAGATCCAGTTGAGGGCCTTGTCCTGGATTCCTGCATCGTAGAGTCTGCGTATTAGGGTGCGGTGGGAGACTGTGTCGAACGCCGCTGATAGGTCGAGGAGGATGAGGGCTACTGTTTCTCCTTTGTCCAGTAAGGTACGGATGTCGTCTGTTGCGGCGAGGAGGGCGGTTTCCGTACTGTGGTTTTTTCTGAAGCCGGATTGGGAGGAGTCGAGGATGTTGTGTTCTTCAATGAATGTGGCGAGTTGGCTGTTGATGGCTTTCTCGATGACTTTCGCTGGGAAGGGGAGCAGGGAGATGGGTCTGTAGTTTTTGAGGTCTGTGGGGTCCGCTGAGGGTTTCTTTAGGAGGGGGTTGACCTCGGCGTGTTTCCAGTCGTCGGGGAACGAGGCGGTCGCCAGGGAGCGGTTGATGGTTTGGCGGAGCATGGGAGCGATGGTGTTGGCGGCTCTGTTGAAGATGTGGTGGGGGCAGGGGTCCGTGGGGGCCCCTGAGTGGATTGACTTCATTGTCTTCAGTGTGTCTTCGGTGGTGAGGGCTGTCCAGTCATCAATCGCTGGTTTCTGGGTGTCGGGGTGGTTGGTGAGGGTTCAGTGTGTTGGTTGTCTTCGTCAAAGTTGTCGTAGATGCTCTTGATTTTGTGGTGGAAAAAGATGCTGAGTTTGTCGCAGAGGTCTTGTGAGGGAGGGATGTCGGTAGACTCGCTGGTGGGTTGGGCGAACTCCTTGATGATGCTGAAGAGTTCCTTGCTGTTGTGTGCGTGGGTGGAGATTCTGTCTTCAATCGCTTTTTTCCTCGTTTCTCTGATGAGTTGATGGTGGGAGTTGGTGGCGGCTCTGAAGTTGTTGTGGGCTTCTGTGGATTTGGTGTTTCTCCAGGCCTTTTCAAGGCGGCGGCATGTGCACCTGGACTCTCGAAGTTCGGTGGTAAACCATCTGGCTTTCTTGGCACGGGTATTGTTTTTCTTGAAGGGGGCTATGGTGTTGGTGCTGTCCGAGATCCATCTATGCAGGGTTCGGGCTGCGGTGTTGGGGTCGTCGTTTTCGGCGATGGTTGGGGTGGAGTTGTTGAGTGAGGAGGTGAGCTGGTCATCGGTGATTTTGGTCCAGTTTCTTTGTGGAAGCAGGTGCTGGTGTCTGTGGATGGTGGGTGTTCTGAAGGTGAAGTGGACGCAACGATGGTCGGTCCATGGGAGTTTGGTGGTGTGGCTGAAGGTGATGGAGTTTCCTGTAGTGAAGAGGGGGTCGAGGGTGTGTCCTGCTGAGTGCGTGGGCTCGGTCATGATCTGGCGGAGTCCAATGTTGTGGAGGTTGTCCAGGAGGGATGTGGTGTTGGGGTCCAGTTGATTGTCGAGGTGGAAGTTGAGGTCTCCCAGCAGGGTGTAGTTGGTGGATGCGATGGCCTGCGGGGAGATAATGTCTGTGATGGAGTTGGCGAAGGGTCCGCAGGGTCCAGGGGGTCGGTAGATGAGGGTTCCTCGGAGGGCGGCGGTGGGGCTGGCCAGTATCTTGAAGTGAAGGTGTTCCATCAGTTCTGTGGACTCGTCAGGGAGTGTGCTCAGGCGGAGGCTGGATTTGTGGACGATGGCGATTCCTCCTCCTGGGTGGATGGGGCGGTCCTTCCTGGAGATCTTGTATCCTTGGGGGATGGCGATGGCGATGTCCGGTCCCGAGGTGGTGTTGGTCCAGGTTTCGGTGAAGAATGCTACGTCTGGGGTGGTGCTGTCGAGGAGGTCCCAGATTTCTGTTGCGTGTTTGTGGAGGGATCGGACGTTGAGGAGGATGCATTGCAGGGTCTTCGGTTCGGTTGTGTTCTTGTGGGCGGGTTGTGCTGGATCCGTGTTCTTGGCGGTGCTGCAGGTGTGCCGGCAGCGGTGACAGCTGAAGGGTCCATGGGTGTCGGCTGGTGATGCTAGCTTACAGTTGTTGTTGCAGCCTGGGTTGAGTGCGTGGAGTGCTGCTGGGTCGTAGCGTTGGCGGGGCGGAGGTCCAGGGTTCCTGGTGCTGGTTGCAGACGGGTCGCAGACGGGCGCAGACGTGCTTGCCTTTGACGCGCCTTCGGTGCACCAGCGCCGGCATTAAGTAGGGGTCGGGGAGGGCTGGACAGCTGGGAGGCGGGGAGGGGAGCTGGATTGGGCCGGTCGTGCTGGGGGGGGAGGGGCCGCGGGGGCAGCAGCGGCGGGGAAAGGTAAAGGGAGGAAAGAAGGGATGAAGAAAAAAGGAAAAATAAGCAGAAATAAGGCACAAAAGAGCAGAGATGCAGAAAAGAGCAGAAAGGTGAAAGATAGAAAGGGTAAAAAAAACGAGTGAAAACGAGTGAAGGAGCAGAGGGAGAGAAAGGGAAAATGGGCAGAAATAAGGCACAAAAGAGCAGAGGTGCAGAAAGGTGAAAGATAGAAAGGGGAAAAAACGAGTGAAAACGAGTGAAGGAGCAGAGGGAGAGAAAGGGAGAATGGGCAGAAATAAGGCGCAAAAGAGCAGAGGTGCAGAAAGGTGAAAGATAGAAAGGGGAGAAAAACGAGTGAAGGAGCAGAAAGAAATAAAGGAGACAGAGGTCCACTGGACCACCAGGGATGAGGCGCAGGGAAACCTGCGGGTGGAGGAGGGCCTCGATCACCAACACTGAAGAGTGCAGGGGCAGGGGCACCTCACTTAATGGTGGAGCTGCGAGGGTGGGAGAGCAATTTCACTGACAATGAGTCAGTGGTCTTGGACTACAGTGGACTACACAAAGGAAACACTGGGAACCTTCTCTAGTAGAGGGAGGAGGGGTTCCAGGAAATACAGCACCTTCTTGAACTCTTCAGTGAGCAGTGGGTCTGAAAGGGACACAGATAGAGCAGGACCTAGCAACACCATGTCAAACGCAGGGAACACTTACCCGAACAGACTCCTTTTTTAACAGACGAACCATGGTGGGAACACCGTGGGCGAGGGCGCCCCTGGGGCTGATCCAGGGGAATGAGAGAATCTACTTGGAGCAGGGGGTCGGCAGGGAGGGGAAGACAGAGGAAATCCATCCACTTCCAACAGGACAGCCACGGGGACATACAGATCCGCCGCCAACATTACAGGTGGTAACACAGGCATCAGACAATCCAGTGGTAAATCTATCAAGCTACACTCTGACCGCGGGCTAACAAAAAATCCTAGAAAAAGGTCTTTCACCTACCCCGAACAGACTCCTTTTTTAACAGACGAACCATGGTGGGAACACCGTGGGCGAGGGCGCCCCTGGGGCAGATCCAGGGGAATGAGAGAATCTACTTGGAGCAGGGGGTCGGCAGGGAGGGGGAGACAGATGAAATCCATCCACTTCCAACAGTACAGCCACGGGGACATACAGACCTGCCGCCAACATTACAGGTGATAACACAGGCAGCAGACAATCCGGTGGTAAATCTATCAAGCTACACTCTGACCCCGGGCAAACAAAACATCCTAGAAAAAGGTCTTTCCTTCGTCCCCACAGCCATGCCCAATCATTTCAATCTCAAAGTAGAACTTCACCAGTTCTTCAGGAAAGTCAGGCTTAAACACTATTTCCAACACATCCCGGCACAGCGTATTTTTCCTGCTAGTGGCCTAAGACCACCGTCGAAATTCAACCCTCCCACACATATGATGACACATAAAATCCTGGCCTATGAGCAGGTGGTCATGCAGGGTATCAACCAGATCCTGGGCAAACATAAATATATACACTATAACACTTCTAAATCTGAGAAATTGGCACTGGATACCCTTAAAAACAACAGGGCGATATGCATCAAACCCGCCGATAAGGGTGGAGCTGTAGTCATACAGAACACGGAAGACTATGAGAAAGAGATTCTTTTACAGCTGGGCACTGAGGGTAACTAACTGAAGCTGAAGGGGGACCCCACAGGAGAGATCAGTGAGATAATCAAGGGAATCACACTTAGAGGACTAGAGAGTGGTTTTCTAAACAAACAGGAACATGATTACCTCAATATCTGTCACCCTAGAACACCTACGATATATAATTTACCAAAAATCCATAAGCGGATGCAGGACCCACCCGGAAGGCCCATCATTTCTGGGTGTGGATCTTTGATCGAACCACTCTGCAAATACATAGATGTTTTCCTCAGGCCCATTCCAGAGAGGACGGTTACGTATCTGAGGGACACTATGCAAACAATTCAGTTGGTTATATACTAACATCCCTCAGGACCATGTGCTCGCCTGTATATATACGGTGTTGAACAAAAGTCCAAGACCACATCTGGTGCCCACTGAATTTCTAATAGAACTCCTTGAGGTTGCCATGACCAGGAACTTTTTCTGTTTCCAGGGCACATACTCCTTGCAAACCAAAGGCGTGGCTATGGGGGCTAGTGTTGCACCTAATCTAGCCATTATATTCATGGATGAGTTTGAACAAACACATGTACTAAATGAGGACCACCCCTACAGGGGCAACATTGATCTTTGGCATCATTACATCGACAATGTCCTGATCATTTGGAAGGGCAATGAGGAACAGTTACAAGCCTTCCATGGTTGGCCTAATACTCGGTTTGTGGATATTCAGTTCACGTTGGAATTTAATACCTCATCCATAAATTTCCTGGACATAACCATAAAGAATGAACTAAATAGACGATATACCAGTCTCTACAGAAAGGCTAGTGATCGCAATACATTACTCAGCTACACTAGCCACCACCCCTGCAATTTCAGAAACAACCTATCTTTTGGGCAGTTCCTGAGATTGCGGGGGAATTGCTCAAAGAAGGAAGATTTCTTCCAGGATTCATCAGATTTATTGACTCGTTTGAAAGACAGGGGATATCCCATCAGGCTTCTCAAAAGGGCACGTAAACGTGCGTGGTTTAACCACAGAGAATGCCTCCTCATGCCACGACAAAAACAATCAGACGAGAAGGAACGCCTTGTTTGCGTTACCACTTTCTCCACCAAGAGTAACACCATCAAAAAAGCAATTAACCGACACTTGCACATGGTCCAAGATGAAACAGGGGGTCTACCTCCGCCCCTACATGCATTCAAGAAAGCTAAAAATGTCAGGGAACATATGGTGAAGTCTCTACTACCTCAAACTGAATCATCACAAGTGGCCACCTTGTGGGGGAAACCACCAGTGAAGGGACACCACAAGTTTGGGCAATGCAAGGCTTAACCTATGACAAAGGAATGCAAACACAACAATCGCACCCACCCACTACACAAACACAGTAATTGCAACATATCAGGAGTAATCTACGCCATCACATTTCCCTGCAACTTCATGTATGTTGGAGAAACGGTCCAGAAAGTTAAGAGTAGAATTCTGCAACACTGTAGTCGTATTCAGTGAAAGGTCCAAGGAGCTCCCCTCGTCGACCACTTTACTGCATTCAAACATACCCCAGAAAGCTTGAAGTGGTGGGTGATTGAGAGGGTCAAACCCAATCCAAGAGGTGGAGACTTTGCTAACATCCTGAATGTCAAAGAGAGCAGGTGGATACACATTTTGGACACTGTTGCGAGGGGACTTAATGAATCTGAGGAGATAGGTAGACAGGTAGCGGTACTTATCAATGGTTAGAAACTTATGTCCAATCCCCACTCGCGCAAGAGGGGTTGTTCCGTTAACACCTCAATAGTACATCAAACACAGAGGGGACCCCCGACCACATTGGTGTCAACTTAATTCTGATCATATTCTCTCTGTGACTTATATAGGAGCACACTACTGCTCAGTATAATCCGTGTGTACTATAGGCGGAATAAAAGTTATGCCTTCTTTCACTAAACTGTATATATCAGATTGCTCGATGTTTTTAAGTAACAACACATGCACTCACTGTAAATAAGTCACATGGTTTTTATTCATTGATTACAATGCTATGTTGCGGATATCATTACTGTCATGTTAAATGTTGTTTACAATCCAAATATATGTCATCACAACAATGGTTTACGGTTATGAAAACACTACAATGTTTAATATGTTATTTATTTGCTAAGTATATCCCGTCTACTATTGTTGGCTCCAATGATAAGACACCAGTGTAACCCCGAAAACCTTTGATGCACTGCTACAAAAGAGTGGCAGCGCTGAGTCTGTCTTCCATGTCCACGCTCTACGCGCGGCGCGGAAACATCACGCTGGGGCGTATAACAAGAGCAGCGCCAGTTGGACGCTGTATCTGTTTACCGCGAGGACGCTCCGCTACCACGCCTACGGACCACAGGTAAATCAATGCCCTTTAGCTGGATGGGTAGGTTTTGGTAATCATTTAAGCCCCATTAGGGGCGTTAGGGATAGCTTATGCCCAGATGCCTAAAATACCTTTTGGTTAAATTTAGTCTTACGAATTCACATGGTTTGGACTCCCTACGAAGTATTCTCGAATGCACGGATCTACTATCACCATCGTTTTTACAACCATGTAATCCGTCCTAGTCATTATGAGCACCCCCAGCACAGTCCCTTTGTAACATGGGCCAATTATGCCCGCATAGTTCACACCGCCCGGCCACGACTAATCCAATTAATATGGTCATTAATAATCCTTAGTGCACTCATAGCATTGACCAGATTTGGGCACCCCCGAGTAGCGCTTATTAGGCCCGGCGCTAAGCCCTTTTTCATTACCGTGGTTAACAATCAGGGCATTTTGAAACATTAGATTGCGGCCCCTAGACTAGGGCAGTTATCACTGGCCCGACATAATAATTAATAGGAGCCTTCTCCCCTTCAACAGAACTTGTGTAATTTGGTTGCTTCCGGACTGTCCGTGATGTGGCTTCCGATGTATATAACCTCAGGGCAGTGAAATGACCGTTCCTGCTCAACGTATTGAATTATCACTCCCACCAGCTATTATGTGCGGGTAAGCCTCAAATTAATGGACAGCTAATTTGTATCGGATGTGTCAGCTTGCATAGTGTACTGATAGCCACCCCTTTTTTTCCATCAGATGAGGTTTCAAACCATGTGTTGGTTGCCTCCTAGTTCCCCAAATCCCTGTCCTGTAGAAGACTCGCTGGCCAAGGCTCAACCTCCCTATGTGCCACAAACCGAGTCAAAACGTCAACGAATATATACACATACACCTGGACCCGTCCAACCTCTATTACGTGCCTCACATAATAACAATCTGTGATTGTAAGGAATTGATGTAAATAGACCATGTAAAATACTGTTGGGCCAGGATACTAAGATTGATACTTTGAATCAATCCTACACTGAACTCTCCTAATTTTCTTTTATCTTCACTCTGGGATTATCTTCTCACTCACCCACCAAGTTTTGAGCACCCTCTCTCTTTTGCACGTTCCCCCTTGGGAGCAACCTTATCTAACTTTTTTTGGAAAAATGTATGAATTGGAATAAAATTACCTTGTTTCATAACAAATACAGTTGCTGCACATCCTTTTTCCTTATGTGAAAGTATTGTTCTCTCCAAGAGCATGGAATTTATTTAAGCTCGTAATACAAAAGAAAGTGTAAATACTTTTACTTTAATGATTGATTGGTTTGAGGACCATTGTTATTCTATATTGAAATGTACCCAGGTCCAGAAACTCGTATTGGGTTAACCCCTTACCTGTAATGGCAACATCTGACTACGGCGTCCGGATTGCCGTCAGCTTGACGGAGTACTTGGTGTTGTGACAGGATGACAGTAATACCACTAAGATCTAAATCAGGCCCTTAGTCTTTTTCTTGGAGCTTTTCTCTCATCGGCGAGCTCGTCAGTGGCTCCTCGGACTTCTCAGATCCAAAGTTCAAATCCAAGATGGCTGCTGCTGTATTTCGATGCCTTGGGTAGCCTCTGAAAGTTTTTGTCCTTCATGTGGAGGGCGAGGAGCTCCACAGATTTCAGCAGGATAAACTAGCATAGTCAAGCTGATTCACAAGTCGAAGATGGTGGCATGACTCTCGATGTCGAGCAGGTCTACTCCTGTAACTTTTCTGCTAAACTTTTTTAAAGTTTTCAAACAATGAGATCTTGTTAGTTCTGAGTTCCTTTGGGGAAAATACATGTCCACTAGCTCAGACCAAGGGTTCAGAGATTCTGGATTGTCTCTTGGGGGCTAGGACTTGATCTCCCACAATGCATCTGCACATCCCAGGAAACATTCAGTTGCAACTGGTCAGCTAGTGTGATCCTCTTTTTGGATTGGCAGGTGACTTTCTCCAGCTCTGTTGTTCCTGTTGCTGATCGGAGAGTCCACACTTTTTCCTTTGAGTCAGGCACAGTCCTTTCTTTGTGGAGACTTGTTAGTGCAACAAGTGCCGTCCTTGTGAGTGCAAGCCTCTATGAAGCAGCCAAAGTGTCCATCAGGGCAGTCCTTTGTCTTCTGATGTTCAAGGCTGAGAAGCTCCAGCATCTCTCCCATATTTATCCTTCATTCTGGGCTGGCAGGAGGGGGGACACCCCAACCAAGAGGGCTAAAGCTACCACTAACTGCGTTGGCCACTTACTGTGAGGTGTGCTATATTTTTGGCCCACAATGCATTCTTGTTAGACCTGTCATCCTTGGCATGGATTCCCCTGACTTTTTTGCCTCTACCTCCTGTATTTTAGGACACTGTGCTGGATTTTGTTTTGCTGGTTTAGATGTTTTGGGCACTTTGCCACTGCTGATCAGTGTTAAAGTGCAAGTGCTCCTTGGTTAAATTATTACTGTGATTGGTTATCCATGATTGGCATATTTGTTTTACCTGTCAAGTCCCTAGTAAAGGGCACTAAGTGTGTTAGGGCTGGTGGTTCAAATACTACTAGTGGGCCTGCAGCACTGATTGTGCCACCCAACTGAGTATCCCTAGAATGGTGTCTCAGGCCTGGCACCGCAGTCAGTGCCTGTCGGTGAACTGCCATGTTGTCCTGGCCAGTGTACACACCGACCAGGCCTGACCCTTCCCTTTTCTTACACATTGAACACCCCTATGGTAGGCCCAAGGTACCCCTCTGGGCAGGGCGCAGTGTATGTGAAAGGTAGGATATGTACTAGTGTGGGTGACATGTCCTCATAGTGAAATACTGCCACATTCGTTTTTCACTATTGAAAGGCTATCTTGCCCGTAGGCTAACATGGGGAATGCTGTGTATCATATTTACCTTCCCATAGCGGCAAAATAGACACTTGGAGTCTAGTATCCCTGAACTCAGAATTTGATAACACATCTTTTAGGAAAGATGTTTTTTTAATTCTGTGTTTGAAAATAGCACTTTTAGAAGTGGCTATTTTCCTGTTCAACCTTTCTGTGTACCTTTGCCTGTTTGTGTATTGACTGTTCGGTTTGTGAGTGACAGGGGCTGGGGGTGGCTGCAGGAGGCTGGGGGAGTCAGCACTAGGCTGAATAGATCTAACTACACTTAGAGTGGTGAGAAGAGTTGCACCTGGGCCTGAATAGGACTGTGTCTGCATTCCACAATGCTGGCTCCACCTCCTGAGGTGTGTCTGATGGCCCTGGCCTCCCCTCACAAAGGAAGAAGACATGCCCTGGCAGAGGGCACCCAGAACTGGTTGGAACTGGATCCTGGACCCCTCATACACGGAGAAAGAACAAAGACCTTTGGGGTATACAAGAAAGACCTGAAACCCATGTAATTTAGACTACTTCTGCAATCAAGAGGAATCTCTGCCCAAGAAGATCAGCTGAAGAGACTGAGGTAGACTGCCCTTGCTGTGTGTTCCCGGGCTGACCTGCAGGTTGCAGTATCCACTGAAGGAGAGAAAAAGGGGACTTTGCTGTGTGCTGTGGTTCCCCTCAGCTGCTTGAGGAAAAGACTTTGCTGTGTGCTGTGTCTTACAAGAGTATCCAAGGGCCTGATAAGAGCTGGCCTCCGTTTGGGAACGCATGGATACCAAGGTTCCCAAAGAAACATTCTACAAGTAGCTGTGTGCTTGTCTCTGCGCACAGCCTGGACTCTCTGTGAAGATTGCCTTTGCCTGCCTGTGTGATCCTGGGGCTCAGTGTGCGATCGGCACACAGTAGGGCTGGTTGCGGTTTGCCGTGCCTGAATCTGGCTAACCTGGCGCTCGAGAGTGCATGTCTGTGCACTACCCGAGGCCATCAGCAAAGGGGGCCGGAATCACAGCCACTGGCCCAGGACACCCATTGGAAAAAGTGCTGGGCCTAGAAAGATCACCGCCACACCTTGAGCTGAGCGGCCGGGTTCGGCAAGAACCGCAAGAACGCTTCACCGCTGCTGGCCTAGGTTCCAGCTTCCAGGGATTCCTGCAGCATCATTGGCCTGCAGCGCTGGGATTGGTTCCAGCCTACAGGAATCCCTGCTGTGTCATTGTTGGGCCGCACTGGGATTGGTCCCAGCCACGAGGGCTTCCCCACGCTCATCCAGGAAGCGGAGCTGTGCCTGGGGCCAGGGACCGTCCCGAAGGAGAAAACGCCCGGGACCGAGACCGATGGAAAGCCTCGCCTGCCCCGAATATCCAAAGGTAACCGGCGCTGGGGGAACAGTGTGTGCTGACGAACTGTTGCTAGCCCCATCTCTTCGTAGGGGGTAACTTTCAGCACAAGCACGTCACGCGCTACGGAGGGAAAATTGATAGATCATATCCTTGGTGATAACTAGCACTCGCTGAGGGGAAAGTAGCCAGCCGTGGGGACACTCTTAAACCCTTCGCTGCGGCGGCTATTCCGCTCCAGCGCTAAGGGGGCAGGGGGGCCGCACGGCGGGCGCATGCTGGTGACGGAACCGCTCCGTCACCAGCCGCGGTTGAGCTGTGCTCATGACAGAGCGGTTCCGTCATGGCCCCACACCGCTCAATAGAACGTGCCGCGCAGGCGCGAAATCAGCGCCGCGCAGGCGCGGCGGCCGGGCCATGACGGAACCACTCCATCATCAGCACAGCGTCACCGCGGTTCCGATGGAGCGGTTCCGTCATCCGCAGGGAACGAGTTAAGAATAGCGCATCGCCTAACAGAACGGGGGCATTGCTGATCAGGAGACACCTTTTCAAGTGTGAGCTGTGGGAGCCCAAAAATGAAAAAGGTGAACTGGGTTAGAAGGATGTAATGCAAGTCCAAAGTTAAAAAGGGACAAAAGGGACAATACTGAAGTGAGCTTTTGCTAGAACCATAACCAAAAACCATTTTTAAGGACTGAGAAACTTTTTATTCATATGCATGTGTACCTGTGCTAAAGTTTCTGATCTTGCCTAAATTAGATACAGATCTTTATATTTTTATTAATACCTGTGCGGTGTCAATTTGTGGTGTTTCGCCGTGTTATTGTGGGTGTTGGTGCAAATACTCTACACATTGCCTTGGGGATAAGCCTGTCTGCTCGTGCCAAGCTACCAAGGGGGTGAGCAGGGGTTATCAACAGTGTGTGTTTCCCCTTTACCCTGACTAGAGTGGTGGTTTCTGCCTGGCTTTGGCGCAAGCCTCACCCAACCAGAAATCCTATTTTTAACAACTCTTTTTCCAAAAATCAAAATGTGTATGTATAACCCAACCCAGAGGTGTGGCTAACATATAACTACACTCTTCTTCCAGCTCCTCTCCTAATTTAATTGGGGGGGGGGCATCTGGCTGGGGGTAAAGGAACTGAGGGCTGGCTTGGGTCCTATGACATCTCTTGCCATTGAAGTCCAATTTATCTCCCCAGCTCCCTAACTCCCCCTAAATGTCCCCAGGAAGCAATTCTTCTTCCACCAAATTGCTTTATTGTTGCATCCCCAGGCCTCTTCATAGCTACTTAGGTAGCAGCTTGGCTCAGGCTGTTAAAGGCTGACCAATCAGAAGAGGCTGCTACAGGGCTGCTTAAGATAACTTCAAGATAGTAATGTCTAAAACAGCTTTCCTGTGATAATTATAATAAATCCAGCCTAGGCAAGTGGTTGGGTTTACTGTAACCATTATTTTGATACTTTTAATGCTCTCTCTAGCTAGCCCCAACCACAATTCAGACTTTATTATGTTTAATAAAGCCTTCCCATGTTAGCATATGGGGCTAGCAGAACTACATTAGGGAAAAGCAACTTTGGCTGTCTTCTTTACCAAGGCATTAAAACATTTTATATATTCTTCCTGCTTTTTATGATAATGCACCCTAGCCTTGGGGAAGCTAGGGCAGACCTTAGGGGTGGCTTATAAGTTATATAAAGTTCGTTTTAGTTTTTGGGAGTACTTTTAATTCCAAGGTCGAATGTGGACATAGCTTTATTTTAAAATCAACCTGCAAGGCAGGCCTGGTTTCAAAATGACACCAAACATTGCACCTGTGCAGACTTAAGTGCATTAAATCCACTGGGGTCTCTATTTCTATATGCCCTACCATATTCTAGGGACTTACAGATAAGTTGTCTTGATGAAATAGGATTATACCAATTACCATATAACTTTAGAGGACAGAGCACTGGCCCTGGGCACTTTCAGAGTCAGGAACTACCAGCCATAGTCACAAAATGGGGGTGATCAGGGCAAAAAGGATGATTTTCCTACACAGATCGAAGGATGAAAAGATCAGTGAAGAAAGAGAGATAGGTAAGGTTTTTGAGTGAAGTAAAGAAGTGATTAAGGTAGAGGTGAAGAGAAGTAAATGCAGAAAGAGGGGAGAGGAGCAAGGTACACAGGTAGGATTTCATAAGATGGCCGCCAGGTGAGGAACTCCGGTCGGGAGCTCCCTGGCCAGGGATTTCCTTTTAGGCCCTGGTCCCCTGGAATCTATCCCCCTTGGACCTTTTTTGGCTCACCTGAGGTTCTTATGGACTGTGGACATTCGGCTCTCCAGCTCCTGCGACTCAGTTTGAGATCTTCTGATGAACCTTGAGTAGTGAGCTGACCGCGGAGCCTCAATCAACCAGGCCGATGCCCGGTGGGGCTGTTTAGGCAGCTATCGAGGAGATTGGCCCCGGCTCTCCCCATCAGTCGTCACCTACACAGCCGGACATTGGTCATGGTTTGTCCTCGTCTCTCCTCTGTGTTTTCCTCTCCTCCCCGCCTTCTGATGAGTTGCCAAGAATCTGCTGGCGGCAGAGCCATTTCAGCGGCCGATGACCGATTGGGTATGCCTGGAGAGGGGATCGGCTGGGGATCTCCCCTCCGGCCCATCCCCTACCCTCTGGGTTTTGCTGTGGTTGCCTGTCCTCTTGCACCACCTCCCTAGAGATGACGGAGATGCATGATTCTTGCTTCTCCCGACGGGAGTTCAGCGGCTGTGAGTACTGCAGCACTTATTACGAGTGCCCCGAGCTTGTTTTGCTTCTTGAGTGTTGGGGAGGCGTACCCTCCTGGTCCCCGCTGCTGCCTCCACCTCTCCGGGGCTGTTGCCTGGTGCCTGAATCTGACTTTCCCCTGTCTTTACGGCATTCTGAATGGCGATGCTGCTGCCCCTGGAGCCCCGGGTGTGTGTACATCGATGACCCGCTTTGTGATCAGCGGTGTCCTGCCCTCCTCCCTCCGTGGTCATGTGGCTGCCTCCCCCATCCGACCCTGTGTGAAGCCTTCGAATCTGCTGCCTTGTAGTTTTCGTGTTGAATTTTTGTGTGTTTTCCGCCATTTTGGGTTGATGCTGTAGGTTCCCATGGCCGGGGTCCTCCATCTTGGCGGTTTTGACCGATCCTCATTGTTGCTGGACTGCTTCTTGTTCGCCTGTCTGTTCTTTTCCTCAAGTCGTTGCCCCCTCTTTTGGTTTGCTACTCCCCTCTCATCTTGTACTATCCCCGATTCACAGGATGTTTATGATTGTTGGTTCCCAGCCGGTTTGTATGTCTTTTACTGTGACTGTTTTGTAAGTACTTTTCCTCTTACCGGTCTGCCTGACCCAATTATGCATTCCTTACCCCTTTTTACCATTCCCCCTTACCTTCCATGCCCCATTTGACGTGTGACTTGGCTATGCTATACGCTAATAACCCATGTTATTGTGTATTCACTGTTTTTCTCCTATGTTATACTTGGCTCCTGTAACTGATGTAAATTTGTAACTTGTAACTCGCTCATCCTCATGTAAAATGCTCTGATACCTCCGGGTCTAGCCAGCGCTATATCAAATTCTGCAAATAACTAAAGGTCCGGTAAAGGAACCATAACGGTAGAAAGAAAGGTGCGTTAGAGAGAGGTGGGGCAGAAAAAGTTAGAGATAGACAGAGAGGTGTGGTGATTAGAGATATACATAGAGAGAGAGAGTGAGAGGAAAGGTATTGATAGAGTGGTGATATAGAGAAAGGTGCAAAATGAGAAGGTAGGCATAGAAAGAGAGGTGAACAGAAAAGAGTAGTGAGTAGTGAGGCGTATAAAGGTGGAGCCAAATCAGAGATGACTAGAATGAAAAATACGTTGTAGAGGGAAAAAAGTGAAATGTACAGGCAATACTTGGGAGTACCATCTGAGACATAGTGGTCCGGGTAGAATGAATTATAGACTTGCACATCAAGGTCATTCTTATTTCATTTTGCAAAAACAAATTCCTAATTTGAAAATGTGTTTTTGAAAAATAAAACTATTTTCAAGTGGGGCCAATACAACCTGGCACCTGCTCTGCAAAGTGCTCTGCCTTCAGAACAACTGAAGCACTCGTTTTGTTCTGAAGGCAGTGAGATCCCCAGGATGCTGGCGGTCTGCCCACCAGAGTCTAAATGACCCTGATATTTTCTGCTGAATGCCACATTGTGTATGATTTGTACAAACTATTCCACTCTGAGAGGTAGAAAGGCTTGTGTTGATAAAAGAAAAAGGTTTCCAGTGCCTATCCACAAAACATTATTTATTGTTGATGAATAACACTGCAGATGAGAGCTACTTCATGTGCACAGTTTACTTTCTTTGGGAAATAGCTCTTTTCTATGGCAGTGGGAGCTCTTTTGTATCAATGTTTGCTTAACCATCAAAATCGATGATGATTCAAAATATTCTGCAACATATTTGTCTTTATTAACATAAGCTGCTCAATAATGTGTCCTTCTGTGGCACATCATTTAATCATCCTAGATCATAATATGGTCATCGATACTGCATAATTCTAGGCTCCGGTCCATAAGGAACTGAGCCATGGTGTGATTGATTAATGATTGATAGGCTTTATTTCGATATAAAAATATCATAAAAGCTTGTACAGCAAGTATAACACACAACATTTGTAACAATCACTACCTATTTACTAAAAAAAAAGAATGGAAAGGAAATGTTTAAACAGTTAAAACAGAATTAAATTGACAAGGAAAGCCTTCTTGCACGAATCAACCATGACCACTTTAAAATTTTTGACACAGCACGGACAATCAAGGTGGATGTGTCGGACATTAAAATACGCAACGCCACAATATGTTGGTGGGTACCTAGAAGTCTACATAAGGGTTTTAGCCAGCGGCTCCTGGGAGCACAGTAATCCGGACATTCGAAGAGAATGTGGGCTACCGACTCAACTCGGGTGGGACAACGCGCGCAAAAAGGGCAAAGCTGAAAGGAGGATTTCCAACGAGCAACTAGTACGCCTACTGGAAGGGTCCCCACTCTAAACTTAAAATACAAGGCGCGGTCGAAAGGGATGGAAATCATGTCTAAGTAGGGTTCAGAGGCCACCACATCTTTGATCCTCACAAAGGCTACAGTGGAATTACAATGACATGAATCTGAATGTAGTTTAGAGGAGACCCAGTTCCAATACAGTTTCTTAATCATGGCTTTGGGTGGGGCGGTTCTCAATGCCCATGCATCACCTAGCCCTAACTCCACTAATTGCCATTTGACATCCCTCAACCATTTGATCCTAGACCAGCCTTCCATGGCCATAACCTCTGATAGTGCTTGATTAATGAAAGACTACACCACTGCTTGAATCTTGAGAGCAGTGGTAGCTACAACTATAAGAATATGGTGGGGGCTACGGCACCTAACTTACCATATACTGCTCCAAGGGTGCACACCTCTCTCCCCGATCAGCATCCACGAGCAGGAAAGGGAAGGACTTCCTTCCTGCTCATTTGACACCAATGCAACCAATCCTTGAACTGCTCTCATACTGAGAGCAGCTCTAGGATTGGTGGGAGCAGACTAAACCAGCACTAATTTTTGGCTTTGGGCCTCTGCCAGCAATCCCCGGTTGTTTCATAGCCAGGGAATTGCTGCGTTTACAGTGCTCATATCAGGATTTAAAAATAAAAGGGAGAGTTGACGAAACTAGGAGGCCTGAATTAAATACCACTAAAAATATCAAATTCCTCTCTTCACAGCAACACGTGAGAAGAAAGACAAAGAAACAAGGACTGTCTGGATCTCCACATGATTATTAGAGGGGAATGATTTTAGGGCCTCATATGATGGCGGTCCATCGCAGCAGGATCCCACCCACCATATTTTGCTAAGAGATTTTGCCAAAAAAGGGCAGCAGCACAAGCCGTAGGGAGAGGCATTTCTCAAACATCAAGTGGTGCCTGGCACGGATATATGATGTTAGCACGCATACTTTTAGCACGCATACCATTACCACTCATTTTTTTACAACGCAGGACCTTTTACAACGAATACCTTTACAACGCATTACACTACAACGCAGATACTATTACAACGCATACCATTACAACGTAAGTATAGGTAAGTTTATCATTTTTTAAAAACATTTATTAGGGGTATTGGGTTTGGGTTTTGGGGTACAGGGGTATTTTTAGGTTTCAGGGTTGGGTTTGGGTTTTGGGGTACAGGAGTATTTTTAGGTTTCAGGGTTGGGTTTGGGTTTTGGGGTACAGGGGTATTTTTAGGTTTCAGGGTTGGGTTTGGGTTTTGGGGTACAGGGGTATTTTTAGGTTTCAGGGCTGGGTTTGGGTTTTGGGGTACAGGGGTATTTTTAGGTTTCAGGGTTAAGTTTGGGTTTTGGGGTACAGGGGTATTTTTAGGTTTCAGGGTTGGGTTTGGGTTTTGGGGTACAGGGGTATTTTTAGGTTTCAGGGTTGGGTTTGGGTTTTGGGGTACAGGGGTATTTTTAGGCCACAACTGGATCAGTAGACCCGGTCAGAGAAGGCGGTCCGCCCGCGAGATTCAAGGGTCCGACCACCTGAATCGTAAAGCGGCGGTTGGCCCGAAGGGCGCTCTATCAGTGGGACTGCAACCTACGACCTGTCAGTGGCGGTCACACCCGCATCATAATGTGATTGATTGGTGTGCATGTTCATATTTTAGTTGACAAGTTCAGCTTGCTTGAGCACTTTTTAAATATTTGGGAAAAATCACTGGCATATTCTGTCAGAAGTCTTCCTAACAGTTTTTAGGCTGAATGAATTATACAGAAAACTTTCCTTTTTGTGATGGTTTGAACTGTAAAAAACAGGTTCGCTGCATCATACCTGCACCTAAATGAACCACTGAGTAATGTACAACAACAGACACACTCTCTGTGAGGACGCAGAGAAAATGTGAAGCTTAATGCTACTTTCTGCTCCAAGCTCAGCATAACAAAACTTTCAACACAGCGGTGCAAGAATGGCACAATGACAAATGTATGCAGCACTTTTGTAAGACTAATTGCAACGTTTTCCCTTAATATCATTAGAACATCACTGCTCCAAAAGCAAAAATGGGAAATTGTAATTGATCAAAATTATACAGTAGAAAGGGTAGCTGCAAATATGGCTAAAACAAGTTAAACGTGAAAAGCAAATGTCCGCTCGAGGTAATAAAACATTTATCAGATGGTAACACAAATGGATTTTATAAAATGTAGGAATTTGTGTATCTAATGAAAAAGCTTTAAGAGGAAGAGAAAGTAATCAGATTTATTTTAATAAAATTATGTTTATTCTGTCTCTGCCCTGTCCAGGGACAACCCAAGAGCAAGTGTAAAACCTGCATTTCCACTCCACTTTTAGGTTTAGATTAATTACTCCACTCTTTAACACTTACACTATCTCTCACACTGCTTGTGAATCATCTTTCTCACCTCCCTTAAATCTTCTTCAGCATGCAACAACACTCATATAGCACGTATCTCACTGATCTAGGTAAAGGTTTCACTCTGCCCTCTGAGACCAGGATTGCTTTGTATAAATATCCCAAATCAAATATAATCAACATTTTCTATTTCAAACCCTTCCAGACTGTGTTACACAATTAACTGCAGCTAAGACCCTTTAACTGCTGTTAGATACACAGTGAGAAGAATCCGAAAAGGGAATCACAGGCTTTGAACTATTTGAAGAGTGAGGGATTTTTAAAATGATTGCAAGAGCAGACAGAGTTTCTCATATTGAACCATTTGATACCATTGAGCATATGGTACAGGGGAGACTGTTGTGACATGTATGGAGTTCAGCTTAGAACAATAATCCAAAACTATCTAACATGGGGGCATATTACCAAGGGGGGCGATAGGCAATTATCGCCGGTTTAGCAGCCGTTTTCAGTCACTAAGCGGCGATAATTCTATCGCTATATTAGCAAGCTGTCGCTAACTGATGTTACCGACAGCTTTTAGGCCATAGCGAGCGGTTTGGGGCCCGCTTTGCATGGCAGCGATATTTATCGCTAATGACATGCAAAGTGGGCGTACCCAACCTGTTAGCGACTGAAAGCAGTCGCTAACGTCGCTATCGCCTATTAGCAAGGCGGGCGTAGCGATGGAAATATTCCTGCTATCGCCAAAAACTAACGCTTGCTCAGACAAGTTCTTAACTTATCCAATGGGAGGTGGATAACATGGCTAAGAGCATTTAGTCGCTAATGCGTGAATATCACTGTATACCCAGCGATATTTACGCTATCTCTGGAAAAATGATCGCTTTGGAGGTAAACGTTGCTAATAGCACGTTATCTCAGCAATAATTTCCGGCGATGCTTAGCGATAAAAAAATCGTTGCTAAGCCTACCTAGTTAGCGATAAATATTGCAACTCGTTGGAAATATGGCCCAAGGTTTTCAATGACACCAAAAATAATGCAGTGTGTGAAAGTGCCAGAGAGTTATTAGGCATCACTGATTTTTATTTAGTCTTTCCTTGGATATTCTTTAGAGGATGACATGTTGATTATTTTGTTCATGCTGATTTCTAATTGATTAACTAATTACTTTTTTCTTTGTGTAATAATTATAGTTTTATATAAACCCATGAGGGTTTAACCTGGAACTTATTGCCTCAAGCAAGTTTGTTTATTAGCCTTCCACTCACTAAGTCTTATAAAGACTCAAAAAGTCCTGATTCTGCATATCAACCCTCTTAATTAGTTAATTTGAGTGTCAACCAATTTTTAGTGGAGACTGTGGGCAGACAGTCTAATTAATTATGCTGAATAACACAAATTTAAATAATTAATGAAAATGTTTGGTTGGTGGTCAATTGGAGAATTTTGAGATTTATTGGCTGATAAGGGGGCTTGGCAGGATTTTTTCACTGTGTGAGATTTGATGTGATAAGTTATATTGATTTAGTGATTGCATTTGTGCCATGTTATGTGAGTGCAAGCAATGTTGTGATATGTTGTAATGTGATGTTCATTGTTGTAATGAGTTGCGAGTTCATATTTTGTTGAATAGATATCATGATTTTGTTTAGTTTATGTAAAGGGGACGGCGGGAAAGTCAATTTAGGGATAATGTTGTCTGCTGAATAAAGTGTGGCACTAAATTAAAAATAAGTTGAAGTTTCTAAGATCCTTATTAATCTAGCTGTGAATGAGTACTAGTTAGTAGAAATGGCATTTTATTCTGTGCATGAGGATAGGATACACAGATTACAGGTTGGGTTTGAATAGTAAAGAGAGGCAAAATATCCCTTTCAGTGTTGAGTTTCATTCCCTTGCCATGCTCTGGTAGGCAGACCCATGTTTATTTGCTTGGATTTGTTGACTTTGTGTTTAGGGTTTTTGTATTGTAACTATATTGTGATTCATTATGTGTATTGTGAAAGTTTGGTTGAAACAACAATGGTTGCGCTTATGGCAAAATCTAAGAAATCATTCTATGGTGGGGAAGTTACCCTTCCAGTTGGAAGTGCAGCTTATGAATGCTGCCGAATCATGGCTTACATACATCTCTGTGGCAAAAGAATGCATCAGACTACTAAAGGTGATAAAAAGTTGCAATTTCCTGAGAATGGTACATTTGATTTGAAGAAACGTGCTTGTTTGATGCATGTCATGTTTGATAAGAGACCTGCAAAGTTTAAGACTCTGAATAAATGAGATTGTGTGGCAAATAAGACAGACAAGATTGAGTTTACAGAAAAAGGAGTGGCATGAGAATGTGTTAGAAACTGCTGCTGTGCTTCCTGTGATTGCTACTGACAAAATCATTATAAAAGAGAGTAAGACAGAAAACAAGAATGAGTGGAGAGATGACAAAACAGGTGATAACAAAATTGATTTTTGAGGAAGAGAATTATTCTATGGATAATTTGATCTCCATGACAAGACCATCTCCCTCTACAAAGGTTCAGGCAGTGAGCTGAGTGAAAGGCATTCTAACTCCATCGTAGAAGCTGCACAGTCACGAGATCACAAGTTTTTGAAATGAAAACATCAAAACTTAAAGAGGATTTAGACCACATTGTATATATGGACATTTATAAGGATGCAATTCTAAAATTTAACAAGGAAGAATTTGTGTTTTGGAATTTAGAAGCAGAAAAGCATGCTACTTGTGCATATGAAAAAATAGAGAGGTTGGATGAAGAATTTGATGTAAATTTAAAGAAGAAACACATTTGTGAAACATACAGATAAGAATGACAGATTGTGAATTGGAAAAAAGAAAACACTGTGAACAAATTTCAGAGAATTAATTGACTTGATCAGACACTGTATGAATGTGAAAAAAGTACAAAGAGGATTGGGCTTAGTCTTTAGAAATGCCACAAAAGAGAATATCAAAAAGAGTCATGAATGTGAGTGATTCTGAATGTGAAGCAACATCTGAAAAACAGTTTACCTGGTGAGAAGTGCCTGGAGGAGCATATGCGCATGTTTCATTGACTCGACAATGGACCTTTACAAGAATTTTCTGAAGCTTAGAGAGGACCCAGAAAAGGGATATACTGAGGTAGAGAACTGTCATTATTTCAAAGATATTTTGGGAGGATCTGGATGAATTGTTTTCAAATATTGTGCCTAAACAT
This sequence comes from Lissotriton vulgaris, assembly GCF_964263255.1. Classification (NCBI taxonomy): domain Eukaryota; kingdom Metazoa; phylum Chordata; class Amphibia; order Caudata; family Salamandridae; genus Lissotriton; species Lissotriton vulgaris. Next base: position 79,303,173 of record NC_141699.1, read on the forward strand.
GTGTGGCTTGAGTGCAAGATAATAGTACAATGGCCCAATAAAGAACCACAGAAAGAGGGTGCTAGATTTAAGTCTTCGTCAATTGTCATAAAAAAATATATGCACAGAATATAGTTAATTTGAAAGGAAAGGTCCCACAGAAACAAGTTAATTCATCAAAAAATATAACATTTACGCAAAATGCAGATGAGTCAATTCATGCGTATTATGAGATTAATGCAGATTTTCAGACAGCATAGGGTAGGTGATGATCTTTCAAATGAATGTGTGTCAGGATTTGTTTCTGCTTATGTGTAGGAGTGACATCCAGAGACATTTTGCCATTAAACATCTGATGCTGCTAAGCCCTAACCCCTTCACTATTTTTGCACATTTTGTTTACCAATTGCAGTTTGAAAAATTAGTTTCTCTTATTTACTCAAAATGTCCTTGAAGTGTTTTTAAAAATACATTATTTTTTAATGCTTTTTTAAACAGTTTGTTCACATTAAAGACATTTTTTCAGATAGAATTGCTAGGTTTTTCTTTCAACATCTCAGCCTACAAATCGGTCACTGGTATTGTGTGTTATCGCCCCCAATGTTCCAATATCAATTTTGTTCAAACTTTTCTCAAGCTCATCTCTCCTCTATTGTACGGGCAGGTGAAATATTCCATTTGGCCTACGGGATTGGTGGATTTTGGTGACAAATTCCACTAATTGCCACATAGAGGAATTTTTTCTTGTGCATGGCTCCGGAAAGGTAAGTTGGAAAGAGAGATTTGGTGTCCCGACAAGCGATTTCCAGTTTCTACGAAGATATCTGATGAGATCAGAAAGGTGCAGCTCTAGTAGAAAATCTACTTGAGCAGCAGATTCAAGTTGAGTAACTGTCCCCTCCTGGGCACCGTGTGGGGTCATGCGTGCTGATTTTTCAGAAAGGATTGTGCTACATGGCGTGAGCAGCGCAACATGCCTATTTCTACCCATTGTCCGGACTCCACATAATTTTGCAAAGTTTTTATGTAACTTCGTAGGATTCCGCTGAGTCAAACTCTGTGACTCCCACCTACCCCTACTCTACTACTATCACACACAACTTTATTCATACTTGGGAGCTTCAATATTTGGGTTGATGCCTCCACCAAGTCACATGCAGTTGATCTAATCAGTTCCATTTCTGCAATAGGCCTTGAACAACTGATCACTGATTCCACTCAGCAAGATGGTCACACAGATAGGCAATTTTAGCCCATTGATACGAAGTGACCACTTTCTCATTCTATTTTAAATACAGAGGGAAACTGATACTCTGTGAAAACTTAATGCCAAATCCAAGAGTCCCGGCATGTTCCGTCCCTCCCCTAAACATTCCCGCAAGTTGCTTTGTGATGCTCTTGGCATGCTTCCTCTCTCCCTCATCAGTAACTCATTGGAGAAAATGTACTTTCCCCACCAGATATGGACATAGCATGCTCTTGACTCAGTTGGCTCTGAAAAAGATCTCACAATTCAGTTTGACATTCAGCCACTTGGTACAATATAACTTTTAAAGTTGCTCAAGTAGAATGCAAAAAACTACAAAAACATTGGCTACCTAAGTGCTCCATTGAATCTAGACATAAATTAAATGGTGCATTGGGAACATACAAAAATTGTTTGTCTCTGCTAAATCTGAGTCCTGTGCAAGAGAACTTTTCGAGGCCTCCAATGTTTCAAAAAAGATCTTCTTGATTGCCCAAATGCTAGCTATCCTGGTATGTACATCTCAAACATTCACAGATCCCCAGACACTCCGTGATGGTTTTGCTGACTTCTTTGGAGACAGAATAAGGCTGCCATTGAGAGTGTGGGGTCAAATCCCATAGTTTCTCCAGTAGGCAGCACAACAGGTATTCTGCTTTCGGATTCCAGGTCGGACATGGATAATAAAGTTGATGCTCCCATACTAGAAGTCTTTAAGGACTTGGACATTGATACATTCCAGGGTTTGGAATGCAGTCTCTTAGGGGCTAGGCGGCCCTCTACCAACAAACGGCAACCTCTCCCCACCATAGGTGATGTTCCGCTGTCATGGAAGAAGGCTGTGGTAGTTCCATTGTTAAAAAAGCCCACACCAAATCTAGCTATCCTGTCTAACTTTAGGCCCATTAAAATATTGGGGAAATACATTAACAAAAATATCTCCATATTTGTGGATTTTCATCATCTGCTAGACATTGCCAAGCCAGGATTTTAGTCCACCCACTCCACTGAAACTGCCCTTGTATAAATCCTGGACAACCTATGAATAGCTGTAGACAAAGCTACTTTGTGACCCTGTTTTATTAGATCTATCTGCTGCCTTCTACATGATTAATCATACTATCCTAATCTTCAGGTTACTTGATATCTGGATTAGTGGAACAGCCTTGAGACGTTGTCAAACCTATCTGCAAAACAGAACCTAAGCTGTTCACCATTCCCCTTTTAGGTCTGAGTGTAAATGGGCTGACCAAGCAGTCTCCCAAGGAGACTCGAGTCCGAACCTGTTCAACATCTATCTTAGACCCTTAGCACAACTACGTATTGGTAAATAAACTTCATCTACCCTATTTGAAGCATCCCATCAATGCATTTTGGACATGGACATGTCGTGGATAGGTCAAAATTCCCTCAAATTTAACACAGATAGGAAGATGGCCACAGGCTAAAGTGGCTCTGGTGACAATAGCACATAATCCACAAACATCTGTACAAAAATCCCATACTCGCTGACATAATCGGTCCTGTGAGCCAAACTTCACCCAGCTGTGGCGTGGCCTGAAACGACAAGGATTCCGCTAAGAAGGGCCAAAACCCACAGAGAGGCCTGTGGAGGGAGTGGCATGGCCGAGGCCGGAGTGAGATGCTATATGGCACTGAGAGCACTCAGTAAGTACCGGATGGCATGGAAACTGATCATTATCTGGTGGGAAAGGTAGGGATGGGGCAGCTCCTGGAGCACAATGCAGCTGAAGCCATGCATAAGAAGAAGCCTGGCCATGGCAGCCATTGTAGTAGAGACATGCTGCAGTGCAGCCCATAGCCTTGGCCAGGGGCTCAGAGAAAACAGATATAAAAGCTGGGTGCCCACAGTGAGAAGGAGGCAGCGTAGCCAAGGCCGCCAGAGACCGTAGACGCCACTTTGGAGTCGGAATAGAATAGTTTATTGTGCATGGTTATTTAAAACCTTTACAATATAAATCAGGATTCAGTAAAACATAAATCAAATTTTAGCATGTTAAAACAGCGATTCCGTCCTTAAGACAAGACACAAGATTCCGTAGTGAGATAACTGCAGCAAAATTTAAAAGAAACTTAGCATCATGTTAGACAGCCTATTTATCCAGAGAACAGAAGAATAATAAAATAATTAAAAAAAAAAAAAAAAAGTTATGGAATGGATTGTCCATCCTTGCCTGCCAACGGAAGACAACGAGACAAAAGTAAAAGAACATGCCACGGAGGAGGCGAGGATACATAAATTGTGATAACAGTTCGGAGGAGCCCTATTACCAGTCAGTACTGCACAGACTTAGGAAGGGCAACGATGTCACTCTGGAGGACAGGCTTCTGGGGTGACATTTAGCTCCTTATTATGGCCCTTTACAGAACTACTTGAGTTGTTTGTTCTTTCAAAGAAAAAATTTTGAAGCGGGCCTCAGCTATTTCGAGAAATTTTACCATTCGACAGCTCAGTTGAATGTCATCTCCTTTGAAGCAGGCTAGCGCCGCTTGCCTGCAGGTCCGTATGTTACGAATGTTAAAAAGTGGTCGCAGGAGGAGGCGTCGATCTTTGGTGAGCTTAGTGCAGGTAGAGATCAGATGAACTATGTTTTCTTTACCAATCCCACAGAGTCGGCATGTTAAAGGTAGATTTGGCCGTAACCATGGAGGAAGGTGAGCCGCAGACGGCAGTAGACCTAGGCGATATTTCAAGAATTTCTCTTTTGTTTTTTTGGTGAATCCTATCTGCAGATAGGTTTGAGGCAAGAGCATATTGTATGATTGAACTGTAAGCCATCCATGAGCCCGCTCTGTTAGGGCAGCTTTGTCCTGCAGCAATGATTCCTTCCGTACTATTTTATTGACCACCTTTTTGAAGAGAGCTGTGGAGCTTGAAAGTTCCCAAAGTTGCTGTAAGCCAAGGTCCTCAATAGCTGCTTCTAGGTACCTCCTTGCCGGGCATGTTTCTTTATTTTGAATCTCCTTCCACAGGAGAGCGTTTAGGGTCTTCGGGTCTCCCCTGCTTATTTTGTGCCAGGTTTTTATGTAGGCTCCCTTGCGCGCCAGCTCTTCTTTTTGTAATCCGAACTCTAATCTCATTTGGGCAGGCGATGCATACCTCGGAAGGCTGTAGATCATGCGCAATGCTTTTGCTACTGTTCTATCTAGTGTGGGAGCGTCCCTTCCCCTCATGGCTTCGCTGCCATAAGTGATTGCTGGAAGTAATTTTGCCTGGATTACTTTTATGAGAGGAAGCAAGCTTGGCCCAGAAACTGTGTTTTTTAGTTTTCTAAGCCCCGCTGCAATGATTAGTCCTCTCCTTTTAATGGCTTCACATTGCGGCTTGAAGTTGCCCTTGTGGTCTATGATGACCCCCAAATATCGATATTCGCTGACCTTTTCTAGCTTTCTGGATGACAGGAGCCAGTTTCGTGTTACTTTCTTTTTAGAAAGATTAATACACATGATTTTGGATTTTTCTCGATTGATGGTAAGCCTGTTGGTAATGGAATATCTTGAGGTGATGTCCAATAGCCGCTGAAGGCCAACCGGAGTCCGGCTGATGAGTAACAGGTCGTCTGCGTAGAATAAGTTTGAAATCTGTGAGCCCCCTAACTTTGGAGCGTGCGAGTTGCATTCGTTTAGTAGTGTAGATAATTCTCCCATAAAAAGATTAAAAAGTATTGGGGCGAGTACACAGCCCTGTTTTACTCCTGTATATGTTGGAATCTTTTTTGTTAGAAAGTCACCGGTGCCGAGCCTAACTTGCACCCATGTCTCGCTGTGTAGGAGAATTAATTGGTTTAAAAGCACCGGGGGAATGTTCAGCTTGTCTAGTTTTTCCCACAAAAGATTTCTGTCCACATGGTCAAAAGCCGAGCTATAGTCAATATAGCACAAGTAGAGTGGGTGGTTCGCTTCTTGGGCCGCATCGATTAATAAAGAAAGAGCTAATATGTTAGAAGTAGTTCCCATACCTTTGCAGAAACCTGTTTGGTTGTACGGGATTGCTGAAACTTCAGTTGCCCAGGATGACAGTTCCTCTAGAAGCAGACCTGCGAAATATTTGGCTTCATTATCGAGCAGAGCCACTAGCCGATAATTTTTTGGGTCGTTTTTGTCACCCTTTTTAAAGATGGGGGAAATAATGGCTCCCCTCCATGATGGCGGGATTGAAGATGTCTGCAGAATCTTGACAAACATTGGTCTGAGGGCAGCTGCCCAGTAGTCGGGGTCTTGCTTAAATAATATGGGGGGATCCCGTTTGGTCCCGGGGCCCCCTCACGCCTTCCCTTTGATATTCGGTAACAGATCGAGGCGCTCTTAATTTCAAATGTCTGGTCTTGCTGCCAGGGATCATTATAGACACGGCTGAGTGTTAAACGTTCCTTGGTGTCTTTTGTGGATTTGGACATTCCTTGGATGTTAGTGTCGGTGCCCTTGAAGTGAGCGCTAAGAAATGTTATCCAATCGTCTTCACGGACGAAGGAATTAATGCCTTGATTCCCCCCCATAGGCAAATTGTTGATTTTTCTCCAGAATTGAGCGCTGTTGTTTGATTTGGCTTCATATAGGAGTTTTGCCCACAGATGCTCTTCAGATTCTCGCTTAAGCCGCCAAATCAGCCTCCGGCGATCACGCTTTAACAGCCTCAGTTCGTCCTTGACAGCAGGGTCTGTCCTTACCCTTCGTAACTTTTGGCCGATAAGAGTTTTTAGATGTTTTAGGTGGACATTATTTGTAAAAGCGTGATTCGGATGCCACGTCGGATTAACCGGCTTTCCCCCTCCATAACGCTGGTTTTTCCTCAGTGATTTTCCCATGTTTTTACGTAGTGTTTCTGTAAATTTCTCCCAGCTGGCAATTAGATCTGTTGTTTCATTTTGGGCTTCGCCAAGTGCTTGCTTTGCATAGAGCAGGAGGCCCGTAGGGTCATCTGTTCTGCATTTTAATCGCCTATCGTTTGCTGTATAAACTAGTTCGTGCCCAATGGCGCATGCTGGGGTTGAAGTTGCAGAAGCCTCTAAAGTCACTTCTTGTGGTAAGTGATCACTGTAGTCAAGTGAACCGATATGGAAGTCAGTTGTCACTTGAAAGAAACTACCAGAGAGGAAGGTGAAGTCAATTGTTGAGCTGGTTGTTGTACTATGGAATGTTGCTGCTTGGGGACGGTCCCCTGGGATTCTCCCATTAAGCGCTCGTAGACCAAGCTCTTCAAGAGTTGCTAAAAGTTGCTGTGCTGCTTTAGTCCTGCTACCCCCTGATGAGTTGTCTTGAGAGTAAAGTTCCAATGCAAATGGATCCTCAATGGTGCTGACTTCAGTGGCTGATTTATTAAGCATGTTCTGATTGAAATCGCCGGTAACCATCAGATTATTGGTATCCTCTGCAGTTATTAGCTTTATAAGCTCTTCTTTCAGTTGCAGGGCTCCTTGCTTCTTACCTCGGGGATGTAGGTAAAGGTTGATTAAAATTAAGTCCTCCTTCTTTCTCTGATCTCGGATGGAGATTCGTGAAACTTGCATTGCGTTGGGGGAGTCTAGATTGTATGGTAGCTGGACTACTGTACGCGTTCTTTTTAACGAACAATAAGTGACGAGGCCCCCTTTTTTGTGACCAAATCTTGCAGACTGGGTTGGAGGAATGAAGTGCAGGGTAAATCCTGGAAGTGGTGGGGGAGAGTCTGACCAAGTTTCTTGCAAGGCTATGATGTCGAAGCTTTGCAAGTAGAGATTTAAATCTGAGTCCATAAGCTTATCCCCAATACCGTTGATGTTCCAGGAACAGACTTTGAAGTTTTTAAGAGAATTCCCAATTTCAGACTTGTTATGTCAATGATTTTCCGGCTTATTATTTATGGTCCTGGATAGCCATGACCAGTCTGAGTTAGATCGCACATTCCCGGCATGTTGCCTTCTTGCGCCTGGTCCTTTTGGTTCTGAACTGGACGGGGAGTTGCTGCGAGCCCCACGCAGTACAGAGAGTGAATGGTGGTCCTGGTTTCCCTGGTTTTGTGCGTTCCGGTGTACAAAGTCACTTGCCAAGGGATCTGGGTATCTCGGTTTCACATATGGGCAAAGTATTATGCCCCAGCTGTTAAGTTTCACTTGTTCGTTGAGCACGCGCTCAGCCACCTCGGTTGAGGCCCATACTGTTTTAGTGACCTCCACCCCCGGATGTTCCGGTGAGACTGTGAATTCAACTGAGTCGAGATCCTTGGTGGATATGTTTGTTAGGGTATCAATGGAGTTTAGCAGACGTAAAATGTTACCCCTGTTTAAGATGTCAAAAGCGCCCCTTGACGTGTATTCCGGGATTAATAAAATTGTGGGGTTATCTAAGTGCTCCTTTATCCGTTTGGGGCTGCTCAGCTGACTTGTGGGGGTAATTTCAACCCTATTGGATTTCTCTGCTGGCATTCCATGATCAGGGGCCTTTGTTTCTTCTGCTTCATTTATGACCTGTTTTGAAGAACTTCCGGTTGGTATTGCCTCAGGGGAATGGTCTGATTGTTTCCCTTTGTCCATTTTGGGAGCTGTATTTTTGGTTCTTATAGCGCTCGTGCTAATGGTAATTATTTCTCCACAATCGATCAGGCCCTCGCTCGTGTTAGGTTTTATAATATTTGCGCTGCCCCTCGGGGCGGGGCCGTCAGATTTTGGTAGGGTCGTCATGTTAGGAATATTTATTTTTCGATTCTTTTTCCTTTGGCTCGTGTGCCACTGGTCCTGAGTAGGAGAGGAGCGTGAGTCTAATTCCGTGTCAGTCTCAGGCCTCGTTAAGGTCCACTTGTCAGGCATTGGGTCCGAGGGCAGAATGCTGAGTTTGCTATTTTTAGCTTTCCCTTCAGCCAAAATTCCTAGCTTTGATTTACGGCCCTTCCTCCTTTGCTTTCTGCCTCGTTTTGGGGAGCGTCCGTGGTCCCTTGGAACATCATTTTGGATTAGTTCCCGAGTCGGGAATGAGTCATTGTTCGCTGCTACCAGGGTTTCTCCGTCCCTGGATTGTCCTTGCGCTCTCGGTGGTGTTGCATTTTCCTCTTCCCTTGCCAGTTTGTCTTTTTGTATTAAGGGGGGCGAGTCCTCAGTGGGTGTTACCATTTCTCTGTTGTTTGTTTGCCGAGCTCTATTGGTACTCTCCAAATGAGCCGTTGGTAAACTATTTTTGACGGTCTCTCTGATACCTGTAAGGAGGTTGTCCATTGCTTCAGGTAGTGTAGCCAGCTTGACCACAATTGCGATGCCAGGACAGTTTGTTTGTATAAGTGCTGTCTCCTCTTGTGCTCTTTTGACCAGACTGTTCAGTTCAGCTAACTTATTGTCGATGTTAGAGACAAAAACTGATAGTGAGTGTAGAACTGTTAACTGAAGGTCCATTTTGTCCGATTGGTATTGGATGGCATTAACAGACAGTTGCATTGTGTGCAAGAGAGATTCCCATACGTCTACTTTGGTTTGCGGAGATGTGATCGTAGGGCCAAACTGTGGGGCTTTGCATCTTGGGCTTATTACAGCTTCTTTTGAGGCCACGTGAGGCTGAGAGGTGTAGCGGGCAACCAGTTCTTCCCACTCTTCTTGTGTGGGATACGAAGCCACTGGGTCCAAAGGTTTTGATGGAGTGGGGACTGTGGTTGCCTGCACCTGGAGGTGACCTCGAGGAGGGGTTAGAGGTTGCTCAACCTGTGCCGAATGGTGAACTTGTGCCTGAAACACGAGCGGCTCCAGTGCCGTGGAGAGGTCCCCCGACCAAGGCTGTTCCGATGGTATGTCAACATATTCCACGGTTACCCCTGTGCACCTCGTAAGTTCTGATTGCTCTTGCCCGAGGTCTTGTGGAGAGGGTATGTTTTTTTCTACCGTAAGATCCTGTATTGGTCCTGGGGGGCTTTGCCCTGCCTTTGTTGTGGGACTTAGGATCCTCATCTTCAAGTTGCTTGGTATGCTAGGAACTGGTGCCGGGGAAGGCGGGACTTCTGGTATGCCAGGGATGCTGGGCTCCTTAAGAGCCATTTGGATCCCTGGATTTTTCTCAGAGACTCTGGCGGTCTTGGACCAGACTTCTGGGGAGCATTTTTCTCCCGATGGTTTGGTGAGGACCTTCTGGGTTGATTTTATTATGGACCCCATACTAAGGGCACTCTGAATAGATTCCTGGTGTTTGCTCGTGAGTGCATTTGATTTTAATTCATGCACTTGGGCCTGAATTGAGTCTGAGTCTGGATCGAGGCCCCTCTTTCTGATGGTCATCGAAGAGATTCCCCCTCTGTGGGATTCGCTGTTGTTTTCACTGTGATTTTCGGTCTGTGAAGTGTCAGGGCAGTCCATCTCGACGCGGTCTTCTTCTCTGACATCTTCTTCTTCTCGTCCTCCTTCTCCGTCTTCGTCAACCAACTCCTCCGGAGGGGGCTTTCTTTTCAGCCCTCTCGTTGGCTCTTTCTTTTGCTCTATCTGAAACTCTTGTTCTGGTGCGTAGGAAACCGGTAGTATCGGTGTTGGCAGGTTGTTGGGCTGCCGAGTATTCAGGCAAAGAACCGAGCCTGCGTCCTTGATGAATGAGAATTTTGTATAGATTTTTGGTTGGTAGCTTAACCCTTTAAGGTTATGTGATAGCTCAAGGCTTGGAAGGTGTGGGAGGAAAGGGGTTAGGGGGATCAGCCGCTCATCCCCCCCTCCCTCGCCCCCAGCCGCGGCCCCCCTTCTTTAGATCATCTTCTTTGCCGACACTCGTAGAGTCTGTGTTGGAATTCTTGTTACCCTTATTTGCTCTCTTCGATCTTTTAGTAGGGTTCAGGGGTACATGTGAGTCCCTGGATCTTCCGGATCTCATTGTGATCTTCTTGTCTTCCTGCTTTTATTCCAGCCCTTTGTTCTCAACTACTTGTGTCTTTGACCTCTTCTTCGCGTGGTATTGCTTTTGCCTTAGCCCTTGCTGCGCTTACTCCCCCTTGAGCCCTTTAGAACCCAACACCCGTGGTTGAGTAATCTGATCTAATAGGGTCTGGGATAGGGTAGAATTGACTGCTGAGGCCTAGGGGTGGGGAGCCAGAAGACGGTGACCACGGGTTGGGAGGGGCTAGGTCCCAACCAGGTGCTGTGGCGTCTGAGGCGACTGTGGATGAGATGCTACTTCCTTCCTTCTGACAACTTGGCTTAAAATACTGGGGTGTCCTCCTGGATGTACCACTCGTGAGTTCTCTTCCTCTTGCTCTTGCTGGTTCTGTAACCCCGCCTCTGCCTTGGGGGTTTACTAGTAACTCTTTCCTTCCTTCCAACCGCCCAAGCAGCCGGTTCCAAGCCCGATTCCAGGCCCAGCCGCGGCAGCTGGGTAGTAGTGGGGTAGCTGCAACCTCTGTCACTCTCGCTTGCAGGAGGGGGGATGGAAGGGGGGGGAAAGGAGAGGGCAGGAAGGAGGGGGCAGGACAGCGGGGGGAAGCAGACAGCTCTCCCCCACTCACCCCCACTCACCCCCTCGTGGCCGAAGGGCGAGAAGAGTGCTTGGGATCCTGCTATTCGCTTGCTGATCAGTCTGCGCTAGCCCACTGCCACAGCTCACCTGCTCTCTATCCGGTCTTGGTCTGCCGGCCGCAGCGGAGGTTTAAAAAGTGGAGTTGCAAGGTTCCTTTTTCCTGCTGTAGCTGGCTGCTCCAGCTGTGGTTGCGCAGTGGCCCCCCTGGCTCCTGGCAGTCAGCTGGTCCGGGGGAGCAAGAGGGGGCAGCTGCGGACTGGGAACGCGGGGCTGGGTCACCTCCCCTGCAGCACCTATGCAGCGTGATGTGAAAGGCTCGTCAGCAGCTCCGGCCACGTAAAGTAAAGTTTTTTGTTTTGAGGTTTATTCCACTGGCATCAAGGAGAAATATGTTTGCTCCGGTTGCATTTGAGCAAAGGTTTGTGGCGTGTCAGACTGCTTAGCGGCCGAAAAGCGAAATCTTTGGTGGCTACAGCGGAGAGCAGAGTTTTTTTTTTTTTTTTTTGCTGTTCTCGCCCAGGCAGTTTGGCAGCCTCTGCACTGACCACCAAAAAATGCCCAGCGGCTCCGGCCCCAGCCTCGCCAAAACGTTGACCTCGCTGCTTCGCAGCCCCCAGCTGCCGAAAAATGCTTACAGACGCTGTCTCTGATCGCCAGGCTCTGGGTCAGTTCTTCTTCCCCCGTCCGAAGCACTTCTCACTTGCTCGCTCGCTCCGTCCGAGCTAGTGGCTGGGTACTGGCTGCTCTGCTGCCCGGCTAGGGGGTGGGGTGCTGTGGGGGTGCAGTAGACTGCAGACTGCTACGGGCTGCTACAAGCCGCTGTACTCCGCAGCCACTCTCTGCCCTCCCGCCTCTCCTCTCTCACACGGCGGTGTCAGCCTCAGCCTCAGGACAACTGCAAAAACACGGACCGGATCAATCCTCGACACCGCACCACGAAATGGTAGACGCCACTTGGCATCAGATGTGCTGAGAGCATGATGTGAGTGCTGGAGAGCATAGGAACCATAGGAATCTGGTGGGTGAAGCAGTCGACAGTCCCACTGCACGGCCAAAGCTGAGCATGCATGAAAGAACGGACAGCAGCAACCACTGAGCTGAGCCGTGATGGGAGCACTCAGCCAAGGCGCAGTGGCAAACAGGCATGGAAGCAGAGCCACACAAGGGGAAGAGGTGACTTCCCACAGGTTAAAATGCATGAGATGGCCAATCAATCAATCAATCAATCAATCAATCAATCAATCAATCAATCCATCAATCAGAATACTTGTATAGTGCGCTACTTACCCGTGAGGGTTTCAAGGCGCTGTGGGGGGTGGGAGGGGAGAGCTGCTACTGTTTGAAGAGCCAGGTCTTGAGGAGTCTTCTGAAGGCGAGTAGGTCTTGGGTCTGTCGTGTGCGGGTAGAGAGGTTGTTCCAGGTCTTTGCGGCGAGATAGGAGAAGGATCTGCCGCCACAGGTAGTACGTTGGATGCGGGGGACAGCGGCGAGGGCGAGGCTGGCGGAGCAGAGCTGGCGGGTGGAGGTGTGGAAGCTGAGTCTGCTGTTCAGGTAGGCTGGTCCGGCATTGTGGAGTGCTTTGTGTGCGTGTGTGAGGAGCTTGAAGGTGATCCTCTTGTCGATGGGGAGCCAGTGTAGGTTTCTCAGGTGGGGGGTGATGTGGTTGCTGCAAAGAAGTTGATGATCAGTCGGGCAGAGGACACGGGTAAGTGGCCTCCCAGCACTGGGCTGGGGACTGCAGGAGTGAAAGCCTCTGGTGATCAAGAAGGGGCTAAGAAGCTGAAACTCCATCGACACCATTGACTATACCTGGAGGGGAACCATAGAGTGTACATCAATCTCCTCCCATCACTGTGGTGGGTATGGATGTTGTCCAATGGTATCTGTGAAACCCACAGGGAGAGCAAAGTTTCTCTTCACTGACTCCTCTCTGGTAGGCGGAGGTGAGTAGCACCCCAGGGTTACCTACCATAGGTGAACAAAGGCTGATCGTCAGCGGCACCACCAAAAGTCTGGCCCCCTATCCACCTCTGGTAGGCAGACATGACTTTTGGTAGAGGAGGCAAACCGAACCACACATGCCAGGGGGAAGGAAGTGCACAACTTTGGTGGTAGAGATCATACTGAGGACGTGGCAGTGGTATGGGAGGGCAGCACACAGCAGATGGAGCATGCATAGGGCACACACATGGTCAGATATGGATGAGTAGCGGTCCTGTAATCAACACTAGCTAGCTTGGGAGGCTGCAAGAGTCATGCATGCCCAGGCTTGCAGAAGACTGCGGTAAAGGGAAACATCCAGTACAACACAGTCATTACAACGACCTACCTTTACAAGTCAACTGTTACAACGCAACTGCTTTTACATTGCATGCCATTACAATGCATGCCACTAACACACATGTCACTACAACGCTTGCCATTACAACGCACACCAGTACAACGCATGCCTTTACAACACAATATAAGTTAAGAAATGGAATTTTTTTTAGTATTAGGGTGGGTATGAGTTTTGGGGTACATGGGAATAGTCATTTTTACCCCTACACTATCCAACACTTTCCCTACTGTTGCATTCTCTGGAGTGGGAATAGTAATTTTTACCCCTACACTATCCAACACTTAGTCATTTTTTAATCTACACTATCCAACACTTACCCTACTGTTGCACTCACTGGAGTGGGAATAGTAATTTTTACCCCTATACTATCCAACATTTACCCTACTGTTGCCCTAAAAGTATTATGCTTTGTAATGATATGCGTTGTAACAGTATGCGTTGTAATGGAAAGCAGGAGGGGGAAGTGTATGGAAAAAGAACCCTCGGAAGCATCTGATGAGTCAGGGTTAAGGGGCAGTGCATAACTGTGCCTGCAGCATAACAAACAAAGTTTCTGACTTTGGCCTTTGGGAAGCGGGTTCTAGTCTCGGCGTGGACTGTATTTGAAACATGTGTATGGTAAAAAATAAATGTAAACTTTTAATAAATATTATTAAACAGTGTTTGAATATGTCAATTACACAATGTAAACAAAAGAAAACAAGCGGGGGAAGTGCACCATGCTCTCCGATTGCATCTGCTGAGATGCAAATGGTGTATGTGCCAAGCAGGAGGTGGAAGTGCATGGACCAGGTGCCCTCAGAAGCATCTGATGAGTCAGGGTTAGGGGTAGTGGTAGCTGTGCGTGCCACACCAGCTATGAAGAAACAGTGATTAATGTAAGAGTGCTTTGAAACTGTAAATAAAACGTACAGAGTAATGTTACATGTAACTGAGGCAGTCCTTATGGGAGGTTACAACAGTAGAAAAGGATGGACTAAAGAGGGAGTACTAAGGAAATTAACTAAAGAAAAAACAAACTATCCAAAAGGCAGTCAAAGGAGCCAATGAAAAACATGGGTGGAACATGGGCTGAGCTTAATGCCCATATCCTGAATACAGCATGTCTTGAAGAGACAGCACAAGCACTGCCTAGACGAGACCTTAAAAGGCAGCAATGCCCTATGTGGTACAAACTCAAAAGACAACATTGTGAATGCAATAAATGCAAACCCATCTTCTAGCAAAACAAACATCCCACCCCCTTTTTGCCCACAGAGGAGTCCCACTTGAGCCCACAATTGTAGGAAGAAACAGCGAGGCATCCAGGCTCCAGACGCAGGTCCTGCAAGGTATCCAGGCTCTCGTCCAGGTCATCCTGGATGTTGGGTGCCTTGAGGGGGCTGTTGATGTGTGCTGCACTTGGCCCTGGCTGCTTCATTCTGCATTTAATTGTTTTTCTTGCCTATTTCCTTATTGGAGGTCGACTGATAGGCTATTTGTTCCATTAGAGGCAGAAAAACTCACGTTTGGCAGACTAATGTGCGTTTTTTTGCCACTAATAGGCCTTTCATTAGTTTTTGCCCACTAACTCCGGAATTCCTATCGCCATCACGCTAATGTTAGCAGCGGTTTTCACTGCTGATCCCTGAAGCTATTGCGATGTAGCAACGTCTTGTACATACGTCGCTAACAAGGCGATAGTTTTCAGAGCTAAACAGCGGTAGGAAAACTGCTGCTAACTAGCATTAGCAGTAATTTTCGCCAGTCCCTGTACATATGCCCCCAAATGTTGGTGCAGGCTAAATATTGATCGCTGCGCTGTAAAGTATATAATGACAAGTAGTTGTATACACGAGGCATGGAGTGTCCTAATGGGAGATGCTAAGAGCGTCATCTCGTGTTCACTCATTATCCGGTTCGCAAGACTGATGGACCTGAATTGCAAAGGTTATCTTGCATAGTGCAATGAGAAAGGGACACAAATAGTGTGGAAATGATGAAAACAGCCATTATCATGAAGGCTTTAGAACGCGAAGCCTTTATTTTGCACGCATGGCATCATTATAATAAATAGCGTTGTAGATGTGCACACATGTCATTATAACAAAAAAAACAATGTAGATGTGCATCCATAGCATTATAAGAAAAAATAACATCGTAGATGTGCACACTTGGCGTTATAATGGAAATTAACAGGGAAATGTGGAAACCTTGCACTATTTAATAAAACCTGACATAAATTGATTACGCCGTAAAAAATGTTTATTTGTTTGGTAATTTAATAAATAGAAGATAGTTACATTCTAAGGTTAAAATTAACACATTCTAATTGACAAAACTCCTGGCAAAATTAAATATAAACAAGTTAATTAAAAAAAAAATTGGGGCTATGGAATGTCAACAAATATTAGGGGTTTTCGGTAGGAAAAAGCATTAATACTCAGGTAGTAAGTGTAATACCTGAGTACTAATGTACCCTCAGCATTGCTTTTTGGGAGAAAGAAACAAGCAATTGAACAAGTGCAATTCAAAAAGGCCTCTTGTAAGATCCACGTATACTCCTTAGGTTCCGGATGATGCACAAAGGGGTCCACCTCCCGACGTCCCCAACTCTGGATAATGTAACACAGAGTAATAAGGCAATCAGGTGAGGGAAAGGGATTAAGGAAGGAACAGAGGGGATGAGGATACCTGTAACAAAAGAATACAAGGTTAATACAAATCCTAGATCTCTCTGCTACTCTCATATGACCTCACTACGGCTCTCTATTACCTGTGGACTTGATAGGGAAGGTGTCTGTATTCCTGTATTTCAACATAGAGCCAATTGGAGAGATACTTCTCTCCAATACTCTTGCTGTATACCTATAACAAGAAAGCATCTCCAACACTCATACTCATACATACCCAAGGAAAGTATTTTCATGCTCCGAAGAAACATAAATAAAGTAGGATGCTCCCCCAATACTGTTCTTTGATATCAGAAAAAGGAAAACGATCAAAAACAAGTATTCCACTAGTATCCTTTCCCCTATGTGAGGTATGATGGTAGCAGACACAAGAACAAGGTTCCAATTGCGTATTCCCAGAGTCGGGTATATGTCCTCCCTCTGTACAATATTCGCCGAGTACTGTGAAGAAACCTCACTGAGGCTGAGAGCGGAAAAGCTGTCCTGCACCCTAATAATATCCAGAAACAATGCTGCTTAATAAAACAACCAAATAAAGAGTAGATCTGCGCTTACGTCAGCTCGTCTCCAGCAGGAGAAGAGTAGAAGTCAAGAAATCCCTGGATGCACAGCGCTTAACATCAGTGCGAGGTGGAAGAACAATCCAGCAAGGGAAACCCACAGAGCTTAACTCAGCGCAAAGTCGAAGAATAATCCAGCTTGTGTCGCTAACATCAGCGCGGTCCCTGGAAACACAGGCTCTGCAAGCAGCGCCTCGAGAACCCCGGAGTCAGGCAAGAATCCATTAAGGCACGGAACGAAGAACAAGGAAGCCGTGAATCCTCATGACAGATTAACCAGACAGAATTACGCACACCCACTGCTCGCGCACGCCGGTAATGATGAGAAGGCCCCGCCCACTGCACCGGCAGGAAACATGGGAATTTTAGTCTTCTTCTTAATGTAGGCACATTGGCTCAGCGCCTGACAGTACGCCCTCCTCCCAAGCGCCTCCCAGAACCAGGCTTGTCCGGATAGGGAGCATGGAACAAGCGCACTGCCCTGGGAGCATGGACATTGGAGGAAGGTTCCCATGAGTCGTCCTCTGCCGCATAGCCCTTCCATGCGATGAGATGCCACAGACAGCCACGACGGAACTTTGAGTCCAACACCTTCCGCTTCTTGTATTCCAGCTGACCAGCCAGAACCACCGGCGGAACAGCCACCCTCCTGGCCCCCATTGCAGGCTTCAACAAACTGCAGTGAAACACGGGATGCATGAGTAAAGAAGCAGGCAGCTTCAGTTTTTATTCCACAGGGCCGACTGGACAGACCACAACATAGGGACCAATGTACCTAGGATGGAAGATGCTGTGAAACCGGAACCGAATGTTCTTAATGGACAACCGCACATGATCACCAGGACAATAAGTGGGACCATCCTGGCAGCGACAATCCGCCCAAGTCTTTTAGCCAGATCCAGATTCTTTCACACCTTTGCTTGCATTACTTGAAGAACCTCCATCTAAGATGCCATGGTAGGTTGATTCACAACATCACGGGGAATGGACAACGGAAGGACTTTAGAATGGAATCCATGATTGGTCTTGAAAGGAGATTCCTTTATGGAGCTCTGCCAAGCGTTGTTATACGACAACTCTGTTAACCACAGCATGGACAACCAAGAGTCGCTTGCCTACTTCGAATAACAATGTAGATAGGTCTTAAGGGTTTGATTCAGCATTTCTGTTTGGCCATCCGTCTGAGGATGAAAGCTAGTCGACATGGCCACCTCAATCTGAAGAGCCTTACACCACATCTTCCAAAACCTGGCAATGAATTGCGGCCTTTGGTCTGACACAATCACTATCGGGAGTCCATGCAATCTGACTACATGGGATAGCAACAACCAAGCTATGTGGCCTGCTGTGGGTAGGTTTTTTCACAGGATGAAATGACCCATTTTAGTAAGACTGTCCACTACCACCATGATGGCATCACAACCCTGATATAAAGGTAAACCCAGAATGAAATCCATACTTATGGTGTGGCAAGGTTCAGAGGGTGTAGGCATGGTAACCAGCTTGCCCTTTGCTTTAGAATGCTCCCCTTTTGCACTAGCACACGTGTCACATTGTTTTACCCATTGATTGACATCTGGACCCATGCGTTCCCACCAAAACTGTCTTTGCAGTAGTTGTAGAGTCTTAGTACATCCTGAATGACCGGCTATCACAGAGTTGTGACACCAATTGAAAGCTTTTAGTCGGAGAACCAAGCAAGAGTAAGTATAGCCTGTTCTTGAAGAAAGGTAATCCATGCTTGAGCGTGCTCTGCGGATCCTGATTTGCCCATTTTTTCCACCACTCAGAGGTTTTGTGTGTCTATACTTCCTCCAAGAAGTTTTCCAATGTGATAGAACACAACAACTTTTCTTTAGAAATGATGGCTTCCGGAATGCTTTTTCTGGACTCAAGAACATCCTCTTATCTAGACAACGAATCTGCCTTTCTATTTTCAGAACGTGGCTGAAAGGTAACCACAAAGTCAAATTCTGCAAAAAACAGCATCCACCGCATTTGTCTTTGGGTGAGATGTCGGGCCGTTTTCATGTATTGTAAGTTTCTGTGGTCTGTGTATACCGTGACTGGATGTTTAGCACCCCGCAGGTAGTGCCTCCATTACTGGAAGGCTTTCATAATTGCCAGCAACTCCTTTTCTGCTACTGTGTAGTTGAGTTTGGCGGGATTCAATTTTCTAGACAAGAAGGCTATAGGAAGTTGCTGCCCCGTATGCCGTTTGCGTTGAGACAAAACAGCCCCCACTGCGATGTCTGATGCATGTTCCTCCACGATAAACGGCACATCTACTTGTGGATGTTGCAATATGGGTGCCGTTGGTAAATGCTCTCTTCCGATATTCAAATGCCTCCATGGCCTCTGTGGTCCAATAAAAAGAATTTCCTTTCCTTAACAGGTGTGTAAGGGGCGATACCCGCTGAGAAAAGTGAGAGATGAATCTCAGATAATAATTGGAGAAACCCAAAAAACACTGTACATCCCTCACATTCTGTGGAACAGGCTATTCTTGTACTGCCAATACCTTTCTTTCGGCCATGCATAATCCGGATGGACTCAACACCACCCCCAGAAATTCAACCTCTTGTACGTGAAACTCACATTTATTCAACTTGCAGAACAAACCATGTTCCAATAGTCTTTGCAATATCTGGGACACATGGCTAACGTGTATTTATCTGATCGTTGGAATAAATCATGATGTTGTCTATGTCGACAACCACAAACTTGTCCACATAGTCTTTTGACGCATCATTCTAGAAAAATTGGAATGCCGCTGGGGCATTACAAAGTTCGAACTGCATCACCAGGTACTCAAACAAACCATAGCGTGTCTTAAAAGCCATCTTCTACTCATCCCCCTCTCTAATCCGCACCAGATGATAGGCCCCTCTCTATCAAGTCTGTTGTAAATCACTGCCTCCCTCACCTGGTCCAGTAAGACAGATATGAGTGGAAGAGGGTATCGATTCCGGACAGGGTTTTTATTCAATTCCCTAAAGTCTACGAATGTCCTCAATTCCCCGTTGGCTTTCTTTATGAAAAATAAAGGTGAAGCAGCAGGTGAACAAGAGGGTTGGATAAATCCTACATCTACATAATGATCTAAATATGCACATAGATGTTGGGTTTCAGGATCTGACAACCCATAAACCCTACACGATAGTATTATTGTTCCAGGTATCACATCTATTTGACAATCATAGTCATAGTGTGGGGGTGGATCTCTGCTTTGAGTTCACTATAAGCTTCTCTGTACTTAACATACTCTATAGGTAGGACTGTCTCACTTTTCTGCGGCTGTCGCTATATGATACAACTGGGTCAGAGCCAATAAATGAGTACTGTGAGTGTGGATACATGACAATCCACATTGTTCTGATTCAAACTCCACAGTTTTATTTGTCCAATAAATCGTGGGATTATGACTCCACAACTAAGGCATACCCAATATTACCTCATACTGAGGTGCCTCGATTATGTTTAAAGATATCTTCTCAACATGATCCATGTCATTCCCCTTTCTGACTAATTCCAATTCCTCTGCTACTTCAGTGATGGGACCTGACTTTAAAGGCTTCCCATCTACTGCCAATACTCTTTAGGGTGTTCCTCTAGGAATGCACAAAAGTTCCAGACGCTGAACTAAACCACTGTCAATAAAGTTCCCTGTGGCTCCTGAATTCACCATTACTCCAATCTGATGAGTTCTTGACCTATCCTTAATAAACATGGTCAGTACTATGTGTGATTCAGAAGTAACCAACTCGGTCCCTGCCAAAGACGGCAACTGCAACCCCTGTGACTGTGTTTGTTCAACTCTACCTTCAATCTCGGTCTTGTTAGGGAGAACAAATGGAACCGTAGTAACAGCCACCTTTTTATTGGAATAATACATGCCTGATTTCTTGGGTTTGGTGGGACAGTCTCTCATAAAATTAACCTTCTTTCCACAATACATACATAGTCCCAACATCCTGCGATTCTGCCTTTCTGTTCTAGATAACGGAGCTCTAACAGCTCCTACTTCCATAGGTACAGAGTGTTGCTCAGAGGGAGACACGGTGGTTCTAGTCCCTCTCTCTGTTTTATCAGAATGGTTATACGTCCTCTCTACCCTCCTTTCTGCTAGTCTATGAACCAAACACAACGTAAGGTTCATTAAATCCGTATACGTGTTAGGCTGAGGCTCAATCTGGGCAATAACATATTTCATGGCGTCCCTCAAACCTTGGTAATAGAGAGACATTCTCTTTTCTTCTGGCCATGCTGTTTCTGCGATCAGGCGATTAAACGTAGATAAGTCACTAAATCCTGCTTCCCTTGTCTAAGTTACAACAACTCCCTATCTGCAAAGAAAGTTGTAGCTCGCCTATCAAATACTGTTATGTTTATATCTAGGACCCTAATTCGATATTCCTGATTCATGCCCTTATGAGGTTATAATCAATAATATCCTGATAAAGGCATAAGAATCAGATCAATATTCAGTAATAGCCCATGCAGTCCAAAGCACAGCACGGCTACTCCCATCGACTCCTAGAAAGCACAACGCGTTCTTTAAACAAACCAAGCCTCCAGCAGCCCGGGAAATCCCCCCTGCTTTTGTTTTGATTTGAGCAAGAACTCCTGGAGTCCAGAAAGAACTGTTATTTCTTAGTTGCGTCTTATGTCCAACCTTACGTCAAACCCGGCACCTTTCAGGTATAAATATACTAACGGTTGCCTCAAGCAAACACACGGTGGTTTGGAGCAGAGCGGCCATCTACTTGCCCGAGAGGCCGGCTGATGCGAGAGCCCATGGAAGCTGCCCCTCCCGTTTGACGCACTGAGAGAGACGCTGTATTTTTCTCCAGCTGAGAAAATCCAGCTCCGATGTTTCCAGCCTACTCTTGCGGGTGACTGGGATATCGAGTCCTGAGGAAAGAGATACCAGACCTCCCACATTCTATTACCAAGGTACGGAGCTGACTAAACACTTAAGAGAATTCTTGATGCAGATTCTTGGCAAAACTATCTTAACCAACTTAACTTAAACTGCTACTTACTTACTCCTTCCCAAGTATTAGGCTTAGGTCAGGTACACTGGGGTAGTCGTAGTAAGAAGCACCAGTTGAGTACGTTAGTCAATGTTTTTATGTATGTATATATTCTATCCATTTTAAAGTACCATATGGCTAAGAAACCATATCAGTGCTTTTACAGTATTATTTCGTAATATTACTTTTACTGTACGCACTTTACTTTATGATAAGTATTGCAATTGTGGCAATTAATTTCTCTTGCATGAGAAAGAAGACTGCTCAATAAATAACACCTTTTATTGAAAATGCCCGACTCTCTATTTCTCTGCACTCTGGTGAAACTAAGTATGCACGATTGACTGAGTGAAATAGCTGCCTATTGTTTTCACACGACTCTAGAGATACACTCTTATTCTGAGGGAGCAAAGTTGTCATGTTTATGCGGTTGTCAGAAACTGAATCCCTTCTTGTCTGAGTCAGGGAAGTTCACCCCTCCCTATTCATTCAAGAAAGTTTCTAGTGACCTCTGAGCTAGCTGGCGCAAACCTGAATTAAGTTTAACATAGTCAGAAGAGACCTAGATGACCTCAGTCCTACGTCTACACTGCTGTTTATGTTATTCCAATGCGCAGAGCCTATTGGGAAAATAGGAACTACACTACATGGCACCCAAAGTTTGATAAGGCGATAATCTAACGCAGGACACTAGAGTAACTCCGTCATGCTTTTTCACACAGACCCCTTTCTCCTGTAAAAACTCCAATAGACGTCTGGAGTGGGTGAAAGGTTAATATCCGCCGGAACTTAGTAGGATGAGAATCCTATATATTAGTTTTTGGTTTAGTTAACGTTGAAGGATACAGTGTTCCAAAAATATTGTGCACCTAATCTTTGTTTCCTTGGAAACTCGATCTGCAACAAAAATCTTTCAGTCAATAAAAATGTCCGAAAGTGAAGACGAAAAGGAAAGAGCTAGATTAGCAGCTCAACTAATAGAGGAAGACACAAGTCTCTGAGAAAATGACCCGAATGCTATACTCATTCCAGTCAACGTAAGAAGAGCTATAACTCTTAAACTTATAGAAAATGGACTGACATCACAAGGTGGTACAGTCATATTCGTGGTAGAGGCACATGAATTCCGGCAGACAGAGGTATTCTATACCTGGATACATTTTCCAGCAGCACACGCTGTGACAAAAGACTTCCACTATTACAAAATAGAGGAACCTCCGGGAGAATACACTCCTTTCGAGGAGATCGAAATCCCACTAAATTACCAAGAGCACCTGCTCTGGTTTAAAGGCGCCCTAAAACATAATGATCACATCACCAGGCTCGGTCCACTAGGTAGACCAGGAGCAACGTGGCCGGTTCTAGCCAGCTACACACCACACCCAGACATTGAAAAAATGTCGGACTGGGAACTTTTAGCTCAGCTAAAACTCTTAATTAAAATACATAGACAATTGGTCCAGTATGTCATGCGGAATTCAACAGTCCAACCCACAATTCAAATTCCACAGCTGACCCCTCATCAGGGGAACATAAACAAAATTACACCACAGAACATACAATCATGTCTTGGTAAAGTACCCACAAAACGGGAACAAATTGCATTCTGGTTAGCACAAAAAATTACTAAAATAGAGGCAGTATTTCCAGATACTACTCCTACTGAGAAACATAGAATTCTGACTATCTGCCTCCCAATGGGGATCGTACCACATGTGGAAGACTCTGACACTTGGGGCACAGTCTTTGCTTCTATCTACAGAAAAACACATGGTGTTCCGTCTATGGCGGTTATACCAGATGTCCTAAGACAGATTCAAAATGAATACGGTCCAGAACTTGCTTTAACTCTGGGTATGAAATTACTGAAGGACTATATTATTAGCCAACATAAAAGGAGAAGCAGCATGTGTGGCAATCCGCCAGAAATTGAAGGAGACAGATATAACAGACCAACCATTTGAGCTTGCTAAAATCATATAAAAATCCTATGAAGAATTAGGAAGAGATAGTTTGGGTGGTAAACCGGTAAAACCCCAACTAATTGAAAATCCTGAAAAAACCTATATTAAAAATAATCTAAACACTCCAAAAAAGAGCTGGGATGGTAATAAACAATCCAGTCCCAGAGAAAAACCTTTCCAGTCCAGAGGAAGGTCTCCTCAGCGGAGAGAAATATCTCCTACCCGAGGAAGCAAGTCTCCCCAAAGGGATGTAAAGCAGGAAGGCAATCGACGAATGAAATAACCTTAAGTATTGCCCGGCGATGTCGCCTCTAATCCCACAAAATATGAATCAATGAAGAGGCAGGCGCTGGAGACCGGAAGGCAGGAAACAAAGGTTTATTCTCTCCGGAGGAGAACACATCAGACCAACAGGGAATCTTCTCGAGGTGCTCTAACTGCATCTCTGAGGCCTGGCCTCTTATACACGCATTTATGACAGGAAGACATTCTTTATTGCAATAAAGGCACTTTGAAGTATGAAAGACATCCCCGGAATCTTCCGCTTCAGGCTCGGTCCCACACACCCTTGCAGTGAGAATCCCCTCCCCAATCACAATACAGGATCGTTATCAGATGGTAGGAACAGCAGGACATTCCGCCGATTCCTGGAATGCGTGTGGTGTGACGGACCTCATGGGGTGGGGGCCTTGATCTACTGTAACTCCTTTGAAGAGGGGTGATTCTTTACAGTTGGGGCCATAAACTGCATCCGCAGGGCTAGGTGATAGCCTGGGACCGGCCTGAACAATCGGACACGGAGGAAGAGGAGTGTCAGAGGGTGCGGTAGTGAATAGGATGGAAGGGAGGTGTCGGGCAGGCACGGGGTGTGATTCTCAGGGAAGAGCAGCGCAGATGGAGGGGGTTTATGGCCCATGCATGAGAGAGAGAGCGGGGGGGACCAGTGCGTGGGGGAGATGCTTGCGAGGGTGGGGAGCCGCGCTGGGGATCGGCGGCGTGTAGAGAGTGGGTCTGATCATGGCATTTAAAATGGCTGCCGTGCACGACAAAAGTGTGGCACTGGGAAAAAGGCAAGGTGGCGGAGACAATGTTTATCAATACGAATTAATTTTCCACAGTCCGCCCTTTTAACATTTCTCGCCAACTTGTTAATTCGGGTCGATCCCCATAATGCCACATATTTCTGCATCGTACAAAGCTTTCATGTGTTCGGTCTGTAAGTCCAATGTCTTTGGGCAAACGCAATTTGAGAATAATGAACACAGAGGAGGTAAACATTGGATACCCAAACAACACCCGCATAGCACCACAATCGGAATTAGAATGAATGTAAACAACCTCCACCCCCAGGCTTTCAGTGAGTCCCAGAACCAGCTCCCAAGCGACCATCCTTCTTGTTCTTGGTGTACTTCAGAGGACAGTCTATGGAGGTGTCGGATGGCCTTGTAAACAGAAGGTGAATTGTCTGGCACGTAGGTGCAACAGCTGGACCCAATGATGCGACATGCTCCTCCTCGGTCTGCAAGAACCACGTCTAGAACGAGGCGGTTCTGAAGAGCCACCAGGCGGACTGCCTGAAGCTCTGCGGTGTTATTGGTCAAGATGCCGGCTGTGATGTTCATAGTGGTTTCAACTGCCTGGGTCAAAAGTCGGATGGCACGACTGTTCGCCATCGGACCCCAGAATGGCACAAGTCCCTTCGCGGCATCCAAGAACTGTGCTCCGGTAGAGTTGGCCTGGTCGATGTCCCTTGCACGCTTTTGCCGGTGGTGGCTTGCCGGGGCCACATACGTAGGTGGAAGAATGAAGGTAATGTAGCATGTGCCCCCCCAACCTCTGGGGAGCCAGGTGTATGCTTTGGTGCCGCAAACAAAGTACATATTTGGAGAAGTAACAAAGGAGGGAGGGTCGGATGAATCCAGTGTTCTGATGATGGCGCAGGCGCTGTGGCTCACCAGTTGCGTTCCCAGGCCTGCGATGCATACAAGGCCCGAGACATTGACGACAGACAGGGCCACAGTCAGGGTGGCGGCTGTTCGTTTCCGGAGGTAGGAGAAAGTGGGTCTGGCTGGGTTATGGAACACCTGCATTTCCACTCGCTCTTTGGCAGGGATGTCCATGTGAATAGAGGCACCAGAGGTCAGGGGGCAAAAAGGAGTAGCGGTTCGCCCAGTCTTGTTCAGCCATACCCCGTGGTAGAAATGTGAGACAGTTCTTTCTGAAGTGGCATTGTCTTTAAAGCTTTCTTGCAGAAGGATCAGCCAGGCAAGACAGGAACCGTGGATGGAGAAAGGCGAAGGAATGAATGGGATGGAGCGTCCGGTTGCATGAGGCAGCAGCCCGCAGATCCAGCAGTTAGTGGCATTAGCAACAAGGTTGTGTTGGTGCAGGAGATGTACAAAGGAGTTATTCCAGAACTCCCTGCGCCTTTCTCGGAGCTGTGGTGAAAGTGTGCTTTCTTCGACGATCCAGAAGGTTGTCATGAGGAGGAGGCAAAAGAGAAGGGTAATGAAAATGGCTATAGTCTTTGAGCTGTGCAGCTTGTCAGTCTTTGGGTTTCGGTAGGTCATCTTCGGATATCCGGTTGCTTCCATCATTGGGGAATCGGGCGCTTCCATCATCTTCAGAGTGCTTGGTAGCGGGCAGAACAACCGACTTCCTCTGACTTCTCTTTCGGGCAACCTTGAGTGTGTTAGGCTACCGTTCTGAGATTTCACCTAGTCAGTGGTCTGCTTTGCTGAAGCTCCTCCCTTTTTACGTAGGTTGTACCCTTCTCTGGACGGCATGGGGGATCGGGAAACTTTGCCAGTTCGAGTGCTTCTGTGTCGGTGTAACAGCTCAATGATGGTTTGTCTTTCGTCAGGAGCTCTTCTTGAGTCGCGATGTCTTCTTCCGTCATCAGGGTTGATGGGACGCGTTTACAATGGTGCGCATGCACCCAGTGACGCTTGCCTTCCACTCGAAGGGCCGTCCGTTTAGTGATTAGGACTTGCCAGGGGCCCGTGCACCGAGGTTCCAAGCTTCTGGCACGCTGGAAGTTGCAGATCAAGACGTGATCCCCTGGGAGAATGTCGTGTCCTGGGCCCCTGGAAGCGTCTGGGATGGCTTGCAGCACCTGCTGATGAATGACAGTTAAGGTTTTAGTGAGGGTGTACAGATAGTCAGACATTAGGACGTCTGGGACGTCATGGATCGAAGCTGGCCTAGGCGCGGCCCAATGGTTCATTGGTCGCCCGAATACTACTTCGTAGGGGGTCAAGTGGTGCTTAGTGGGGGTGGAAGGCATTGATAGCAATGCTAATGGGAGGGCATCAGGCCACTTCAGTCCGGTGGAGGCAACAATCTTAGAGATTTTTAGCTTGAGTGTGGAGTTGTGTCGCTCGACCAGGCCTGCAGATTGGGGGTGGAAGACTGCGTGAAATTTATGTTTTACACCCAACCCTTTTAGGATAAGTTGGATAACTTCAGCTATGAAGTGGGGGCCGTTGTCACTCCATAGAATCCGACAAAGGCCATATCGGGGGAAAAACTCTTTTAACAGGATTTTGGCAGTGGTCATGGCCGTGTTGTCGCGTGTGGGATAGGCCTCCACCCATTTGCTGAAGGCGCACACGACAACAAGGACGTACTTCAAACCCAGGCAACGTTCTAGCTGAATGTAGTCCATCTGTAGGACTTCAAAGGGATGGTCGGGGACCCCGAACCCACCCCGAGGGACAACAGTTCCTTTCCCTGGGTTGTGTTGCAAGCAGATTAAGCATTGCTGAACTAGGAGTCTAGCAGAGTTGGGAATCTTGTCGTTGTGCCAGACCCGGGTGATGAGTTCAATCATGGGGGCAGGTCCTATGTGTGCTGGGGAGTGTGCCATAGTCAGTATGGGGATCAAATAGGAATTGGGTAGCAGCCATTTGTTCGTGTCCTTTGTCAGCCAGCAGCCTTCATCATCTTTCAGTCCCACCCGTGCCCATTCAGTCAGTTCTTGGGGGGAGCAGGCCATCTGTATGTCCCTAATGTGTTCTCTAGCGTCCTTCCATTTCTCCGTCTGTGGCCTAGTCACGTACATGCGTGTGGTCGTCCTATTCTCGGCTGTGGTCCGAGCTGTGATGTCAGCTAGTGCGCTCCCTTGTCCAATGAGATCTGTTACTTTCTTGTGCGCCTGGCATTTGATCACGGCTAACCGCCTGGGGAGGAGGACTGCTTAGGTTAGGGCAGAGACTAGATCTCCATGAAGGATGGGTGTGCCATGTGAAGTCAGGAATCCCCTTTCTTTCCATAAGAGTCCAAAATGATGAACCACCCCGAAGGCATACTGGCTGTCAGTGTAAATGTTTGTAACTGTGCCTGCTGCTAGGATGCATGCTCGTGTGAGGGCAATCAGCTCTGCTGCTTGTGCAGACCGTTGAGTGATGCGGGCCGTCTCAACTACCGTCCGGGCTGTGGTGACTGCATAGGCAGCCGAGTTCGTGCCGTCAGGGAGCTTAATGCACGAGCCGTCTACCCATAGCTCGCCATCAGGGTCTGGGATAGCAGTGTCACGGAGGTCAGCTCTACTTCTAGTTTGCTCGTCCGTGAGGGTCACACAGTCATGCATAGGGGACACATTGGGGTCGTCATCAGGGAGAGGCAACAGAGTGGCAGGGTTCAAAGTGGTACATCGTTTCAGCGTGATGTGGGGTGCAAGCAGAGTCAATTCGTAACCAGTCAGTCATGCGCTAGTCAGGTGCTGAGTCTTGGTCTGGTTCAGGAGGATGTCGACAGCATGGGGAACCAGCACAGTGAGGAAATTCGAAAGTACGATCCCCTCACTTTGTCGGATAGAGATGGCAGCGGCAGCTACCGCTCGAAGGCAGGCGGGCAGAGCTCTGGCTACGGGGTCAAGAGTGGCAGAGAAATAGGCACAAGGATGATGTTTGGGACCCATGGGTTGCATTAGGACAGACAAAGCGCACCCCTCCCTTTCGTGGGTGAAGAGGGAGAAGGGCTTGGTGTAGTCGGGGGTTCCTAGGACAGGGGCTGAGCAAAGGGCATCTTGTAGTTCATGAAAGGAGGACTGGCATTCAGGGGTCCAAGGGAGTGGGAAGGGAACATCTTTCGCTAACAGAGAGAGTAGAGGTTTGATTATGAGACTAAAGTTTGACAACCACTGCCGACAGAAGGACGTGAGGCCTACTAAGGAGCGAACTTGTTTCTGAGTTTTGGGGACAGGGGTCTCTAGGATGGTCCGGATCCGATCGGGTGTGAGTTTCCTCTCGTCTTTGGATAGAAGGTGGCCTAAGTATGTCACCTGGGGTTGGCAGAACTGCAACTTCTTCTTGGAGACCTTGTGACCGTTCTCCGCGAGGAAGTGCAGGAGTTGGATGGTGACTGTGATGGCAAGTGGAGTAGTGTCGGCAGCCAGGAGAATGTCGTCGACATACTGGATTATTACCACTCCGTCCGGGAGCTGGACTGCGTCCAGCTGTCTCTTGAGAGCCTGGCTGTAGATGCTGGGGCTCTCAGTGTAGCCCTGGGGTGCTCTACAGAATCTATATGAACGGGCATTTAGGGTGAAGCCGAAGAGGTATCGGCTGTCTGGGTGGATGGGGATGGAAAAGAAAGCATTTTTGAGATCTATGACAGGGAAGACAGTGGCAGTGGAGGGAATCAAGGTCAAGATAGTGGTGATGTCGGAGACTACTGGGTACTGAGGTACGACTACTTTGTTCACCTCTCGGAGGTCAATGATGAAGCGATAAGCCTTCTCATCTCCCTCGCCTTGTTTCTTAACAATGGGTAGGATAGGGCTGTTACAGACGTTACTGACTACTTCCTCTACCACTCCTGCATCGACTAAGGACTGAATGATTTCTACCAATGCCTTCTCACCCTCGGGCAATATCCGATACTGTGGGAGCTTTGGGAGCATAGCGTCTGACCGTACAGTGATGTGCACAGGGTCTATCATCATGCGTCCTACGTCTGAGTCGGTCTTGGCCCAAAGGTACGAGGGTAAAGTGTCTAGTAGGGACAGGTCAGCGTCAGTGATGGAAAACATGCGTCAGGTGGGACAAGGCCTGAACAGATTCTGGTTATCGTATAGTATGACTCGTACTCCGTCTGGGGAACATCGAATGGTGGCTCGAAAGTGCTTCAGGAGGTCAAGACCCATAATGGCGTCGGGGGTGTTGGAGGATAGCAGGAAGGTCGTGTCTGTGACGTTGTTCTCTAAGTCAAAGGGAATCGGTGCAGATAAGGGATTAGTAGAGGGCGATCCATCAAAGCCTATTGATGTCACGTGTGAGCCAGACAAGGGTGCCCTTGGAATCAGTCGTTTGGATAACGCACTACGTGTTGCCCCAGTGTCCACCAAAAATGGGGACTTTGTACCCAGGACCTTAGCAGTGACATAAGGACCTTGCTGGTCAACACAAAGCTCGACTGGATCCTTCCCTTGTCCCTGGCTGTCCTATGCGAAGTCGTGGGCGTTTTCGCAATCGGACTGCTGATACTGGTTCTGTCGTGGGGGATCAAATGTGTTAGGTCGGCTTGATCTGTCATAGTTAGCGTCATTGGTGTGTCCCCGTCCCTGGTCCCTGTTCTTTTGTCCCTGTGTCCCATCCCTAGCCTCTCGGTTCTTGTTCGTTTCATGAAGGACCGGGCACTGCGACTTCCAGTGACCGTATCCCTTACAAAACGCGCATTGGTTTTCATCTAAGTCCCTTCGGCCTGCATATGGAATGGACGTTCGTTCCCTGGAGGGTGTATTCTTAGGGGCTGTCGACTGGTAGTTTCCTTTGGAGGGTTCCCTACCTATCGTCACCCCCTGCAGTTGAGCTATCATGACCCTCTCTTTCAACTCCTTCTTTTTACGTTCGGATGCCCTGTCGTTCTCATTCTTCTGATTCTCATAGTATTGGGCCATCTGGAGGATAGCCGCGGGTTTAGAGGCTGCCCAGCTGCTTTCGCTCGCCTGCAGCTTCTGAGAACCTCCTGCACCAGACCCTTCACAAAGTTCTGGACGAACAAGTGGTGTCCGGTTGCAGTGGTCATATCTTGGCCGCTGTAGTCGGAGAACACCGTTTCGAACCTAGAAAAGTATTCCGAAGCGTCTTCTTGTGGTTTCTGTCTACAGGCCGTCACTATTGACCAGTCTATTTTCTTCTCGGGAATCAGGGTCTTGAGTTTCCGGACGATCTTGTCCAGGAGTTCAAGAATAGCCGTTACGGGTTTCTGTCCGGCTCCTCGTTGCTTGTCGATCTCATCGAGTTGTCTCCAGGTATATCCGAACAGCTCAAGGTGGTCGACCTTGCGGATCTGCTTCAACACATCCGCTGGCAGACATAGCCCGAAGAACAAATCGATGTCCGCTAGGGTCATGATAGTGGAACCTAAGGCTGTACCTAGTTCAGTGTAGAAGGCAGTGGGGTTTTTCCGTAAATCAGGCAGAGATTTTCGGAACGTCAGAATATCCTGCCGATCCCGTGGTTGGTAGACCCAGTTGTACACTACCCTCCCTCTTGCATCCTGGTGGTTAACATCATCGTGTGTTCCCTGACCTCGTGGGGGAACCCAGTAGGGGGCAGCCTCTCTTATTGGCATCATGGTGCTAGGTTGTTCTATTCATGGTTCGGTCGCTACAGGTGTCGTAGGTTTAGCTTCCAACTCTGATTCAGTGAGGTGGCGGAAAACCTCAAGCGTACGCGCAAGGAGTTCCGTCACGTCACACTCGCCCTCATCCTCGATATCGACCTTTCTATACAGAGTCGTTAGGCTCTCGGGACCTTTGTCTGGATATCGGTCCTCATAAGCATTTAGGACATGATAACACCTTCGTACGACAAAGTGTTGTCTGCGGCTTCCTGCATATGAGTTGGGCATATCCATGATGTGTTCCTCACTCTCCTTTCGTTCTATTAGTGTCCTGACTACTTTGTCAATCCCTGCTCGCTTATCTCTGCTCAACCTGTTCGTTCTCGTGAGATCTGTCTTTCGGGCCTCATGGTCATCTAACATTGCTGCTTTTTTTGTATCTGGTACAAGGGGTTCGGCCGGTGCAGAGGCCATGGGGGCCGAGGCCCTGGTGCTACTCTCGCCTGTGTTGGGGGCAGCGAGTGTTGCGCTAAAGGTTGGGAAGGGGCATATGGAGGGGGCATGTAGATGATAGAAGGACCTAATAAGAGATCATCGTTGGCTCGCTGTTTCGAGGGTAATTCAGGGTAGAGCGCAGAGGGTGTTCTAACAGGACACTGACTCGATGTTTCGGTTTCTCGTTTCCGCTTAGCTTCCTCTCTCTCCTTTATTTCTTCCTCTAGTTTCTTTGCGCCTAGGTGGGCTGCTTTACGTAGCTCCTTGTCTATCCTAGCTTCCTCTTTCTTTTTTCGCTGTACTGCTTCTTTGCGCCACAGGCCAACGCTGTCTAGCATGGTCGGTGTCGTTCTACGAGTTTTTAGAACTTCATCTAGTGCATCTAGTTTGCTTTCTTCAAAGGATCCTATCAGTGGCCACTGACTCTGGGGTTCCTTCTTCGTATACCTGTGCCATAATTTTCTATATGCTATAGCGACTAATCCATGCTTTGTGAACATGTCCTTGTTAGGGGTGCCTTCCAGTGGGACTGGATGATCCACCTCTAATAAGCGGTCCGGGCTGAACCAGCTACCACTCAGTGGGGAGAAGATAGGCATGACAGATTACAAAGGGGGACAAAGGTCCGCACTACCTATCCTTCACTACCTGCAAAGACTAGACAGAATATTGCTATTCTACGTTGTTTGCAAACAGTGAATGCTTCAAGAGAACTAGATCCAAATAAAAATCAGTGGAGAGAAGATAGGCACGGCAGATTACAAAGGGGGACAAAGGTCCGCGTTACCTATCCTTCACTATCTGCAAAGGGAGAGAGACTATTTCTATCCCTCACCGTTTGCAGACAGGAAATGCCTCAAAAAGGAACTATTCTGACAATCAAGGAAAAGGGAGCTACCCTGACAATCAATCAATCAAACAAACAGTGGGGAGAAAAGATAGGCACGACAGATTACAAAGGGGGACAAAAGTCTGCGTTACCCACCCTTCACTGTCCACAAAGGAAGATAGAGTATTTGTACTCTTCCTCGTTTGTAAGCAGCGAATGTCTCAAAGAACCATCATCGTTTCGCAATTTGTCGTTTTTACACGACCTTACCCGGACCGCATGGGCTGTTTCTCGTCTTCCGCGTCCAGCGCCCGATCGTCCTCCAATCTCCGATATTGCAGCGGCACTCCTGATGGTTCCCAGTCAGGACCGTAGATCACTCGAGAGAGGTGAGTTCGGAATCAGTGAAGTTCGGATGATCGGCTGTCAGACGAGGGTCTATCGGACAGGAGCTCTCCCGATCGTTGCAGTCGTTCACTCTGTCGTCAGGAAGCAGGAAGGCAATCGACGAACGAAATAACCTTAAGTATTGCCCGGCGATGTCGCCTCTAATCCCACAAAATATGAATCAATGAAGAGGCAGGCGCTGGAGACCGGAAGGCAGGAAACAAAGGTTTATTCTCTCCGGAGGAGAACACATCAGATCAGACCAACAGGGAATCTTCTCGAGGTGCTCTAACTGCATCTCTGAGGCCTGGCCTCTTATACACGCATTTATGACAGGAAGACATTCTTTATTGCAATAAAGGCACTTTGAAGTACGACAGACATTCCCGGAATCTTCCGCTTCAGGTTCGGTCCCACACACCCTTGCAGTGAGAATCCCCTCCCCAATCACAATACAGGATTGTTATCAGATGGTAGGAACAGCAGGACATTCTGCCGATTCCCGGAATGCGTGTGGTGTGACGGACCTCATGGGGTGGGGGCCTTGATCTACTGTAACTCCTTTGAAGAGGGGTGATTCTTTACAGTTGGGGCCATAAACTGCATCCGCAGGGCTAGGTGATAGCCTGGGACCGGCCTGAACAATTGGACACGGAGGAAGAGGAGTGTCAGAGGGTGCGGTAGTGAATAGGATGAAAGGGAGGTGTCGGGCAGGCACGGGGTGTGATTCTCAGGGAAGAGCAGCGCAGATGGAGGGGGTTTATGGCCCATGCATGAGAGAGAGAGCGGGGGGGACCAGCGCGTGGGGGAGATGCTTGCGAGGGTGGGGAGCCGCGCTGGGGATCGGCGGCGTGTAGAGAGTGGGTCTGATCATGGCATTTAAAATGGCTGCCGTGCACGACAAAAGTGTGGCACTGGGAAAAAGGCAAGGTGGCGCAGACAATGTTTATCAATACGAATTAATTTTCCACAGGGAGCCCTCTGAGAAAAGATATAACCTCAGAAATAGGGATAATTTTAAAAAACCTGATAGATATCAAGATGTTGATACACATCCCTCTCGATCTTTTCAGACTTCCTCACAGAAATTGGAAAGAAGATGATGGTCAGAACACAGAGAAGAGCACGTCAAGTCCAAAGACAAAGAACCTGCTCATCAAAGTAAGAAATCACAATTTCCCTGAAAGAAGGTAGCAAGTATTAAAATTAAACATGCCGAGAATTCTGAGGACACAACTGAAAAACGGAGAGTGGGCCCAGACAATGCTAGACAGCGCAGCCGAAGTGAGCATAGCTCGCAAGATCCTGATGAATCTTCTGGGGACAGTGGACACAAATGAATACATTCAGGTGGAAACTGCAGACACACGAGTTAGTGTGCCCCATAAACTGTATGAAATAACATTACGTATAGAGGGAGATAAAACTAGGAAAATAAAAGGTCTCTTTTGGGAAAAACTTTCTAAAGGCTATGCCATCCTGTTAGCTGAAAAAGACTGGCCACCAGAGTTTGTCATGGAGTGCACTCATGGCGAAGAAATGATTATGCCTGCCTTCTCAAAATCATATTCTGATTCATAAAAAATACACATTGGCAAGAAAATGGGCAGTGGCCCAAGCTCCTGCTTTATACAAAAATCGTGTAGGATAGGATGAGGACTCTCCTCACCACAAAAACCAGTTAAAAAATCATCCCACTGCACAAAGGCAGTACCCAGTCAAACAAGAAGCTAAAAAGCAAGTCAGGGAGATCTTAGATCTACTTGAATATCAAGGGGTGATTGAAACATGCACCTCTCAAATGAACAATCCTTTGTTTCCTGTCTCCAAGCCAGGCAATTCATATGGTCTAGTTTTGGACTACAGACATCTTAACTCCTGTTGTAAAACATTTGCAGTACAAAACTCACATAGTGCAGCACTATTGAATAACATTGTGCGCAAAAATTATAAAACAACATTAGACATCTCTAATGGATTCTTCTGTCAAAACATTGCACCTGAAAGGAGGTATTTGACCGCTTTCTCAATAATGGGATCGCAAAAACAATTTTGCCGACTCCCACAGGGATTCAAGAATAGCCCAGGATTATTCTCAGCAAGGGTAACAGAGTTACTACAAATATATGACGATGAGGCATTATCATATGTCGATGACATCTATCTTACAGATGATGACCTGGAGACTCACTTAAAAAGAGTGAACACCATAATTCTTGGGTTCGCATCAGAGGGTTACAAATTCAACTTTAAAAAGTCAAGAATTGCCCATCAAACAGTCCTATTTTTAGGATATGAATAATCAAGTGAAGGCAAAAGCCTGGCAGACAATTTCTTAGAGAAATGTGCTGTACTCCAAGCACCTAAAACAAAGAAGAATTTACAATCAATACTAGGTTTCCTGAATTTCGGAAGAACATACATTCTAAATTATGCAGAGAGGGTTAAACCTCTCTATGAATTAATAAGACCTGATTTTGAACCAATCAATTGGACTTAAAACACAGAGAGATTTTGAGATCATTGCAAACAGACATGTTAACTAAAACAGAATTACAAACTCGCGAAAGCATACGCAATCTTGTAATCCGAGTCATCCCAGGAAGATGCGGATTCACATACCTGACCTTTAATGAGGGAGAAACAGTACCTATAGCTTACAAATCACATTTGTACACTCAAGCTGAAATGAAATTCAGCTCTACAGAAAAGATTCTGACAGCGGTTCAAACTGCTGTAGCAAAAGAAAGAGCCCTAGCTGAAGGCAAGAGAATATCTGTTTTTACAGCGGAATCAGCCCTTGAAGCATTAACAAGTCCACGCAATCTGAATACAGTGGCATTAGATCCAAAATGGATACAATGGGAAAATTATTTTGCTACAGAAGACGTGAAATACTATTTTGACCCGAAACTGAAAAAATGAGATGATCTAGAGTATGAAAAAGAATTTCCTCTGCCAATCGAAATTCTGCCTCTGGAACAATATACCTGCGTAATCTATATGGACAGATTCGCACAACACTATGATGTAGATAAAAAACCCTACAATGCAGCATGCACAATTGTTAAAGGTCACTGGCGCTCTGGTAAATTCAAACCGATGATTACCAAAACTGAATCACTCAGAAACTGTTCAGCTCAGCGAGCTGAAATAATATCTTTAAAGATGGCGCTTGAAAATGCCGATCACAAATTCCCCTCACTAATAGTGTGTGATTTGTATTTTTGCGTCAAGTCATACAACAGTGACATGCAGACATGGAGTGAAAACGGTTACAAAGATGACACAGGTGCCACAATAAAGCATAAATTGCTTTGGGAACAAGTAGTTCTTTTGCAGAAAGATCTACAAAAGATTCACGTGATACACGCACTGAGTCATTAACGTGATGGCGTTCACGTTGCAGTGAATTCATTGGCTAACACAGCCACAGCGGCAGCGGTTCAACTGGCTTCCGTAGCTACAAAAAAGCGTTCAGAAAAACACATAGATGGAGAAACCATGCTGGCGGTAAAAGCGTCATTAAAAGGCGATTTTGCAGCATTACCTCTCAACTATCCACTAAGTAATACATACATAATTGATGCAAACTTCGTTCCGTTTGCCCGAATCCCTGGAGTGGGGGGATAGAGTAATTCCAAACATGAACCGGAGAGTCTTCTTACTTGAAGACGCACACATGGGATTGGGTCTGAGGCACCAAGAGATATTGAAATCTCTGATAGAATTACAATCACAATACTGGTGGCCGGGAATAAGCGTAGACATTTACAGTTTTGCAAAAAATTGTGAGGACTGCAACAGAGATCGAAGTTGTGAACCGGACCAGGCAACAGCCCAGATACCACTATTAGAGAGCATCAGGCTATCTATAGCGCAGAAATCCAGCCGGAAAAATGCGTCCCAGTAATTATTAAGACTTGATTCACTTAAAAATGTAGACACCAGCGCTCGGCTGACGCCTGAACTGTTATTAAAGATTTGCGAGTCTTTATCGGCACATACGCAATTGGCATGCTACATTCTGATCAGTAGCATTCCACAGCGGTTTAATTTTACAACCGGCACGGAACTCCAATAACGGTAAGGAGCTCACCGTAGAGATGCAGAAGTCATTTTCCCTAATTCTTCAATAAATGCCAGATGGCAAGCGCTAACATACGCTTTCCACTTCAATTGTTTTTGCAGATTTAAAAAACGACATTACACCTAAAGAACCAGACCCTCGGTATACTCTTCCCTGACAACTAACGTTTACAGTTCCAGTAGGCACATACACAGACACCGATGAATCATAACATGACGCGTGTGTATGCCTAAATGCAGTGCACTTATTGTCCGTTTTTCCAACTTGTTTCAGCACACCCCCCCAAACCACTTGCATTTTGGAATACGTTTGAATGTTGGAGCCATGACCCAACGTTAGAGGTAGGCTGTTGGTGGTTAGGTTGCGAACTAGGTGTTGATCTCTTGGAATAGTATAGTCATGATTGTTTTCCTTTTCCTTGTAGTTATTGTTTGGTCCTGAGGAGAACCCTACCAGTCACAGGGCTCGAAATGCGTCGACTGACCAGGTCCCGGGTCATTTCCCTGATTTGTCTGAAAATTCTTGGGGAACACATAGAAAGACTTTTTTGCTTTCATTATAATTATTACAATCAAGTGTCAAATAGGTCAAAGAACGGACTATTCATTTGTTGAACAAAAAAGTTTATTTTGACACTGGGACCAGTTTGTATGTGTTGCATGTGTTGGATGAATGGACGGCCAAGAATGTGTTGTATGTAAGTTGAGAATTCATTGTACATACCCTATTGTGTGTTTATTTGTATTCCTTGTTTGTATATAACATGTACATAGAATGTTTTGTATTCCCATGCACTAAAACAAAATGATGCAGAACTAAAAAGGTAACAAGAGAAAAAATAAAAAGTTGCAATTCATAAAGCAAGTGTTCATGCCATTGTCTTGTACACTACATATTCCAATAGTTTGTGAAAATAAGTTTCTCAGCACTGGCAAGTGTGTTGTTCGTTATACATTCTGATCAGGGTCCTGCGTTTAGCTCTCGAGCTTACAAAGAGGCCATGAACAGCATGGGCATTGCATTGCGGTATTCTTCTCCATTCCATCCTGAGGGAAATGCGGTAGTGGAAAGAAAAAACTGGGACATAAAGCAATCTATAACGGCGAGGGTATTAGGTTCAGGTGTTGGGTGGGTCAAACATTTAACAAGTGTCTAACGTAGTCTTAATAATCTGCCAAGAAATTCTCTAAAAGGTCTCACTCCATACGAACTATTGTTCGGAACTAGAATGCTCATTCAGGACCTTGATAGTCACACTTCAGTGGTAGAAGAAAATCCTTTGATATCAAAGACTGTTTGGCTGTTTTACAGGATTTAAATGAAATAAGAAAAAACCTGAGTAACATAGAGTTGAAACAACAGCCGACAGCCACTGAAGAAAAACCACCTGTCCCAGCAAGACCTGTTTGGATTCCAAAGATTGGGGATCTGGTCAGAGAGAAGATCGCGGTAAAGAAGGAATTTGGGCCTTCTTACAGAAAAGCAGTACCTGTCTTAGTTGTCAACGGAACAAGATCAGTTGTACTACCGCCCCTTGCTGGTAAAAGGGAGAACAGAGTTGTATCCATCGACCTGGTAAAACCGCAATCATGTGGCCAATAATAAGTAGTAGGCCCAGTGGACTCCCAAGAAATAGCAGAGTACCAAAATTTGCTCAATCCAAGAGGCTCATACTGAGAGACTAATCACATTTGAGAAACCAGCAGTGAATAACAAAGGACTATGCAATAATGCCATGGAACTAGTGCCTCTTGAAACCCAAATTGCAACAGTTCGTCAAGAAACACCAGTCTACAATGATGTAGCCTCTGAATACGCTGATGAAACAAATAAAAATGCAAAAGCAAGTAAAAATCCGGAAATAATTCCAAAAATTGACAGAACTGCATCTGGCTACTTCATCAACTTCGACGACTTTTCTGAAGATCCAAGCGAACATGAAGAAACGCCTGCAACAAAAACTTTCAAAGACAAAGTAATTGAACTTTCACACCAACTAAAAGAAACATATCTGATTTCACCATGGATTTTGTTAGGGGTACTTACTCTCCTGCTTTGGCTCATCTTGGTTCTATGTTTGGTAAAATTCATAGATGGAAAGTATAGTACAATGGACACCGCAAGTCAGAACATCAACTTGGTCCTAAAGCCTCACAAATCCTCCCACATCGTGAAAAGAGAACTGTCATCAGTAAACATCTCTGCAAATCCAATACCCGGTGGGGTAGCATGGGACAGAACTGATTATGACATTTTTGGCCCGGTAGAACTCTTGAAATATCCACACCAGTTGAAGGTTTCATTAAGTGACTTTGTGACACCAAGTACCTTCTCTGATGATTGGGACTTTGAAAACATTAATAATATGATGTCAGATTTAGTAATGTCAGCCAAATTTACAGAACATGATTACTTACAGGGTTCATCGAATTATGAAGAGTTATACTGGTATAATCATTATGGTGATCACTATTTGCATAAAACTGCTCAGCCTAGAAATGTTTTATCTTATAACCAATGGGAACACTGTCCAACTCCACCAAAAGGCAGTTCGAAAAGATTTTATGAGAAATGACAGTACTTCTCAGGGTTTAACAACAGTGATCCAGAAGCATTCTATTTTAAAATGTTAAGCAGGACAGGAATGAAAACAATGTTGACAAATACTAAATTGATTTATTCTGAAAAATATTATGACAAAATGTCTACATTTGGTTTCGAATTTTGGAAAAACACCATTGAAACAAAAACGATCTGGGGTTCCAAAGATTTGCAAGTACAAGGCCTAGAAGCATTATTTAGGGCCTGCATGATCCCAGAACAAATGATATTCTTAAATGACACAATTCAACAAACTACTTGTCTTGGCCTAGCTAAGATAAAAGACTTAAATACACCGTCTATTCCGAAACCCATGACTGATAGTGACAGCACTGCAGATGTGGAGATAGACGTATCCCATATTTTACACCAAAACAGAACTCATCCTGATTGGAAAAAGTGGTTGATCTGGCCAACAGACACAAATAACTGTCAAGATAGATTCCTGAACAAAACACAGGGGTTCAAAAAGACCAGACCAGACCCAAGATACTCCCAAAGACAACATCCACGGATAGTTACAACATACAGTGTAGGGAAGCTATGCCTAGAGTGGCTAGAGAAATCCACACTGGCTGAAATTAAGCAACATTTGACTTTACTTAAAGACGTTGCAGACTTGCATGATTTCATATTGGGACCACGCAAACAGCGTCAAAACGTTCCATAGCGGCCGGTATATATGCTGCATACAACGAAGCTTGGAAAGTAATGCAAATTGAAACTGCAGACAAAATACGAGAAATTGATTGTATACATTTGGAAAAATCACTTTCTGTTGTGGACAATGGGTTAACGACTCTGTCTTCCAGAATATATTCATTGGACAGTATTGTATCATCTGCCTTTGATATAATAGAGCAAGACTTGCTAATGTTACAACATGGCCAGTCTCAATTACATTCTATTGTACAGCTTGGTTGGACGTTGCAAAATCTGCATTCAGGGTATGTACCATGGCGTTTAATCAACACAACGTCATTATTCGGTATCTTTAACCTTGCTGATAAACAAATCAGTTTGACACAAAAAGGAGCAGATTATACGATTCTGAGCATTGAAAAACTTGAGAGATTACCATTGACAATGTCAGAGAGACCTGTCATTGAATGGATAATACACTGAACAATTACAATTCCAATAACAACTTTCCAGTTTAAATATTACCAAGAATATATACCAGCAGGCCAGTATGAAAGGTTGGGTAAAGGATACATCAAATCAACCTGGAATTTACCTTACACACACAGATGTTATAGTGAAGGAAAAAAGGAGGTATTCCTTAGTGGTAACAATTGTAAAAAATCACTAAGCGGTACACTGCTGTGTCAAGGTATTAATTTGCATGGTGCGTGCGAAGGGTCTTTAAATAACATTTCATGTCACCTGCATGGCACGACTGCAAAACAGATAGAGCCATTTTTCAGAGCACTTTCTAACGGCAGTTACATTTTAATAAGTGACCACAGCTGTTGTGGCATGCTGCCAGGAAAAGCCTATCTGACAACTGTAACTTCCAGGGCCGTTTGCTGTATGCAAGTATTGTATCCACACAGCAATCCAGATATGGGGGCTGCGTTATGGCCTTCCTTGAATATCTCTTCTATTCGAATTGATACTTTAAGCAGAATGAAGTCTATTCTTTTACAGACAACTGTGCCTTTAACGTCATCCAAAGAAACGTATGTTTTGCAAATGGCAAGGACATCGGCAGCGATACATTCCCTTTTATCAACAAATTGCCCCGTGCATTTCGTAGAAATTTTGAGTCAAATTTTAAACATGTCTGATACCAGTGGCATCGCACATGTATTTAAGACAATTTTTTGGGGACTGTTAGCACCCTTTGAAACAGTTCTAGGCACCTTCCCAAATTTTGTCCATTCTGTTTTTGGCAGCCTACCCTTGATCTTGGGACTCGTGGCAGGAATTTAATTTTTTCTCCTTCTGCACCGATATGGCAAGCCAATCCACAGACAAGACTCCAGCAACGATGGAAGAAACGATCCTAGCAATACGATACCGAGACCGTATCACTAAGGTCCTCGGATTGGCCCGGCTACGAGATCTGAGTGCAACCTGGTTTCTTTCATTCAGACCGATCTGGCAGGATTGCATCTTACCTGTGCTTCGATGTCTGCTATGCGGAGAAGAATGCGTGTTGGATGTCTGTCTTACACTATCATCAGCAAGACCAATGGATATCGATACTTTGCTAGGTCCTGTAACGACTCATGCATCGTGTTGTCCTCAGCGGCTACCCATTCTGATGACGGCATTCGTTGAGACTTCACCACTACAAGTAAGTGGCAGTGAGGTACGAGAAGAAAGCAGCACCAAACAGGTACAACCTTCTGTGAG
Organism: Lissotriton vulgaris; assembly: GCF_964263255.1. NCBI lineage: Eukaryota > Metazoa > Chordata > Amphibia > Caudata > Salamandridae > Lissotriton > Lissotriton vulgaris. Next base: position 79,344,771 of record NC_141699.1, read on the forward strand.
CATTGCTGATCCTAACATCGATAATAGCCATCACGCAGAAAACTGCGCAGTTGCGGTATTTTCGAACTTGGTCGAACTTTCACCTGATGTGGTAGACCAATTCTTTGCGAGTCTGTCTGAAATGATGTTCTCCCCTGAGCAACGAGAATGAAAAACTTTTTTAATAAGCACACAGCGTTCCTTAAACTCTGAATTCAGCCTTCATTTTTTGATAAACAAAGCAACCGAAATTATTTGGAACTATTTTTTCCCCTGAAAGCGAAATTATTTTGTCCATTTTCCAAAATAGTTATATTTCCTTTTTGGCACATGGTACTCTGCTTAAAGTAGAACTATTCTTAGAGAACAGAGCTTCTATTTTTAAGATACTAGAGACAATATTTTACCTCAGCCTCTAGCACATATATTTTGTATAAATATGTGATGGAATGGTCTCGACCTTCTTTTCTGTATTCAGAGCCATTTCATGTGTAATTTTCGCAATTCATTCAGCTGATACATATATGCATTTAACTGAATGATGACACTGCTTGAAAACCGCACAGTACCGACACTAATTTTCGTGTATTTACCATATACCATTTCAACTACGAAATATTGTATTTTGGGGTGGGTTGGAAAAGACACATGCATCGTTATATGTTTACTATTGCTTAGTTTTTTAGTAATGATGGACATTATTCTGTGGAGTGGGTGTTATGTTTATATCTAGGACCCTAATTTGATATTCTCGATTCATGCCCTTATGAGGTTATAATCAATAATATGCTGATAAAGGCATAAGAATCAGATCAATATTCAGTAATAGCCCATGCAGTCCAAAGCAAAGCGCGGCTACTCCCATCGACTCCTAGAAAGCACAACACGTTCTTTAAACAAACCAAGCCTCCAGCAGCCCAGGAAATCCCCCCTGCTTTTGTTTTGATTTGAGCAAGAACTCCTGGAGTCCAGAAAGAACTGTTAGTTCTTAGTGACATCTTATGTCCAACCTTACGTCAAACCCGGAATCTTTCAGGTATAAATATACTAATGGTTGCCTTAAGCAAACACACGGTGGTTTGGAGCAGATTGGCCATCTACTTGCCCGAGAGCCCAGCTGATGCGAGAGCCCACGGAAGCCGCCCCTCCCGTTTGACGCACTGAGAGAGACACTGTCTTTTTCTCCAGCCGAGAAAATCCAGCTCCGGTGTTTCCAGCCTACTCTTGCGGGTGGCTGGAATATCGAGTCCTGAGGAAAGAGACACCAGACCTCCCACATTCTATTACCAAGGTACGGAGCTGACTAAACCCTTAAGAGAATTCTTGATGCAGATTCTTGGCAAAACTATCTTAACCAACTTAACTTAAACTGCTACTTACTTACTCCTTCCCAAGTATTAGGCTTAGGTCAGGTACACCGGGGTAGGCGTAGTTAGAAGCACCAGTTGAGTATGTAGGTCAATGTTTTTATGTATGTATATATTTTATCCATTTTAAAGTACCATATGGCTAAGAAACCATGTCAATGCTTTTACAGTATTATTTCGTAATACTACTTTTACTGTATGCACTTTACTTTATGATAAGTATTGCAATTGTGGCAATTCATTTCTCTTGCATGAGAAAGAAGACTCCTCAATAAATAACACCTTTTATTGAAAACGCCCGTCTCTCTATTTCTCTGCACTCTGATGAAACTAAGTATGCACGATTGACTGAGTGAAATAGCTGCCTATTGTTTTCACATGACTCTAGAGATACACTCTTATTCTGAGGGAGCAAAGTTGTCATGTTTATGTGGTTGTCAGAAACTGAATCCCTTCTTGTCTGAGTCAGGGAAGTTCACCCCTCCCTATTCATTCAAGAAAGTTTCTAGTGACCTCTGAGCTAGCTGGCGCAAACCTGAATTAAGTTTAACATAGTCAGTAGAGACCTAGATGACCTCAGTCCTATGTCTACACTGCTGTTTATGTTATTCCAATGCACAGAGCCTATTGGGAAAATAGGAACTACACTACAATACTCTTTCAAATTCTCTGCAAAAAGAAGCCCAGTCCGAAAGAAGAGAACCATCATATTTGACCAAAGGTACAGCCCAATTAGCCGCATCTCCTGTCATATATGAGATGGCAAAGGCAACCCTAGAATGATTGGTGGGGAGTGACGCTGGTTTACACAAAAAGCGTAACATAATTGCATTAAAAACGTTTGTATCTTTAGGGGGTCTCCTGAAAACCTCTCAGGACTAGCCAGTGGAATAGGAGGAGGCACTTTCACTTGTATTTGGGATGTTAACTGTTATCCATAGAACGGATTCCTAGCTTGTCGATCCACCCTTTCTCTAAGGGCAGCAGTTTCTACTTTAGATGCAGCCAATTCCTGTTGCACTAACACTAGCGCTTGTAAAACATCATGTAAGGACGCCTTGTTTTTGACTCGCCCGAATCGGAAGGAGTGATATGTCGTGGGCGCGTAATTCTGTAAGATCCACGTATACTCCTTAGGTTCTGGATGATGCACAAAGTGGTCCACCCCCGACATCCCCAACTTTGGATAATGTAACACAGAGTAATGAGGCTATCAGGTGAGGGAAAGGGATTAGGGAAGGAACAGTGGGAATGAGGATACCTGTAACAAAAGAATACAGGGTTAATACAAATCCTAGATCTCTCTGCTACGCTCATGTGATCTCACTACGACTGTCTATTACCTGTGGACTTGATAGGGAAGATGTCTATATTCCTGGATATCAACATAGAGCCAAGAGAGATACTTCTCTGCAATACTATTGCTGTATACCTACAACAGGAAGGCATGAAATGGATTAAACCCCAATCATACCTGTTGACAATTAAAACTCCAACACTCATACTCATACATACCCAAGGAAAGTATATTCATGCTCAGAAGAAACAAAAATAAAGTAGTCCAAGGATGCTCCCCCAATACTGTTCTTTGATATCATGAAAAAGGAAAACGATCAAAAACAAGTAATCCGGAAGACCTGGTAAAAACTAAACTACAACCTAAGGGACTCTCTCATTTATTCTCAGTGGAACGAGCCCACAGGGTGCCTGGAGGCAGGCCTAAGCCGGGGGCACCCCCAAGACCAGTACTCGCCAGGCTTTTTAACATCAGAGACAGAGACGCAATTTTGCAATCTGCAAGGGTCTCTCCTCCCATCCGAATATTGAATTCCACTGTCAACATCTTCCCTGATTACCCTGCAGCTGTATCCAGACGCAGGCGAAGTTTCTTTGAAATAAAAAAATTGCTTCGAGAGCAGGAGCTGCCTTACTCTATGCTCTTCCCTTCAAAACTCAGAGTGGTAGCTGGTGGCCGGACATGGTTCTTTGAAACGCCGGAGGCGGCGCATGACTGGCTGGAGGGATGGCGTCTGGTGAGCCATACCGGGGGAATGGATCTCGCCACCGCAGGGATGGTGAGGATGATCCAGGGAAGCAGAGTTCCAGAAGCCAGGGGTCAGATCAGGTGATACCGCTGGAGGAGGAATAGGCCAAACAGTGGTACCGGCGTTCCCCGACGCACTGAGCGGCTACATGGACTATTGTGATTGAGCCGTCTTGAGGTTTTGGACTGAGGCAAGCCTTGGAGATTAAGAAGGGCTGGTGCCTTGCTGAACTCGTTACCCCCGACAAGCAAGTATCGTAGTTATGGGTGGTAAGAAGCAATCTGCTAAGTTGGGGTGGCGGGCAGTTGTAGGCTTGCTAGGCAGGGAAGCAGGGAGGGCGGGTGGGTGCCTGGGTAGGGGAGTAACTGTTTTGTTTAATTTTTTTGAATTGGTTGAGAGTAATGTTGTTGGGGCATCAAACTGTTTCAATAGTGGATCCTTGCGGGACAAGTGTAACTTTGAATGTTTGACACCTTTTATTATCTTTGATGGCCGCCACGAGAGCTTAAGCATCCCCAGACAGCCTTAACTCTACTGACCTGGAATGTCCGAGGGTTGGGAGACAAAGTGAAGTGAGGCTTGGTGCTGCAATATTTAAAGCGTTGTGGCCCTGCGGTGGTTCTACTGCAAGCAACACATCTAGTGGGCTCCGCTGTCAAAGCTATGGATAGATGGGGGTATAAAATGGTGGCACATTTGGAATTTTCCTCAGGTTCTAGAGGCACGGGGATACTTATTAGAAAGAATTTCCCACTGGTGATACAACAGAAACGAGTTGATGACCACAGACCAAGGCCGTTTTGCGGCATTGACATGTCAATGGGAAGGGCGGTTGTTTAATTTTGTCTCTGTTTACATCCCACCTGCCCTTCACACACAGGCCCATTGCGCTCTCACAGCGTTCTTGCTGACACTACCTACTGCGACACTGTTGATAGAGGGTGATTTCAATGATATACTTGATGGCACAGTAGACAGATATCCTATTATATTGGAGGTACAGAGTGGGTGACATCTCCTTGGTCTTATAGACGCCCTAGGACTCACGGATAGCTGGAGATACAAACACCCCGACGAAAGACAATACACTTTCTACTCCGGGGTCCATAATTGTCTCACACGTATTGATTATTTTCTGGTATCCGCAGACAGCTTGCAGGGAATAGAGGAGGTGATTATTCATCCTAGGGGCATATCAGACCACTCCCCACTACTGCTAAAATATACACATCACCAGTCTCATAGAAGACGTATTTTCCCGGTTCATGCCGGTTTTCTACAGGTGACACCTCTTATGAAAAGCCTCACAACACTACCAGACAATTTTTCCAAGAAAATGCTGGCTCGGTGGACACCCCCAGTAAGCTCTGGGAGGCCTATAAAGTAGTCCTGCGTGGGCAAGCAATGGCTTCAATTACAGGTCACAAGCGAGCGCAGCGAGCTGATTTGGATAGACTTGAAGTAGATCTAGCAACTGAAATAACAGAACAGGCGGCACACCCGTCACCGAGGGCCGTCCGCGAGGTTCAACCTAAACAAACTGCGTTTGTAGCGTACCAGAGGGAAATGGCGAAAGGCAAACTCCAAACAACTCGGCATTGAGTATACGAGATGGGAGACAAAGTGGGCAAGATGCTAGCCTCGCTAGATAAAAAAGAAAGAGCGAGCAGAGTCATTGCAAAACTGGTGTCTCCCACAGGCTCCATGATCTCTGATCCTAATAGTATAGTTGACATCCTGGCCGATCATTATTTAAAAATATATGCTCCCCGGGCGTCATATATGGCTGAGGAAGCGTACAACTATATTAAGGATCTGGCGATCCCTCAACTTTCCCCTGAAGCAGCACTCCTGCTAAAGGCAGACATCACCACTGAGGAAATACAGACGGCAACCTTTTCACTTGCATCTGGTAAAACAATGGGACCCAATGAACTCCCAGTGCAACTGTATAAAAAAACAGTGTAAACAACGGCTCCCTTCTTATTGAATATGTTTTGCGATAGACTTAAAGCAGGGGAGTTACCGAGGGATCAGCGGCTTTCCACCATTGTCGCACTTCATATGCCTGGCAGGCCAGAGACGGACTGCGCTTCCTACCGCCCAATCTCCCTAATAAACGCGGAACCCAGGATCCTAGCCAAACTGCTGGTGTTGCGGTTGACTCCCCACCTCTCCACCTTGGTGAATCTGGACCAGTCTGGATTCATGCCACATCGTAGCACGGCACTCAACTTGCATCTGCTCTACGCGGTCCTGGCGCACACAGCATATATCCAGGAGCCAGCAGTCGTCCTCTCTCTGGATGCTACTATGGCGTTCGATACAGTGGAAAGGCCTTATTTGCTCGCAGTGCTCCAGCACATGGGATTCGGTCCTAAATTCTGCACCTGGATCCGTATGCTTTACAATAAACCCTAGGCGCACGTGGCTGCCAATGGGCATATCTCACGAGACTTCCCACTTGGCCGAGGAACGAGGCAGGGATGTCCGTTGTGCCCGTTACTTTTGCGCTGATTTTGGAACCGATAGCGGTCTGGATTAGATGGGAGCCCTCTACAAAAGGACTCCGCTGGACCGACGTGTGGGAGGACCGCATATCCCTATATGCGGATGATATCCTGTTATACCTCACTTCCCCAAAAAATCTATTTTGGAATTGCTGAACGTATGTGAGAAGTTCGGTAGAGTATCGAGTTATAGGATTAATTGGTCCAAGTCCATCCTCTATGTCCTGGCTGGCCCCCAACCTGTCCTGCCCGTGAGTTGCCCCCTGTGAACTACTGCAAATGCGTTCAAATACCTGGGTATACAAATTACGCCGGACCCAGATGAATTTCATGCTCTAAATCTAAGGCCCCACCTGGAGCGGTTTAAACGGTACCTAAGGTATGGTAAACTCTCCCTCTTACGCTTTTGGACAAAGCGGCACTATATAAAATAATGGCACTTCTGCGCTTCCTGTATGTACTTGAAAATACGCTGTTTCTGGTCCCGGCCTCATACTTCAAAGCTATAGCCGCGGCAGTTTCCAATCTATTGTGGGGTGGGACACCAGCGCGCATCGCACAAGATAAGTTAATGAGAAGCTGGTATGATGGGGGTATAGCGCTTCCAAATATTGAGCTATATTATTGGGCAGCCCATCTTAAGCAGATAAATTATTGGCTGCACACCCGCAGACCGAGCTGGCATACCTTGCTGACAGACAGTGCTTGGACTGTAAAGGTGTGATGAGAAATCTATATAGCCGTCGCATTCCAGTAGACCAAATTGGCCCTACGCAACACTCTGTTCAGCTTTGGTACAAAGCGAAAAGGCGTCCTAGATGCTCTGGGAGTATCACGCAAATGACACCGCTGTGGGACTCATACAGGTTGGGAACAATAATTGGTCCTCGAGCAGCAAAATACAGTGAAATAGAAAAGTATATATTTTCAGAATCTCAGTCCAAAGAAGTCCTCCAGATAAAGCCTTTACACAAAATGTTCTTTATTTTCTTTGTGCAGATCAATCATATCACAAATTCTACAGGATGATCCATTCGGCTTGATATCATCCAGTGTAGCCAAACAGCCAACACGTGTTTCGTCCTGGGCGAAGGGCACCCAATGACTTCCTCAGGGCTACAATCACAAAAATGGAGATACATATGTTGTTTTTACTGTCTTATTAACATCCACTAAGGAATGTTTAAAGCGAGAATAAAAGTATAGGCAAGTGGAGGAATAAGATCTATTTATCCCTAAAGGACACCCAATTGTGCACATTCAGAGTCAAATTAGAAAGGATGTGGAAAAATAAGTATTAATCATAACAAATTGAAAAGATACAGAAAACCTAAAGACATACCCAATAGATAAGATGTGCAGGAATCAGAAAACATAAGGGATTTTAAGGAATGAGTAGTCAAGTGAATTAATAGAAGATACTACAAGACAACCTAAGAGGCGAATTCCTAAACCATAGGAAGACCCATAACTAGATTGCCAAGAACAAAAGTCTGTCACAGTGATACATATGAGACTCACCAGAAATATTATAAGCAGCTCATCATCATATCATTTTCGAATCAGAGAAAGTTCTCATGGATTAGAATTCTGTGAAAAGGAAAAATACGCTAAAGAACAGATAGGATTAGAAATAAGATGAATTCTATAAAGGCACATGACAGGCAACAAAAAGGGCAAAACCTCATCAGTAATAGACAAAGAGTTCATTTCTCCTAATCATGCTCAGTGGTTGTTAAGATCTCAGCATATTCTATCTCAAATTGAGATGCTCCAATTGAGTAGTTTACCAAGATAAAATTAATTACAGTGAAAACTGGATCATGGTCAAAAAAGAAGAAGAATACCTAGTTTAGAGGATATATTCCGTCGTCTTAATATGATTTCCGATATGCGTCTAATTGAGCTTGTGCAAATTTCTGTATTAATATAACACATGAAAAAGACAAGTCATGAGAACAGGGGTCCATAAATATGTTCGAAAGGTGATATCAGGCCACTAGGCAGCATATTTAAAATACAAGGTTCTTTACCTTAAAAGGGACCTATAATATAAGTCCACAGTCGTTTCTCAAAATTGAAAATATTCATTCAATCTAAAACAAAAGAAAGTCATTAATTAAAAGGCCATAGTAACATGAAAAGATTTAAACACCGTCATAGGTCTATATACCTGACAGCCTTTATACTACTGTCAGCAAACCAATTGCTAATGATATGCTTAAGAAAGTATTATGTACCAAAGTATTACCTTTAACGGGCTGGTAAATCAGGTCCAGCAATTGAGTAGTATGGCTACTCACAGATCTAAATGAAGATAGTAATATGAATTAGAAAGTGGGGCCAATAATCAGCAAAAAAATCAGATAAAATTGCACTCACTGCCCAGGATATATATCTAAGGCTAGGCCAGATCGAACAGCCTCCAGTACCGTTCTCAATCACTAGAAGGTATCTCCGATACTTTAATGAAAAACCCCTATTAGCATTTGAAAGCACTGAGCACTACCGAGTCCCCCTACAAGCATTAACATTAAGTGCGGGTAATACCTATGAATGCTGATTCCATTCATAGCCTCCCAGCTTAAGAATGCAGCACTCATAAGGCTGTGGCAGTATGCATACGGAGTCAAGGGTTATAGAGCATTTTATGGTAAATTACAAATTAGTCTTACCTTGCAAGTAAAGGGACCACCAAGAGAGCGGGCCAGACCCAAATAGCATCCTTAGGTAAACCACAAAGAGTGCCGATCCTTACCATATCATGGAGAGAACTTCCGCCATACTTCAAAAGACGCCGTCAATCAGTAAGTCGTCCCTGTAATAGCGCCGGCATTTAATGGGCGATAATCCACCCTAACCAAACCGTGTCATGACAATAAAAAGAGGACTTCCGAATATGTATAAACAACGGAAGTCGGCGACATATTGGGATGGGTAACACTAAATATCGGTAAATACTTAAAAAGTTCGCATATGAATAAAAAAAGCAAAAACCAGTAATATTTATGGCTTACGGATGCAATAAAATCATCCTTAGTGTAGAAATCATTATATTTAAAATAAGGGCCAGTCTATTGTAAGACGGCTCAATCCTCCTCTCTAACGTTATGAAAGGGGAAGAAATACTGTCGGTACTGCTTATTAAAACGCACAATTTCCAATCGTTCTTTTATAGGTCGAAATGATAATTATTGCGAATATTCCAGGCTCTCAAAGTAAATACCAGAGACAAGAAAATAACTAATTAAGAATATTATAAAGTTAGAAAAGTATTTATATAATATCAGTACTTCTTGTTTAGATGCACAATTTCCAGACATAGTTATATGAATCGGAATGATCATTAATGTCAATATTCCAGGCTCCCAGCATCAATACCAAAAGACAAGAAATAACTGGTTAGAACTTGTGTCAAAGGCCTACCAGTCTAGCTACTCGTAAAGATTGATACATACCATCAAAAGGACACGTTAAAAAATAGATTGTCTTCAATAAATCAATAACCAAGAATCCAATACTATCTCGACATGCGAAGCAAACGTTACTTCAGAGTGAGTCAGGATGTGAAAGGATTGTTAGTCAAGTAAAGGAAATAACGAAAAGGAAAATTGAAATAAGCAGGGAAGCAAGTAGTAAAAATGATTAAGCTCTACATCAATAAACTGGTTAGCATAGATGTCGGATTGGTCATATTTCCAGAAGAACAACACACTAATGCTTATATCGATAAATATACAGAACACACTTTCTACAACATTTGATATGGTCTGTATCATCAGCCATTATCAGGGATACATAATTACTTTGTTAGACAGTCAGTAACATAGCGATCAACAATGCCATTTAGTAAAGCACAAGACATCCAACATATCTGACATTGATTCACAGCAGAGCCTATACAGATGAGCGTAATAGTTTATACATCAAGAAGGAAATGGAATTCATGATCTTCATTAATCCCACACTCAACTGCACGTAACCTCAAAATCCAACGTGCCTCACACTTTCTTAGTTTTAATAACCTGTCTCCGCCACGGGCATCATTATGTACAACCTCAATACCGTAGAACTAGAAACCAAGTGATTTCTTCTGATCTGGGCATGTCTTTTCATGACATCCAATAGGATATCTGAAATCCAAATTTTTAATAGCAGGGAAGTGTTCAGACATTCTGTCTTTTAAAGGGTGAATAGTGCTCCCCACATACATTTTCTTGCACTTACACTCAAGTATGTAGACCACATACTTGGTCAGGCAATCAATATGCTCAGCTATTTTATATTTACGTGAGTCATTGTATTCGAAATCTTTAACTCCCTTCTTTGCAAACCTACACATGCTGCAACTGCTGCAAGGATATGATCCAACATTTAGTTGTCTCAACCACATTGTTTTATCCTTTGGTTAAGTAGCATAACTGGGGCTAATAATACTCTGAATAGTCTTACCCCTTCTGTATGTAATACCAGGGGATGCAGGGATATACTTAGTTAAAGCCTTGTCTGCCGTCAGCAAATGCCAATTTCTTTTCAGAATCATAAATATTTTGTGTGACCATAGGTGGTAATTGTTCACCAAACGTACTTTATTTTTGTCATTTTTAGTTTGTTTATTGGAGATCTTCAAAGTCTCACTATGGTTAATTTTTAAAGTTCGGTTTTTAGCTTTGTTAATGGTTTCGAAGGAGTATCCTCGGTTCTTAAATCTCTTTTCGATATCTCCCAAGTTTTGTACAACGTCTTCATCTCTACTGCAATTTCTGCGTGCCCTAAGCATCTCCCCGTATGGAATGGCATTAATCTGGCTGGCAGGGTGGGCACTATTCGCATGCAGTATCGAATTGCAGGAGGAGGTCTTTCTATACATTTTGGTCTGAATTTTCCCATTGTTGTGGAAAATTTCAAGATCCAGAAAGACGATGTTTGTTCGGGTCTGATGTCATAGTAAATGTCATATTGAGTGTATTGCTGTTCATGTAGTTAAAAAAGTCTACAAGGTCTTCTTCTGTGCCGGTCCAGATGATCAGGCAGTCATCTATATAGCGATAATAGTACAGGATATATTCCTGCCACTTTGCACCCGAAGGGCCCGAGATATGCCCCGCCTCCAGCCATCCCATGAAGAGACAGGCGAAGGACGGCGCAAATCTAGAACCCATCGCCGTACCACAGATCTGTAAGTACCACTCGTTGTTAAATAAAAAGGCATTATTCTTCAGAATAAGCCATGCCATATCAATTAGCATTTCAGAGTGTTCTAGTAATTCTATTGGGCGGCGATACAGGAAGTCTTTAAATGCCTGTATACCATACTCATGCAAGATGTTAGTATACAATAAGCATACACCCATTGTCACAAAGATCATACCTTGGTTCCAATTGAGATCATTCAGTATATTCAAAATATGTTTGCTATCCCGTATATATGACGGGAGATTAGTCACATAATCCTGTAAGAAGGTATCTACAAACTCTGAAATTCTTTCGGTAGGCCACCGATCCCAGATATTATTGGTCTCCCCGGGGGGTCTTTTGTGTCTTTATGTACCTTAGGGAGCGTGTACAGACAGGGAGAGCGTGGTTTGTCCGTTTTGAGAAACAGAAATTCTTCTTTGGATATCAAACCCGAATCAAGCCACCGTTGTAAGTCCTTGTTGATAGTTTTTACGAAAGCTATCATAGGGTTATTGTCAAGCTTTCTGTACCAACTCTGGTTATTCAGTTGTGACATAATTTCAAGGTCATACTTGACTCTGTCCATTACAACCATATTTCCCCCCTTATCCGCTTCCCTTACTATAATGTCAGGGTCATTGGATAGATTTTTGAGGGCCTGCCGTTCATTAAATGTCAAATTACGAGATTTAGGTGTATAGCCATCTCTAATCATTAGTTTATCCCAGCTATCTAACTCCATGTTCACTTTTTGGTGAAAAAGATCAATGCTATTACCACCGGTAAGTTGTGGAGTCCAGCGGAACTTGTTTTTCAGACCACTGTTAACACTTTGATTGGTACATTGTTCCAAATCAGAAGCAACTTGAGACACAGTAACAGGTGCATCAACACTTTCATCCCAAGATAACAAAGTAGTGACATTATATACATCTTGAATAGACATATCCCCATAAAACACTCCATTTGAGTTAGATACAAGAGGTTTCGGATTGTTTTCAAAAAACTTCTTTAATTTTAGATGGCGTACAAACTTGAATATAACTTGAATATATCAATCTTTACATCAGAAATTTCATACATCCATGTAGGGAAAAATGTCAAACCTTTTTGAAGTGCTGTTATAGTGTGGTTAGAAAGTGGTTTACTAGACAGATTTAACACCTGTACTCCCTAAGCATCATCTAGAGTCAAGGTCTGTTCTTGTTCCAAGATCGTGTCTGTACTCTCTCCCTTCCTTTTGCTTTTCCTGCCTCCCCTTTGTCCTCTCCTTGTTTTCCCCTTGGGTCCTGTTTTGGTCTCATCTCTTTCCCTTTGTTGCCCATTCTGATGCGCTGCACTTCTTTTAAAAAAGAATTGTCGGGTAAATTTGCTAAAGGGCCACTGTTAAGCCCTTCATCCCGCTACTAGATAAGTTGCTGACAGATCCCACACTAGCACAGCTAGCCGAAGACGACTTCTTGTCAGATCTGGGTTGGTCTTTCCTAATGATTTCATCAAACTTTTAAGCAAAGGTAAATCATTAAGAAGTGTTTTATGGGGATATGGGGATATGACTATTCAAGATGTATATAATGTCACTACTTTGTTATCTTGGGATCAAAGGGTTGATGCACCTGTTACTGTGTCTCAAGTTGCTTCTGATTTGTACCAATCAAAGTGTTAACAGTGGTCTGAAAAACAAGTCCAGCTGGACTCCACAACTTACTGGTGGTAATAGCATTGATCTTTTTCACCAAAAAGTGAACATGGAGTTAGATAGCTGGGATAAACTAATGATTAGAGATGGCTATACACATAGTAAGGGAAGCGGATAAGGGGGGCACTATGGTCGTAATGGACAGAGTCAAGTATGACCTTGAAATTATGTCACAACTGAATAACCAGAGTTGGTACAGAAAGCTTGACAATAACCCTATGATAGCTTTCGTAAAAACTATCAGCAAGGACTTACAACAGTGGCTTGATTCGGGTTTGATATCCAAAGAAGAATTTCTGTTTCTCAAAACGGACAAACCACGTTCTCCCTGTCTGTACACGCTCCCTAAGGTACATAAACACACAAAAGACCCCCCGGGGAGACCAATAATATCTGGGATCGGGGGCCTACTGAAAGAATTTCAGAGTTTGTAGATACCTTCTTACAGGATTATGTGACTAATCTCCCGTCATATATACGGGATAGCAAACATATTTTGAATATACTGAATGATCCCAATTGGGACCAAGGCATGATCTTTGTGAAAATGGATGTATGCTCATTGTATACTAACATCTTGCATGAGCATGGTATACAGGCACTTAAACACTTTCTGTATCGCCGCCCGATAGAATTACTAGAACACTCTGAAATGCTTATTGATATGGCATGGCTTATTCTGAAGAAGAATGCCTTTTTATTTAACGAGTGATATTTACAGATCTGTGGTACGGCGATGGGTTCTAGATTTGCGCCGTCCTTTGTACACAACTTGGGAGATATTGAAAAGAGATTTAAGAACCGAGGATACTCTGTCGAAACCATTAACAAAGCTAAAAACCGAACCTTAAAAATTGACTGTAGTGAGACTTTGAAGATCTCCAATAAACAAACTAAAAATGACAAAAATAAAGTACGTTTGGTGACCAATTACCACCCATGGTCACACAAAATATTTATGATTCTGAAAAGAAATTGGCATTTGCTGACGGCAGACAAGGCTTTAACTAAGTATATCCCTGCGTCCCCTGGTATTACATGCAGAAGGGGTAAGACTATTAAGCATGAGCACAAAATCCATTCCGCTCGCGGATTTTGCGAATTTTTGGTAAATTTGCGATCCGCGAACTCCCGCAAATTTACAGAAAATCCGCAAATTCGCGAGCGGCGGATCCGGGGGGAAAAAGTTCAAGCCTTCAAGCTTGAAGTTGTTGCAACTATTTTAGGATGGCGCCGGCAAGCTGCCAGCGCCATCCTAAAATAGTTACAAAGTTATCTTCAACAGGAAGCACTAATAGATAAAATAAAGCAGGTGCTCGAGCACCTGCTTTATTTTATCTATTAGTGCTTCCTGATGAAGATAATTTAATAACTATTTTAGGATGGCGCTGGCAGCTTGCCGGCACCATTCTAAAATAAAACAGGAGTGGGGCAGAGGGCAGAAGGTCACAGAGTGGGGCACAGAGGGCATAAGGGCACAGCAACGAGTGGGGCAGAGGGCAGAAGGGCACAAAAAATGAGTGGGGCAAGGGGCACAAGGTCACAACAACGAGTGGGGCAGAGGGTAGAAGGGCACAAAAAATGAGTGGGGTAGAGGGCAGAAGGGCACAAAAACGAGAGGGTGGCAGTGATGAACCAGAGGGCGCATTGCGGGCTTGCACAAAAAAACCCAGCGAACACGCAAAGTGCCCCGCGAACACGCCAAGCTCCCTGCAAACTCGCAAAAATTGAAAAATCCGCAAATTCGCACGAATTCGCGAATTTTGCGAATCGCGAATTCGCAAATCCACAAATTCACGAATCGCGAATTCGCTACATTCGCCCATGCTTAAAGACTATTCAGAGTATTATTAGCCCCAGTTATCCTACACAACCAAAGTATAAAACAATGTGGTTGAGACAACTAAATGTTGGATCACATGCTTGCAGCATGTGTATGTTTGCAAAGAAGGGAGTTAAAGATTTTGAATACAATGACTCACGTAAATATAAAATAGCTGAGCATATTGATTGCCTGACCAAGTATGTGGTCTACATACTTGAGTGTAAGTGCAAGAAAATTTATGTGGGGAGCACTATTCGCCCTTTAAAAGACAGAATGTCTGAACACTTCCGTGCTATTAAAAATTTGGATTGCAGATATCCTATTGGATGTCATGTAAAGACATGCCCAGATCAGAAGAAATCACTTGGTTTCCAGTTCTATGGTATTGAGGTTGTACATAATGATGCCCGTGGCGGAGACAGGTTATTAAAACTAAGAAAGTGTGAGGCACGTTGGATTTTGAGGTTACGTGTAGTTGAGTTTCGGGATTAATGAAGATCATAAATTACATTTCCTTCTTGATGTATAAAATATCACTCTCATCTGTATAGTCTCTGCTGTGAATCAAAGTCAGATATGTTGGATGTCTTGTGCTTTACTAAATGGCATTGTTGATGGTTATGTTACTGACTGTCTAACAAAGTAATTATGTATCCCTGATAATGGCGGATGATACAGACTATATGTAATGTAATGTAAAGTTGATACTTGTAAAGCGCACTGTTACCCCATCTCGGGGTGTCCTGGTGCTGAAGACCGCTGGGGAACCCGTCCTGGCTTTCCCTGTGAGATGGTCCCTTCTGGGTATCTCCAAGGTGAAACCAGGCATCCCCAGCGTCTGTGGGGGTCCGTTGTAGAGATGAGGCAAGCTTTATGCCCAGAGTTGCCGAGTGTGATCCCTGGTTAGAGTAGGCACCGAGGCGAGAATTATCGAGTCTGTTGACCATGGTACACGACCCTGCCACGTTGGGAATTGAACCCTGGTCCCGGGCCGTTCTCTGCTTACGGGTCTGCCGCCTCTAACCAGCGAGTCACACTTTGTAGAAAGTGTATTCTGTATAGTTATCGATATAAGCATTGGTGTGTTGTTCTTCTGGAAGTATGACCAATCCGACATCTATGCTAACCAGTTTATTGATGTAGAGCTTAATAATTGTGACTACTTGCTTCCCTGCTATTTTCAATTTTCCTCTTCTGTATTTCCTTTACTTGACTAATAATCCTTTCACATCCTGACTCACTCTGAAGTAACGTTTGCTTCGCATGTCGAGATAGTATTGGATTCTTGGTTATTGATTTATTGAAGACAATCTATTTTTCATTGTCCTTTTGGATGGTATATATCAATCTTTACGAGTAGCTAGGCTGGTAGGCCTTTGACACAAGTTCCAACCAGTTATTTCTTGTCTTTTGGTATTGATGCCGGGAGCCTGGAATATTGCCATTAATGATCATTCCGATTCATATAACTATGTCTGGAAATTCTGCGTCTAAACAAGAAGTACTGATATTATATATATACTCTTCTAACTTCATAATATTCTTAATTAGTTATTTTCTTGTCTCTGGTATTTACTTTGAGAGCCTGGAATATTCGCCTTAATGATCATTTCGACCTATAAAATAACGATTGGAAATTGTGCGTTTTAATAAGCAGTACCGACAGTATTTCTTCCCCTTTCATGACGTTAGAGAGGAGGATTGAGCCGTCTTACAATAGACTGGCCCTTATTTTAAATATAATGATTTCTACACTCAGGGTGATTTTATTGCATCCGTAAACCATAAATATTACTGGTTTTTGCTTTTCTTATTCATATGCGAACTTTTTAAGTATTTACTGATATTTAGTGTTACCCATCCCAATATGTCGCCGACTTCCGTTGTTTATACAATTTCGGAAGTCCTCTTTTTATTGTCATGACACGGTTTGGTGAGGGTGGAGCATCGCCCTTTTAATGACTGCGCTATTTCAGGGACGACTTACTGATTGATGGCGTCTTTGGAAGTATGTCGGGAGTACTCTCCGTGATATGGTAAGGATTGGCGCTCTTTGTGGTTTACCTGAGGATGCTATATGGGTCTGGCCCGTTCTCTTGGTGGTCCCTTTACTTGCATCGTAAGACTAATTTGTAATTTACCATAAAAATGCTCTATAACCCTTTACTCCGTATGCATACTGCCGCAGCCTTATGAGTGCTGCATTCTTAAACTGGGAGGCTATGAATGGAATCAGCATTCATAGGTATTACCGGCACTTAATGTTAATGCTTGTAGGGGGACTCGGTAGTGCTAAGTGCTTTCAAATGCCAATAGGGGTTTTTCATTAAAGTATCCGAGATATCTTCTAGTGATTGGGAACGGTACTGGAGGCTGTTCGATCTGGCCTAGCCTTAGCTATATATCCTGGGCAGTGAGTGCAATTTTATCTGCTTTTTTTGCTGATTATTGGCCTCACTTTCTAATTCATATTACTATTTTCATTTAGATCTGTGAGTAGCGATACTACTCAATTGCTGGACCTGATTTACCAGCCTGTTAAAGGTAATACTTTGGTACATAATACTTTCTTAAGCATATCATTAGCAATTGGTTTGCTGACAGTAGCATAAAGACTGTCAGGTATATACACCTATGACAGTGTTTAAATCTTTCCATGTTACTATGGCCTTTTAATTAATGACCTTCTTTTATTTTAGACTGAATGAATATTTTCAATTTTGAGAAACTACTGTGGACTTATATTATGGGTCCCTTTTAAGGTAAAGAACCTTGTATTTTAAATATGCTGCCTAATGGCCTGATATCACTTTTCGAACATATTTATGGACCCCTGTGCTCATGACTTGTCTTTTTCATGTGTTATATTATTACAGAAATTTGCACAAGCTCAATTAGACGCATATCTGAAATCATATTAAGCGGATGGAATATATCCTCTAAGCTAGGAATTCTTCTTCTTTATTGACTATGAACCAGTTTTCACTGTAATTAATTTTATCTTGGTAAACTACTCAATTGGAGCATCTCAATTTGAGATAGAATATGCTGAGATCTTAACAACCACTAAACATGATTAGGAGAAATGAACTCTTTGTCTATTACTGATGAGGTTTTGCCCTTTTTGTTGCCTGTCATGTGCCTTGATAGATTTCATCTTATTTCTAATCCTATCTGTTCTTTCGCGTATATTTTTCTTTCCCCAGAATTCTAATCCATGAGAACTTTCTCTGATTCGAAAATTATATGATGATGACCTGCTTATAATATTTCTGGTGAGTCTCCTATGTATCACCATGACAGACCATTGTTCTTGGCAATCTGGTTATGGGTCTTCCTACGGTTTAGGAATTCGCCTCTTAGGTTGTCTTGTAGTATCTTCTATTAATTCACTTGACTACTCTTTCCTTAAAAATCACCTATGTTTTCTGATTCCTGCACATCTTATCTATTGGGTATGTCTTTAGGTTTTCTGTATCTTTTCAATTTGTTATGATTAATACTTATTTTTCCACATCCTTTCTAATTTGACTCTGAATGTGCACACTTGGGTGTCCTTTAGAGATAAATAGATCTTATTCCTCCACTTGCCTATACTTTTATTCTTGCTTTAAACATTTCTTAGTGGATGTTAATAAGACAGTAAAAACAACATATATATCTCCATTTTTGTGATTGTAGCTCTGAGGAAGTCATTGGGTGCCCTTCGCCCAGGACGAAACACGTGTTGGCTGTTTGACTACACTGGATGATATCAAGCCGAATGGATCATCCTGTAAAATTTGTGATATGATTGATCTGCACAAAGAAAATAAAGAACATTTTGTGTAAAGGCTTTATCTGGAGGACTTCTTTGGACTGAGATTCTGAAAATATATACTTTTCTATTGCACTGTATCTTGCTGCTCGGGGACCAATTATTGTTTATAATTCACTGTTTCCTGTGCTGCACATGAGATTGTTATGGGCACATTGGTGGCCGTTGCCTGTGAGTTCCCTGGAGCAACTGTCATTAGTAATACCTTTCTCTTTACTCACTTATTAGTTTTGCGCAAGACATTACCCAGCCACGCCTCTCTAGCTCATGTCATACAGGTTGGGCTTTCTTCGTAACAGTAAAGGGTTCCAGGTCTGGGACAATATAGGCATCCCTGTGGTAGGTGATATCTGGAAAAAGGGAAAGGTGGTAGATTTCTCCCACCTGCAAACACAATAAGAAATGGCACAGACAGAGAAGTTCAGATACTTTCAAATAAGACATGCACTTCGGTCGGCCATACCCGCAGGTACCGAATTGCAGGAATCTTCCCCTCTAGAAGACAGACTTCTGACAGAATATATGCCAGATAAAGCCACTTCTTTGACCTACCGGAAATTGATCAACAACCTTCCTGACATGACGTCCAAAC
The DNA here is from genome assembly GCF_964263255.1 of Lissotriton vulgaris. Classification (NCBI taxonomy): domain Eukaryota; kingdom Metazoa; phylum Chordata; class Amphibia; order Caudata; family Salamandridae; genus Lissotriton; species Lissotriton vulgaris. The sequence goes on from NC_141699.1 coordinate 79,363,783, forward strand.
TGAAACAGAATTGGTCCGGAGACGTGGGCTCCTTAGATGAGTCCGAGTGGCAGGAGGCCCTCTCCTCCCCCCGAGAAACAGCAATACCCTCCAGGTTAAAACTGGTCCAACTTAAAATACTACATCGTACATATTACACTAGAACAACGTTGTACAGGATGGGGAAGGCGTCACATAAATATTGTCTACGAAACTGTGGGGAGGACGGGACATTCTTTCATACTATTTGGGACTGTAGACACATGGCTTCGTAATGGACAGCGGTAATGCGTACAATTTCCCAAACCATAGATGTTTCCCAGGTGCTGGAGCCCCGACGCTGTTTCCTGAACGTATGGGAGCCCAATGATGGAAATCACCGGCAGCAAGTATGGTTAATGAATTGAATTGAATTGAAAGTTCACTTGTATAGCGCTATCTACCCGGAGGCCTCGTAGCGCTTATGACAGAAGACTAAATTAGCGTGGGCTCGGGTAGATCAGCAGGAGTTGGTGAACAAGTGAGTTTTCAGGGATTTCCTGAAGGAAAGATGATTAGTGGTCCCTCTCAAAGTTAGAGGAAGGGTGTTCCAGAGCTTAGCCGCGGTGTGTGAAAAGGAGCGGCCACCCCAGCGGGCTCTCCTAACTCTGGTAGAGGAGGCCAACTGGAGGGTCCCAGATCGAAGGGAACGTGACGGAACATAAGGAGTGACAAAAGGCTGTAGGATTGCAGGGCCCAGATGATGAAAGGCTTTGTGAAGAGTGCACATAGCCTTGAATTGCACTCTGGCCGCTATGGGAAGCCAGTGAAGTTCCCTTAGGGCATTCCTTGCTGACTGCCAGCGGGGAAGGTTGTAGAGCAGGCGAGCTGCACTGTTTTGGGTGACTTGGAGCTTCTGGATAACAAAGGAAGGGGCTCCCATATAGAGGACATTCCCATAGTCCAGGCGAGATAGTCTGAGAGCCTGGACTAGGATCCTCCTTGCCTGAAATGGAAGTAAGGGGAGCACCTTCCGCAGCATCCTCATCAGTCCAAAACAGGTGGCTGCAGTCTTTGTGGCTTGAGCTGAGAAATTCAGGGCAGTGTCAAGCCAGACTCCCAAGCTTTTTATTTGGTCCTTGGGAGCTGGGGGCGGGCCCAGACATGGTGGCCAGATGGAAGCAAAGACAGAGGGGGAGGGGTTACCCAATAAGATAACATCTGTCTTCTCCCCGTTGAGTTTTAAACAGGAAGATTGCATCCATCTGGCAACAGCCTCCAGACAGGGGCCTAGGGTGTTGGACGACACCTCCGTGTGGTCTAAAGAGACCACCAGTTGGGTGTCGTCCGCGTAGGTGATAATACGCACACCGAAGGGTTGGACAATCCTGTCGAGGGGTTCCATGTAGGTATTAAATAGGGTGGGGCTCAGGGATGAGCCCTGAGGAACCCCACACCTAAGGGGATGTTTAGGTGACACTGCCTCGCCCTCGAAGACCTGGAAGAAGCGGTCAGTCAGGAATGATGTTAGCCAGTCCAGAGCCGGGCCAGACACGCCCATGTCCGCCAGACGTTGTAATAGCGTGACATGGTTAACCGTGTCGAACGCGGCGCTGAGGTCTAATAAGATGATGGCAACTTTGCCACCCTGGTCTAACACTGATCTTGCTTCCTCTGTTACTGCCAGGAGGGCGGTTTCTGTCCCGTGTAGGGGACGAAACCCTGTCTGGGAGGCACGTAGAAGGCTGTTTGACTCCAGATAGTTCATCAGGATGTTATTTACATGCCTCTCCAGCAGTTTGCTCAGCCAAGGAAGCAAGGAAATAGGACGGTAATTCGCCAAATTGGATTGGTCGAGATTGGGCTTCTTCAACAGGGCCCTCACCATCGCGCACTTCCAGGAGGGAGGTACGGATTTAGAGGAGATGGAGGTGTTGAGAAGGTCCAATATGACCGGGCGAACTATGTCCATGGCCTTGATAAGGGTCTGAGGGGGTGCTGAATCGTTAGGGGAGCCTGAAGTGACTTTAGAGATAAGCTTATCCAAAGCCGACGAGTCTAAAGGTGGAATTGTGTCAAGCCTACACAGGACTGCGATATCAGAAGTAGAGGGAAGGGGGGGGGATCCAGGTCATTATTAGCATCCCCAAAAGAGGAGTATATGTTCTGTATTTTCCCAGAAAAGAACTCAGCCAGCTCGTTGCAGCGGTTTTGGGCGCCATCAGCAGAGGGGCATTCCGCAGGGGGTGAAATGAGTGACTTGACAATTTTAAAAATCTCCCTTGGGGCGTTAGCGGCTGTATTGATTTTGCTGCCGTAGAAGGCAGCTTGTGCCGTCTTTATCTCTTGTTTATAGAGCCTAATAGCGGCTCTATAATCGTCCTTCTTAGACTTGGAGTAATCCTGTCTCCAAGCTCTTTCATATTTACGACAGGCTAATTTCATGGTCTTAAGAGCGGGAGTGAACCATGGGGCGGCTCTGGGTCTTTTTATGAGGTTGGTGGCCTGTACAGGGAGGACTGTGTCAAGTGTGGTAGAAATCCACTCATCAAAATTGTTAGCTGCTGTAGTGGAATTCGACACTTTCCCGGGTAAATTTTTAATCAGGGCGGCTTCCCAGGCGGGGAGAGGAAGTGAGGACCATTTCCTGCCTCGATGTTTAACGGGGCCGCAGGTGGAGGGGAAAAGATTAGTGCGCCAAATGAAGGGAATTAAGAAATGATCCGTCCAGGATAATGGGACTGGGGATTCGACTAAGAGATCGCTAATATTGCTGTAAATGTGGTCCAGCAAGTGACCTCTATTGTGGGTTGGAAGAAATCCCTTTTGATGTAATTCTAGCGCGGAAAGATTGGAACAGAGGGTATTGGCTGCAGTATCGTGAGGGTCGTCTAAGTGCAAGTTAAAATCACCCAACAAGGTGAAGTTGGGTGAGGACAGGATGAGGCCTGCAGTAAGGTCCGTCATTTTAATTATAAAATTATTGAGAGCACCAGGAGGACGGTAGGCTAGAATGCCAGAAAAAGTAGTGGTGGGGGTAAGATCAAGTGAGAAATGAAAACTTTCGCAGGATGGCACAGTTATAGGGGTAATTCGGCATTTGTAACTGTCGCGATAGACAATAGCCACTCCTCCGCCTCTACCAATCAAGCGATCTAGTCTCTTTAGCGTAAAACCTTGAGGGATGGCCCAGACGATAGCTGGATCGTTGTCCATGTGGAGCCACGTTTCCGTTAGGAAAAGTGCATGAGGGTTAAGGTCTTCGATCAAAGAATATAGCTCAGTGTGGTGTTTAGAGACGGACCTACAATTCAGGAGGAACATTTTCCAGTCCTGAGTAGATGATGGTGGACGAATAGAGGGGATGGAGGGACGCCAGTTGCATTGTTTGCAAACGTAGTCAATCTGATAAGGAAGGTAGGTATGGGCACACGTAGGGTTATGAGAAGGACAAAGGGCATGAAGCGATAATGCATCGTAAGATAGCAAGGGGCCTACCATAATGAGAGAAGCTGGGCGCCAGGTAGCGGGAAGCGTCTGGACGCGGACTGGCGCAGACTGGCTTCTCTCTGGCACCTCTCCGGCGCGTCTACGGCGCTACCGCTGCGCGTCACCGCTGCGCGGACAACTGCGTATTAAAAAGGGATAGGCGGAGTGGGAGACTAGCGCGCCAACCCACCGAAAATGGCCGTCTCAGAAGGAGCAACCAGGAAGTGGTGCCGCTTGCCTCCCTCCACAACAAACAGCACTGGTTGCTGCGGTGGACCGGGGAGTAAGCGCGCCCAAATCAGGTAAATTAATACAGTGCAAACAATTTTAAAATAGGCTAAAAGCAAAGCACAAATAGGAATACAAGAGCGCTTGTAGCAGTCCTACTTGCTACCAAGCGCCAGCGCTACGATATTCTTAGGTCAATTAATGTTGGGTATGATGGTGGCAAAAAGTAATATCGCCATGTTATGGGGCTCGGAAGTGATGCCTACACTCCGAAAATGGTGCAGGGATATGGACAAAGCGATGGTGGCGGAGAAAGCAGTATTTGTCCACCGTGGGTGCCCCGGGAAGTGGGAGAAAATCTGGGGGGCCTGGAATAGGTTTCAGGGCTATATTTGTGAGCTACCAAGCATTGAAGAAGATGAGATTACCTCAGAGTGATGTAGATTGGGAATTCAGAGGTGATAATGTGTTGCTGTGTCAATATGATTGTTTTCCTATGTAACTCAAATACTGGACAAGGTTGCTTTGTGATTGCAATATCCACGCTACATATTGATTCAATTGTGTGTATCATTGCCCTGATTGTTCTCTTAATAAAAATATTTTAAAAAACAAACAAAAAAAATCCAAGTAATCCACTAATAGCCTTTCCCCTATGTGAGGGATGATGGTAGCAGACACAAGAACAAGGTTCCAAATGCGTATCCCCAGAGTCGGGTATATGTCCTCCATCTGTACAATACTTGCCGAGTACTGTGAAGAAACCTCACTGAGGCTGAGAGCGGAAAAGCTGTCCTGCACCCTAAGAATATCCAGAAATAATGCTGCTAAATAAAACAACCAAATAAAGAGTAGATCTGCGCTTATGTCAGCGGGTATCCAGCAGGAGAAGAGTAGAAGTCAAGAAATCTCTGGAAGCACAGTGCTTAACATCAGCGCGAGGTCAGAGAACAATCCAGCAAGGGAAACCCACAGAGCTTACCTCAGCGCAAAGTCGAAGAATAATCCAGCTCGTGTCTCTAACATCAGCGCAGTCCCTGGAAACACAGGCTCTGCGATGAGTGCCTAGAGAACCCCGGAGTCAGGCATGATCCCATTAAGGCACGGAACGAAGAACCAGGAAGCTGTGATGCCTCACAACAGATTAACCAGACTGAATTAAGTGCACCCATTGTTCGCGCACGCCGGTAATGATGAGAAGGCCCCGCCCACTGCACCGGCAGGAAACATGGGAATTGTAGTCTACTTCTTAATGTAGGCGCATTGGCACAGCGCCTGACACCTCTCACTATTAGGTACAGGGCAGCAGGAAAAACAATGATGCCAAGCAGAAATAGGAATTTTTGGGTGGTGAAGTGTATTAATGCACATTTACTGTTAATTGTATTTGACAAAAGAACAGGTATGTAAACGAGTTTGAAAGAAAGTCACTTACGTCTCTCGAGGGTGTAGGGGAGTGAGCTGTAATTTGTGACGTCAGAAATAATAGGACGATTAATTGAAAACATTGGAGACATTGAAAACTTCACATCATTTTCCGGCAATGTGAGTACCATGATCCAAACATAAACACACGTTTCACAAATCCTTTAGAGAATACAACCACTCACTAAGACTTCTTTTCCCACAAATTACAGCTCACTCCCCTACACCCTCGAGAGACCGACCACCAAACAGAGAAGCACAGGTATGATCTGTGGGTGTGAGACTGAGTGTTAAGTTGAGAGTTGCTGGATAGTATGACTGATAGACTGTCATTCATTTATTTTTCAGATTAAACCCACACGGTCCTGATGAGAATCCCACCACTTTCTGGGATTCGAAACGCGTCGACCTCTTAGTCCTCTCTTTGAGGAATTTAGACCAATCATTATATCATTGTACCTAAAATTCAACTTGGAGATGGTCTATTATGTTTGAAAATACATCAAAATATAATCTTCTTATTTAGTAGAGGTATCTGCACCTGTTTTCAAGAAAACCTGTATCAATATAGGTCAGTTACTCCTGGCTTAAGTTTATCCAATATTTACATTTTTCACTTTTTATCAAAACTGTCTAGTCTTGTCGTGTATATGTTCCCAAGTGCACTTAGTGTTGTCTATTCAATGTTATATGTATTCACTAAATGTTTGGAGTATAAAATGCAAATGTCATTTTCATCTTGTTGAATTATGTGACCCAGCCAGAGTTATTTTGTATATCACTGTTATAAATTTCCTTCAGTTCCTTCCCCCAAAAAACAATCTCAGTTAAAATTGTTCAAACTGGAAATAAAAAATACTTAAAAGAATAAAATTAAAATAAAATAAATTTTTGGTATAAAGTACACTGAAAGAGTGGTCTTTGGAATTGAGGATTTTTCACTCAATTCTTGTCATTGTTCATTCAATGCGCAGTACTGGCACCTTGTTTGTTGATTTGGTTCTACTGAGGCACAAGATGCCAGACAACACTTCCTGGTTTGGAGTGTTGACAGCCAATTAGGATGCAGCTCGTGATTGGGAGGGTTTGCGGATCGTGCGCGCCTCTAGATATATAAAAAATGTTTTTTTGATTTTCTCAGCAACTACTGGAAAGGGGCGACCACTAGGTCCCCCCGAACGTATGGTTGGGTGCCCCGATCCTCCCGGGAAACCATTTTGGGCGGGGGGCGTGTCTCGGCTGGTATGCCCGAAGCGGCGTAGCCGGGGCGCGCCTTTTCCCGCCCAAGAGGGGTTGTCCTAGACACCTACACCGATGGCCACGCCCAGTAGGTGTACCGGGGGGGGGGTACACGCCCTCCCGAAGAAGAATAAATAGAGCGGGAATCCGAAGAAGTGTCCTCTTGTTCCTGTGCTCTGAAGGCTGCACCCACTCGTTGCTCGTGAGTCCTCGACGGAACAAGGAGCAATTTTGAGAACTTGTAATTCTTGTGTTTCTCTTTCAGTGACTTTAAGGCGGAATCCAGGACCGTTTGATCGACTCGGAGCGGATAATTGAAACCATGTCTGGGAAAAAGGCAGGAAAGGGTTCCGAGACAGATAAGGTGCTACGCATGTTGGTGAACCGAATAGCGGGCATGGAACGAAAAGTCGGACAAGTCCCAGCACTCGGTCGAGATTTGGCGGACGTCAAAAAGCAACTGGCTGCAATGAACAAACCTGGTAACCCGAAAAAGGTAATAGGCCCGGCCTTGCCGGGAATCGTCCCCGAGGGTAGAGGGAAACGGGTCAAGAGGAGGGCAGTTGCAGGGGAGGTTACGGTTCCTGAGGTGCCCCCGGTCACCCCTGTCACACCGGCTAATGACCCGGTACCAAGCCCAGACGCGGGGCAACCGATCCCGGTTGTGATTACGCCCGCTAACGATGAGGATATGCCTCCTGAATTGGCCACCCAGTTGGCAGCGTGGCTCAATAAAAAGGCAGGGGGTGCCACGGCGCCCGGAGACACGGCCGTAGAGGCCAAGTTACTAATCGAGCAGTTGCGGCAGTCGCGAGATGCCGCGAAGGCGAATCTTCCTGTTGTTTCCCCACAGGTGACACCGGAAGGACCGGCAGCTGGTCTCGAGAAAGCGGCGGGAACAACGACTGAACCGGGTAAGCTCGCTTTGCCAATGGCGGGGGGGGGCTCATTACCCTCAAGGCGGGAGAAAGTGGCACAACATATCCCTATGGCCACAAAAGAATTGATATGGGCAGACAAGTATGTCAATATGTTTTCGTTATTAACTGACCATCGCGAGATGGAATATGCTAAAACACAGAAAGATTTGTGGCACCTGAGCGTCTGGCGCGCCAAGATGGCGGAGTTCAGAGTGGAGAAGACGATAACGAATTGGGCGAAGGCCTTTGCAATATTTACTGCAGTTATGGGTGAACGTAAGCCCTAGGTATTGACTGAACTGTCTTGTTATCAAACTCGTATAATGGATTTTTATGCAATGTATGAAGGGGAGGAATGGAACGGTTACGACATGAAATTCCGTAAAGCAAAAGAGTATGATGCCTCTCTGACATGGGACTGCCTCGACTCAGTTTCTTGGCATAAGCAGCTCCTGCCTGGGGCGGCAGGGACATCCTCGCCAGGCGGGAGTGGGTCGGGGGTTTCCCGCCAAAGGCCCGCGGTGCCCTTTCGAGCAGGCGCCGGTGGCAATCACCAGCCGAAAAACGGCGGGAATGGTGGAAAGCGGGGGGTCTGTTGGGGCTTCAATCGAGGCAACTGTAACAGACCACAAGGGACATGTAGGTTCAAGCATGTGTGTGCAGGCTATGGGAATTCCTCACACCCGGAGAGTTCATGTAGATCGAAAAATAACGGGGCGGGAGGAAAGGGAGGGTCCAAGCAGGAGTGAGGCTGATTGTTGTGACCATTTGCCTACACCCGTTGATCTCATGGCTATGACTCCTTGGTTAAACAAATACCCTAATCATGTCTCCGCTGGGGTGTTGAGGAAGGGATTCTTATACGGCTTCCACATCCCGGCGGGGGATTTTCGAGGGGAACTCTTTTGTAAAAACCAGTTATCAGCGCAACATAATCCAAGTGTGGTAGAGAGAAAAATTGCAAAAGAAGTGAGTTTAGGGTGGGTGGCGGGGCCTTTTCAGCGCCCGCCAGTAGCGGATTTCACCTGTTCCCCATTAGGGGTGGTCCAGAAGAAGGACCCGGGGGAGTTTAGGCTGATCCATAACCTGTCTGCTCCAAGGGGTTTTTCGGTAAACGATGCTATTGACCCAGAAGTTTGTTCGGTGCGGTACGCATCATTCGATGATGCCGTCGCCATGTTAAATCGCCTGGGCCCCGGTGCGCTGATGGCAAAATCAGATATCGAATCAGCGTTCCGGTTGCTCCCGGTACACCCACAGGTTCAGCGTTTACTAGGTTTTGCATTCCAAGGGAGTTATTACATGGATAAATGCATGCCGATGGGTTGCTCCATTTCTTGTGCTTATTTTGAAAAATTCAGCTGTTTTTTAGAGTGGGCATTCACCGAGGCCACAGGGCATAGGCATGTTATGCATTATCTAGATGACTTTCTGTTCTTGGGAGCAGCCGGCGACACGGAATGTGCGCAGGCGCTACAGGACTTTTGCATCCTCATAAGGGAGTTTGGAGTCCCATTGGCACCAGGTAAGACGGTTGGACCATCTACTTCACTGGAGTTTCTGGGAATTGAGCTCGATTCTGTGGAGGGATGTTTCCGTTTGCCGGTGGGAAAGGTAGCTAAGTTTAGGGCTTCTCTGGAGCTTTGCCTTAGTAAGGAGAAAGTGACCCTGCACCAGTTACAGCAAACAGTGGGTCAGCTTAACTTTGCCTTGAGAGTTATACCAATGGCCCGCCCCTTTTCACGCTCCATTGCACAAGCTATGGTTGGTCCCAAAGAAGGACACCACCGCACAAGACTGTCTGCAGAGGTTCGCCAGGATATGCACATTTATTTGGCATTTCTGGCGGACTTCAACGGTCGAGTTGTGTGGAACAAGCCGCCAGTGTCTTCGGACGAGCTAGGTTTGTGGACTGACTCGGTGGGGAGCGTGGGATTTGGCGCCATCTTTGGTAACCGATGGTCGGCGCAAACATGGCCAGCGTGGTGGCACTCCAGCGGTCTCACAAGTAACATTGGGTTCCTGGAGCTATTCCCTATTTTTGTTGCTCTGTTGACATGGCCAGACGATTTCAGAGACCGCTCTGTGGTATTTTGGTCTGATAATATGACCTGTTGTCGAATGCATTAACAAACAGGCAGCACGCTGCAAATGGATCTTAAGATTGTTGAAAGAAATGGTACTGCTTTGCATGAGACTGAATGTACAGTTCAGGGCCAAACATGTGCCAGGCGTACTGAATCATGCAGCTGATGCACTCTCTCCTTCACATATGCAGGCGTTCAGGGGTTATCTACCTACAGCGGACCTAGTGGCGGCACCATTCCCCAAAGCGCTTTGGCTAATCGGTGCCCCGGATTACAAGACCTCGTGGCAGCAAGCTTAGCCCCCAGGACGAGGAAAGCATACGAAGGAGCGTTTCGTTCCTATTGCATATTTTTGGGTCCGACAGGGAGTCAGAACTGGGGTCAGGAGGAGTCCTTCCTGGGGTTCTTGGTAGCTCTACACTGAGAGGGCCGATCAGCGGCAACGGCCAATAGGCACAGGGCGGCCATTTCATTTATGGCGCAGGTGCATGGCATAGAGGACCCAACAAGTTCCTTTTTGGTGAAAAAAGCCCTTCGCGGCTGGCAGCGCCTTGAGGGTCACAAGCAAGATGCGAGGCGCCCGATTGGATTAGAAAGGTTGTCCCTACTCTTGGCGAAACTAGTCGAGACATGCTCCTCCCAATTGGAGGCGGTTTTGTTCCGGGCAGCTTTCGCATTAGCGTTCCATGGGGCGATGCGGGTGAGCGAACTGGTCGCGAGGAATAAAAAAGATGTTGAGGGAGGCCTGTGCAGGAATCACGTCCTAATTAGGGGTGATTCGATGGTAGTCACGATAGCCAGGTCCAAGACCGACCAGGGGGCTACGGGAAACAGTGTTATTGTGCAGCGCATGCGAGGGTCCCCCACGTGCCCGATAATGTGTATAGAGGAATACTTGGCACTGAGGGCTGCTACGTGGGGGGGGAGTTTTGCTGAGGCACAGGGATGGCACCCCACTGACGAGGTTTCAGTTTCAGAGGGTGCTGGCACTGACAATCGCTGCCGCAGGCATGGACCTGAGCGATTTTGGGACCCACTCCTTTAGGATAGGGGCGGCTACTGAGGCGACAGCCAGGGGTCAGAGTGCGGATGAAGTGAAACAGTTGGGACGATGGTCCTCGAATTGCTTCAAAAGGTATGTGTGATTGCACATGATGTAAGTCAATTGACATGCACTCACACTTCTTGTCTTTTGTTTGAATTACAGTTTCGCGAGCATGTCATGCCGGCGGAATTTGCAGTCGACCCAGTACCAGGAGACCAGCGGTCATGGATCACCGTCTGAGGAGAGAATGGTGTGGGTCGTGGGCCACTCATACGTGAGGCGCGCCGGGGACGTATTCAAAGCAGGTGACGCGACTCGCGCAGCTGGGGAATACGGGTACAGAGTGGCCTTCCATGGGAAGGGCGGGCTCTGTATTGACCAATTCGAGTCTTTTGTTGAGGGTCTCTTAGGGCGGCAAAAGTCACCGCCATCCGTAGTCATAGTACACCTAGGGGGCAATGACCTGGTGACACTGGGTAGACGAGTATTGTTTGAGCAAGTTTTGTCTGCTGTTAGCTGGTTGGCAAAAAGAATCCCGGGGTGCACGATTGCCTGGTCCCACATGATTCCCAGAAAAGTATGGCGGGGGGGCCTTTCGGTGTCAGCACTGAACCATTCGGTGAAGAAGGTTAACAATAAAATTGGTAGATTGTTTCGCTCTGCGCAGTTGCATAGTATTCCTCATGGGTGTATTCGGGGTGATCACATGTATCTGAATGATGGGGTTCACCTGTCCCGGGAGGGGAATGTTTTACTCATAGGAGACTTCATAGTATGGCTAAGGGGTTTGAGGAAGCATGACCTTTAGGAGGAGTTTGGGGGGGCCGGATAGCCGGTCAATTATCCGGCCTGTGGCGGTAAGGTCATGATCGGTGAGCAGTAATTTCAAGGTCCCTAGAGGGGGGCGCCACCCACTATGGATGGGATCGCCCGGGGGGAGGCGGCCATTGGCCCCTCCCACGGGGAGGCAGCACCCACTAAGGATGGGTCGCCTAAGGGGAGACGGCTATATGCCCCTCCTACTAATTTCGAATGTTGCGGTTTTCCTACGGTAACTAGGTCCTAACTATAACTACCTACTGGTGACCGCCAGTAGGTAATGTAACACTATTATGTAAAAATGTTTGGAATTTAAAAAAAATTACTACTATAAAATATTACTACTGTAAAAACAGATATATATCCCAGTCTACAATTCTGTCACAATAGCCCTGGGTTCCAACAAACATAATTCACAGTTTTTTTTGGCTCAAGCAATAAAAAGAGATGACACGTGAAGATTTATTCCATTAGTTAATGAGGGAAAATACAATTCGCAATGTGTTTCGGCACACAAGATACATCTATCTATCTATCTATCTATCTATCTATCTATCTATCTATCTATCTATCTATCTATCTATCTATCTATCTATCTATCTATCTATCTATCTATCTATTCAATCTATCCATCTGCATATCTATGTATATATATATATATATATGTATATATATATATATATATATATATATATATATATATATATATATATATATATATATATATATATATATATATATACACCAACCTCCGTTCTCCTATCGCAATCGCCTTTACTCTCGATCGCACTGGAAACAGACACGGACCAAAGGTGAGATGCTGGTTTTCAGAGTTTATTGAGCTATCGCCATAACATTTCGGCACAAAGCCTTGATCACATATATATATATATATATATATATATATATATATATATATATATATATATATATATATATATATATATATATATATATATATATATATATATATATATATATATATATATATATATATATATATATATATATATACATAGATATATAGATAGATATATATATATATTCACTGAAAAAACCATAGGTTATAGACCATATATAGTTAGGGATTAGCATTTAAAAAACCTTATTTTATTTGCACAAAACCATTGAAATTCCATATATAGTTAGTTGCACTCACTATATATCGCGGACCTGCAATCCACTGCTAATGATGTCACATATTACATCATTCATGACATGGTCAGTGACATCACTGATGACATCACTGATGACATCTCAAATGACATCACTGATGACATCACTGATGACATCTCAAATGACATCACTGATGACATCACTGACATCTCATTTGACATTACTGATTACATCACTGATGATATCATTTATGTGATAATACATCTTCAGACTCTAATATAACCTTAGAAACACTCAGTGTAAACAGGCACTCACAGACTGTCACACATCCATGGAGTTACTCACACACCTAGTCAGTCATGCAAAAAATCAATCACATCTCCATTTCCTCAACTATACAGTTATACACACCTTACTTATTCAAACATACAGTAACACATATTTACTCTCTTATACAATCATTGATACAAGTTCACAATGATTCATACAGCCACTCACACATTCACTGGCTCTTATGTTCAGTTATTTATATATGTCAACTCTCACATGGAGTGTGTTTTACATATGTACTTACTTTGACATGTAGCACTGAGATATCCATTCACTCACCAATATACTCATGCACACAGTCAACTGTCCATACAGCTGTTTCTACATGCACTTTTGAACCCATACACCTAGGGAATCAACTGCTCACACATCTATGCACAGAGTTATACACCTCCCAGCCACCCACACACATACTCAGTCTGCCATACAAATACTTGGGCAACCATTCAATAACCCATATAGTTACTGATATAGCTACTGATTTAAACATGCAGCAGTTTACAGAACAACATAAATAATGATTGCCAAATTAAGACACTTTAATCACTAACCCATACACTCAGTGAGACACATTTAATCATTCTCTCATACAGTCAGTCATGCACCTACTAAATCCTTCATCCAGACACTTATACATCCACTCATTCTTCAATATGTAAGACATATTTTAACTTTACAGAAACATACAGTCACTGGGTGTTGTCATCAGTAATGTCATCAGTGATGTCATCAGTGATGTCATTTGAGATGTCATCAGTGATGTCATCAGTGATGTCACTGACCATGTCATGAATGATGTAATATGTGACATCATTAGAAGTGGATTGCGGGTCCGCGATATATAGTTAGTGCAACTAACTATATATGGAATTTCAATGGTTTTGTGCAAATAAAATAAGGTTTTTTAAATGCTAATCCCTAACTATATATGGTCTATAACCTATGGTTTTTTCAGTGAATTTTCAAGGTTTTGTAAATGCAAATTCCTAACTATATATGGTCTATAACCTATGGTTTTTTCTGTGAATTTCATTGGTTTTTTAAAAGCTAATATCTATAGCTGTAAAATATATTCTTTATTAAGTGACGTATCACGTAGCCCGTGAGACGCCTCATGATGCATCGCATAACCGTGACGTATCGTCTCTGCAGCGCAAACCAAACCCAAAACGTAAGCGCGCCAGAACACGCTTAAAGATATATATATATTTTTTTAACCTTAATTAGACAAAATCCACACGTGCACATATCACAAACGTTCAAAAAACACAATATGTCGGACTCCCGTTACGCTGCCGGTTAGCTGCCCGGTTAACGTAACAGGAAGCACCTTTACCGCGAAAAATCGCAATTTTTTTTTTCTTTTACCCCGCAGGGAACTTTAATAGCTCCCTCATCAATCCTAGGGGTTCAGGAGGGGTCTGCCTTACCCCTTTCATTCATTTACACCTTTTTTTTTTCCACCTCTTGTCTCTCGATCCTACCGAGAGACAAGATGGCGGCCGCTCCGGACTGTTTACAATGTTGACAGCCAATCAGATACTCCTCAGACTCCCGTTACACTGCCGGTTAGCTTCCCGGTTAGCTGCCCGGTTAGCTGCCCGGTTCGCGTACCAAGACGCGTCTCTACGGCGAAAAAATCGGATTTATTTTTTTTTTGGCCCCGCGTGGCTTTATAATATCCCCCTCATCAATCCTATGGGGTCAGAAGGGGTCTACCTTGCCCTCTTTCCTTCATTTCCCCCTTTGTTTTGGTCTCCTCTTGTCTCTCGATCCTACCGAGAGACAAGATGGCGGCCGCTCCGGACTGTTTACAATGTTGAAAGCCAATCAGCTACTCCTCAGACTCCCGTTACACTGCCGGTTAGCTTCCCGGTTAGCTGCCCGGTTAGCTGCCCGGTTCGCGTACCAAGACGCGTCTCTACGGCGAAAAAATCTGATTTTTTTTTTTGGGGCCCCGCGTGGCTCTATAATATCCCCCTCATCAATCCTAGGGGGTCAGAAGGGGTCTACCTTGCCCCCTTTCCTTCATTTCCCCCTTTGTTTTGGCCTCCTCTTGTCTCTCGATCCTACCGAGAGACAAGATGGCGGCCGCTCCGGACTGTTTAGAATGTTGACAGACACCGGAGAGCCAATCAGCTTCGCTTCGCAAAGTTCCGATACGCGAAAAGTTCGCTAAAGGGAGCGCTACCCGGAGCGCTGTTACAGATATATATCTTGTTTTAAACGTTAATTTCTCAAAATCCACTGAAGCACATATATTGAGACCTAGCAAAGGCACATCGGGCTAACAGTCCCTACAATTTTGCCAAGTTTTGTGGAAATCCATTCAGCCGTTCGGGCTAAAAGTGAGGCCAACCGCCCTATGGAAATTAACATGGGAAAAACGCGTTTTGGGACCCCCTTTTTTCTCGGCCCCCCCTTGACGAACCCCCCCCCAAATTTCCAGGAGCTGCTCAGAAACAAAATGTGCCATTTTCCTGAAAATGTCAGCCAATTCCGTCCACAAACGCCAAAGTTATTAGGCATAGAATTTTCAAAAGTTCCATAGAGAAAAAATCCTAACTATATATACCTACTGGCTATCGCCAGTAGGTAATATATATATATATATATATATATATATATATATATATATATATATATATATATATATATATATATATATATATATATATATCTCTCCACGGAATCCTCTCGTTTTGATCAAGGATGACAAGCCACACCATCAGGTACTTCAAAAGGTTGTTTATTTGGGCATAAACAAACGACGCGTTTCGAGCTCACGGGCTCTTGGTCATATAGATATATATATATAGATATATAGATATATATCCAAGAAGGTGCAATCTTCAACACATCCGCTCGCGCGAGTGAAGGAAAAGATCACGCAACTCCAATCTGTAGAATTGGCATAAGTTCTTTAATCCAACAGAGCCACTAGATCCGACGCGTTTCGGGCAGCCGCCCTTGCTCACAGATCGTCAGACAATGATTTCTCCACAGATTAAGTACACATTTGTTTCGATTTTTTTCACCATTTTTTTCTCTCAAAAACCCACACGTGATTAATGGACATAGAGAACACACTACAGGGTAATGGCATAGCGGTCTGCTGTTTCTTATAGTCAAACTGTCTTCCTCCATTAAAAATAATATACAAATGGTTATAATTGCAATAGTGCAATTAACACAGTATTAATTCATGAATTACAGTGATTTAAAATTTAAGATAAAACAATGTAAAATTCACATGAGTGCACATGTCAGGATATAATAGACAAATAAATACACGATGGACTGCGTGCCTGTTAAAGATAGGATATCGTCCTCATTCCTGCATAAATGCAATGGTCAACTACAATAAAACAAATTAATTACAGATTAAAAAACCTCATTATGGTTTCTTGTATAAAAATCTGATAAATAGAATACATATAGAAATTGATGACGGTATTGGAATGTGCAAAAATATGCTGTGCAAATGATTCGCTATAAACTGCATATTTTTAAATGTGCAAATACACATAATATGTAAACCAATAGTCATGGTGCAAATTAGACACAATACCAAACATTAGAAATAAATTCATAAAGACTCTACAAGATGATATAAAATGCATGAATGCATGATATATTGTTCGACCAATGATAGATGATATACGCTCATATGTTATAGGCAAGCGCAGTCAATACAAAAAAGTCGCAATAAACCAATATTGGAGACATATATATATATACATATATACGTATCAATATATATAATCTATCTATATATATGTGTATATATATATAATGTATATATGTATGTGTATATATATATACACACACATATATTTATGTATATATATATATATATATATATATATATATATATACATATATATATATATATACATATATGCATATATATGTCACCCCCCTCTGCACAAGGAAACACCACTTGGAGATACACCTACAAGAGGGGAGAGATGGAGGCAGTGTTTCGCTGCCTGATTGAGGGGGAGCAAGGAAAGACTTTTAATTTCTGCGCTGGCTGTTGTGTGGAAAAGTGGGACGCCGTCCACCACAGTGTGGAACCATCACTGGATGTTTAAGGAGCACCCCTCACTGTATGGGTCCCTGCGGTGGACCACAAGACCCATAATGCAGCATTGGGAGCAGGCGTGACTTTCAGAACTTTCCACCTGTGAGGCAGGTACAGGGTGTGGCCACAGAATGGGAGTGGTGTCAGCTTCAATATATCACCGAAGCAATGGCCCCTGTGCTTTTTAACGGACTGAAACAGGCACTGAAGATTCCTATGTGAAGGATGAAACGCGTCTGCCTAGCGTTTCAGAAGTCAACTTGTCTGTCAGCGCTTTTACACCACTAAAAGCTACTTTGTTCCCCCGGAGTTGTTCACACTTTCTTCGGTATGCTGGTTGGAGAGAGACTGGTATGGATACATAGCGTCGACTAGCAGGTGTTGGCGCACTGTGAACCCCTCTCGGTCTGGTGTGACACGGGCTTACCTGCTACTTCTTTTGGTGAATGCATGAAACTGCTACCGTGTCACCCCCCCTCTGCACAAGGAAACACCACTTGGAGATACACCTACAAGAGGGGAGAGATGGAGGCAGTGTTTCGCTGCCTGATTGAGGGGGAGCAAGGAAAGACTTTTAATTTCTGCACTGGCTGTTGTGTGGGAAAGTGGGACGCTGTCCACCACAGTGTGGAACCATCACTGGATGTTTAAGGAGCACCCCTCACTGTATGGGTCCCTGCGGTGGACCACAAGACCCATAATGCAGCATTGGGAGCAGGCGTGACTTTCAGAACTTTCCACCTGTGAGGCAGGTACAGGGTGTGGCCACAGAATGGGAGTGGTGTCAGCTTTAATAAATCACCGAAGCAATGGCCCCTGTGCTTTTTAACGGACTGAAACGGGCACTGAAGATTCCTATGTGAAGGATGAAACGCGTCTGCCTAGCGTTTCAGACGTCAACTTGTCTGTCAGCGCTTTTACACTATTAAAAGCTACTTTGTTCCCCCGGAGTTGGTCACACTTTCTTCGGTATGCTGGTTGGAGAGAGACTGGTATGGATACATAGCGCCGACTAGCAGGTGTTGGCGCACTGTGAACCCCTCTCGGTCTGGTGTGACACGGGCTTACCTGCTACTTCTTTTGGTGAATGCATGAAACTGCTACCGTGTCACCCCCCCTCTGCACAAGGAAACACCACTTGGAGATACACCTACAAGAGGGGAGGGATGGAGGCAGTGTTTCGCTGCCTGATTGAGGGGGAGCAAGGAAAGACTTTTAATTGGCTCCCGGTTAGGGAAAGAGTTGCTTTTAAGGCCCTCTGCCTGTCCCACAAGGTCCTGCACAACGCCGGCCCCCCAATTCTGAAAAACTGGATCACACCGTACAGACCGACGAGAGCGCTTCGGTCAGAACATGGAAACCTTATCATGGTCCCCAGGGTGAAAAAGGCCCGCACAGGTGGCCGCCGCTTCTCAGTCAACACGGCAAAAAAATGGAACGCTCTCCCCCCGAATCTCAGAGCTGAACCAAACCTCCTACGATTCAGGAAGTCCCTCAAAACCCTACTTTTCCCCTGATTCATCAACAGCTTCTTTTTGCTCCCTCCCTTAGGAATCCGAGGTTTTAGCGCTGGGATACTCGCGGGTGACTACGCGCTCTATAAAAACCTAAAATAAATAAATAAATAAAAATAATTTCTGCACTGGCTGTTGTGTGGGAAAGTGGGACGCCGTCCACCACAGTGTGGAACCATCACTGGATGTTTAAGGAGCACCCCTCACTGTATGGGTCCCTGCGGTGGACCACAAGACCCATAATGCAGCATTGGGAGCAGGCGTGACTTTCAGAACTTTCAACCTGTGAGGCAGGTACAGGGTGTGGCCACAGAATGGGAGTGGTGTCAGCTTCAATAAATCACCGAAGCAATGGCCCCTGTGCTTTTTAACGGACTGAAACGGGCACTGAAGATTCCTATGTGAAGGATGAAACGCGTCTGCCTAGAGTTTCAGAAGTCAACTTGTCTGTCAGCGCTTTTACACCATTAAAAGCTACTTTGTTCCCCCGGAGCTGTTCACACTTTCTTCGGTATGCTGGTTGGAGAGAGACTGGTATGGATACATAGCGCTGACTAGCAGGTGTTGGCGCACTGTGAACCCCTCTCGGTCTGGTGTGACACGGGCTTACCTGCTACTTCTTTTGGTGCATGCATGAAACTGCTACCGTGTCACCCCCCCTCTGCACAAGGAAACACCACTTGGAGATACACCTACAAGAGGGGAGAGATGGAGGCAGTGTTTCGCTGCCTGATTGAGGGGGAGCAAGGAAAGACTTTTAATTTCTGCACTGGCTGTTGTGTGGGAAAGTGGGACGCCGTCCACCACAGTGTGGAACCATCACTGGATGTTTAAGGAGCACCCCTCACTGTATGGGTCCCTGCGGTGGACCACAAGACCTATAATGCAGCATTGGGAGCAGGCGTGACTTTCAGAACTTTCCACCTGTGAGGCAGGTACAGGGTGTGGCCACAGAATGGGAGTGGTGTCAGCTTCAATAAATCACCAAAGCAATGGCCCCTGTGCTTTTTCACGGACTGAAACGGGCACTGAAGATTCCTATGTGAAGGATGAAACGCGTCTGCCTAGCGTTTCAGAAGTCAACTTGTCTGTCAGCACTTTTACACCATTAAAAGCTACTTTGTTCCCCCGGAGTTGTTCACACTTTCTTCGGTATGCTGGTTGGAGAGAGACTGGTATGGATATATATATATATATCCAGCTCGAGTCCCTGCATTGAGGAAGGCGGAGCGCCGAAACGCGTCTGTTGCAAACTTAAAATAAACTAACTGAAAACGACCCCCGGAGTGCGTGGTTTCTTTCCTCTGCGAAAGTCTGGTGGAAACCGTGAGCTGAATATATATATATATATATATATATATATATATATATATATATATATATATATATATATATTACCTACTGGCGGTCGCCAGTAGGTATATATAGTTAGGATTTTTTCTCTATGGGATTTTTGAAAATTCTATGTCTAATAACTTTGGCGTTTGTGGACGGAATTGGCTGAAATTTTCAGGAAAATGGAACATTTTGTTTCTGAGCAGCCCCTGACAATTTGGGGGGGTTTCATAAAGGGGGGGCCGAGAAAAAAGGGGGGTCCCAAAACGCATTTTTCCCATGTTAATTTCCATAGGGCGGTTGGCCTCACTTTTAGCTCGAACGGCTGAATGGATTTGCACGAAACTTGGCAAAATTGTAGGGACTGTTAGCCTGATGTGCCTTTGCTAGGTCTCAATATATGTGCTCCAGTGGATTTTGAGTAATTTAGGTTCAAAAAAATATATATATCTGGGCGGAGCCTAACCACACATCTGATCTGATTGGCTGTCAGCACTTCATCCAAGAAGTGTTGGCAGCCATCTTGGGACCAATATACATGATAGCACCTCATTAAAAAGCATTGTAGTTAATAGAGGGTTTTAGGACTTTAGTTACATTATAAATCATTTGTTGATGGTACCATACTCGTTTTAGGAATTGTGGTGGGTTCTAAGGTGATTTTACCATGTGAAAAAACCTTCTGCTGTGATATCATGAATATTGTTTGAAAGAAAACTAATATCTCATGATTTTCCCACAGTGGTTTGGAAGGGGATCTATAAGCTAAACTGAAAGCATATTTTCTGTAAATTCACATTATCTTTCTCAGTCATGTGAAAACGAAGTCTGACATTCTCAGTAAAACATGTACATCCAACAAGGACAGAGACTGTCAGTTGATTCCTTTGTGTTCTACTGCAGCCTCCTAGAGTGTTCTAAAGAACAACTAGAGCGCTAACAGTCCTACTTATTACAAAGGTATGGCACACCTGAAGCCATCTTGATTGGAATAAAGTGGTAACTCTTAAAACATTTAATTTAAAAAGAAACAACATGAGGGGGTATATTTTGCCATAGAAAGTATGATTAGTGCTGCAGAATGAAAAATTAGGGCACATTTTGAGTGACTTCTCAAATCCTTTTCTATTTCATTAAAACATTCTGACATGCAGTCTCCCAAAATGGCCACCAGAGACAAAAGAGCCCAAATGTAGCCCAAATATCACCCAGATGTAGCCCAAGTATAGCCCAATGACAGAATGTCCCAGAGTGTTCTAAAGAACAACTAGAGCGCTAACAGTCCTACTTATTACAAAGGTATGGCACACCTGAAGCCATCTTGATTGGAATAAAGTGGTAACTCTTAAAACATTTAATTTAAAAAGAAACAACATGAGGGGGTATATTTTGCCATAGAAAGTATGATTAGTGCTGCAGAATGAAAAATTAGGGCACATTTTGAGTGACTTCTCAAATCCTTTTCTATTTCATTAAAACATTCTGACATGCAGTCTCCCAAAATGGCCACCAGAGACAAAAGAGCCCAAATGTAGCCCAAATATCACCCAGATGTAGCCCAAGTATAGCCCAATGACAGAATGTCCCAGAGTGTTCTAAAGAACAACTAGAGCGCTAACAGTCCTACTTATTACAAAGGTATAGCACACCTGGAGCCATCGTGATGGGAATAAAGTGGTAACTCTTAAGACATTTAATTTAAAAAGGAACAAAATGAGGGGGTATATTATGCAATAGAAGGTATTATTAGTGCTGCAGAAAGAAAAATTAGGGCACATTTTGAGTGACTTTTCAAATCCTCTTCTATTTCATTAAAAAATTCTGACATGCAGTCTCCCAAAATGGCCACCAGAGACAAAAGAGCCCAAATGTAGCCCAAATATCACCCAGATGTAGCCCAAGTATAGCCCAATGACAGAATGTCCCAGAGTGTTCTAAAGAACAACTAGAGCGCTAACAGTCCTACTTATTACAAAGGTATGGCACACCTGAAGCCATCTTGATTGGAATAAAGTGGTAACTCTTAAAACATTTAATTTAAAAAGGAACAAAATGAGGGGGTATATTTTGCCATATGAATTATGATTAGTGCTGCAGAAAGAAAAATTAGGGCACATTTTGAGTGACTTCTCAAACCCTCTTCAATTTCATTAAAAAATTCTGACATAGTCTCGCAAGATGGCCACCAGAGACAAAAGAGCCTAAATGTAGCCCAAATATCACCCAGATGTACCCCAAGTATAGCCCAATGACAGAATGTCCCAGAGTGTTCTAAAGAACAACTAGAGCGCTAACAGTCTTACTTATGACAAAAGTATGGCACACCAGAAGCCATCTTGATTGGAATGAAGTGGTAAGTCTGAAGACACTCAATTTAAAAAGGAACAACATGAGGGGGTTAATTTTGCCATAGAAAGTATGATTAGTGCTTCAGAAAGAAAAATTAGGGATCATTTTGAGTGACTTCTCAAATCCTCTTCTATTTCATTAAAAAAATTCTGACATGCAGACTGAAACATGCACTTTGAATACCAGCAGCAGACGTCCCTGGTGAGCAGTAGCTTTACTACAGTGATCTAATGTGCAACTAGAGTGCTAACATTCAGAATTTATGGCAAATGTGTGACACATCTGAATGCCTTCTTGATGGAACCAAAGTAAACAAGCATTGAAAATGCAATAGATCTCGCCCTCGTTTAAGTTAAAGCCATTCTGTTTGTAATGAGGTGGCTTTTTAGCTTTGCTTTTATTAGTGTTTTTTCAACTTTCATGTAAATAACGCACCGTTTTCACCAAATCGACTTTGCCCAATCACACCCTTCCCTTCGGCCAACAAATCCCAAAAATTCGGCACACCTGCCGATCCACTCTCCCTACAGCTCACCCAAGCCCCGTCCCTCTAGCGCAACTGGAACACCCCAAATTCACCTTCTCTATGCGCACCAAAAACTCCCATTGAATAACATGACAATTCGCTACTCCGCACAAAAATTGCTCTTTAAAGCACTTCCACTGCTCCAATCCGCTTCAAACTTGGCTGGAAACTAGTTCCAGCGATTCCCTAACATCTCACCAAAAATCAGCCCAATCCATCCACTGGAACGGGGACGAATTTCAACCCGAATACGCGCCCCCCGCAAACACAAAAAAAGCCATAAAACGGCCAAATCTCGACCAAAAACCGCCAAAATCCCTCAAAACCTTGCCAACACCAATACGCACGAAACTGAACCGGCCCCTCAGCCCTAGGCTCCGGGAACCCTACTTAATTGACCCAAAAGCCCTAAAAAAGCAACATAATACACACGAAAACGCCCTAACAACCCTAAAATGCATATAAGTATATGTATGCATGCATTTATGTTTGTATTTATATAGATATACAGATGAAATATGTTTATATATCTATGTATATATATATATTCACTGAAAAAACCATAGGCTATAGACCATATATAGTTAGGAATTAGCATTTACAAAACCTTGAAAATTCACTGAAAAAACCATAGGTTATAGACCATATATAGTTAGGAATTAGCATTTACAAAACCTTGAAAATTCACTGAAAAAACCATAGGTTATAGACCATATATAGTTAGGAATTCGCATTTACAAAACCTTATTTTACTCACACAAAACCATTGAAATTCCATATATAGTTAGTTGCACTAACTATATATCGCGCACCCGCAATCCACTGCTGATGATGTCACATATTACATCATTCATGACATGGTCAGTGACATCACTGATGACATCACTGATGACATCTCAAATGACATCACTGATGACATCACTGATGACAACATCCAGTGACTGTATGTTTCTGTAAAGTTAAAATATGTCTTACATATTGAAGAATGAGTGGATGTATAAGTGTCTGGATGAAGGATTTAGTAGGTGCATGACTGACTGTATGAGTGAGTGATTAAATGTGTCTCACTGAGTGCATGGGTTAGTGACTAAACTGTCTTAATTTGTGCATCATTATGTCTGTTGTTCTGTAAACTGTTGCATGTGTTGATAAGTAGCTATATGAGTAACTATATGGGTTATTGATTGGTTGCCCAAGTATTTGTATGGGAGACTGAGTGTGTGTGTGGGTGGCTGGGAGGTGTATGACTCTGTGCATAGATGTGTGAGCAGTTGATTCACTAGATGTATGGTTTCAAAAGTGCATGTGGAAACAGCTGTATGGGCGGTTGACTGTGTGCATGAGTGTATTGGTGAGTGAATGGATATCTCAGTGCTACATGTCAAAGTAAGTACATATGTAAAACACAGTACATGTGAGAGTTGACATATATAAATAACTGTGCATAAGAGCCAGTGAATGTGTGAGTGGCTGTATGGATCATTGTGAACTTGTATCAGGGATTGTATAAGAGAGTTAATATGTGTTAGTATATGTTTGAATAAGTAAAGTTTGTATAACTGTATAGTTGAGGAAATGGAGGTGTGATTGATTCTTTGATTGACTGACTAGGTGTGTGAGTAACTCCATGGATGAGTGACAGTCTGTGAGTGTCTGTTTACACTGATTGTATCTAAGGTTATATTAGAGTCTGAAGAGGTTCATCGTATTATCACATGAATGATATCATCAGTGATGTGATCAGTAATGTCAAATGAGATGTCATCAGTGATGTCATTTGAGATGTCATCAGTGATGTCATTTGAGATGTCATCAGTGATGTCATCAGTGATGTCACTGACCATGTCATGAATGATGTAATATGTGACATCATCAGCAGTGGATTGCGGGTGCGCGATATATAGTTAGTGCAACTAACTATATATGGAATTTCAATGGTTTTGTGTGAGTAAAATAAGGTTTTGTAAATGCGAATTCCTAACTATATATGGTCTATAACCTATGGTTTTTTCAGTGAATATATATATATATGTGTATATATATATATTTGAAACATAAAAAATATGAGCAAAACAATAAGGGCCCAATTTGGATGTCAGGAAGACAGCCTCCGACCACTCTGCCCGACATTCAGAGTTTTCCCTCTGACTGTTGTATTTTGATCATGGCGGTTGGAGGGAAAACCTACCATGATGGTGTAGCCATGCTCA
The DNA here is from genome assembly GCF_964263255.1 of Lissotriton vulgaris. NCBI lineage: Eukaryota > Metazoa > Chordata > Amphibia > Caudata > Salamandridae > Lissotriton > Lissotriton vulgaris. Next base: position 79,388,460 of record NC_141699.1, read on the forward strand.
GCTCCGTCGTCATTTGATCTAAAATGTAAAAAAACACACAAATAAAATTAATGGGTATATTTAAATTATATTAGAAAAGGTACTGGAGTCTGAGAATAATAGATAAGAATAGGTAAGTTAGGATTTTGTCTTAAGACAGACTTAAGACAGACTTAAGTTAGGATTCTTTCTTAAGTCTCTCTTAAGTCTGTCTTAAGACAAACTTAAGACAAAATCCTAACTTCTGTAAATACTAAAAGTAGTAAGTTTAGGATTTTGTCTTAAGTTACTTCTGTGAATCGGGCCCAAAGTATTTGGTAGAGGGAGCACCGAGATTCCTGTTAGATAACAGGACACTCTACAGATCTAATTAGTAATGACTAATGAATAACAACAACAACACATTTTCAACAGAGTGTGATGTGCTGGCAAGCAAAATCATTAGATGAAATATTTTATGAAGTACTGTAGTGATAATTGTGACAAGAAAAAAATAAGTGGCAACAAAAAAGTTGATTGTGGCACAGACTCACCTTTTCCAGCAAGGGGGGGGGGGGGGGCAAGGTACTGTTCAAGGTGGTGTGCAAGATGAGGCTAATGCTGCTTCTCAAGGAAGAAGTAAAGGTGTTATTACAATGCTTACAATACTAATAATGTTAATAATTGTCATATGAAGTCAGGAGCGTGTCATATTTGTTTGTCACATTTGTGGTAGAGATGGACATTGCAAAAAGGAACAGCATTTTTAATGTGAATAGATTTCAGAATTAGACTGAAATGCCCCTCAAAGACAACCCATAGAGTAGAATAGGCATTGGAACCGAATTGCAATGGTACAGAATTGGATGATGCAATCAATGGTCCCAGCCCTTCCTGCGTCTGGGAACACTTGCAGAATACAAGGCAATTCAAGGGGGAAATGCCTTCCGTCCCAGACCTAAAAAAACCCATGTAGAATAATACATCAGGATTTAAAACCAAAGTTAAGTGTTCAACCCAAACATTCAATAATAATAAAAAATGTCCACAGTTTGCAGCTACACTCAGACCTACCCTTCGCCTTCGGGAAAAGAAGACTCAATTGTAGGTTTGTCAAATAAGCAAATGACTATTAAGTTGTCAGCAAATATCAATGTAAAAATAGGACCAGCTACAAATAATCAGGAGTTTATAATTGGTGAGACAAGTCTAGTAAATCTGATGGGTCGTGATCTTTTGTGGAAGTTAAACTGCATGATTTACAGCACACCACATGGTATTTGCATTTAGACAAAAGATAATAATGTTGCCTTAAATTACAGTTTCAAGAAACAAAAGTTGGCATGCATCCACTTTTCTAAACTAAGGACTTACCTCCAGCTTTAAGACACACTGCCAAAACAGAGGATTGGGATTTTTCAGAAAAAGAAATTAGGCTGATTAAATGTACAGACCAATGCAGATTACAATAAAACCGAATGCAGTATATCCCTGTACTCATCAATGCAAACATATTTGTGAAGCAAAGGAAGGGATCACACCTGCAACTGAAGATATGATTGAACAGAGAATTTTGAGAGAAGTCCTAGGGAGTCCGTGTAACTCATTCATAATGGCTTCCACAAATCAAACAGGATATGGCGAATAGTTCAGGATCTGCGCATATTAAATGTCCTTGTCTTAAAATGAACCCTCCTATGCAACAGAGAGAAGTGCTATTTCTAGGAATGATTGGCCACTGTTTTGAGTCCCTTTCCGAACTTATTGTTGATTGTGAAGCCTTTTCACAGACTGGCGCAGAAAGATGTTACTAATAGAGTACCCTGGGATGATGAATGCATGCAAGCCTTTCTAGAGCTGGGGCACTATATATATATATAAATATATATATACACTGTATATGACAAATGCACTAGGCACTCTTGCCAGGTCCTAGAGAAGAAAAGTATGATGTAGAGATTAATGATTTTTATCATGACTATATTGTTTCTGCAGAATTATGTACTAGGCCAAGACCAGACATTCAAGATGTACCACTTGAGTTCGCTGATTTGATATTATTAGTGGATGGCCCATGTTTGAGAGATCATCATGGAACCCATCAAGCAGCATATGCAGTTTACACATTGACCTATATTGTGGAGGCATCGTATTTGTGTAATGTAACCTTAGCACAATTAGGTGCATTGATTGCCATCACAAGAGCATGCTTCATAGACAATGAATTGAGTGTTCCAATTTACACAGATAGTCAGTATAGTTTTTGAAGGGTTTTTGGACTATTGTACCAGGGAGGATTCATTGCATCCCCTGGCTCCTCAATTCGAAATGTTCCAAGCATTTATGACTCTTTGAATGCTCTAAAATTGACAAAAATTTTTGCTTTTATTAAATGTGCTGCAGATAAGAGTGGTAGGGACATGGTTACATTGGTTATCATTTCATTGGGGGAGGAGTTGGCCAAATGGCTAGGGTGGCTGTCCTCGAATCCGGGGAACTGGGTTCTAGTCTCAACAGCGATGCTGCACATTCTGTGATTCTGGGCAAATCACTTAATCTCCCCGTGCCTAATAAAAATGAATGTGTCCTCATGTAACGCAACTGGAGTTATGTAAAGCGCTCTGATACCCAATACCTTTGGGTCAAGTTTGCGCTATATAAAACTCTGTAAAATAAATAAATAAATAACATTTCTCTGATGAGACTGCGAAATAATGTGCTCCTATGTCTACCACATTACCAAGTCAAGATGACAATTCAGTAGAAATGATTCAGATGTTGAAACTCTAAATGCATTTCTTTCCAAGACAATTCAAATAGTAGATGAGTTAAAGAATTTACAGAATCAAGCACCAGATGAGGAAAGATAGAGGAAAGAAAAAGTGGGAAAAATTAGATGTAAATAACATGAAAATGAATTGTGGAACTGCTTGTTTTCCCGTCTCCCTGCTACTGCAGATGGCGAGATACATACTGCTCCCAAAGTCATACGCTCACCAACTGCCAGATTAGGAGTTGCCTCCTGGTGGCGGGCGGTTCTTTGGTGGTACCACTGCAGTGCGGTGCTATGATTCATATGTAGTTTTTAGCGAGGCAGTGCCATGGGAGTGCCAAAGCCTGTTCCTGCATGCCATGGACTACACAGAGGGCACAACATGTGCCCCCCTGTATGCACCCCATGACCCTGGGCAACAGAGGCCCATAGGGGCTCCTTAGTTTCCATACCGCCACAGTTTTCATGGGGGGTTCACTGCCATGAAAACTGTGGCAGTGAGGAAGCTCAGAATATGCTTGGCAGTGTCGCAGCAGCGTCCCCACCATATTGCCGGTGCCAGGCAGCTGTGCCACCGCTGAGGGATCATGAATCCCCAACAGTTGTGGTGGGCCTGTGATGGTGGGACTGCCACACTCGTAATGCAGTGGTCGAATCACAAGTGTGGCGGTACCTGCCACGCCACAGTAAACTCGTAATCAGCCCCTTAGTCTTGGATAACTGCAAAAGTATGGCTGATATAGTACGATCTTTCTCTGACCAGGTGAAGTTTGCAACACCTATTGTAATTACTGAGCTCTGCAATGACCCAGAGCCTGAATACTAGGTCTTGGTGAAGAAACATTTGAGAAATCAAGGCTAGGCAGAACAGACCATATCAAATCATACTGGTAACATATACTGCTGTGAAATATGGAGGTCTGCAGTTTTTGACCATGTATCACACAAAAAGAGGGTGCACTGTTGATAAGGGAACAGTGACACAAACAATTTACTTACTAAGTCAAGATTGAGTTCACTTCATTGATTCAAGGCAGGAGAACAAAGTGTTCAAAAAGAAGAACAACAAGAAAATCAAGAAAGTCAAATTCTTAAAACCCCAGAATCAAAATTAAACTTGTAAACAGTTCAAACCAAGATGAAGAAGAAAATCAGGCAGATCTAGCAGATGAAACTAAAGCTAGCTTGACCCAGGCTAAATGGTCTATGAGTGTGAGAGAAAGAAACAGAGCTTTGCAAATCAAAGACAGTTTGAAAGAAAGTGATAGAAGAAGTCCATCTGATGCAGTAACAGAGCTGATTGGCAAAGAAACTAGTAAAGCATCAATCAGAAGATCATCAAGAGTAAGAGTTCAAAAAGAAGAAATACACACCTTCTGAATAGGCATATTTGACAACGATTAAGTTAGAAAAAAGAGACATTGAAGTGAAAGATTTTCAATTTTTGCTTGAAGAACCTACATGAAGTGAACTAAGAAATGAAATACCGAATGCTAAATTACTTTCCGATGAAGGCACCAACTCTGAACTTTCAAGTTTTTTCATATTGACGCCTAAGATCCGAATGCATTTAACAATTTTAGAAGACTGTCCTTGAAGTTTTCTCGATCTGTGCACAGTCTCTTGAATTATTGGAATCTTTGCATTTTAGATACTTACATAGTTGAATACTTACTAAGGGGCCGATTCCGATTCGGTAAAATACAGTCCGAATTGCCGTACGAATCGTATCCCGAACTGTCCCCGTACGTACAATGTAGTACGATGTGCACCCAATGCCGTTCTTCGTACGAATCGTACCAAAGACAGTACGATTCAATAATTCATATGATCGCACTCAGAACACGCAGTACGAGATGTTCGTATGGATCGCAGCAGCTTTTTACGACCCAGCAACTACGATTCGTCTTGACAAAACTCCGTATGACTCTTTTTGTATGTGAGCTTAAAACGTCCATGAAAGCTGATTTCACCTCGAAATGCTTACGATACGGACCCCCGGGTACGGAACATACACCCCATGATAGCAGGGGTACGGTGCGTCGGGGTACGGTGCATACCCCCCTGTATTTCAGGGGTACGGTGCATATGTCCGCGTGCTTACACCCCATGATCATATTTGTACGGACCGTAGGGGTACGGTTCGTACCCCCCAAGGTCATAGGCGTATGTGCGTACACCCCGTGTGTACACCTCTTGAGTTTAGGGTTATGGTGCGTATGTGAATGTGTAGCTCTCCCTACGAATTGCCTATACGCGACGTGTTCCGTACGAATCGCGTATTCATTACCCGATCCGGATCGTACTTGGCGGGTCGTACGGCATGTTTACGAATCGTATGGTTCACTTTGAGAGTCTAAGTCATACGGATTTAGCCTTGTTTTTCATATGGTTCGCACGGATTCGGACGTATTTCTAACCTACGGATCGTACTGCGCGATTCGGACGGATTTGTACGATTCCGACGGAAACGGCTACGAATACGAATCGTCGTACGGATTTGTTTCCCGAATCGGAATCAACCCCTAAACGTCCACAAGATTGCTTGACTGTATGAATTTTGAAGAAATTTGAATTATGTACTTTGCTTTTGAGATTGAAGATTTATTGAGACACTATTTTAAATGGAAGAAGATGTTTTCAATTAGAGAAGATTTTTGCTTGTCTTTCCAAATAATTTCATGCTGATAACCCTGTTTGGTATTCTGTTACATTTATGTTTCCCTTCTGGATATGCGCCAATTCAAAACAGCTGTTCATCATGTGTTAATAACACCAAGTTGTAGGTTAGATCATGGAGGTGGTTATAATGGAGATATTGGGTAAAATTCTCATACAAACTTACTGAAAGGCTATCAAGAAATAATTAATTTATCTGACTGCAATATATGTACTCAGCAACCCACTTCTCTTTCTGAAGGTGCAACATATTTAAAAGCGGAATGGCTATGGATTGTCCTGTGCAGTTTATTTTTCTGTTGTTAATCATCACAATTATCATCACAATTATTTAGAAGAAGGCAAAACTGTACATAAATATTTTACCTGGTATAAGCAGGCTCAAATCATCTGAACTATTGCTGAGTCTTTTTAATTTGCATGCTACTAATAATACAATATTTAAAAAGAAGTGTATCTAAGTTGACTGAAATGAGCATGTATTTATTGCAGAGCATAACAGAAAGAGATCAAATGAAAGATTGGAAAGAGATGAAGAAATGAAGTCTAATTTTAGAGAAGAGATAGTGATCTAGAACTCGAAGACACATCCTATTGTTATAATTTGGAAAGAGAGAGAAACAAACGTGTGTGTGACACAAATGTATGAAAAGAGTATCACAGAGCAGTTAAAGTTGAGTATAGTGAATGTGCTCATAGTTAAATAATACAGAAGTTCTATATGTTAGGAACAATTAACATTATGTCTAATGCCATATGCTATAGTTCCTATAAAACTGCTTATTTTACACGTCCACAAAGATGAGTAGGTTCCTGTTATCTAGCTTTAGTTTTCCCCAAAGTATATCACATGAACAGTCTGAATGAAGTGAGTGTAATGCATAAAGGAATGGTAAAAAGAGAGAATGTAGGAAAACATTGTTAAATGTGTTTAGTATGTTGATTCCTCCTCTTACTGGTGTGGCTCTGAATTATGCTAGTATTAGAAATGTGTCTACTTGGGGGGCGTGGCTTGCGCCCGGCGCGGATGACAGCTCGTCCGTAGCTCTCCGGAGACAGCAGGAGCGGAAACGGACTGACGATGCCCTTTCGCCTTACAAGCTGAGCCCAATTTGGAGTACTGCTCGTCGGAAACTGCAGGGAACACTCTCCCATCCTTTTCGGCTGAAGGTACTTAGCCGTTTTCGAGTTTATCACTCAAACGCGGCTCCGAACTTCATTCGGCCGCCATTTTGTGAATCCCGGAACGGCTCCCTTCGCACTTCCTTTCATATCAGCGCAATTGGTCTCCTCTCAGCTCAGTTGGCTTTACTTCTCGGATTGCCTCAATATTTTATTTGCTGCACTGTTGAACTCTCCTTTGAAGCTCTTTTTGACACGCACTGCTCAACTTCTGATGGTGTTTACAGTGTCCTCAACCCTCAACCCCCGGCCGCCATTTTGATATGCTGTTTTTTAACCTCCTTACAGTCAGCACTATCCTCACGCATATGCTGCGTTAATTCTTTATAATGCCTGCAAGTGGTTTTAATGTTTCTCTGGCTGCCGTATTTGAGAGAGACTGTTCACTGGCTTGAGGTGAATCTTTTATCGCTGTATTCATAATTCCTGACAGGACTATGTGTTTTCCATGTTTCCACTCAGAAGCCTTCAACTTGCTGACAGGATTGGTTTTTTCTAGACATTGATTCTCTTTATGCCTCTGTCTTCACGTCGTCTGCACCTATCTCTCCTGAGTGTGACTCTTTAAGCTGGCCTATACTTGCACAGTCTCCTGACGAGATTTTGAGCTACTGTTTTCGCCTTATGTCTATTGGCGTTGATAACTTAATTTTATTGACAAGCTGATGGTCGCCTGCTTTTGGATCTACTCCCTAAAAAGAGCCTAATTTCATTGTTGCTCTGGTATCTTTTCTCTTTGCATTTTTCCCTTCAGCTGATACCTTATATACGGCACTGGTTTCTTACTATTCCTCTGTATTGGGCCTTACATATGGGTAAACTGCTCAAGGAGGTTCCTCATACTAAAGCCACTGCCCGTAAGTTCCTGATCCACACAAGCTCACAGTATCAGTGTTTATCCATGGAAGAGTCGAATACCTCTTCACCTCAATCTGCTTCACCAAAGAAGACCTCTTCACCGGCAAGTACTTTGACTACTCTTAGTAGTAAAGCTTCCTCCAAGAGACTAAAGAAGGACCCACCTTCTCCTCCTGCGTCAACCTCTTCAGTCACCATGGACTTGCTCCTTGAGGAAATCAGGGCTCTACGCCCCTTTGTTGAAGAAAGTACTGCCACTCTCCAGGAAACCACTTCTACTCTTCAAGAACTCTCCAACAAATGGTTAACTGTGGAAAGTCGTGTCACAACGTTGGAACAAAATGTTGACTCCTTAAATTCCTCTGCCCCCAAGGTGGATTCCCTTTGTTCCCAAGTCTCCAGCCTACACAAACAAATTGAAAATTTGGAAAATAGAAATCGTCGTAACAACCTTCGTATTTATGAGTTGGTGGAAAATTCAGAGGGATCAGATCCAATTTCTTTCTTTAAGTCCTTCTTGCCCAAACTTTTGAAACTTCCAGAAAACCCTCCGCTAAACATCCAGAGAGCGCACCGACTGGGTTCTTTGCCACATCATACATCTGCTCCTTCAATGAGTAAGCCCAGAGGAATGATTCTTTACTTTCTTGAATATACTGACCTATTGAGAGTCCTGGCTGCCGCTAGGGCGTTGAAGAAAATTACCTGGTTCAAGACTATGCTAAATCAACTGCAGACCGTCTTAAAGATTTTTTGGCATTGAGACTCCAGTTACGCTTCATCGGTGCCAAATTTGGCCTTTATCACCCATGTCTCTTTAGGGTTACTGTCAACAATACGACTACTTCATACGAAGACCCACTGAAACCCAAGAGCTTTCTTTACTCCTTCAGTGTTGAATCCATGGATACTGCATCTTCATCTACTGCTCGATAATGTGTTTTAGCTTTTATTGCATTTTTGCCATCTGCATATGTGTTTTTTTGCTTTGTTTAGGATGTGCCTATCACTTCCTCCACGCTTCTTTATTGTTCTCGCAGTTTAATATTCTTGGTTATACCTCCCTCTCCTGTTTTCTATTTCTGCATTTCCTCTCTCTGAGATCTTCCTTTTTTCTATGCTTTCCAGTTATATTTTTTCCACCTACCTGTTTTCTTTTATATGATTAACATGTTTCTTCTTTTCACAGGTTGTCTACCCAATTCTCCTCCCTCTCCTAATGTTCATTAGTGGCTCGTTGGTGCTGTTTCCCTCCTCGTTTCTCCTCCGTAAGTTCGGATAAGCGTCATTCCCTCATATGGCCTCCCACCCTCCCTCCCTCCGTTTGATCTACAGTCTATGTAAGTTTTTACTTTTTTCTTTCTCTTTCCTCTTAATGTTCTGTCATGTTCTCTTCTATGGACCTTACTCTCTTCATTTTTCTTTTCCTGTTCTTCCTACATTTTTCTCCTTACTCTCTCTCTCTTTTTACTTAATTTTTTTCCTCTACCTCTTTGCTTTATTGCTTCGTTATCTTTTACTCGATCTACTGTTTGGTTTTATGGATGTTCTGTTACATTGTATTCTTTATGTATTATCGTGCTACTTTTATCTTGTTACATTCAGAGTTACCTCGTGGAATGTTAAAGGATTGAATAATCCTATTAAAAGACAGCGAGTGTTATCCCACCTGTCTAAACTAAAAACAGATATCGCTATGTTACAAGAGACCCATCTTTCTGATGTTGAAGATTCTAAACTGACGAGACTATGGGTTGGTAATGTTTTCTTCTCCCCAGCTCTAGGAAAAAAGAATGGGGTGGTTATCCTAGTTCACAAAAAGTTCACAGTTTCTGTTATTCATCAAGAATCAGACTCTGATGGTCGTTGGGTGCTTTTTAAATTACTAATTGACAATGTACCTTTGGTTATTTTTAATGTTTATGCCCCGGTAACTGTTGACAATACTTTTTGGCCACTTATTTCTGATAAGTTGGTTTCCCTTGACGATGATTATATCATTTTTGGTGGAGATTGTAATCAAATCCATGATCCCATTCTTGATAAAAAAATCCCCTGTTAAGTTTTTTCACTCTAAAATGCATAATCAATTTACCTCGGCCACCCGTTGTAAACCCTTAGTTGATCTATGGAGACTTTGCCATCCTGGCCTCCAAGAGTTTCGTTATTTCTCCCCTCCCCACAAGACACAATCCCGCATTGATTATCTTTTTCTCAGTAAATCCTTAGCCCAGTGTACCCTTGCTTCAGAAATAGGCTCTATCCTTATCTCTGACCATGCCCCAGTTTTTATGATTTTGATCTAATCCCATTCTCCCCCCCCCCACCCCTACCCCCTCTCGCAGATGGTGTTTTAATAACTCCCTCCTTGCGGACCGTAAATTCTCTGGTCAATTCAGCTCTTTTATTGATGACTTTTTTGCTGTAAACTCCGCCCCAGATTCTTCTCCACCCATGAGATGGGACTCTTTTAAAGCAACCGCTAGAGGTTTTATCATTAATTACATCTCCCAGAAGAAGAAGAGATTTGAGAAACAATCCTCCCAACTTTTGACCCAAATTAAACAATTAGAACATGCCTATTTTCATTCCTTCTCAGACACCTCTTTAAAAGAGCTCATCACTGCTAAGGTCGCCTTCAATAAATTGTCTACTGACGCTGCTGCTTCTTATCTTTTAAAAAGTAGTGCTCGTTATTATGGAGGCCAAAATAAAATGGGTAAGCTTTTAGCTAATTATTTGAAAATACGCCGAGATAGAACTTGAATTTCCTCCATAATTGATTCTCTTGGTACTTCCCATTTTAAGGATAATGACATTTTGCAGGAATGTGTCACTTTCTACAAAGATCTCTACACTCCCGAATCCTCTCCGCTTCCCTCTGATTTATCCTCCTACTTTCATTCCATTACTCCTCCTCCTTCTTCCCATGTTGATTTTGCTTCACATGAAGCGGATATAACCCTTCAAGAAATATCCCACGCAGTTTCAGTTTTAAAACACGGTAAAGCCCCCAGTCCTGATGGCTTTTCTATTGAGTTCTATGATCATTTTTCGAAACTTCTTCTTCTACGCATGCTCATTTTATTTAACTCATTCATTGCAAATGGCTTTTCTCAAGGTACTTTTCAAGATGCTATGATTTTCCTCATCCCCAAAGATAACAAAGACCCTTCCTTTTGTAAAAATTACTGCCCAATTTCCCTTGTTAATACGGATTATAAGATTTTTGCCAAATTACTTGCCCTGCGTATTGATCCCATTTTACCCGAACTTATAGGTCCTGAGCAATCAGGTTTTGTGAAGGGACGCTTGTCCTCTGACAATTCCAGAGTTTTCTTTAATGTCCCTAGTAAAGCTTCTTCCCTATCCTACCCACTTGCGGCCATCACATTAGATGCCAAAAATGCCTTTGACAGGATCAGTTGGGACTTTATGTTTCATGCCCTCACTTGGATTGGCTTTTCACCTAACTTAATCTCCCTCATCTCCCTTTTGTACTCCGGCCCTAGAGCTTCTATCTTTGCTAATAGGAAAATTTCTGATTATTTCTCCCTTTCCAGGGGTGTCCGGCAAGGTTGTCCCTTATCTCCCTTATTGTTTATTGTAGCATTGGAGCCTTTTCTCACCAAACTACGACTGGATGCCCAAATAACTGGTTTTAACCCTGGCCCCAGTCAAGTTAAATTATCTGTTTATGCAGACAACATTCTTTTCTATTGCTCTAATCCTGAGTCCACTGTTCCTGCCTTTTTGCTCCAAGTTGACGCCTTCTCACAGGTTTCGGGATATCGTCTCAATCGTGACAAATGTGAAGTTTTACCCCTTAATGTCTTATGTCAGCATCATTACTTTGATCATACTGGTTTCTCTTGGCAGTCGACTAAAGTAAAATATTTAGGATTGTGGCTTTCCCCTTCCATACCAGACACTTTGAAGGCTAATTTTGAATATATTACAAAGAAATTGAATGACTCTATTACTATATGGCATCCCCTCTTTCTTTCATGGTGGAGTCGCTTGGACTCCATCAAAATTATGTTAGCTCCTATCGTTTTATACTCACTATCCATGATTCCTGTTCGCATACCCTGTTATTATTTTAAACGGTTAGACTCACTCTTGGTGAAATTTCTTTGGAAAAATAAGCCTCCTCGGATCGCCTTGTCTTCCCTTAAAAAATATAAACAGTCTGGAGGTCTTAAATTTCCAGACTTTAAGGCATACCATTATTCCTTCATCCTTAAACAAGCCTCTCACTGGCTCTCCACAAATACTCACACTTATCCTCCTGTTTGGTTGTCTTTGGAGAAATCTCTCATTTCGCCGTTTGATTTTTTGGAGACCCTTGCCTTTTCAGCCAACGTTTCTGTCTTGAAATACCCTGTCATTGCTCATACCCGTCACCTCTTAAACCCCCTTTTACTCTCTTCTTATCCCTCCCTTATTTCTTTGTCCCACCAATTCATTTGGCATAATAAGTTACTTCGCATTAAGAATCGTTCTTTTTAATGGAAATATTTGAAATCCAAAGTTCTATCTTGGATCTCCTAACTTCTAGTTCATAACGTTCCTCTTTCTTTTACAGACCTTCAAACTCAATTTCTTCTCCCTGCAACCTATTACTTCCTGCTCTTCTTCTGTACCTTCAATCTCTTCCTTCTTCCTCTGAGATACTCTCCTCTTACTCTAATATTAGCCCACTTTTGGATTCATCTCCCCCCGCTTCTCACTTTTACAAATGTCTTATAACTTCGCCTCACCGACTCAAATCGAAGACTGAATTGGCCTGGGAACGGGATTTGTCAGTATCCTGGCCTATCTCTCTATGGGATAAGCTGTGGTTAAAATTACAGAAAACGTCCAGAGCTGCTAATACTACCCAAACTCTTTACTTTTTATATCACTGTTTACTGTTAACTCCATAGAAATTGGCCACATTTTCCCAGGATCTTTCGCCTAAGTGTTGGTCCTGTTCCTGTCAACCTGCAGATTTACTTCACATGTTGTTCCATTGCCCCAACATTGCTTACTTTTGGCAATTGGTTTGGTCCCGCTTACACAAAATATTTGGTTTTGCACTCCCTTTCTCCCTTCCCAACGTCCTTTTGAGTTCCTTATCTCATGATTTACCACTCTCCCCTTCTCACTATAAGTTGCTTGACTTATTTTTGGCCATTGCATTTCATCTCATTACCGCCAATTGGAAGGACTCCGCTAAAGTCAGTTATTCAGCTTGGTAGAATGCTATTTGTTTTCACCAAAGACTTGATACCAACTATGTTACCCCCGTTTCCTTAGCTGTTAAACGAGACCTATTATGGATTCCTCTTACTACCTACCTCTCCAAGACCTCTCCCTCTCCTCAAAATGTTATTGTTACCCACCAAAATCCATCTGATGATGTTCACAAACTGCCATGATTTTGCTTACTTATCTTTTTACTTCGATTTACAAAGTTTTACGCTTATTTATTACTTGCTGTCTATCACATACTCTTTATTTAAATTCATTATCTGCATACAATGTTATATTTTATGAATTGCCATACTTCATTTCCCTTTTGTTTTGTTTCCTTCTCCCTCCCTTGTTTTTCTTTCCCATGACTTAGCTATAGCAGTTTATTGATTCCGTTTTATTATACCTTCTAAAATTTTATTTGTGTATCTTTTATACCTCTCATTGATTGATCGTATCACATTTTGTATTTTATGCTATGTTTTTGGTTTCAATAAACTTGAACTTAAAAAAAAAATGTGTCTACTTAGAAAGAATGCTTGACTGATAACACTGCAGGTGTGTAAACCAAAATTAATTAAGAGATGTTTGCCATTAGCTCAATGGCGATACAAAATCACCTTGCTTTAATATATGATTTTTGCAAACAAATAGGGTGTATGTCGTAATTAAGGTGCATATGCAAAACAAACAATTGATGGACTGAATGCTTGGCAATGCAAATATTCACCCCCAGTCACAGGGATCCTGGTTAAATCCCTAATTCTTTTCCTCACCACACCACCCCAGTTTGGACTGAGCCATATGCAAATCAGTCTTGACCCAGTTCCTTGTGGGAACAGTCCAACCCGACTGCCAAGCCAGGTCCTCCCTGGACCGGAAACAAGTATTCTGGGACAGGTTTCAGGGCATCACGCTTCATCAGCCGGGCCAGCTTTAATCCAGTGGTGTAGTGAGCACGGTACCCACGTCTGGGCATACACTTCCACTTAGGGCGACATATACAAAAGAAACAACTGATGGACGGAATGCTTGGCAATGCAAACAATCACCCCAGTCACAAGGATATGGGTTAAATCCATCATTCTTTTGCTCACCACACCACCCCAGTTTAGACCCAGCCATACGCAAATCAGTGTTGACCCTGTTCCTTCTTGGAACAGTCCAGCCCGAACTGCCAAGCCAGGTCCTCCCTGGACTGGAAACAAGCATCCTGGGACCGGTTTCAGGGCATCACCTTCATCAGCCAGGCTGAAAGCCCAAAAGCGGCCCTAAGATGCTTGTTTTCAGTCCAGGGACGCGCTGGCTTGGCAGTTCGGGCTGGACTGTTCCCATTGGGCCCAGGGTCAAGACTGATTTGCATATGGCTGGGTCCAAACTGAAATGGCATGGTGAGCAAAACAATGATGGATTTAGGCCCAGATCTCTGTACTGGGGTGAATGTATGACATTCTTCTGCATTCTGTCCATCTATTGTTCTTTTGAATGTAATTAAGGTGCAGCAATGCAGATCAATTGTTCTTTTTGCATTTGTCACCCCGAGTGGGATGGGTATGCCCAGACATGGGGCCTGTGCTCCCCATGCCACTGGAGTCTAGCTATCCTGGCTGATGAGGTCTGAAATCCCGAAACCAGTCCTAGGATGCTTGTTTCCAGCCCAAGCAGGACCCGGCTTGGCAGTTTGGGCTGGACTTTTCCCATTGGGCACAGGGACAAGACTGATTTGCAAATGGCTGAGTCCAAACTGGAATAGCATGGTGAGAAAAAAAACAATGGATTTAGGCCCGGATCTCTGTACTGGGATGAATGTATGACAATTTTCTACATTATGTCCACCTATTGTTCTTTTGAATGTAATTAAGGTGCAGCAATGCTGCACTTATATCCCTGATAACAGATAAAGTATTATTAAATATATACTAACATAAATAAATTTGGCAATAAAATTAATCTTATGGATGAACCTAGTTTGAGGGAGAAGATTGAGGCATGGCTTGGTGATTTGGGAAAAAGCTTACTAATAAAGGTATTAACAATTCCAATTATAATAATATTAGTTATAATTGGCATTGTCTTAATTGTCCAGCTTTCAGAAACTATTTTGTATAAGTGGCTTAAGTTGTAATTGCAGAAAGGAGAAGACCTAAAGGAAGGAAGAAAGAGGAAATTGTGCTCGATGAGATGAAAGTAAGAGCCTAAGATGACCTGAAGTCTTTACAGAAGAAGCCAACATAATCAAGAATAAATTATGAAATGTTATAGTAGTTAGTGTGAAAATTGTTTTGATAAAATTATCAGACGTAGGAATCGTAGGCGAGATTTTATATGTTAGAAAATAATTCATTTAAACATGCTTCATTTGGCATCACTATGCCACCATGAGCTTGCACTTACAGCAATTCATATTTGCATCATAACAGTGCATGTTTATTTAATGTCAGTGAGCCTTTCTCTCTGCATGCTTGTTGGTTTTTCCACAGCAGGAAAATCAATGAAAGTGAAGCCTTAAATGTAATTTAAATACAAGAAATAACATTTAATATTTGCTTTCTCTTGAGGGAGCAATGCTCAAGATGTTCCTTTTTTGGTGTCTTTCCAAGGTAGCCTGTCTCAATTCAATCAATGTGAAACTTTATTTTGCATTAAAAATGCATAAACGTACATAGTAAAATTCAATAAATTTGAATAAAATACATAACACATAAAACAGTGCTGTACAGGAAATAAGATATCTTGCAGCATTACCAGCCCTCTTTAGAACCAGTTAATTCAGAACCAAATTATTAAGATTCTTTCAAAGCTTTATACCATTAAAAGCCATATAATCAATAGTGCTCCTCTATAGGTGGTCATCATTTATAATAACAGCCAAATCCTATTGTTCTGTAGATGGACACTCACCACAATCAAAAATGGTCAGCAAAAGAGAGTCCCAAAATATAAAAGAGCTGGTCTATGCTTTTGCACTTTATCTATCAATTGACTTTGTCCATGTTCCCTTAGTACACTAGAGAAATAGCAGCCTCAAGAGTTTTTGTTACCACCTGTAAAAAGGAGGCAGTCACAAAACATACATATGGGATTTCTGGTTGTTGGTGAAGTAGAATTGCTGCCATGCAATTTTGCATGATGAATTTTCTTAGTAATGGACCAATACATTTTCCTCTGCGTCGCATAGAACAAGCAAATAAATAACATATGTACAATCAACTGCTTTGATTTGGCATCACATGGACACACTGAAAGCTGATTATGAATTTGTGGGATAAACCAACATCAAAGGGGCAGAATTTAGACGGAATTGTGTCAAAATATAACGGGGATGTGAAATTTCTGCAAATGCAAGATAGAAGGAAGACCCATATAACACGTAATAGCGTGACATGCAATTATTGTACTTTTTTCTTTATTTCTGTCCATTCTGTCTTGTAAACCTTTGGCCATAAGGAGTTCTTTTAATCTTAATTTAGGAAAAGTTTCACAAGGGATTTGATTTTCATACAGATCTGCCAATCCCAAATAAATAGGTGTATATCATAAAATAGCCATGGAATTTGAAGGGCGTGATCTAGACTCATATTATTATAATATAATGAGCTGATTTAATTGCACTGTTTTCCTTTTCCAGATTCACAGCCATAATAATATTGGGGCCATTAGTGTGCTAATAAAAGGCAGACTTATTTCTTTATGGGGGAATGAGGTTGGAACATTGACCTGGGACGGACAATAACCTTTTAGCAAACCTATTCTCTATTGTTTGTAAAATCTCAACTTGTGCTATAACCCAGATTGCGGCCCCGTATGTGGCCACGGGTATTGTTTTTGCCAATATAATTTTAACAATTTCCTGTATAGGCTTGTTACCTACATTTTTGGCAAATCTGAAGACTGCAGATATACTTTTGGTCATATTGGTAGCACTAGATGCCACCATCTCATTCCATCTTAATTTAGAATAATAAAGAATACCTAAATACCATATTATCCACATGTTCAATTTTCCTAACTTCTATGTGAAAACTTGCTTTCTTTTTATTCTCACCTCCTACCGTCATGATAAAGGACTTTGTTTTATTAACATATAGATCCAAATCCACCTTGAGGGTCACGTAATTCCTTATACCGTTTTATAAGGACAGAGCAGTTCTCGCCAACAGGACCACGTCATCCGCGTACAACAGGATGGGGAGAGGAGTTGAATCTGCTAAAGGAATTTGTTTGCTCTTTCGAACCAGAGCCTCATTTAATCTATTAGTATACATTGAGAATATAAACGACACAGCCTTGTCTTACACCTTTTTCAATTTTAAAAGGTGTGGTACATTCCCTCTGGTTCCCATAGCAGACCATTGACGTTGCTCCTGGATATGGTTGGCTAATAAAACTGATTATTACGGCATCCACACCCATCGCCTCCATGATGGGCCACAATTTGTTATGAGCCATACAATCAAATGCTGCAGATAGGTCCATGAAGACCATACAAAGGGGCCCTTGTTTAGCTATAGAATATTTTACTGCCAGTAAGACTAGGTTAGGGCACTGATCTACCGTACCACTGCCCTTCTTAAATCCTAACTGACCTTCTGCAAGGATCTTATTTTCAACCACCCAGTCATTCCAGTCTATTTAAAAATAAATGCACCATTAATTTTGCTGTACGATCTATTAAAGCAATAGGACTGTAATTTGCTGGATCTGGTTCTTCCTTTTTCTTGAATACCGGGATACTTAAAGATTGCTTCCAGGAAGGGAAAGGGCCTGTTTTAATTATTACATTAAAATCTAATGTCAGTAGGGGAACCCACAGCAATTTATTAACTCCTTCAGTGCTCATTACAAGCTCAGCTCGTCATGAGGCACAGTGGAGCTGTGCTCATGACGAGCTGAGCTTGTCATAAGTGCTGCGGAACACCCACGCGGGGATAATTCCCCTCCTGTGCGGGGCGTTCCATTGAGTGGGCGGAGTCGTGACGAGCACAGCTCGTCATGAGCACAGCTCCACCGTGGTGCATGACGAGCTGAGCTCATGATGAGCACCGATCCGCTGCGCGCGGACCCCCTACCACGCGCCACGGGGGAATTAGCCCAGCGGCAAAGAGGTAAACAAGAAAAATTTTCACAGGAACCCTGTCTAGGCCTGCTGCCTTTAAACTCGATGATTGTGACAAGGCAAGGTCTATCTCTTCCATTTGAGGTATCTTTATCCTTCTTTTGAAAGATACTCTGGAAGTGATAAATTCATATTTCCTCATTTTTATCTACATACTGCGATGGGCCGCCCTCATCTTGCAGGAGGGGAGTGTTGATCACTTTTCAGAAAGCTTCGCTGTCATTGCTATGTGAGGCTATTCTCCCACACCTCATCTCTTAGCTATTTCATTCAATTTTCTGTTTTTTTTTAAATATGACCTTAAGAGATTTAATGCAATCCACATCCCAAGGCTTCATTTTTAAAGCTTTAGAGAGATTGGCAGAAGCCTCAGAACAGTTCTTCTCAAACCATCTATTTAGATGCTGATCCCTTACGGGCATTGAACGGGATAATTGAAGTTTAATACTTTCTGAGATCTTACCAAATGCTTAGGTTACCCAATGACTATTGGCAATAGGCTCTAAACACATCAAAACCTCATTATAAATTTTAGATAGGATCTTAATAAACAGATTCCTTTTGACTACTTTGTCCCATCTTAAGGAAAATCCACTTCTTCTTGCGATGGATGATAGGTTTAGGAGATATTGTACCAAATTATTAGGACATTGTTTAAAGCATTTCCATATGTTGAATGAGTGAAATGAATAATTAATTCCTCGTTACCCCACATATCCTGGAATCATCTCTCCGGCATCTGTTTATATTAAAATCGCCAACCCCGATAAGATACAATGGTTTTGGGTGTTGGAAGATAAAATCCTCCTAGATCCTTTCTAGGTCCTTTATCAATGAAGATGGATTCTCAAAATTATAATAATAAACATTTATTATCAGTAAATTAGAGCTAGTGTTACAATTCATCACTAAAATATGGAAGTAAGGCGAATTGTTCACAAAGGTCACCGATTTAAGCGTAGTTGTATTTGCTATACATTTTAATAAACCCCCTTAGCTCTCCCCTTTTTAGATGGAAGTGCTGGGGTTTGAAATGAGCGGTACCCATTTAGATAAATAGGATCCACCTCCCATGTTTCTTGGAGGCTTATGATCTGGGAATTTAGAAGTTCCTTATGCCAATTATTATTATGTTTTTTTTATTAATATACCCTGCTATATTCCACAAGAGCATTGTATAATTGTAATTTTTCACCAATCCTGCATTTCCTTTTAGCTCATTTAGAGTGGTGATAGGCATGGATATATCACTACTCTGTTCTCAGCATTCTGTTTGATTTTCCACTATTAGGACATTCATAGGGACAGGTCCTCTATGCACCGGGAAGGGGGGGAATTTTAGCTGTCGGCTTACTGGGTGGGGTACATAAGTCATTCACAAGTATCCATGTTTTATGTTTTCCAACGCAGAGAATCTATTTGAGGTAAGGATGCCTAAATGCTCCCTAACAATTGGCCAATTCCTCCCTGGGTTACTCTCTAGAGATAGCCTCTGGATATTATATCTTTGTATGTGAGGTGGCTTATAGAAGAAACAGAGGTACAGTACATATCTGTGAGCTTAGTGAAGGGGCTGAAGGAAGCTGAGATAGCAAATCGCCTGCCATATGTGAGTTATCAAAATTTAGTACAACACCATCATCATCAATGGGTTTTGATGATTAGCCTACCCAACATATTCATCTGACCATAATTATATGATAAAATTATGGAATAGCTCCCTCTGGTAAACTTTGTTAACCAATGCCTAGCTTTATCAATGAGCTGAGCGGTCGATTCTTGTTGGTCTAATCTTAGAACCGGTACATTTACCCTAATTCAAACGAAAGGACAGGCAGCTGGTGGGAGGTTCAGATATTGGGGGTTGTTTGATCTCCCCTGCGCATCTATCCTTGAATGGTCCTTCCTAGGCATCATTCTTCCACTCCCAGCAGCTCATTCATCAATATCCCCCCTCTGCGATTCTCTTCAAGTCACATTTTCAACCAGTGGGACTAGGGTTAGACTTAAGACCTTTGGAGTCCCCACTATAGTAGAAGTACCTTGGTGTTTAATGAACCCCTTCCATAGAATGAGAGTAGTGGCCATTCTTAACCCTTCGGACCCACTTGGACCCTTGAGCATGAACACTGGCGGTAGAAGTTCTAGAAGGCGTTGTGTAAAATTGGCTTCTGTTAATCCCCGCTCTCATTAACTGCCTTATTGTTTAACAACTCTTTCAGCATGGACTCTATTGCATCCAGATATGACATTATAGATTTTATTAATATTGTTAATGTGTCTCCTAAATCGTCCCAGCTCGAGGTAGGCTTAGGGATAGGCAATCTTTGTGGATGATTTAGGCAGTCTGCCGCAGGCTGAATGGGTGATGCCTTCCTAGTTCTTTTTGGGTTGATGGGCAAATCGTCTCTTGGGGCATCTCTTTTCCTCTAAACAAGAGATGTATATGCCTGCAAAGTTAGTACTTTTTTGCGCAGAGTGTGGAAAGGCCAGTAAGTCTATGGTGGTGGTTTTGGGATCTACAACTGACATTTCCACCACTGGCAACACATGTTCAGACACCATGTTGCCTGTCTGTACCATTCACTCGCTGAACAAGCTATGTTACACACGTGTATTGCTGTGTTACATAAAGTGTCAATTTGAGTCCTTAATTAGTTATGCCTAACCTAATCAATGAAATGTATTAGGAAGTGAGTGTCTAAGGAGTGCCATGTTTACCGGAATACTAATTGGTTTATATGTTTGCAACATTGCTAGTCTGACAATGTTATGTCATATCATACCATGAAATGCGTGTGCCTTCTTTAACCTGAAGAACAGACAGTTGTGTTGGGGCTTTCTAGCTCAGCAGACAGTGCACTAGTCTGTTTATTGATTTGTATTTAGATTTCCTTGAGATTTCTCAGGCAGACCTTATTTCAGTCCTCCTGCAGGATTTTACTTTGATTACTTTGTATATGCTGATTCCTAACTAAATAACTGATTACTTTTTCATTTCAGGAATGATCATATTTTGGAATAGGTACATGATGTGTTAACCTAGAATTGTCTGTCTCAAAACTATTTATTTAGTAACCTTACAAAGACTTACTAAGTCTTAAGAAGACTCTGACAGTCCTGATCTTTCATATTGACTAACCCTGGGCGAAGCACTACGCTCCGCTCGCGTAGTTTGCGAAGTTTGCGCAACTTCGCACTACGCAGCGGTCATTTTTTGCTTGTTCGCGGTCCTCAACCTCATGTTCGCGACCCCGAGCAAGCAAAATGAGATCGCAGCGAGATTCTCAATGCGGGGAGGTCAGGTTTCTCATTGCGAGTGGTTGCGCATGCTCGCGACCGCTCGGTGATGAGAAACTACCAGTTCGCGTTGAGAAAGCTGCTGCTCGAGTAAAAATCTACTCGAGCAGCAGAAAACTACAGCTTGCACTGTGCAAGATGCTGTTTTCAATGATTGCACAGTTCCGGAACATAGTTATTGAGCAGCACTCTTACACAATCGCAGGGCTCTGATTAGTGTATACTATGTATTGGATAGATGGTGGTTTTATACAGAGAGAATTTGAGTGAACGGCTCAGCAGTTGATGTCTTGACATAATTAATGAATAATTTTATTTTGAAGGTTTTATAGAGCGCGAACATGATCCTTGTGGGTATCAGAGCGCTTTACAAGGGTAGAAAGATGAAACAAAAGAACACTGTATGTCATAAATGTGTCTTGTTATACAAACAACCGTTATGAGAATTAGATACATTGATAATGACCAAAGTATATTTGAGGTGCATGTTTGTCATGTATTATGTAAATGGTGGTGCTATACTGCCAGGAGGCTATCACAGTTACTTCCAATTATTAACTATCACCCATTATGTAAATGCAGCTGATACCCGGCAGAGCTGGAAGGTCATTCATTGGTTGAGTACTGGGCAAAAAAGATTAGATATTTGCTGAACTACGATCTGACCTGCAGGAATATTTCAAATTAAGGATTATATTCCAGGTGCCAAATTACAAAGTCAGGTGTACAGTATGGGTTTATGCTTGTGTATACCTTTATTGGGTGCACCTGACAGAGACCATAATAGGCTCTCAATTAGATAAACAATGTCCTGTCTCTCCAGGTCATGTGCTAAATCTAAAAGTTTGTATTCAAGGATCTCTTTTCCCATGCACCTGTGCACAGGTGCACAGATGCACAGGTAAAGAGGTTCTGTTATTGCATTGGGCCACGCTCGTATACATATGATGGAACTGACCTTTCACATTCAGTGGTCAAGAAATGTGCCACTAAGCAATGGGTATTTCAAAAGGGGGCTTACACAAGCATTTACGACTCCTTCTGAGAGACTGAAATATGAGTGAAAATGCTCTGTGCACTCCTAGGTCATTTACATGGTCCCCAAATAAGATCTACATTGGGGACAAGACACCATGATCCTTAATGCATTAAGGGTGGTTGCCTATCCCCTAACCAGGTACCACCTGTCAATTGCTGCCACCCATTACATGTCATAATAGCAGGCCATGAGGTCTACCTGCTTCTACTTCTGGAATTTGGCATTGGACTGGTGGTGATGAAAGGAGTAGGATAACCCATAATAAGACTAGCTTTTGGCGTGTTTTAATCTTGGCAATAATATGGGAATGTAATTTGAGGCCTCCCGGTAATTCCCGTGATATTGCAGGGTTCAGTGCGGGCCCTTCTTTTCCCAGGTCGAGGGGCCAAAGGCCTCATCACTGGGAGTGGAGCATATTAAATTCCCTTCTTGAAATTGCATGAATACTGACTGATTGTATACTAAGACAGATGGGTGGTTAATAGCCAACACACAAATAACAAAGTGATTGAAGGAATGCCTGAATTAATCTCACAGTGGATTGCCAGGCACTATTTTAGTCCAACATTTTTCACCCACTGAACCACTCTAGACAGAGACCAGCCATATGCAAATCATCCTTGACGGTTCTCCTGTAGGATCTGACTATTGGGGAGTGATGATTCAGCTAGATAGTTAGTGAGTGTTAGACCTTGCACCATTGGCGTGGATCTCCTTTCAATTTTTGCTGTTGCCTCATGTGTTTTTGCTGGTGTTAGATGCTTTGGGCACTGTGCCACTGCTATCCAGTGCCACAGTGCAAGTGGTCCCTATTATAAATTGATGTATTAATCAGTGGTTCCATGTTTGGCTATTTGGTTTACTTGTCAGACCCTAGTCTAGTGCACTGAGTGTGCCCAGGGCGTGTAAATCCAAATGCTGCTGGTGGGCCTGCAGCACTGGTTGTGCCACCCACAGAAGCAGCCTTGTAAAATGTGTCTAAGGTCTGCCATTTCAGAGCCTGCCTTCAGTCTGGTACTGTCATGCTGACTGGGCAAATGCACCCACTTGCTAGTCCCTAAACCTTCCCTTGACTTCATATTAGTCACCCCTCTGTTAGGCCCAAGGGCAGGGTGCATTGTAAGTATAAGGTAGGACAAGCCCTGATGTGTGTGGCATGTCCTAATTGTGAATTACAGCCATTTTTGTTTTTCACTATTGCAAGGCTACCTGTTCTCCATAGGCCAGAATGGGCTGTTAGAGTTATTACATTTTATAATCCTAACAGGCTCAGAGAACATGGTGGAAATTCGAGTTTAGTATGCCTGAACTCAGAATAATAAAATACATCTTTTAGTGAAGTTTATTTTAATGTTCTGTGTTTGCAAATACCACTTTTAGAAAGTTGGTATTTGCTTGTCTATCCATTCAAACCTGCCTCTGCTAGTTTGTGTATTCCTATGACTGGTTTTTGTGAGTGACAGGGCTGGGGAATTCCAGGAGACAGGCTGAGTCACCCAGTGGGGAATAGAGAGATCTGCATCTAGATGGGAGGGTGGAGTGCACCTGAACTCTGAATAGCGCTGTGCCTGCCTTCCACAATGTTGGCCCCACCCCCTGGGGAGCTGCTGATGTCTCTGCCCTGCACACTGAAAGAAGAGAAGGAGTCCTGTAAACAGAGTGCTCCAGGACTGTACTTGCCTTCCACAATGCTGGCTCCACCTCCTTTGAGGCGTCTGATGTGCATGCCCTGCACTGTGAAAGGAAAGGAGAAGTCTGGTAAACAGAGTGCTTCAGAACTGGTTTGGACTGGGCAAAGGCCCCTCTCCCCTAAGAGAACAAAGGTTTTGGGGGTATACATATTGGGACCCTGCTCCCATGAAATGAGATCACTTAGACTACAAGAAGAAACCTTTAGTGAGGAGAGGAATCTGAAGAAACTGAGGAGAGACTATTGCCAAGCTGAAGTGCTGCTTGGGGGATTGGCCTGCAGTGGTTGCATTACTGCCAAAGTAAGGAGAGAAGAACGTTGTGGTGTACTTTGCTTTCAACTTGTGAAGGATCTCCAAGGGCTTGGAAAAGAGCTTGCCTACTGCTGAAATCTCAGGGACAACAGACTTCAACCCCCAGCTCCACAGATTTCTTGTGGAAGTGCCTGCTGCTGTTTGGGCCTTCTGAGGAACTGCGTGTCGCCAGGAGCTGGAAACGCGACTCAACGAGAAGAAGCGTGTTGCCGTCGCATCTCCGGAGAAGGAGGGTGTCGCCACTGGAACTGTCACACTGCACCGCATCGGAGAGAAGCATGCCACAATGAAGAGGAAGCATTTCGCCGTCGCTGCTGCTGCCGTTGCAACTCTGAAGAAGGAGGGTGCCGCCGCTGGAGCTGTCGCACTACACCGCATCAGGAGAAGAATCACGCAACGAGGTCAGAGAGTGTGTCGCCGTCGCTGTGCCTACTGTCGCAACTCGGAAGGAGGGTGTCGCAGCTGGAACTGTCGCATTGCACCTCAATGATCAAAAGCACCTCGCATCACCGAGAAGCGCGACGCCGTCGAAGCAGGTGCCATTGCATTTTGGATGTCGCCGCTGGAGTTGTCGCATCGAGCGGATGCTTCATGCATCGTGGGAAAAGAGCGTTGCCGCTGGATCTGTTGCCGGCGCATCGTAAGGATGTCACCACTGCAGTCCACTCATAGAACCGAGAGCTTCTCGCATCCCCAAGAAGCGTGCCGCATCTGGAAAATCTTCACGTCTTCATTTCTTTGCACCTGAACTTTGCCGCATTTTCCCTCGCTGCGACATTGCTTGTCGTGGAAGCGCAACGCAACTTAAGGTATATTGACGAAGAGTGATGCATCTAAGAACTGAACTAAGCTTAAATCTACCATCTTAAAGTAATCATAGTGTGTATTTTTTGTTTTTTATGGTCTTGTGGTAACTCTATATAAAGTCTACTTATTCTTTATATAAAACCTGTGTGGTGTCCATTTGTAGTGTTGTCACTGGGTTACTGTATGTGGTCACAACTGCTTAACTTACGCCTCGGAAATAAGCCTTGGCTGCTCGCGCCACACAACCTAGATTGAGAGCAGGGGTTATTTTAGGAGTGTAATCCTCCTTACCCTGACTAGAGGAGAGGGTCCCAATTTGTCACAAGTACCTACCTGTGGCAACTGGAGACCCCCAAATCTAACACTGAGACTTAGAGCATTCCATTTGGGGAATCCTTCTCCAACCTGGGTGATGAATGATGATCAGGCTTCTGTATTTATCAATGCTTTGAGGTGGGACTACACAATGTCTTCTAAAGTTAGCACTAAAAGTAAAACAGGGCTGCATAGACCTTCTGATTTAAGGGTGTTAATGCCACGCCTGGACAGGCCATTCTCTTACTCTGGCATTTGCCCAGTGGGATGCAGGCTAATGTTCTTTTCGTTGGCCATTACCAAGCCTAAAGCTCCCCCTCCCCGATCGCCATTGTAGTCAATGTCCAGCAGGGTGGAACTGGTTTGAACATATTTATCTGGGCTGATGTACACCATGGTTATCTTTAAAGTCTGAGAGAAAAATTGTGATAACTGTTTTTGGGGAATCTAGCTAAGCAATCCTTTAACCTAAAGGCTGAGACTTTTGTATGCTGTTCATTTATTCATCTCAGACCACATATTGCAACCATGAGGCGCTATTGTTCTTAGCCGTGGAATCCACATACCACATATACCCAATGTGACATCTTCCTAAACCTACAGACAAGGTCTATAGAGAAGGACAGGAAGATGAGCATAAAGACGAGATGCTGAGAAAGGCATCGCTGCTAACTGACCCTACACATGTGCAACACTTCTGATCATCCTGGGCTTCTTAGCAGATCACACATTAAGCTTTAGTACACATAGACTCCGTTAGAAGTGACTAGAAGAATTTTAAGCCCCAGGATCCAAATTGCTATTGAATAACAAGCAAGAACTCAGTGAAGGTGAGGTGGCTTATAGAAGAAACAGAGGTACAGTACATATCTGTGAGCTTAGTGAAGGGGCTGAAGGAAGCTGAGATAGCAAATCGCCTGCCATATGTGAGTTATCAAAATTTAGTACAACACCATCATCATCAATGGGTTTTGATGATTAGCCTACCCAACATATTCATCTGACCATAATTATATGATAAAATTATGGAATAGCTCCCTCTGGTAAACTTTGTTAACCAATGCCTAGCTTTATCAATGAGCTGAGCGGTCGATTCTTGTTGGTCTAATCTTAGAACCGGTACATTTACCCTAATTCAAACGAAAGGACAGGCAGCTGGTGGGAGGTTCAGATATTGGGGGTTGTTTGATCTCCCCTGCGCATCTATCCTTGAATGGTCCTTCCTAGGCATCATTCTTCCACTCCCAGCAGCTCATTCATCAATATCCCCCCTCTGCGATTCTCTTCAAGTCACATTTTCAACCAGTGGGACTAGGGTTAGACTTAAGACCTTTGGAGTCCCCACTATAGTAGAAGTACCTTGGTGTTTAATGAACCCCTTCCATAGAATGAGAGTAGTGGCCATTCTTAACCCTTCGGACCCACTTGGACCCTTGAGCATGAACACTGGCGGTAGAAGTTCTAGAAGGCGTTGTGTAAAATTGGCTTCTGTTAATCCCCGCTCTCATTAACTGCCTTATTGTTTAACAACTCTTTCAGCATGGACTCTATTGCATCCAGATATGACATTATAGATTTTATTAATATTGTTAATGTGTCTCCTAAATCGTCCCAGCTCGAGGTAGGCTTAGGGATAGGCAATCTTTGTGGATGATTTAGGCAGTCTGCCGCAGGCTGAATGGGTGATGCCTTCCTAGTTCTTTTTGGGTTGATGGGCAAATCGTCTCTTGGGGCATCTCTTTTCCTCTAAACAAGAGATGTATATGCCTGCAAAGTTAGTACTTTTTTGCGCAGAGTGTGGAAAGGCCAGTAAGTCTATGGTGGTGGTTTTGGGATCTACAACTGACATTTCCACCACTGGCAACACATGTTCAGACACCATGTTGCCTGTCTGTACCATTCACTCGCTGAACAAGCTATGTTACACACGTGTATTGCTGTGTTACATAAAGTGTCAATTTGAATCCTTAATTAGTTATGCCTAACCTAATCAATGAAATGTATTAGGAAGTGAGTGTCTAAGGAGTGCCATGTTTACCGGAATACTAATTGGTTTATATGTTTGCAACATTGCTAGTCTGACAATGTTATGTCATATCATACCATGAAATGCGTGTGCCTTCTTTAACCTGAAGAACAGACAGTTGTGTTGGGGCTTTCTAGCTCAGCAGACAGTGCACTAGTCTGTTTATTGATTTGTATTTAGATTTCCTTGAGATTTCTCAGGCAGACCTTATTTCAGTCCTCCTGCAGGATTTTACTTTGATTACTTTGTATATGCTGATTCCTAACTAAATAACTGATTACTTTTTCATTTCAGGAATGATCATATTTTGGAATAGGTACATGATGTGTTAACCTAGAATTGTCTGTCTCAAAACTATTTATTTAGTAACCTTACAAAGAATTACTAAGTCTTAAGAAGACTCTGACAGTCCTGATCTTTCATATTGACTAACCCTGGGCGAAGCACTACGCTCCGCTCGCGTAGTTTGCGAAGTTTGCGCAACTTCGCACTACGCAGCGGTCATTTTTTGCTTGTTCACGGTCCTCAACCTCATGTTCGCGACCCCGAGCAAGCAAAATGAGATCGCAGCGAGATTCTCAATGCAGGGAGGTCAGGTTTCTCATTGCGAGTGGTTGCGCATGCTCGCGACCGCTCGCGATGAGAAACTACCAGTTCGCGTTGAGAAAGCTGCTGCTCGAGTAAAAATCTACTCGAGCAGCAGAAAACTACAGCTTGCACTGTGCAAGATGCTGTTTTCAATGATTGCACAGTTCCGGAACATAGTTATTGAGCAGCACTCTTACACAATCGCAGGGCTCTGATTAGTGTATACTATGTATTGGATAGATGGTGGTTTTATACAGAGAGAATTTGAGTGAACGGCTCAGCAGTTGATGTCTTGACATAATTAATGAATTAATTTTATTTTGAAGGTTTTATAGAGCGCGAACATGATCCTTGTGGGTATCAGAGCGCTTTACAAGGGTAGAAAGATGAAACAAAAGAACACTGTATGTCATAAATGTGTCTTGTTATACAAACAACCGTTATGAGAATTAGATACATTGATAATGACCAAAGTATATTTGAGGTGCATGTTTGTCATGTATTATGTAAATGGTGGTGCTATACTGCCAGGAGGCTATCACAGTTACTTCCAATTATTAACTATCACCCATTATGTAAATGCAGCTGATACCCGGCAGAGCTGGAAGGTCATTCATTGGTTGAGTACTGGGCAAAAAAGATTAGATATTTGCTGAACTACGATCTGACCTGCAGGAATATTTCAAATTAAGGATTATATTCCAGGTGCCAAATTACAAAGTCAGGTGTACAGTATGGGTTTATGCTTGTGTATACCTTTATTGGGTGCACCTGACAGAGACCATAATAGGCTCTCAATTAGATAAACAATGTCCCGTCTCTCCAGGTCATGTGCTAAACCTAAAAGTTTGTATTCAAGAATCTCTTTTCCCATGCACCTGTGCACAGGTGCACAGATGCACAGGTAAAGAGGTTCTGTTATTGCATTGGGCCACGCTCGTATACATATGATGGAACTGACCTTTCACATTCAGTGGTCAAGAAATGTGCCACTAAGCAATGGGTATTTCAAAAGGGGGCTTACACAAGCATTTACGACTCCTTCTGAGAGACTGAAATATGAGTGAAAATGCTCTGTGCACTCCTAGGTCATTTACATGGTCCCCAAATAAGATCTACATTGGGGACAAGACACCATGATCCTTAATGCATTAAGGGTGGTTGCCTATCCCCTAACCAGGTACCACCTGTCAATTGCTGCCACCCATTACATGTCATAATAGCAGGCCATGAGGTCTACCTGCTTCTACTTCTGGAATTTGGCATTGGACTGGTGGTGATGAAAGGAGTAGGATAACCCATAATAAGACTAGCTTTTGGCGTGTTTTAATCTTGGCAATAATATGGGAATGTAATTTGAGGCCTCCCGGTAATTCCCGTGATATTGCAGGGTTCAGTGCGGGCCCTTCTTTTCCCAGGTCGAGGGGCCAAAGGCCTCATCACTGGGAGTGGAGCATATTAAATTCCCTTCTTGAAATTGCATGAATACTGACTGATTGTATACTAAGACAGATGGGTGGTTAATAGCCAACACACAAATAACAAAGTGATTGAAGGAATGCCTGAATTAATCTCACAGTGGATTGCCAGGCACTATTTTAGTCCAACATTTTTCACCCACTGAACCACTCTAGACAGAGACCAGCCATATGCAAATCATCCTTGACGGTTCTCCTGTAGGATCTGACTATTGGGGAGTGATGATTCAGCTAGATAGTTAGTGAGTGTTAGACCTTGCACCATTGGCGTGGATCTCTTTTCAATTTTTGCTGTTGCCTCATGTGTTTTTGCTGGTGTTAGATGCTTTGGGCACTGTGCCACTGCTATCCAGTGCCACAGTGCAAGTGGTCCCTATTATAAATTGATGTATTAATCAGTGGTTCCATGTTTGGCTATTTGGTTTACTTGTCAGACCCTAGTCTAGTGCACTGAGTGTGCCCAGGGCGTGTAAATCCAAATGCTGCTGGTGGGCCTGCAGCACTGGTTGTGCCACCCACAGAAGCAGCCTTGTAAAATGTGTCTAAGGTCTGCCATTTCAGAGCCTGCCTTCAGTCTGGTACTGTCATGCTGACTGGGCAAATGCACCCACTTGCTAGTCCCTAAACCTTCCCTTGACTTCATATTAGTCACCCCTCTGTTAGGCCCAAGGGCAGGGTGCATTGTAAGTATAAGGTAGGACAAGCCCTGATGTGTGTGGCATGTCCTAATTGTGAATTACAGCCATTTTTGTTTTTCACTATTGCAAGGCTACCTGTTCTCCATAGGCCAGAATGGGCTGTTAGAGTTATTACATTTTATAATCCTAACAGGCTCAGAGAACATGGTGGAAATTCGAGTTTAGTATGCCTGAACTCAGAATAATAAAATACATCTTTTAGTGAAGTTTATTTTAATGTTCTGTGTTTGCAAATACCACTTTTAGAAAGTTGGTATTTGCTTGTCTATCCATTCAAACCTGCCTCTGCTAGTTTGTGTATTCCTATGACTGGTTTTTGTGAGTGACAGGGCTGGGGAATTCCAGGAGACAGGCTGAGTCACCCAGTGGGGAATAGAGAGATCTGCATCTAGATGGGAGGGTGGAGTGCACCTGAACTCTGAATAGCGCTGTGCCTGCCTTCCACAATGTTGGCCCCACCCCCTGGGGAGCTGCTGATGTCTCTGCCCTGCACACTGAAAGAAGAGAAGGAGTCCTGTAAACAGAGTGCTCCAGGACTGTACTTGCCTTCCACAATGCTGGCTCCACCTCCTTTGAGGCGTCTGATGTGCATGCCCTGCACTGTGAAAGGAAAGGAGAAGTCTGGTAAACAGAGTGCTTCAGAACTGGTTTGGACTGGGCAAAGGCCCCTCTCCCCTAAGAGAACAAAGGTTTTGGGGGTATACATATTGGGACCCTGCTCCCATGAAATGAGATCACTTAGACTACAAGAAGAAACCTTTAGTGAGGAGAGGAATCTGAAGAAACTGAGGAGAGACTATTGCCAAGCTGAAGTGCTGCTTGGGGGATTGGCCTGCAGTGGTTGCATTACTGCCAAAGTAAGGAGAGAAGAACGTTGTGGTGTACTTTGCTTTCAACTTGTGAAGGATCTCCAAGGGCTTGGAAAAGAGCTTGCCTACTGCTGAAGTCTCAGGGACAACAGACTTCAACCCCCAGCTCCACAGATTTCTTGTGGAAGTGCCTGCTGCTGTTTGGGCCTTCTGAGGAACTGCGTGTCGCCAGGAGCTGGAAACGCGACTCAACGAGAAGAAGCGTGTTGCCGTCGCATCTCCGGAGAAGGAGGGTGTCGCCACTGGAACTGTCACACTGCACCGCATCGGAGAGAAGCATGCCACAATGAAGAGGACGATTCAGAAAAGGGGGTGGTGATGAACAGAGTGTCTGAATTAAGCAGACCACTCTTACCCAGTCCAAAGATCAGGGCTTGATCCATTACCGTTATTTATCTCACTGCACCATCCCAGTTCAGAACCTGGCTATATGCAAATCAGTCTGTCCCTGGCCCAGTGCATCATGGGAACAGGGCAGACTAAACTACCAAGCCAATTCTTCACCAGAAAGGAGACAAGCTAAGACAAGACAGAATTCTACCAAAAAGAGGTACTCTGGGCACTTTTCTGGGGGATTATCTGTCTCTGTGGCCCAGTTTGTTTTTTGATTTTTCTGACTTAAAACTCTCCTAAAGATGTCACTCCTGACTAAGGAACCCATTCTTTTTTTGCTGTAAGTATTTTTTAACAGACTGTTAGTGCAGTGGGGAATTGACAGTTATAATTTGAATAAATATTTTTTTGTATATGCAAATTGCAATTTGTATAGGCAGTTGAAGAGATATTTTCTCCATCTGTTTTAGTTGAAGAATAAAAATGGGTCGCTCCCAGTTTTTTTTTGGTTCTGAGTCCTTAGTTATTTATTGGTCGCGGAGATGTGACGCAGTCCTTGGTTATTTATTGGTCGCAGAAATGTGACGCAGTCCTTAGTTATTTATTGGTCGCAGAAATGTGACGCTTTGGTTTGGGTACCGGTACATTTGGTTCAGTTGGTAGGCCTTTGGTTGCTGTGGTTCAGATTATCGTTGGATAATCTTCCTCAGTATTGGTTCCTTAGTTTTATTTGAACACTGCAGTATTCAAAAACCATGGGTCACGTACATTTGCGTGTATATCGTTGGAGATAGCCCCATGAAGTTTGAAACCCGACTAGTGAGCGCAGATGCCTGGTCGCGGTATTTTGTTTTGTATTAGTATTGACTAGGTTGCAACAAAGGATTCCCGGTTGGAGGATTCGCGTCTGATACCTCCGGTTGGAACTCCAATTTATGAGCTCTCTGTTGAAGAATTTAAAAAAAAAACAAAAAAAATAGGAACTAAAACGTTTTTGTTGTAAATATGGTTTACAACTAGTTTTGGCAGGTTATTTTTGAACACAGTCTGTAGGCTGTTCCTTGTTCCTGTCCTAAGTGTTGACCTATGGGTTAAAATGAATGTTTAAATGTCTATGTTGTTTGTGGGTTTTGTTGTAAATTGCGACGGCGCTATGTACAAGAAATGGTTAGAGCGCGCTGTTTTGTGTGTCCTGAGTGTTTGACCCCCCTTTCTGTTTATGTCTGAAATGAGCTCAATGTGAGTGGTTCACATTTAATGGATATAAATGAAGCCCTAGACAAAAACGAAATTACATGTTTCTGCAAAAATAAATTAATGTACAGCATTTTCACTTAAATGCACTGTGTTAGATGTTCACAGCCAAGTCTTTTCAGCTGCAGTATATCTAATAAGAATGTTCATTCAGCCAGCACCTCTCTAGTTAAACACGGGTGGCGGAATTTTGCAAACAGTCCTTTTTAAAAAATTGTGGCGCAGTAATCTCACGCAGTCCCAGTTAGGCAGCTGCGCCTAGGCTTGTGTGTTAATATGTATCTAAATAATAGGCAAGGGATGTAGTGAGCATTTTATATGTAGAACAGTCACAAATAGCAATAATTAGGCTTCATTAGGAAAAAATAATTATTAATTATGAAAAATAATTATTAAAAAAAAAAAACAAGTGCTACAAAAATCTTTTTTTAATATTTGTGAAGCTTAACACTCATACTATGACCCCCTAGCATTAAAATGTTTGATTTAAGTTATGTTGTACCACGAAAATGACCAAACACCTCTGTGCGCAATTTCCCTTACCCTAGGCGCAAACAAGCTCATTTCTATAAGGTATAACTTAGTATTTTCAAAAGTATGGCTCATAAATTAGGTATTAGACATTCTAGTAATACCCAGTATGCACTAAAATTATAGAATATTTTTTCTTAGTATCCAGAATACAAAAGTCGATTTTCACATAAATAGACTGTTTTAAATGGTTTCAGGGCCCCTGTTTAAAGTGTCTCTTTACTAAATACATACATTTAGATCTTAATATATATATTTGCAGGTTGTGCCTTCTTAGGATTCAGCGAGGCAATGTGTCATAGAAATTGTTTTAAATATAGTGAAATATTGCAGGTTATGTGTAAATGGTTAAACCTACTGGCCTTGTCAGCTTCAGTTACCACGAGCAGGGGACTGGCAGAACCTGTATAACGTGTTCCAGCAGTAGCGGCTGAGATGTTATCTTGTAAGGCTGTCTTGTTGACATTTGTGACCTTTTAATTAGGGCCTCGCCTGTGGAATGCAGCATGCTTTGTATTTAAATCCCTGCCCCTGCCACGGTCCTGACCTGAGGTCATTTGAATAGCCTGACTTGCTCCGATAAATCTAATTCCTGCTCATGTTTATAATTTAAAAGCATCTTCTTAGAGCGTTACAAATCTGACATTAGCTGGGATGGGATTTTCGTTTTTGGGAACTAAAATGAGCAAAGAATGCAGGGCCATGTACAGCAATGATGATTGCATTTTAGCCAAAGAATAAATAATAGCTCCAGCATGTTCCTACAAAACGCTTGTTGTTCGGTAAATTATGTCATCAACACATTTATCTCAAATTAGAAATACGGCAGGGCTGACACAGCATTGCATCCCGCTAATGATAATAAAAGGAACACTATTTAATTTGTAAAACTACAGCCTCATTTGTCAATACACTGAAGGATTGTAGAGCCCACACGTGGTTTGCATAGCCCTCAATTGCTTTCAAAATGCTGCACACAAGTGCTTTATATGTGATGTAGTTGATTGTATATGATTTAAATCTGTAACCTTCATTCATTGCAGGCTGGCTTGTTCTCATTTGCCGCATTCACATTACATCTGCGTTAAAAGCGCACATCTGAGATAATAAACAAATAGGAAAGGTATTCCTCATGCAAAATTGTAGCACCTGCACTTCATGTCTTACAAATTAAGCACTGTGTAAAATGAGGAAACATGATTTCAAAAGGGCAAATGTAAAAGTGATTTCTTTGAAAAAAAAATTATCAAACATTCTGCTAAATGATCTGTAGAACTGGTATATGTGTGTCTCCATGCTAGGAACTAATTTCAACTTAAAGGCTTTAGGCCTGAGTGAGAATGGGCGTTTTTGCAAAGGTACATGGAAAAAGTTACAGGTAAGTAATGAAAAGTTTTTGTATGTTACGTTGTGCCATGTTTTGTAGTCTGATAAAAAGGGTTATAATTGATGTTGTGTTATGAAAAATGTGTGTGTTGTGTATCTTTTCTGCTTCTTCCTACAGATTATTCATGGATTAATTCACAAGACACGTGAGTTGGCTGGTTGAAGAGAAATGTTTTTTTTTTGCGTAATTTCTTTAAGGAAAAAATGTGTGTGTTTATGTTTCATTTATACATTTGGTCCACTGAAACGCGTTATTTGACACAGCGACACTATATTTTACAGCAGAGTATCAATTACCTGATGCTCTTCTGTCAAAAGTAGGGTATAGGATTTTAGACTTGACAATTAAGATTGAGCTGCAGGTTTATAGTGTAAAGTACATATGCCATAATATTGTGCATGACCGCTTATTCATATATGCTGTTTGTTTGTCTGGGCTGTTTTTCTTTCCTTGTGCTTCATATACAGCAAGTATATCTTATGGCTTGAGATGGCCTGATATGTGTATTTTTTTAAATTTTTGTGTGTATGTTCTGTTCTATGGTGCTACTTTGAATTACAAGTTCCCCTGTGTTGTGAAGGAACGCATATGACGATATGCATTGTTTCACAATAAATTGGATGAATTTGTATTAAGATAAATTTCACAGATATGGACCCCATACTGTGAGCGAGTAAGGCAGCTGTTTTTCCAGTGCATGCCTAATTTGGCTGTAATGATTTTTTTAAGAAAACTAAAATGATATACTAAATCAAAGATTGCCATCCGTTGTTAGTCACTTAACTGCCCTTTTTCCTTAAGGACAGGCAGCTCTGCATTTATGTATCCTTGATTGGGCCTAAGGATGGAATTATAGATCCGTGACTAAAGGTGGCCTAATTTCGATATCGCATTTTTTTGATCGCATTTTTTGATTCCTGAATAAGCCTATGGATTCATTTTTTTCCCTGAAGAGACAACTGAACATTAGTTAGAATTACCGTGTAGGGTATAGATTGTCAGCGGTAGAGTTAAAATTCTGTAACATTGGTCTTTTCATGTATCCCCGTGCTCTTGGTGCTGTGTCACATGCCTTAGGCCACCCAAGCAAACTCTTGTCCTTCCTATAGATTTTTCTTTTTGCTCCTTACCTGACCAATGTTGCATCATGTTTAGTTATTGAAGACTTTTGTTGTGTTCTACTTCCATTTTCCCTCCTCCATCTTCCTTTCACCTGTCAGCCCATTTATTATTATGGGTGTATTGTTCATGTTCACACTTTTAGGCAGTGATGTATTAGGAACCCCCCTTATGCTACACACCATTCCCCTTTTGTGTGACCAGACTGCTTCTCAAGAATTTTCTTTAGGCCTACTTCAAATGCCTTTTCAGACTGACTGTCAGGATAGTGATAGCCTGGTTAATTGACCCAATAGGACATTTTCCATCTCAATAGGAGATATCTCAAGTTTACATTCTTTTTAGTACGACATATTTTTAATGTCTATTTTTAATTTTTCAGTTCTCCTCTGTTTCTGCTGTTTCAATTTTTTATAAGATGTGTTCTAATCATGCAGATACCAGGACTCTCTAGTTCTTGTCCTCTTGTCTGCACAGTTGATCATTAGCCTTTGCATTACATAGCGCATTTGATGCACATTGTTTAAAGAAGGGACTTCTTCATGTCCTTGATAATGTGTATTATGTCATTTCTCTATTTGAGATGTTCCAGATAAGGAGTTTAGGAACACCTAGGCTTCATCATTAAGGAGAATATGTATTTACCCCATTAAATAATGTATCCCATTAGATAATGCCACTGTGTGAGGGCATCCATTTAGGTTCCCATGACGAATTGCCACTCCTTTGCAGATTGCAGGCCCCTTGCTTGCAGCTCTCTTGTCAAAAAGCCAACCCATGAACTGTTTTTATATCTGACTTGAAGGAAACTAACAATTGTGTTACACTTCCTATATCACTAGGTTCTGCGGGAATCTTCCAGAGTCAAAAAGGAAGAATGTTACCCTGCAGACCGGTGATCAAAAAAGCCTGGTCCCCATCAGTAAACATGGCAGACGACTACAGACTTCTTGGCCTTGCAATTCCTGACAGCAATCAGCAGCGTGAACAGCAATCAGCAGCGTGAACAGCAATCAGCAGCGTGGGCAGCGGTCATCAGCATGGACAGCGATCATCAGCATGCCTCCAGTGGTACCTCCTAAGCAAGCCATTTGTTTCATCAGAAGGCGTTGTAAAAAGAAAAGAAAAAAGGAGCTGATTTTCTGTTTTGCCTCAGAAGTTCAGTGCAAAGATGCGAAGGATCCCTGCTTTTGATGGCAGGACTGTCATCCACTTTGTTCAACTTGTTCAAACTGTCATGTGCTTGAACCTCTGGCAGCGCGCGGTCCCCTGACCCCCTTGGCCTGAGTTTTTGGCCTTTCCCCACACACACCTCTTTTCCCTTTGCTCCAGCAGAAAGGCAGTGCACCTGAGAATCCAAGTTTGGAAAAGGCACTACATTCCGGTGCCCATGAGAAGAGCAGCTTGATCGTCCTCTGACACTAAATGATGAGTGTTGGAGTCGGAAAGGAGCTACTGATCTTGAGAGGGTGTTTTTTTCAGTGGTGCTTGTTTCTGCACGAGATGTTTTGTGCCCTTGATCAATAAAGAGCACATTTCCTGAGGTGTCACAGAGAAGAGACACTGGTGCATTTGTTTTAAGACATTGAGACTTTGAATGAACTGTGGGTGTTCCAGGAGGGCACTCCTACTGAGCATGAAAAGGCCTGGATCGAGAGGCCCAACGCGGAAGAAGATGATGGAAGCGGATTTGATGGACAATAGAAGCCTTCCAAGAGGCTTATAACGGATTTTGGACACAGCTGCTAACATAGACTGAGTAATTGCCTATGTAAGGGCAAAAGGGGCGTCTGAGGTTCTGTGAAATCTGAACCTGTGTTTAAAATATCATTATTCTGCTATGATTTTGATATCAGAGAAACGAAAATGGCAAGTTTAATATGTGTGTGTATTTTCATCACAATACAATGATGCATGCAGGAGTTATTGGCAAATTCATTCTGAGCCCACAGGCTCCAAGGTTGTGAACAAGCGTCCATTTTAGTTGTTGCCCTTTACATAGGCATATACATGAGCCAATGATTCTTAAAGGACACGTATTCCTTAGCTTGAGTTCTTCCTGACTCCCATTTGACCTGAACAGGCTGAATCTGCCTACGTGATGTTGGCCTCACCAAACCAGTCCATGCCCTCTAGTCAATCTATATTAAAGATCTGAGCAACTTGTTGTGTACATTGGCCTGAGCAAGATTAGAAGGCCGAATACAGTAGCCATGCCTGTTTATGACCCACAAGCATCCCTTATCCTACATTTCTATCTTCCACACCTGGCTCTGTTTCTCTGCTTCTGGGCTTTTACAATGGGGAGGTGACTGTTTATATGATGGGGAGGAAACCAGTCTATTGTGAGCTTCTCCGGCCTGCACAGGAAAATATGTGAAGTTTGACATATGTTCATGATGGAACATGGGTTGGTCAGTTTGGGCAAGTAGAATGGAATTCATAATTATAGCCTGCTTTGTTATGGTACCATGGGAGCGACCTACAATGATGTGTTTCACAGCAAGAATGTGAGCCTAGGGCCAAACTTTTTGTATAAAAGGCCTGCCTGAGAAAGCTCAGGCAGGCTCCCTCTTTCAATTGTAAAACTACGGTTGGACGACGAAGCCTCATAATTAATTATAATAAAGATGTCTTTTGATTTTACAGATTGGCTGTCAATTCCTTACCTGCTTTATTATGCAAACTGCTGGATAGATCCCTGGTGGGGAGAGTGAGTCATTTTCCACTTTTCTTCACGTCGGCCCGGCTTGCTTGAATCCTGATGGTGCAGTGAGAAAGGGACTCATGTCTGAGTATACCCTGCCACACCTATAGTGGCCAAAAACGATTCAGAAAAGGGGGTGGTGATGAACAGAGTGTCTGAATTAAGCAGACCACTCTTACCCAGTCCAAAGATCAGGGCTTGATCCATCACCGTTATTTATCTCACTGCACCATCCCAGTTCAGAACCTGGCTATATGCAAATCAGTCTGTCCCTGGCCCAGTGCATCATGGGAACAGGGCAGACTAAACTACCAAGCCAATTCTTCACCAGAAAGGAGACAAGCTACCGGGGACCGGTTTCTGGCATTTCAGCCGTCGTCGGCCCGGCTTGCTTGAATCCTGATGGTGCAGTGAGAAAGGGACTCATGTCTGAGTATACCCTGCCACACCTATAGTGGCCAAAAACGATTCAGAAAAGGGGGAGCTAAAAAACTGTGTTGGATCTAGCCCTGATCTCTTGACTGGGTGAGAGCTTTCTGCTTAATTCAGAGACTCTGTCCCTCACCACCCCTTGTTGTAAATATTTTTGTCCACCCTAAGCGTGGAAGGGTATTCTCAGTTGTGAGACCCTTGCTCATTGCACCATCAGGATTCAAGCAAACCGGGCCGAAGACGGCTGTAATGCCAGAAACCGGTCCCCGGGAGCTTGTTTCTTCCCAGTGTAAGAATTGGCTTTTGTAGTTTGGTTTGCCCTGTTCCCATCATGCACTGGGACAGGAACAGACTAATTTGCATACAGCCAGGTTCTGAAACTGGGATGGTGCAGTGAGCTAAAAAACGGTGTTGGATCTAGCCCTGATCTCTTGACTGGGTGAGAGCTTTCTGCTTAATTCAGAGACTCTGTCCCTCACCACCCCTTGTTGTAAATATTTTTGTCCACCCTAAGCGTGGAAGGGTATTCTCAGATGTGAGACCCTTGCTCATTGCACCATCAGGATTCAAGCAAACCGGGCCGAAGACGGCTGTAATGCCAGAAACCGGTCCCCGGGAGCTTGTTTCCTTCCCAGTGTAAGAATTGGCTTTTGTAGTTTGGTTTGCCCTGTTCCCATCATGCACTGGGACAGGAACAGACTAATTTGCATACAGCCAGGTTCTGAAACTGGGATGGTGCAGTGAGCTAAAAAACGGTGTTGGATCTAGCCCTGATCTCTTGACTGGGTGAGAGCTTTCTGCTTAATTCAGAGACTCTGTCCCTCACCACCCCTTGTTGTAAATATTTTTGTCCACCCTAAGCGTGGAAGGGTATTCTCAGATGTGAGACCCTTGCTCATTGCACCATCAGGATTCAAGCAAACCGGGCCGAAGACGGCTGTAATGCCAGAAACCGGTCCCCGGGAGCTTGTTTCCTTCCCAGTGTAAGAATTGGCTTTTGTAGTTTGGTTTGCCCTGTTCCCATCATGCACTGGGACAGGAACAGACTAATTTGCATACAGCCAGGTTCTGAAACTGGGATGGTGCAGTGAGCTAAAAAACGGTGTTGGATCTAGCCCTGATCTCTTGACTGGTTGAGAGCTTTCTGCTTAATTCAGAGACTCTGTCCCTCACCACCCCTTGTTGTAAATATTTTTGTCCACCCTAAGCGTGGAAGGGTATTCTCAGATGTGAGACCCTTGCTCATTGCACCATCAGGATTCAAGCAAACCGGGCCGAAGACGGCTGTAATGCCAGAAACCGGTCCCCGGGAGCTTGTTTCCTTCCCAGTGTAAGAATTGGCTTTTGTAGTTTGGTTTGCCCTGTTCCCATCATGCACTGGGACAGGAACAGACTAATTTGCATACAGCCAGGTTCTGAAACTGGGATGGTGCAGTGAGCTAAAAAACGGTGTTGGATCTAGCCCTGATCTCTTGACTGGGTGAGCGCTTTCTGCTTAATTCAGAGACTCTGTCCCTCACCACCCCTTGTTGTAAATATTTTTGTCCACCCTAAGCGTGGAAGGGTATTCTCAGATGTGAGACCCTTGCTCATTGCACCATCAGGATTCAAGCAAACCGGGCCGAAGACGGCTGTAATGCCAGAAACCGGTCCCCGGGAGCTTGTTTCCTTCCCAGTGTAAGAATTGGCTTTTGTAGTTTGGTTTGCCCTGTTCCCATCATGCACTGGGACAGGAACAGACTAATTTGCATACAGCCAGGTTCTGAAACTGGGATGGTGCAGTGAGCTAAAAAACGGTGTTGGATCTAGCCCTGATCTCTTGACTGGGTGAGAGCTTTCTGCTTAATTCAGAGACTCTGTCCCTCACCACCCCTTGTTGTAAATATTTTTGTCCACCCTAAGCGTGGAAGGGTATTCTCAGATGTGAGACCCTTGCTCATTGCACCATCAGGATTCAAGCAAACCGGGCCGAAGACGGCTGTAATGCCAGAAACCGGTCCCCGGGAGCTTGTTTCCTTCCCAGTGTAAGAATTGGCTTTTGTAGTTTGGTTTGCCCTGTTCCCATCATGCACTGGGACAGGAACAGACTAATTTGCATACAGCCAGGTTCTGGAACTGGGATGGTGCAGTGAGCTAAAAAACGGTGTTGGATCTAGCCCTGATCTCTTGACTGGGTGAGAGCTTTCTGCTTAATTCAGAGACTCTGTCCCTCACCACCCCTTGTTGTAAATATTTTTGTCCACCCTAAGCGTGGAAGGGTATTCTCAGATGTGAGACCCTTGCTCATTGCACCATCAGGATTCAAGCAAACCGGGCCGAAGACGGCTGTAATGCCAGAAACCGGTCCCCGGGAGCTTGTTTCCTTCCCAGTGTAAGAATTGGCTTTTGTAGTTTGGTTTGCCCTGTTCCCATCATGCACTGGGACAGGAACAGACTAATTTGCATACAGCCAGGTTCTGAAACTGGGATGGTGCAGTGAGCTAAAAAACGGTGTTGGATCTAGCCCTGATCTCTTGACTGGGTGAGAGCTTTCTGCTTAATTCAGAGACTCTGTCCCTCACCACCCCTTGTTGTAAATATTTTTGTCCACCCTAAGCGTGGAAGGGTATTCTCAGATGTGAGACCCTTGCTCATTGCACCATCAGGATTCAAGCAAACCGGGCCGAAGACGGCTGTAATGCCAGAAACCGGTCCCCGGGAGCTTGTTTCCTTCCCAGTGTAAGAATTGGCTTTTGTAGTTTGGTTTGCCCTGTTCCCATCATGCACTGGGACAGGAACAGACTAATTTGCATACAGCCAGGTTCTGAAACTGGGATGGTGCAGTGAGCTAAAAAACGGTGTTGGATCTAGCCCTGATCTCTTGACTGGGTGAGAGCTTTCTGCTTAATTCAGAGACTCTGTCCCTCACCACCCCTTGTTGTAAATATTTTTGTCCACCCTAAGCGTGGAAGGGTATTCTCAGATGTGAGACCCTTGCTCATTGCACCATCAGGATTCAAGCAAACCGGGCCGAAGACGGCTGTAATGCCAGAAACCGGTCCCCGGGAGCTTGTTTCCTTCCCAGTGTAAGAATTGGCTTTTGTAGTTTGGTTTGCCCTGTTCCCATCATGCACTGGGACAGGAACAGACTAATTTGCATACAGCCAGGTTCTGAAACTGGGATGGTGCAGTGAGCTAAAAAACGGTGTTGGATCTAGCCCTGATCTCTTGACTGGGTGAGAGCTTTCTGCTTAATTCAGAGACTCTGTCCCTCACCACCCCTTGTTGTAAATATTTTTGTCCACCCTAAGCGTGGAAGGGTATTCTCAGATGTGAGACCCTTGCTCATTGCACCATCAGGATTCAAGCAAACCGGGCCGAAGACGGCTGTAATGCCAGAAACCGGTCCCCGGGAGCTTGTTTCCTTCCCAGTGTAAGAATTGGCTTTTGTAGTTTGGTTTGCCCTGTTCCCATCATGCACTGGGACAGGAACAGACTAATTTGCATACAGCCAGGTTCTGAAACTGGGATGGTGCAGTGAGCTAAAAAACGGTGTTGGATCTAGCCCTGATCTCTTGACTGGTTGAGAGCTTTCTGCTTAATTCAGAGACTCTGTCCCTCACCACCCCTTGTTGTAAATATTTTTGTCCACCCTAAGCGTGGAAGGGTATTCTCAGATGTGAGACCCTTGCTCATTGCACCATCAGGATTCAAGCAAACCGGGCCGAAGACGGCTGTAATGCCAGAAACCGGTCCCCGGGAGCTTGTTTCCTTCCCAGTGTAAGAATTGGCTTTTGTAGTTTGGTTTGCCCTGTTCCCATCATGCACTGGGACAGGAACAGACTAATTTGCATACAGCCAGGTTCTGAAACTGGGATGGTGCAGTGAGCTAAAAAACGGTGTTGGATCTAGCCCTGATCTCTTGACTGGGTGAGCGCTTTCTGCTTAATTCAGAGACTCTGTCCCTCACCACCCCTTGTTGTAAATATTTTTGTCCACCCTAAGCGTGGAAGGGTATTCTCAGA
This sequence comes from Lissotriton vulgaris, assembly GCF_964263255.1. NCBI lineage: Eukaryota > Metazoa > Chordata > Amphibia > Caudata > Salamandridae > Lissotriton > Lissotriton vulgaris. Next base: position 79,431,154 of record NC_141699.1, read on the forward strand.
TGTGAGACCCTTGCTCATTGCACCATCAGGATTCAAGCAAACCGGGCCGAAGACGGCTGTAATGCCAGAAACCGGTCCCCGGGAGCTTGTTTCCTTCCCAGTGTAAGAATTGGCTTTTGTAGTTTGGTTTGCCCTGTTCCCATCATGCACTGGGACAGGAACAGACTAATTTGCATACAGCCAGGTTCTGAAACTGGGATGGTGCAGTGAGCTAAAAAACGGTGTTGGATCTAGCCCTGATCTCTTGACTGGGTGAGAGCTTTCTGCTTAATTCAGAGACTCTGTCCCTCACCACCCCTTGTTGTAAATATTTTTGTCCACCCTAAGCGTGGAAGGGTATTCTCAGATGTGAGACCCTTGCTCATTGCACCATCAGGATTCAAGCAAACCGGGCCGAAGACGGCTGTAATGCCAGAAACCGGTCCCCGGGAGCTTGTTTCCTTCCCAGTGTAAGAATTGGCTTTTGTAGTTTGGTTTGCCCTGTTCCCATCATGCACTGGGACAGGAACAGACTAATTTGCATACAGCCAGGTTCTGGAACTGGGATGGTGCAGTGAGCTAAAAAACGGTGTTGGATCTAGCCCTGATCTCTTGACTGGGTGAGAGCTTTCTGCTTAATTCAGAGACTCTGTCCCTCACCACCCCTTGTTGTAAATATTTTTGTCCACCCTAAGCGTGGAAGGGTATTCTCAGATGTGAGACCCTTGCTCATTGCACCATCAGGATTCAAGCAAACCGGGCCGAAGACGGCTGTAATGCCAGAAACCGGTCCCCGGGAGCTTGTTTCCTTCCCAGTGTAAGAATTGGCTTTTGTAGTTTGGTTTGCCCTGTTCCCATCATGCACTGGGACAGGAACAGACTAATTTGCATACAGCCAGGTTCTGAAACTGGGATGGTGCAGTGAGCTAAAAAACGGTGTTGGATCTAGCCCTGATCTCTTGACTGGGTGAGAGCTTTCTGCTTAATTCAGAGACTCTGTCCCTCACCACCCCTTGTTGTAAATATTTTTGTCCACCCTAAGCGTGGAAGGGTATTCTCAGATGTGAGACCCTTGCTCATTGCACCATCAGGATTCAAGCAAACCGGGCCGAAGACGGCTGTAATGCCAGAAACCGGTCCCCGGGAGCTTGTTTCCTTCCCAGTGTAAGAATTGGCTTTTGTAGTTTGGTTTGCCCTGTTCCCATCATGCACTGGGACAGGAACAGACTAATTTGCATACAGCCAGGTTCTGAAACTGGGATGGTGCAGTGAGCTAAAAAACGGTGTTGGATCTAGCCCTGATCTCTTGACTGGGTGAGAGCTTTCTGCTTAATTCAGAGACTCTGTCCCTCACCACCCCTTGTTGTAAATACAATGAAGAGGAAGCATTTCGCCGTCGCTGCTGCTGCCGTTGCAACTCTGAAGAAGGAGGGTGCCGCCGCTGGAGCTGTCGCACTACACCGCATCAGGAGAAGAATCACGCAACGAGGTCAGAGAGTGTGTCGCCGTCGCTGTGCCTACTGTCGCAACTCGGAAGGAGGGTGTCGCAGCTGGAACTGTCGCATTGCACCTCAATGATCAAAAGCACCTCGCATCCCCGAGAAGCGCGACGCCGTCGAAGCAGGTGCCATTGCATTTTGGATGTCGCCGCTGGAGTTGTCGCATCGAGCGGATGCTTCATGCATCGTGGGAAAAGAGCGTCGCCGCTGGATCTGTTGCCGGCGCATCGTAAGGATGTCACCACTGCAGTCCACTCATAGAACCGAGAGCTTCTCGCATCCCCAAGAAGCGTGCCGCATCTGGAAAATCTTCACGTCTTCATTTCTTTGCACCTGAACTTTGCCGCATTTTCCCTCGCTGCGACATTGCTTGTCGTGGAAGCGCAACGCAACTTAAGGTATATTGACGAAGAGTGATGCATCTAAGAACTGAACTAAGCTTAAATCTACCATCTTAAAGTAATCATAGTGTGTATTTTTTGTTTTTTATGGTCTTGTGGTAACTCTATATAAAGTCTACTTATTCTTTATATAAAACCTGTGTGGTGTCCATTTGTAGTGTTGTCACTGGGTTACTGTATGTGGTCACAACTGCTTAACTTACGCCTCGGAAATAAGCCTTAGCTGCTCGCGCCACACAACCTAGATTGAGAGCAGGGGTTATTTTAGGAGTGTAATCCTCCTTACCCTGACTAGAGGAGAGGGTCCCAATTTGTCACAAGTACCTACCTGTGGCAACTGGAGACCCCCAAATCTAACACTGAGACTTAGAGCATTCCATTTGGGGAATCCTTCTCCAACCTGGGTGATGAATGATGATCAGGCTTCTGTATTTATCAATGCTTTGAGGTGGGACTACACAATGTCTTCTAAAGTTAGCACTAAAAGTAAAACAGGGCTGCATAGACCTTCTGATTTAAGGGTGTTAATGCCACGCCTGGACAGGCCATTCTCTTACTCTGGCATTTGCCCAGTGGGATGCAGGCTAATGTTCTTTTCGTTGGCCATTACCAAGCCTAAAGCTCCCCCTCCCCGATCGCCGTTGTAGTCAATGTCCAGCAGGGTGGAACTGGTTTGAACATATTTATCTGGGCTGATGTACACCATGGTTATCTTTAAAGTCTGAGAGAAAAATTGTGATAACTGTTTTTGGGGAATCTAGCTAAGCAATCCTTTAACTTAAAGGCTGAGACTTTTGTATGCTGTTCATTTATTCATCTCAGACCACATATTGCAACCATGAGGCGCTATTGTTCTTAGCCGTGGAATCCACATACCACATATACCCAATGTGACATCTTCCTAAACCTACAGACAAGGTCTATAGAGAAGGACAGGAAGATGAGCATAAAGACGAGATGCTGAGAAAGGCATCGCTGCTAACTGACCCTACACATGTGCAACACTTCTGATCATCCTGGGCTTCTTAGCAGATCACACATTAAGCTTTAGTACACATAGACTCCGTTAGAAGTGACTAGAAGAATTTTAAGCCCCAGGATCCAAATTGCTATTGAATAACAAGCAAGAACTCAGTGAAGGTGACCCTCAGGAAAGAGCCAAGTTGATAACTATGGAAACTTGATTATTAATTGTTCCATTCTCATTGATGAAAGTAACACCACTTTGAATGCTTTAATCTTAAAATTATCCCTCCAATTAACTAAAGATTTCTAACCAAAAAATGTAATTCCATAACAGAAAGCCCAGAAAAATATATTCTTTCAAAATAATAAATGGTGAAATTACCCAGCACGAAATGAACCCAATGAATATTGCAAATTGCAATATGGGTCTTACTGACAGTGTAAAAAGACTCCTAATTTAAGCTGAGGCAAGAGTGCGCTGTGCAGGAAAGGGAACCAATCGCTAATTGATTGCTATTTTTCAATGAGCTTATTGCGGGGTGAGTAATACAGGAGACAAAAGGCAATGGCTGCAGGCTTACAGCAGAGCATGATTTTCTTAATTATGCGCGGTTACAGGAATATATTGTGGTCTGCAAGATTTCCTGCGGGACTACTGAAAAGGCCTGCTCCATGAGATGAAATGCAAGGTTTGTTTGAAAGCGAACAGTGCTTTACATCTTTTCGACAGAATGTACTATAGGGAAGTCACGCTGCATACCGTAATGTATGTATTATGTACGTGGTACTTGTATCAATGCCTGGAAAAAAATTAAATTACCCCAGAGTAATTAGCATGATTTTGATTTATGCTTGTTATGAAAAATTCCTGCACTTCCGTCATTACACCACTTCATGAAATTATACACCATTCACTAAAAAAAAATCCCACAAATGTACAATTCGCTGTAAAAGTTTATGTGGATGCACGGAAACAACAGAACACAAATTGCTGTTGTTTGCAGTACTTTTTGTTTAAATGTGTTATTTGTCCAAGCATTGATGTGAGGACTTATTTCATGCTAAAACACAGCACAAAATGACAGCTATACATTTTGCATAATTACACACAATGGTGTGTAACTGCAAACATTTTGCATAATTAAGCAAATTTTGCACACCCCTTCTTGTATATAATGAACGAAATAAAAGAAGCAGAGCATTGTAATGGTCAATGGTAAGGCTGCAGTCAATCAGTAATTCAAGCCATAGCTGTTTAGCCCTTCGCCTGAATAGTAGGTTGGTTTATATATATATACCCAATAACATATTACAATTTAAAAACATTCCAATTTAATTACAATTAAAAACTCAACAACATAAACTAGCAATTTAATAAAAATATAGTAAGTATTAAACATATTACTAATTATAAATCATATTTTAACACACAGAAAAACATAATAATGCAATTTTAAATAAAGTAAACTAAACTATAAAATTCTATAAATAATGCATACACTATTCCCTCTCCAATATATAACAGTAAGAAAAACGTTGGACTCCATGCAGTTTAACAGTATGGAAAGTGTTTAATTGCCGAGGGGTAACATTTTCTATTCCCACTCCAGTCAGTGCAAGAGTAGGGAAATTGTTGAACTCATAAGGGGTAAATGTAACTATTTGCACTACAGGAAGTACAAAGGTAGGGAAAGTGTTAGATCGCAGACGGGTAAAATTTATAATTCCCACTTTGGTGTATGCAACAGAAGGGAAATTGTTGGATAGCGGAGGGGTAAAATGCAGAATTCCCACTCCAGTCAGTCCAACAGTAGGTAAAGTATCGGATTGTAGATTGGTAAAATGTATTATTATATGTAATCAAAGAGAGGACTAGCCTATTTGTGAATAATACTGGACTCAGGACTGTATGAGGAACGTGGAAATCATTAGGTTTCTTTATGAAGCCCTCACCCACCAACCTAGTTGGTGGCATGTTTCATCATGGGGCCCAACCAGTGACACTAAATGTGTCCCGGGTGTGCTTCTACGCCTGAGTTACAGCGGAGCTGGTGTGTTGCTGAGTGTGCAGTGTGAGTGGCGTGAAAGTGGTAATTTAAAAGCTACACAGCTGTCCCAGCTCCCGAGGGGGTAATTTTAATGTCTGGGCCTCTGTTAGCGTTAAAAACTGGTGACGTTCCTGCTATAATTTCCAAACTGGTGTTATATCTAGGCCTGGGTGGAACGCGCAGATTTTTGCTCTGCTGTATTCTGTAGCTAGCAAAAAAACTCTCTGAGATTCCACTGAAGTGCTCGTCCACAAATTTGTGCTGCTTTTTTGACATGTGAAGAGCGCGATTCATGCCGAAAAATCAGCACGAATGGCACCACATGGTACGCATGCGAACAACCGTTATGTTTTACCTGCTTTGTGTTCTGTGCATGGTTCTGGCCCTGATTTTTTCATCCATTCTGAAATTTTTCCAATCCTCCATTATCCCACTCATCCACTACTCATTTACCTTATTTTATCAGTGTGTGTCTTTGTGTAATTTATGGTTTTTTCTTGCTTTCTGTAACTCTTTTTACTATTTTTGGAGGTTTCCTTTACTTCCTATTTCTTTTTTTTCCACACCCAGCGCCATGGCAGAGCAAGGCGAAAGAGGAAGCAGCAGCACCAGTGCGGCTGATCGCTGCACACCTTGCCGTCACAGGTGCGGTCTGCCCTGTTTTTGTTTCTGTGAGAAGTCCCACAAAGAAAAAGAATTCAAATGGTCTGTTCTGTACACTATGAATTCCAGGTCAAAATGCCACGACGTCGAGCGCGTTCTGTTACAAAAAGAAGCGTATCTGATTTTAAAATTTAACAGTGCACAGACTGGTTTGAATACCCTGTCTGAGATAGCGCATATCTAATTACATCTGTCCTGATTTGCACCGGTTAGACATCCCTGGTTTGCCCGCTGGTCTTGGTCCTCTATCTCATGAAAATAGGTCCCTGGCCCCGAGAAGCCACCCAAAACGCTAGCACATCCTAGCAGAGCCATTCTTTGCTTTAAAACAAACAATACATCAAATATTTGGGAGTGATGTACCCATTACTTCCAAACTACGATAAGGTGTTGACGATAATATGCCCAGCACCCACTCATGATTTTTCTGACAATAACAATTTTTTTTTTAAGTAATTGCGATTTATGGGACTACATGCCCCATAATGCATCAGCACAGTTTCTGCATATAACAAACAGGAAATGGCGGCGGCCATCTTTATTGAGAGAAATTTGAATCCAGCAGCACAGAGCAGCAGCTCCAGCTACAGGTATTTGTCCCATCTGCACTAACACGCGCTCGCCTAGCACTGAACTAGCAAGAACATCCCACTAAGATCGCGCTTTGTTTTTCCCTTTAGAACGCTGAAATTAACAACCCCTTTCATGAGCAAACGAGAGATCAAATCAAGGTAGGCAACCTTTCTTTGAATTGTCCAAGCGAGCTTGAAAGACCATTTGCACGCCGCCAAGCCTCTGAATGTCAATCTCTCCCATATCTCAGAATCAAAATTGATGGTTACACCGCTCCTAATGGATCCTGCCAGCACTCGGCACTACCCAAAGTAAAAGGTATGCTTTCACTTCCCCAAACTGACTCAGCCACTAGCATATTGAATTAATCAATCATGTAATTAAAAAACATTCTTAAAATCTTTCTAGGCTTCTCTGTTTGGCCACGCTATTCATTTAAACGGACCTCCAAAAGACCCCCTCTGAAATTCTACATTGAGCAGCCTTGGTATGTAGCACACACCGTCATTATAGCTACTTCATGGTAATAAGGAGCCCACACACTAGATTAAGCAAAACATTGCTTTTGTATCCTACATATACAAGACACATACAGCCCTGATGACAGACCAGTGACTCCAGTCTGGTCTAGAAACGCGTCGGCAGTGTTGTTTGGGAGATACAAAGTATCATTCTTGTACAAAAGCTAGGACCGGCTGGTCCAGCATTAAAATATATATGTCATTTAATTACTTATATTCTATCCTCCCAACCCCTAGTTTCTCTCATTCAGTGTTTGCAATTTTTTTGTTGTTTGTGATAAAATGTTTGTATTATTTTTTCAATAATTGTTTTATTTAATGTCTGATGTGAGAATACTTTCTAATGTGTGACATAATGTTTTCTAAATGTGTAAATAATCTTTGCCTTTAATGTTTGTTAAAGTTTGTTTAGCCTTGTAAATAGTTGCAATCAATGTCTTTTTCTGTCAGCAATTCTTTGAAAATATAAAAAATACAAAATGATTGACACAAAATAATGGTGTCTAGGGAAGCGACAATAAATTGGTTTCTTACCCTGTATCAAAAAAAAGTATTGAGTCGCTGTGGTTTGGCTACTTTGTGTTGTTCACTATTGATATTAGGTCTAGCCCTCACCACATAAAGGACTTAACCCCTTTTGTTCCCAACTGTTTTTGTTTAAGGCAGAGGTGGCGGCTACCGCCAATCTAATGTGGTGAGGCAGGAGAGTGTTAGGGGTATAATCATTTTTTTAAAACTTACCTTGCTCTTTCACTGACGCTGCCACTGCCAGCTAAATCAATGCTCCTATCCTCAAGCCAGTCACTGGGACGCAAAGCGCAGGCTCCCCAAAGCCAAGGCAACCCAAAGGACCTCTAGAACTTCCAAGCCATCTCCCTGTTCCCTGTCCAGGCATTGAGAAGAACATCAACAGACAACTGACTCACTTCCTGGAGAAGAACAATGTCCTGAACTCCTCCCAATTCAACTTCTGCAGCAACCACAGCACTGAAACCGCCCTCATCACCGCCACAGATGACATCAGGACCATACTTGACAAAGGGGAAACCATGGTCCTCATCCTCATGGACCTCTTGGCCGCATTCAACGCCGCCTGCCACCACACCTTGCGCACACGCCTCCATGACGCAGGGATCCGAGGCAAAACCCTAGACTGGATCACCTCCTTCCTCACCGGCAGAACCCAGAGAGTCCGCCTCCCCCATTCTGATCCGAAGCAACCATGATCACCTGCGGCGTACGCCAAGGATCATCTCTGAGCCCGACGCTTTTTAACATCTACATGGCCCGCTCGCCAACATCGCCTGAGCACACCACCTCAACATCCTCTCGTATGCCAACGACACCCAGCTGATCCTCTCCCTCACCAAAGACCCGGCCACCGCCAAATCCAACCTCCACGAGGGAATGAAGGCCGTCGCCGATTGGATGAAGACCAGCCGACTGAAACTGAACTCCGAAAAGGCAAAGGTCCTTATCCTCGGCTCCACCCCCTCTGCATTGGACGACTGCTGGTAGCCGACCACGCTGGGAGCTGCGCCGACACCCACTAACCACGCACGCAATCTGGGGTTCATCCTAGACTCAACGCTCTCTATGACCCAGCAAGTCAACTCTGTTTCCTCCTCCTGCTTCAACATCCTTTGCATGCTCCGCAAGATCTACAGATGGATCCCCACCGAAACCAGGAGAACTGTCACCTAGGCACTCGTCAGCAGCAGGCTGGACTACGGCAACGCCCTCTACGCAGAAACCACGGCTACACTCCAGATGAGACTCCAATGCACACAAAACACCTCAGCACACCTCATCCTCGGACTCCCTCGCCACAGCCACATCACCACCCAACTAAGATATCTGCACTGGCTCCCGGTCAACAAGAGGATCACCTTCAAACTCCTCACCCACGCCCAGAAAGCACTCCACAATGCCGGACCAGCATGCCTCAACGAACGACTGTCTTTCTACACCCGAACCCCGGCTTCGCTCCGCCGACCTCACCCTTGCAATTATCCCATGCATTTGCCGAGCAACCACAGGCGGGCGATCATTCTCCCACCTTGCTGCAAAGACATGGAACCCACCTGCACCGGACCCAGGACCTGCTGGCCTTCAGGAGACTCCTCAAGACGTGGCTGTTTGACCAGTAGCTGCCTCCCCCGACTCCCCCTTAGTGCCTTTGAGACCCTCACGGGTGAGTAGTGCATTCTACAAATGCCTGATTGATTGATTGAAATATAAGCGCACATGTCGGTTTGGGCATCCGAAGATGGCCGGCCTAACCGACATACTCACTTACTGTGCCCATCACTCCCCCTCCCTGCCATGGCCCGCCTTAAATTACATGGCTCAGTCAGTCAATGGACAATAAAAGGATAATATTGTTTTATTATCATTTAATTTTTCAAAGACTGATTCTAAGCAGTAGGGTGACGCTTCACCACCATTACGGAGGAGCCGCCCGTGGTGCTGTCACTGATTTTTTTATGAGCAGTACCACTTCCCCTCCATACTGGCAGCAGGTGGCCACCTGTGAGTGGGCATAGGTTAAAGCGCACCCAGCAGCAGCCAATGCACCGCTAGCCCAACATACTCGACCTGGAGTAGGACCTGCTCGACCTGCATGGTAAATATTTATTTGTTATGTTCTACAATGCTAATATTTTTTTTCAAATACCATGCTGCTCACACTCAGAAGTAACTTAAGTTTACGTTATGGATATTACAGCGTTACGTTATGGATTTACAGCGCCGGGACACCCCCGTTGGGGGTAGTTGAGCGCTTAACAAATGTCAAAATAATAATAATAATAATGTGTTCCAGTTTGATCTAGCCAGGTGCTGGGCACTATCTACTCATCGATACTCACTGATAACTGTCCCTCATCAACGTCCGTAGATTAGGTTAAGGAAACGTTTCCTTAACCTAATCTTCTTCCTTGTCATGATGTCATTTTGTGGACTTTATTACTGAATAAGCTACATTGATACATTTGAGTGCTGAAACCTTTTTGCAGTTGAAGTTTGTGTGGGACTAGGTCCTACTGTGTGGGGAGTACAGAGGGAAGTACTCTCTGGTTTCTTGCAACTTTTTTGTTACCTTAGGACACTATTCAATTTGTTGTGTGCTGTCTTCTATAGCCTCTACCCTCTGTTTATGTATTTTTGAATTGCTGATGGATTTATTGACCCCAGTAAGTCCACCTGTTAATATTATTTCTCTGACTTTTATCTCTCCCCATTTTAAACAATTTTCCTTTTTTTTAATACTGTAACTGACTCCTCTACATTCTACCTAATGCTTGTTAAAATCTTCTTATCCCTCCGTTATCCTTTTTTCTGTATTTCATGTTTCTATAGCTGACATTTTCCTGTCTGTACTAGCCTGTAGCTTTCTTATGCTTTGTTAGTAAGCTTTCCCTCTCCCCTTATATATCGTCCTGATTCCTCAGAAGCGGTCGCTCCTCCTCACGCTGCTCCCTGACCTACATGCCAGACGGGTATCGTTACCACTAGACCACTGCATTGAACACACATAAAATATTTATTTATTAATCACCCTTGTGCGCCGATTGCTTAAACTAATTAGCATATTACCATAGCGCTAGTCTCCCATAGCGTGCTGCAACGCTCTTGCTATTTGTGCTGCCTGTATTGAATTGTATTGTGCCTGATATTGTATTGTGCCTGATTGTGTCTTTTTCACCGCGTTTTCACACTTTCTGTTCCCCAACCCGGTATCGCTTTTGGCTTACTGCCATTTTGTTTAGATTGTTGTTGTTGTTTTGCCTTCCCTCCCCGACTCTCCACCCCGCCTCCCAGCTGCTCCTCCCTCGCCCCTCCCCTCCACTTCCCGCATATGACAGATGCATTTGCGTGCAGCGTTCACGCGCAGCGGTCGCGCCCCATGCGCGCCGAAGGTGCGCCAAAGGTAAGCCCGTCTACGCCCGTCCGCGCCTGGACCGCGCCCAGTGCCAGACCCCCTGGTCCTCGCAAATCCCACTCCACCCGCATAACATATGACGCCGCTACTCTCCTTGCCCTTAACCCCGGACGCACCTCAAAATGCTGCGTAGCTACCCCAGGACACACCCACGAACCATTCGCCTGCCACTCCTGCAAGTTCGCCTGCATCAGGACCCATGCCAAATCCTCCTCCTCCAAACACAACTCCGACTCCAACCACCTGAAGTGTATCCTGCTGAACACCCGATCGATCCACAAACATGCCACTGAACTCTGGGACCTACTCGACACTACATCACCGGACGTCGCCTTCCTTACAGAAACCTGGATGAACACCTCATCAGCGCCCGACATCGCCATAGCCATCCCGGACACCTACAAGATCATCCGAAAAGACTGCATCAACCAAACAGGAGGAGGCATCGCCATCGTCCACAAGAACACCATCCGAATCTCGATCAACTCCGACGATAACCTGGCGACCGCCGAACACCTTCACTTCCAGATCCACACCGACCCCAGGACCACACTTAGAGGCACCCTCATCTACAGACCACCAGGTACCCGCACACAATTCAACGAAGACATCACTGACTTCATCAGCCCACATGCCCTCGCCTCCGAGAACTACATTTTACTGGGAGACCTCAACTTCCACCTGGAAAAGAATAACGACAGCAACACCACCACCCTTCTGGACAACCCGGCCAATCTCGGACTCAAACAACTTGTTGACACCCCCGCCCACCTTGCCGGACACACGCTCGACCCTATCTTCACCTCCACCAAACACATCTCCTTCGATCACACCACAGCTCTCCATTGGACTGACCACAGCTGCATTCACTTCAGCTACAAAAAGACCAAGACCCACATCCCACCACAACCTATTCCTCGAAGAAACTGGAACAAAATCACCACCGACCAGCTCCTCACATCGCTTAACCAAAACACCCCCACCTTATCATCGGACCCAAACCAAGCTGCCACCAAATTCACACAATGGATCACCACCAGCGCTGACGAATTAGCACCCTTGAAAAACCACCTGATCAAACAAGGTAACAAAAAGGCCCCCTGGTTTAACGATGACCTTAAAAAATCCAAGAAGTTATGTCGCACCCTCGAGAAAACCTGGAGAAAAAACCCAACCACTGACAACCTGACCACCTTCAAAGACGCAACCCGCAAACACCACCAATTGATCCGATCCACCAAGAAATCAGCACTCAAAGATCGTCTCGACAACAACGCCCAAAACAGCAAGGAACTTTTCAACATCGTCAAAGAATTCACCAACCCCACCGCCGGCACCAACGACATCACTCCCTCCCAAGACCTCTGCAACTCTCTATCCTCTTTCTTCCACAACAAAATCGCCGACATCCATAACAGCTTTAAAAACCTGTCCGAAGAACAACCCACTCCACCCTCCTCAGAACTAAAACAGCACTCTCACAACCTTTGCTTAAAGGGAAAGACAACAGTGGAAGATTCCCAAGAGAACAGCACCTAGTCAAAGATTCTCCAAGAAAATGTTTTTCTTTTGGGCCCACCCTCTGGTACATGGGGCAGTCTGTGTGCACACTCCACAACACCCACTGTTACAGTGTAGGTTCAAAACATGAACTATGAGAGGATTTGAAAAAAGGTCAAGGTGCACCACTTAAACGTTTTTAGAAACTGTTATCTCTAATAGGGTAAACAGTAATGATCACATCAACTATTTCTTGTATTCTTGAGGGTTCTTTATTCAATTCAGTTGAAAAAAGCTATACACAGGATCTACAGCCGACGCGTTTCGTCCTCAAGGGACTTCTTCAGGGCAAGATGGTAACTAACGGTGTTGTCCCTGGATCTTCTCCCGTCGTCGAGGGGTGCGTAAGTGTATCCGTGATGTTATATTATGGTACATATGGCATCACGTTTTTCAGACACCTATCCGTTTAGGATTCTGTTCCGGCAGATCAATTTTTCTGATTGGCAGTATAGGTCTATTCGAATTTGACTAAAACCGAATCACACTAGTAGTATAAGGTGTTTTAATATGGTACATTCAAGCCACATCCCAATAAGGATAATAATCCAATAGCAGTGGAACCAGGGTAGAAAGGTAGTGGGGACCTCCGTCTGTCGTCTACTAGTATCCTCTTTTTAGTAGAAGAGTGTGTAGTAGTTCTATTGCCAAAAAACTCTTGATAAACTAAGCTGCAGCATCCCCTGGTTCCGACGGAACTTGACGGAGGGGGACGTCTTTTTGTACGTTGTCTCATCGAGCCACGCACCCCTCAACGACGGGAGAAGATCCAGGGACAACACCGTTAGTTACCATCTTGCCCTGAAGAAGTTCCTTGAGGACGAAACGCGTCGGCTGTAGATCCTGTGTATAGCTTTTTTCAACTGAATTGAATAAAGAACCCTCAAGAATACAAGAAATAGTTGATGTGATCATTACTGTTTACCCTATTGGAGATAACAGTTTCTAAAAACGTTTAAGTGGTGCACCTTGACCTTATTTCAAATCCTCTCACAACCTTTGCGCCTGGAACCCAATCACCACTGAAGACACCATCCGACTGATGAACTCCATCCACTCAGGATCACCAACTGACCCATGCCCCCACCACATCTTCAACAAAGCATACTCCATCATCGCACCCCATCTCCGCGATGTCATCAACTGTTCCCTCAATTCCGCTACCTTCCCAGACAGCTGGAAACATGCCAAACTCTGCGCCCTTCTGAAGAAACCCACTGCGGACCCCTCTGAGCTTAAGAACTACCGCCCCATCTCTCTCCTCCCCTTCCCGGCCAAAGTCATCGAGAAAGCCGTCAATAGCCAGCTCGCCGCCTTCCTTGAATCCAACAATTCACTCGACCCCTCACAGTCCGGCTTCCGAGCCAAACACAGCACCGAGACCGCACTCATCGCTGCTACGGATGACATCCGAACGCTACTGGACTGCGGAGAATCAGTTGCCCTCATCCTACTTGACCTCTCCGCCGCCTTCAACACAGTCTGTCATAACACCCTCATACAACGCCTCAGCAACGTCGGAATACAAGGAAAAGCGTTGGACTGGATCATCTCGTTCCTCGCCGGAAGAACTCAGAGAGTCCGCCTCCCCCCATTCAAATCAGAGGCCACCGAAGTCATCTGCGGCGTACCACAAGGATCATCACTCAGTCCCACCCTCTTCAACATATACATGAATCCCCTCGCAACCATCGCGCGACAACACGAACTCAACATCATCTCCTACGCAGACGACACCCAACTAATCCTCTCCCTCACCAAAGACCCCAACACCGCCAAAACCAATCTACCCGAAGGAATGAAAGAAGTAGCCGAATGGATGAAGAACAGCCGTTTAAAACTAAATTCTGACAAAACAGAAGTCCTCATCTTAGGACCGTCCCCCTCTGCATGGGACGACTCATGGTGGCCACCGGCCCTGGGCACAGCACCCATACCAACGGACCACGCACGTAACCTGGGCTTCATCCTAGACTCCTCCCTCTCGATGACGAGACAAGTCAACGCCGTCTCATCATCATGCTTCAACATCCTACCCATGCTCAAAAAAATCTTCCGTTGGATCCCCACCGAAACAAGAAAAAAAGTCACCCACGCACTAGTCACTAGCCGACTAGATTATGGAAACACCCTTTACGCCGGAACCACAGCCAAACTACAGAAAAAACTCCAACGCATCCAAAACGCCTCAGCCAGACTCATACTGGACATCCCCCGTCAAGCCCACATTTCCAGTCACCTAAAAGACCTCCACTGGCTTCCCGTCAACAAGAGAGTAACGTTCCGTCTCTTCACCCACGCACACAAGGCCCTCTACGACCTAGGACCAGAATGCCTCAACAAACGACTGTCCTTCTACACACCCACCCGCCAACTACGCTCATCTAATCAGGCCCTCGCCGCAATTCCACGCATCAATAGATCCACCATGGGAGGAAGATCTTTCTCCTACTTAGCGGCCAAAACCTGGAATTCCCTCCCCAATCACCTCCGCCTTACACAGAACCACCTCTCCTTTAGAAAGCAGCTAAAAACCTGGCTATTCGATAAGTAATCCACCCACCCTCCCCAAGCGCCTTGAGACCCTCTGGGTGAGTAGTGCGCTATACAAATTACTGAACTTGAACTTGAACTTGAACTTGTGGTCTGGTACTGTAATACTAACAGAGCAGATTTTATGTACTCTACTGTGAAGATTGTGGTGCAGCATGGCAGGAAAGTAGTATGAGGATGGTCCCTTTGCATTTGTCAACCAAGATCTTATGTCCGTTATTGACCAATTCATTCCACTCCTTCATTGTGTTTCAGTGACTCAGAGTCGCCATAGCTCTTCCCCTCCATTACGAAAAGCTTTTGGTTGACTTGACTACTTGGCTTTTCTAAGATTGTCAACCAACAAAATGCCCACGTTATATTTTCGATAGAAGATACTATTAACCGAACTGTAGTGATGTATTGCAGTTGTGTTTTGTTCTAAAAAACAATAAGGGAAGGCATATCTGGGATCTAAAAAGTTAATGTTTTTTCTAGCCGCAGCAACCAGGGTTGGAAGCAGAGTCCCAATGGTGGCAGGGACGGGCAGTGATAAGTCACATTGCTCACTTATTGACAATTACTAGTATACTCACTATGGGCCAGATGTAGGTCAGCAAATACCGGTCGGTAACGGCCGATTTCGGCCGTTACCGACCGGTATTTGGTGATTGAGATGTAGGGGGCCAAAATTTTACAGAATTGGTAAATTTACCGATTCGGTAAATTTACCGATTCTGTAAAATACTGATTCGGTAAATTTACTGATTCGGTAAATCAATATCAAACTGTTTGCAGTGCCACAGGCCCCTAAGAATTCGTTATTTACCATGTAATACTATTGCATGGTAAATAACGAGTTCCTGTGTACATGCACATCTGTGCATGTACACCTGTGCCATGTGGCACACAGACATGCCCTAAGGGTATGTATGTCCGTCACATGGCACATAAGCCTGAATCAGGGGTGCAACAGGGTGTCAAAGTGACACCCTGTCCCCCTTGTCAATTCGGTAATTTTACAATTCGGTAATTGCCATAGGTTCCTATGGTCCTCAAGGCCCATAGGAATCAATGGCAATTACCAAATCGGTAAATACCGATTCGGTAATTACCAAATCATTCCGATTCAGTAAAAATTACCAAATAATTACCTACATCTTATTTACCGAACCTAAAATACCGAATCAGTAAAATTCGGTATTTTAGAGTCAGTAAATAAGATTTACCTACATCTGGCCCTATATTTGTTAAGTGAGGTAGATATGTATCCCATCTATCATCATTCATCACCTTCCTGCCCATGGCATTTCGCCACCCATGACCTAATTGTAGTATGGTTTAATTCAGCACTGCAGTACTGGCTGTGCATTGTACGCCTGCTTCCGTTAATGTGGGATTTACAACGTTTTCAAAGCATTGCACACCGAAAAAAAGGTGTGGTTCCCTTCTCAGACTCAGTCAACTCCTAGTTTTTCTCTCCTTTAATCTTTCCTAAGTTCTGTCACAGCCTACTCAAAACAATGAAAAATCCATTCTTAGCATGGGCCACGTTTTTCAGGCCAATGGATTCTGGTATTTCATGGTCTCGATAACCAATTTATGCTGGTTCTAATTTTTCCCTTTCAACATTCGTCAACTACATTGACTGACTAAGCCAAAGCTTAGGCACATGATGATGATCAGTGACACCCCACTATTCTATAACAAAACTTCTTACCTTCCCATCCTAATCTCTTTAACTTATCCTGCAGTAAAGTTACATTTTGTTTCCTAACAGCCAAGCAAATGTATTTGTTGGAAATAATTTGTGGTGGAGGGTGAGGCCAGGGAGTAAATTGGGACTGAGTGCCTGATTATGAGTTTTGCAGTTGGGATGCTCTGTGACGAGCCTGCAAGATAAAATCTATATATCCTGTTCCTTACCCTGAACTAAAGCACATAGTTTTTCCACCTTTCTACTAACGGCAGACAGGCTATCTGCATTTTATAAGGGATGTGTGTGACGTCGTACCATTATTATTCACTGGCAGGCAGAGGGTCCAAGGGAAAATGAGTGATGATTTGAAGTACAATCCTTTAAAACATTAATGCTAGTTGCGGCCGGCGTCTATGGCAGGTAAATGGTGGATGAAAGGAGGAAAAATTAAACAAATACAACAATTTTAAATACAAAAAACTAATATAAAAAATTAAATACAAACAAATTAAACTATTTTAAATAAAATAAAACAATAAAAACATTTTAATTGAATTACTGGAGCATGAGAGAACTATGTGAAACAAGGGGGCAAGGAGGTACAAGGGAAAAATGAAAAAAACAATTCATCCAGAATATACTTTTACTACAATGATCCTCAAGCATATTATCATCCTGATTTCAGGGAAAAGTTTTTTAAAAAACAACAAAAACGAAAAGACATAGCCATCTCTTATCAATCTTCCTAGAAGTAATACTGACACGGAATTCCCTACCACGCTGCTGAAGCCGCGGCTGGTACAACTGCCTAATTCTGCTTTTAAAAATCGCTGCTTTGTCTGTTGTTTGAATGAATAATATTCTGCACAGCATACTGTTTTAAACCTTTGAAATTTATGTTGTAGGCACATTATTGTAAAATTTAATTTTGGGGAACCTACTGCTTTTGGGCACCGCCTCTCTCCCCATTCCATCGCAGCTTGTGCTGTTTGTTGTGGAGGGAGCCAGGTAGCGCGGTATAGAGGGAGTGAAGCACACTCACTTCCAGGGGCCATTTTGGAGGAGGTGACGGTCTAGTGGTTACACTAGGACCCTTATCAGCCTCCTATTTAAAGATAGCATGGGGCCATCGCGCAGCAGACGCGCGCAGCGGGCGCACAGATGGCGCGCCAAAGGCGCGCCAAAGAAAAGCCCGTCTGTGCCCGTCCATGCCGCGGCCGGGTCGAGGGCTGAGCACGCTGCTCATTTACCTCCGAAACAAGGTCTGACCAAGGATTTTATATTATCCCTGAATAAACATGCAACTCAGTGACATGAGGCCCTAAAACCAGATAAGTGGGAAGGACTAGTTTGCTGTCGGCATTGTAAGGCAGGGTTTGCTGCCGACCAAGCCCTTAAAGGGAAGATGTGGCTTATCGTACTTCGAGGAGGGCTTATAAATGCCAGGTCAATGTGTAAGAATGCGTTACACATTTTTGACCTTATTACAGAAGGCGATCTGGACTGGCTCCTTATCACAGAGACCTGGTTAAAGGTCTGGTGTAATCCAGACATTGCATTGGCCCTCCCGCAAGGATATTTAATTCAAAGATTGGACAGGCAATAGCAAAGTGGGGGGGGGGGAGCTTGCAATCATCTATCGCGACACCTTGAAGTGCACCACCCATGAACTACCAGATATCAAAGGGTCAGAAAGTATGGCCTTTTGTCTACAGATTTATGAGTCCTTTACTTTTTCAGGTGCTTTGGTCTATCGCCCACCTGGTCAAACTAAAGAATTCTTGGAGAGCATTGGGGAGGTACTCAGCGATCTTACTCTTAGATTTGCCAACTTTACCCTGTTAGGTGATTCAAACCTTCACCTTGACTCCCGGACTGATCTAGGGGCGGCCTGTTTCATGGACTTAATCAACGTTCTTGGGCTAACTCTGTTAACCTGTGACTCTACGCATAAAGTGGGCCATATGCTCGATTGTATTTGTTCCAACTTAGGTACCTTGAAGGATAAACCCCCTTGCGTACAAACATGGACAGACCACAAATTCATTCCGTTTGACCTTGTGGTTGAAGGCAATGTTCTAGGGAAAGGCCTTGGTAAAGCAAGCGGGCGTGCCAAAACGGGCTGGAAATAGCTACTCACCAACACAGACCTTCCAGGGAGAGCTAAAGATAGCAAACCCATATTGACTAGCCATACCCTAACAGATAATAAACACTTCTGCGATTCGATCACTGAACTCAGTGGATCCATGGACCCCATAGGCCCAGAATACTTACACGGAGTCCAAAAAATATCTGCTCCTTGGTTTTCGCTCTCCTTAAAGGAGGAACTAGGTGAAGTTAGAGTGTTGGAACGGAGGTGGCGCCGAAACTATGAGGCTGATGACTGCAACATCTATAAAGTGGTTCGGAGGCGGTATCATGCCTCGATTAAACTTTCCAAAAAAGCATAATATTTGGAAGCTATCTCCTCCGCTAACAATAGACAGAAAGAGATCTTTAGGATTGTAAATAGTTTCAGGAACCCCAGAGTGCTCTTGCAGGACATCCCGCCCTCTTTGACTCTCTGCAATTCCATCGCCAACTATTTTGAGCAAAAAATTACAAGACATCATTAAAGATTTTCCCCAACCGGTGATTCCCTCCCTGGATGGGGTGAACAAGGAGGACATTAAGACTGTCTGTTTCAAAACGTTCTGCCCTATTAGTTTAGAAGAGTCTCGCCAGGCCATTCTATCGAGCAAGTCTGGCTCGCCTTTTGATCCTTGCCCCCGGGGCTTCTACGAGCTTTAGTTGACGAGGTGAATGCAATTAATAATGGCATCATCAATTCCTCACTGTTCTCCGCCGAGATAACCAGGGAATGGAAACTCGCAGCTGTAAAACCTTTACAGAAAAAACCGTTAGCTGACCTGGCAACCCTTTCGAATCTTCGTCCCATTTCATTTATTCCAGCATTATTCAAACTGACTGAAGCATTTGTAAATAAACAACTTACCAAGTTTTTAGAGGACAATGACATTTTGCATACCAATCAGTCATGGTTCAGGGCCAAGCACTCGACGGAATCCGCCCTCCTGTTCACGGTGGAGACCCTGCGGGTTGCCATTGACCAGGGGAAGAAAGCCGTCCTGATTTTACTTGATTTATCGGCGGCTTTCGATATGGTCTCGCACTCCATATTGATTGACCACCTAGTAAAATCAGGGATAGCAGGAGAGGTGTTGGCATGGCTGAAAAATGTTCTCAATCAAAGGCGGCAAGTCACCGTACTAGGAGAGTTTTTTGCCGTTTGGGCATCAAAACCTGTTCTCACCCAAACAGTGGTGGCCGGAAGATGCAGAAGCTCCCCCCAACACCATTTCCACTGCCAGCAATCTGGGCATTAAGTTTGATGACTCCCTGTCATTTCAACAACAGGTGGTGACCGTGGCCGGCACATGTTTTAACATCATTAGAGATCTTAGAACATTTTTTGACCTTCTTCCACTGGCAGCAAGGCAAACGGTGGCAGTTGCGCTTATAACATCAAGGCTTGATTACTGCAATAGCCTGTATGCGGGAGCAAATAAATCTGTGCTCCACAGGCTGCAGATGGTCCAGCCCGCAGCCGCCCGCCTGGTCCTTTGCTGGCCAAGGAAGTCGTCCGCCTCGGCCGCGCTTAACGCCCTTCATTGGCTGCCAATACACAAGCGCATCCTGTTTAAAATACTGATTATCACATTTAGGGCCTTCCATTTGCAAGGGCCTAAATACCTCTCAAAAGGGTTTAGACGCTATTTGCCATCACGGAGCCTTAGGTCCTCAAACCTGAATTTACTGGTGATCCCAAGATTCAAGCTTGTCACCAAGGGGGGAAAATCCCTTGTTGTGTTGGGATCTAGGGCGTGGAACAAGCTTCCACCACAGCTCCGCCAAATCCCTGCAGAGAGCCAGTTTAGGAAAGCCCTGAAAAGCTGGATCTACAACCTTACGGATACCGCTTGTAAAACTTTTGTGTAAGTGCGCAGGTCCTCTGAACTTCAGCAGTCAGCCGGCCCGGTCCATCTGGCTACGGTACTCAGCGCCAAGATGCTCCTTAGAGTGATAGCCGCGCTATAAAAATGTGCCTTTACATTACATTACATTACATTACAAAATGGCTTTGAAAAGTGAAAAAGGGCAGCTGCAAAAAGTAGCCACTAGCCACATGGTCAAACAACAACAGGCAAGGAGGCATGGCCACAACAAAGAACACATGCAGGCCTATGGCAAAAGCTCACTGGCTGTCTACACAAAATGGCCACTGGCCAGGTGGTTAAACAAAAACAGCAAGCAAGGAGGCATGGCCACAACTACGAACACGAGCCGCCCTATGGCAAAAATACACTGACTGGGTGGCTACACAAAATGGCCACCGACCACATGGTTAAACAACAACCGCGAGCATGGAGGCATGGCCACAACAAAGAACACAAGAAGGCCTATGGAAAAAGCAAACTCACTGGCTGGCTACAGAAAAGGCCACTGACCACATGGTCGAACAACAACAGCAAGCAAGGAGGCATGTCCATGACAAATAACACATGCAGGCCTATGAACACAGACTACACAAAAGACAAATGGTGGCCTGTGGCACACACACACACACATTGGCCAAACAAATGAAGCATGGTAATACTGAAGAAAACACTACCATTAATTCAGCAATGGCAAAATCTAAAATTAAGTGAGCTATAACATTTTAACAACACACATCTTTCAAATCCATCATATATTAGCCCCCACCGAAATACAATATTTGCAGCAAAAATATCAAATACTAAAAATAAACCCCACACTTTTAATTTAATACAACGCCAGACTTGCCCTAAATGATGTTTTAAAAACAACAGACACCATAGAAACAGTTGTATCATGTACCGAGTACTAGTACTGGGCCTACTGGCTGGATGGCCCATGAGCAGACTAGGTCACATAGTCAAATAAATTAATTGTGCAAGTTTAACAAAGATGGAGAAAATGTACTCAACTGTGCAGCCTTTTCGCGTTACAAAAGACAAAACAAATAAATGCAAATAAATAACTAGGCCCCCACTGATAAAACTCCAGGACACCCACCAAAATAAAATTTAAAAATAAACTAAAGTACAAATAAATACTGGTGCATGCCCTTTATCAAACAAACAACACCTTTGTACAAAAGTTTCTGAACTTACTTGTGATATCAGAAAAACAAAGGGGGCGATTACAAAATTTGGAGGTCTGACTTTTCAGCAGTCGGGAGAACAGTGCCAAGATCGCTGCATCCTGACTGTCGTACTACAATATCACTGCTGGGCTGGTGGTGTTCTTTCGGCGGAGCCACGGTTGCAGCATGCTTTTGCTCATAGAGCACCTAAAGCATATGCCACTGCCGTGTCAGTGCCACTTGCACATCGGTTGCATGGTGTATCATGCATCATGTTGTGCATGGCATTCAGTGCACGCACAACAGTGCAATTAGAGAGGGACACAACATGTGCCCCCATGCATTTTGCCAAATGGTTACGATCACCCTGTGGCCCTGTTTGGGGCCCCCTCTCTGCCTTTCTGCCAACCTTTTCATGGCAGGGTACCTTTCAAGAAATGGTCATCAGAAAGGCAGGCTGTGATTGGTATGATGGTGCCAGCATCAGTACTGCCTCTCATCCCTGCGGCTTTCCCCATTGCCACAGGATCAAGGATACTGGTGGTAGTGGTGGCAAACATGTAGTGATCCGACCACCATAGACATAATCAGGCAGTTGGACAGCTGAGCAGGCAGCAGTCAGACCGACACTGTGCAGACTGCTGCACTCATAATCTGGGCCCAAGTTCATCCACAGCTTCTACGGATGATACCTATTCCTGCACTCCTGGGCATCCCACCCAAGAGTTGATACTGCGTGCCTTCTTTTATAATGCATCTACCTGTTTTAATTTTTATCCCATGTGCAGCCGGGACCTTAGACTGCGTGCTTTTTTTCTTGTATAATGTATCCACCTATTTTACCCAAGTGGTCCCTCCCTTCCTAACGCTCTGTATACCACCTTTAATCCTGTAAAGCGCTCTGATACCCTTAGGGGTCTGGTTTGTGCTCTATAAAACTATAAAATAAATAAATCTAAAGGGATATATGCGGCAGACAAAGATAGTGATCCTTCCACCTCAAAATCCAAATGAAAAGTGACCTGGAGATGGACAAAGCACTGGGAGGAGCCTGATGAACAGGAACAGGAGTTTTTTGTCTCTGGGGCACGTTGTTCTTGTTGAAAAAAAAAGTTAAATAGAAAAAAGGCTTCTTGCTCTAAAAAACAACTGAAGCAGACCGTTGAAGTAGAATATTAACTGAAAAGTAAATGTAGCTGCTTCTCCAGTAAAGAATCTGCTTGACGTGCAGCCGCAGTTGCTCGTGCTCACAAGTGTCATAATAATTACACCAGAACGCACTGTCGCGACAAGAAGCAGCCCTAGTGGCTGGCAACTATCTCTCCAAAACAAGTCTTGCACAAGTCAACTAAACAAAATAACAGCCACATGCTGGGTGGTGCAATTTATTTCTCGTTACACACGTAGGGGCTAATTACGGTGTCGTGCAAAAAACCAACGACAGTCGGATTCTCCTAGACCGTGCTGGAACCCATATGCCTGGCTCAGTTGGAGACATTTCCGACTGATTGACTATGATGTTCGAGGTTGGATGGGTAACCGTTGGATTATTTAGTCTCTCAGAGAATCTATTTCAGTTCGAGCCGATTAATACAGCTCTAGGGACAGTGTTTCCGACTGACTGATTACGATGTCGGATTCCAGCAGCCTTTTCAACTCGGACTGTCTGACACAACAAGGCTGTCAGAAACTGACTTTGGGGCCCCTAGCAGATCCCCCTTCATCCTGAGGCCTCTGAATGGGTACCCAAGGGACCCCCTTGTAAAACCTTGTACTGTGTGGCAGGCACCATGGGGGCCCGCCATAGTGTGTAAGGTTTCCGCAGACCCCCCTGGGGTTCTGTGTTGTCTGACAGAACACAGGCTCCCATTGATGTCAATGGGAGTCCTTCTGATTGGTGTCCAGAAGCATCGTAATCGGTCGCGCAGAAGCGCTGATCGCGAGTCGGACAGAACCGAATCTGACAAGGAATCAGGCGATTTAGTATCCGCACTGCATTGTAATGAGCCACGTAGTGTGGTGTTCCCGAATTCCTCCAACTCTGTGAGCTAAGTGAATTTTTTCACCCAGGCCTAATTTTATGTTTTCCTCTTTGTTTTGGGACTCTGCTCCTAAGCTCTACCTTTTTATGGAGATGGTTTTATTCCTTTGTATAGAAGCTCTTTCTCTGTATTGTCTTTCTCTGTGTAACTGTAAACTTAACCACTCCTGTTCATTCTTGGAAGTTCCATGTCTTTTGTTGCTCTCTGGGCCTCCAGACACTGAAGCGGGTCTTCCTTAACTTCCGAGGGTGTGGAGTGGTCTGCATTTATAGTTCCTTTATCCTGCCTGTGAGGGTGTTAGTTGGCAGCGTCAACCAAACATTTTCATGGCAAGGTTTCTTTTTACATCACATGCTGGCACCTGCCAAGGTGGGGGTGACTAAAGTGTGGTGCCAGTAGGGAAATACGCGATACCAAAAGGGATGATGGACGGAGCGTTTGAGCAAATCAAACACTCACCCCCAGTCAACAGATCTGGGTACAGTCCATCATCATTCTTCAGCTCACTCCACCACTCCAGTTCAGACATGGCCATATGCAAATCAGTCTGACCCTGTGCCTCATGGGAACAATCCAGCCGAACTGCCAAGCCATGTCTTCCCAGGACCGGAAACAAGCATCCTGGCACTGGTTTCGGGTTCATAACCCTCATCAGTCAGGCTATCTTGAATCCAGTGGCAAAGTGAGCAAGGGACCCACGTCCTGGCATACCCTGCCAACTTAGGGCGAACAAAGCGATACCAAAGGCGATGATGGATGGAGCGTTTGAGCAAATGAAACACTCACCCCCAGTCAACAGATCTGGGTACAATCCATCATCATTCTTTAGCTCACTCCACCACCCCAGTGCAGACATGGCCATATGCAAATCTGTCTGACCCTGTGTCTCATTGGAACAGTCCAGCTTGGCAGTTCGGGCTGGACTGTTCCCATGAGGCACAGGGTCAAGACTGATTTGCATATGGCTGGGTTCAAACTGGAATGGCATGGTGGGCAAAGAAACAATGGATTTAGGCCCAGATCTCTGTACTTGGGTGAATGTATGACATTGTACTGCATTCTGTCCATCAAGTGTTTTTTTATTTGTCACCCCGAGTGGGACGGGTATGCCCAGACGTGGGTCCTGTGCTCTCCATGCCACAAGGATCAAGCTATCCTTGCTGAAGAGGGGTAAACCACAAAACTGGTCCTGGGATGCTTGTTTCCAGTCCAGGGAGGACCTGGCTTGGCGGTTCTGGCTGGACTGTTCCCATGAGGCACAGGGTCAAGACTGATTTGCATATGGCTGGGTTCAAACTGGAATGGCATGGTGGGCCCAGATCTCTGTACTGGGGTGAATGTATGACATTATTCTGCATTCTGTCCATCAAGCGTTGTTTTTGCTGTAGGGAAATACAACATTGGTGATGACACAAGGCCAATATACCCCTCTATGATGCCAAGGTTTAGAAATTGCTTGAAATATTTCTCTAATTTCTCTGTTCATTCCTCACTTTGTAAAATTGATTAACTTTTATGTTTATGAATTTTCATGAAAATGACACTTAAGAGAGTGATGCGCTTTGCTGGAATCCTGCAGCACCACGTATAAAAATGATTTGAAATATACCGGCATAAGATTGGTTTGAGGATTTTTTTTTCTCAGGAAGACATTTTGGGCCTGATTACAATGTCAGTCGGAGAGCCTCTGACTGCTGGTCGAAGGCTTTCTGACCAACATTGTAGGTTTACACTCCGCCATATTACAATGACGGCGGTCAGAGTGCAAACCGGCCCGGGGAACCAACTCGGTTCTGACGGGCTCAAGAGCCTGTCAGCCAGTAGGAATGGGCTCATATTTCCTTAGGGATGGCTTTTCCGCCATTGGAATTATGTTGATGTCTGACAGCTTTCCTTGCATGGCCCTGCGTTGCTTGGTAGATCTGATGCAGGGCAAGGCAGCCTGAGGAAGGCGTTCCATCGGTGGAGCGTGGGTGCCCCCACTCATCCACCAATAGATTTTGGTGATCTCCCAGATATACCAGCACAGGTAAACCTGGAAGAGAGTCAAAATACTTCACTCTCAGGGGAGATGCAAGGCGTTGTTTCCTCTTTCTAAGTGTGCTGCATCCAATGCTGCACACTCAAAAAGAGGAGAACGCCTCAGAGGCTTGTTTTCGTGTAGGAAGGTGCCCCTTCCTGCACAAAACCATTCCTGCCTGCAATGCAGGTACCCTTGAAGCCTGACGCAAGGTGCCTGCGTGGCCCTAGGCAGCAGATCGCGCTCCAGCGCAGACAGAGAGCAGGAATGCACCATAAATTGGTAAATATGGCATATTCCTGCCCGGTTCCTTTTAGCAAGTGCAGCGCAGCAGGTTGTCTTGCTGCGTTGCAGGAACTGTTGATGAATCTGATTCTTAATGTCCACCAAGTTTGAACGGACAAGTCCCAGGGTTAGACCCAGAGCAGCAACTGACCTCATCCGTATGATGCTTCCAGTCAAAGCTCCAGTCAGGACCCACAGCCACCATGCTCAATGCACAATGTGTGACACTTCCCTTTCATGTGACTAGTAATCACTGGACAGCAGGACAGCTCCCAATGCAGGGACTTCTTCTACAACATGGGGCAGATTTACAATTACTGGCGCATCCCTGCATATCAGCAGCGATGCGCCAGTAATTGTGCGCTGCAGCTCCGCCACCACATTGTAAATGCGGCGCACCATGGGGCAAAAACGGCACAGATGCATGACGCATCTGTGCTTTAAAGGCGGCGCATTGCTGAAGTTGCGTCACAAGCGAGACGCAGCTCCAGCAATGCTCTGGGTGGGGGAATATTCTTCCAATGCTGCGTCAAGCCTTATGCCTGCTTCAAGCAGGCGCAGGGTTTTGACGCAGCATTGGCCTAAAAGTGACTGAGTGAAATCTTGTAGATTTCACTCAGCCACTTTTAGGAGGCGATCCTGCACCGGAACGCCCTCCCCTGCGCAGGAACGCCTATATGAGGCGCAGGGCTTTACAACGTGACGCATCTCCCAGATGCGTCACGTTGTAAGTACCCTGCAGCATGGCGCAGGATTTGCGCCGCCGCTGCTTCACAAAAGTGACGCAACGGCAGCGTAAATGAGGTGCAAGGCGCTTGTAAATCTGCCCCCTTATGTTTCTATGGGACTGCGAATACAGAGTGTAGATGAGTTAAACCACCCCTCTGTTTCCAAAGCTCCCGTTCGCTTCCCCTTCACTCCTTCCAGACAGTCACTTCGAAGCAAGCTTTGGAAGTTGACTCAAATGTGACCTAGAGGCAAAATGACCAGCAGTGGTCAGCGTTGTCCAGAGTACAGGCTGGACTGCATGGATTGGTGTGAAGGATAAAAGGGCCAGAGGGCCAGGCTCACAGGCACTTTTAAACTGCATGCAAATCCTTGCCAAAGGGCACAATTGCATCCGCATCACACCTGGGGCAAGTTCTTTCTCCTCCGTTCCAGTGCCCAAAACCTCCCGACATGTGGATTCTCCAAATGGAAGCCATTTAAGGAGTCGCCACGGCTAGTATGTGCTACCCCTGCCCCCTGCCTAGCCCTCTGCTACCCCTAGCCTGCTCTTGAGGTGATCCCAGGCACATTGGTCAGGGGGTGGCATCTTCAGGAACAGACACTTACCAGCTTTTTAAGAGCCTTGTTTACATTCGCCTTTGTTAAGGTAGATCATGTGTAGATGCAATTGAGAGTAGCAGGGAGAACATTAAACATGCAGAACAAAGGAGAGCAAACTGGAAGTGGGTAGGGTGGGGTGATGGTAGTGGTTTAGAGAGGTGGGTGGTCTCAACTGTTATGTTTTTATTTTTGGAGTTTTATATAGCGCCAACCTGACCCGAGGGTATCTGAGCGCTTAACAACAGTGTTTCATGATTGTTATACTGTCACATTTCATACAAGAACGTTACCAGATGTTAGAGTCAGGAGGTTGAATTAACTCTTTATTTTATAGTGAGTTTTTGCACTAAAGATCTGCCTGTGTGAATTTGCCTACATAAATAATCCTCGAAGAATATGTGTAGAAATAATTCCGGATGGCTCAGTGAGCTTATCACCTCCTTCACAAATCTCAGTGCAGCATATAGTCACAGATTAAGGCTCAGCATTTCACCAGGGCATGCTATTGTCCCAAGACAGGTATATCACCAACTGCAAAGAACCAATGATTTTACTTCCTGTAACACCAACTGGGTATTAGGTCATGCTATGTCACTTCCTGTGATGTCAAGGACAAAGGGCAACGGATATAGTGTCCGGTACCCCTGGCATTTTGGTTAATTGGCATGCATGATTTTTCACTAGTGAATATACCGATCCAAATGTGAGAAGTTGTTGCTTGAGAGGGGCTCATTTTGGTGGAAGGGGGGGGGGGGGTCGCTTTCTAGAGCACTGATAGAAACAAAGAAACATGTCTCCAGGTAAATAAGATTCTTAAAGTCGTGGAGGGCTGGACAGGGAATGCTGCGTTACAGTGTTTGCTTTCAAATCAGCTTTTTTTCCCCACAGAGTGTTTGATGAAGTGAAGCATCTGGTTGTAGATGAAAGGCATGTTCTGCACAAAACATGGCAGAGGAAATTATATTATTTTCTCACTTACTGAAGTGCACCTGCTTTTCTTTTGTTCTAGATGAACATTGATGCTTCTCAGGTAGTGGAGGAGGGAGTCCATTAGAGGCAATCAGAGAAGCATCTGCTACCCCTGGCTTGACATGTGGTACCTCTGGAACTTGCTACCCCTGGAGACAGTGGCAGGAACAGAAGGTAGACAGGAGAGTACGTGTTTAGCTTTCTTTAAGTTCACTCTTTCCCCTTCCAATCACCAGAAATAGGAGCCTAAAGGTGAGGTTAGAGGTCAACCCGATGAAATTATTGGTTACCAAAAGCTGTAAGATGTCACTTCTAATACCGCAGGCATTATGGTAAACTGATGTCTTCAAATATTAGTATCTGGTTTAAATTTTGTGACATACAATTGTTACATTTTTTCAATAATTAGTAGCCTTTTGGGAGGGGATACAACCCCAGAAAAATGCAGACAATTGCAAACCAATCCCTCTTTGAAGACAAAGGATACATTTATGTTTAACCCCTTGCGTGCGGCCGCCATTCTGTGATTCTAAAGAGTGGGTGGGTTCATGACGGCCCCAGCCGTCATCAGCACACGCCCACCGTGCTGCATGACAGACAGGGGCCGTCATCAGCATGCAAGAGATTAAAAGTACCAACTCCACACCTGAGTAGAGTCCATGAACACAAGGTTTGCATACACTCGTTAGCAGGTGGTCACACACCAGCCAGGCTAGGAAGTGTCCAATCCAGTGCAGCTGCATCCCCTTCAGGAACATGGCTCTCAGCCCCGTACAGTGTCCCGCCAATAGTAGCCAATGCTCTGGGCCTGCGCCACAGCAATGGCATGTTGGTGCACGGCAAGCCGGCCATTGACTCCGCCCACCAATACGTTTCGATTGACCTGGAGTCCTAGCAGACAGGTCTGTTCCTGCAAGCAAGGGTGGGACTATGAGGATTGCTTCCTGATGGGTGTCTCTCACAAGCCCACCTGTCTTCACAAGAACCTGTGGCAAGAGGACTGAGTATAGCTTTGTTAGTGACAAAACGGGGTCTGTTAGGAGCAATTAGAGGTGGGTGTGAGTGTTTGGATGGGATATAGTTAAGTATGGTGTGGATTTGGATTGTGTTACTCATGGGTAGATTGTCTAGGATAGAGTTGTGTACTGTTTGTAGGTGATGGTGGAAAGTGCAGTAGCTGCGATAGAAGGTTGTATAGGTGTGATTCAGTAGTGGGTGCTGAGACATTAAATTGTGCATAGGGTTAGTTTGTAGTGAATGAGTGAAGTACATTTGGCGCTAGCATGTTAATCTGGTTGTGGATGTGGATGGGCTAGGGGTAGGGTGGGTGCTGGTGTATATGAATTTGGGCAGCATTTCTGGCCCTGGTTCCAACCAGTCTCTAACAGGCTCAACCAGGGACTTGCCATTGTCCTCTCTGAAGCCCTGGCCTTATATAGCCCTAGTAATCAGGTGACCCCTTCAGCTAATGGAGACACTAGCCCTAACCCTAACCAGCAACAACACTAGCCCTAGGACCTATGACCAATAGGAGACCCAGCCCTTACAACCAATCACAGCCCTATTCCAAGCACAAAACCCTAAGCCCCATGCCCAATACAAAGCCTAAACCCAACCCTGGTCTCTGCCCTCACCTAAGGCCTAGTCCCAGCAGACAATCATACAGGAAACCCTAAGCCCCACATCCAATAAAGACCCTAGCTCCAGCCCTAGTCTCTGCCCTCACTACAGTCCTAGTCCCAGAAGCCAATTAGACATGAAACCCTAACTCCTGCGTCTAATCAAAAACGCAAGCCTTAGTCCCAACCTAATCCCTACATCAATAGAATCACTTGCCCAGTAACCAATCAGTACCCTCAAATACCCAACCAATGAGATCACCAACCCTAATCCAATAGAAACACCAGATGCAACCACCAACTAGTGCACACATGTAGCATCCAATAGCAATGTTTTTTGCCCAGTGAGTGTGAAGCTGCTCGGCTCCTCAATTCAGAACCTCCTAAGAGACAGAAAAGCTCAATCCACACTTTGGAGTCCTATAGGTAGGGGCCTAACAAACTTTGCCCTCTACTAATACTGTTTGTACAAAACTCTACTCACTCTCCCAGCCAAAAAATGAGTGTATAAACTTACAGAACATAGCTTAAAACGCTAACAGCAGACTACTGCTGTCTCAGAGCACCCTCTGTCCGCTCTTTCATGTAGAATACCCCTGTTGCTAAGGGGAAAAGGGGGGAATCTGGTTTCACTCACTAACACAAAATGGGAGCTGGGGGTAGATTGCCCAACACACAGGTTTGAGCACAGAGCAAGAAGGAAATTAAGAGGGAAAAGCAGGTAGTCTAAGGCAATGTGAAAAAACAACAGATTTTGAAAAGCAAATCCCACAATTCAACAGCTAAATTGAAACAGTCATGGGCAAGTAAAAACCACAAATTTCTAGGCCAACCAAGTGACAAATGATGCAATCACAGGCAGGTAAAAATGTTCAAATTTTAAACTGTGACAACCACAAGCAAAATGGGTGTAAATGACGCAATCCTTGGTAGGGAAAATCGCTTTTTAAATTTCAGGAAAGAGACAGCACTAGTTTGCCTTCTCACCACCTTCTGGTCCTTGGATCACAGCAATCTTGGGCACAGGGAAACTGCAGCTCACAAAATGGCGGTGAATGTTTTGGGATTCGCCCAACAAACCCTTACGGCACCTGGGCAGGTGTGAGAGGAGGTCTCAAGGTTGCTGGGGAGCTACATAGCCAATCGGCAAGCACAGCCTGCTGCCCAGGGGGGCTAGAAAGCTGCTCATCAATTCAGAATCTCTTAGGAGACAGACAGGCTCAATCCACACTTTGAAGTCCTGCAGGTAGGGGTCTCTGTGACATCATGAGAAGTGAAGCAGTCGAGGATTGTGGGTGAACTGAAAGACATAATGGCTCAGGGGACTCTAAGAGAGCTGTATTGGAAGAGGTACAGGAAAGGATGGAATGGCTGTGGAAGGACATGGTAGGAGGGGGCTGAAGGTCACCAATGTCAGAGATGTTAAGGTTGAGAGGGGACCAGTAGTGAATAGTGATCTTTGGATGTGAAAGCATGTAATATCTGTTCCAGAATGCAGTAGGTGTGCAAGCAAAGCAAGCAGGACACACTGTATTCCAACAAGAAATCATCCACAAATGTGGTCTAATAATGCATTTAGCACATCTTTTTCAAATACATTTGCGATCAAGATAAAGGTAGTGATAAGTAACTCATGAAATATTTGAGCACTTTCAACTAAGGACTGTTGCAGGTTTGGACACCCTAAGAATCTTTTGAGAAAATGGAGGCAAAAGGTTCAAATGGTTCATAACAATTTCCCGTAAAATGCATTGAAAAGACTTAGGGGTCGATTACGATGTTGTTCAGAAGAACTCCGAATGGGATTCGGTTTTGCTGAATCCTATTTGGAACCCTTGATTCTGAACAAATTGTACACATTTCCCAACAACTAATAATGATGCCCGGAAACTATTTGAACAGTCCGAGTTTTTCAGAGCCTTTTTCGGACAGCTCTATGTACATGGTCTCCGGACGAGCGATTACGACGACCGATTTGGAAAACTGGTCCGATTTGGTCTGTCCGACTTGAAACAGCAGTTTCACCTGAAGGCATGTGAATGGGGCCTGTGGGGGTACCCAAGGGACCCCTCTTCCCAACCTTGTACAATGTGAGGGTGCAAGATTTTCCCCAACCATCCATTTTGTCAATGGAAGCCTGCGTCCTAGTTCTGAACACAGGCTCCCATTGAAATCAATGCGAGTCCGACCAAACGATGTTGGGAGGCATTGTGATTGGTCGTTCAAACTTGCAGGACCTGATTCGTACAGAAACGAGTCTGAGACTGAATCGTTTGGAACAGTTTCCTAACAACATCGTACTCGCCCATTAGGTGAGACTGGTGCTTCAAATACCGTAATTTTACATGGTCCACCTCATTTTACATGACCTACCTCGTTCAACTTCTACATTTACGCTGCTTTTCAGTTGCCCATACTGACAAATCCATCTATGAGATGATTGATATTCCCTTTGGAAGAGGCAGAATAAAAAAATACATAACTCTCATAATCTAGGGCAGTAAAAAGAACCAGACACCTTTTAATGGCTTTTGTTGCAGTTCTGTCAAATAGGGGTGGGCGGAAGTCACTTATAGGGACTTTCGCGGAGAGGCACGGAGATTGAACTAATCTCTGTGCCTCTCTGCATATTTCCGTTACGTGGCACCCGCCCGCCGCCCGCCAGCTGCCTGCCCGGCCCCCTCCTGCCTCCCGCTCACAATATTAAACAACATTAAAGCCTAAAATAACGATTTAAAAAACTTACCTTATCGCGGGGTTATCTTCGCCCGCCTCCAGCCCGCAATATTAAACAACATTAAACCCTAAAATAATGATTTAAAAAACTTACCTTATCACGGGGTCATCTTCCTTGTCTATCTAGCTTTCTTCTTGAAACTGTGCATGCGCGGGAGCCTACGCATGCACATTCCTGGCTAGGAATGTATATATTTTTTGAGGATTTTGTTCACCCAGGGTAGCAGAGAGATAGGGCGATAGTTGTTAAAATTGCTGGGATCTAAGTTTGGCTTCTTTAAAAGTGTGCACACCATCACTTGTTTCCAGTTGGACGGAACTATACCAGAAAACAGGGAGGCATTGAGCAGGCTCATAATGATGAAAAGAACAACATGGATGGCCGAAACCAGTATGTCCGGGGGAGCTGGGTCACATGGGGAGCTTGACTTTACTTTACGCATCAACGGTTCAAGAGTCTCCTTATCCAATAAAGGAAACTGATCCAAAGTGAATAAGGGCAGATGGACAGCTTCTAATGGCATTAGCCGTTCTTGGGCAGAGAAACCTGGATCGGCATCTGTGAATGATACATAAATTTGATGTACTTTTTGATAAAAGAATTCTGCTAAATCATTGCAGTGAACCACTGTATTGCAGTTGGAAACAGAAGGAGGAGAAAGCTTGGTAAGACTCTTTACTATTTGATAGATTTCTTTCGGTTTTGATTTGGCCAGCGTGATTTTTCCTGTGAAATAGACAGATTGCGCACTTTTTATCTCTTGTTTATATGCTCTTATCGCCTATCTGTATAAAATTTTATCTGGGGCAGCATATTCCAGGCACCACCTTCTTTCTAGTTTTTTACATTGTCGTTTCTTTTCCCTGAGCTCCACTGAATACCATGGAGCGGTTTTCTGCGACCGCTTTGGAGTAGTTGTACACAGGGGAAGAGTGGGATCAAGAGAGTTCAGAATCCATTCATTGTACTCCTTGTTGGCTAAAAGAGGTTCCGCATTAAATGGAGGTGTAGACCCATAAGAATATTGGTCCACTGTTCCACTGGGAGTCTGGACCAGTTCCTCGATTTCCGTGGAGTGGGAGTTAAAGAGGATGGTTTGTATATAGACCAAGTAAGAGGGATCAAAAAGTGATCAGTCTATGGGAGGCCGATAGTCGAGCCTACCTTAAGCTCGGTGCAGTTACTAAAAACTGGGTCCAAAAGATGACCCTTAATATGGGTAGAGGATACAACCAGTTGTTCCAGTTGTAATGCAGCTAGACTACCCGCCAGCTCCACGGCAGTGCGATCAGAGGCAGTGTCGAAATGAATGTTGAGATCGCCCAGCAACGTGAAGTTGGCGGGAGTGGTAACTAAATCAGCAACAATAGATGGTAAGGCCTTATGAAAGAGAAATCAATACAAAAAAAACATGCGTTCACAATGTGGGATAGAATTAAAGGTACATCGGCATAGGTACTGTTCTTTAAAAACAATTACCACGCCCCCTCCTTTCCCAAGGGCGCGATCTTTCCGCATAATCTGATAACCCGGCAGTAGTGCTTGTAGTACATCGGGTTCGGAGTCTGCGTCAGCCAGGTTTCCGTTAGAAAAACTGCGTCTGGCATATATTCATCCAGCAGGACTGCAATTTCTAGACTGTGTTTAGGTAAAGACCTACAATTTAAAAGCAGCATATTGATATCCAACTTTTCATCCTGGTACTGTGTGGCATTCAGCTTATATTTACAATAGGAACAAGTCGCAGGCAGATCTAGAGAGTAATAAGAGTGCCCGCAGCTAGCTTCCCCAGTAGGTCTCAGGCTAAGTAGAAGATCAGAGCTATAATACCTTTTTTGTCCAGCTGATGATGCAGGGATTGTGGCCCCTGGCCCCAGCCGGCCGCAGACGGGCGCAGACGGGCTTGCCTTAGGCGCGCCTTTGGCGCGATCACTGCGCACGTCCACTTTGCGGCCGGCGTAGGGTACTCATGATATACAGAAAAAAGAGGGAGGGAACAGCTAGAGCGGCAGCCGAGTCTAACCTAAATATGGCGGCGTCTTTTTCCCCGTCCCAGCGCCTAATCGGCTGTGGGGGTAATCTGTGTGTGACGAATAAGGAGAGGTAGGTCTGCGTGCTTTAAAATCTCAGCAAAATGAAAAGGAAAAGCAAAATAATAATGACAGTTTTTAAAAAAATATGACAACATAATTCTCCCGGCTTCCGCCTCAGGAGACAGCACCTAGTTCTGATTAACGCTCGAGGTTATCTGCGCGATTTAAATTCTGCGGGTAGGGGTCGGGAGGTCCCAACAGCTAGTGCGGCAACCGGGTCTACCCCCAATATGGCGACAATGAAAAATGTCTCCAGGCTGCTCCAATGACCACTGTTGGCGGAGCCGATATGAAGCCAACACAGAGCAGGTACAGTAGCTAGTGAAATGTGTGTTGTGCCACATGCCATGTTTATAGCATAGGAAGTATCTTGTTCACAGTAGTGCCTTTCTGCATGTTCCCCAATGGGCTGTAAAGATGCAGAGGAAGCAGTTTTGTGTAATAGTCTGGTGTAAATTGTTCTGCTCACCAAATGATTTCCATGCTTTCTGTGGCTGCACTAATGGATACAAGGTTGCATCAATATTTTGTGATAATTCGCAGTGCTGTATCATTCTCTCCACATTCTGGCACTGCATTTCAGTTCCTTCTTGAGAGCCCTTCCTCACCAGGCATGCCCTCAAAGAGCCATGACAGCGGCTTTGGATAGCCATCAGGTGGGTGCCCTGCAATAGCCCTAACATCAGTAGAGGCTAGCTTAAATAAAAAATGGTGGGCGTGAAGGCACATGACTCGCCACCAATTTGGAAGCGGGAACATGACAGTGCAGCACTTCTTTTTGCTGTCCACCTGCAGGAAAAAGAAGTACTCCCTTCCTGCTTCTGGAAAGCAACTCCAACCAATCCTGGAGCTGCTCTCATGCTGTTAAAGCAGCTCCAGGATTGGTGGGAATAGGCTCACCCAGTGCTCATTTGGAGCCTGGAAGTCTGTGTCAGCAATCCCCAGGCTGCTTCAAAGCCTTTGGATTGCTGGGTCTACAGTGTGCATGATGGCCAGCCAATCTGACATGCGCACTGTAGACCAGTGCTGTCATCCTGCATTTGCAGGATATCAGTTCGGCCCCCACCCTCACGCTGTACACAGCACAAGCCGGTGTGGTGGCAAATAAATATAATGGCTGCCGAGCTCGCAGCAGGTGGAGCGATGATCCTCAACTTCTGCCGCCCCTGCCTAACATCCTAAACAAGCTAAATATCTTACACAGAATAAGTATTGGGTGTATATGGTTTCAGTACTAAAAGCAAGACAGCTGCAATTCAGTTTCCATCTCAGACCAGCAGATGGCTATCTGGTCTAGACAGTTACATATGATTAGACGGTGAACTAACCATTAGTGCTGAATAATTCCGCAGGTGGAGCTGCGGAATTTATTAGTAATTCTGTGTTGAAAGAGTAACGCCGAATTACTAACTTCTTCCAATTCTGCCGGCAGGATTTAAAATTTCGTCCGCTTCTAATCAGCATGTGTCTAACTTTGGCGACAGGTGCGGTTCACCCTCTGAAACCCTTTCCACGTTAGGATTGGGGATTGCAATAATTTTCCATGAACAAGGAATCCCCAGTAAGTATGGGTCATGAACTTGCAATAATTAAGGGCCCGATGTAGGTAAAAGTCATTTACCGATTTTTAAATACCGATTTTTACCGAATCGGTATTCAGAAATCGGTAAATGAGATGTAGGGAAAAAAAATCGGTAAAATACAGAATCGGTAAAAATCGGTATCGGGTTTCGGTAGTTACCGAATCGGTAATGGCAATACAACCCTATGGGCCAAAAGGCCCATAGGAATGCATTGGAAATACCAAATCAGTATTTACCGAATCGGTAAATACTGATTTGGTAAATACCGAATCGGTAAATACGGAATCGGCAAGCAAGTAAAAGTGAAACTAATTAAAACAGCCAATGAGGTGGAACCATCCTCCCCCACCCTACCAGGGAGTGGCTACCCAGGCAGCTGCAACTCATTAGAACTTTCTGGAGAGGCAGTCAGAGCTGAGCAGTGAGACAGAACAGCAGGGAGAGTGTTAGGTGATTTTGCAGATTGTGGAAATGGAAAGCAGCACAGATAGCCAGAAGGCTGAAATGAAACGCAAACTGAAGTTTAGCAGCATGGAGCTGCAAGTACTGGTGGAGGAGGTGGTGAGGGTCCACAGACAGCTCTTTGGGAGGCTGTCCCTCACAGTCCCAGAGTCTGCCAAAAGGAAACTGTGGACTGCCATAAGTGAGAGGGTCAATGCTGTTGGTGTGACCCCCAGGAGCCTAGAGGACTTAAAGAAAAGGTTCTATGACACCTGGAGCCTCACAAAGAGAAAATTGGCAGAGCTCCACAAGCAGGCAGGTGTGACCAGTGGAGGCAGGAACCCCGCGCCCCCCCTGACTGACCTGGAGGAACTGGTGGCCACAACCATTGAGACGGACAGTGTCGTGGGAGTAGGGGACATGCATAGCTGCCAAGGTTTCAGAGTGCTGTGTGTGACATTTTCATAATTTCAGTGAAATTATGAGTGACATTCGAAAGACTTTGAGTGACACTTTCTTACGAGCCAAATCAAGCAGTGAAGATAAGATAAAATATATAAATATCAAAAACTACACCCGTCTGAGCAACAAGAAACTCTGAGACGTTAACTGCTGCAAAGTAACAGACATTGAAAGGCACTAACCTAATGCCCTCATAATCTGAAGTGGCATTTGAGTTTCCGTGGAACGGACTGGTGATTGCTTGCCTATGATGCAATTAGAGGAAGACTCCAAACAGCAGAAAGCTGTCATGTAGAGATGGGCTGAAAAATGTGAATTAAGTACTCACGTAGTTTGAGAGGTGAAGTCAAAGTTGGCCGCACGTAGCTGCAGGGTCAGCGGTACCAAGTCCTCGACGCTCCAATATGCAACTCAATAGCTTAAGTCTGAATGAGGACGTATTTAGTTTATTATCTAGAAATAATGAGGGCTGCTACAATAATTTGGCGGGGAGTAAATAAACAGCTGAGCAACAGGTAAGGCGACAGCCCGGGTCAGTGCGAGGTGCCTGCAGCGGCACTGTGAACGGCACCATTATTCAATTTGCGGCGCCACCAGCAAAATGGCCAGCACAGGGCACCTTCCTCAAAACTCTGCGCTCCAGCAGCAGGATGTGACGTCCCCCGCGGCGCTGCAAAGTACTAGCACAACCTGACTGGGCCCAGCATTCTAGTCGTTGGATCATGACGTCAGGCGTCAGAGCCGTGCCACGGGTGAATGTTCACAATAATAAATTGTGATACATTTGAAGCACTAGTGAAGCTGAGTGAGTTGAGGCTGCTATTACTCGGGACCTCATTGCGCACGAAGTCCACGACACTTTGTGCTTTCAGAGTCACAGTAGATATGCGTGACAATACATTTTAGTGTGGTAATGCGGATTACCACACTGAAATGCATTCGTGTCACGCCTGATGCGTGACACTTGATAGGACTGGACATGGACAGCTCAGCCAGAGCTACAGCAAAAGTCAAGAAGCATGCGCAGCATGACACACCCAACCAGACACCTCCCCTTTAGCCTCAGTGTACAGCCAAACCCCAGTCCAGTACTGCTAGCACCATACACGAGCAATGCATTATTGGAAATGTAGTCAGCTAATGTAGGACCATTTGTCAGTGCACATTAATCAGCAAGGCACTTGAAAAAATTCAGAGTAATGAAAGTGATATGTGCAATGCTTTTATTGTAGTGACTGTAAGACATTTGCACTCAGTTTACAAACGCTTCTTTATACCTAGGGGCAACATCAGACAGTGGAGCATCAGCTGCACAAGGGACAGCTCCAGCGACGGCGGAGAGTGTGGTGGCAGGACCAAGCACCATGGATGCCTCGCAGGAGGAGGAGGACAGCAGTGCCATGGTCAATGAGGACGACCCTGTACATGCCCTCTTTTTCCCCACTCCCCACAACTATCACAATCCCCCCCATTGCAGTTCTCACCTGAGAACTCCCCCTCACGGTCCCAGCCAGCACCTGCGACATCACCAGCCAGGAGGAGTATTGTGGCCCCAATGACTGTCATGGCGGGAGCTGAGGGTCAGGCACCAGCACCCACACCAGCGACTCCTGTAGCACAGCAGTCCACCCAGCAGGCCAGCACCAATCGCCGCCGCCCACGCACTCCCAGCAGTGCAGGTCCAACAGGAGAGGGCACAATGTTCCATGGCCTTGAGGGGAGCATGGTGCGCATCCAGCGCATGCAGGCAAAATCCATTCTGGCATGCCACCGCCAATTGCGGGCACACAATCTGCAGATGGGAGAAATGGGCAAGGGCATTGGTGAGTTGGTGGCAAGCAACAGTGAGGTAGCTCAAACAGAGACATTGCTACTGGAATGGCACGCATGACCACCGCCATCACACAGCTTTGTGCCAAGATGGAAACAACCTAGCACACAAGGCGCAGGGATGCCCGTGTCCAAAACAGGGCAATGAACCGGCTTGCCACCGCGACGTCCCAGCTATGCCGCCGAGGGGTAAACATGCAAGAGAGCCTGACACAAAACACTGCGGAGGTGACCAGGGGCATGGCCAGGATCACCAGTGCCATGGAGACCCTGATCATATCAAATACAGTAGTCAATCCTGCTCTGGACGTGGCTGAGGCTGAGGACAGCAGCAGCCGCAGCAGCCCGGCTAGCGCTGTATTAGAGCCGCGCAGGAGCACCAGGCGCTCCACAGAGGCTGCAGGCCATGCTGAAGGGGGTGAGCAGCATCCCAGTGGCACTGTGAAGCGCAGCAGAAAATGACTTTGCCAGTGTGGGTGAGCCAACCCGGGGCATTTCCAGTCCCCACCTTTAATTTCATATTTTCATTTGTTGCACATCAGTGCTTGAACGTTGTGGCAACATTAAAATATTTTTTTCACATCCATAACCTGTCTGTTCATCTGTACTCACTCAGAAATAGTTTTCAGTGATCTCCTCACGTCTGTATCTGCCATCACTTGGTGTAGACACTCCAGCAGGTTGTGGCACAGGTTTGTGGCACAGCAATGTCGTCGTCATGGTCCTCGTAGTCTGACAACTCCACCTCAGTGCCCTTCTTCACCGCAAGGTTGTGCAACATTGCACAGGCAGCAATTATCTTACAGCAGGTGATGGGGGTATACTGCCTTGCACCTCCACTCTTGTGCAAGCATCTGAACCTGCTTTTCCAGATGCCAAAGGTCCGTTCTACTACATTCCTTGTGCTTTTGTGGGCCCGGTTATACCTCCTTTGGCTGGGTGTAGAGGGGTTGAGGTAGGGGGTGAGTATGAATGAGCGGAGGGCATATGCACTGTCGCCTAGAAGGAAAAGGGGTAGAATTACTCACATGCATACATGTACTTCACAGTGCTATTTATGTTAAGGGGGTCTGACGATGTGTCTCACCTAGGAGGTATCCTTCGCCAAATTCCCCTGCCGTCAGCCGTGCATAGATGCCGCTGTTTTGAAATATGTAGGAGTCGTGGGTACTCCCAGGGAATTTTGCCACCAGGTCAGTGATGGCGCACTTTGCATTGCAAATCACCTGCACATTGATGGTGTGCGTAGACTTCCTATTGCGGTATATGTATTCTGTGTCAGCAGGGGGGCAAATCGGAATGTGCGTGCCATCAATGCAGCCAATGATGTGGGGGAATCGTGCCATCTGGTAAAAGTCTGCTTTTGTTTGTACCAGTTCCGCATGTGTTGCAGGGAAAGAAACGTATTGTTCCATGCTCTGTATCATGGCGTCAAGGAATTTGTGGAAAAACCTTGACAGGCTACTCTGGGTCACCCCTCCTACCGCAGCAACTACACTTTGATAGCTGCCAGACGCAAGCAGGTGTAGGCTGCATAGCACCTGCACGTGCGATGGGTTGGCGTGTGCCCTCGGGGTGGTGTGTTCCAACAGTGGTTGTAGGTCCCTGATGAGCTCCCAAATGGTGTCTGAGTCCAGCCTGTACCTCTGTAGGATCTCTGCCTCTGTGAGCATGAACAGGGTGATCCTCTGTCTGTAGACCTGCTCCTCTCTCTGCCATTCCCTCTCTCCTTCCTGCTGTAGCCGTAGCCGTCTTGCAATGACATAAAATGCCGCCATCCTGCAAGTTGCATTGCATTTTGGGTCTAATTTTATAGGTTACAGTTGGTTACCACCTGATTCCAATCCATGGTAAATACCGAATTTTAAATACCGATTTTGAGGCTAAATCGGTATTTCTGTGCTTCCCTACATCTCTATCAGAGTTTTTGCCTCATCTTATTGTCCGATTCGGTATTTTACTGATTCGGTAACTCTACCGAATCGGTAAATGGTCCGATTTGGTATTTTTACCGATTCGGTAACTCTACCAATTCGGTAAATGGTCCGATTCGGTATATTTACTGATTCGGTATGTTAGCGATTCGGTAATTTACCGATGCGGTGTTTTTTCCGATCCGTTATTTTACCGATTCGGTATCTTTACCGATTCGGTGAAATTACCGAATCGGCCGGATTTCGGGCTCCTACATCCCGAAGGCTCGATACCGCTCGGTAACGGCCGAACATAGGTATTTTCGGCCGTTACCGATCGGTATTGGGCCACCTACATCAACCCCTAATCCTTATCCATTTAGAAACTACCTGTTTCTACTACTGTATCGATGACTTAGTGAGGTCCTTAGAACATCCCCGCTGGGGTAGGCAAAGGCTGTAGTAAAGCTCCGAGAAGATCATCAAACTTGACTGTCTATAGGAAGTAAAAGTCATAAGAAGTTTTCCCTGGGCGAGTATGTCAAAAGATCATTAACCTTTTCGATGCTGATGACGGAACCGCTCCGTCATCAGCTGCGGTAGCGCTGTGCTGATGACGGAGCGGTTCCGTCATAACCCGCTCGCCGTCCCTGCCCGGCGCGGATTCCGCGCCTGCGCTGGGCGTTCCATTGAGCGGGCAGGGCCATGACGGAACCACTTTGTCATGAGCACAGCTCAACCGAGGCTGGTGACGGAGCAGTTCCGTCACCAGCATGGGTGCGCCGCACGGCCGCGCCGTCCCCTTAGCGTTGCGGCGGAATAGCCAAAGAAGCAAAGGTGTTAATGGCAGAGCGGCCTGAGGGATGGAGCAAGTCTGACCTCGACTGCCTCCCAGATGGAACATGAACTCAGACGTTTCCCTCCCCTGACATTCTGGTCAGTGGAGCTGCCCATGGCTGCTGATCACATGGGTGAGGCTAAGGCCACTCCATCAGGCACTGTATGGGTGAGATTTTTGGAAGAGCAGTATGCCGGCAGTGGTGAGCGGCTTGGACACCAGCCTCGGGGCTCAGGCCTGAGATGGGCCAGGTAAAATAGAAAGCCCTCCTAAGACATAACTCACACGCACCAAGCACAATTCATGGGAACCAACTTGCAGTGCTTTTCTAGGTCGGAGTCATTGATGCCCTACAGCATGGTCCCTCTTCCCCCAATCTCAGCTCGTTTGAATTTTAATTGACCAAGTAGCCAACCACCACGTGAGGTAGGGCATCCTGGATGTAATAGAATTAGGGTCTTTAAAGAATCCATTAGTGAATCCCGGCTCCTTTCAACAGAGATGCCATGCAGTGTGAAGCCCCTTGGTTCAGACCATAGCGGATGAATGCAATTGTTGCTTTGGGGGGTGGGAGGAAAGTTGCCCCTGGCTGCTTATGCTTCCAGGCGTACAATACAGAAGTCATCATGTGGACCACAATGTGGACCACTTTTTTAGCTCTGGATTACCTTGCTCTTCTCCACCAGCACTATCTCCAGGCTAAGAGGGTCAGCCCACTGGTATTGCTTGAGTCTGCTGCCTAGCCAGTTGACTCTTGATGTGTATGGGTCAGGCCCTGGGCATCTGTGAGCCGACCTGGGTGGACTGATGGCATAGCTGCCTACCTCTGCTGCATTGGGACCTGCTTGCCTTCCTATTGATACAAATTGGGCTCCCATTACTTTAAACTGCCCAGTTTGATTGCAAGAGCATGGGTTGGTGGACT
Source organism: Lissotriton vulgaris (assembly GCF_964263255.1). Taxonomy (NCBI): domain Eukaryota; kingdom Metazoa; phylum Chordata; class Amphibia; order Caudata; family Salamandridae; genus Lissotriton; species Lissotriton vulgaris. The sequence goes on from NC_141699.1 coordinate 79,473,794, forward strand.
GTCTCACTGTGTGAGTGGAAGACTGTCGGTATTGTCTAAGTCCCCCTTTCAAGTACATGCAGTAGGTGAACTTTTTTGAAAATTTCCAGCCTGCAGTTTACTTGAACAGAAATTATTCTGGGAGTCCCCTGCAGGTGGGGAAGTCATGGGGGACTTTGAGCCACAGTCAGACCCTGATTGCCTATTGTAGGATGCCTATTCCTGACATGGAGGTAAATCTCTTGCATGCCTGTGTTCCTTTTCAATTTGGAGGGAATATAGCCACCCCTTGGGTCTAAGAGCGGTACCTGGCTGTGTTTCACATTTGCCACCCTGTGTGGGACGGGTATGCCCAGATGTGGGCCCCGTGCTCTCTATTCCACTGGAGTCAAGCTAGCCTGGCTGTTATCCGAAAATGGTCTTAGACCCTTGTTTCTGGTCCAGGGATGTGAAATTGGCCTAAAATGACATAGCATTTCAGGCTGGACTGTTCCCATGGGGAACCAGGTCAAGACTGATTTGCATATGGCTGGGTTTTAAACTGAAATAGCATCGGGTGAATGGTTTATATTGTTCAGCATTCTGTCCATCAATTGGTTTTTTTTGCATTTGTCACCCCGCATGGGAAGGGTATGCCCAGACGTGGTTCCTGTGCCCTCCATGCCACTGGAGTCAAGCTAGCCTGGCTGATGAGGCCAGCTCCAGTATGCTTGTTTCCGGTCCAGGGAGGACCTGGCCTGGCAAGTTGGGCTGGACTTTTCCCTTGGGGTACAGGGTCAAGACTAATTTGCATATGGCTGGGTTTAAACTGGAATGGCATGGGGAGCAAAAAAAGATGGATTTAGGCCCAGAGCTCTGTACTGGGGTGAATGTTTGGCATTGTTCAGCATTTTCTCCATCAATTGTTCTTTTTGTATGTGTTTCATATGTGGCTGTCTGTTGTGTCCCACTGATGCATCTCACAGAGTGCCCTTTCCATGACTGGGTATGGGACGCTAAATTCTTACTCATGATGTGTGGGTTCTGACTGATACCCCTGGCCTTTAGTATCTGATCTAGGAAACTACACATTGTCATGGCCATTGCACTTAAGGCATCAACGGCAACAAGGCGATGGGTAGAATGTTTGAATTCATTTCATCCACTGGCAATCACTGGGGGCCGTATCCAATCCATCGTTTTTCACCCACCATGTTACCTCAGTTTGGACCCAGCCATATGCAAATCAGTCTGGACCCAGCTCCAGTGGGAGAAGTAAAGTCCAACCTGCCAATTTAGGTTCTCTTTGAACCGGAATACAACCAACCTAGGACCAGATTCATCCTGATAAGAGCTCATCATCCAGGTGTAGCTTGTTTCCAGTGCACAGTGAGCACCGAACCCATGTCTGGGCGTACCTGTTGCACTTAGGCCATCAACTGCAACACTGACAAGGTAATGGATGAAATGCTTGAATTAATCTTAGCCACTGGTAATCACTCGGGCCACATCCCAATCCATTGTTTTTCTTCCATCATGCCACCTCAGTTTGGACACAGCTATATGCAAATAAGTCTTGACCCTGCTCCTCTTGGGGACAGTCCTGATTGAACTGCCAACCCAGACCCTTCCTGAACCATAATACAAGCAACCTAGGACCAGTTTACCCTGATAATGGCTCATCAGTCAGGTGTAGCTTGATTCCAGTGGCACAGTGAGCATGGGACCCACATCTGGGCATATTCGTAAGAGTTAGGGCATCTCCTGCAACAAAAATGTGATGGAATGCTTGAAGTAATCACTGCCACTAGCAGTCGGTCAGGCTGCATCCCCAATCCATCACTTTTCACACACCGTGACACCTCAGTTTAGATCCAGCCATACAGACTAGCAATAGTCAGATTGTATAAGCAGGTATTGGCAAAGGCAAGCTGGTTGGTCAGTGGCTCTAGGTCATTGAGCTTTCTGATCAACAACTATGGTAGGTCTTGGACCTCTGGTTTGCATCTACAGTGGACCTGGGTTATCTGATCAGCAATAGGCCACGGCCATCGAGTCAGCAGCTGATCATGGTCATCAGGTCAGCAGAGCAGCTGACCATGGCCACCCTGTCATACACTGGTAGACCAGATTGTCAGAGGGTGGCTGGAGCAGTTATCTCCAACAAGTCACTCTTCCTGGGTTCCAAAAGCCACCATTTTCTTGAAGCTTATTAGTCGAGGAAACGTTACTTCCTGGATAGCCCCAAAGGTTGCACAGGCTTATAATAATTGGTCTACCCAGGAAGGAAGATAGCACTCCTGGGGTTCGAATGATGAAATGATGAACAATTTGGCTGGCAATGTCAGGTGGTAACAGGGTGTGACCCACTTGAACAAGTCTCAGTGAGAGGTGAGTAAAGCCAACATGGGTGTCCGGGGCCTGGTAAATTTTCATTACTTTATCCAAGTATGTCCAATACCTCTCAGCATCAACTAGACTCAGAGAAAACAAGGTATGAGGCAATAGTGATTGCACATGTCATTCAGTGGGGTTATGATCAGTCCTACTCTTTTGGGTGCTAAAGATTAGGGGTGGGCGGGAAATTCTGTTCCGCTCGCGTAACTTGCAACATTTCTGCACTTTCGCAGTCCGTGCGGAACGCAAAAATGTCAAAACTTCTGTGTCCGAGGCGGAACGGAATTCGGGGGGCATGAGGTATTTTTAAACCTCACCAGGAAGCACTTGGAGGAGCCCGAGTCGAAGCTTAAATTCAGTAACGCATTAATAAGCCCCAAAAAATCGTGAGCTCGGTCGAGGCTGGGCAGGTGTGCTTTCTTCACATATCTACAGTCGAAAATTTGCTGCAATCCTTGATGCAGGTCTTTGCATCCATGAGTTTCTCGAGCGCAATCCCCCTGTAGTTCCTGTGACCAGGAGGCTGCTTTCTCCTCATCTGCTGCTCTGATCGGCCTCTGACCCTTTATAAATAAGAGGCATGTGAACCTAGTGGCTGGCGAAGTGACCGATTGACTGAGCTCTTTATTAATATATCTATTGATTAGTTAGAGCACGAACATGATGTACATGCTGAACAAATGGGCTAGGGTTGTGTTAAAAAGGTGAGGTGAAGTCAACGGCTGCAGATATTACAAGCAGCAGGCCCCTCGTAATGCAGCCGAGGACTGACATGCAGCGGAAGAGCATCAGAGTCGATGCTGTCTCCGTTCGTTTGTAGTGTGCCACGGGTCTGCTGAAATCACAACTATTTGACTACAGCTGTGAGGACGTGATTACACCCTCCACTAGGCCTTCAGCATATAAATCGACCGAAGAGAGACAAAACTAAGATGAAATGAGACAACAGGGGGCACAGTGAATCCTACTGGTCTGCGCAGCATTTTCTCACAGTCGAACAATGACACAAAGATAATAAACATAGGCACAGGAAAGGCAATCGGTCTGTCCTTTATGATCTACGTTGCCAATGCGTACTGTGTTTGTAGGTTGTTTTTGGTTTTCTATGATGGCACTCGTAGGAAAACAAGCATAGTCTAAAAACCTCCGCACGCATGCACGCACACTTACTTACCACTGTGTCGTAACAGTTACGCCCTAGTAGGGTCACTTGAGACACCTCTTCTGTCCCTTCACGCAGCTGTAGTGTAGGAAATGCACTATACATTTACCCAACGACGTAGCACTTACTGATTAGCCAGTAGAAAGTACTGCAGTTGAGTAGAGGTATTGCACAAAACTGTGGCATCTTCGTGGATAAATTTGCGAGGCAGGATTCATTCTGGCTGGTACGATGCTCGTCTGGCCCTGAGAGTGACCCTGCATAGATTATAACGGGGGCAGCAAAATCTCCACGAACACGCAAAATTTCTCGTGCTCGCGGAGCTTTCTTGCCGTTTCGCGGAATTTTGCTCAAGGCAACTCCGCAAATTCCGCCCATCCCTAGGGATCTGAGGCTCAATACGCCTAAAGCCCCTAGGATATGGGATCCTACAAATCATAAACAAAACACTATGATCCAGCACTCCACACAATGTTTATCAGATACAATATTAAAAGAAGATATTGAATCCATTCAGCAGGTCCGGTTTCAGGTTTCTTCATTTAACTTCTTCTTTTAAACAATCATAGCCAACGCGTTTCGTCCCTAAGGACGTCTTCAGGCTACAAATAATTACACATAATATACATTACATTTATAATAATATTTACCATTTAAAAAGCTGTTTATATAAATACAGTCATTTTGAAAACATCCTATACAAAATATACCTTAAATAAACCAACCCATACACAACACCTTCTATGTACAGTGTTCTCTCCTTACCAATATGTTCACTTCATAATCTCTCTTATTATATAGACATTTAGGTAATTTGAAAGATAAACACCATTTCATATGGACCTGCTGAAAAAGTCGCTTTTAAGTACCATATAATTTACGGATATATTTTGAAGATCATTCCCTTAATTGAAGACTCATTTATGGGTCTATGAATTTTCAAAATTTCTTCTCAAATAGATGAGCAGATGGGGCAGATATTTTCCATATTTATACAATTGTAATGAAATAAACATGTATCAAAATGTATTATGGGTGTACCCATTTATAACAAGAGGAGAATTAGGTATATTTTGATGAGTACAGAGAAACATCTTACCAATAATGCAATATAGAGACCTTTTCTTTGTGTTTCTCAGATAGTAGAGCATGCGGTAATCGCTCCCTTTAAAAACAGTCTCTTATGTGGCCTAAGCATGTAATAGAGCAGAAAGAGAAGACATAAATAGTGGTTTGAAATGGGATATGCTGGCTGTTAATAGTCATACCTTACATCACAAAACGTAAATTGGGTTTAGATAGAGCAAACCTTAAATGCTTTTGCGGATCTATAGTAATAATCTTGCATGGTCTATCCCTGTAAGGTTCTTTAGGTTGACCTATCGCAATCTGAAATATAAACAAGAAATTTTGAAAATTCATAGACCCATAAATGAGTATTCAATTGAGGGAAAGATGTATGGATGTGGGAGCTGACTGAAGAGCTCACAAATGACATGATGAATTGGGAGCCCTATTACCCCTTCTAGTTAATGCATAGTCTATTGATAGGGCACATTCAGTTTTAGTCCTGACATTTTTGTTGTCGTCAAAACTTTGTCAGAGCTTCTCTTGTTGGTATCTTGTAAATGTGTGGAAAGACTCAAACATATTTATTTTAGGAGTTTATATAGCGCACAGCTACCCTCAATGGGGGTGTCCCGGTGCTGAAACAGACGGCAGATTAAAAGATACAGAGTGGGGGACTAGAGACAGGTGAACAACCAGGTCTTTAAGGCACGTCCAAAGATAGGTTCTGACTCAGGGCAATGAAGGGAAAGTGGCATGGTGTTCAAAATTTTTGAGGTGATCACCGTAAAAGCTCTGCCACCCATTCTAGACCTGTGAAAGTGGGGGGTAGCAAGGAGACGGAGATGGTTGTATCCGAGGGTCCGGCTGTGTTGATAGTGCTTGAGTCACACTCTCAGATAGGCAGGGCCATGTCCTTGGAAAGCCCTAAAAGCCAAGGTGAGAGCCTTGAATTGAATCTGTTTAATCACCGAAAGCCAGTGGATCTTCCTTAGATGCGGGTAATCGAATGGCGAAAAGGAATTTTACACAATACTCTGGCCACCGCGTTTTGAACAATCTGTAGACGCCTAATCAGGTAGGCTGGTGCCCCAAGATAGAAGTTGTTGGTGTAGTCTAGATGAGAGGTAATTAAATCATGGATTATGGTCCGGCGGGACTCCAAGGGGAGGAAGTGAAGAAATTTACGAAGCATGTGAAGCTTCTCAAAACAGGAGGAGGACACCTATCTAATTTGGGTTTTGCAGGACAGATCATTATCAAACCAGAAGCCAAGGTTCCTGACCAAGTCCACAGGCTTGGGAGGAGGGTTCATCTTGGGTGACAAGGGGGGGGGGGGGGGATTTTTGGGTTGAAGAAAAGTACCTCTGTTTTGTCCGAGTTTAGCTTAAGAGTATTCAGTGACATCCCTGACGAGATTTTGCTCAGGCATTGTAAAAAATTAGAGAATGCTGCCTCAGAGTGTTCTTCAATGGAAAAACACCAGTTGGGTGTAATTGGCGTAGGAGATCACCCTCACCCCACAAGATTCAACCATAGCCGCAAGGTGGGAGAGGTAGCCATTGAAAACTAGAGGACTCAAGGCAGAGCCTTGGGGGACGGCGCATAGGAAGGGTTTTTCGTCAGAGACAAAAGGAGGGAGGGAAACTTGTTGGGTCCGACTGCCCATATAGGACTGGATCCAAGACAGGGGTGTGCCTTGAATCCCCAGATGGTTTAATCTATCTAGAATGATAGGATGGGAGACCATATCAAACGCCGCGGACAGGTCGAGGAGCACTAGCATGGCAGCTTTGCCTGAATCCACGCATTCACAGGTGGTCTTGAGGTGCCGGGTTTTTAGAGACCCGGTGGTGCCAGGGGACCACACCCGAAGACCTCTAGGTTCTCCCTGTTCTGGACTACAGAAACACAGAGTCTTCTAGGTGAAGTCAGAGATCGAGGTTTATTGGTTGCAACCAAGTAACAGGTGTCCTAGAATTACAACATCACGGGTCATAAGTTCTCAGGAGACTGTTCGTTTTTACAGAACCAGCCTTCTCCTTATATACATAAATAACAGCTGCGGGCAAGAATTCTTGAGTTTATGATATGGTTATGCACATATTTTCACAACAATACAATGAGCAAAGTCATGCTGGTCAGCACATATTTTAGATGTCCGGATCGTGATGGATTACCCCACCAGACCCAGAATTCCCATCAGATATCGATGAAACACCAATAAGGTCGGGCACCCTCCCATCGTAAAACTGGTCATAAACAAGAATCATGGACAGGTGTATGTGTATGGAAAACATGGTCTGTATGTAGTGAATGGTTTATGGCATGTTGAGCCTTGATAATATCTTACTCGGCCACTGGGCGAGGAGCTTCCCAAACAGGTTTGGCTGGAGGCAGTGGAGTCAGCTCGGCCAGGTCATGGGGAAGTCAGCTACGGTGGACGTGTCCTTTCAGATCAAACTCGGCCTTAATCAATTGACTATATGAGGGCAAGCCATAAGATGGATGCCGTTCACAAAATGGCGTCTGAGGGTTCGAGACGGAAACCACAATTTAAGGGTGTCAGCATCACTCGATCATGACGCAAATGCATAGGGAGGTTGTCCTAATCATTACCGGTCCGTCGATACCAAATTCGTCATGGTACGACGACATTTTGTGATACGAGTGTGTGGACCCCGAGGCGGGTGAAACGGCAGGGTCCGGAATTGCAGTACCACAGACCCTCCTTTTGCCCTCATATTAGGCAATAACTCTAATCTGAATCCAGATCTGTATTGATGAATTTGTGGAGATGCTGCTGGTGCATCATTCTGTTGCTCAATTCGTCCCTTGACACAGGCTTCCTTACACATGAAGTAGCACAGAGGCCACATAATGCAGGAGCGCACTGTACAAACAGGCAGAACATAAACAGAACGGCTAGGATCATCCCAATGAAGATCAGAGTTTTCCATCCCCAGGCAGAGATCAGTTCCCACAACCATCCTAGCAGGGACCAATCCCCTTTCTCCACGTGAAGGGAATCAGAGATCTTGTGTAATTTGGAGATGGCCTGGTACACTGTCGGGGCATTATCGGGGATGAAAATGCAGCAACTAGATTGGATCACTCTGCACACACCACCACGGTCTGCAAGTATGACGTCTAGGGCAACCCTGTTCTGAAGTGTCATAAGTCGATCCGACTGAAGCTCAGCTGTTAAGTTGCTAAGGGCACCGGCCGTTTCAGTCACGGCGGACTCAACTATCCTCGTCAATTGTCGGATGTTCCTGCTGTTCACCATAGGCCCCCAAAATGGCAGAAAACCCTTTGCGAAGTCTCCAAATTCTTGACCCGCGGTGTCGTCTTGACTCACGACACCCCTAACTGTCCTTGTCCGATGGTAATCCGCCCCGGCCGTGTAGGTGGGTGGCAGCAGAAACGAGATGAAGCATCTGCCCGAGAAGTCAGCGGGCAACCATGTGTATGCCTTGTCGTGGCAGATAAAGTATGTACCCTTAGCCGCCAAGAATGGAGGGGAAGTTCGGGATGCAAACACATATGTTTCTGTGCAGATGCTCTTCCCCAACTGTGCTTTGGGATCCCTGCCAATACCTTGCAGACATAGATGACCACGGTGGGGTACTACCCAAACTGAGGAGGATTTCTTTGTTTTCTGGCTCTTACTTAAGGAAATCCCATACTTGGTGATGTTCCACCTACTGTATGGGGTAAACTCATCCTTGGGAGTTGCTCTGATCGTGTCAATATCTCTACTCATATTCTTGATTCCTGCCACTAGTGCCTTGTTGTTTGAGTTTTCCCCTCAAATGTATGGTTCAAGGGAGAACAGGAACATGGTCTGGAAAGCCCACAAGAAACCGAAATAACTGAAGGGCAGGACGAAGTAAGGGATACCCTTGTCGGTTGTGTGTGGCACGAGTCCACATATCCAACAGTTCGTAGTATTCATAACATATTGGTGCTGGTGTAGGAGTAAGACAAATGAATTATTTACACATTCTAGTCTTCTGGCAGACTCGTGTTCAGGTAGTGGATGGAAGGAGGGTGTGGGAACGGTAGGAGGAGGTGTGAGCTGGGTGTTGTGTATGAATGGAACTCGAAAGATGGACAGAGCATAGCCAGTTAAAAACATTATTATACTACACAACATTGAGATGCTCAATACTAGAAATCGTCTCTTTGCCATTATAGTGCATATTCTCTTTTCAAAGTTCATGCGTCTAGCAGGTCTCTCTACCCTCGGAAACTCCATCCTCTGGTTGCTGCCCGCGGTGGGAGGTTGCTTCTGCCAAGATGTGCGCTCTGTCCAGTCCGGGGTGATTCCCTCAGACTGACCAGAACCGTTGACCTAGGCGTCCCCGGCTGCACTCCTCAGACTTCAACCGCGGCCTTAGCAGCAGAACCGAATTGCGGTTCGAAAATCAAAAATGAGCTAGTTCCCTGGGCGAGAGAGCTGTGGAATCAAAAATAGTTCATGGGAAAAAGGGGGAAAATTGCACTAATTCGCTTCTGTCAGTTCTTTGGTCTTGACCTCAGATTGTATCGTTCATTCCCTGGCACGGTGTGATTTTCGAACAATGTTTCAGGCTCGGTAGTGTCCAACTGCTTTGCCGGTGGTACAGATCCTTGCAGAATGCAATCGCTCTCTTTGTCGGTATCAGTTCCTTTTAATTGTGCATCGCTGAAAGGGACAAAACAAGGTATGAACTCTGTTTCGGAGTCAGCGACTCCTTGCTGGACCCACCGGTCATATGGAAGGGGCAGCGGGACCCTTTTGCAGTGGGCGCCGTGCACCCAGTGTTTTTTCCCGTGGACACGTACTGCAGAGCGGGTCGACAGCAAGACCTGGAAAGGTCCGGTCCAGCAAGGCTCCTCGTTCTTTGTTCTCCTGAAGTTCCGAACTAGGATCCACGAGCCAGGTTCGATGGCATGGCCTGGATCGTCAGATGCCGGTGGAGAGGAGCTGTGGACCTGTTGATGTAAAGCATGCAGTTTAGTTGTCAATTCGTGCAAATAGTCAAACAGTGCAGGGTACTCGATCTCACTGAGCTTTCTGGGCCTCGGTACTCCCCATATATTTGCTGGGCGCCCGAACACGATCTCGTGTGGGCTAAGTCCCAGTCTAGAATGGACAATCATCCTGGTAGACAGGAGTGCTAAAGGCAGGGCGTCTGGCCACTTGAGACCTGTGCTGGCTTGGATCTTGGCCAGTTTCAATTTTAATGTGCCATTATAGCACTCTACCAATCCCGCTGATTGGGGGTGGTTTGCAGCGTGGAACTTCTGGTGGATGCCTAGACACTCACACACTCTCCTCATCACTCGTCCCACGAATTCACTTCCGTTATCACTCCAGACAATCCTAGGCATGCCAAATCTAGGGAAGAATTCTTTGACAAGGGCTTTGGCAGTTGACAATGCAGTGTTGTCCTTAAGGGGGTACGCTTCTACCCACCTGGAGAAGGCGCAAACGACAACAAGCACATATTTCAGGTTGTTGCACCTCTCCATGTGGATGAAATCGAGCTGCAAGACCTCGAATGGATACGTTGGAGGTGCAAAACGACCAGCTGGGGTTGGGGTCCCTCTACCGGGATTGTGCTTCAAACACACCATACAATTTCTGACCAGATTCTCTGCACATTTTGGGATACCACTATTCTGCCATACTGGGGCCAACAACTTACATATTCCTTTCACACTGATGTGTGCCACTCCATGGGCCATCGTCACCACTGCGAGCACATAAGCGTTAGGTAACATCCATCGCTGATGTTCTGACAGTTCGACCCAACAACCATTCGCATCTAATCTACCCTTGCTTTCTCTCCATTCATTCACCTCTTTCTCGGTTGCATCAGCTTGTATAGACTTCACGCTTTCGATGGTGTCCTCACACATACCCACATCAGGGGTCCATCTAGCAGGACCTACAACATACATCCGACTCATTGTGTTCCTTGCAGTCTCTTTCGCGACCTCGTCTGCAAATGCATTCCCTCGACCAACATCTTCTTGAATCTTTCTATGTGCACTGCATTTCACGATCGCAACTTGTAGGGGCAAGGTCAGTGACTCGAGAAGGTCGTGTACTAGCTGGCCGTGTTGGATTTCTGCACCATGTGACGTCAGGAACCCACGTTCACGCCACAATCTTCCAAAACTGTGGGCTACGCCGAAGGCGTACTGACTATCAGTGTACACATTCACTAGTTTTCCTTTCGCCAACACGCACGCTCTTGTGAGTGCGACTAACTCTGCTGCTTGCGCGGAATTGTGGGGGATGCGAGCTGTCTCTACAATCGTGTGTAATGTTGTCACGGCATATGCTGCAGTCGTATCACCATTTGGCAACTTGAAACATGAACCATCAACCCATAAATTATCATTACATTCAGGGAGGGGAGTGTCCTGCAAATCTACTCTCCCTTTTGTCTCTTCCTCTGTCCTAAAGCAGCAATCATGTTTTTCGACCTCATCTGTCTCTGCTGGAACAGGTAATAACGTAGCAGGGTTGAGTGTATCACACCTCTTTATGTGAATGTGACTTGCTAACAGTGTCAATTCATAGCTGGATAGTCGAGCACTAGTCAGGTGTTGTGTCTTCGTTCTGTTTAGTAAGATATCTACTGCATGTGGGACCATAACGGTCAGGGTATTATTCATGACTAACCCAGCAGACTGTCGAATACAGACAGCTGCTGCAGCAGTGGCCCTCAAGCAACTTGGTAATGCCTTAGCTACAGGATCTAGAGTCGCGGAGAGAAATACGCACATGGGCGTTGTTTGTCCCCAAAGTGTTGTGTCAAGACTGATAATGCGCAACCTTCCTTCTCATGGACATATAATGTAAAAGGCTTGCTGTAGTCGGGGTTGCCCAACACAGGGGCCGAACACAATGCCTCACGCAACTCATGGAAACTCGCCTGACAATCTTCAGACCAAGGCAAAGGATTGGGTGTATCTTTACGGATTAGTGCCAGCAAAGGTTTGGCCAACAGTGAGAAGTTCGGTATCATTTGTCTACAGTACGATGTGATGCCCAAGAAGGCACGCACTTCTCTTTGTGTCCCTGGGACACTCAGTTCTGCAATCACCTGTATTCTTTCTGGGGTCAGTCTCCTTCCCTCCTTCGATAAGATGTGACCTAAGTAGGTTACTTCTTGTCGGCAAAATTGTAGTTTGGAAAGCAAGACTTTGTGTTTCATGTCGCACAAATGACACAATAATGACAACGTGGCTTGCTTGCAAATCTCTTCAGTATCTGCAGCGATCAGTAAATCGTCTACATACTGGATCAGAGTCGCGCCACCAGGTAGAACAATCGTATCGAGTTGTGTTTTCAGAGCCTGACTGAATATTGATGGACTCTCACAGTAGCCCTGAGGAGCGCGTTTAAAGCGGAAGCTTCGTCCTCCTAGATTGAAGCCGAAGATATCTCTGCTTTCCTCGGCAATCGGGATGCTGAAGAAAGCGTTCTTCAGGTCAATCACTGAAAACCAATTGGCTGAAGCTGGAACCATTGTCAATAAGGCAGTAATGTCGGGGACGACTGGAAACTGCTGTACAACGATCTTATTCACTTCCCTGAGATCAATCACAAATCGGTACACAGGGGGCTGTGAAGGATCAGTACGCCTCAAGACAGGCAAAACAGGACTGTTACAAATGTTGCCTGTTATCTCTTCGATGACATCTTTCTCGATCAGGTCGTAAATGATCGCTAACAAAGCCTTTTCACATTCGTTCGATATTCTATATTGGGGAATGCGTGGTAACCTAACATTAGCTTTCAAAGTTATGACATAGGGCGCTATCTCCAAACGACCCACATCATTGGAACCATTCGCCCAAAGTTCGTCCGGAAGAGATGACAATTCGGTTGTAATATTCTCCTTTGCCAAATACATTGGAGAAGTAACTTTTCTTCCTAGGGTAAGCTGTACTCCCGAAAGGGAGCAGTACAAAGTTGCATATAATCTTTTTAACAAATCCAAACCTAACAAGTTTTCGCCACAACCTGTTGTAAGAATGAGGGGTGCTTCTAATTCGCATGGGCCAACAGAAAGGGGCATGGGATTGGAGATCGGGTTTCTAACAGGGGCGCCAGAAAAACCTACTGAAACATTCATTTCGCCAGACAAAGGTGCGCCAGGAAGCTTTGAGTGCATAATAGAACTTTTTGTAGCACCAGTATCCAGCAGAAATGGCTCCGACACTCCTGATGTGGTCACCTCGACATAAGGTCCATTCTGATCTACTGGAACTGAAACAACTCCCTCTCTTTGTCCATGGCTGTCCTAGCAATTATTACCCTCATTCTCGTTTTTGGCGTAATAATCATCAGCATAGTACTGAGCTGACCTGGAAGACGCATTATTCTGTTGGTCAAAGCTATTCATGGAATTTTGAGGCGGAAAAGAAGTGGTGTTCTGGGGGAAATTTCCACGGCCCCTTCCTCTAGGAGCCTGTTGAACACCTTTACCTCTTGCACCGGAAACACCGTTCAAGCGTCGCGCAAGAGCTGGACAATTACTTTTGAAATGACCCTCTTCTTTGTAATAGGCACATTGATTCGGGCCATACGGAGAACGCTGATGGGAAAACTCGTTTCCTTGCGCGTTTCTCGAATACTGCTGTGGCTGTTGATAACTGGGCTGACTAGCAGTGCGAGGCGGATAGGCTTGCTTGAGAAGAGCTTTAGTTTTTAACTCCTTAGTCTTTTTGTCTGCCTTATCTAGCTCGTCTTTGCGCCTATTTTCGTAGTACTGGGCTGTGGCTAAAATCTGCGCTGACGTGGAAACAGCCCAAGCACTCTCTGAATCTTTCAATTTATTGCACAGTTCAGGAAGCAGATTATGTACAAATTTGTCTACAAACAGTCTTTGGCCACCCTCGGTAGCCATATCCTGACCACTGTGATCGGTGAAAGTCTCCTCAAATCTCGTGAAAAAGTCAGACACATTCTCATCTTTCTTCTGCTTGCATGCGGACAGCTTGTCCCAATTTACGCGCAATTCAGGCATTAATGTTTTCATGTACGCAATAATCCTACCGGGAAGTTCTGCTATTAAAGGCTCGGGTTTAGAACCACCGGCCTGTCTAGCATCAGTAGCAGTAATATTAGCCCATGAGTCACCTAGTTCTTGATCATGATCTGCATGACGAATCTTACTCCATAAAGGATGCGGAACAACGTTCCCAAACAGCATGTCTATATCTGCTAAATTCATTATACAAGAGCTGGCAGTCTGTGATAATTCCTTGTAATATCCAGCTGGGTTTTTACGCGGGTCGGGTAGTGTCTGTTTGAGTGCTAAAACTTCAGATCTTTTCCAGGGGACATGTACCCACACACGCTGGAAATGCGGCAGAATTGGTGGATTTACGGTTGCATCACCTTCCCTCCATACTGGAGGAACCTCTCTCATGGGGTACTGTCGCACCTTTTTCCTATCTGACACATCATCTTCATATAATGATCTAGAGACATTTCCCTTACTCCTATAGGATAACAATAAATCTATTGCTTTTTCAACATCGGCACCTACAATCATACCTTCATAGAACTTAAAACGCATGCGGAATAATTACTTCATTTTGCGCTTGGGATCGTTTGTCTCTAAATCCTCACATAGATATACACACATCTCTTCAAATACGTATCGGTGGGTGGGTGCATCCCATTGACGGAAAACTTCCATAACGGACTGAACATCATATTTAGCAGTGTCAGTAACCCATTTGCGTGCTAACTCATTTAGTACCTCTCTTTCTTCGTAATCGGGCAGTTGACTACGCAACTGTCTACGTCCTGTTTTAGGGATCGTTTTCGGCGACCCAAAGAATGGTGAGAATAGACCAGTGACAGTATTTGCCACTCTCTGTCTAACAGAAGGAGAAGCTTGCGGCGAGGCAGATGCGCCAGAGAAGACAGGCTGATGTAAAGAGGAAGTCGAGGCAATAGCAGAGGAAGTGGAAGCAATAGCAGAAGTAGTATCATAGTGAACAGTTGGAGCAGAAGGCAAAGTTGTAGAAGTAGATGGAGTATGTAGCAAAGGCGGCGGCCCTTGAGAAGGCTGCGCCAGAGAAGTAGGAACCAGCTGAAGAGGAGCTGGTGCTTGTGCAAGGGCTGCATTTCGTGCGCCAGGGCGCGGTATAACAAAACGCTTTGGGGGTGCAGTAGCGTCTAACACATATGGAGGTGGTGAGCTTAATAAATGGGACATTAATGGATCTTTCTCGGATGTTCCCTTTGAGCCTTGTCCTTCACGGGGCAACATCGGGTAGCATTTATCTACTGCTAGCTTCCTGCTCCTAAGCATTCGTTCACTTTCTTGCTCTTCCTCATTATCCCTGTATGCAACGGCGGCTTGCACCATTGACATAGCTCTTTTGTTTTTCTTCGCTAATTTTATTTCTTTCTGTTTGGCTTCTTTGCGCCATAAGCGAAAAGAGTCAAACATCGCCGGCCGGGCTTTCTTCTTGAACAATTTGACCTCGAGGTTATCTAAAATTTCTGAGTCAAAACTACTATATTGGGGCCATTTTAAAACACCATCCTTGCGGGTGTATTTTATCCACACTTCGTTATACGTGATAGGACCTACTCCATGTTTTATATATAACTCGTATGTTGGAGTTCCAATCAGAGGAACCGGACACGAATCCTCTAATCGGGAGTCCCTATTACAACCAAGACAAAACAAGTTTCCAAGTCTGCTAAGACCAGGCATCTTTGCTCACTAGTCTAGCTTCAAACTTCAAGGGATTATCTAATTACGATATTTTCGTGAATACACGAATCCCTCGGTTTTGGTGCTTGCAAGTACCAATACAAACCGTATCTCTGGGATACCAAAACTAAGAACCAAACTAAGAACTGGGAGACGCTCCACTTATACTTAACTGAGTATTGAAGATCGGTGACGTCACTAGAAGACTCGTCTATCGTTTCGCTCTACCAAGGATCACTGGGTCCAAAACAGGGCGATAGTCAGGGCAGCAGTCCTTCGTAGCCGTCGGGATGCGGGGAACCTCGCAGCAAAGACCTTCGGAACCACGTCGACATGCAGGGGTCGCTGAAGTGGCTGGCCTTCCTCCGGAATTTTCACACGAAGCTCCTCACGAACATCTGGCTTGGACCGTCACCGCTTGATATCGCCTCGAGTTGGGCGCCAACTGAGGTGCCGGGTTTTTAGAGACCCAGTGGTGCCAGGGGACCACACCCGAAGACCTCTAGGTTATCCCTGTTCTGGACTACAGAAACACAGAGTCTTCTAGGTGAAGTCAGAGATCGAGGTTTATTGGTTGCAACCAAGTAACAGGTGTCCTAGAATTACAACGTCACGGGTCATAAGTTCTCAGGAGACTGTTCGTTTTTACAGAACCAGCCTTCTCCTTATATACATAAATAACAGCTGCGGGCAAGAATTCTTGAGTTTATGATATGGTTATACACATATTTTCACAACAATACAATGAGCAAAGTCATGCTGGTCAGCACATATTTTAGATGTCCGGATCGTGATGGATTACCCCACCAGACCCAGAATTCCCCTCAGATATCGATGAAACACCAATAAGGTCGGGCACCCTCCCATCGTAAAACTGGTCATAAACAAGAATCATGGACAGGTGTATGTGTATGGAAAACATGGTCTGTATGTAGTGAATGGTTTATGGCATGTTGAGCCTTGATGATATCTTACTCGGCCACTGGGCGAGGAGCTGCCCAAACAGGTTTGGCTGGAGGCAGTGGAGTCAGCTCGGCCAGGTCATGGGGAAGTCAGCTACGGTGGACGTGTCCTTTCAGATCAAACTCGGCCTTAATCAATTGACTATATGAGGGCAAGCCATAAGATGGATGCCGTTCACAAAATGGCGTCTGAGGGTTCGAGACGGAAACCACGATTTAAGGGTGTCAGCATCACTCGATCATGACGCAAATGCATAGGGATGATGTCCTAATCATTACCGGTCCGTCGATACCAAATTCGTCATGGTACGACGACATTTTGTGATACGAGTGTGTGGACCCCGAGGCGGGTGAAATGGCAGGGTCCGGAATTGCAGTACCACAGTCTCAGAGACTTCGAGGAGGGTGGTCTCAGTGCTGTAGCTGGATCTGTAGCCGGACTGAGAGTCATGGAAAAGGTTACGGGATACGAAATGGCTGCAGAGTTGTTCCTGAACTAATTTTTTGAGAATTTTAACTGGTTCAGGTAGAAGTGAGAGATGTCTATAATTTTTGTAAACAGTAGGGTCGGCATCTGTTTTTTTTAAGAATGGGCACTACGAGGGCCTGCTTCCACACTGAGGGAAAGGTACCAGAGCAGAAGGACTACTCAAAAACAAGGGGACCCCTGAAAGGAATTAGAGGTAGAGGGGCAGGGGGATATAGGTTCAAAATGAAGAAAACGAAACCTCTACCTATGCAATTGGGCTGTGCTGTGCTTCAATTGATATTTAAACCCACTCAAAACGTGCTAGAATTACCATGTTCTTGCAACCAGAAGGTTGATGTAAACATTACTTTTTTTTTGGTTTTCTGTATGCAGTTTTCTAAATATATTCAGTGAAAAAGAAAGACATATCATACTAAAATATCATATGTTGACAATTGTAAACATAAGGAATAAAGAAAGAAAAGCAGGTCCCATTTATTCTTTCATCACTCACAAACATACATCCAATATCATACTCAAAAACACATACACTTATAGATAAAGCGAGCAACAAAATAGAAATGTTGGGAATGTGCTAAGAAACATTCGGGCTCCCACTCATGGAGATTGAATAGAATAAAACAGGTTTTAGAGGGAACTTGTATCCAGGCCATCACTTGGTTCGGGGCCAACGTAATGCAAAAGTACATGGCTTCTAAGGGCCCTACATTAGGAAGTTCCCAATGCGAGATTTCCCAATTGAGCGAAAGACCAATGCTACTCCTCCTCCAGGTTTGAGATCGGCCCTATTGACCCCCACCATCCAGTAGCCAGTTGGCATGGCTAGGGTGAGGTCGGGATAAGAATGGTCCTTGGTCCAGGTTGCGGTCAGGAACATAGTTTTAACCCCTTCCGTGCGGGGGTATTTCCCCCGCTGTGCTGGGGGGTGGGGGCGCAGCGCCCCCATGCTCATGACGAGCTCAGCTCGTCATGAGGCACGGCGCTCTTGTGCTCATGACGAGCTGAGCTCGTCATGACCACACCCGTTCCCGTGGAATATTCAGCACAGCAGGGGAATTATCCCCGCGTGTGAGCGTTCCACGGCTCATGACGAGCTGAGCTCGTCATGAGCACTGGGAGCGCCGTGCCTCATGACGAGCTCAGCTTAATGAGCATGGATAAGATTAAAAATGCGTGTGAGCCTAGAAGAGCTTCTTAAATCAGACCCAAATGGGTCATGCATGATATAGATAATGCATTCATGTGAAAGTGCATGTGAATATGGCAACAATGAGGGAGCGGATGGAAAGCAGCAGCCACAGTCCCTCCGTAGTGAGAGCTACAGGAGAAGCAACCAGCAAAAGGGTAGGAGTTGCATGGCGCCGTTCAGAAATGAAGGCGCGTGTATTGAAGCGCAGTGCTGCTCGGCTCTTCTCCCTAAATTTAAAGTGAAAGCGGCGCAGTTGATAAATAAATAAAGGTGCATTTAAAGCCAAAAAGGTGCAGTTCATAAATAAATAAAGGTGCGTGGCCATGCTGTGTTGGGATGTGGGATGGGTCTGCTTTCGAGGAAAGCCAACAACCAACATTCCAAGCTAACTTTCATAGTTTTATTCAGGCCTCTGATGTTCCATGACAACATGTTTAGTTCCAGGTTACCTTTAATGTTTATTGTTTGTATGATCTCGCATCTAGTGACGTAGTCATGCTTGCTCTCCAGTACCTATCGGATACCAGTGTTCTTTCCATTGTGTAATGCACAAAATGAAAACATAACAAGTGCCATTTATTACTGCTTGCTTTCCTAAATAATGGACCTTCCCACACCCACTATGCACCTGCAACTGAGCAATGCCATCCCACTTCACTATTATCAAAACATGTAATTGCCCAAACTTAAGTGTAGGTTGCGCATAAAAGGTACATGCCAGCATCGTGCATCCCCACAGACGTCCCAGCACAACTAAATCGATGTTCTCAGAGATGTATACTATACCTTGGAACTCCGTGTCATCCAAAATCAAGCAAATCTTTTTTCAGATTTAAAATATGTCATTGTTTAAAACTCAGTGATTCAGCAGTCTAATGGCCACCTAGTCAACATAAGATTGCTTGGGGTATAAAATGCATATTGTGGATATTCAGTCTCAAGTTTTACTCAATGTCAGTTAAATGGGGCACTCTGCTCCACTGATTGGGTATATTCTTCTAAGTTCTCTCATCGCCTTTGCTTGATTTTAAATTGTTTAATCGCGTACTTTAACACTTTTTGTGATTCATGTAGAATCCTGATGTTACCTTTAGAGTATTCTGTAGTTTTCAGATAAGCTCAGCGCATACCTCTATATTGTCTATTCATAGAATTTATATCATAAGTTAGGTAATCACATGTTCAATCTTATTCACAGACATAAACAAATTCCCCAAAGAAAGTTATAAAGCTTCAAATTTGTGCATGAAAATATTTATCTTCTTCTTTATTCAATTTTTTTGACAGACGGTCATTCAATTAAAACGCAATACAAAATCATAGCCATCATTGCCGAGGCGCGTTTTGTCTCCAGGAACCTTCTTCAAGGTTTTTTGTAATTAAATCTGCTTCCTGATCAAATCCACAAAAAAAGGGTAGACAAACGGGGAGAAGAGCTTCGGTGGAGAAATATAGTGTTCCAGTTATGATTTAAATCGTTATATTTTATAAAAGCCAAAATATTGCCTGTTGATAGTTTTGCGAAACTCCTCCCAATGGGGTACAATAACCCCTACTTTCTTATTCAAAGCAGCGTTCAGTATCACATCCGAATCTATTATAAAATATAACGATTTAAATCATTAAAAAGGTGGGGGCTCAATGCGCACGATGGTAAAGTAATCCCAATATCAGTGGGCACCTGTAACAACAAATAAATAAACAGGCTAAATATCTCCAACCAACACTTAATGTTGTGTCTGAGAGGTTTTTAAACAGTCAAAGAAAGAGGGCACTCACCCTTCACTGGTGTGCCACTTGTGCGACCTTAATCTGCACCCAAAGAGGTTTTCCAATGTGCTGGACTAGCACTAGAAAAGAGACAAGGTAGCCGTTAGTGCTACTAATTGTCACATGTGTGTGTTATTGCATGTATAATATATAAACAACCCCAGTCATTAACAGGGCATTAGGAAACACATATACACTGGGTTTGTAACCATGTTCGATATAGATTGCTAAAATAGGTAATATCCACCAGGCAATGAATGCTCTCAAAATTATTCCCAATTGTTAACATTGAATAGTAAAAATTTCTAAAACAGTTATACATAGTCAATAAATCAAGCTGTGATTGCTCTCAATAGTAGTCCTAAACGTTATCGATGAGTCCCAACATATGTAGCATATAACATGAACCACATCATGTGTGGTGGTAAATAAAACGCGGGTAGCACTCACCCACGGGACGTCTCGTGGGTGAGTGCTACCGGCGTTTTATTATTATATTTTATACTACCTTAGCACCCCCCACCATAATGTGCAAAAGTGCCCTTCACCTCTCCATAACCCCTCTCTCATACATTTCATTTGTTTTAAAGTGCTGGTAAAGACTGACTTTACTGATCCACTCAGCTAGGCGCATAAGATACAGATCTGTTGTTTGCAGCAGGCATATTAACTCGCTGTGCTACTTTATGGCAAGGCAAAACTGGCACCAGATGAAACTCCAATCTCTCTCTCTAGCAGGACCATTAATCTCAAGAGTTACCTGTCATTTTTATTGCTGCCTGAAAAAGCTGGATGCACAAGGAATTCTACAGCAGTTGCTTTTAATCGTAAGGTATCGCTAAAGACAGTGCCCCCTTTTGAGGTCTTGCCCCTCCTCCAGGTCAGCGCCCAGTGAGACCGCACAAACCTAAAGCCGGCCCTGGGTAGAAGACAGTTTACTGGGTAGAATGGGAAAAATAGTAAAGGGCAGGAATGGAAGAGAACATGAAGGCAGTGTAAAGTAAGGGTAGAATGCATGCACAGAAGAGGGCAGAAAGCATAGACAGCAGGCAGAATGACCGGGTAACAGAAGGACAGGGTACCAACTAGGGAGAGTATGGCAGTTAGCAAGCATGAAGGGGAGAAGCCAGAGTAGAAGGCAGGGAGTGTAAACATCACGGAAAATCACATCATGTGATATCCCATAGCTTCTGATGATATCCAGGTTATATCATGAAAAGTAAGTAATGGCATAACATAGTGACTTTTTCACTCTCTCAATCCTTACACTCACAAATCCATCTCTTTTGACTCCAGTCTATATTTGTTGTCCCTATCCTTACACTGAGGTTGAGTCTAACCTTGGAGCCAGATAAGTACTTTGCTACTCCTGAAAATATCTATGAATTTTAGTTTGCCCCACAGTTATATAAGGACTCTCCACACATTCAAATCCTGTTATTTTAGTCTCCATCCAGAAATGATTTGTTTCTTTCTAATCTGCTTATTAGCTGTGAGTTTCTGAGGTGTTTTCTGATTATTACTGTCCTTCAGCAAACAGGAAGGATGTACCTCAACCTGTGGCTTGGCTTTAGCTGGTGCAGAGTTCTTCTGCTGTGCCTTACATGCCAACATTTGGTGTTAGATAAGGAGAAATTTAGAACACAAGTTTGAGGATCTGTAATTTTATATAGACTAACATTAAAATGCAGAAGAAGTTTTTGCTGAAAAAATCGAGAGTCGATTGCCTGAATTGGGAGTTCGTCATGTAGGACTATATTGGCAATAGAGCGATCCTTCTCCAGTGGGTGCACTCTATCCCTTTGTTTTTCAGGATGCTAGTGTAAGGCCCTCTCTGGATGGATGATGGCAAACTCTCTCTGGATTCTTTGGCATATCCAGGGCTTCTCTTGTTGATACTAAGATGACTTTCTTTTTGCTTAGGGCCTGGTCTTTGCGGTCTTCCTTACCTGCTGTCCCCTTTAGGTTCTCCTGCACATGACCACTCAGCTGTTTGAAGTGGTGTTTTGGGTCGATGGGGACACTTTTGCTTTTGTCCCTGCCACAGCAACCTGGGTGTGTTTGATATGGATATGTTTCTCTATTTTCTTGTCTGCAATCCTTTCTGGGATTCACATTTTTCTCTGGGAGTGCCTCCTTTGACTTCTTACTTCAGTTCCCTGGGATCTCTTTATGAGCCAGGCCTTACTTCCTTTTCCTGGGGCTTCTGCTTCATCCCTCTCCCTAGAGGGAGAAAAGTGCTTTGCTTGGCTGACTCTCTTTACAAACTATGGGGCCGATTATGATGGCGGACGGACCTGAGTCCGTCCGCCACCATAGAGTAGGAGGGACCGTCCGCAGGGGCTACGGAGGTCCCTCCGTGCAGATTAGGATGTGACCGCCAGGGTGGCGGTCACATCCTCAATCTTTAACATTGCGGCGGGTGCAGCTTTAAGCTGCACCCGCCGCAATGTTAAAAAAGCATGCACAGCATTTGCGTGCACAAAGCGGCAGGCACCGCGCGGTGCCTGCTGCTTTGTGCACGCAAATGCAGGGGGGTACCATAGGTACCCCCAATGTGCACCCGCCACCCCCCCTTCACCTAGGGGGCCCGCAACGGGCCCCCGCAGTGAAGTTCCGTATGCTTTTCCACGGCGGAAAACCCGCCGCGGAAAAGCATATTGTACTGCCCATCCTAATATGGTGGACGGTGTCTGGAAGACACCGTCACCATATTAAAGCTTTTCCGCCGCGGTTGTAAGCCGACCGCGGCGGAAAAGCTGCGGACGGAAACCAGGACCCACCAGCCATCCTAATGTGGCGGTGGGTCCTTGGTCAGTCCGCTGTGGTTTTTCCGCATCCTCGGGCCGGCGGTGGTTTCCGCCAGCCCCGAGGATGCGGAAAAACCGCAATCCTAATGACCCCCTAAGTGCTGTTAATTTTGCAGTTGTTATAGCTGATGTTTGCTATATGTGTCAGTTCTCATGGCTGCAACTTTGTGAACTTGGCCTCTCCTGTACTTTTTTCCAGCACGCTGTGTTGGTCTGCAGCGCCTACATTTGTGTGAATTTCGAGCTGCCTAGTTGTGTCCCGCTGAAACGTTTACTTCCTTTCACTTCTGCTTGTATGATTTCTTCCTTTTGGTGTTAGAAAAATCATTTGCCAATTACTTAAGGCTTGGCTGTTGTGGGCTATTCTGCATCAACTACTCTTTGGAGCGTGGTACCTGCTGTCACCATTTTCAGCCATTCCTATCCTACCAGGGCTCTGTACTGGCAGGGTAGGGTCCTTGTAAGCTGTTTAAATGTTCACTTCCTGCTTCTGTTCCTGGCTTTCAATTCTGGGTTTGTACCATTCCCGAGGTCTATCTAAAAACCTCTCTCTGCCTTGGTTTGCTATGGTCTAGGCTCTCCTTGCTGGTATTTGTGTGCATTGCGTTGCTTATTGGGCTTGTTTGATTGCTATGGCAGGACTGTTGCTGGACTTTGCCTTGACAGATACCCTCTATTGATTTGATGTCCCTTGGCCAGAATGCTGGTGTCTGACTCTATGGAAGACAAATCACTGTCATCCCTCCCACAGTGGCTTCTGCATTCCCACCTTGTTGTTAACTCTTCATTTGTGTTTTCTATATCTCCAGCATCTTGGTCTGGCATTTGTGTCCCACTTTTCAGAGGATTTGGTCTTGCTTTTGCTCATCTCAAGCTTATATTTCATAGTGGGTGGCGCAGTGTCCGCACACCCTACACATTTTTGGCGTATGTCCCCTGCATTGGTTACAGTTGAAATTTTGCAAGTGTGCTGTTCTCCTGTTCTGTATTCTATTCCATCTGTTTGTTCAAGGTTTGCAGATTTTCCCCAGATTTAGCTGGTTATCTTCTTGCTTGAGCTTCCTTCTGTTTGGTAGCCATGCTGTGGTGTCTGCTTTCAGTGTCATGCTCTGGTATTTGTTGGTATTCTTAGGTCATTGGGCTTGGTTGTCTTGGCGTCCTGTCCTTCATAGGTGGTCATTGTTATGAGTTGTATGATGTTTCCCTTTTCTTCTTGGTCTGTGATTCTGCTCAATGGGTTGTGATGTTCTATCAATTGCATTGTGACTTTCTTACTAAGGATCTCTCATGTACTCTCTTTTTTGCTTGGTCACATTGTGGATGTGTCCCTGTTTAGATGTTCAATCTTGGGGGTCAGCTGTGCTTGATCATAACCTGTTCTTTCTAGGCGAGGGGATTCTTGATTCAGCTCTTTCTCTTATGTGTCAGAAAGTCTTTCTACTCCATGATGTAGAGTTGTGGGTCTCTGTTCAGTCTGTTCTTATTGGTCATTTCCCTTGTGGCTTTAGTTTTGCAGTTTATTTTGGGCCCTTGGATCATGTGGTGCTGCCAGCAGCGGCTCATGTCCTTTTATGTGTCTGTACTTCTTTTTGATAAGCTAGTGGCTTTTCCTGGTACTGAACATGGATCTGCCTGCAACTGATTTGTGTCCTTCATTGAATTTTCTGGTGGTGCCTGTCTGATAAATAATGCTGTGTCCTGTCCATTGGAGAATCATACATGGTATTATGAGTTGTTTAGTCTCTGTGGCTTTTTTGGACCTGTAGCTTTCTGATTTGGCCTCTTAGCCCTCCTGGTCCATGTCTTTTCCTGTTGCTGTTCTGATCCCGTTTTTCCTGGCCTGTGTGGTTTGCTTATGTTATGTTATGCAGATTTGTAAAGCACAGTATCACCCGGGAGTGTTTTCGTTGTGGATACATTTGTATATTATTTTTGAACTCATGTATATTGTGTTGAAAATTTGTTAGACACTCAGATGAGTGAGAAAGGTAGTGCACGTTCTGTCTAAGACTATTTTTCCTAGTCCTTTTCTTCACATCCATGTCTGTGGCATTTATCATGGCCAGGCCTGATCATGGCATTGATTTGTGGCAGTTGTGGGTGCAGGCAGGTGATATGAATAAGGTGCACTGCCCACTGCCGGTGCGCTGAGGGTTAATGCTTTTGCCACAGAGATGTTTTTGTAACCAGCAGCTCCTAAATTACAATACTAATATAGTGCAATGACCAATAAACTGTCATCAAAGGTCGTAAGGCAAACTGCATGCTATATGTTAGAATTACAATCCTAATATAGCCCAATGACCAATAAACTGTCATCAAAGAGTGGAAGGCAAACTGCATGCTATATGTTAGAACTTTATTTTTCCCCCAGTTTTTCAATATCCAAATGCTGCAAAAAAAGGTTTGTTTGAGTAGAAATATATTCCTAATAGTAAAGCCAACCCCAACCACTGAGGTACATTTTAAATCCTGCGTTTGTGCTTCTCCAGAACACATATTCTTAAAATGTAATGCCTACCAATATGGATGATATGTGATTCCTACACCTTGCAATTCACATTGTCTTATGTATTATTTCCTATAGACTGATTTACACACGTATAATTCATTGTCTCCATATATAATGTGTGTGTGTTGTATAGTGTTCACACATCCTGAGTAGTGCTAGTGTTCTCTGTAGGAATGTCTGTGAGTTATGACTGGGTATCCTGCTGCTCCATAAGGTAATCATTTACTATGCTTTAAAAGTTAATACGATCTAATATGTAATAAAAAAATGTGTTGAAAAATGCATTGTCTTGGCCTTTCTGTCTCCAAAATTTTCTTGGGGCAAGAACCACCCAAACTCCCCCTAGTAGTGGTTGCTCACTGCGCTTGCTCTCTACACACCATATGGGGGCTGGTCTCACTTTTACTTTGTTCTCTCTGATTCACTATTTGTGTCTATTTTGGGTGCTCTCTGAAAGAATGTCTATGGGTACATATGACTGGGTGGGTAACCTGGTGCTCATTAAGGTCATCATCTACTATTTACTGTGCTTTGAAAGTTGATATAATTAAATATGTAATGAAAAATGTGCTGTAAAATGCACCATTTTGGTCTGTTTTTTCCCAATTTTTCTTGGGGGGGAGAACACCCCCAAACCCCCCTAGTAGGTCAGGCTTGCTCACTTGCGACACACCGGACGGGGGCTGGTCTGGCAACATTTGCCAGGGCTGCTTTCAGTTCTCAGTCCAGCTCTGAGCACTGGGGTAGTACTTAGGTGCAGGGGAAAGTTGTTCCAAGCTTTGGACATCAGGTGTGAGAACGAGCTTCCTCCGCTGCTGGCTCAGCAGATTCGAGGGGTGCCTGTGAGGAAGAGGGAAGCAGTGAAAGGTGTCTGGTTGGTTGGTGGAAGGTCATGCATTTGTTGAAGTAAGCTGGCTCCTCATTGTGTAGGGTTTTGTATGTGTGAGTCAAAATATTGAACTGGTATCTCTTCTGGATCGGGAGCCAGTGTTGCTTCTTGAGGTGGGGAGTGATGTGAGTTCATCTGGTGAGTTCAAGGATGAGTCTTGCAGCTTAGTTTTGTATTGCTTGTAGTCTCTTGTCTGTAGGAGGTGTGTGGTAATTCCTACATAGAGTGTATTCCCTTAGTCCAGCCTGCTGATGATGAGGGCCTGCATGACTGTCCTTCTGTTGTTGACTGGGAGCCACCTGAAGATCTTTCAGAGCATGTGTATTGTGTGGAAGCAGGAGGGTGAGACTGCATTTACCGTTTTCTTCATGGAGAGCTTGCTGTCCATAAAGGTGCAAAAGTTGCCGGCATAGTCTGTTAGTGCGGGGGAAGGGCCAAGTTTAGCAGGCCTCAATGCGTTGCTCCATGGTGAGGTGTTGTTGCCAAAGATGAGTACTTCTGTCTTGTCCATGTTGAGTTTGAGACAGTTGTCCTTCATCCACACGGCGACGTTCTGTGGAAGTTGGCTGTCATGGTAGAGGGGTCTTCTAACAGCGAGAGGATGAGTTAGGTGTCGTCGGCATAGGAGATGATGTGCAGTCCATGTGTACTGACGGTGTTGGCCAGGGGGGGTCATGTACATGTTTAAGACTGTGGGGCTGAGGGACGATCCCTGGGGAACACTGCAGTTGATCGTCTTGAGTTCCGAGGTGAATGGAGAGAGACGGATTCTCTGGGTTCCTTGGGTGAGGTATGAGGTGATCCATTTGAGGGTGTCTCCCTGTATCCTGAAGAAGTGAAGTCTGCTTGGATAAGATGTGATGGGAGATGGTGTAGAAGGCAACTGACAGGTCTAGGAGGATGAGGGCTGCTGTTTTGCCGTGGTCGAGGAGGGCTCTGATGTCATCAGTGGCTGCAATCAGGAATCGGTGCTTAGGATTGCTCTGACTCCAGATTAAGAGGGGTCCAGGAGGTTATTGTGTTTCAGGTGCTCTGTAAGTTGCTGGTTGATTACATTCTCGAAAACCTTTGCTGGAAATAGAAGTAAGGAAATGGGCCGGTAGTTCTTAGGTTTTGCCGGGTCGGCAGAAGGTTTATTCAGGAAGGGCCTTACTTCAAAGTGTTTCCAGTCCACAGGGAAGAAGGCAGAGGAGATGGAGGTGTTCAAGACTAAGCCCAGGTGGAGACCTCTGCTCCGCCCACGGATTGTGCAGAGATTTGCCTCCTCTGCGTCCTGCGGAAAGCGCGGAGAAGGCAAATCTCTGCACACTCCGCAGTGGAGCGGAGTTGGCCAGCCCTCACCTCTTCCCCCCCATATTAACAAGTAATTTTACATTACTTAAAGTAAATTAAACCACTTAACTGCACTAGGGCATCTCCGGGCTGCCCTCTTCCTCTTCCTCGTCGTCTGGATGAACCTTGAGAAAACTGCGCATGTGCACGTGCCCTCCAAAACCAAGCCAAATAAATCCTAAATGCTCAGTATAGATGTGCTGAGTCTGAGCAAGTAGAGTAGCAAGGCAGTCAGACAGGCAGGAGGCAAGCGGGCGGGAAGGCCGAATGAGCAGCAGCAAGGGGAGCTGGAATGAGGACCTGAAATCGGCCAGAGCCTGGCTAAATATTTTACTTTGTGATTGTCGCTCTTGCTCCTCCTGCAGTCTCTGCAGTCTAGTTGTACTTTCCTGCTTCCAGCCTGGCGAGGCACATGCTACAGGGGTGTATTCGAGCGACATTGGGTCTATTCCCCGAGTCACCTCTAGCTCTCCGGGTAGGTTAAGGCTATGTGTGGGTGTTCATGAGGGAGCACAACAGAGAGACTTGGAAAAGAGGTTTGAGGCTGTGAGAACTTCTCACAGTGCAGGCGGTCAACTAGAGACAAATTTCAGGGAGCTGTAAAATATTTCGGGGGGGGCTAATTCTTCCAACTATAGACAGAGTGATTGAAAGAAGGGGTAAAAACACAACAAAAGCCTAATTTACAAGTACATGGTCTTTTAAAGACCTGTTAAGTACTCGGGTGCCGCTGCAATTAGATGGTCGCCAGCCCGCAAAGCTGTGTCAGCCCGTGCAGGCACACACGGCGGGCGGCTGAAGCCCTGTGAGCCCAATGGGTGTTGTGCGCCTGTCACAGTGCCTGCTGTTGGCTCATAAAGGTGTTCGGAGAACCTGCTCATCCATTCATTGGCCTCTCAACAGAGTGCACAAATGATAGTCTCATATGCCTGGGACTTGTGTCTGAAGCTATCCGATTATGTATAGTCAAGGCTGCTGAGGAAACTGTCTGGGGAGGCTTCTTGGAGGGGAATGAAAACTTATACATTTGCAATTTTTTTCTGTTTGTATCTCCTATGTAACTCATGTAATCCAAAGTCCTTATGCAACGCAACTGGTTCTTTCGTAAAGCGCTCTGACACCTCCGGGTGATGTTCGCCCTATATAAAAATTGCATTAAATAAATAAATTAAAAAATTAAATTAAAAAATAAAACTTACCAGACAGCAGACACCACATGTTACATCGCCTGCTTCTCCCTGAAGGCGCGAGGAGCGCTGGCAGCACCTTTATTAATACTAGCACAACGCTACTCGTGCTTTCTGCACTCTGCACGCCGTCTGCAGGGGTAATGTGGAAGAGTGGAGGAAGTCACCCCTGCATCTCCTCAGCAGATAGTCCAATGAGTCCCCTAAGAAGGTAGCCTAGTACGTTTATGCGGTTGCTGCTGAAGTACATAAAATTGTTGAACAAAGGTTCGAAAATCTGACTATGGTTTGCAGGTTTTCTGAGGAAGAGAGGAGGAAGTCGATCCTGTGTCTCCTCGATAGATAGCCGAGAGGGTTTATGCACATACTGTAAAGGTGTGTAAACGTCTGACCACAAATTTGAATCTCTACACTGTGATATAGAGGGATACAGGGGGAAGAAGCGACGAATGCGAGCCAGCACCCCTTCAGCTGATAGGCCAGTGGGTTTATGCATCAGCCTGCTGCAGAGGGGCATAAACTGCTGCCAATGGGTTCAAATGTCACCAGGGTCCTCTCAACACTTTATTATCAGTGTGTCTACGTACTTGTCTACCTATATAAAATAGTGTTAACAATGAAAAATTTCTGCTATTTTGGTCTGATTTTTAGGTCTCGTAGCGAACGCAGCGCGTCAGCGCTGTGTCTCCGCTAGAGATCTTTTGTTAGCGAGTGCGCTTCCCAGGAGACAGTTTCGGCCACGCGCATCCTTCGAGCCGATTTGAAACGGGAACGCACGCTGTGGCCAGGCGCTGTCTCCTGGGAAGCGCAAGCACCACACACGCATGCGCATACACACACACAAGCGCCCATGCACGCACGCACATACATACATACATACAGAGACACCCCCCTGACACATACACACACACGCGCACACACACACAAGTGCACCGAGGCCCCCCTTCCCCTCCCCCTCCCCCGCCGTCACCGTCGCATACACACATGAGCATACACGCACACACACACACACACACACAAGTGCACCAAGCCCCTCCAGCCTTTTGAAACTTACCTGGGCAATGTCGGGGACTCTTCTCTCAGCACGCGGCGCCCAACCTCCTGATAGCGCGGCCCCGGGTCTCCACACCGCTCACAGGAGCCCCGGGCCGCGAGACGCATCGACTCCGCCTGCCTCCTCTTCCGGTCTGGACGTGGCCCCGCCCCCGTCACAGGCGACTGTGCCTGACTTCCGGGGCGGCCTCTGTGTATTCCGTCCGTGGATTCTTTCCGTCTTCTGTTTTTCTTGTTTTTATATCCCGTGAATATGACTTGGATGTGTACAGAAAAGTATAGGGATAGAAGTTGTAAGGCACGCGACTCCTACAGAATAATATTAAATTGTGGTATGGCATAGGAATATTTCGTAAGTTGATTACTGCGCTACCTTTGTTCGTTAGTCATGGAATATTGAATAAAATATACATGCAGGTGTTTTGGGTGCAGGCAGCTGATACAAGTTTGATCATGGATAAGGAAATCTTCTAAGGCCAACTAACCGAGGCAGTTCTGCTGCTTCAGCCGAGTGCTTTTCTCAAGATATTGGCCCGCGTTGAAACATGAGTGTTTAACCTGACCTGGGGCACTGGACTACGGTAAACGTACAAGGTACATAGGAAAAGAAAAAAATAAGAAAACTGAACGGAAATGATACTTTCAGAATAAAAAAAAAAAAAAACACCTCGCCTTCCAGAACCATCAGCTGCTATCACAAAGTCGAAAGGAAGAGCAAACATATGGGAATGATTACGTGCACGCGATATCTGCGTCAGAGAACGTGGGGTTTCTATTTTGGGATGAGTCTCAATAAGAATCAGAGCTCGTGCTTTATTTGACGTTGCTGTGAATTTCTGTGAACATCGGTCACAGTCTATTGTCCTCGTTATTTGATGGCACGTTCCACACAACCCGTGGGCTCCAGCAGCACACCGTGAAATAACACAACTTTACTGGCAGTGAGTGTTGGGCTCCTTTGGACTGGCTCCTGGTCTGAAACGAATACAATAAACTCTTATTATGTGATTTACTTCTATTCCAGCTCACATTTAAAGCATCTGTCTAATTGCAAGATTATACAGGAAGGGAGTTGGATGTAAGAGATGAAGCAGGCTAGTTAATGTCGATGTGCTGCAGGATTTTCTGCCTTTCTTCAATGAATAAGGGGTTGATGCCACAAAGGTGTCCGTTCAGGTATTTACAAAAACAAAAATAAAGTTTCAAATACAAATCAAAACGTTTACATCAATATTTACCAGGAAAAATGTACTTTGTATTGTAAATAAAAATTGTATTAATAACTAGCAAAACCAGTTGAAGGTATTCCTACTACATATTGCCTACAAAAATATACTATATAGCCTTATCACTAACAGCCTACACGGAAAAATTATTTAGAAGTACTACAATAGATTGTGAAAAACAATATCAAAAGCAATACCAAAAGCTCTAACTTAAATACTACGAGACCTATTGCATTGCAAATGCTTGTTTTTAATTGATATAAAGGAAAAACACTACCCCTTCCACAGACTTAGTAAAGCCAAATTCACAGGCTAATATTATCAGAATTTAAACATTTTTAATTCTAACCAATCACAACAAAATTATTGATATTGCTCATTGATCTGATACAGCTGGAAAGCGCTAGCATCAGCTTTAGGACTGGTTTGTTTTAGGCATATGTTAGTTGTTGTGTGATGTCTGGATAATGTAGCATAAAACTCAATACAAGTCATTGTCTTTATTTACTCATAAGAAAGTGTCACTGGCAGTGCCACACATTTGACAGTAGAATGTCAACTGAAATCATAGACATGTCAATCATAAGCAATCTGTGAACTTGACAGCGATGTCATGTCTACTGCATGCTCTTCTCCAGACCGCTCAGCAGCAGACCAGAGCTGCGGAGCAGGTAAAGGCAGGCAGTGGGTTAATGCTGGTGTGTTATTGTGGCCAATGAACGCGTGAGCTCACAATTATTTCCCATGCCATTTTATAGCAAAATCCGCAACTTCCGGGTATGTCCCACATGATGCAAAATAGAACGGCTCCTGACACTCTGATAAAGGCAACGCGAGCTTCTCACAGTACATGTCAGTGGGCCAAAACATTAAAAATATTTAAAAAAACATACTTACCTAGGTTTCCTCAGCAGTCAGCTCGAATCTTCTTGGAGTGTCAGGCAACCATCTACAAATCCCAAAGCGCTCCCATGCTGCAGATGAGTATCATGAGAGCATCCTGAGGATTGGCTGGAGAGGGCTGTCTCAGAGCACCAGCTGGCACAGGGGGCCTGTGCCTGCTCTCCACCCAGCTGTCTGAAACCGCTAGGTGGAGAGGGTAGCACTGCGCATGTCAGGCTGGCTGTGGCAAGACAGCCGGCCAAAGAGACACGAGCAGTGTAAACTGGTGGAGTGAGCAGTGGTAATTCATCTTATTACCATTTTATTTTTCACTTTTTCTGCACTGACAGCAGGGGGTGATGCTCCTCTGCCCTAAAAGGCGGTGGTGGTGGGGGGGTGACGCTGCTTTAAAGCCAGTACAGGGACCCTAACTTTGCCATCCGTTTTTCAGGTGTAATCAGGGGCAGAAGAAGTAGCTTTGACACAAACCAATGCCTTGAAAGTTGAGCCAATCATACGGTGTCTCCAAAGAAACTATGAAGATAGCAACCGGTGGCTACCTGGCCATCCCAGAAGAGTCACCTACATAGATTGAGGTGATGGAGCTCTATCCTCACCACCAGATGAGCTTGGCACCCTTCTCCAGCCACCTCTCATGGACCCTGAAGTTTAAGAGCACCCCTGCCTCTTGGTTCAATGGTCCAAGGCGAGGGAATGATGCAATCACAGAAAACACATCCGACATTTGACAACGATGTGTGTTGACTCTCCGTGTGAGACTCAAGAAAAAAGAGACCATGTTCCAGCTACATAAGACTTATAACCACTAGTCCCGGAACCACTGGACATCACTTTCACTTCACCACCACCAGTGAAGAGGAAAAGGCAATGCTAGGACAGTGAGGTGCATAAGACAGAGTCCATCCTGAGACCCTGGGGTTCCTTCAACCCACTGTCTCCAGGAAGGCCACCCCATGTTCTTCTCCTGAACCTCAATCCCACCAAGACAGGCAGCCCAAAGTGGGCTTATGCCTGCTAACATTAACTAACTAGCAACTAACTCTTGCTAACGCTCCCAGATTTGTGCAGGTCAACTCTGCTGTCCACAAAGGAGAAAGCCCCAGGGCAGCAGATAAAATACTGCTGCAGCTAAACCAAGTATAGCCATTGGTGAAGCACTATAGCGCTTGGTGGCAGAAAACTGAGGGAAGATGTCTGGGCGCAACGGTGTGTGTCAACGGGGCATGGTGTGATGGGAGCATGCGCCAGTCCCACAGTCCACTTTTTTTTAGTCTGGGGAGATGGCAATCCCCTTCCTGGGTGAGCCTGGCTTTATTAAGAAGCTTCCAGACTAGAGTAATTCACCTGTATCGAGTTCCTTGGAACTGTAACTACAAGTGTAATGTAATGACCAGGGGCCTCATTTATGAAAAGTGACGCATCGCTGCGTGAAAACAGCGATGCCTCACTTTTCATTGCGCCCTCCTTGCGACACCAATGATGCGTCATATTTACAGTATGACGCATCATGTCGCAAGGAGTTACAAATACGTCAGTATTTCTGACGTATCTGTATGGCGCAAAAGTGACGCATTGCTGGAGTGTGTCACAAAAGTGACGCAACTCCAGCAATGTGTCCTTTCACATGGGGCACGCCCCATGTGAAAGGGCCTGCTTCAGTCTTACGCCTGCTGTGAGGCAGGCATAAGATTTTGACGCATTTGAATCTTAGAAATGGCGCAGATTTCACTGCGTCACTTCCATGACCCTTTCTTGCGTCAATACGCCCCTTTGCATACCTTATACCTGGCGCAGGTATAATGTGGTGCAGGGGTTTACAAAGTGACGCATCTACCTAGATGCGTCACTTTATAAATATGGCGCGACAAGGCACATTTTTTACGCCACTGGTGCGTCACAAAAAGTGACGCACCGGCGGCGTAAAAGTGACGCATAGTCTCATAAATGAGGCCCCAGGTTTTTTAGGGATACATCGAGCGTCCTTTGTCCTCAGATGTCTCCAGTAATATTTCGCGTGTGCTGCATTCTTGAATCGGGTAAACAGAACAGAGCGGGACAGAGAAGCCACGGGAGATAAACTCGGCCGGCCCCACGGGAAATGGAAAATGCAAAGATAAAAGTCCCCGGTGATAGCGCCGGCAGCACAATCATTCATGCCGGGAGAGAGGCGCGTGCTATCTCCCCGCGCATCCAGGGGTCTGGCGAGGGCGCGAGGACGCGCTTCCATGCATATTAAGGACTGTTCCACCTGCCCGGGGGGAGGGGACGGCACCACGGCCGGAGATAGCAAGGGAACACTTATGTATTTAATTGTTATTATAGCGCTGGCTCGTGACCGAAAACTCTTTGTGCTTCCGCTAAGACCAGCATCTGTTTTTTGGGGTCTAAACCTCTTCCTGTCGCGCTCTCAATGTGCTACATGACAAATCAGTCACCTCATCTTTTCATAATATATCACAACATATAATAGTAGTTTACAGCCTGTGTCTTCCATACTTTATGCAGTCTTTTATATACTATACCATGTGCCTTTGAGCCCATTGTTTGTCACATCATTAACTTCTCTCTGCCACTTCCCATCTCTCCCCCCCATTACATCACCTCACCGGTTTTGTGGTACTGCTCCCTCTTTCAGGGAGGTCTTGTTTTTCTTCGCTCTTTTCCACCTGGAGCCTGTTTATTTCATTTGTTCCCCCTCAGTGACCTCCTTCCGTATTCCCTAGTAGATCTGAACAAGCTCTCTGACTTGGTTTATCGCTTCTTTCATTGAAACCACATCTTCCCACCAACCCATTTGTGAACCATTGTTGTTTTGTGTCCCCTCCTCCCCTGACTTCTCTTTTTTTCTATTGTGTAGGTGCTGCATTTAAACCCCTTTCCATAGCTTGTTTTTTGAGCCTCCCCTCCTTCCGTGATTCCTCTGTCTCCTACTTCCTTAGGGGCATATTATCAAGGGCCTTATCTCCGCTTTTTTGATTAAAAAACCAAAAAAGCAGAGATAATGTTTTCGCCCTATTAACAAGAGGGTGATAACATGCAATAGCGCATGTTAGCACCCTTTTACCCAACGCCTCCCTTTGCATCTCTAATGAGATGCAAAGTGGGCGTCACTGGACAGAACAACCTTGTAAATATCGCTGATGTGCACATCGCAATATTTACAAGGAGGCCCAGGCATTTTTGCAGACGTTAGTTTTAACGTCTGCAAAAATGCTGACTTACCTATACTTTATATTGGAGGTGGATTATGCTGATACGACCACAGAGTCGCATCAGCAAGGTTATCGCCGTTTTCCATGGAACATTGCTGGAAAACCAGCGATGTTCCATGGAAAACATTGCTATCGCTGGAATAATTATCGCCATTGCAGTATGCGTTGTTAATACAGCGCTAGCATGGGGTTAATTATCAGCAATAGCCGGCGATAACAGTTCTAACGCTATGAACGGCCAGCGATAATTATCGCTGGCCGTTGATAATGTGCCCCTTGATTCCTTATTCTTGCCTATTTCACCTATCTTTTTTCTGTTCTGCCTTCTATTGATCTGGCTCCTACCCACTCCCTACGTGGCCCTCTTATCTGCCTCTTGGTTTATTTGGGGACCCCCTTTGTTGCAAGTGATCTATATTCTATGTTTAATAGGCTGTCAAGAAAGAAATCTATAATCATCTGATACATCACATTTTTTGTTGTTGAAATTTTTACCCAGTTATATATTGCGCAAACTTGACCTGAATCGGGTATCAGA
Source organism: Lissotriton vulgaris (assembly GCF_964263255.1). Taxonomy (NCBI): domain Eukaryota; kingdom Metazoa; phylum Chordata; class Amphibia; order Caudata; family Salamandridae; genus Lissotriton; species Lissotriton vulgaris. Next base: position 79,509,197 of record NC_141699.1, read on the forward strand.
GCGCTTTACATAGCACCAATTGCATTACATGAGGACAAATTTTTTATTTTTTTTGCTAGGCTCGGGGAGAAGTGATTTGTCCAAAATCACAGGATGTTCAGCGTCATTGCCGAGACTCGAACCCAGTTTCCCAGCTGTGCGATCGACCGCCCTAGCCGTTAGGCCAACTCCTCTTCCCATTTATTTACCATAAATTACTAATTTTATCTTGCCTATCAGAGGAACACCATTTTTTTTACAATTCCCATACCATGACGCAAGGGTGCCTGCGTTGGCTCTGGGCAGCCACTTATACCCCAGCGCAGAGAGAGAGCAGGAATGCACCATATGTTAGTAAATATGGGGCATTCCAGCCTTTTCCATTTGATGCAGCACCGCACTTTGTCTTGCTGCGTTGCGCTGCATGAAATATTGAAGTATCTGGCTTAAACTATACACCGTTATTGTAATAATTGAAATGCACAGTTTTGTGCATTGCAGTTGTTTTAAAACGTTTTGTAAATGTTTAGATTTAGTTTGTGTTCACTCTACATATTTTCTGAAAGAATACCTTTCCCTTAAGGAACAGTATAGTACATGTGTTTTAATAGGAAGCACTTTAAGATGTAAGTCAGCTGACCTAAAAAACAGAATTAAAAATGTTTGGCATTCTTCAAAACTCTAGAAATAACTACTATATTGCAAACAATTTTCTATGATGTACACATGAATTAAAAAAAATCTGTTTTTGTTTTACAAAAAACTTAGATATTCACCGAAAATCGCCGAAGGTTAAAGTAACAATATAGTTAGAGGAATTTGTCAGTGCTAACATTAACATTTTCAACTGAAAAGTGAATATATATACACATAAGTGTAATCTTAAATTAGAAAACTATATATAAACATAATTTTTATATTTTGTATGATAACAATAAGATTTCACTTTATTTTTTCGATACATAATTAAATTACTATAATTTACGTATATACATAATACACTTTTTAGATTTTCCCTACACTTTACCAAAGGCAGACTGCTCCCATTAGGGAGAACCCTGTCTACATGTGAAAAGTTACTAGTAGTAACATTATGCCATTAACCTAATTTTGAATTAAATACTTAATTAATATAAATATATTAAATTAATTTTAAATTATTTTTTAAAGATTTATTTAAAACTCACCCCACCATAAGTAGAAGGGCTGTATTTACCTATCATGTATTACAAATCTCAAAAAGGTATGATTAGAATTAATTTAATTGAATGTTTCTTTAATTATTTTTTTCAAAAGGTTATTTAAAGGAGGAGCTTCGCGGGCAACCAAGATGGCCGCGTGAGCTGGGAGCTCTGAAGACCCTCCGATCCTCCGCACTGATCCTGTCACATATCCTGATCCACGTTTGTGGAATATTGACCGTGAACCGCCGCTGACACGGGACCCGTTATCCGAATTAAAATCCGACGTTTCTTGGTGCAGCTACACCGTGTGGAAGTTTGAAGGCTGTGGTGGGACCAGGGCTCGTGCTGGGGCTGGCGTAGGCGACACCGCCGGACAGGGGTGACGAGGTGCACTATTGGCATAACGGAGCTAGCGGAGTTGCGGAGTGACCGGGTACCAGACGGAGTGTCGCGGCTGAGGTAGCAGCTTCTCGGCATCGGTGGGCCGGTGAGGTCCGGTGTGTGGACGGAAGAGGTGGCCTGGTGCTAACCATGGCTGGCAAAGGAGACCCTGATAGATCGAAGTCTCGGATCAGCAAAAAGTCGACTTATTCACAGTCCAACAATATGGAGCGGTACGCTCAGCCGAAGGGCTCGCATGGAGTCTCCGCGAGACCCAAAGACCCACATCGGGAGGTGTCGCCTGAGGCTCAGGACCCTACGCTTCGCGACGTAATGGGCGCCATTGAAGGCATGAAGGCCGAGATGCACCAACAACATGAGGTGATGGCGCTCAAGGTGGACACCCTGGCAATTGAAGTGAATTTGATTAGAGCGGACTTGGCAAAACAAATTAGCGAGTCAAGTCGCTAGACATCAAGACCTCGAGCCTCACCACGGACGTCTCGGACCTGCACACCGGGGTCCGGAACTTGAAGTCGGCTAACAACCTTTTCGCAAGGAGGCTTGAGGACTTTGAGGGTCGGGCTAGGCGGCAAAACGTCCGCATTATTGGTGTGCCGGAAGGAGCCGAGGAGTCGGCCACTGACCTTTTCGTCGAGGATTTGGTCCTTAACCATCTAGCCCCCAAGGGACTTAGCAAGTTCTTCTCTGTGGAACGTGCGCACAGGCTGCCCGGGGGCCGGCCGAAGGAAGGGGCCCCTCCGCGGCCCATCATCGCCCGGGTGTTCAATTTCAGGGACCGGGATTCCATTTTGCAGGCCTCGAGGAGCGGTGGGCCGTTGAAGTTCCAGAACGCTGACATTAACTTTTACCCGGACTTCGCTCAGTCCGTGCAGAGACGGAGACAAAGCTTCATGGGAGTGAAACGGCGTTTGCGGGACATGGGTGTGAAATATGCTATGCTGTTTCCTGCAAAACTGAGAATCGAACATGACGGTCGGGCACTGTTCTTTGACCTGGCGGAGGTGGCGGGGGACTGACTCGACACCTTGCCCCAACGGCGTGACGAAAACGAGGAGCGGTCCGAAGGGGCTACAGGCGGCCACGACCAGCAGGAGTGATGGATGACTGCAGAACTCTTCGGACAATGGGTCTACCCTTAGCAGTTCGGTTTGGTAATCCTGTGACTTGTAGGGGCTTTTCCTATAATTATTCTATTTGGAGGATGGGGGAGGGATAGGGTCACCTCCTTTCTCCTCAGGGGCTTTTTGTAGGTTAGTTTTTTCTTCTAGGGGCGACAGGCACACTGCGAGTTGGGGGCTCTCTAGTCTAATGCAGGGGTGCAGGGTGGGGGGTGGGTGGCTTCTTTGGTTTCGTTTCCCGTTGGATCCCTTTTTCTCTTTTTTCCCTTTTTGGCAAGGCAATAGGTGGTTTGACACTTGTAAATAGCAACTGTGCCCGCTGGGGGTGGAATGGGCTTGGATTTTGATGATGGGGGGGTAGGAAACTGAATGTTTTAAGCTGGAATGTCAATGGGCTGGGGGATCGTATTAAGAGGGGTATTGTATTACAAATGTTCAAGAGGTGTGTGCCTGATGTGGTATTGCTGCATGAAACGCATTTGGTCGGAAACACGTGTCACACACTCAATAGAAAGGGCTTCAAAATGGTGGCACACTCGGGGTTCTCTTCGGGATCCCGGGGGGTGGGGATTATGGTACGTTCAGCCCTCCCCTTGGAGATAGAATCAAGAGTGGTCGATGAGAGAGGACGCTACGTCGCCGTCACGGGGAGGTGGGAGGGGCGTACCCTGGTCTTAGTTTCGATCTATGTCCCCTCTGGGCTGCAGACGGCCACTTTTGAGGACCTTGGGGGCACCATTTTAGGTCTTCCTGAGGGGCTGCTTATCATGGGAGGAGACTTCAACACTGTAGGCTCAGGGATGTTAGATAGGTACCCACCCAGAGATCTTCGAGGTGCGCAGACCTGGCTTCCCGACTTTTTGGACACAATGGGACTTATTGACTGCTGGAGGCTTTTGCATCCTGCCCAGCGTCAATAGTCATTCCACTCAGGGGCCCACGGTAGCCTCTCTAGAATTGATTATGTACTGGCTCTAGCGGCCCATGCATCGGCGGTCTCTGAGGCCAGACTGCTGGCGAGGGGCATCTCGGACCATTCTCCGGTCTGGGTGTCCTTTGACTTTGATATTGGGGTAGCCGAGAGGGTGGCGCCGATTAACCCATGGTACTTCCATGATCCCGACACTCGTGGACTCCTGGCCAAAGCCATTGAGCTCTACTTTTCCGAAAACACGGGTTCGGTCACTTCCGCTGTCTCCTTATGGGAGGCCTTTAAAACTGTCCTGAGGGGGGAGGCGTTCTCCTTAATCGCTGAGGTGTGGAGACGCAGGGACGCGGATGTGGTGACGATTGAGTCAGACATAGCGGAGATAGACTCTCAGTTGGAGGTCGACCCGATGCCGGACCTATTACATGCTCTCTCACTTGAACAGTCGGAGTACCGGGCCATTGTCACGGATGCGGCGAGGGCCATGGGTAGAGAGCAGCAAGGGCGAATCTACGACGTCGGGGACAAGGCTGGCAAGCTTATTGCCTGTCTCGATAAGAAGGAGAGAGCCAGCCGCGTGGTCCCGGAGGTGCTGGGGGAAGACGGCGTGGCTGTTACCAACCCCAGTGCTATAGTCATGGTCTTCGCTGAATACTTTGAGTCCGTATATGCCTCGGTTTCCGAGATGTCGGAGGCAGACTCTGGCGTCTTGCTGCGAGACATAGAGGCACCGTGCTGGTCGGAGACCGAAAGAGAGGACATGGATAGAGACATCACGGTGGACGAAATCGCTATGGCTATAGGCTCCCTGCGATTTGGCAAGGCTCCAGGCCCCAACGGCATCCCGGTGGAGTTGTACAAGATTAAGCTGGACGTCGTTGCCCCGCCCTTGCGGGATATGTTCCTTGAGGCGCGGGAGACGGTTACACTTCCCCCAGACCAGAGTCTGGCCACCATTGTGGTCATTCACAAGGAAGGGAAGCCCGGAGATTTGTGTCGGTCGTATCGTCCTATCTCTCTGCTGAACGCTGAGCCCAAGATCTTGGCTAAATTGCTCGCTAACCGGCTGGTTGGAGCGATAAGCGACTTGGTGCACTCGGATCAATCTGGCTTTATCCCGCACCATAATACCGCCCTCAATCTGAGAAGACTTCACGGGGCCCTCGCGAGGGTTCACACCCTCCAGGAGCCGGCCATCTTGGCTTCTTTGGATGCCACGATGGCCTTTGATTCCCTTGAGTGGTCATACTTGTGGGCGGTGCTGGTGAAGTTTGGATTTGGTCCGGGTTTCATAGGGTGGGTCAAGCTCCTATATGCCAGCCCACTTGCCAATGTGGCGGTTAACGGCCGCACATCGGATTCGTTTACTCTCGGTAGGGGTACCAGGCAGGGATGCCCCCTGTCGCCCCTATTGTTTGCACTGGCATTGGAACCTCTGGCGGCATGGCTAAGAGGGCATCCAGACATCAGTGGGATCAAATGGTCCCCGGGTTTTGAGGACAGAGTGTCTCTGTACGCGGATGACATTCTCCTCTACCTCACCTCGCCTTGTAAGTCCCTTATTGTTGTTTGTGATGTACTGCGCACTTTCGGTAGACATTCAGGTCTTGTCATTAATTGGTCGAAGTCCCACCTGTACGTCCTGAGGGGTGAGGTCCCGAGGCTCCCGCGGGACTGTAATATACAGGTTGCGAGGCAGGGGTTTAAATACCTGGGAATCTACATTTCTGTTGATCCCAAAATACGATATGCGAACATTTTGCTTCCCCCTCTTGCGTGCCTTCGGCGTGACGTGGAGGGGTGGCGAAAGCTGCCGCTTTCCCTGCTCGGACGTGCGGCTTTGTTCAAAATTATGTCCCTGCCCCGGTTTCTATACGCGCTTCAGAATACCCAGGACCTGGTCCCGTTTGGGTACTTTATTTATTTATTTATTTTAAATTTCTAAAGCGCGAACAAATACCACGAATGGTGTCTCGGCGCTGGGCAGACAAAGTGGCACTTCCTGTGCATTATTGAGTGAATAGCCATGTCTTCACTTGCTTTCTGAAGAGCAGCAGTGAGGGGCTGGTTTTTATGTGATGGGGCAGGGAGTTCCAGAGCCTCGAGGCGGCCACCAAGAAGCGTCTGTCTCCCCAGGTGACTGTTCTCACTCGTTGAATGCATAGTGATGCGGAAGAGGCAGATCTTAGCGCTCTTTTGGGAGCATACAACTGCAGTGATTCCCCCAAAAAGTCGGGTCCTTGGCTATTCAGTGCCCTGTATATAATACACAAAGCCTTGAATTTTGTTCTCTTTTTTACTGGGAGCCAGTGCAGTTGGTAAATGACTGATGAGATCGGTGCGAACTTGGGAGTTTTGGTCAGAATTCGCGCCGCAGCGTTCTGCACCATTTGTAGCTTTTTAAAAACCTGCTCCTGGGCATTCAGCAGAAGCCCAGAGAGCTTTAGAGAGGTCGAGGGCCTACAGCGGACCCTACTCTGGGATGGCAGGCCGCGCATTGCCATCACTAAACTGACCCTCCCGTGGTATGACGGAGGGATTGCGCTGCCTGACATCCGGAGGTATTATTGGGTGTCTCAGCTGGCTGCCCTTAATCACGGCTTCTATGGTCCAGCCATAAGTCCGGGTTATGCCATGGATCGGTGGCTCCTGGGCTCTGGATTCGAGGTCTCTGGATGGAGGAATGACAGGTCCCACTAAGACAGCGGAGAGCAGTGACGAAGGCACAGGGGTGGAAAGGCAGACTCACGATGGCGACTCCACTTTATGATTCTGAGTTGTTGGGCAAACTGTGGCATACCAAGGGATTTGACCGCTGGGACTTGATAGGCATCTCTAAGGTGGAAGACATGATAGCTCGGGGGCAGGTCAAATCCTTTGAAGTGTTGCGAAGGGAGTTTCAGTTGGGGGAAACAGAATTTTTCAGATATGCCTATTTGAAACATGCCCTTCTGGCAGTAATGCCGGAAGGTGAAAAGATCCCTGAATCTTCCCCGCTGGAGGATAGGTTGCTGGATGGCCATCTGCCCGACAGTGCTATCTCACTGACCTACAAAAAATTGATTAATGTCCGCATGGATCTTCTTCTGGGGGTGCCAGACCTGTGGATCCGGGATGGAGTTGAGTTGGATGACGAGGACTGGCAGAATGCGGTCTCGTCTCCGAAGGAGGTGGCAATTCCGGCCAGACTGAGGCTAGTGCAATTGAAAATCCTGCAGGGTGTATGTCACTGGCCCTCGACTGATACACATGGGCCATTCGGTGGATGGCCTCTGTAGATGAGGGTGCGGCTCCTTAGCGACCTTTATGCACATTATATGGGAGTGTAGGGCGGTGGCTACATATTGGAGGCGAATACACGTAGTGATGGGCGAAGTAACTGGGGTTGACCTGTTGGCCGAAGCCTGGCGCTGCCTGCTTAATGTGTGGGGCCCCACGGATTATAACAGTTCACAGACTCACTGGGTCACTCTAGGCTACATGGTGGCAAAAACGGACATTGCTCAGAAATGGGGAGCGGCTTTGCCCCCCACAGTAGAGATGTGGAAGACTAACATGGACTGGTGCATGTTCCGGGAGAAGACGGTGTATGTTGCCAGGGGTAGGCCCAAGAAATGGAACAAGATTTGGGGGCCGTGGAATGAGTATAGGGGTGACATCTGCCTTCCGCCAGACACAGTTCCCTTGGAGGAGCGATTATCCCCTTAGCTCTTGACTCCGGCCGAATGACTGCAGTACAATTGTCCTTCCTTCCTTCCCCCCCGTTATCTACACACATGTTTTGGTCGTATGGTCTACCATTCCGTATACTGACCCAGCCTTCTCCTGGAACGGGGAGATCTCGCATTCATGTCCCTTTGTCTTGCCTTCTTGCACTATTTAGGTGCCTTCTTATTTACTGTTTTGTTTTTCTTTTTTACATAAAATAAAATAAACCTTGTACGATTTTGCATTTTATTCTATGTGCACCATTCAAGCTGCATAAGGCCTTGATGCCTAGCCTCCGGGATGTATGGCTGAATAGCTGTGTACTACTGTGGTGTAAATAAAGGTTTTCCAAAAAAAAAAAAAGGTTATTTAAAAATAGTCATTGTTTTTTATTATATATGATTTCTATGAACATTAAATTACATTTAATTTTACTTTTAATTGTCAAAATAAATTAATGTATTTTAACATTATTTGTCAAAGGCCTCTATTTCAAGTCACTGACTATAAAATTTTCTATGGAAGAGTATTGCAGTACCAGGGTTTATGCATGTGTGATGCTGGACTCTCAACTCTGAGAAGGCTGAGGTCCTCATCCTCGGACCCTGCACCTCTGCCTGGGACAACACCTGGTGGCCCACTGCCTTCAGGACCCCGCCCACCCCCACAGACCACGTACAAAACCTCAGCATCATCCTCAACTCCTCCCTCTCCATGAACCGCCAGATCAACGCTGTCGCCTCCACCAGTTTCAAGTGCCTCCGCATCCGCCGCAAGACCTTCAAATGGATCTCCCCGGACTGCAGAAGAATCGTCACCCACAAACTCATAACCAGCAGACTGGACAATGGCAACAGCCTATATGCCGGTATCAACAGAACCCTTCTACCCAAATTCCAAACCATCCGGAATCCTGCAGCCAGACTGATCCTTGGAACACCGCGTCACAAACACATGACCCAATACCTACGAGACCTCCACTGGCTCCCCGTTGATAAGAGTGTCACCTTCAAACTCCTCACCCACGCCTACAATCACTCAACAACATCGGATCCAAATACCTCAATGAGAGATTAACCTTCCACGCACCCAAGAGGAACCTCCGATCCGCTGACCTCATCCTGGCAGAGGTCCCCCGCATCCGTAGAAATAGAACAGGCTGGAGAGCCTTCTCCCACATCGCAACCAAGCCCTGGAACGAGCTCTCTGTGAACATCAGACGCTCCCCAAACCTGCACGCGTTCAGGAAGGACCTCAGACCTGGCTCTTCAACTGATCAGAATCTGCCCCCCCTAGCGCCTTGAGACCCTCACAGGTGAGTAGCGCGCTATATAAAACCCTGATTGATTGATTGATTGACTTACTTCAGATCTGAGCTGATATATATCTACTACTGTTTTGGGACAAATTTGGTTGTACTAACTTTACACTCTTAAATTTGGCTTCATTACGTGTAACTCTACACTTTGCAGGTAAATGTACACTCGGAAATGGTGAATTATTATTATATCACATTTATTACAAAGTCTTAGAGTTAATGTACATGTGTAGATTTACTCATTTACAAATTTATGTTTGTTAATAGACCCCCAAGTTTGCTATCTATCTTGCCCTCTCACTCTGCTTTTTTGTTCCCCTCTCCCTTTTGTTATCTCTTCTCTCTCTCATTTCTCTCTCTTCTCTCATACTCTCTACCTTATTCTATTTGTTTCTCTTATCTCTCTTGCCCCTCTTCTCTCTCTCTTTCTTCTTCACGCTCTCTACCTTGTGCTCTCTTTTGCTCTCTCTCCCCTTGCTCTTTCTTTTTGTCTCTCTTTCCCTGTTCTCTTGCTCCCTTTCCTCTTGTCTCTATTTCTTGCCGGACTTCTTTCTTTCTCTCTCTCTCTCCTCACTTACTCTCCCCCCTTTTCTCTCTCTCATTGTTTTCTCTTTTTCTATCTCCATTTCTGTCCCTCTCACTCTCATTGCACAACGATCCTAGGTCCTTCTGCCATACCCTGCCTTGATTAATGCATAGCTTTTTTGCAGAGAACATCCTGCCCCACTACAGCATAGATTTATAGATGCTCAGTAGGCCTCAGTGCCCCTTGTAGTCGGCTTTTGCAAATGAGTGCATTTTGCCCGGATCAGAAGATCTCTTCTTTGGCTCCCAAAGACTGTGATCCAATCAGAATGTCAGGCTTGTCTCTCAGTGTTGGAAACTGCCTTGGACCACTTAAAATCTTTATTCATCATGTCCAACTCTGTGGGTATGTGTTCCTTCTTTCCCCTTGTGTCAGATTGAAGTCTGAGAGGGAAGGATGCTTCGCAAGTCAGACCCCCAGAGCTTGAAAAGAGCTTCAATCGATTTCTGCACATTGACATTTGCTAGGTTTCAAAACAACTCAGAAGGGTCTGAATTTCTAATTTACGCTGCAGGTTGGAAGCGATGTAGACCCTGCTCCATAAACGCAGTCAGTAGCGGTCCACAGAAGTAAAGGGCACCTTGTACCTATTTTATGAGGCCCTTACGCTGCAGGTGCATCACTTTTTGTGATGCGGTGGCGTAGAAAATGTGCCACACTGTGCTATATTTACAAAGTGATGCATCTAGGCACATGCGTCACTTTGTAAACCCCTGTGCTACATTATACCTGCATCAGGTATAATACATGGCGGGTGGGCCCTCCGATGCAGAAAACCCGTTTAAGTCTTATCTCAGCACTACAAGTTGCAGTGATCTTCACTTTTGCTTTTTCACTGTTTTAGCTACCCTACTGTGACTAACCATAAATAAATACCTATTTATTTTAAAAACAAAAAAATGGGGTGTCAATTTACGAGCTGCATTTTGTAGGATGTTTATTAATACTACGATAATACTACTAACATACTAAAAAAATGTATTCACTAACTGACATGCCAAGCTCTAGGCCTCCACCTCTGCTATGTTTTATGAGCGTAAACTGCGCAGATCTCCATACACATAGGTGTAGGTTTTGGTTGTAAATATGGGCAGGACAGGGGAGTGACTGCAAAATGGGGAATGCATACTACTAAATGTTAGGGGATCAATAAGGATGGATTTAGGGAGGCCCAAGGTGGGCAATATGGAGCGACATATACTAACCCACATTAGTGTAAACCAATTGCTATTCACAAACTGGGGGGCATATTTGCAAGCAATTGATGTAGGGTAGCGCCGCAAGTCTTTTTGCTGCACTGCCCTCCACCAATTTAAAAGGGCTGGAATGCATCGTATTTACGAGATACGGTGCATTCCTGTCCTTTCATCTGGTGTACAATTTGGTGCCTAGTGCCAATGCAGGCACCTTTGCACCATGGTGCACGGGTGTCTACGTTGCTGGCAGGAATATGTTTGTGCAGAAAGGAATACCTTCCAGTACAAAAACAATCCATGGAGGTGTTTTCCTCATTCTTTGCATGCTACAGACTGCAGCAAACATGGAAAGAGAAAAAAATGAGGATAAATGAAAACATTTCTCCTTGTTACGCCTGCTCTGGGGAGGCATAAGGTTTTGGCACTGCCCCAGGTTTATGTCATTTTGTAAATATGGAGCAGCGTCAAAATCCATGGGTGCTGCATGGGAACACCCACTGCAACACTCATTGAACACCTTCTTGATGCTGAGTAAGGCTACGCAGTGCTTTGCGCTACCTGGCCTTACTCCATATCTGTGAGGCCATGCAAAGCCATGCAGGGTGGCTGTGCGTCACCTCATAGATATCAATGAGAGGCCTGCGCCACCAGACCATCAAAGAAAGTGACGCTCCGGTGGCACAGGCCTCTTCTAAATAAGCTGCTGGGTTTCTATCATTACTAGAGCTAAAAAGGACCGAAACCATTAGTAAATGTACTCCGGCTCAAAGCTGGAGTAATTATAGCACCTTATATGGCCAACCATTGGTACATAGCAACACCCTCCCATAAAAATTAACGGAGGCAGTGACTTAAAATATAACCCATAGAACCTAATGTTAAATTAAATTAACTCTTTTAACTTTTTAAAAATACAAACATAGAAAGTGTAATATTAAACAACTATGTATAAATTAAACATATTTATTATTTTAATATAAGATATGTTAATAACCATTTTCAAATGAAAATGACCATAGCTTATATTTAAAAAAAAAAAACAATAATTTGAATTAATTCTACAAATAACTTAAAATAATTATTACTACATAATAAATAAATATATATTTAATGCTTTAGGGGAAATGTTATCTAATTTAAATCTTTATTTTTTTAATGTAGTTTAATATATTCAAAATAATGCATATTTAATAAAAAATTTATTTACTAAAGCTGTAGCATTCTTTTATTTTGATCTACATTTAAAACACAGGTTTAATTTGATTTACATGAATATTTATTTTATTAATATTTATTTTTAAATATTTTAACTATTTATTTAAATTTTAATAAACTTTTAAACATTTCCCTATTCTTTACCATAAGGAGATCTGTGCTCCGGTGGCAGATATATCTGCCTACGTGTGGAAAGTTGCAAGTAGTACAAGTAGTAACTCTACACTTATAAATTAGACTATTCTGGTTTCAGGGGTGGAAACATGTACGCCTACACTATGCAGTAAATTTACACTCGTAAATGGTAAATAGCCTAAAGTAGTAAATGTACTGCAAACTGTAAGTATATACCTATATGTGTAGATTTACTCATTTGTTATTGTACCTTTGTAAATATTATTGAGTGTGATCACTGTCTAAAATTGTACCTGAGTTCCAAAGCTGCTATCCCTCTTGGACTAAGCTTTGGCTGCTTAGCAAAACTACCCCAGGAGAGTAAACTGTAAGATGCAATAACTTGGTTATTCCATTAGAAGCTATAGAACACATTGATAACCACCATGGAGCCTACCTAGTAATCCCCAAATTACCCATGAACCCAGAAAAAGGTCTCCCTAACACTATCCAATATCATACGATGCACTGTCAAACCAACCCATCCCATACCAAACAAATTCCATAAAATATCATCCTTTCCTGTACCATACCATACCATGCCATGCCATACCATACCATAATGTACCATTCCATACCATACCATATCATACTGTACCATGCCATACTGTACTATGTCATACTGTACCATGCCATACCGTACAATTCAATACTGTACCATATCACAGCTTAGTGTAGCAAACCAACTTAAACCACAAATTGAGCTATCTTAGCCTTCCAGACAATCCCTCGCAATAGCATACCATATAATAGTTTAACGTAAATTAGGATAATATTCGAAAACCAGCCAAGAATACGTATTTCCTACCAGAACCTCATGATACTGTCACACCCTTTTTGCCCCTACAAAGGCTTATTAAAACATACATATATATACCCCCTGGTTACCTCTTAAGGGAGGTAACCAGGGGGCTCTGTCTTGCCACCTAGTGTCCTGCTGACTTGACTAGCGGACACGAGACCTAGCAGAGCGCTCCACGGCTTTGCGCTGAGTTGTGGCGCTTATTTACAGAAATATTGCGGCGCTTTTTAAACCTCCTGTTTGTGTATCTTATGTAAATTTTATTTTCTTATCCCTTGTTTTTAAGGGTTATTTGCACTCACTTGCACCATAATTGGCATTGTCACCGCGCTTGACGGGTCCCGGTTCCCGTGGGCTTGTAGCACGAGCAGCAGCGCTTTGTAGCAGCCATATTGGGTGAGCGGTGCACGCTCTAGCATTTCAGGCGACTGACCTCCTCTTAAGGGAGGTAACCAGGGGGCTCTGTCTTGCCACCTATTGTCCTGCTGACTTGACTAGCGGACACGAGACCTAGCAGAGCGCTCCACGGCTTTGCGCTGAGTTGTGGCGCTTATTTACAGAAATATCGCGGCGCTTTTTAAACCTCCTGTTTGTGTATCTTATTTAAATTTTATTTTCTTATCCCCTGTTTTTAAGGGTTATTTCCACTCACTTGCACCATAATTGGCATAGTCACCGCGCTTGGCGGGTCCCGGTTCCCGTGGGCTTGTAGCACGAGCAGCAGCGCTTTGTAGCGGCCATATTGGGTGAGGGGTGCACGCTCTAGCGTTTCAGGCGACCGACCTCCTATTAAAGGAAGTCATGATTACGCACAGCGGTCACGAGCAGCGGGAACGCCGGATCACCGCCAGAGTCACGCCAGAGTCCAGCCCGTCTGCGCCCGTCAGCGTCCCGGAGGCGAGCGGGGCGGCGGGTAGGGCTCTATCATCGCGCTCTTTTGCTGCTGCTCCCATTATGCTGCGGTATACATCGCATGAGTTACGATCACTGCAAAATACTTTTGGCGGCTGCCACACAGTCTTCCCCGGTTGTTACAAGGGTAAGATGCGATGTCCTGGTTGTGGATGGCGCCCCAGCTCTGCCTCGCCCTCGCTCCTAAATAGAGAGACTGACTGTGGTAAGTATCTCTGCCTGTTGTCAAACACTAGATCAGCATGTAGGCATGCGCAGGATATCTATGACCTCTTGGTTTTGGAAAATCCACTCTGTCTGATGCTGACTGAGACTTGGTTGGGGGAATTTTCCAATCCTGATATAGCTATAGCTATCCCCCCTGATTACAATGTTTTCAGGCAGGATAGATTGAAGGGGAGGGGTGGTGGAGTGGCAATGGTGGTGAACAAATGCGTCACATGCTCTATTTTGCCCATGGATGACATTCAAGGATCTGAATCCCTTGCCTTTTCCATTACACTGGCGCCACATCAGCTTTTAAAAGCCTTTTAGTCTATAGGCCACCTGGATCGCCTGGAACCTTCTTTGAAGAGCTCCAGTCGGCTATTTCGGTGTTGGCCTTGAAAGCGGAACATTGTCTTCTGGCCGGGGACTTCAACTTTCATATGGATGAGCCATCGGACCCGGATACAATTAAACTGCTCGATGTCACGGCCCATTTCGGCCTGGTCCCGTATCTCCTGGGGCCAACGCACGATAAGGGTCATACCCTTGACCAGGTCTTCTCTACATCTGCTTTGGAGGTGAAGGCTATTATACCAGTGCTTTGGTCAGACCACAGACTGGCCAAATTCTATATTCAGGGCACGATGAAACCTAGCACCGCTTTTAAGCAGCAGGGCCGTGCTCCTAGGGCTTATCATCGAGTGACCCCAGACATGCTGGCTCAGGCTGCACTGGATCACCCTTGCCCTCTTACAGGAGATCTGGAGAGGGACTTGGATTCCTTGCAAGTGTGGCTACTAGATAGGCTAAATGATCTTGCCCCTGTGACGACCCCCCGATTAACACCTAAGCGGGTTTCTGCTCCTTGGTTTACTGAGGCGCTGTCGGCCTCTCGTCGGCAGTGTAAGGTAGCTGAAAAAGCCTGGCGCTCACAATATGACCCTGTGGCAAGGCTGGCCTATAGGATTGTGTTTAAGGCTTATCATCGGGACATTCGCCTAGAGAAAAAAGTCTATTTTGCGAGGAGGATAGATGCCGCTTCTAATTCTTGTAAAGAGATTTTTACAATTGTCAGAGAATTCATGGCCCCCCAATCTAACGCGACCCAAGCTGTCCTTTCAGAGTCCTGGGCTTCCGATCTTGCAAATTTCTTCACCAACAAGATAAAACTGATCAAGATTCTTTCCCTCTGGTGGCGACTGTTGTTTCGGCCAGCCCCGAGGATGGATCAGTTTTATTGGCCCCTTTGGGCCCAGTTTTGGCCGCTTTTCCATCGATTTCAGCTCCTGCTTCTTTGACACTTATGGGCAATCTTAAATCTGGGTCGCCTCTTGACCCTTGCCCGGCCAAATTTTTGGCAAAAATGGCGAAAGTTATAAATCCGCTGGCGAATCCACTCTTGAATCTCTCCTTGCTGAAGAAGCCTGGTCTCGATCCGGAGGTTCTGGCCAACTACAGGCCTATTTCTCTCCTCCCTGCTCTTACGAAAATCTTAGAGAAGCATGTGCATATGGTGCTTTCTAATTTCTTGGAAACTCATGATGTACTGCATGCCACTCAATCTGGCTTCCGCCCCAATCTAAGCACCGAGACGTCGCTTTTGGAGGTGTCTGAAGCCATTAAAGAGGTACTTTACTCCGGGGGCAAAGCCATGCTTGTCATGTTAGATTTGTCGGCGGCTTTTGACACCGTCCCCCACGAGGGTCTCCTCGCCAGACTCTATGAGATCGGTCTGAGGGGGACGGTGCTCAGCTGGTTTAGATCTTTTTTAGCTGGCCATCGACAAACGGTCTGGGCCTCTCCTAACTCGGCCGTGATGCCGCCTCTGGGAGTCGGAGTTCCGCAGGGTTCTGTGTTGAGCCCGACTCTTTTTAACATCTTTATGACCCCTCTGGCGGCATTGGCGGAGTCTTTCGGGGCCCAGATCGTATCCTATGCCGATGACAACCAGCTCCTCTTTTCATGTAAGAAAGGAGGAGATTTTGATGGAGAGAGTATCCAGGAGTGCCTTGGGGCTGTTTTTAAATGGTTCCAACTTAACAGCCTCAAGTGCAACTCAGATAAGTCTGAGGTACTCTTCTTCGGATGTTCATCGGATCCAGACTGGCAGGCATGGTGGCCTATTAATATGTTCCCCCCGTCCTGTTCGTCCCAGCTGGCTAAGAACCTGGGGGTCAAGATGGACAAGGGTCTGACGTTAAGATCTCAGATCCTTGGTTTAGCGGGAACATGTTTTGATCTCCTCAAGATGCTCCGGAAGTTTTTGCCTCTTCTCTCAGTGCAGTGAGCTAAATAACGGTGATGGATCAAGCCCTTATCTTTGGACTAGGTAAGAGTGGTCTGCTTAATTCAGACACTCTGTTCATCACCACTCCCTTTTCTGAATCGTTTTTGGCCACTATAGGTGTGGCAGGGAATACTCAGACATGAGTCCCTTGCTCACTGCACCATCAGGATTCAAGCAAGCCGGGCCGACGACGGCTGAAATGCCAGAAACCGGTCCCCGGAAGCTTGTCTCCTTTCTGGTTAAGAATTGGCTTGGTAGTTTGGTCTGCCCTGTTCCCATGATGCACTGGGCCAGGGACAGACTAATTTGCATATAGCCAGGTTCTGAGCTGGGATGGTGCAGTGAGCTAAATAACGGTGATGGATCAAGCCCTTATCTTTGGACTAGGTAAGAGTGGTCTGCTTAATTCAGACACTCTGTTCATCACCACCCCCTTTTCTGAATCGTTTTTGGCCACTATAGGTGTGGCAGGGTATACTCAGACATGAGTCCCTTGCTCACTGCACCATCAGGATTCAAGCAAGCCGGGCCGACGACGGCTGAAATGCCAGAAACCGGTCCCCGGAAGCTTGTCTCCTTTCTGGTTAAGAATTGGCTTGGTAGTTTGGTCTGCCCTGTTCCCATGATGCACTGGGCCAGGGACAGACTAATTTGCATATAGCCAGGTTCTGAGCTGGGATGGTGCAGTGAGCTAAATAACGGTGATGGATCAAGCCCTTATCTTTGGACTAGGTAAGAGTGGTCTGCTTAATTCAGACACTCTGTTCATCACCACCCCCTTTTCTGAATCGTTTTTGGCCACTATAGGTGTGGCAGGGTATACTCAGACATGAGTCCCTTGCTCACTGCACCATCAGGATTCAAGCAAGCCGGGCCGACGACGGCTAAAATGCCAGAAACCGGTCCCCGGAAGCTTGTCTCCTTTCTGGTTAAGAATTGGCTTGGTAGTTTGGTCTGCCCTGTTCCCATGATGCACTGGGCCAGGGACAGACTAATTTGCATATAGCCAGGTTCTGAGCTGGGATGGTGCAGTGAGCTAAATAACGGTGATGGATCAAGCCCTTATCTTTGGACTAGGTAAGAGTGGTCTGCTTAATTCAGACACTCTGTTCATCACCACCCTCTTTTCTGAATCTTCTCTCAGAGGAGCATAGGAAGTTGACAGTGCAGGCCCTGATTGGCTCAAGACTGGATTATTCCAACGTCCTTTATCTGGGTCTGCCAGAATATCTATTGCAGCGGCTGCAAGTTGTTCAGAACGCGGCCGCGAGGGCCATCTTTGGTCTAAATAGGCGAGCCAGTGCTGCTGGCCTTTTGCAGTCACTTCATTGGCTGCCTATCCGGAAGCGGATTGCCTTTAAGGCTTTGACCCTGGCCTATAAGGCCCTTCATGCTGTGGGAGCAAAGTATCTCCCAAGGATACTTGCCTTTTACCACCCGGCTCACTCTCTAAGATCAGAATCTCTGTTTCTTGCGGTGGTTCCGCGAGTAAAAAGAGCCCGCATTGGAGGCCGCTCCTTTGGGTTGTTGGCGCCACAGCTGTGGAACACTCTGCCGTTGACATTGCGCGGTGCCACTAATTTGCTTGCCTTTAGGAAGGGCCTTAAAACCTGGCTTTTTGCCCTTTAGGCTATCACCCCTCTGTTTTGTTTTTATATTCTGATTTTACATCACTGTGTTGTGTTATTCTGCTCTAGGTCTCAATAAAAGCGCCGGGACACTCTTTTTGAGTAGCCGTGCGCTATACAAAACCAAACATAACATAACATAACATAACATAACATAACATAACATAACATATATATATATATATATATATAGATATATATCTATATATATATATATATAGATATATATATATATATATATGCATGGAAATTCGCCAACAACTGAAGCAGCCGCCTCAGAACAACAATCCAGAAATGACAAAAGAACAGACCCAATTTTAGGTGCTTAATCGAGGTGATTTATTCTTGCCAGCAAGCCTGCCGCCGCCATTACGCGTTTCGCCTTTACAAAGCTTGATCACATGGCGAGTTGCTGAGAGCCAATGCCGATCTTTTAAAGTGACAGTGCGCGCGCAATTTCACAAATGGGTTCAATCAACATGAAAGAAATACTGCATTTTCATGTGCCAACATTTGTATACATTTTACAAAAATACAATGTTATATGTACAAGTGGCTTAATTAATAAAATATATAAATATATATTTACACATTTAAAAAAAACACTATTCTTAATAACTGTATAAATACAGGTTAATCAGCGCGTGAACTTGATCAAATGGCTTATCCTATTTAATCGCAAAATATTACTGTTCACATTGCTCATATCTCTTCCCAAATGTACAAAGCACTGTGCAGAGGAAATCAAGCCCAAGTCACATGCTCACCAGCCCACATGGGTTTTAATCGTACTTTTATTAACTGCCACAATGATGAACTCACACGAGGTAAATGGTGTATGCACTACAAGACCGAGAAGGCCATTTCATCTGACCACACCCTTGAAGGCAGTCTTTAATATCACGAGTGCATACTGCATCAACATTGCCAAACAGGAGCCATTGAAGAAGGGATAGACTCCCGAAACCGGTCTGGCTGTACACGAACAGATGGTGACTGTTCTCTCTGCGTCTCCTGTTGCAGCTGCTCCTTAAAGAAATGGATCCAAATTTTAACATTCTTGTGGCTTCTTCCACTGAGGGCTAAACTCTTTGTTTGAATATATATATATATATATATATATATATATATATATATATATATATATATATATATATATATATATATATATATATATATATGTCTTATGTACCCTACAATTGCACTGTTGTTCTCTATATATATTTAGTTACTGCTAACTAAACAGGTGTATATCTATTAAATTACCTAGGATTATACCAATACCACCACATAAGTATATAGATTTCACTTGCACCACTGATGCATGGTTTAGATACTTTCTCTTCTATTTGCAGATACTGTGCATAACCTATTACTCTTTGATGAAATGCATCTTGTCACTTTAGGGGGGTCTACCAGTGCTATACCAAAACCTCTAACATGAACAAATACAAATAAACCAAACTGCTGTATTTAGAGATCCCTCTTTGGCAGACTCCACAGTTTCTAACATCATTACCTCCATGGTTCACAGGTAACATCTTTATACAGGGTAAGGCATCATCAGTCCTACCTAGAGTGGCTAGTCTGCACCTTTTATGGCTAGCCTAATCTTTTTAAAGACAATAACTGATAATTGCGCAAGCTTTCAATAAACAGCCGTCGTCAAAGCCAAAAAGGTCTGATGCTGGTTGCAGACTTTGGGTGCTACCAATGCTTGTTTTTGTTCAAAATGGTTTCTGTAAAAGTTTATTAAAAAAAGAAAACAGTCATATTTGGTCACCCATTCATTCACACACATGGAACACATGGACAATTATCTAGGAAATTGTTTCTGTAATAAACTTTTACAAAATCCATTGAAAGATGACTGCCTGTATAGCCGTACAAATGTGAATGCATGGGGGCCCATCTTTGAATATTTGTTGTTCTGGAGTACAAGAAATATGGATTTGCCACATTTGCCACAAAATCCTTCCCCGCTGCAAATTCTGCAGGTTCTAACAAAAAAAATATTTCTTGATCAAAGTTACTAAAAACTCAACAAGTGATGCCACACAGTGAAAGGAACTTTGCAAAAGTTGACTGGTCTCCTTTCTTTTGCTTATTGTGTATTTGGGTGTACAAATGAGCTCAAACCATTGCCCTGACAGTGTTTGCCTGCTTAAAAATGACAACATAAAGAAGTAATACCATCACAAAATGTGCCGCCTTACGCCCCATAATGTATTTCTTTCATGCCACATAATTTTGTCAAATCTGCCACATAATTTGGTCCTCTCCTGCCACATACTTCCAGTGGCCCTGGTTATAGTTTTGTAGAGACCATTCAAAGATGACTGCCTATGCATCAGCACATGTGGGTGTTGAACAGCCGTTTCTCAATGGTTTGTACAAAAGCATAAGAAAAAAAAACATTAAAAAATGGCACCTGTACATTCTTGTGTGCAGGAACACATGACTATTTTTAAATGAGGAAAAGTATAAAAAAGTACATTCAAACTTGGCTCCTGCTGCATTGACATGTGTGCGCATGTACCTGCATAGATATTCCTCTTTGAATGGCTTTAAAACTCATTTGGAGATGGCCACCAGTGCGAGTGCGTGCGAGTGCGTGCGTGCGCATATGCAGGCATCATTCTGCATGCATAAGGGAGCACCCATTAGCAGTGTCGGGGGAGATGCTAGGCCCTCACAAAATAATGTATAATGTTAAAATAAAAAAATATATTTTTTTAAATGGTCACATTAACCATTCCACTTTTTCTTCTGATAGGGATTGCTTCTCTGTAGGAGACAACATTGCGCTGGGACAGAATGCCATCACTCACAGTAAAGGGAACCAATGACAGAAGTGGGCTGACCCATTGTCACATTCTGTATTCTATGACTGGAGGAACAAAAATGCCAATGACACTACAAAAGAGGAATGGATGAGGCAGACTGGCTGAAAGCCCTTGTGTGTAAGTATAGGTAGATATTGTTTTTACTGATTTGTCTGTGTAGCTCAATCAATCAATCAGTCATTATTTATAAAGTACAACAAATCATCTGATAGGGTAGCCAGATGCTTGCAGGTCATTTCCACTTTCCTGTGCCCCATCCCTTGAGGGATGTGCACAAAGTATACAACCTCTGTGTGCTGTATGGCGATACATTTTCCTATGTTCTCACATTCATGCAATGCCTTAGAGGACCTTTCAGTAGTTTCAGCTTCCTCAAGGAGGTCTTCCCATTTTGCAACTCTATATGATAGTGCCTTGATGTTTGCTAATGCCACCTCCCTGCAATAAAGGGAGGGCTACAGAAAAAGGACTTCTTCAGGGCCACAAAATTCAGAACCAGGGTCCTTCACTTATGTTTAAACTAGCACAGAATGACCACATCATTCCAGTCCTGTGAAGGCACTTTGCTTATCCTTTAACAGGGTTGTATGAAATACACATTATTTTCTATTGGTAAATCAGGTGAAATGTTGGGAAATTTACACATAAATATGCATATTTGTGTACCATACAAATCTATCAATTAGCACTTTAGGTTATTATAGCCACATACTGGCATCGACATTTACTATAGGACATGTTTTGCGCTAACAAAATAGCAACAAAAGTGCAAATAACAGCCACTCGCATTCTGGTTTGGATTGTTCCTGTGTTCTTGTGCTATCATTTTGCCATGAACTGCATTGTAATTGTGTGACAAGACATAATGGTGTAATTTTAGGAATTTTGCATAACAAGTATAACATTAAATTCCTGAAATTAATTGAATAGAAAGAGCAAAAGTCAATACCATTTAGCTCATGCCAGCTTATATTTAAAACATCTTTAGGCAAACTACTCACAAAGGCACCTGCTCCTCAAGGGCCAAAGTGAATGCAATATATCCAGTGGGAGTACCCTGCATGCTTGTCGCTCTACAATATGAAAGATCCTTGCAAAAAAGCTCCTATTAAGGCTTTGCAAGGAGCTAAAGACCCACCCCTAGTATTGCATATTTGATTGAACAATGCACTGGACCCATTGAAGTCTGGATGAAAGGCATTACCTGCAGGTGGCTCAGCCTTTTGCCCACCCTTTTCACCCGCTAAGAGAAGCTTTGATTCAGCAATTTGCTTTTGAAGGTTTTTTAATAGGTTCTTACAAAAGCATTTCCATCATCTGAACAAGTAGGTTTTCAGTTCCGACTCTGAGCTGAACTAAAAATGCTGTAAATTAGGTCTAATTGAGTAAAATAAAAAAAAAGTCTTTCTTTAACAGTCAAAATAAGCACCATTCAAAAAATGTTAAAAAAATTATTGCATAGCCCACCGTAGAAATTGAATTTGTCAAGGAAAAATTATCAAAATCGACGGAAGTCTCATGACAACCTTTAGTTTCTAGCCCAAAAATGTATTTAAATAAACAAACCTAAATAAAATATATGTGCACAGCCCACAAATGTTCTCGTCTTCAAAAGCAATTTAAAGCAGGTTATTGACCCTTGACAAGCAGAGTGGCATTTTTCCAACAGTGATGCCCTGCAAAAATCCCTCCAGAGAAGAAATAATAGGTTGGAAATTAAAGCAACATTGGAACACCATGTGCAGATTTAAATGTGAAAAATACAAAGAAAGAAAGAGTCCTGAATCTACCAAATGCAACCTCATAAACCTCCCCAAAAGAAATAGAAAGATCATTGACAAAGCCAATAGGTCTTGCCTTTTTGAGAGTTGACTTTGCCAATGCTTTTTGCTGGCCATGTGCTTAATCAGCAAAAAAAAAGCATAATGCGTACGTTGGAGTACACGTCATGATATTGTTGGTAGCTGTGTCCAAATGGAAACGCGTGCATACGTGAAGACATCCACATACATGGGGCATCACTCATGCATGCGTATAGGGAATGATGCATGCTCAATTTAATTTACTTTATGCATGAATCCAAGATACTAGATGCTATTTGGAGCAGTAAATAAAAATTGCATGGTTTACTTGTATGAAAGACCTTTTTGAAATCAGGGCAGCCTAGTAGCAAATGGCATTTGTTGGGCACCTGAAAAAAATTGTAAAATAAATTGCTTCGCGACAGTTGATGGGGCAACCGAGGAATGGGTGGGGAAGAAGTCAAAGCGGGGGTGGGAGCAATGTAAAATAAGAGGTGACAAAGGAGGAGCTTGATGGGGGTTTAGTGTTGTGTAGTTTCCACTCTACAGTAGGAACTGCACGATTGTTGACAGCATAACTGTTGGGATGGTTCCATGCACCCCCTCGGGATATGTCTTCCTATAGACCAGCTAGCTCACAGTGCCACCGTAGGCACCTCTAAACCCAGACGGGTACCAATGGTTCTGGAAACCATTAAACATGGCAACCCTTTTCCCTCAAGAATCTTGGTAACAGATCCTGAACCCTTTTGCTCAGTAACTCGTGCTCTCTTTCTCTCAGGGATTTATACATGGAATGCACAGCAAGACGTTTTCAATATTAATTGAACCAGTGTGATGTGTTTATAAAATATACAGGTAACCTTCTCCATGGGCAAGAAGAAGAGGCCACAGCAGGGGAGACAGCGGAGGTTCCTTTATTGCCAATAAAACCAAATGTAGGGCGGATGCATTTCGGCTTGTAGTTTAGCCTTTTATAGCAGGTAAATACCGAATCTTACCGATTCAGTAATTTTTACCGATTTATTTGCTACATAGCATTTACTGATTCTAAAATACGTAGGGGCATATTATCAAGGGGGTTTATCTCCGCTTTTTTGGCTTTAAAAGCCAAGAAAGCGGAGATAAAATTATCTCCCTATTACCTAGCTGCCGCTAACACCAGTTAGCAACAGCTAGTAGGAGATAGCGACCATCTTGGGCCCCACTTTGCATGTCAGTGATAATTATCACTAATGAGATGCAAAGTGGGCGTGCCAAGATGTTAGGGACTGAAAACAGTCGCTAACATCGCTATCTCCTATTACCAACTTTTGGAGATATTCGCGCTAAGCGGGAATATCTCCAAAAGCTAACACCTGCCCTGAGCAGTTCTTAGCCATGTTATCCAATGGGAGGTGGATAACATGGCTAAGAGCATTAGCTCGCTAATGCATGAATATCGCTGACTTTACAGCGATATTCATGCTTTGCGGCAATTTTTACCACATTTGCGTTAAACCTTGGTAATACCAAGGTTTATTTGCGGCAAAAATCGCCGCAGCGCTGCGGTAAATTTTTGTCTCTAACCAAGCAATAGCGATAATTATCGCTATTGCTTGGTAATATGCCCCCAAATCCGTAAAATTCGGTATTTTAAAATCGGTAAATGTACTTTACCTACATCTGGCCCTTGATGTCTGAAAAAGTAGTGCTAAACTTTGCTGTTCACTTCCTAGAAGGAGATGACAAATGAAAAAATGGAAGTGGAACATCATTACAAATAGGTACCATCGAATCAACATTTAGGTAGCATAGTGCATAACCTGATTTTCTTACGCCCTCATGTACACAGGAATTGCTGCTTTAATCGCGATTAACACTTTAAGTTCGAGGTGATTCTATTACTTCCCAATAATGCAGAGTGTATGCTGGTTCACTCTGTAATGACTACATGGGGGATGCAGCTGACACATGGGGTATCTGAGCTGCATTCCCAGGTCAGGGCAGATGTTACCCTCTAAATCAAAATATGAAGTTGGGTGTTTAAGTGTTTCTCATTAGCAGGCTATGGTAAGCACCAAAAGACGCATTTTCGGATGTGCGTTATCACTATATAAGAGAATGGGTGAGAAAAATGAAGAGTGGGTGGATATGAGCAAAGGAAAAAGCATACATGAGAGAGCAAGAAAAACACATGCACTCTGCTGGCGTGCTGGAACAAAACAAAGAAAGAAGTTCCCTAAAAGAGGGAAGTGGAAGGATACAAGTCAGTTACTCAAAAGGAAAATAAAGAGGCTATGCCTCTGAGAAAGTGACAAACATGAAAAGGGAAGGTATGCCATTCAGTATGAAGGAAGTAAATTATAAGTTATGGGGGAGGGCTGTGAGCCCACTGTATGTTTCCAATAGTTCTTTGGCAACCAGAAAACCTGCGCTGTCTGGTTTGCTACACCTAAACTTGACATGGGTACTCACCCACAGCATGAATAAGTGCCCATAAAACAGATAAAGGACTCTACAATCCCCTACCTACTGTGCCATGAAGATAGAGTGATGGAAAAAAAGGCCCCACATCCTCTGGCCCAGTAAATATCCACCTGCCAACGCTCCTTGGCGACATGGCCAAAAGTACTCCTGGCAACATGGCTGGACCACTGTTAGGGAATTTTAATTACTTCTGTTTCACAGAGGCAAAAACTCAAATTAGGGGTCTGGTTCAATGCAACAGAATAGCAACAGCCCTGACTGACTCAACAGAAGATATCTGCAAGGGCTTTGGGGCTACAGGGTGACTGTTTCCTGCCCAAAACTGCCATGTCTCACATTGTAGACGTGAGCAGTAAAAATCAGCATAGAAAGGTCACCGTTGGAGTGGCATGCCACCTAATATTCTCAAGGCAGCAGCCGTTGGACTGATGGACCACTCAAAAGATGATTGGAGGATATTTGCTATAAGTCTAACCCCTGGAAATCACTCTGTAGCATTCCAACCTATCATTCTTTTGCCCACCATGCCATCTCAGTTTAGACCCAGCCATATGCAAATCATCCTTGACCATGCTCCAGTAGGAACAGTCCAGTCCAAGCTGCCAGGCCAAGTCCTACCAGCAACCCAACCCAGCACTTTTTTATCTACTAAAATGTGTCTCCATAAGTGGGATGGGTATGCCAAAATGTGACTCCCAAGCACACTGTGCCGTTGGAACTGTTATATGCTTGGCTGATGTGCCCCAATAAGAGCAAAACTAGTCCTGGGCTACTTGTGATCCGGTTCCTTGAGAGCCTGTCAGGACAGATCGGGCTGGACTGTTCCTATTGGAGCCGGGTCAAGACTCATTTGCATATGGCTGCATCCAAACCAAAGTGGGATGGATATGCCCAGACATGGGTCCTGCACACATTGTGCCACTAGAATCAAACTATACCTGGCTGATGAACCTTAACAAGAGCAAAACTAGTCCTGGTCCGCTTGTGTCCCAGGTCAGTAAAGACCTGGTATGGCAGTTCGGGTTGGACTGTTCCCATGGGAGCAGGGTCAAGACTGATTTGCATGTGGTTGGGTCCAAACTGAGTTGGCATGGTGGGCTAAAAACAATGGAGTAGGATGCGGTCAGAGTAAATACCAGTTACTAATATTAATTCGAGCATTCCATCCATCACTTTTTTGTATACATTTTCGTATACTTCACTGTGACGGATGGGACATCAGTGGGTAATTTCCTGCTGAGGCACAGTAGATAGACACAAAACAGCTCCCTCACATCCACACTAGTTTCAAAAACTATTAATATGTGAGAAGTGGACAACTGTTGGTTTACAGCAGTTGTCCCACATTCCCCACCCTGTACATGAAGCCTAAGTTTCACAAATATGTTTTTGCATTTAAAAAAAATAAAAAATACTTGGTATAGTATCTGTGTTGCTTCTACGCTCATCAGTAGGGGAGTTCACACCAAAATCATTGAGAACAACAATAATCTGTTGAATACCATGTAACAATAGTCTTGTTTACAGTAGGGTGACCATCTTCTTCCAGGTCATTACGGACACTTTAACATATGCTTTTCACCCAAAAATAAAATCAGGTCTTCTGCCCTTGGCAACATTTTATAAGAATTAGATCAGACCTTTGGCATCTGGTGAACAAATCATACCAAATGTCGTCATCATTAGCATTCCATTGATCAAGTCAGGTCTACTGTACTGAGCAGAAGCTCTACCGAAAGGCAAACACTAAGCACAATGTCATAAATTTAGAAATATATACAAAGTTAACTTGGCAAATCAATAAATAACTCCTCTCAAAGAGCCCAACATGGATTTTCACACTGCAAATCTTCTAACCAAAGGTTTAGTCACAGGGGTTTGCTATCACCAAAACCCTTGCCAACTGCAGTAATCTGCAGCTATCAACATAGTGTAATAACTCAGAATTTGTAAAAAGAGAGAACTCGTCACTTGTAGGGATCTCATGGCACTGGGGGCCATCAGGGAGATTAACCCCTTCCATGCTCATGACAGCCCCCGGCCGTCATGAGTCACGGTGGGCGTGTCCACACAATGGCCGGGTCCGTCCGAGCCACGCCCGCGATTGGAATGTCCAGCACCGCGGTGGAATTTGCACCGTAGCCAAGGTGTTAAGAGAGTTATTGCCCAGAGTGACATGATGCTGAGCTGATCTCCCTCCGGTGCTGGAGAGCGAACCGTGAGCCCTGCACTCCGAGTCAGCTGCCCTGGCCGCTGTCCCACACCTCTCCCATAAAACAACCAACCTTTAAAGGTCTATTGGCTTTATTAAAAGATTTTCACAACATACTTTAACAATAACTTAAAAAAATAAATAACGCAGGCTGATAGCTTGGATCATTAGCTTCTCACTATAACCAATTCTGTCCTGCTTCATTGAACAGAAGCTTTCCCAGGAGACAAAATGTGCAATGTAAGCAGTGGACACACACTTCTGCCCAGTCAACTGCTGTTCTCACGGGAACTAACCTGAGAGAGATTAATCTACTATTTTTTTCTCATTAATGCTTCTTAAAGCTCTTTTGTTGTCCATCACATGAGGTTCGCAGACAGCCGTGCTGCCAAGCTAGACTTAACAATGGATATCTCTGCAGCTGCAATTGTAGACCCCCTGAGTCACTACCTCAACTTTACCATCCTTTTTAATTGTATTTTATGTACCTTGATTGTGTTATTATTGGTTATCAAAAACATACATATGTTTTTTATATGTTTTAATATATATGTATTTGAAATGTATTAAATATTTTGACTGTTATTAAAAATTTTCATCTCAGTTCAGTGTTTTTTCTCATGTGCTGGTCTACATTACATTGTCGCAGTTTGGTTTTGCCTGGGTGGTTATTTGTCATTGTATCTCTGCAGCTGCTCCACGTTTCTGGAATTTTCTCCCATTAGATATTCACCCTGTTCCTGGGCCTTCTGTTCTTCCATTGGGATTTGTTGGGCTCTGGCGCCATATTATTGTGAAATATTTATTAATTAATTATTCTGGTTTCTTTTAAATGTACTACAAATAGTATATTTTATTTTTTCCTTACTTTTTTATATTTATTAATTTACTCTTGTTTGTTTCTTCGTTTTTGTACTATAATCCATCACATATTTATTTGATATGTGTCCAAATAAATAAGGTAAACGGGAGCTAGACCACCACTAGGTTGTACCCAGCAGAAAGGACCTGAACAGAGCAGTGAGGGGGGCATGGGTTGACTTCTACCCCTTTATTATCCAGTTCACAAAGGATCATAGCATAGGACAGTCATTGAAATTGGCTAATTTATTCTCCGCCCCCGCGCTAAAGCCTCGTCAAAATCAAATTTCTTACCTTATCTGGCTGTCCAGGGTGGAATTCAAAAAGCTCCAATAATTTTAAATGAAGCACCACTGTTCTCCTCTTTTCTCATTTCTTGAGGGTTTATCCATTATGTGGCAGGAAAGAAAGGAATATGAGGAACTGCTGATACATGTTTAATCCCTAGCTTCTCAAGTTAAAGGCAGAGATAATCTTCACAATATGATTGTCCATCATCGGCGGCCGGCACTGGTATGCGCGGTGGGGCGGGGCTGGTGAGGCCCGATTGGTATAATGAAATATATAAATAATACCTATTCTGTCATCTGTCAACTCCCCCCTGAGCCCCACCCCACCCAGAGCCCCACCCCACCGGCTCACCGTGCTTACCTGTGCCAGCCGCCACTGCTGTCCATTGGGAGGTCAGGCTTGCTTCAGGGGAGTGTTGTAATGAACACAGCCACCAACTCAGGGACTAATTATCAAAGCTAAACTTGCACTTTTTTGTAAGTTTACATTTGTTTGGAATTCACAAAACTGAATTTTAATTGTAAGTTTACGAGTGTAAAGACTCCACAGTCTGGGCGGAGAATTCCGGAGATAAAAAGATAAGCATGTAGTATTTTTTTGGTGTGGAGCTCTCCACCTCCACTGCGGAGTCTGGGCAGTTGTAAACGTATCATTAAAAGCAGTTTTCTGAATTCTAAACAAATGTGAAAGTACTCAAAAGTGTGATAAACTCACACAAAAGTGTAAGTTTACCTTTGTGAATCAGGCTCTGAGTGTATTGAATACTCAACTGCTCCATCTGAACAAAACAGTACAGTGGCGGATGGAATGTTGAATTTTTGCAGCCAGTGGTAATAACTGAGGGCTACATTTATGCCCATTGTTTTTTGCTCACTGTGCCACTACAGACAAGAGGCAACCCTATGAAAATCAGTATGGGCTCTCCCTACTCCCAGAGGCACAGTCCAGCTCAAGCTAGACCATATCCTCTCTGCACCGGCACAAATGAAACCCCTAACCTGATTGGCCATTTTTTATCTTCATCAGTGAGGTACAGCCTGACTCCTGTGGCACAGGGAAGTAGACCACTCACACCTGGGCATACCAGTCGCACATAGAGCATTTCAATGGTGAGAACTAAAAGGTGAATCTTAAGTTAATCTCAGCCACTGGAAGTGACTCCAGGCTATATTGCAGGCTTCTGCTGTTTTGCATGTTGTTCTACTACAGACATGGATGAACCACAGGAGTATTACACTAAAATGTGTGCGTCAGGAATGAGGGTTATGGTGCCCATCCTGCCCTGGTTCTACCCCTCTCACCACCATCACAAACAACCACAAGGCCTGGTTACAGTCCTACAAAGAGGTACAGCCACAAGAGAAGGGCATTGCAGCAACGTGTTTGGTACAAGAGGCGACTGGTTAAGGTTGTTTCTGTTGACTGGACTTACGCCTGCATTCCTGCCTGAGGCGACTGGCTAAGGCTGTTCCTGTTGACTGGACGTACTCCTACATTCCAGCTTGTGGGGAATGGCTAAGGCTGTTTCTATTTACTGGACGTACTCCTACATTCCTGCCTGAGGCCACTGGCTAAGGCTGTTCCTATTTATTGGACTTACTGCTACTATCCTGCACCGAGGCCACTAGCTAAGGCTGTTCCTGTTCACTGCAAAAAACACAGTTGATGGACAGAATGCAGAACAATGTCATACATTCACCCCAGTACAAAGATATGGGCCTAAATCCAATGTTGTTTTGCACTCCACACCACCCTAGGTCAGACACTGGCTATATGCAAATCAGCCTTGACCCTGTGCCTCATGGGAACAGTCCAGCCCGAACTACCAAGCCACGTCTTTCCTAGACCGGAATCAAGCATCCAAGGACCGGTTTCTGGCTATCAGCCTTCTTCAGCCAGGATAGCTTGACTCCAGTGATGTGGAGAGCCTGGGACTCACGTCTGAGCATACCCAGCCCACGCGGGGTGAAAATTGCAAAAAACACTGGACTTACTGCTACATTCCTGCCTGAGGGGACTGGCTAAGGCATTCCCGCCCTAATTGCTGTACTTCACACTGACCTTGTTGCAGTTCCTGGTTTATTTTCCCTTGATTCTTGTTCCTCCCTGCTTTGGAACCCTCTCTTACCACTGATTTTCTTTTTACTAATTCCCACTCTTGATCGAATGAAGCTGTTCTTGGGGCCTTCCTCTGATTAATTACACTGACTTGCAATTGTGTCAGCTAACAACCATGCTTCAAATGGATCTATCTCAATTTCTGTAAAGTTGTTAGTGGGGAAACAGATTGCCACTAGTAGTGGATTCTGTATCAGACAGCTCCTTCCAGAAGTCTGGCACTTGGGGAGAGGGTGTCAATTACCAACAGCATAGACTCAGATTGTGCTATGAGGACATTTTTCTGACTCACTTTATCTTGTTTCAGCTCTCAGGGCATCAAAGTGACTTAGTGATCTATTTTCTACCTGTAGAGGGGGAGTTATTTCTGCTCAGTCACATATTCTGCCAACTGATGGTCCTTTGAGGGGCTATCAAGCTTTGGCTAAAAAAAAGCTATATCTGCAGAATCAAAGGACACACAGTGGCCTGCACTGACCACCTTTAAGTGTCCTAAACACAAACTTCTCCCAGAATGGATCTGTACGTTCGCCGTTTCTGAAATGTACTCCACCATTTTACTGAGAATGCCTCTAACATTCTTAGTAGTTTTTTAATGTTCTGTTTTATTTAGCAGTGTACTAACACTCTTCATATGCAGATTCTTCTCGCTTATACTTCATATAATGATAACATGATCATGACACAGCCTTTTACTTTAAAAATATAATAACCTTTGATATGTTGCTTTCTATTAACCACTATTCATTGATATCTGTAGTATGGTTGCACAATTCATCTTTTTCATGATCCCTTGCAGGAACCATCCAATATTTACAAGATAAGGAACCACCTGTCTGACAAATGTAAATTTAAATTGATACTTGTATAGCGCACTACTCACCCGCAAGGGTCTCAAGGCGCTTGTACGAATACCGCTGTGGAACACATCCTGGCTTTCCCTGTGAGGCGTCCCCTCCTGGGCACCCCAAAGGTGGAGGCCAGGCATCCTTAGCGTTGTGGGGGCCATTGTGGAGATTAAGCAAGCTATTGCCCAGAGTTGCAGAGTGGGACTCCATGATTGGAATAGGCACCGAGGCGAGAAATATCAGGTCCGTGGAATTTTGAGCCAAAGACCCGCCGAGGCAGGGAATTGAACCCTGGTCCCGGGCTAGACCTTTGCATCAGGGTCTGCCGCTCTAATCACTGAGCCACACTTCTCCACGATAACACAGTGGCTTAACATTAGCCCTACATCCTCAGCGGGGTGGGCCCGAGCTCTAGGCGGGCCCCCTTAGGCACTATGCATGGTGACGGGCTCCTGGCATGAGAGCTTCTGACTGGGGAGCCCCTCCATTTACTTTGCAATTTTAAATCTCGCTGATGAGTTCTTTTACTATGTAGAAGATTGAGGTCTAAGGATTAGTGCTTTGTTATGCAAGAGAACACCAAATCTTAAACTGGCAGTCATTTCTAAAGGATTGGCAGGAACCACCGTCATGTGTACATTTTGTTCACCTCACACTGCATCCGTGAATTGCTTCTGGGTGTTAGTAAGAGTTTGATTAGAATAGGAAGGCTTTAAGTTGTTTTCTTTTTTTTTTAAGTTTGAAGTTTATTAAGGCATAAAGAAGAAAAGACAGTACATGAAGAAACAGTCATAAGTTATAAAAAACAAGAAATCTCTCTTACATTACAATGGAATTGCTCATAGAAATAACGTAAAATAGAACAATATGTATTAAGAAAGTCAGGAATATTGAGGATAAGGGAAAATCATTAGAATCATATATCTTAGAAGTGGCAAAAAGAAAACATAGTTTGCACCAATAAACTCATATATACTAAGATAAAACAATCACTGTAGTTTTTGAACTTCGACATTACGTAATGGAGAAATGGGAGATTGTCTGGAGATCCTGGATAGGTATTCGGTAAGGGGGATCCATAGAAGGTCACGTTTAATTGCTAGGGAAATAGGAGAGACAAAATTGGTGTCTAGACGATGGTTAAAACACACTGCGTTCCACCATGCAGTGAAGGAAACGTCTTTAGCCTGTTTCCAATGCGATGTAATATGATGAAAGGCTATGGCTATCAGGAGATCGAGTAGTTTGTGTTTATGGTGGGTCCAGAAAGATCAGGGGAAAGGGAACCTAGAAAAATGTGAAGGATTGAAAAGGGAAGAGTGATGTTGAAAATTCTTTAAATTTGGGACCAAACTAAATGCCAGAAATGGAGAATGGGAGGGCAGTCAAAGAGCATGTGTTTCAAATCAGCTATAGGACAAGAACAGGACCAACAGGTGGAAGGAGTGTCCAAGGAGAAAGAAGACAGAATTAAGGGAGTATATAATGTACGATTATAAATAAAAAATAACGTTTGGGTAGTATTGGCAGCTCTAGATGTACTATGAATTTTAGACCAAATTTTATCCCAAAAAATAGGGGGCCAGTTTTGAGATAAGTCTTCCTCCCAAGCCAACTCAACCTTAGATTTAGTGCGTTCAGTCGATGATTGTAGAGCTTTATATAGAAAAGAAGCAGAGGGGGACTGGTCAAGGGCATTAGAGATGGAAAGGTGAGGTATAGGAATAGAGTTGGTAGTAGGAAGGGAGGAGAGATATTGGACAAGGGAGGGGATCAGCGATAAATATTGTTTACGAGAAGAGGAAGGTAATGAAAATTGGTTTTGAAGAAGGTGAAAAGGGAGAGGACAAGTATCAGAAATAAGTTGAGAAATCCATTTTAAACCACGAGAGTGCCAAGATTTCCAATAAAGTGAGCGATTACGAATTTGAAGGTGCTTATTATGCCAAATAGGTTGGGTGTGAATAGAAGAAGCAGAAGGGTAGGAGGATAACAAGTAAGGCTGAAGAAGAGAACGTGTGTGAGAAATGATAGGAGATCGGAGAGAGGAGACATTAGAGGAAAAAGAAAGAACTTCGTTAAAGTCATAGGGATGGAGGAAGGATGATTCTAGTGTCAGCCAGAGTGGAGGATAATACGGAAGATCTGAAGAGAGCCAACGTAAGGCTTGTTTTAAAGAAAAAGCAGTATGATACGATTTAAAATTGGGAAATTTGACCCCACCCAAAGATTTATCCCTCTTTAAAACAGAAAGAGCTATTCGAGATTTTTTACCTTTCCATAAAAACTTCAGCAGAATAGAATCTATTGACTTGAAGTAATGATTAGGAATGTGAATAGGAGTCATAGAAATAGTGTAGAGGACCAAAGGAGCTAGCATCATTTTTATGGAATCCAAGCGTCCCCACCAAGAAAGAAAGAGAGGGTTCCAACGGTTGGTAGAAGTAGTGATCTTAGTAGAGAGAGATTCGAAATTAAATTTGAGGGTATCAGAGAGACGAGGGGCGAACCAGACACCTAAATATTTAATCTTAGAGGGTTGCCAGGAAAAGCCAGAGGTGTCAAATAGATGCTTGAGGCATAACGGATTCAAGGGGAGGATTTCACATTTGTCCGTATTAAGTTTATATCCAGATACATTAGAGAAAGCAGATACTTGATTAAGGAAGGAAGGTAAAGTTGTTTGAGGATCTGAGCAGTAAAATAAAATATCATCAGCGTAGACCGATAACTTAACTTGTTGTTGGGGACCATATTGAAAACCAGAAATTTTCTCGTCTCGTCTAATTTTGGTTAAGAAGGGTTCTAAAGCTAGAATAAACAGAAGAGGAGATAGAGGACATCCTTGACGGACTCCTCTGCGAAGGGGAAAATAATCAGAAGTGAGACCGTTAGCAAAAATGGAGGCATGGGGACTGGAATAAAGTAAAGAAATAAGGGAAAAGAATTTGGGTGGAAAACCAAACCAACGAAGAGCTTGAAACATAAAATCCCAGCCTATTCTATCAAAGGCCTTTTCGGCATCGAGAGAAATGGCAGCTAATGGAGAGGGAAGAGAGGCGGCTCTACTCAAAATGTTAAAGAAAACACGAGAATTATCTGATGACAAGCGACCTTTAACGAATCCGGATTGCTCCGGACCGATGAGTTCTGGTAGCAGAGGGTCTAATCTAAGGGCTATAATTTTGGGAAAATTTTATAATCAGTATTTACCAGGGAAATTGGGCGATAATTTTTACATAACGTATGATCTTTATCTGGTTTGGGTATGAGACAAATTAATGCTTCTTGAAAAGTTCCCTGAGAAGAGCCGGATTGGACAAAGGACTGAAACAATAATAAATGCCTAGGGAGTAGAAGAGAGGAGAAGTGATTGTAAAACTCAATAGTAAAACCGTCCGGTCCTGGGGCTTTGCCTCTACGGAGGATTGAAACAGCATGTGAAATTTCAGAGAGGGAAATGTCTAAATCTAATGAGTGAAAATCAACATGAGAAGAGTGAGGGGAAGGGATATTCTGGAAATAGGATAGAAGGTCATCAGGATCAGGGCTAGACTCGGGAGTGTATAAAGTTTGGTAAAAAGAGACAAATTGAGCTAATATGTCTTTGTCTTTGAACAAAGAAACACCAGCAGAATCTAGTAAGGACTCAATCTTTGTTTTTTCTTTGCGTATTTTAAGGTAATTAGCTAGAAGTTTGCCCATTTTGTTTTGGCCTCCATAATAGCGGGAGTTACATTTAAGGAGAGAGTTTGAAGCCGCATTAGTAGTAAACTTATTAAACTCAATTTTGGCAGAAATAAGTTCACGAAGTGAAGATTCAGAGGTAGAGTTATAATATGTATATTCTAGTTTCTTAATTTTATCCAAAAGTTGAGTTGACTTGGTAATCGACTGTTTTTTCTTTTGAGAAACAAAATTGATGATAAAACCTCTAGCAGCTGCTTTGAAAGAGTCCCAAACTGTGACAAAGGAAGACTCAGGGAGGTGGTTTAGTGTAAAGAACTCAGAGGCAAAAGCTATAAATTTAGTGGAGAAAATGGGATCTAGGAGTAAAGAATTATTAAATCTCCAGCGTCCCGAATGAGGGGAAAAGGGAATAAGGTCGATATCGACAAAAACGGGGGCATGGTCTGAGATTAAAATGGAACCAATATCTGAATGGGTGGCTAGTTGTGCTAGGGATTTGCTGAGGAAAAGGTAATCAATACGAGATTGAGAGTGATGGGTGGGGGAATAAAACGTGTATTCTTTAAGGTCAGGGTTACATAATCTCCATATGTCAACTAGAGCATAGTTTTGAATTGAAGTAATAAATTGGGAATGCATCTTGGAGGGGATAAACTTAACTTTGGAATTTCTGTCAAGAAAAGGGTCTAGAACTAGGTTGCAATCACCACCAAAAATAACATATTGTTCATTAAGAGTAACCAATTTGTCAGAAATAGCAGGCCAAAATAACTTATCAACACCTGTAGGAGCATAAACATTAAAGATAACGATAGGTATTTTATCAATGAGGAGATTAGTAATAACCCAACGGCCATTATCATCATTTTCATGAGTTACAACTGAAACATTTAACGTTTTATGACATAAAATAACAGTACCATTTTTCTTACCTAAAGCAGGAGAGTGAAAAACATGTCCCACCCAGCAACGTTTAAGTTTAGTAGCTTCTTTGTCCGAAAGATGGGATTCTTGTGAAAGAGCTACATCGGCTTTAAGCCGTGCCAAGTGAGTTAGGACACGTTGACGTTTAATGGGGTTATTTAACCCCTTAACATTCAAAGTAACTACTCGGAATTTGTAACTTCAGTAAAATGATATGAGATAAGATACATTAAGAGATGAGTGAGGAAATGAAGAGAATCGCAATGAAAATGCGAAAAATAGTAAATGTAAGAGAAAGAGATCAAAAGAGAATGGAGATGATATAGTAGAGGAAGAAAAGAGAAAGAATTGAATAAGGGAAGAGAAAAAGAGAAACAATAGAAAAAATAGAGCAAAGAGTACAGAAAGGAGTAACATCTCAACTAATAGCGAACAAGTCAAGAGAACTGAGGGATGACGACGTCAGAAGAGGACGACATCAACAACGGAGACTCACATCGTCGAACACCTGGGGAACCAGCGAAGGAACAAAATGAAGGGAAATACGGATACACCGGGATGAAGAGACACGAGGTTGGGATCTGTAAAAAGATCAAAATTAGAAGAAACATTAGAGATACATACGAAGAGTAAGATAAGAAGAGAGCACAAGAACAATTGCACAACAGAGGTAGGATATATAAAGGTAGGAGGTATTCATTGAAATACAGGCATTAGAAACAAGTAACGGCAGGAAAACATAGAGGTAGACAAATGAGAAAACATGGTAAAACAAAGATGGTTAAACAGGTCTTGCAGTGTCCATGTTTACGGTTTCGTGATGACGAAGGAACTCTTCAAGGACGAGTGGGTCTTCAAAAGTAGTTGTTCTTTCCTTGTAGGTCACCTTGAAGAGGCATGGATGTAGCAGTCCATATCGGGCACCAAGGGCTCTCAAACGTGGTCTTAAATCAAGGAACTGTTTTCGACGATCAGCTGTGACTTTAGCAACGTCTTGAGAAAGGTATAGCCTATGACCTTCCCATATAATTTGTTTTTTAGTCTTTGCTGCTGATAACACTTGAAGAAGATCAGTATACTGGAGGAACAGCATGATGACTCCGCGGGGCTTAGTGGAGACTTTAGGACCAAGTCTGTGCGCACGTTGGATATTAAGAGAGGTGGAAGGAGGAAGATCCCAAATTTTTGGCAAAAATGTTTGGAAGAAAGCTGTTGGATTGGATCCCTCTGTAAGTTCCGGAAGATTATAAAGGCGAAGGTTATTCCTCCGGTTGCGATTTTCCAACTCTTCCGACTGTCGCTTCAAGAGAAAGATATCCTTTTCTAAGAGTTTAATTTTTGCGCAGGAAGATTGAAGAGTCTCTGTAGATTGTTCCACCAATAGAACCCTCGACTCCAAAGTAGACCATTTGTCGTGTAGAAATTGTAAAGTTTTAGTTGTCTCAGCCATGAAGGGTTTGAGTGCACGAAGCTCCTCCAGAATAAGATCCATTGACGCAGAATGCGCTGAAGAATCTGGAGAGGGAGGGTCTTTTTTCAGACGTTTTGTTGAAACAGGTTGTAGAAGCTTACTGGGTGGAGTAGCTTTAGGAATTGCGCCGTGAGCAGCATTTGGTTTGATGGGAACAGAATCATCCATAGTGTGTGGCGCAGAGTCAGAGTCTGAGGAAAGTTGTGGTTTGGTCTTTGAAGGTGTAAGCTTGAGGTTACGGAGCTTCCCCATAAATAACGGGGGAAGGAAGCGCAGTGACACCACAACTTGCAGAGGAGAAAAATGTTGTAAATATGATGCAGGAAATATGCCTTATGGTGAAAAAAGCACAACGAGGAATGATGAGATGCAGCAAAATGGTCGTCACTAAAACATATACTGTCTCCTCAGAGAAACCAGGAAAATTGTTGAGAGATAGTATCACCTCATGTCAGGGAGAAAACAAACTGAAGCGCTAATATGACATAGGAAGGTCAATAGAGTCAATGCGGAGCAGCGTGACAGTTTGTTGTGTAAAGAAGGATAGCAGACATGAGGAAGTAGCGCTGAGTTAGGCTGAGAGAAAATGGCGTTGTTTCCTGCAAAAGAGCCAATAAACATGCATCACGAGTGAAGCGATATGGTGTCGGAGAGGAGACTGTTATGCCAAGAGGTCGGTGTTTGAAACATCCGCATTCCGCGCGCTGAAGTGAAAAAGCGGCGTTTGGTGAATGAGGGAGTTTCGCGGTAAAAACTGGAGAAAATGGCGGCCGCTGAAGAGCGAAGCGCGTCTCTGGTGAGAATATCGCACACCGCCGGTGTAGAGGAGAGCAGCTTAGTTCTCCCTGCTCATCTCATGTTCCGGCGGTGGAATCTGGCATCAGCGCTCACATTCGTCTGGTGAATGCGGAGAAAATCGCCGGCTCCGGTGAACGGCTGACGGAGCTCCGAGGTCAAGCCGCCATCTTGTACGGCGTTCAAGCCACGCCCCCTTTAAGTTGTTTTCTGGAAGCCAGGAAGTTGCTGGAATGACATAAAGTGTTGAGTCGGGATTAAATGTTGAGTCGCGATGCTCCACCCCTGAGAATCACATTTCTCCTCAGAACTTTGTAATGCAAGGAAGTTGATCCTATAAGAGTGGAGTGGCTTGGATTGGTGCATTTCTTGAGTTTGTTTTGTTGGCATTTTGTTACTGAAAGCTTTTAACCCGTTGACCGCAGTGCAAATTCTGCCGCGGTGCAGGCGTTTTAATGAGTGGGCGAGGTTTGGACAGCCCCCGGCCATTCTCCGCATACGCCCACTGTCACGTGGTACGGTCGGGGGCCGTTCGCAGCATCGAACGGGTTAAACCTCAAGCAAGATGTTTTGAAGGTCACCCTTTACTGTAACGTCGCCCACTGTAGGTTTCTGGTGTGCTGGATGATGTTTTGATTTTGAATATTTGAGTGCCCACTTCTAGTCCTCATTAAAGGTAAATACAGCCTGTTTACCCCAAGCTATGGTGATCTTGCAAGCTGTGAGTATTGCACCAAACTATGCAAAGGTTGCAAGATGTGAGTACTGCTCATTACTGCTCATTTACACCAAGCTATGAATAGGTTTCAAGCTGTGAGTACTGCTCATTTACTGTATACACAAATAATAACTGGGGGCCAAAGAAAACTCAGAACTCTGTGTTCAGACAATGTTGTGTCCACTACTTGATACGCTTAGACCTGTCACTCAGTGGTACAAAATCCCATCAGTTACACAATCTGGACCGCCCTGTATGTCATCATTTGGGTCAGTCTCAGCAAGTGGTATGTCCACAGCGTACAGACAGTACACTCAAATACAGGTAACTGAAAAGCAGTGCACAAAAAATCAGTGAGAGTGAGTGATTAAAAATGGATAGTGGGTGCAAAAATGACTTTAATGAAGAGCAAACCACTTCCAAGATTAAAAACGTGGAGTGCAAAATACCAGTAGTTCAAACAAATATCTACTGCTCATTTACTCCATGGTGATATTGCAAGCTGTGAGTACTGTACTGAGACATGGAAAGATTACAAGCTGTGAGTACTGCTTATTTACATTAAGCTATGGAGAGGTTGCAAGCTGTGAGTATTGCTCCCATACAACAACCTATTGGGAGGTTGTAAGCTGCGAGTACTACTCATTTACACCAAGCTATGGAGAGGTTGCATGCTCTGAGCACTGCACCCTTACACCAAGATATAGGGAGGTTGCAAGCTGTGAGTACGTCTTTCATACACCAACCTATAGGGAGGTTGCATGCTTGGGTACTACTCCCTACGCCAAGCAAAGGGGACGTTGCAAGCTCCAAATACTGACTCCCATACTCCAAGCTATGGGGGAGGCTGAAAGCTGCAAGTACTGCCCGCTTACACCAAGCTATGGAGAGGTTTCGAATTGTGAGTACTGCTCATTTGCACCAAGCTATGGGGAGGTTTCAAGTTGTGAGTATTGCTCACTTACACCCAGCTATGGGGAGGTTCAAGAGGTGAGTACTGTGCATTTACAGCAAGCTATAGATAGGGTTAAAGATGTGAGTACTGCTCCCTTTTTTTTTTTTTTTTTTTTTTAATGTTTTGGTAAAGCGCTATAGCTGCCCCGGCAATGAGGCGTCCCGGCGCTGGAACCCAGATCAGATCCTGAGCGTGGAAAGTCCATGGACAGAGGAAGGTTTACAGGCAAGGGAATAGAAAAGTTTTCACTGCTTTTCGGAAAGCAGATAGGTTGTCTATCGAGCGAATATGATGTGGTAGTTCATTCCACATCTTGGCTCCCAGGAACCTAAAGGAGCGTCCGCCCATGCGGCAGAGTTTTATGCGTGGGACGCAAAGAAGGTTTTGGTTGGAAGATCTTAGGTTCCGTGACGGCGCATAGGGAGTGAGAAGGGGTTGAAGCAGAGGGGGGTGTTAAGTTTGAGAATTTTGAAGGTCATGATGAGGGTCTTGAACTTGATTCTGGAGTCAACCGGGAGCCAGTGCAGTTTTCTGATGGTTGCTCTGGCTGAGCATCTGCGGGGAAGGCCGACCAAAGTTCTAGCGGCCGAGTTCTGCACGCGTTGGAGTCGTGCTAGCTCACATTTGTTGGCGCCAATGCACCAGGCAAAGGGGATGTTGCAAGCAGTGAGTATTGCTCACTTACACCAGTTATGCATAGGTTTCAAGCTGTGAGTACTGCTCCAATACACCAAGCTAAGGGGGTGTTGAAAGCTGAGAATACTGCTTATTTACACTAAAATATGGATAGGTTTAAATCTGTGAGTACTGCTCATTTACACCAGCTAAGGGGAGGTTTCAAGATGTGAGTATTGCTCATTTAGACCAAGCAAAGGGATGGTTTCAAGCTTTGAATACTGCTCATTTACACTAAGCTATGCAGAGGTTTAAATCTCTGAGTACTGCTCATTTACACCAGCTATGGACATGCTTCAAGCTGAGAGTACTGCTCATTTACACAAAGCTATAGGGAGGTTTCAAGATGTGTGTACTGCTCATTTACACTGAGCGACGGATAGGTTTCAAGCTTTGAATACTGCTCGTTTGCACCAAGCTATGCAGAGGTTTAAATCTCTAAGTACTGCTCATTTACACCAGCTATGGACAGGTTTCAAGCTGAGAGTACTGCTCATTTACACAAAGCTATGGGGAGGTTTCAAGATGTGAGTATTGCTCATTTAGACCAAGCAAAGGGATGGTTTCAAGCTTTGAATACTGCTCATTTACACTAAACTATGCAGAGGTTTAAATCTCTGAGTACTGCTCATTTACACCAGCTATGGACATGTTTCAAGCTGAGAGTACTGCTCATTTACACAAAGCTATAGGGAGGTTTCAAGATGTGTGTACTGCTCATTTACACTGAGCAACGGATAGGTTTCAAGCTTTGAATACTGCTCGTTTGCAGCAAGCTATGCAGAGGTTTAAATCTCTGAGTGCTGCTCATTTACACCAGCTATGGACAGGTTTCAAGCTGAGAGTACTGCTCATTTACACAAACCTATGGGATGGTTTCAAGATGTGAGTACTGCTCATTTACACCAATGGATGGATAGGTTTCAAGCTGTGAGTACTGCTCCCATACAAAAAGCTAAGGATGGATAGTGGGTGCAAAAATGACTTTAATGAAGAGCAAACCACTTCCAAGATTAAAAACGTGGAGTGCAAAATACCAGTAGTTCAAACAAATATCTACTGCTCATTTACTCCATGGTGATATTGCAAGCTGTGAGTACTGTACTGAGACATGGAAAGATTACAAGCTGTGAGTACTG
Source organism: Lissotriton vulgaris (assembly GCF_964263255.1). NCBI lineage: Eukaryota > Metazoa > Chordata > Amphibia > Caudata > Salamandridae > Lissotriton > Lissotriton vulgaris. The sequence continues at coordinate 79,550,658 of NC_141699.1, forward strand.
CTTATTTACATTAAGCTATGGAGAGGTGGCAAGCTGTGAGTATTGTTCCCATACAACAACCTATTGGGAGGTTGTAAGCTGCGAGTACTACTCATTTACACCAAGCTATGGAGAGGTTGCATGCTCTGAGCACTGCACCCTTACACCAAGATATAGGGAGGTTGCAAGCTGTGAGTACGTCTTTCATACACCAACCTATAGGGAGGTTGCATGCTTGAGTACTACTCCCTACGCCAAGCAAAGGGGACGTTGCAAGCTGCAAATACTGACTCCCATACTCCAAGCTATGGGGGAGGCTGAAAGCTGCAAGTACTGCCCTCTTACACCAAGCTATGGAGAGGTTTCGAATTGTGAGTACTGCTCATTTGCACCAAGCTATGGGGAGGTTTCAAGTTGTGAGTATTGCTCACTTACACCCAGCTATGGGGAGGTTTCAAGAGGTGAGTACTGTGCATTTACAGCAAGCTATAGATAGGGTTCAAGATGTGAGTACTGCTCCCATGCACCAGGCAAAGGGGATGTTGCAAGCAGTGAGTATTGCTCACTTACACCAGTTATGCATAGGTTTCAAGCTGTGAGTACTGCTCCAATACACCAAGCTAAGGGGGTGTTGAAAGCTGAGAATACTGCTTATTTACACTAAAATATGGATAGGTTTAAATCTGTGAGTACTGCTCATTTACACCAGCTAAGGGGAGGTTTCAAGATGTGAGTATTGCTCATTTAGACCAAGCAAAGGGATGGTTTCAAGCTTTGAATACTGCTCATTTACACTAAGCTATGCAGAGGTTTAAATCTCTGAGTACTGCTCATTTACACCAGCTATGGACATGTTTCAAGCTGAGAGTACTGCTCATTTACACAAAGCTATAGGGAGGTTTCAAGATGTGTGTACTGCTCATTTACACTGAGCGACGGATAGGTTTCAAGCTTTGAATACTGCTCGTTTGCACCAAGCTATGCAGAGGTTTAAATCTCTCAGTACTGCTCATTTACACCAGCTATGGACAGGTTTCAAGCTGAGAGTACTGCTCATTTACACAAAGCTATGGGGAGGTTTCAAGATGTGAGTATTGCTCATTTAGACCAAGCAAAGGGATGGTTTCAAGCTTTGAATACTGCTCATTTACACTAAACTATGCAGAGGTTTAAATCTCTGAGTACTGCTCATTTACACCAGCTATGGACATGTTTCAAGCTGAGAGTACTGCTCATTTACACAAAGCTATAGGGAGGTTTCAAGATGTGTGTACTGCTCATTTACACTGAGCGACGGATAGGTTTCAAGCTTTGAATACTGCTCGTTTGCACCAAGCTATGCAGAGGTTTAAATCTCTGAGTACTGCTCATTTACACCAGCTATGGACAGGTTTCAAGCTGAGAGTACTGCTCATTTACACAAAGCTATGGGATGGTTTCAAGATGTGAGTACTGCTCATTTACACCAATGGATGGATAGGTTTCAAGCTGTGAGTACTGCTCCCATACAAAAAGCTAAGGGGATGTTGCAAGCTGTGAGCACTGCTCATTTACACAAAGCTATGCAGATGTTTACATCAGTGAGTACTGCTCATTTACACAAAGCTATGGGGATGTTTTCAGATGTGAGTATTGCTCATTTACACCAAGCTATGGATCTGTTTCAAGCTGTGAGTACTGCTTATTTACACTCAAGGTATTTGGAGGTTTCAAGCTCTGAGTACGGCTCATTTACATCAAGCCATGGATAGGTAGCAAGCTGTGAGTACTGCTCATTTACACCAAGCTATGGATAGATTGCAAGATGTGAGTACTGCGCTTTTAAACCGAGCTATGGGAAGGATTCAAGATGGGAGTACTGCTCATTTACACCAGCTATGGGTAGGTTTCAAGCTGTGAGTACTGCTAATTTAAACCAAGCTATGGATAGGTTGCAAGATGTGAGTACTGCTCATTTACACAAGCTATGGGTAGGTTTCAAGCTGTGAGTACTGCTCATTTAAACCAAGCTATGGGTAGGTTTCAAGCTGTGAGTACTGCTCATTTACACAAAGCTATGGATAGGTTTCAAGCTGTGAGTACTGCTCATTTACACAAAGCTATGAATAGGTTACAAGCTGTGAGTACTGCACAATTACACCAAGCAATTGGATAGGTTGCAAGCTGCGAGTACTGCTCATTTACACAAAGTGTAGAGGTTTCAAGATGTGATGACTGCTCATTTACACCAAGCTATGGATAGGTTGCAAGCTATGAGTACTGCTTCCTTGCACCAATCAAAGGGGATGTTGCAATCAGTGAGTAGTGCTCACTTGCACCAGATATGGATAGGTTTCACTCTGTGAGTACTGCTCATTTACACCAAGCTATGGATAGGTTGCAAGCTATGAGTACTGCTTCCATGCACCAATCAAAGGGGATGTTGCAAGCAGTGAGTAGTGCTCACCTACACCAGCTATGGATAGGTTTCAAGCTGTGATTACTGCTCATTTACACCAAGCTATGTGAAGGTTTCAAGATGGGAGTACTGCATATTTAAACCAAGCTATGGATAGGTTGCAAGATGTGAGTACTGCTCATTTACAGCAAGCTATAGATAGGTTTCAAGCTGTGATTACAGCTCATTTACATCAAGCTACGGATAGGTTTCAAGCTGTGATTACAGCTCATTTACATCAAGCTATGGATAGGTTTCAAGCTGTGAGTACTGCTCATTTACACAAAGCTATGTATAGGTTTCAAGCTGTGAGTACTGCTCATTTACACGAAGCTATGGATAGGTTACAAGCTGTGAGTGCTGCACATTTACACAAAGTGTAGAGGTTTCAAGATGTGATGACTGCTCATTTACACCAAGCTATGTGAAGGTTTCATGATGGGAGTACTGCACATTTACACCAAGCTATGTGAAGTTTTCAAGATGGGAGTACTGCACATTTACACCAAGCTATGGATAGGTTGCAAGCTATGAGTACTGCTTCCTTGCACCAATCAAAGGGGATGTTGCAATCAGTGAGTAGTGCTCACTTGAACCAGATATGGATAGGTTTCACTCTGTGAGTACTGCACATTTACACCAAGCTATGGATAGGTTGCAAGCTGTGAGTACTGCTTCCTTGCACCAATCAAAGGGGATGTTGCAATCAGTGAGTAGTGCTCACTTGAACCAGATATGGATAGGTTTCACTCTGTGAGTACTGCTCATTTACACCAAGGTATGGATGGGTTGCAAGCTGTGAGTACTGCTCATTTACACCAAGCTATGGATAGGTTTCAAGCTGTGTGTACTGCTCATTTACACCAAGCTATGTGAAGGTTTCATGATGGGAGTACTGCACATTTACACCAAGCTATGGATAGGTTTCAAGCTGTGATTACTGCTCATTTACACCAAGCTATGGATAGGTTGCAAGCTGTGAGTTCTGCTCATTTACATCCAGCTATGGGGAGGTTTCAAGATGTGAGTACTGCTCATTTACACCAAGCTATGGATAGGTGGCAAGCTGTGAGTACTGCTCATTTACATCCAGCTATGGGGAGGTTTCAAGATGTGAGTACTGCTCATTTACACCAAGCTATGGATAGGTGGCAAGCTGTGAGTACTGCTCATTTACATCCAGCTATGGGGAGGTTTCAAGATGTGAGTACTGCTCATTTACACCAAGCTATGGATAGGTGGCAAGCTGTGAGTACTGCTCATTTACACAAAGTGTAGAGGTTTCAAGATGTGATGACTGCTCATTTACACCAAGCTATGTGAAGGTTTCATGATGGGAGTACTGCACATTTACACCAAGCTATGTGAAGTTTTCAAGATGGGAGTACTGCACATTTACACCAAGCTATGGATAGGTTGCAAGCTATGAGTACTGCTTCCTTGCACCAATCAAAGGGGATGTTGCAATCAGTGAGTAGTGCTCACTTGAACCAGATATGGATAGGTTTCACTCTGTGAGTACTGCACATTTACACCAAGCTATGGATAGGTTGCAAGCTGTGAGTACTGCTTCCTTGCACCAATCAAAGGGGATGTTGCAATCAGTGAGTAGTGCTCACTTGAACCAGATATGGATAGGTTTCACTCTGTGAGTACTGCTCATTTACACCAAGGTATGGATGGGTTGCAAGCTGTGAGTACTGCTCATTTACACCAAGCTATGGACAGGTTTCAAGCTGTGTGTACTGCTCATTTACACCAAGCTATGTGAAGGTTTCATGATGGGAGTACTGCACATTTACATCAAGCTATGGATAGGTTTCAAGCTGTGATTACTGCTAATTTACACCAAGCTATGGATAGGTTGCAAGCTGTGAGTACTGCTCATTTACACCAAGCTATGTGAAGGTTTCAAGATGGGAGTACTGCACATTTACACCAAGCTATGGATAGGTTGCAAGCTATGAGTACTGCTTCCTTGCACCAATCAAAGGGGATGTTGCAATCAGTGAGTAGTGCTCACTTGAACCAGATATGGATAGGTTTCACTCTGTGAGTACTGCTAATTTACACCAATCTATTGATAGGTTTCAAGCTATAAGTACTGCTCATTTACACCAGCTATTGATAGGTTTCAAGCTGTGATTACTGCTCATTTACACCAATCTATGTGAAGGTTTTAAGATGGGAGTACTACACATTTACACCAAGCTATGTGAAGGTCTCAAGATGGGAGTACTGTGTTTTTTCCACCAAGCTATGGTTAGGTTTCAAGCTGTGATTACTGCTCATTTACACCAAGCTATGGATAGGTTGCAAGCTATGAGTACTGCTTCCTTGCACCAATCAAAGGGGATGTTGCAATCAGTGAGTAGTGCTCACTTGCACCAGATATGGATAGGTTTCACTCTGTGAGTACTGCTCATTTACACCAAGCTATGGATAGGTTTCAAGCTGTGATTACTGTTCATTTACACCGAGCTATGGGGAGGTTTCAAGATGTGGGTACTGCTCATTTAGACCAAGCTATGGATAGCCTGGCTGATGAGGATTATGAATCCGAAACCAGTCCCAGGATGCTTCTTTCCGGTCCAGGGAAGACATTTCTTGGCAGTTCGGGCTGGACTGTTCCCATGAGGCACAGAGTCAGACTGATTTGCAAATGGCCATGTCTGAACTGGGGTGGCAGAGTGAGCTAAAGAATGGTGATGGATTAAACCCAGATCAGTTGACTGGGGGTGAGTGTTTGATTTGCTCAAACGCTCCGTCCATCATCCCCTTTTGTATCGCTAAAACTCTTCATATGCAGTTTCTTCTCTCTGTTTTAAGCTTATACTTCATATAATGATAACCTGATCATGACACAGCCTTTTACTTTGAAAATATAATAACCTTTGATATGTTGCTTTCTATTAACCACTATTCATTGATATCTGAAGTATGGTTGCACAATTCATCTTTTTCATGATCCGTTGCAGAGTACCATCCAATATTAACAGGAAAAGGAATAACCTGTCATACACATGTAAATGTAAATTGATACTTGTATAGCGCACTACTCACCCGCAAGGGTCTCAAGGCACTTGTACGAATACCGCTGTGGAATCCATCCTGGCTTTTCCCTGTGAGGCGTCCACTACTGGGCACCCCCAAGGTGGAGGCCAGGCATCCTTAGCGTTGTGTGGACCGTTGTGGAGATTAAGCAAGCTATTGCCCAGAGTTGCAGGGTGGGACTCCATGATTGGAATAGGCACCAAGGCGAGAATTATCAGGTCCGTGGAATTTTTAGCCCAAGACCCTCCGAGGCAGGGAATTGAACCCTGGTCCCGGGCTAGACCTCTGCATCAGGGTCTGCGGCTCTAACCATTGAGCCACACTTCTCCACGATAACACAGTGGCTTAACATTAGCCCCCCACACCCAGGGGGGGATGGGCCCGAGCTCTAGGCGGGCCCCCTTAGGCACTATGCATGGTGACAGGCTCCTGGCATGAGAGCTTCTGACTGGGGAGCCCTTCATTTACTTTGCAATTTTAAATCTCGCTGATGAGTTCTTTTACTATGTAGAAGATTGAGGTCTAAGGATTAGTGCTTTGTTATGCAAGAGAACACCAAATCTTAAACTGGCAGTCATTTCTACAGGATTGGCAGGAACCACCGTCATGTGTACATTTTGTTCACCTCACACTGCATCCGTGAATTGCTTCTGGGTGTTAGTAAGAGTGTGATTAGAATAGGAAGGCTTTAAGTTGGTGTCTGGAAGCAGGAAGTTGCTGGATTGACATAAAGTGTTGAGTCGGGATTAAATGTTGAGTCGCGATGCTCCACCCCTGAGAATCACATTTCTCCTCAGAACTTCATTTTCGGAATGCAAGGAAGTTGATCCTATAAGAGTGGAGTGGCTTCGATTGGTGCATTTCTTGAGTTTGTTTTGTTGGCATTTTGTTACTGAAAGCTTTTGACCCGTTGACCGCAGTGCGAATTCTGCCGTGGTGCAGGCGTTTTAATGAGTGGGCGAGGTTTGGACAGCCCTCGGCCATTCTCCGCATACGCCCACTGTCATGTGGGACGGTTGGGGGCCGTTCACAGCACCGAACGGGTTAAACATGAAGCAAGATGTTTTGAAGGTCACCCTGTACTGTACCGTCGCCCACTGTAGGTTTCTGGTGTGCTGGATGATGTTTTGATTTTGAATATTTGAGTGCCCACTTCTAGTCCTCATTAAAGGTAAATACTGCCTGTTTACCCCAAGATATGGTGAGCTTGCAAGCTGTGAGTATTGCTCTTTTACACCAAGCTATGGATAGGTTGCAAGCTGTGAGTACTGCTCTTTTACACCAAGCTATAGCGAGGTTTAGGGTAAGAATTCTGCTCATTTACACCAAGCTATGGACAGGTTTCATGCTGTGAGTACTGCTCATTTACACCAAGCTATGGGAAGGTTTCAAGATGTGAGTGCTGCTCATTTACACCAAAATATGGATACGTTTCAAAATTAAAGTACTGCTCATTTACACCAAGCTATGGATAGAGTTTTAAGCTGTGAGTACTGCTCATTTACACCAAGCTATTGATAGGTTTCAAGCTGTGAGTACTGCCCATTTACACCAAGGTATGGATGGGTTGCATGCTGAGAGTACTCCTCATTTACACCAAGCTATGGATAGGTTGAAAGCTGTGAGTACTGCTCATTTACACCGAGCTATGGATAGGTTTCCAGCTGTGAGCACTGCTCCCATACACCAAGCTAAGGGGATGTTGCAAGCTGTGAGTACTGCTCGTTTACACTAAGCTATGCAGAGGTTTAAATCTGTGAGTACTGCTCATTTACACTAGCTATGGATAGGTGTCAATCTGAGAGTACTGCTCATTTACACAAATCTATGGGGAGATTTCAAGATGGGAGTACTGCTCATTTGCACCAAGATATGGGGAGGTTTTAAGATGTTAGCACTGCTCTTTTACACCAAACTATGGATAAGTTGTAAGCTGTGAGTTCTTCTTCTTTACACCAAGTTATGGGAAGGTTTCAAGATGGGAGTACTGCACATTTACACCAAGCTATGGGGAGGTTTTTAAGCTGTGCGTACTGCTCATTTACACCAAGCTCGTTGGCTAGAGACATTTCCTATCCATCAAGCAATTCTCTCAGGTGTATAGTATATTTGACTTACAGTTTTATAAAGTTGCAACCTTAGGTTAGAGAATTGAACTACCTGATTGATTTGTCGAAGTGATGCTGAAATCTGGTTCGGACTGATATTAATTCCTAATCGGTTAGACCATTTATCCTCCATTTTCCCACAGTCGCCTATCCTACCTGAGCTTAAACACCCATAACTCTCACTTATGAGTGATTTAGTTCGTCCCGAATAGAGACATTTTAAAGTATCTGAATGATCAGCTCTCTAAATTTTCATTTTATTAACTAAAAAGTCCATGATCTATATGTATTTAAAGTACATACCTTCATTTAGTTTATACATAAGCTTTAATGTAGTAAAGTTTAGGAGGCCGTTTGAGCTATATAAGTCCCCTAAAGTAATTATGCCATGTCTTATCCACAAAAGCCCAGCTCCGTCAGAGAAGATACCTGGCATTTCGGGTTCCCCCAAAGGTGAAGCTCAGCGTTAAAGAAGGGAATCTTGTCCAAGATCATGATTTGGTCCCAAATATTTTTGATGTGTCTAGCGGTCTTAAATTTGACTCTTTTAAAGTAATTTGGATCATGCACACGAAACAATAATTGATTACTATCTGGTCCCAACATAAATTGATGAAAAAAAGGGAGTTTTTGTTTTTCAGGAGACTACGTACACGGCGAAAGAAAGTTGCAAAAAAATATAGTTTAAAATCCGGAGAGTTTAGACCTCCTTTTTCAATTGGAAGCTTCAAGAGCGCAATAGACCTACAAGCTTTTTTATATCCCCAGATGAAGCTGCTACAAATGCCCTCTAATTTTTTTAAAAAAAGGTTATTAAGTTGCAGTGGAATGGATCTAGATAAATACAAGATTTTAGGTACGATCTTCATTTTTATTAAATTTATACGTCCTACCAAACTAAGGGGTATCTTGTGCCAATTTTTAAGAGATGTAGTTGTTTCCTTAAGCAATGTCTCATAATTCAATGATAGTATTTTATCTACTTCGGCCGTTAACCTTATTCCTAAATAAATAGCATTTGGACAAAGCCCTGGTATCGGTTGGGCGGGTTTGTAGTTAGCGATAACTTGAGTTTTACTCATGTTTAGTTTGTAACCTGACACCTCTCCAAATTTTATCGCTTCCTCAAATATCTCTGGAATAGCCTTAACTAAATCTGTGGTGAATAAAGCTATATTATCCGCAAAAGCAGTTATTTTTAAGCTCTTCCCACCATGTTGTACAGGAGTGATATTATCCTGAGCCACCAGAGCATTTAAAAACGGCTCTAAGGATACGGCGAAAAGCAGGGGGAACAGCGGGCAGCCCTGCCTAGTTCCCCTCTTAATTGGGAAGTTTGCCATATTATTTTCTGCGTAACTTACTATCGCCGTTGGATGTTCATGTAGGGAACAGACCCATCCAAGATATTGTCCCTGTATACCAAAAGCCCTCAGTACCGCCCACAAGTACTCCCACCCCACTCGGTCAAATGCTTTTTCTGCATCCAACATAACCATTCCGAGTGGGGTGAGAGTAGTTGAAGCCACATCAAATGCAGTGATAGCCGTATTGATGTGGGTAGTGGTGTCTCTCCCCATCACAAACCCATGTTGCTGAGAATGACCTAATTCGGGCATAGTAGGTGCTAGACGATTTGCCAAAATTGTGGCAAAGACTTTAGCGTCTGTATTATCAATGAAATGGGTCTGTATGACCCACGTTCTTCTGGAGGTTTCGCCTTTTTTTAGAAAAAACACTATATTTGCGGTTTTCCAAGATGGAGGGGCACTTCCTGTTTCCCCAATAGAGTCTATTACTAGTTGTAAAAGCAGATGGAGTTCATTATAACATATTTTGTAGAGCTCTATGGGTAGACAATCTTCACCCGCAGCCTTACCTGAGGGTAGTGCTTGTATAGCAGTTTTTATTTCAGTAACTGTAACTTTGGAGCTAGGATGTTTAGTAGCTTCAATGTCTTGTTGAATTGGCATATATTTCTCTAAGTATTGTATGATATTAGCTTGGGGGGGTGTATTTTCTGGGGTATATAGATTACAGTAATATTTAGCAAACTGATCTAAGATCTGATCCGGTTTATCATACTGGGTAGAATCTGAACCTTTTATTGATTTAATGGTTGTTTTGGCGTTCTTATCTGCTACTTTGTAAGTGAGAACTTTGCCGATTCTGTCACCCCCTTCGTATTGTGTCAGATTGTATTTATGGATTTTAGCGCTATATTTCTCCCTGAGCGTCTTTTTCAATGCTGACTGTAATGTCACTAATTCAATTCTTAATGTTTCCACATTTTTTTGCCCTGTGTGAGGGCCTCTACCAGATGTTGTTCAGCTAGTAAAATACTAGAGGTGGTTGATTTAATTTCCCTCCGATTTTCTGCTTACAAAATTGATCGTAGAAGAATTAATATTGAATGCTATAAATTCTCTTATATGTTCTTTTAAATTTGATATAAATACAGCGTCCATAAATAAGTATCTAGGTAATGTAAACCGTTCCCTATCAAGAATATTAAATTATAACAATATTGGATTATGGTCTGATGATACGCTTGGGCAAAGTTCTATATTGCAATTCTCCATGATATTATCCGTTGCCCACACCATGTCTATCCGGGAGCATACTTTGTGGGGTGCCGAATAATACGTGAACCCTACAATGGTAGGGTGTTTAGTACGCCAAACATCTTTCAAGTTGTGCAATCTACCCAGTTCCACGATTGCAGCCCTGACTTTGCGCATCCTTAATATAGTACCTTTTTCTTGAAGAATCAATCTTATAATTCATGACACAATTAAAATCCCCCATTATTAGCAGTTCACCCTCCCATTCCAATAGCTCTAAGTTTAACTGTTCATAAAGCTTCGGTTCATCAATATTAGGCCCATAGACCAAACAAAACACATACCACTTATGTTCTAGTTGCACCTGGGCGATTGTCCACCTCCCCCTTGTATCAGCTGCTGTTTTAATCATTTTCATCCTTAAGTGCCTCTGTTTCAAAATTGCTACCCCCCGAATTGATGCCCCTAAGGTTGAACAAACAACAAGCTCATACCTCATTTGTGACAAAAGTTTGCGATCTTGAAAGCTAATATGAGTTTCCGAAACAAATGCTATGTGCGGTTTATACAAATTTAATTCCTCTTGTACAAGTCTCCTCTTATATTTCCTATTGAGACCAGCAACATTCCAAGCCAGACATCTAAAGAAATTTAAATTTCCTCTGCATTTCAGATTGATTGAAAGAAAAAAGAAATAAAGAATATCTAGCTCTACAATTCTCGATCATTCTTTCTTGCAATAAGGTTTTTCCCTCATACACCCACCCCTAACCCAGACCCATCCCACCCTAGAGTTCCCTGAGGGAGAGCACCCCTCTATAACCTGCTGCAGTTGGAGTGGCAGCATCGCGAAGTAGCGTGTGGAGAGACTTGGATCGACCACCTCTGAATAAAAAATTCAAACAGTATTATCTTTATGAGGGCAAAGAGCACAAGTAAGCAGCTAATAAAGCCCATTCCTACATCATTCCTACATAATTCCTACATCATATAAGATCCTTTCTTTCTATTTTTCCTCCCTTCTTTCCTCCCCCATTTGCAATACACATTTGACTGCTTAGTGTGTATTTTAGCATTTATTCTAATAATCCCTCATCCAAAAAAAAAAAGGAAGAGAAAAGGAAAGAAAAAAAAAAAGGTGAAAGAAAGGATTCAAGGGAGCGATATCGTGTCTTATATAGTCAATAGTCGATTTTGACATGTCCCACTCCAATTTGCTTTTTCATTTTAAGTACTTAGTTTTGTCAGTGCTTGTTCAGCCTCTTTTTCTTCTGTAAAGAAGTATACCTGACCATTTTTAATCACCTTTAGCCTAGCAGGCTCTTGTAAGTATACTGTACATCCGATCGCTTTAAATGAGTCAATCATCTTGCGCTGCAGCCATCTTTTATCCGTCGTTTCCTTGCTCAGGTCGGATCGAATAAAAAAGGTGATATTGTCCACTGTTACAGGATTGTTTGGCCTTGCTTTTAAAGACACCGCTTGTCTTAACGGAAAGTTCCCAACATTTATCAAGAGGGGTCGTGGATATTTACTATCTTTATTTCTTTGAAAGAGTGACAATCGGTGTACTCGTTGCAATTGGGAGTCCCAAACCCTGTCTGATAAGTCAACAAAAGCTTTCTGAAATAATTTCACGACATAGGACCGGGGATCTGCACCTTCTGACCCTTCAGGGACCCCAAATAATCTAAGGTTGTGTCTTCTTGCCCTATTCTCCAAATCCTCAACCTTTGCCTCTAGCTTGGCTATTCGTCCAGTGTGTAGTTGTGATATAGATTCATATCTAGAGGCCCCTTCTTCCACCTCCACGACTCTTTGTTTTAACTCTTATATTTCCTGCGTAACCCCACCTAACTTGCTGGATACTTCCAACATAAAGGTCTGAGGTTTTGTATTATCCTCGCGTAATTGCAGGAAGTGTAGCTGTCCCTCTTGTCATTGAGTCTGCATGATCAAATCCATAGAGGATATATAGAGGATATATTTAACTTACCAGCCTCAATATTTTCATCACTATGTATTTGTTCACTTATCGCCCAGGTTTGTTCGGTCGGTATGTTAAGATCAGTGTCTAAATCAGAAGTGGGTAAAGAAATACCCCCTGAAACATTTTTAGCAGTGCTCTTACTACTAATGATTGATCCTGAGGGGATTTCAGATGTTTTATTAATTGTACCTGTGTCCACAGAACTTTGATCTGAAGCCAGTTTATTAGGCGTTTTGATAATATGTACAATAGCTGCATCATTGAAACGGATAGGTTCAGAACCATTAGGTATAGTAATAGGGCTTGTGTCTGAGGTTGTTGCACTAGCAGTTGATTCACTTATTGCAACAGCAGGGATATTAGAGACGATTGTATTTAACTCCAGCACGGGTGAACATAAATTACCAGGTCTCATAAAAATAATTGCACCAGTCCTGGAGTTAGAGTCGTCCTCAGGGCTCGCTCCTGAAAGTCTCAGGGCCATACTCTTGACCCCCCCCCCCCCTCGCCTGCATCCATTTTCTTAAGGGGCTCTCGTCTCTATTCGATTTTTTCCCTGTATTGTTTGTAGACAAGTCCCTGACCAAAGGACTGCTAATAATTTTCTTGAGTTTAGTCTTAGCTTTCATTTTCCCCTTTTTTAAGCCTTGGAGCTTAGAACAATTTATCCTGTTTCCTGTAATTCCTTTCCCCTCTTCGTCTGGAATTTCTTCATATTCCATATTTATTCCCTCCTAGGCTATCTCTATTTCTTCAACGGGGCATGCCTCATTATCACACGTCTCGACTATTTCAGATCCAGGTATATCGTTCTCTGTATTACTTAAGTCTACTATTAGACAGTCCATTGATATATCTTCTAGCGTGCATGGAGGACCCTCTTTCTCATCCTTTATACTTAGGGAAGCAAGGTCTGTTGAGTTTACTGGCAAGTCAATATCCTTGCTATTTCCATCTTTGTCCTTGTGTTTGTAGCAAACTCTCCTTCATTTGTATCAGCTTTTGCATTTTTTTGCCTTAAATTAGCCATAGTAACATCCGTTTGTGAGCTCAACTCTATTGCTCTTTCACCCGTGATATCTTTGGGGTGGGCTTTTGAGCTAATAATAGCTGATTCAGCCCCTTCACTAGCCAGGGCTAGAACGGATGGTGCATCTTGGTCTCTTTCCTTGCTAGGAGGATCCTCTACTGGTGCCAGAACAGCCTTGTCTCGCCCGCTCTGGGTTAATTGGGTAATTCCGGCATCAATCATATCCTTGCCACTAAGTCCCCCTGTTATATTATTACTGGCTTGTAAGTTATTAATTCTTAGGTCCGTTACAAAAACAAGAGGTCTAATCAATTGTTTAAGAGCTGGTTGTGAAGTCTATAAAGTCACTGTTGAGGCCCCCGCTATTTTTTGCCCGGCACCTACTCCAAACAAATCTCCCGTTACCTTTGAAGCTGTAGAAATGCTTTCCGCAGGGGAGTCTATCTTTGCAGCTTTTCCACCCCGGATTGATCGAGTGTTTAGCTTAGGGGCCATCCTCCTGTTAGCCTGCCCGGCTTCCAAGCGTTCCTCACGCTCCTCGCTCCCTGGGAGTAGCACCAGAACCGCCCACCCGGTCCACCTGGTCCAGCGACCTGTAACCAGCTGGTTCAAGGCAAATCTCCAAGTCGGTAGCGTCTGCCACCCCCAGCGGCAATACAGCAGCCGCATCGGCGTCAGCCTTTGGCGTCCGCAGCAGTGTTTTCAGTCCGCCGATGCAAGGTAAAGCAACGTGCTGTGTCCGCCGATGCAAGGTAAAGCAACGCGCTGTGTCTACGGTGGGAGCAGGCGCCACACAGATACTCCGTTCTGCTGCTTGATAGCTCCGAGCAGAGAGACGGCTTGTGTCTACCGTAGTTTAGAGTTCACTCGTTAGCTTTGCTTCGCACAGAATTCCATACTCGAACAATAATTAGTTCAGCGTTCCTCGTTCATAAAAGGGCTCTTTTCCCCGGGTTACAAAATCAAAGGGGTCTGGGGCCTCTCAACACTGCTTCTTTCGCTTGGCGGCGTCTATCCGCCATCTTGGCTCTCCCCTCCCGGTAACCGGAACTTGAGAATAGGTTTCAAGCTGTGATTACTGCTCATTTACACCAAGCTATGGATAGGTTGCAAGCTGCGAGTACTGCTCATCTACACTAAGCTATGGAGAGGTTTAAATCTGTGATTACTGTTCAATTTACAACAGCTATGTATAGGTTTCCAGCTGAGAGTACTGCTCATTTACACAAAGCTGGGGAGGTTTTAAGATGTGAGTACTGCTCATTTACACCAAGCTATGGATAGGTTTCAAGATGTGAGTACTGCTCATTTACATCAAGTTATGAACAGAGTTAAAGATGTGATTCCTTCCTTTTTTCACCAAGCTATGGTTAGGTTTCAAGCTGTGAGTACTGCTCATTTACACCAAGCTGTGGATAGGTTGCAAATGAGAGTACTGCTCATTTACACCAAGCTATGGATAGGTTGCAAGCTGTGAGTACTGCTTCCATGCACCAAGCAAAGGGGATGTTGCAAGCAGTGAGTAGTGCTCACTTACACCAGCTATGGATAGGTTTCAAGCTGTGAGTACTGCTCATTTACACCAAGCTGTTGATAGGTTTCAAGATGTGAGTACTGCTTATCTACACCAAGCTATGGAGAGGTTTAAATCCGTGAGTACTTTTCATTTACACAAACCTGGGGAGGTTTCAAGATGTGAGTACTGCTCAGTTACATCAAGTTATGAACAGAGCTAAAGATGTGATTCCTTCATTTTTTCACCAAGTTATGGTTAGGTTTCAAGCTGTGAGTACTGCTCATTTACTCCAAACTTTTTCAATATGTGAGTACTCCTCATTTACACCAAGCTCTGGATAGGTTTCAAGATGAAAGTACTGCTCATTTACACCAAGCTATGGATAGGTTGCAAGCTGTGAGTAATGCTTCCATGCACCAAGCACAGGGGATGTTACAAGCAGTGAGTACTGCTCCCATACACCAAGCTATGGGGAGGTTTAAAGCTGTGAGTACTACTCCCATATACCAAGCTAAGGGGATGTTGCAAGCTGAGAATGCTGCCTATTTACACCAGATATGGATAGTTTTCAAGCTGTGAGTACTGCTCTTTTAAACCAAGCTATGGATAGGTTGCAAGCTGTGAGTTCTGCTCTTTTACACCAAGCTATGGATAGGTTGCAAGCTGTGATTTCTGCTCTTTTACACCAAGCTATGGATAGGTTGCAAGCTGTGAGTTCTGCTCTTTTACACCAAGCTATGGATAGGT
Source organism: Lissotriton vulgaris (assembly GCF_964263255.1). Lineage (NCBI taxonomy): Eukaryota > Metazoa > Chordata > Amphibia > Caudata > Salamandridae > Lissotriton > Lissotriton vulgaris. The sequence goes on from NC_141699.1 coordinate 79,566,083, forward strand.
TGCAAGCTGTGAGCACTGCTCTTTTACACCAAGCTATGGATAGAGTTTTAAGCTGGGAGTACTGCTCTCGTACACCAAGATATGGGAAGGTTTCAAGATGGGAGTACTGCTCATTTACACCAAACTATTTGGAGGTTCAAGATATGAGGACTGCTCATTTACACCAAGCTATGGATAGGTTACAAGCTGTGAGTACTGCTCTCGTACACCAAGCTATGGGGAGGTTTTAAGATGGGAGTGCTGCTCATATACATCAAGCAATGGATAGGTTGCAAGCTGTGAGTTCTTCTTCTTTACGCCAAGCTTTGGATAGGTTTCAAGATGGGAGTACTGCTCATTGACACCAAACTATTGATAGGTTGAAAGCTGTGAGTACTGCTCTTTTACACCAACCTATGTGGAGGTTTTAGGATGTGAGTACTGCTCACTTATACCAAGCAATGGACAGATTTCAAGCTGTTAGTCCTGCTCACCTACACCAAGCTATGTATAGAGTTTTAAGCTGTTAGTCCTGCTCACCTACACCAAGCTATGTATAGAGTTTTAAGCTGTGAGTAATGCTCATTTACACCAAACTATTTGGAGGTTCAAGCTGTGAGTACGGCTCATTTACACCAAGCCATGGATAGGTTGCAAGCTGTGAGTACTGCTCTTTTACACCAAGCTATGGATAGAATTTTAAGCTGTGAGCACTGCTCATTTACACCAAGCTATGGGAAGGTTTCAAGATGGGAGTAAAAAGAGCAATTCCCGTACGTGCATACATGGCATAACAATGGCCGAATACTTACGTGGCAATTGTGCCCCGAGTGGGCCTATTGTCACTAATGCTCCCAGGTTGTTCTTAGATGACAATGACTTCTTGAAGGACTGGTCACTAATCACCTTGAGATGTACCCGTCACTGGCTCGTGCTCAAAATTAAAACAGCTGAAAAGGTAGCCAACAAGATCTTGGTCGAAATTCATATTTTTGAGGGCCAGATCAAAACCACCATTTCAGGCAAGCTTTTCACTAAAAATCAAGACAAAAGCAATAAAAGTAATAAGGAATTTAAAGATTTTATCCTTGTTTCTAAATTGGAAAAGGTCAAAAAAGATTTGGCCAGGTTCTCATCAGAGAGAGTTTACCCTTACACTAGCGACAGCTATGTTTCGGTCCCTTTTAATAAGAACAGCCACAGAGGAGGGTCCACATATGGCACATCAAGTTCAGAGGATGTGTCAAGTGACTCTGACTCATCGAACCCGGGCACTTCCACCTTCAAGAACCGTGGGAGGGGGAATCGTAGAAACTAGAGGGGTTCTAATTACAATTACAACCAACCACAATTCCCCCCTTGGTGGCAACCCAATCCTTGGGTACAGGGAGGTCCGCCCTTTCCTCCACATACTCTATATACATCCATTCCACAAAATGAGACTTTGGATGTTACAGAGAATCTCTTGTTAGCAAGAGATCTGAATTCCATCACCCCAGTATTTCTGATTATGAGTCTTGCTAGTCTGGCAATGAAAAAAAATTTCTTTCAATTTGAGGACACCATATTTTTGCAAACATCTTGGACCAGCATGTGCAGTGTTTTTGCCCCCAGTTTTGTGAATCTTTATGTGCATAAATTCGAACAGGATCACGTACTCACACCCACCAACCTGTACTACAGCTCTTTACATCTTTGGAAACGCAACATTGACGATATTTTGGTGGTGTGGTGGGGGTCGGAGGAATATCTTGTCAAGTTCCATGAGTGGTAAATGGCAGAAATTACTTTTTACGATTCACAGTTGAATCTAACAAACACCATCTGGGGTTTCTCGATCTATTCATCTCAGCTACCCCTGAGGGCTTACAATCAGAACTTTACCGCAAACCCATGGCCCAGAACTCTTTACTGAGTTATGACAGTTGTCATCCCAAGGCATTGAGAGACAATCTGCCCTACGGCCAGTTTTTGAGGCTACAATTAACTAAAGATACTTTCCATAACCATGCAAAAACTCTGGAGAAACACCTAGTGGCCAGAAGATATCCTAAACATCTGGTACGTCGGTCTAAGAAGAGAGCCTCGAATAACAACCGGGAAGGTTTGTTAGAGCCAGCTATCCCAAAAGAGAAGCAGAATCGCATTACATGCGTTAACACGTTTTGTACACGTTCAAACAGCATACAAAAATTTTTGAAAAAACATTGGGCTATCCTCAATACTGGCATTGACAATCTGCCGATGCCATTGTTTACCTTTAAGCGTGGTCAGAACCTGAAAGACCAATTAGTACATACTAGACCTAAGACCAGCCTTCCCCGTGCAGTGGGTACCTTGTGGAATCTGCCAGCTATAGAGGGACATCATCCCTGTGGAAGTTGTGCAGGTTGCACACAAACCTCTCGGTCCACCAGCATTGATGTGGGCAGTGACCGCCCTTGGCAGCAGAGACGCTTTACAAATTGTAATAGCCACAACTTGATATATTTAATAACTTGTCCATGTCACCTAAAATATGTGGGTATGACAACTAGAAAAATCAAGACTCATTTTTCCAAGCATAAGAGTACCATCAGATGCCGGAAACATGCCACACGCTTGACTAACCATTTTCTGGAGGTGGGCCATGCACCCACTGATTTTGTATGGACAGTTATTGAGCAGCCCTTGATTCCACAACAGGTCACTGATGTGAGCAAATTTCTTTAATAAAAAAACAAAAGTGGATATACAAGTTGAAATCTGATAAAGCAGGACTGAACGAAGACATCCCCTGGATGTCTCTATAAGTTTTACAGATTGGGGATTCCCATCAATAGAACATCACGGTATATGAGGATGGATCTAGAAATGAGATTGTGTCTGTATTCTTAAAACTAGATTTATCTCACTTCGGCCTGCACCACAACTCTGTACATTGCGATGATTGATCAGTCTTTAGTCATTACGTCACTGAGCCTGTCCAGTACTATAGCTCTGTACATGGCCATTATTGATCATATTCACATCATTAAGGCAAATGGCCGACTGGACACTAATCGATCTAGAGTGTACCAGTCTTTAAATTCCATTCAACTCAGATAACATTTGCCTCGGAGTGCCCGTTATCAACAACTAAGGTGAAATTTATGTGACAAGGATAAAAGGTTTTTGTCCATTTGGAATGTACATAGTTCGACCTTTAACAACCAATCAATGTTAAAATCTGTTGATCAGCCAATGATTGACAGCGTTTATTCACAGCCCATATGGTTGTCTTTAGATTACCCGTCAAACTCTGTTATTATGGGTCTGTTTATGTAACACAACGGGGCTTTTGTTAAGATCGCACATGCCCTAAAACAAACTTCGGACTGATTCACTGATTCGACTACATGTCCCACGATCCTCGGGAATGGGTCGCGCTTTTGACGCTCTTGACACAATTAGAAATGCCCACTAGCATCTATTTTGCTTAAATTTAGGGGTCAGAGACAGTTACTTGATTACTGGGGTCTTCCACATGTGGGCCACTCAGCGTGAAGCAATGTTTAATTTCCTTATGAATAAGCAAATGATTTTTAACATTGTAATTATAAGCCTCAGGGCTGTCACTAGTTTAACCGCCTACCATGGGATGAAGGTTGTATGTACATCGTGGCACTGGGCACCGCTGATGATTACATATGCTTTCTAGTAAGTATTTGACTAATAATCAGCCAAAACAACGACATGTCCCATGATCCTTCGGGACGGGTCGCGCTACTGGGGCTGTTGACGTCATCATGCTGCACCAAAAACACGGAACTAAACAGGGAGCTTGCGGTGGACCCGGTACCTCCCTGAGACGGCCCAGAGGGACGCCCGGTGTACCGACGGTCAGGTGAGCAAACTGACGGGAACATTATTACTTACGCTGCAATATCAGGTTTGACGGGTCAGTCTATAATGTATCACAAGTGATGCTTAATGGTGTCGACACAAGATAGACCTAGCGCTCCTGACATCATTTTGAAGGCCAGCACGACGCTAGTATACAACTTCCTCTATGATACCGCCTGTGCTTGTAGTTCTGCTCTTTTACGCCAAGCTATGGGAAGGTTTCAAGATGGGAGTACTGCACATTTACACCAAACTTAGGGGAGGTTTTATGCTGTGAGTACTGCTAAGCTATGGATAGGTTGTAAGCTGTGAGTACTGCTACTTTACACTAAGCTATGGATAGGTTGCAAGCTGTGAGTACTGCTCATTTACACCAAGCTATGGGGAGGTTTTAAGATGTGAGTGCTGCTCATTTAAAACAAGCTATGGATAGTTTTCAAAATGAAAGTACTGCTCATTTACACCAAGCTATGGATCGGTTGCAAGCTGTGAGTACTGCTCATTTACACCAAGCTATGGATCGGTTGTAAGCTGTGAGTACTGCTGATTTACACCAAACTATTTGGAGGTTCAAGATCAGAGTACTGCTTATTGACACTAAGCTATGGATCGGTTGCAAGCTGTGAGTTTTTCTCCTTTACACCAAGCTATGGGAGGTTTTAAGATGTGAGTACTGCTCATTTACACCAAGCTATAGATAGGGTTCAAGATGTGAGTACTGCTCATTTACACCAAGCTATAGATAGGGTTCAAGATGTGAGTACTGCTCATTTGCACCAAGCTATAGATAGGGTTCAAGATGTGAGTACTGCTCCCATGCACCAAGGAAAGGGAATGTTGCAAGCAGTGAGTATTGCTCACTTACACCAGCTATAGATAGGTTTCAAGCTGTGAGTACTACTCCCATATACCAAGCTAAGGGGATGTTGCAAGCTGAGAATGCTGCTCATTTACACCAAGCTATGGATAGGTTGCAAGCTGTGAGTACTGGTCTTTTACACCAAGCTATGGGAAGGTTTCAAACTGTAGTTACTGCCCGCTTACCCTAACCTATGGAGAGGTAGCAAACTGCAGGTACTGTCCGCTTACACCAACCTATGGAGAAGTATTAAGCTGTAGTTATTGCCCGCTTATGCTCAGCTTTGGAGAGGTTGTAAGCTGTAGTTACTGCCCGCTTACACTAAGCTATGGAGAGGTCGTAAGCTTTAGTTACAGCCCGCTTACACTAAGCTTTGGAGATGCTGTAAGATGTAGGTACTGCCCACTTACCCCAAGCTGTGGAGAAGTGGTAAGCTATAGTTACTGCCTGCTGACACTCAGCTATGGAGAGGTTGTAAACTGTAATTACTGCCCGCTCGTGCTTAGCTATGAAGAGGTTACAAGCTGTCTATAGTTCTTGGGCACATTTATGTCTGTGCCCATGGAGAGGAGTTATCCCACTGGTCCTCATCTGGACAATGTAAGCGGCACCCCAGGGCAAATGTCATCTGAGTTAGAGTTGGGGTTGCTTTGAAAATCATCTTATAGCGCAGTGATCTGAAACTTCCAGACTAGAAGAGTAGAACAAACCAATACCCTCAATGCAGCTACAGAAAGACCAACAAACTGTACAGAAAGAGTTCAAACCTCGAAAATCTGCAATCAGGAAAAGTTGTTACATAGTCATCTTAAGAACCTGAAGCTGGGTGAATACATATTGCTGCTGCAAACCTCCATTTCCCTTACTTTCTCCCTTTTCCTCCCATTATTGCAGAACTGTATTGCCTGGGGATATGGGCAACACAAAATGAAAAGCTTCTTATACAACATCTACACAATTTGGAATTTTGTAGTAATTTTCACCCTAAGAAATTTGTCACCAACTGTTTTTTTTACCCTAGTCATCATATCTCCCCCTTTCCATCTAAAAAAGTCTTATGTGTTGCTCCAAGCGATTTTCTGTGATTTTGATTAATTTGTTTTTAGATAAATCCCTTACAGACAACAACTAACTGATGAACATTGCTTCATTCGTAAAATAATAAATGCCGGGCCCAAACTTTTACTCAGAAGTCCATGACCTGGCTACTGAATGCTAATGTGCTGAATACCAAGGCTGCTAGTCTTGAATCCACCTCATGCCTCTTTAATCCAACCACCAGAGTCTATGACCCCTTTATCTCTCTCTGCCAGCTTCCTGCTGTCTCTCTTTGTTACTCTTTTTCCATCTTTCTTTTCCTTTTCCTTTTTGTGTTTTTCAATTCTCTTGCTCGGATCAAAGTTGTTTGAGATAAAATAAGTTCTGCTCCACCCAAAAACTTAATTAGACATAATATTGAGTTTTAATTATCGTTGTGCAATATTATCGAGTATTAAATGTTGGAGGCCAAAAATAAGGTTGTTTATAATATCGATGTCAATAATTTCGACTTAGTGTGTTGAACAAAATATCATTGTTAAAAATATCGATTTTGAAAATATCGGTATTGAAAAAATATTGATTTTGTAAATGTGAAATTTTTATTCTAGTATATATTTGTAATTGTATTGATAATATTTAATAAATCAGATATGTTTTATAGAAAAAAAATAGTAGCGGGACAGCAGGTTTATTGGGGATATGGGTGGGGAGTGTTTAAAAAAAATCGCATTTTAAAAGTTTAAAAGTAATTTAAAGAAATGTAAAAATGTTTTTTAGGAGCTGCATGTTGCGGGTATAGGAGATAAGGTTGGAGAGTGTTTTAAAACAAACAAAATGGAATTTCAACATTTTGTAATTAATATTAAAGAAATTAAAATTGTGTTTTAGGACCCGGATGTTGGGGTTATAGGGGATAAGGGTAAGGAGTGTTTTAAAATAAAAAAATTGCAAATTTAATGTTTTTTTATTTTATAATAAATACATTTCAATTTTGATTTTAGGAACGAGATGTTGGGGCTATAGAGGATAAGGGTGGGGAGTGTTTTAAAAAACAATATTTTAATTTCAAATAAAAAATGTAAGTAATAAACAATTTTAAAATAGTTTTTTGGTATTGGGATGTTGGGTTTATAGGGGATGAGTGGGTAGTTTTTAAATTAAAATAATTAAAATTTAAGATAAAAAAGTAAAATATTAATGAAAGTGTTTTATTAGTTTTGAAAATAATTGAAATTTGCAGATAATTTTGTGCAGTAATGTTTACATTTAAAAACATTTTTAAAAAGTGAAAAAATAAAATTAACAAAATATTATTATTTGTTGTTTATATATGGTATTACTATAGGGAAAAATACAAATTCAAAATAATTAAATACATATTTAAATGTTTTGTGTTGAGATGGCATTATTGCGCTTTTTTCATAAAAAATGTGTAATTATATTTTACACATTTTGGGAAACTTAATAGAAAAAGTAATACATTGTAAATTTTGAAGGTGTTTAATGTTTGAGTTTGAAATTGTTAATATTATAAAAATGAAAATGTAAATTGTTGTATGTTTAATATTTCTATATACAATTATTAATTGTATACCTTTTTTCCAAATTACTTATTTGTATTAAATGGAATTTATAAATACAATAAAATGTATAAAAATTGTTTAAAAAGTCGCATAATTGTATTCTGGATATGGTATTATAATTGGGGATAGGTTAATATATATGTATAATGTGTATTTTATGTGTTTATGTAATTATTTGGGGAACATTACATTTCATGAGTATATTGTTTTGCACTTTCCTTGAGATAATATAGTTTGGGGTGGGAATAGTAAATTATATATGAAGAAGAAAGAAGAAGAAAGTAGATTTATAAAGCGCATGGATGCCCGAGAGCGTCTCAGCGCTATAGAACAAGAACAGCTAAGGAGGGCGCTAGAATTTTGGAGTCCAGAGGAAACAAAAAAGTTTTGAGGAGCTTCCGAAACCTCAGATAGGAAGGTTCAGCTCAAATCCTGACCGGGAGAGCATTCCATAGGGTGGCCGCATTCACTGAGAATCGGCGCCCCCCTGTACGAGCTTTCTTGACTCTCTGAACTATGGCCAAATTTCCGTGGTCTGAGCGAAGGGACCTAGTGGCCTTATATGGGCAGACCAGACTCCCTAAAGTAGGGGTCCCTTCCCCTGTAAGGACTTATGGGCAATGCATAGGGACTTGAATTTAATCCTTTCACGTATTGGCAGCCAGTGAAGGGCTCTGAGTGCAGGTTTGGCTGAAGATCTACGAGAAGTGCCAGTAAGCCGCCTGGCCGCCGAGTTCTGAACACGTTGGAGGGTGTTAATGGTAGATTCAGGGGCGGCCAAATAAAGGGCATTGCTATAGTCTAATCTAGACAGAATTAACCCTTGAATAAGCAGTTTCCTTGACTGCACTGGTAAGAGGGGAAGAATCTTACGGACAGAGCGCAGAAGGCCTACGTATATGCCAGCTGTCTTTTTCGCTTGCATCCTGAATGAGAGGTCCTGCTCGAGCCATACCCCCAGACTTTTTAGTTTGTTCTTTGGGGTGGGAGGGCCCCCCAGGCAGTAGGGCCAAGTGGAAATAGGTAAGGATGTTATATGATGGCCTAAGAGCATGAGCTCTGTCTTGGCTCCATTCAGTTTGAGTAGGGATCTGTTCATCCATGAGTGGATTTCAGAGAGGCAAGAATGAAGGTTTTCGGTGCAATGCTTCTCTTGGGAGAGCAAGACGACTAGTTGGGTTTCGTCTGTGTAGGTGATTACCTTAATCCCGAAGGGACTAACCACAGCCTCCAGTGGGGCCATATACACATTGAACAAGGTAGGGCTCAACGAAGAGCTCTGAGGGACCCCACACTGGAGGGGGTTAGTTTGGAGCATGCATTGCCCACCCAAACATGAATGGTTCGGTCCCTCAAAAAAGATGAGAGCCACAGCAAGGCCATGCCCGATACTCCCAGGTTAGTCAGGCGCTGGTTTAAGGTCTTATGGTCCACCGTGTCAACGGCTGCACTTAGATCCAGGAGGATCACAACCGCTGATCCTCCCGAATCCAAGATACACCTTGCCTCTTCAGTCACTGCTATCAGGGCGGACTCTGTACCCTGACCTGGGTTCAAGCCCGTTTGGGAGTTGCGTAGTGGCCTGCTACTTTCCAAGAAGGAAGAAAGCTGCTGGTTTACAATTTTCTCCGCAACTTGCAGATACCCGGTAGCAGCGAGATTGTTTAATGTCAAGCACCTTCCCTGAGCTAATGCAGTTTGTAGTGGGAATAGTAAATTATATATGTTTAGTGTCGAGCACCTTCCTTGAGTTAATACAGTTTAAAGTGGGAATAGTAAATTTATGCTTAGTGTCCACCACTTTCCCTGAGTTAATACAGTTGGGAGTGGGAATAGTAAATTCTATGGGGTCTACTACAATGTCGGCTGGATCGCCACCGCCCGCATGGTAGAGGCAATCTGCCCAACATTAACTCCCGCCCGCCTCCTATTTCCCCCGCCATATTATGATGCTGGGGATACCTCGGCGGACGGGAAGACCGTCCGCCGCTTTTCTGCCTGGTCGATGAGTCAGGACGGCATGCAGATTTGGCAGTTGGAGGCCCGTTCCGGGCCCCCAGGATGTTGGGGGGAATAGGTAGGGCACATGGGGTTAATGTGTTAATACATTTTGGAGTGGGAATAGTAAATGGGGTTAATGTGTTAATACATTTTGGAGTGGGAATAGTAAATTATATATGTTTAGTCCAACACCTTCCCTGACTTTTTCTAGTTTGGAGTGGGAATAGTAAATTATATATGTTTAGTGTCCAGAACCTTCCGTGACTTTTCTAGTTTGGAGTGGGGCTAGTAAATTATATATGTTTAGTGTCCAGCACCTTCCCTGACTTTTTCTAGTTTGGAGTGGGAATAGTAAATTATATATGTTTAGTGTCCAGCACCTTCCCATCTTTTTTGTAGTTTGGAGTGGGAATAGTAAATTATATATGTTTAGTGTCCAGCACCTTCCCTGACTTTTTCTAGATGTGGGTGGGAATAGTGAATTATATATGTTTAGTGTCCAACACCTTCCCTGACTTTTTCTAGTTTGGAGTGGGAATAGTAAATTATATATGTTTAGTGTCCAGAACCTTCCCTGACTTTTTCTAGTTTGGAGTGGGAATAGTAAATTATATATGTTTAGTGACACAGCACCTTCCCTGACTTTTTCTAGTTTGGAGTGGGAATAGTAAATTATATATGTTTAGTGTCCAGCACCTTCCCTGACTTTTTCTAGTTTGGAGTGGGAATAGTAAATTATAGATGTTTAGTGTCCAGCACCTTCCCTGATTTCTTGAAGTTTGGAGTGGGAATAGTAAATTATATATGTTTAGTGTCTAGAACCTTCCCTGACTTTTTCAAGTTTGGAGTGGGAATAGTACATTATATATGTTTAGTGTCCAGCACCTTCCCTGACTTTTTCTAGTATGGAGTGGGAATAGTAAATTATATATGTTTAGTGTCCAGAACCTTCCGTGACTTATCTAGTTTGGAGTGGGGCTAGTAAACTATATATGTTTAGTGTCCAGCACCTTCCCATCTTTTTTGTAGTTTGGAGTGGGAATAGTAAATTATATATGTTTAGTGTCCAGCACCTTCCCTGACTTTTTCTAGATATGAGTGGGAATAGTGAATTATATATGTTTAGTGTCCAACACCTTCCCTGACTTTTTCTAGTTTGGAGTGGGAATAGTAAATTATATATGTTTAGTGTCCAGAACCTTCCCTGACTTTTTCTAGTTTGGAGTGGGAATAGTAAATTATATATGTTTAGTGTCCAGCACCTTCCCTGACTTTTTCTAGTTTGGAGGGGGAATAGTAAATTATAGATGTTTAGTGTCCAGCACCTTCCCTGATTTCTTGAAGTTTGGAGTGGGAATAGTAAATTATATATGTTTAGTGTCCAGCACCTTCCCTGACTTGGGAATAGTAAATTATATATGTTTAGTGTCCAGCACCTTCCCTTACTTTTTCTAGTTAGGAGTGGGAATAGTAAATTATATATGTTTAGTGTCCCGAACCTTCCGTGACTTTTCTAGTTTGAAGTGGGGCTAGTAAATTATATATGTTTAGTGTCCAGCACCTTCCCTGACTTTTTCTAGTTTGGAGTGGGAATAGTAAATTATATATGTTTAGTGTCCAGCACCTTCCCATCTTTTTTGTAGTTTGGAGTGGGAATAGTAAATTATATATGTTTAGTGTCCAGCACCTTCCCTGACTTTTTCTAGATGTGAGTGGGAATAGTGAATTATATATGTTTAGTGTCCAACACCTTCCCTGACTTTTTCTAATTTGGAGTGGGAATAGTAAATTATATATGTTTAGTGTCCAGAATGTTATATATGTTTAGTGTCCAGAACCTTCCCTGACTTTTTCTAGTTTGGAGTGGGAATAGTAAATTATATATGTTTAGTGTCCAGCACCTTCCCTGACTTTTTCTAGTTTGGAGTGGGAATAGTAAATTATATATGTTTAGTGTCCAGCACCTTCCCTGACTTTTTCTAGTTTGGAGTGGGAATAGTAAATTATAGATGTTTAGTGTCCAGCACCTTGACTGATTTCTTGAAGTTTGGAGTGGGAATAGTAAATTATATATGTTTAGTGTCCGGAACCTTCCCTGACTTGGGAATAGTAAATTATATATGTTTAGTGTCCAGCACCTTCCCTTACTTTTTCTAGTTAGGAGTGGGAATAGTAAATTATATATGTTTAGTGTCCAGAACCTTCCGTGACTTTTCTAGTTTGGAGTGGGGCTAGTAAATTATATATGTTTAGTGTCCAGCACCTTCCCATCTTTTTTGTAGTTTGGAGTGGGAATAGTAAATTATATATGTTTAGTGTCCAGCACCTTCCCTGACTTTTTCTAGATGTGAGTGGGAATAGTGAATTATATATGTTTAGTGTCCAACACCTTCCCTGACTTTTTCTAATTTGGAGTGGGAATAGTAAATTATATATGTTTAGTGTCCAGAACCTTCCCTGACTTTTTCTAGTTTGGAGTGGGAATAGTAAATTATATATGTTTAGTGTCCAGCACCTTCCCTGACTTTTTCTAGTTTGGAGTGGGAATAGTAAATTATAAATGTTTAGTGCCCAGCACCTTCCCTGATTTCTTGTAGTTTGGAGTGGGAATAGTAAATATGTATTTTTAGTGCCCAGCACCTTCCCTGAGTTAATATAGTTTGGAGTGGAATTAGTAAAGTATATGTTTAATGTACAGCACCTTCCCTGAGTTAATATAGGGGCTCAATACGATGGCGGGTGGACCTGAGGAGGTTGAGGCTGCCCACCAGTCATGCAGCGGTCCCACCACTCAAATTACGCGTCGCACGTCATTATGGAACGCATAACCCGGGGCTTTAACATTGTGGACGGTGCTGCTGGCTGCAGCACCGTTTGCAATGTTAAAATGTCATGCAGTGCTTTTCCCTGCACTACGTGGCAAGTCCCCCTGCGTGCCTGCCACGTAGTGCAGGGAAATGCAGGGGGGTACCATGAGTACCCCCCCAGTGCAGCAATACCTCCCCTCAAGACAAGGGGGGCCGCAACGGGCATCCAAACCCTATCCCTGCCAGCCTTTTCATGGTGGTTTCCCCTCCATGGAAAGTCTGGCTTAGGCCAGCTATGTGATCTGGCGGACAGTGCCTGGTAGGCACCGCCACCATTCACCTCCATCTGTCTGCTCCGCCAAGCAATCATAATGATTGCCTGCGGCAGAAGCGTGGTGGGCGGTCTTTGCACCCACCACGCTTGCAGAACGATTCCCCCGCCATTGTAATGTGGCGGGAGGACCCTGCCAGTCAGATGGCGGAGGGTCCGCCACTCCACGACTGGCGGTGATGGGCCTTCCGCCATCCTAATGAGCCCCATAGTTTGTAGTGGGAATAGTAAGTTATATTTGTTTAGTGTCCAGCAGTTTCCCTGAGTTGATATAGTGTAGAGTGCAAATAGTAAAAAGTTAGTTCTTTATTTTGGAGTAAGGTTACTGATACAAATGTATGTTTAAGTGGTAATAGTATGTTATATATGTGTATAAAAATATATTTATGTCTGACAATTAATTTAAGATAATTATTTTATTGGTAATATAAAAAAACAAAATTAATATAGGAATTAAATACAGAACAATATTTATATTTTATTTATGTCTTTATTTTTATTTAAAGACTCAAGCGAAGAAATAATATGCATTTTTTTTATTAACATTGTTTGATATATATATTGCTATACAGAGAAATAATAATACATTTCTTTTTAGATACATTGCATATTTTTTACATATTTAAATATAAACCTTGAGGGGTCTATTAGGATGGCGGGTGGTGTTCAGTCCGCCCACCACCCTAGCGGTACTGGGACCGGTCGGCAGTGGTGCGGCGGTCCCGCACCGGCAATTAGGATGCCACTGCCACGGTGGCATCCCGCATATATTGCCTTGTGGCGGGCAGTGCTGTGAGCAGCACCCGCTACAATGCAATATATGCATGTTGTGCATTGGCATGCACAACGTAACAGGCACCATGCCGTGCCTGCCACCTTGTGCATGCCAGTGTTGGGGGGTACCATGGGTACTCCCCAAGTGCAGCACCCCAACCCCAGGAGGCCCACAACAGGCCCCCAAAGAGAACTCTGCATGCCTTTCCATGGCGGAGTCTCCGCCATGGAAAGGCATGAAACCGCCACCATCCTAATATGGATTTGGGCCATTTCTGCCCGGTAGACAATCGTGACAATTACCTACTGGTGGAAAAGCGGCAGACGGTCTTTCCGTCCGCTGTGGTACCCCCCGCCATGCTAATGTGGCGGGGGTAAAAGGCGGACCGGTGGGATGTTTTGACACGCGGGTTGCAGTATAGTCAGCATGAAACATTTTTATGTTTTATATAACAGAGAAGTTGGTAAATCTGTAAATTTTTTATCCATTTTTGAATACATATTTTTTGTGAAAGTTATAGAATGTTTATTTTTTATTGTAAATATGCATTACATATTTACAGATAGGGGCCGATTCCGATTCGGTAAACCAATCGTACGACGAATCGATTCTGTAGCCCTTTCCGTACGACTCGTACAATTCCGTCTGAATCGCGTAGTACGATTTGTTTGAAAAATATACGACCTAATTGTTGCGAACCATACGAAAATCAAGGGAAAATCCATACGACACGGACCCTCACTGTGAACCGTACGAATTGTAAACATGCTGTACGACCCGACAAGTACGATCCGGACCAGGGAATGAGAACGCATATCGTATGGAAAACGTTGCCTATGAGTGATTCGCACGGAGAGCCACAATCACATACTCACCATACCCCTGCAATCATGGGGTGTACGCACCGTACCCCTACGTACCGTACCCCTGCAATCATGGGGTGTATTCACCGTACCCATGCAATTATCGGGTGTACACTCCATACCAATACGCACCATACCCCTGCAATCATGGGGTGTCGAAATCTGTTTTTCCAGACGTTTTGAGCTCACGTAGAAAAAGAGTCATACGGAGTGTTGACGAGACGAATCGTACTTGCTGGGTCAGAAAATGCTGCTTCAATCCGTACGGACGTAGCATATTGCGTGTTACGAATGCGATTCGTACGGATTTTTAAGTTGTATGGTCTTTTGTACGATTCGTATGGAGATCTGCTTTGGGTCCGAATCGTACTTCATCGTACGTACAGGGACGGAAAATATGCTCCGTACGGCTATTTGTAAGGGATGTCGTGTTCTATCTAGGACCCCGATCAATATTGTGATCTTATGCCCCTAATACGGCTATAATCAATCCATACCCCTATAATGGCATAAACGATCAGAGCCATATTTCAGAAACTCGCCTCTGCAGCTCATTACAGTATATGACACAGCAGAAGCTTCTATCTAAGATTCCTAGATTACACACCAAGTTCTTTCAACAGATAAAACCCCCAGCAACCTGGGAAAGCCCCGCTTGCTATGTTTTGATTAGTAATAGAACTCTAATGAGTACTGTAAGAACGACCGTTTCTTAGTGACATCTTTATTGACGTCTTATGTCCAAAAACGTACGTCAAACAAGGCACCTTCCAGGTATAAATAATACCAACGTTGCCTTAAGCAAACACAGCGGTGGTGATAGAGAATACAGGAGCAGAACAGCTGTCCCTTGCAGAGACCAGCAGATGCGAGAAGCCCACGGACGCTGCCCCTCCTCCTCCTTAACGCGCTGAGAAAGACGCTGTCTTTTCTCCTGCCAAGAAAATCCAGCCCCTTTTCTCCTGCCGAGAAAATCCAGCCCCGGCGTTTCCAGCCCACCCTTGCGGGTGACTGGGATATCGAGTCCTGAGAGGAGATACAAGACCTCCAACATCCAATTCCAGAGGTACAGTGTTGACTAAACCCTTAGAGAGAATTCTTGAAGCAAACTTTTGGCAAAACCAACTTAACTTAAACTGCTACTTACTTCCTTCCACGTATTAGGCTTAGGTCAGGTACACTGGGGTAGGCGTAGTTAGAAGCACCAGTTGAGTACGTTAGCTAACTGTATATATGAATGTATATATTTTACTCATTTTAAACCATTGTATGGCTAAGAAACCATATCAATGCTTTTACAGTATTATTTCGCAATCCTCCTTTTACTGTACGCACTTTTTATAATAATAAGTCTTGCAATTGTGGCAATTCATTTCTCTTGCATGAGAAGAAAGACTGTTCAATAAATAATACCATTTTATTGAAAACACCCATCTCTCTATTCTCTGCATCCTGGTGAAAGTAATTCTTGAAATGAAATGAAACTTATATAGCGCACGACTTACCCTGGGGCATCTCCGCGCTTGCTTAGGGAACCCGTCCTGGTATTCCCCTGTGAGATAACCCTGGCAGGGTATCCACAAGGTGAAAGCCAGGCATCCCACCGCGAGGGGCCGTTGTGGAGATTAAGCAAGCTATTGCCCAGAGTCGCAGAGTGTGAACCCCTGAGTCGAGAAGGCACCGGAGCGAGAATTAACGAGTCCGTGGAATTTTTGAGCCCAAGACCCGCCGAGGCGGGGAATTGAACCCTGGTCCCGGGCCGAACTCAAGCTCCAGGTCTGCCGCCTCTAACCCCTGAGCCACACTTCTCCACAACTCACTGAGTGAAATAGCTGTCTATTGTTTCGCACGACTCTAGAGATTGACTCCTATTCTAAGGAGCAAAGTTGTCATGTTTATGCGGTTGTTGGAAAACTGAATCCCTTCTTGTCTGAGCCAGGGGAGCTGATCACTTCCTATTCAGTCAAGACAGTTTCCAGTGACCTCTGAGCTAGTTGGTACAAACCCAATTAGGTTTAGCATAGTCAGTAGTGGCCTGGAAGACCGCACTTCTACTTCTGTTTATGTTATTCCAATGCGCAGGGCCTATAGGGAAAATAGGAACTACACTACATTTTTAATAGCATACATTTTATTTCACTTTTTTCATTGTATAACATTTTTATATTATTTGCATATTTTCCAATAAATAATATATTTTGTATAATAATATTTAAATTGTAAATGCCAATAAAATCATAAAGGTAAGAAAGCATTTTCAAAAAGAAAAATATTATTTAACATAAATACATTTTTTAATATTTTTAGTAAGCAGTACCATTTTTTCATTACATTGGTGAGTTAACATATTTATTTTAATGTATAATAATAAATATTATTTTTTTTATTTACTATTATAATGTAACATTTTTAAACAGCAAAGAAAAAACATGTTGTACATTAGTAATAGTAATTAGTATTTTTTAAACATTTTTTGTATTATATTTCTAATGTACATTGAGTTTAATATAAAAAAAGTATTTATATTATTTCAATTAGGTAGCCATGTTCTAAACTATGTTATATTTTGTAGCTATCTGTGTTGGTGTAGGTCATTTCTGAGAGATGAATCTTGTGGCTGGAAGCTGCGTCCCGTTGGTTAAGGTAAGTTTAATTTAATAACTTTTAGGCTTAATGTAGGTGTAGGGTGAATGTA
The DNA here is from genome assembly GCF_964263255.1 of Lissotriton vulgaris. Classification (NCBI taxonomy): domain Eukaryota; kingdom Metazoa; phylum Chordata; class Amphibia; order Caudata; family Salamandridae; genus Lissotriton; species Lissotriton vulgaris. Next base: position 79,582,881 of record NC_141699.1, read on the forward strand.
GTTAGGTAGTCTATAGTGTATGTAATGTTTTTATTTTGTGTTTTTTGTGAGGTTTTGTTTGTAGTTTTGCGTATGTAAAATGTGGGTAGTCCGTTGATAGGTAGGTGTTAGGGTTTGCTATATATGTTTAATTATGTTTAGAGTATGGTGTTTTTAGTATGTGCATGTGTGTTTTGCAATGTTTTTATTGTATACTTGTGCGGAAGGGATTGTCTTCTTTTTTCCACAGGTTTTTGTCGTTTGAATGTTGCCGTTGGGAGAAGTATGCTTTTCTTTTTTTAAGGAACTTTTTATTACTTTCTAGTAAACTAATAATTATTTTGCAGTTCCTTTAAGTTTTGGGTCTTCCTGGATCGTTTCTTTTTTTTAATTGCATTTTTCGGGTTTTTAATGGATTCAAGTCGATGGATATATTGCCGGTGGATTATATTTTACATAGTTGTATTTTTCCTGTTTTTGGGGGACTTTTAACTTAGTTTGGGGATTTTTTCACGTTTGGATTTATTTATGGCAGTTTGGATTCAATTCTTCAGCTACAAAAAAGTAAGTTATTTTAAATTATTTACAATGGGAGGGAAATGTATTTTTTGTAATTGTTATTGTTATTTTTTAATCTATCAAATATATTTATTATGTCAAATACATTTTTTTTAATATTCAATTATTTAACATTATATTCATAGTTTAGATGTTTTTAAAGAAATGTTTATTTAAGAATTCTGTTCACAAATACGATTTTTCTATGTTTATATATTACTGTTTTAAAGTAGGGATTTAGCTATTGTTTCTAGATATTCTAGCACTGTAGTGTTTGGGTAGACTCTTACTTTGTATTGTAAGTGCTCAAACATTGTTTTTGTTTGTTTAGTTAGTTTTGGACCTAGCTGTGTTACAGACTGTTCAAGTCTTAGGGGCCCATTAGCATGGCGGCAGATCACCACCACCCGACCGGCGGTGGCGATCCGCCTGCTAAAGCACCCCGCCGGACGGCCTTTTACCCCCTCCACATTAGCATAACGGGGGTACCGCAGTGGACAGAAAGACCGTTCGCCACTTTTCTGCCAGTAGGCAATCGTCACGATTGCCTACCAGTTGGAAAAAGCCTATAATATGGTGGCGGTGCCTCCATATAATGGTGTGGGCGGTGTTATGCCTTTCCATGGTGGAGACTCTGCCATGGAAAGGCTTTGGGGGCCTGTTGTGGTCCCTGGGGGAGTTGGGGGGCTGCACTTAGGGGGGTACCCATTCTACTCCCCTACATTGGCATACACAAGGTGACAGGCATCTCCCGGTGCCTGTCACGTTGCGCATGCCAATGCATGACATGCATTTTCTACATTGTGGCGGGTGCTGCTCACTGCACCGCATGCCACAATATTGAATATGCGGGATGCGACCGCCAGACTAGTTATTGCATCCTAATTGGCGATGGGGGACAAACGCACCACTGGCGGCCAGTCCCAGCACTGCTAGGGTGGTGGCCTAATGGACCCCGATGTTACTCCCAGCAAGCATGGTGTGACCATGATGAATGTGGCAAGCTGACAAACGCAAAGTGCGAGGCCCACCCAATCGTCATGAGTGACCCTTGGAACTCCTGAAGGCAATTGGCGCCAATGCCAAGCCCCGAAGTTACAGAGCGCGCACACCCCAATATAAAAAAATGTACGCCGCCGAAAGCTTATATTATCTGATGGCTCATTCGCATAGTGTGTGCCACACTACGACATCCTGGAAGCTGCGACCGCAATCCTGCAACCTACAATTGGGGCCAATGCGTGTCATCCCTGTGGATGCCAGCTAACATGCATTCAAACACATTCTGCATTTACATTGTCGCCATGCGAATTACATCACACATCACAACTCATTCACCTAAAGTGATTGGTGTACCCCATGTGTGATGTTGTGGTGCACGAGGCCCCTACGCATTTAAAGTAACCACACAGACACTGTACTTGTATCGGAGAACCCGCCCTTTTTGTTGGCAGAGTCACATGTCCAGTGACGCCTGTGCTGGATGGCTATGGGGTGGGGGTTAAGTCAGCCCTCTGGGAGTGGCTGGTACATCAGAACGCCTAGAACAGTACCGACAATGACCAACATCATCGGTCACTGGCAGCCATGAGGGCATGTACACACAATCCATGTTCAATTGTGCCTCATTCAGGTGAACATTGCAATGTCTGTTACGCAAAATTTCCACACACTCAAGCAGGAGGGACCCCATAATGTCCACATGTGTTCGTCCCCAGTGCTGTATGTCCATGTTGCGTTGTCCAGATGACACTCCCTGCCTCGTTCCGTAATGTTGTTGTGAATAGGGGGACTAACGCTTGCAGTCATGCAGTGACAGCAGCTACATGCAACTCAGCACTGGTGCTGAGAAACACAAGAGCTGTGCCATCTAACCACAGGGCAGCTAATCCTTGATGTAGCAGTGTACTAAATGTCATATACATCGACTTTTTTGGATGTTGTAGTGTCAGTAAGTCAGGTGAGTGAAAGAAAACAATGTCTGAATGCAGGTCACTTGTGCATTTGACATGACCATGAGTCCTGTCAATGTTGTGGTTGTGTGAGTCTCTGGGTAAGCTGTCAACCACTTCTCATCTATAACTAAACTCTTGCTTTTGTACCCTGACGTAGGAGGAGACCACCCATCTTTTGACCTGCCCTGACCTGGCGACGATGGAGGACATCAAAATTATCCAGAAATTCTGTTTGGATCGCCGCACACAGTCCCCAGCACCCGTGACTGCCTGGTAGTATTGACTACAACTGGCACAGGGACTGTGTTGGAGGCAGCAGTGTGGTGATGGTGGAGGTGGCTGGTACACAAGCTGATGCTGCAGGGGTCAGCATTGTTGTTGCCGCTGTTGTGGGAGTGGTGGTGGTGGTGGGAACAGTGAGAGCCAGAGACTGCACTTGCCTTGGCACGCCGAAGGGGCCAGGTCGGTCCTACTCATCCCTAAAAACCAGGCAGTCTGCATCTAAGGGTTCAGCTTCTTGGGTGGGAGACTGGCTGGACTCATCCAGGGAACGGAAGCCTGCTGTTGCTGGTGAGTTACCTGTTGAACAGAGGTTGGATTGTCAGCATGTTCAGTACACTAGACAACTTTGATGTTCATATTTGGCACATTTTGATTGAGACAACATGACTTTACATCTTGGCATTACTTGTCATTCATGACAGTTTGTCAGTAGTGGGACATGATGTGGAGATAAATACATTGCTTGTCAGCGATGTGACATGGCTGTAGCAATAATTTCATATGTACAGATATTGTATTTCCAAGTACATGTCCTCTTGGACAAACTTGTTGATCATCCACTTCTGTTCATGCTAGGATATTTGTGACTTTACTATGACTGTTTGTCTACTATGCCACAATTTCCAGTTTTCTACTGTGCTTTTTGTGCTGTCTCCGCGTGGTTTGTGATGCTTGACTGAGTCTACATGCATATGTTGTGTTGATGTGAACCTTTATGCTTTGGGATAATGGTATTTGCACATTGGGTTTTGGCCACTGCGTTCTTGGGTTTTGCTTTGCAGTTACATGTGACTTCATCAATGACACTGTGATTCATGTGAACTCTCAATGGTATTTTCTGTGTGTGCACTGGCTGCAACTTATGCTGCTTGACAGAATTGGCTCACAAGTGCGGGATGTGGTGGTCAGATAGGTCGCTGCTGTTTGTGAGGGAGACAGAGGGAGTTGTGGTCTTGCTGTCAGGTCCCGACAACCCCCTCCTGAGTAAGATGGATACCTACCTGTTAAGTGAAGCAGAGGAGGGTGATGACTGCAACATGGCTGTGGGGTGTGGAGAGTGCTCCATGCTGTTTGGGAGGGAAGACAGAGGGCCTTGTGGGAGTTGTGGTCTTGCTGTCAAGTCCCGACTACCCCCTTCCGAGTATGATGGCTACCTACCTGTTAAGTGAAGCAGAGGAATGAAATGCTAGCCTTATGATACATTCATGTTGACAGCGTGAATTGTACATTAGTTAGATTTTGTCTGCCAATTGAGGCTCACTTGTTGTGCCCAACAGAATATTACAGTGAGATGTGATCATTTTGTGCTTATCAGCCTCCACTCCCCCTTCGATACCTGTGAAACTCTCTGGATGTAGTATGGCAAGCACCTTCTTGTCCCATTCAGTGAAGGTTAGTGGTGGTATGGGAGGGCCGCCACCAGTTCTTTGGGCAGCCTCATGGTTTCTATGGGCCCGATGCTTGACCTTGAGGTCGACCCACAACCTATTGATGTCACGCAGTGTGCGTAGGGTGGTTCCTACAGCATTGACCTTGTTGTAGATACTTGTCCACATCTGGGTTTTGCGCACAAGTGGGTTGTGTTGGACCAGGCTTCCATACAAATGTGGTTCTACCCTTATTATTTTGTCTATCATCACTTTCAACTCAGTGTCGGTTAATTTGGGCATTATCTATTTGGCCATGGTGGAAAGGTGAGAATATTGCAGGGTGCAGAGGGTGGTGGAGTTATGTGAAGTGTGTCAGGTGTGTGGGTGGGAAGTGGTGTTGTGTGGAGATGGGTATATGTGATGTTGTGCTGTGCCTGTAAATGGTGTCCGGTCTCTCTGTGTCTCTCTGTGTCAGCTTCTGTTGTGCAAAGGATGCTGGTCAAGGAAGGGGTTGGTTTTAAGCAGTGGTATGTGTATTTGTCCACATGTGTCATGTCCCTCAGGTGTTTCTTCCATGCTGGGTATGGCTTATATTTCCAATCGACATTTGGGGTGTATCATGGTGGCGTGTGTGGTGTGATTGAGGGCAGCGATGAGTGCAGGCACACTTTGTGCATAGCTGTTCAGTTTGTTACTACCGCCATTTGTTTGGTCAATGCGCTAGCAAGGAAATCGGAACCAAATGCTCCCTCCTCCAGCTCCATGGTTTCATCGTAATTGGCCATGCAGTCATTCCGCAGCAGGAGCAGCCTTTTTAGTTTTTCGAGCATGGCGGACGGTAATGGGTGAGTTCTGTCAGCTGTGGTAGGATTTTCTGTGCATTGCATCATATTTGACCGACGGAGATGCCGAGGGTCATGCAGGTGGATTTTTGCCACGAGCTCGGTGGATGGAAGCTTTTCCTGTCCAGCATTGTAATGTACCCCTAGGCGCAGTTTTTTGAAGGTGTCTCTATGTGCATTGATTAAAGTGGTAACATCAACCTTGTATTGCTGTATGAGGGTGGTTTTTCAGGATGACTTGTATCATTGACTGTTCAAAGTCTATGATAATCTTTTGAGGATAGTAATTATCAATTTCTTGCCTTACTTTTGTAAAGAGTTCTACATGGGCAGTAGTTTGTTTATTTAGTAACAGGGCATATATAAAGGGATGTTGCTATTGTGATACAGTCCATGGATTGTGTTTAATTCGTAAAATGGTTTGGGACATTTTTTATCATCATCCATGTCTCACAATTCTGTACTTTAAGTAAGTTTGTGGGAGTTGCATATATTATAATCCTTTTATTGTCATAAGTCGAAATCGCTCTTCATTATGAGTTACAGTGAGTACAGGTGGTATTTGAATTTCACTGAAAGTTTTGGGGGTAGGTGGGGTGGTAGCAGTTGTTTTTTTTGTTCTTGCTATTAGCCTTTTTAATGTTGAGACAGAGGGTAATTGTCCAGGTACATGTTCTGGAACTTGGGGGAGTATATCTTTTAGTATTTCAGTAGTATGTTTTTTAGAGCTAGTGGTAGCTTCTTTCACAGTGTTTAAAGTGGTCCCCAATTCTATTCCAGCTATATTAAGGGGTGGTTATGTTCCGAACAAGCATTACAGTAGTTTATTTTGTTGTAGCCCTCCCATAACATGCATTTGATTAATATTTGCTGCAGTTATAATAAATGTTATCGCCTGTCTTTTTTTCTTGGGTGTAGACATATCCCATATAGCATAACACAAATTTTCCTTTCTGGGAAGTTATGAATTTTGCACCTTAAGTCATTCTGATGTTTCAAATACTATGAGAAATGTATATATACAAATATTAAATATATTGTAATTTTTGTATTGTAATACAGATTTGTATATAGAAAATTATACTTACATGCTTGAATATGTTGAACTTTTTTGACTCTTAGGTGTTTCTGTTGGTCCTTGGATTAGTGTTTCATTTTTATTTCCTGGAGAAAAAAAATATAATTTTAATATATGTGTTTAACAGTATTTTCTGTATTTTGGGGTTTGTGTGGTTAGTGGGCACTTTGGGTTAGGATTTTTAGTTGTTTTATTAGTTTAATTTAGATTTATACTTATTTTTTTGGCAAGGTGGTTTTTTGATGAAGTTTGTAAATAGTTGAGTGTCTTTTGGAGTTTCTGTAGAGGAGATATAATTTAAAACAAAAAAACATTAATGATTAAATTGTTGTAAAACGTGCTTTACAAATATTTTATGCAGTTATAACATTAAATGTATGTTTTACTTACTTTGTGGAGTTGAAATCATAGCTTTCAATGAGGAAGTCCAATGCTGTAGAAGCAATCCGGTAGAGCTTCCCCTTATTCTTGGTTTTGTTATTGGAGTGTGATCTAATGTTATCTATTTTTAGGTTAATTGTGCTTGTTCTTATTCTTAGTTTTGTTGTTGGAGTATAAACAAATGGTATTTTTTTTTGTTTAATTGTGCTTTCAATGTTATTGAGTTATTTAAGTTGTAGGTGTTTTTCATTGGTTGTTACTAATATTTTCAATTAATTTGGCAGTTGTTTCCTTATATGGGAAATGCTAATTAATGTTTGGTTAAGATTTTTTTTTATTCTAACTTTATTTAAAAGTATACTAGTATATAATTTGTAATTTATATTGCATTGCATGTATAATAACATTTATTTATTTTATATATCCTGTTTGTAAGGAGTAATTCATTTGGTGAATTTAATTATGTTAAAGGTTTTTTAAATTATAATTTATTCAACTTTAATTTTATTTATTTAATATGTTGTGTATGTTTGTGATATTGTTTATATTTTCTTGTTATAAATTGTGTTATTAAACATATTTTTAAGATGTCAATATTTTGTTTTTGGCAATAATTGTGTGGTCTATATTTTTGTTATTGATATTTGTGTCATTTGGTATCTTTATTTAATGTTTATGATATTAGTTAGAACGATAATTTTTTGCTCGATTAGTGATATCAATGTTAATGTTTGACGATATTTTCCGTCAATATGTGTGTATTTTTTTAATAAGTAGAATATTGATATTTATGTTATCAATATCTGTGTGTCGATAATTTTGTAGGTCAATATTATGAGTGTTGGTGTAATGCCAGTGATCCAAAAACCTTTTCATTTTTATTTTTGGAATACATTCAATTTTCCTTAAAGGAAAACGGGCTGAATTAACAAAAAAATAGCTTTATAGAAAAGCAATCACAGACCTGGTGGTCTGCTGACCCAAGCAAGCCACCATCTCTGTGATTTTTGCAATTCCCAATGGGTCGCAACCCGAGGGCTACCTCATGAATACTAATGAGTTATGTTAATAGGCAACCCACTGGGAATCACAAACTGTGTTAAACACACGTTTGTATATAGCTGTCGGAGATTACCAAATAGTAAATCGCAAAGGTTTGATATTTAGTAATGGCAAAAACGTACCTTTGTACTTCTAGCCCATTATTCCTACTACAGAGTCCATAAGTGTGAGAGGTGTGGTGCAGCAGTCAGAGTGACTGAGTCCGGGGTGCAGGGCTCACGGTTCGATCACCGGCCGCAGCTCTGCTCAGCATCATGTGACTCTGGGCAATAGCTCACTTAGGGGCTCATTACGATGGCTTAACGATCGCCACCGCCGGCCCGTCGGTGGCGATTGTTACGCCATCGTCATGAGATTTCCCCCACCACATTATGATGGCGGTGAGTATCCCAGCGGACGGAAAGTCCGTCCACCGCTTTCCAACTGGTGGCAATCGTCATGACTGCCTGCCGGGCGGTGCAGGGTCACTATTATGGTGGCGGTGCCTAGCAGGCACTGTTCGCCGTATTAGCATGTCGAGTTTGAAAGGCTTTTCAAGGATGACGACGCTGCCATAGAAAGGCTGGCGGGGATTGGGTCCAGGGGACCGTTGCGGGTCCCCCTTGTGTCTGGGGGAGGTGGGGTGCACTTGGGGGGGTACCTATGGTACCCCCTTACATTTCTCTGCACCAAGTGGCAGGTATGGTGTGGTGCCTGCCATGTGGTGCAGTGAAATGCCTGGCATGCGATTTTAACATCGTGGTGGGTGCTGCCGTCAGCAGCCCCTGCCTCAATGTTAAATTGCAGAATGCAACAGACATGTTGGGGTTCGCATCCTAATTCGTGGTGCGGGACCTCAGCATGTCTGGCGGCAGGTCCCAACACCGCAGGGGTGGCAGACGGACTCAGGTCCCCAGCCATCCTAATGAACCCCTTAATCTCCCCGACTGCCCCCAACGCCTTGAAACCCTTAAGGGTGTTATGTTTGCGCTTTATAAATACGGATTTTGATTATATTTATATGCTGTCACCGAATGCTCATCTGTCAGACCAGCTACAGATCATTGCCCTATCTGACCCCACTCTTCTACCTCACCAAGATGTCTAAGGGCATCACCAAGTCTGCAACAACAGTGTCATCTTAAGGATTTTGGGGGCCCAAGGTAAGGTATATTTTGGGGACACCTGTACAGAACAAATTTGAATGTTATCACCCATTTACTGCTAATTCAAGCCTGTATGATGCCAAACAATTCTAAATTATATCAGGTGTTACAGAATACACTATAAGCAGACACTCTTCCCACCTATCAACAACAGAGAGGCAGTCTCTTAACTGCCTGCTCAGGGCAGCACATTGAAGACAATACAGCGGTATGAAGTGCTATGAAAATTCTACCATCCTATTTTTGAGAAAAGGGAGAATAGAAGCCTCTGGCTTGAGATTTTGCATCCTGCGCGCTGTGCGCCTTGTGCCATGGTCAACGCAGGCATTACTTAGAGAACAATATATCCCCATATGGTGGCGGGGGACTGGATATTTTTCCGGGCAGCCGAAGGTTCCGCCAGAAGGAGTTGAGGTGCACGCGGACACAGTTAATTGCCTCATAACCGAGAGCGTATTGAAATATGAAAACAATCGTCCCTTCTTAGAACTGCCCCATGTCCACGTACTCAGATTTGATTACTTTTTTTATCACTAAATTAAATTCCCACAATTGCCTGTCACCTTGCATTACATCTCTTTAAATCTTCGCCATTGCAGCTTGGACCGCACGTGTGGGAAAGAGCAGATAAACTCCCTTTGGGCAGGCCATTTACTGCTGGGGGAAGTGGGGGCAGCTGGCAGTAAGAGGCAGCAGCAGATTGGGTCTGGCTATCGGAGGCTGCAGAAGCTTGGCAGACAGTGCGGCTTAGGGCTGAGAATTGGATGAGTTATGTTATAAAAATCAATTGCCCTGTGTGAAGGATAGCTATTTAAAGGATGGCTCAGTTGTGTTAGGAGAAGCATTTTGGAGAATAACTGCGCAAAAAAATATAATAGGTTTTGAGTATTTAACAGGCCTTGCTTGAGGGCCCTGCTTTGCAATATTCTGGTTGATTCTGTTAACACTCTTCACTCATCACATTGGTTTGCAACTGCATTGTTGGTGAAAGATCACAAAGGGATCCTGTAAGGTAGCTGAGTGGGTTAATGCAACTGCTACAGAGATCAGCATACAGTCTGAAGGTTAAAATCCCACTGAATTGACTCTAAGAGCCTGATTATTACTGCCGGATTACCATGCATGCCTCCTGACTCCGACTGACCACTGACATACCACCGATTCCAACAGCCTTTCTCCGAGAGCCTTTCTTCGACTTCTGAGATTGTGGTTGCAGAAAAACAGCATACATAGGTGTAGCAAATAAAGTTCTTGAATCCAGTATGTAAAGTAAATATAATTTATTGTAGATTAATCCAAGTTAGATGATGGATAGATATAATGATAAAAGTCCCACCAGGAGCAGATCTTCTCTCGCTCAGCCTGTCTGCCATCAACTGTCTCTACCTAGAGCAGTCAGGTTCTTAACATTCTAGTATGACATCAAACATTCTATTACATGCAGTGGCTAAGCAATGGGGAAATCTAAGTAAGGGAAATGTAAAGCATGAGCAAGATGTAACACATCCCCCTTCCTTATAAAACAACAAATAAAGATAATAGAGTAAATTGCATTGCATTCATAAAAATATAATAATTGAACAATAAGGTGGATTGCATTTTCATTTTAAAATATAATGACTAAAGGAATACATAGCATTCTTAACTAACAGTTGAAATGCAAGAAGGATTCCATTTTCATATTTAATGACCTTTCAAATCTAAAGGCCACATCCCCTTTCCAAAGAGAAAAAAAAAAAAATTATCCACTAGAATGAAAATATGGATCACAAGTATAACTAAATAAAATCCACTAGAATGGAAAATATGGATTAAATACAAAATAACATCCATAGGAATGAGAATGGATTTGTCAAATAAATAAATAAATATAAGCCAGACGGAGTAACCTGCGGCTTCTCAAAACAAAATAAGTACAATATGAACACCTCTAAACATAGAGCACTTGCGTGGTTCATAATAGCCAATAGAATAACTTGTGGCTTTTAACAACATTGCAAAATGGAACTCCTCAGAGTCCATAACCAGAAAATTTAGCAACTACGGCTCTTCTAAACATCAGCAACTGAACCCCTCAGAGTCCATACAAGCAAATTGAGCAACTTATTGCTCTCCAACACAATAGAATGATTGAACTCCTCAGAATTCATATCAAACAAATGGAGCACCTCAAAATGAGCACTGATGTGGCTCCTCAACTACACATCTAATAAATCCCAACTCCTCAGAGTTCATAAAAGAAAATGGAGCGCCTCAAAATGAGCACAGATGTGACTCCGCAAAATACATATTTAATAAATCCAACACTAGGACAACTAATCCTCTGAAAAGAAAACCTCAAAATAATTTGAGCACACAGTGGTTCACAACAATAAAAGAAAATGCAAGACTCTACTCAATAACGCATGTGAACTCCTCTAATATTTTAGAGCACTAATTAACCTGGTACATCAAAAACAAGAAAGAACAATATTGAACACCTCAATGGAAATTGAGCACCTAAATGGTGGTTCAAAACAGCATATCGATATCAAACATGTCAGAAAATGAGCACGAGAATTAACAAAGTAAACACATAACTCTATACGAAATAAGAAGCAATAATACATTAAAATAATATAACATCAATACACTGTGAGTTATGTTAAACAGAATGAAATAGGCAAGTTGGTAAATATGAATGGTAAAGCATATTGAAAATTTTCCAAAATAATAAATCAAAATAACAAAAGTAGTCACCGAAGTCTGACTGTTGAAGTACTGACAGGGTGATCTCTCACCCAAACTCCGAAGTCTTATTGTTGAGATGCTGCCGATAGTGTGATCCCTCACTCGAACTCATCATCAAGGAGCAGAAAAAACAAATTCCTCACTAGCAAAAACTTCGAAAACTGAATATTTGTAGATCGTAATGCCACAATATTTGAAGTCCGTCGGTGCACGTTGTTATGGCAACCTAAATAACAAATTAAAATGGCCGCCGCGCTGTCACGTATCTGCCGGATGGTTCACGGTGAAAGCGTGCTGAAAACAAACCAGGGACAGTGGCAACATCGGCAAATTTGACATCACAGCAGGAAGAGAACGTAAGGCAGAACGTGAGGTGAAAGAATCACCAACTCCCTGATGCTCTCCAAATACGTCATCAAATGCACAGCAGCAGGGACCGAGAGAAGATCGCCGTTGTCCACTCGACGACCAACCGTCATCTCCACACAAGACGGTGAGTGTACAATATTAAGTAAAGAGAGTTACTCTGCACAAGGCACAATAATCTTTGTAAGCGCTCAAGCCATTGCTCACACAAGTCATTGTTAATCATATTTAAAAACAAGAATAAATGAAAAGGAAGAAACGTGTAAAAATCAGCACAGAGCCTTAAAACAGTATACAGGCTTGAAACGTTTGAAGAACACTTGCCGAAGTCAGAGTAGACACTGTACACAGTGCTCTGCTTAAAGATGCCAATCCAGCATTTTCTGTGGCCAAAACAAAACATTAAGTCCATTTTCACGCTGCTCAACTTCTTAAAACGTTTAATACAACGGAATGTTGGACTTGCATTCACATAGTAGCTGGCAAAGACGTATTTTCAAAACTTGGCACACAAGTTCCTTTTAAAAGTTTTTGGCAAATCAGGGCAAAATGAATTAAATATTAATAATTTTCTTCAGGTTTTCCAAATTCAGGTCACGTAACGCAGTCAGAAATCAAACACCCTGGGATGGGAGGCTGTCCAGATGACTGGGGACACTGGTGGGGCTAACCAGGGCGTTTCAATTAATTTACCTTTTCTTTTCAGCTTTGAAAAGTTCCTTAGTTGCAGTAGTAGTACATTAAATCCGTCTTCCTTCCACGCATAAGTTCAGTTCCGTACCTCGTCGCCAATTTGTAGCAAATAAAGTTCTTGAATCCAGTATGTAAAGTAAATATAATTTATTGTAGATTAATCCAAGTTAGATGATGGATAGATATAATGATAAAAGTCCCACCAGGAGCAGATCTTCTCTCGCTCAGCCTGTCTGGCATCAACTGTCTCTACCTAGAGCAGTCAGGTTCTTAACATTCTAGTATGACATCAAACATTCTATTACATGCAGTGGCTAAGCAATGGGGAAATCTAAGTAAGGGAAATGTAAAGCATGAGCAAGATGTAACAATAGGGCAGTACAGGGATTTCCGACCAGTGTCTAAAGGCAAGCCCATCTGCGCCTGTCCGTGACCCGCCCGCAGCCAGCACCAGGAACCCTTGATCTCTGACCATCCATCTCTACACCACCACCCTTCTCACACTCAACCCCTGAAGACTTAAGGAATGCCAACAGGCCTCACCGAACCCCACCCACGGCCAGTTCACCTGCCTCCACTGCCGCCAGACCCTCACCACCACCCTGGCCTCCAACACCACCGACACCAGCAACCGGTGATATCCTAAAATGCATCCCCCTCAAAAATACGCTCAGTACACAAACATGCCATGGAAACCTGGAACCTCTCGACTCCCTCTCGCCCGACATCGCCTTCTTCACAAAGACCTGGACCAACACATCCTCCGCCCCGACATCAACACCACCATCCCAGATGGATACAAGATCCAGATGAAAGACGGCCCCAATCACCCAGGAGGGGCCCTCGCCATTGCCCACAAAAACACCCTCAGCCCCAACACCTCCAGTAATACCTTCACCTCCGCCGAACACCTGCACTTCCAGATCCAGATCACCCCCAAAGCCACACTATGAGGAACCCTGGTCTACAGAACCCCCGGCCCCCAGACACCCTTCACTACCACTATCACTGACTTCATCGCACCCCACGTTATCGCCTCAACGAACTACATACTCATTGGAGACCTGAACTTCCACATCAACAACCCCAGCAACCCGAAATCCACCATCATTTGTGATAACCTCGCCAGCATCGGACTTAAAAACTCATGAACACATCGACCCACTGAGCAGGACGCACCCTCAACCCCATTTTCGCGGCAGGAAACAGCATCCAATTCAGCCACACAACACAGGCGCCATGGACCAACCACCACAATGTACATTTCATCTTCAACAAACCCAAGGCTCCCAAACCAGCCCTATGCCCACCACGAAGGAACTGGAGCAAGGTTACCAATGAACAACTTAACTCCACCCTCACCCGAGACAACCACACCTGGGCATCCGATGCAAACGACGCAGTCAGTGAACTAAACATCTGGATCTCCAACTGCGCAGACAAACTTGCCCTGTTACGCAACCCTGACATACAACGCCCCAGGAAAGGCTTCAGGTTCACCACCGTGCCCCAAGACACCAGGCGCACCGTCAGACACCTGGAGAAGAACTGGAGAAACACCAAGACTGCCAAAAACCACACCACCTACAAGGACGCCATGACAGACTACCACAACCAAATCAGAGCCACCAAGAGGAACTTCATCCCCAACAAAATCATGGCCAACTCCACCAACTCCAAAGAACTTCTCAGTGTCATTCAAGAGTTTACCAACCCACGCAGCGAAGCCACAGACATCACCCCATCTCAAGACCTCTGCGACAAGCTTGGAACCGATTTCCACCTAAAGATCAAAAACCTCTAAGACAAGTTAATCAACCATCCAACATGCACCACAGATGCCCCCCCTGAGACACCAGCCAGCCCAGCATCTCCAGCTGGACACCAATCATGGTGGAAGACACTGCCTCAACTATGAAAGGCATCTACTTGCGGACCCCCACCGACCCTTGCCCCCTCACATCTACCACATCACACCTGAATTACAATGCACCATCAACACCACCTTAAAAACAGGCACCTTCCCAGACGACTGGAAGCACGCAGAAGTCAGACCCCTGCTCAAGAAGCCCATAGCTGACCCCACCGGCCTCAAGAACTATCGGCCCATCTCACTCCTCCCCTTCACAGCCAAAGTTGCAGAGAAAACAGTCAAAGGGGAACTGACACGATTTATTGAAGAGAACGCCATTCTCGACCTGTCCCAATCCAGATTCCGAAGCAACCACAACACACGGGCAACATCCGCACCTTCCTGGACCAAGGTCACTCCACCGCCCTCATCCTACTCGATCTATCAGCAGCCTTCAACACATTCTCCCCCCGCACACTTGTCACCAGACTACACGACGTAGGCATACAAGGAACAGCCCTGGACTGGATCCGATCATTCCTAACCGGAAGAAGCTAAATGATCAGACTGCCACCTTTCCTCTTTGACCCCATGAAAGTCACCTGCGGAGTCCCACAGGGTTCATCACTGAGCCCCACCCTCTTCAATATCTACATGGTCCCTCGCATAGCTATCATCCGACAACACTGCCTCAACACCTTATCCTACGCGGACGATAACCAGCTCATCCTCTCCCTCACCAAAGACCCCATCACCGCCAAACTCAACTTCCAGAAAGGAATGCAAGACATTGCAGTCTGTATGTCCAACAACTGCCTGAAGCTCAACACCGAGAAGACAGAAGTCCTCAGTAGCAGCCCTTCAGCATGGGACAGCACCTGGTGGCCGACCGTCCTCGGAAGCCCACCTACCCATCTCAGACCACGCCAAGTATCTCAGCAATGTACTTGACTTATGACTCACCATGAACCGACAGGTCAACGCCAAAACTTCCAGCTGCTTCAACACCCTCCGCAAGACCTTCAAGTGGATTGCCCCTGAGTCAAGGAAGACAGTCACACACGCACTCATGACCAGCAGACTGGACTTTGGAAATGCACTCCACGCCAGCATCAACAACTCTGCACACTTGAGACAATACAGAACACCGCCGCTAGCAGTAGAGGCTCGTGGAGAGAGTGCCACGGGCAGTGAGTCAGGGTGGGGGGTAGTAAACTCCGGCTCACGGCCGACCGTAGTAATGTAAGGAAATAAATGAATAAAATGAATGTCATTGCGCGTGCTGAAACACATTTGGCATTTCAGCACGCGCAATGAAATTCATTTTATTTATTTATTTCATTACATTAATCCGGTTGGCCATGAGCCGGAGTTCACTACCCCCCACCATGCCCCTCGCCTGCCCCGCCCCATCACCCTGCGGCACTTCCTCCACGAGCTGCTACTGGCCACCAGACTCGTCCTCGGCATCCCCCGACACAAACACATCAGCCAACACCTACAAAGACTTCACTGGCTCCCCATGGAGAAAAGAGTCACCTTCAAAATCCTCACTCACGCCTACAAATGCCTACACAACAACAGACCCAAATACCTCAATACCAGAATCAACTTCCACATGCCCATAAGAAACCTTTGATTCTTCAACCTTGCACTGGCTGAAATCCCGTGCATCCACAGAACAAGAGCAGGCGGAAGATCCTTCTGTCATATTACAGCCAAGGCCTGGAACGAGCTACCGGCAGACATCCAACTTACCCCCTCCCTGAACACCTCCAGGAAGACCCTCAAGACCTGGCTCTTCAGCTGAGCGGATCTGCGGCCCCCTGCCCCCTCAGCACCTTGAGACCCTCACGGGTGAGTAGCATGCTTACAATTCTCTGATTGATTGATTACAATGTGTGTTTCCAATGACCCAGCGTGGCGGACCGATTGCCTCACTCGAGGCATCACAACTGATGGAGTTGGGGTGCATACTCACCCAAAATTAGCTATTTCCCAGTAGTCACAGGCATGAATTTCTTTTCCAGGTCCCCCCTACACCACAGCAGCTGAACCCCGAAGACTTTGAACCTGTGGGCACCTGAATGCAGGTAGGTCCATAGCTAGCATGCATCCCCATTGACTGGACTGCACACAGATCACCACACTCCAGCAATGGGGGTCCATGGTGCACAAGTCATATTGCCACATATGTCATGCATGTTCGCACATATCACATGTTTACTGCGATTTTGCATGCATTTGCAGTTCCATATTCGGGGGTATGTGCACCGCCGTAGATGAGACTGCCGTAGAAGCATCGGTTGCATTGTAAGGCAGTGGGCAGAACTTTCCTGGCCTCAGTGATTGAAACTGGACTGCAGTGCGCAAGTTGAACAGTTGGTCTGACCGGCATCGGTAATCAGGCTCTAAGTTTCATATTTTCAAGGTGGATGAGAGGGTTCCATGGCAGTTGAATTTTAGTGATTTTGTTACAAACTTTGTGAAATTGGAATGCTATGTGAGTAACTTACATAATATGTACAGTATGGTAAAGTAATATTGAGTTTTAAATATTGTGCTATAAAAATACTGTAACAAAAAATAAAGGCAACTAAATTAGTAGTAAAATACCTATATATATGTACATGTAGGTTTACTGTACTCAACTCCACATACATGTACCTTGACATGTATGACTTCAAAGTTCTTAGATGCACGAAATTTCGATGGACCAGAAAAGGAAAAAGGGATGTTCATTTCAGAAAGACGTTTCCGAAGATTAAGAAAGCCTTTTCTCCTTATCACTGTATCCCTGGCGAAGTCCTGAGAGATTGAGATTCGATGACCTTCCCAGATAACAGCTTTAACCTTTCTCATGTGGGCAAGAATCTGCTGTGTGTGTTGGTGACGCAGTGGTTTAAAAATGATCGCTCTTGGCTGTGTGGCAGATTTAGAACAAAAGGTAGGGACACGATGAGCCCTTTCTAATTCAAAGCCTCTCTGGAAGGATATTTGTAGAGTAGAAGGAATCCATTGGTATAAAAAGTCAATCATAGAAGAGGATGATTTCTCCTCATCTTCCGGCAGCCCAAAAATGAGCAGATTGGATCTGCGATTACGATCCTCCTGCTCCGTGAGATCCCTTCGCAATGCCGCCATTGAGCGCTTCATGCGGGAGAGAGACCTAGATTGCTTCTGCATATTATCCTCTGCACCACTAATACGTGATTCTGTGGCCGAAACACGAATAGAAAGAGCCTTAAAGTCATTCCTGATAGCAGACACCTCCACTTGCAGTAAATCTGTATTAGTCTTTGTTGACTGCGCAATATCATGAACCTCATTAAGTCTGGTCGAAATTGCATCAAGAGTGGTATTGGTATCTGATTGAGAAGACTCAGGCGTAGGGGACAGTGATTTGAGTCTTTTAAGAGAGGTACCAGGATCCTTAGCATCTTTAGTAGTTGATGACCGTCCCATATTTGAAGCCATGGAACACCAGCCACAGAAAAAATGAAAGGCCACGTGAGGTATAATAGAGGCAGGCAAGGAAGGTCAATGGTAAAATATTTCCAACAAAAAGTAAGGAATATAATGCATTGGAAGCAAGCAGGCAGAATAAACCAAAAAGGCAAACTTATAATGCATTCAGTCACAGGAGATAATAACAAAGATTTCCAGAAACTAGTAGGCGAAAGCAGAGAAACAGAAGAAACGAAATGCAGCTGCAGTTTGAAACTAATGCACCAGGGTAATCCAATACGTCAGTAAGCATAAATCGCCACAAAATATCAGCCAAGCAGCGCAGAGAAAAAAAGAGAAAATAATGGATAGTCACAAAGTAACCAAATATGGGTAATAGCACCTGAGAACTCGTTGACCCGGCAAGAATGTGTCCATGTCGTAATTTCTGAGAGGAAATTGCGAGCTCCGTCACCAGCAGCTAAAATGGCGGTCGCAGACAGAGATAATGAGCGTCACCGCCGTCTGTCAGAAGTCACACACGCAGGGCTGGAAACGACGGGAATGTAAACAAACAGCTCTCTGCATGTTTAGCAGACCAGGAGAGGTTCTTCACCGCATATGGGCAGCTGGAAACGGATGAAAGAGCCTCCAACGGACCTCGTCGCCCTGAAGCTCAAGCGCGACCCGCCATCATGCAGTGGCGTGCAAGCCACGCCCCCCAAAGTACTTAGAAGTGATGTTCAGAAGAGTCTTTCTGGCAGATGCATCAACGTAGCCTTTTGCTATTCCTAAATAGAGATTATTAAGGAATCGCTATTTAGGAATAGCAAAAGCCTATGCATGTAGGAATCGCTATTAAAATAGCAATTCCTTAACATTCCTTAATTGATACTCGCAAATTGCTAGTCGCAATTAAGGAATGCTGTCCCATTCATTCCTATAGGCCTACAGGCCCATAGGAATGTATTGGAGATTGCATGAGCAATTAGTGAGTACCAGTAGGAATTCGCAAATTGCTCATGCAATTTCAAGGGTGCAAGGGTGTCAAAATGACACCCTGTTGCACCCCTTAAATTAATATATGCACATATGTTGCACACACACATGCTCTAAGGGCACGTGTGTGCGCAACATGAAACTTTGAAAAATGCACAAAAGTGCTTTTCTTCAAAGTTTTAGCAAATTACCATGAAGTCCACCTTCATGGTAATTTGGTCCCCCTATTAGCGAATTCGCTATTTTTTTTACTTTCATGCATTGCATTTAAGGAATCTCAATTTGCGATTCCTTAAATGCAATCGCAATTTAAGGAATCTCAATTTAGAGATTCCTTAAATTGCAATTTTTGCATTTGGGATGATGCCTCCCAAATGCAAAAATACATGGAGCAAAGGTGCAGATTCTGAGAATCTGCCCATTTGCTCCCGGTATTTACTTTGATGCATCTTTCTCTATTAACCGCTGGATACTTACCTCCATTATATATTGGTTGTCCCTATATTTGCAACAATATTCTTGTAGTGCGCTATTTTTGTAGGCAATAATCATCCATCCATCCATGATAAGGCCACAATATGCAGCTATTCCCATTGTGCTGGGGTATTGTACACACTGTGATTTTGCCCATATTGCATAGGGTACTTGATTTAAATGTTGTGCCACTGGTACCCATAGAAGTTCTAGTCAGGGATTAGTAATGGACAATGATAATCAGCAAGTGTCCAAGTGTTGAGCTCTGTATGCAACAGGTGTACAATCAGTTGAGTTCCCTAGCTAGGTTTACACTAGTTTGTCTGTCTACCCACTCGTTGTATTTCTAGCTGTCTGTCTACCTCTATCTTAAGGAACCACTGAACAGACAGCCTAAAGGATATGGGGCCTTGATGGATAGAGACCACAGGAACAGGGAGCCTTGTGGAAAGCAAACCTCAGAGACAGCAATCCAATGGAATAAGGAAAACAAGAGGGGCGGTAGATGTGAATACAGAAGACAAGAGGACAGATGTAGACGCACAAATAAAGTTATCAGGCTGTTAAATACCAGACATAAGTGTGCAGGAACAGTAGAATTGAGAACCACAGAAACAGACACAAGTAGGAGCAGATTTGCCCCAACATGGAGTACTCAGGGCAACACTGCATTCATTAAATCCTACATCAGTAACAACACACCCCAGACAGGAAACATAAGAGTCACAAACACAGCCCTACAACAGCTCTGACACACAGCTACTCAGATTATAATGCCCATCACCAATGCAGGACAACAGTACCAGAGCTATCACAGACGAGAAGGAAGACACAAGACCCAGGCTAGCCCACACAATGTTAGGGCATTTTTATTCATTCGAAATATTGCCATATTTATATGAGGTTTAGTTAGCATGACTAGACCTCAGCCAGCTCATATTGACATCCAATCATATTTTCAGAAACGAATGTGCACTTTTGTGTGAACAAGCTTTTCCATGCATGTCTGCTCTCTGCTTTTCCGTTTCAGAAAATAAGTGAAATAGAAGATTAGTCCATGGTCTCTGCATTCTAATTGCATGAATTTGTGTTCCTCTCAAGTAAGCCATGTTTAGGATGTTCTTGACTTTGTAACTTTCAAGGTTCTGCTCTAGCCTTTCATAAGGACCATTAATTAGTTGAACTGCCTATTGCATTTCTGTATTACATAAACATCATGTAATTGCCTTCATTTACTATTTATCCCTTGTTCATTAATATGCAGTAAAGTAGGTGTTTCTAGATGGAGGGGCGTGGCCTGTCTGACTCCAAAATGGCTGTATTGTACGCGAGCTCCGATCTCCACCTTACTGGAGCAGTGGGTTAACACCAGACATCTGGGGAGACCTAAATCTGGTGATTTCATGAGTGCTGCATTGAAAGTGAGCAAAATGAAAATTGTGGCCTAGCAGCATGGCTGCAAGGCGAGTGGTGTAGCGGAGGCGCCACAGCTCCATATCCTACCTTCACACCTACACCGGTGCAAACCAGCCTACCTCAACTCATCTCATGGTGCGCGCTGAGATCGTTGTCTGTGGCGACAATGCAGCTGGGAGCTTTGTGCCACCTGAGTCTCCCGACTGGTGAGGCCCATTGCGGAGTAAAGTGCAGTGATGGCGGCCTGCTGAGTGCCCCGGCCAGAGCCACTGCGGTGCAGAGCGTGCTGTAACCAAAAGCCACAAGGCTTGGAGTCGGTCTGAGACCGGTCCAATTGGTCGTGACAGTGAGGTGCGACGGCAGCCGCCACTGCTTGAGGCTGCGAGGCAGTGAGTCTGGTGTTCCTCGCCGCACGGCCTGGCCCCTGCTGGCAGTTGTGGGCGGACGGATGGAAGCACACGCATGCTGAAGGGCAGTGAGCGCTGTGCTGTGGACTTTGCGAAGAGTTCCTGAGGCCCACAAGGGGCGCGCTGCGCGTGGCACTTGTGCTAGACCTGAGCGGTGACCTTGCGTGAGGTAGGAGCTGCCAGGGGTAACGCGCCATTTGCAAGCACAACCCCAGTGCCATTCCCCATAATTTGCCTGTGGTTCTATATGCCTGCACGAGGGACACAAATACCTTGTACTTCCGTAAGCAGCACCATAAGCAAGATGGGAAAGGCTGACAAGACTCAGACCAACATACAGTTTGAGCACTGCAAATCGTCAAAGCACAGGGAGGAAACAGATGCCACGGCACAAACAGAGAAGGGGGCTTCAGGTTCTGATAAAGAAGACGACATTCACCACATCCTCTCAGTCATGCAGAAAAGCCTAGCTACATTGATGGTAAGCTCGACTCACTTTCCTACAGGATGGATCGCATGTCTGAGACAGCGGCCACGTAGGAACAGTTGGGGAAGTAGATGATCCTATTTCGCGACATAGATGAGGACTTAGAGGCGTGCTCCAGGCGCAACAATGTACGTATTTTGGGCCTACCAAAGACGAAGATGATGGGCAACATGGGATTGTTCACTGAACAATTGCTAGCATCTTTACTTGGGTTTGCTTGAATCCAGACGGCTGGAATACTAGAAACCGGTCCTCAGAAGCTTGTTTCCGGTCCAGGGATGGCATGGCTTGGCAGTTCGGGCTGGACTGTTCCCATGAGGCACAGGGTCAGACTGATTTGCATATAGCCAAGTCTGAACTGGGGTGGCAGAGTGGGCTAAAGAACGGTGATGGATTAAACCCAGATCTTTTGACTGGGTGTGAGTGTTTGATTGGTTCAGATGCTCCGTCCATTACCACCCCCTTTTGTACCGCTTTTGGCCACCATAAGTGTGGCAGGGTATGCTCAGACGTGAGTCCCTTGCTCACTTTGCCACTGGATTCAAGCAAGCCGGGCTGAAGACGGCTGGAATGCCAGAAACCGGTCCTCGGAAGCTTTGTTCCGGTCCAGGGAAGGCATGGCTTGGCAGTTCGGGCTGGACTGTTCCCATGAGGCACAGGGTCAGACTGATTTGCATATAGCCATGTCTGAACTGGGGTGGCAGAGTGGGCTAAAGAACGGTGATGGATTAAACCCAGATCTTTTGACTGGGTGTGAGTGTTTGATTGGTTCAGATGCTCCGTCCATTACCACCCCCTTTTGTACCGTTACATTTTTTCAGACAGCATTTTACTCTTGTCCAATGCATAATTTGAATTGAGTATCAGCACAATTGGGTTGTAGCTGAATGTAGTGCCAGTTTCTCCCAGTGGGGCAGTATGGTGTTCAGTGGGGGAGAGGATGTGGCACTCTGGCCAGAGCTGCCGAATTTGGAACTGGAGCACCATTTTCAGCCTTCATGACCAGTCCACCAGACCACACTCCTAACAGAGCTCAGTCCAATGCTACACCTTAGAAGGCCCGATAGTCCTTAAAAGCCCTGTTGTCTTAGCACCAGCAGGTGGACCCTAACGGTGGCAAGTGTGAGTTAACCTTGAAGGCCGGTCCACCACAATCCATGCAGTTCACCTCCAGTCTTGCGAGCAGGCATACGAAGAAGCACACACTAGAGCGACAGTGACACTGTCACTGAGGTCACAAGACCCTTGAGGCCAGTCCACCTCGTCCATTGGTACCTCCATTGGACTTTTTCAACACTAGTAGTGCAACTTACCAGGGGTTGATAAAGTTGGATTTGCATGCACATTAAACTTAAGGGGTGATTATAATGGTGGTGGGACTGCCACATCACCGCGTTGTTGACAGTCCCACCACCATTGATGACTGCATTACTGCCCGCCATATTACAATGGCGGGCGGTTCCCTGGCAGTCGGAGAGACCGATTGCCACACACACTTCTCCCTTCCATAGGGAACGGAGAAGGCTGGGATCCTTGTGTCTTGAAGAAAGGAGAGAAAAGGGTGTATCTGCTCTTTAGGAAGGATATACAATTCAGAAAGGTCCAGAAAGCCCCTCTGGCAATTCCTTTGTGGCTGCAAGCTAATGATGCTTAATTTAAGTTGGTTTCTGCAGGCGAGGCGTAACTGTATTATTTGAATAGAGACCGGTACATTATTTAAACCATCAGACTGTAAAACCGAACAAGAGAAAGGCATCAAGAGTTGTTGGCAGAAGGAGGAAGGGAAATATGGAAAACAGAGAAAAAGGAGAAATCAAAGATGAGAAAGAAACTGGAAGAGTGAGAGAATGTGGAGGGAGAGTATGTTGGTGGATAAAGGAGGCAGGATATGAAATCAGATAGACAGCCTTGGTATTCAACAACCCAGCTCTGCCACGGATTCCCTCACTACCACCCTTTAATAGCTCTGCTCAAGTCTCCATAACCACTCTCTCAGATGCATTTAATTAGTTATATAGTGCCACTCATACCAGTGCAGGGTATCAGCACTTTACATCATTCACACTACACAGAGGCAGCCAATCATAGGTGTGTAAATCTGTGTAAAGGAAATGTTAAATAAAACTACAGGGTGTAGGAGTCACATCTCATCCATACTTGTAGACAGTATTGTTTAAGAGTGCTTGGTCTGGATGTTGGAAAGTGGGTTAATATTAGGGGCAAATGTATATCTGTCCCTGGCAATATGGACACTACCTCAATATATAGCTCCGTACCAGTCTTTGAAAATTATTCTCATGCTCAACCCTTGGTAGCTCGGCTGTGAGCAGGTATGTAAAGCATTTAAAAACACCAATTCAGTAAATAATTAATACACAACACACAAAAAAAAATCCAACACCAATTTATAAAAATACAAAATATTTTTCTCTTTAAAATGAAAAAAATCCAATGTAGGGAACCGGGAATATGACTTTTTAATAATTTCGCACAATATAGCACATAGAAATGTATATCCCCTTTGGTACATCTGGTCAAGCTGGACCTGCTCAAAGTCAAAGTTTTAGGCCTACCACGATGAAGCCCTGCAGGGGCTACTCCTTGCGGTAGGTCTCGGTCAAAGTTTTTACCTTCTGACTTAGAAACTTTTCCTGAGCTTTTCTTCACGGGGTACGTCGAAGCTCTCATCCAGCCCTGATTTGGTAAGGGTTTGCCGGCTTGCCTTGCAACGAACTCCCCGGTCAAACTTATGGAAGTCCAACCTCCGGAGCTTTCCAGCGATACGAGCTAGGGATGCAGGCTGGCACACCGTTGATGGTGGGTGGCTTGGCTCTCATGGTTGGCCTCGGTCACCTTTTCTAAGTTCGGAATTAGAAATGTTTGCAGAGCTTTTTCTTGCAAGGTCCCTCAATGCTTTTCACTAGGCCGGATTTGGTTTGCAAGCTTGGGTTTATACCTATGCCCGATCAAACTCTGGAAGTCGGACCCCTGGAGCTTTTCAGCGGGAGGAACCTGGGCGGCAGGTCAACTCATGGTTGATGATTGTCAGCTGGCTGGCCAGAGTGAGTCAGTCCACTTATGGATCTTTTTACCAAAGTTGCTCCAAACTTCTCCAAACCTCTGGAACTTCTGCCTGAAGTTTTCCAAAGGGTCTCAAAGTGTCCAAAACTTACTCCAAGTGTCTGGAATCTCCAAGGTGGTCCTTAAAATGGACTTCAGTTACTACAATCCACTTGGACAAAACCCCTTCAAATTCACTGGTAGTTCTCCAGGCTGGGGATTCTTGGTGTTCCAGGTGTGCTCTGTTAACCTTCAGCTTGCAGGGACTCCACTCTTTAGTCCTTTTGAAGCAAGGTAGTCTATAGGACTGTAATTCCAGACTGTGCAACAGGCACAATCTTCAGTCCAGGGCCTGGTTGGTTCAAATCAAACTCCTCAGCAGGGACCCTTCTTCTCCCAAGTTTGAAGCAGCATCATCTGAGAGGCTTTGTCCCTTTCAGATACGTATTCCAAGTTCTCTGGGTCAAGAAGGAGGACACTCCTGTCCAATGAGGTGCAGGGCAATGCTCCAGGGTATAACCACATCCTCTAAAGTGTGGCATTATTTTCCCACATAGAGCACAATTTCTCTAAAATTCATCATGGCTGGTTTTCCAGCAGAGGGAACAGAACTAACTTACCCAGCCTACAGGATGGCTTCATCTACCTAGGTCCACTCAGTTTACATCTGGGAATTCCTCCTTAATCCCCCCATCCGGCTGTGGGAGAGGTGTAAATGAAAGTGATTTTTCCAGTTTGTCTCCTTCTCTTGAAGAGCATTGTTTACTACCCCTCCCCCTGGCTCTGGCATTCCTATGCCCAGCAACCTCGGCTCCCAGAAAGGCCTCCTAATTATAGGCGTCATTTATCAACTCTTCAAACAGCCAGTCCAATCCACTTACCTCTGACAAATCAAGGCAGGGCACTAGAGGGCTGAATCGTGGCTTGCAGACAAGAAAGTCTTATAACTTCTTGTCTGTATATTTTAGAATAAATTCAACAATACCACATTGTTGAATGTATCATCAACATTCTTCTGAGTGCTTTAATACTAGTTGTATGGCTCTCCTTTCTCCAGTTATTAATTAATAACCTCTTGCAATGTTAACCTATGGGCTGGGGATCTGCAATGGAAAAATTAACTGGACAATTTTTCCAATACCATTGACTATATAAGGATCCCAGGGCATATAACACTCATTTTATAAGGGCCCTCCTTTTGTATACTTGACCTCTAACCCCTGGGAAACCTAGGGGAACTCCTGGGGATACCTAATATGCCCCAACATTGTAGGTTATCAATTTGTAAGTGCCCCAAACCCAAAAGTCAAGATTGGGCACAATTTGTATTTTAAAAGCAGTCCTCCAACACGGGCCTGCTTTTAAACTGACTTCAGGCTACAGCAGTGCACACCTGCAAGTACAGGAAGGGATGCTGGCCTCCAAACCACTATGCCCTAAAATATACTAGGGACTTAAAGGTAGTTTAAATTCCCATGCCTTATTATGTACTAGGGCCGTACAGGAGAGGTCATGTCAATCATGGAGGTACCCTACCCATAGTGCACCCTATTGTATGTAGGTGTTTTTACTGTATTTGTAAGTGTCTCTTTCATCATAGCACTGGCCCTGGGCCTGGTTAGTCAGAGGCCAGGGTCAGTCAGTCAGGTACCACCAGTACAAGTCAGCAAAAAGTTAGGGAGTGCCCAGGGCACAGATGGCTTTGCAACACTAGAGAAGCACAAACCCAGCATTTAAAACATAACACCATGGTTGGGGGTTCTCTTTAATAATCAGAATTGATTTCCATCCTAATGAACCCATTTTCCAACCTTAGGATAATGAAAGAGTGGGTAAAAATCATAACGTTCTAATCTATACCTTGCAGTTTTCATGCAGCTCTTTGATGACGGTTAATAGCTCACTGTTCAATGTTAGGATTTTAACTTATAAACTGCAAATAGCAAAAGAATCTCTCAGACAAAAGCAGTAACTCACTGACCTATTTACATTATATGCATTTTGTTATCTACCTGGTACACGTTCTTTGCAGCAGGCATATCACCCCACTGTGGCTACCTTACCATGAGTCAAAACTTCCAGTACTCAGACCTCTGATCTCTCTCAATAAAGATCATTAATCACGAAAGTTATCTTCACATTTTATTGTTGCCTGAAAATTGCTGGAGGCCAGGAATGCAGCAGCAGGTACTTTTCAAACCATAATGCAACATGACGCCCTCGCCCGAAGTCAGCGACCTTTTTTGCTTAGTGCATGAAGATGCAAGATTCATATACATGTTTTTTTAACATTTGGTCTGATTACTATGTGAATGTAAATAACAATAAAGCATACATGCAAACTGTGACTACATGCCTGCTTTTCTCAATATTTCACTTCAAAACTATGCAACTGTATTTGTTTAACGGGGGGTTATTTGTATAGCATCAATGGAAAGTCCACAAGGTAGTACCTGTCCCCCCCCAGAATTTTAGTGTGTCCTACGCCCCTGGGCCGCATTGTGTTAATGAAAATGATCATACTCCCATGGTTTCTCTTTCTATTTATACATATTCCCATCCTTTTAGCTAGGTCATTCTTCTGCACCCTGCGCACACTGATGATATGACTTGTGTGGGCCGGGAAGCAACCCCAGATTAAATGGGAGGTACTCATGGAGGTACTGACCAGAACATATCCAGAGGGGAGTCTCAACGCGCTAGACCAAAAAAAGTACTACACAGCCGTGCAGCTACTGCATGCCCAATATTGGATCCACGGGCCCCAGGATCTCCCACAGCTCTTCATAGAAAGAGCCTAAGTCAGCGCCAGTGCTTTGGCAGCAACAATATTGGGCGGGCCCCGGCAGGGGCGGCTCTAGGCTCACGGCGGCCCTGGGCAGGGAGCGTAGGTAGGGGGCCCCGGAAGAGGGGGTCCGGGTGGGGCGGAGCGTGGAGGCCAGTGAAGAGGGGGTGGGGCGGAGCGCGGAGGCCAGTGAAGGGGGTGGGGTGTCAGGGTGCCAAATCCCTGCCAGGGGCCGCCACGCAAATATGTATCCATCCTCAGAGGGTTATTATATTAAGGATATATATTGGTGTGGTGGCCCCTGGGGTTTGGTGGCCCTGCTTGCACATGCATAAGGCCGCCCCTGGCCCCGGGGGAGAACAGGAGTAATAAACCCGACCAGCTGTACAAGAGCACATCTACACAAAGCAGCATCGACACAACGACTCACATTAAAATACTCCCCATAGCTGCCGATAGAGTGGTGCAACTGGGCTCCGTTCAGGCAAGACAGGGCGGTAAAACAAACACTGCACAAGCTGAAGATAACACTGATAGGAGATTTCTTTGCAGATGGCAAAGTTTAAACGTGGGCTCGAGCAACAGGGCACGTCCCTCATATGACCATTCTAAATGCAAACCAATCCCACAGGATGCGGCTGGCGCTTAGGGACAAACTGGGTGATGACTTGTCGGAGCCACAGGAAATGCGCTCCCTTAGTTATCTCCCTCAGGCCAACACCCCAAGACGTGGCATTACAGCACTATACACACTTATCAAAAGACACGACCTGCAAGCCCTTGGCAAGACACAGGACGAGTGGCAGAAAGAGCTGGAGGTCACTATCACAGAGGCACAATGGGCACATCGCTATGCCAACACAAAGTTGATCTCACAGAATGGGAAGCACAGGCTGGTGCATTACAAATACCTTCATAGGGTCTTTTACACCCCAGTCCGTCTGTATAAATATGGCCCAAGCAAAGACAATAGGTGCCTGCCCTGCAGTTCTGATGGGGCCGGATTTACTCACCTAGCTTGGGACTGCCTGGGCATCCGCGCATTCTGAAGGGAAGTGTTTCATACAATAACAGCGATGCTGGAGATTCAGATCCCGGAGACCGCCCTGGTAGCACTGCTGGGCTATGATAAGGATATTCCAAAATCATCCCGTAAATTGGCGGCCATCAGTTTATTATTAGCAAAGCGTAGAATAGCCATGCGCTGGATGCCTGGGGCAATACCTAAAGTAACTAAGTGGCACATGGACTTAGCTTATTGCTCCACACAATCTGACCATTATAATGCTCTAGTCCCATCCCACTGTAGACCCAAGAATTTCTGGGAGCCATTCCAAGAATACCTAATTCAGCAGTCAACCTTGGAGAGTGAACTGGGTGGGCAAAATTATCAGGACCAGAACACCCCAGAGGATCAGTAGGCGGACAACGCCTTGTGGTGGGCACATGAAGCGGAGTGGCCACCAAGCACCAGGCCTCTTGATGGGCCTTGGACCCCACCACTTGCAGGATAAAAGTATCGCTTACAGACATTGTGTTGTAACATATTTTGGTGTGCTCTACGCGCATTTTGATCCTTCATGCATACTTGAATATTTACACTGTATTGCTTGTTTGACTGCAACAGAAAATTTTGAATAAAGTTTTTTTTAAAGTAGGTGTTTCTAGATGTATCTTATTGAATGTATCTTATATATTACAATGTTAATTGGCTTCCTAGAATGATGCATTGCTAGCTCAAACCTATTATGTCACATCTCACCAGTGAATGTGAGTGGCTTTTCTGTCTGGCTAAAACCCTATAAAAGATGTTGTTATTGGGATATGTGCCAGACTTCCTTTGCCTTTCTAACTATGCAAACTATATGCTATCATTTCAACTATATTTACATTTGGCTGATTTCTTTAGAGGTTGATCCTATTTTGATCGTCTCACATTTTTCGATTTTGAATTACTATTGATATATTCAATGCTTATGATTAACTAACCATTGTTTACGTTTAGTATTGATTTAAAGTCAAATAAACCTATAAGGTTTAATTTGGAACTCTATATCCCAGTTGTTTATTTTATTTGGCCTGGACTCAATCTTATAAAGTCTCAGATAGTGCCAACCCTATGTATCTACCCTATTTTAATTAGAGCATTGACATTCTCATAAGTTAGGTTGGAGGATTGTAAGATCAGTTTCCTGCTACAAAACACCAATGTAAAGAAAACCTACACTCAATAAACCACTTCAGGTGCACTTTGTCATACAAGGCAAAGGCTGAATGCCCCCGTAGGAGATTCTCCAACAGGTATATCCACAACTGCAGATATGAGTCTTCCGACAAGAACTCAATATGGCAATAGGCCAAAAAGTAGGCGAAAGCTGTACTGTACAAAAATAAAGCTATATGACACAACATAACATATCCCTGGAACAGCATTTGCCACAATCTCCTGAAATTGACTCACTTGCCGCCAAACACTGAAGCTTGTCAGTGTGTGGGCATATACACTTCACTGTCTTGAAAAGCCAGAAAAGGGGCCCACCAGTTAATGATACATAATAAAGTATTTTTTTTTAGGCTGATACCTCAGTTTACTTTAGCCAAAGATAGACAACATCAATGTTATTGAATCTTGTATTTGTAAAATACTTTCTCTTCCCACGAAGTAGTATATTGAATTAAAACTCTCATTGCAAGGTTTTGTTATCAGAATATCGAATTTTAAATATTACGCAACAAAAATATGGTAGCAAAAATTGACATGATAAGTATACACAAGTAGGTGACGTTTTGCTGTACCTTGAATAAATACATATCTTTTAGTTACTTAGATAAGGAGCTAAGAATAGAAATGTTATATTTACCAATATATACTCACCTCCAAAATATTTAGGCTGGTAATATTTTTTTTTCTGTGAAATGCTTGTAGCGCACTAGTTCTGTGGTTGATAATGTGACTTTCAGCCCATTTACAAGGCAATCGCCTGGCAAAACCCCTAGAGATGGCGAGCCACTCTTCACGATTCTAAGGTCAGTATCTGGTCACAATGGTTCTTTGATGCAGTCTTCACATTATGTCAGTGTAGCCAAGAAACACAATTTCACTTAATTGCATGTCTCTGTATACACCAAATTTAAACTCATAAAATGATTTAACTACCCACACTTTACCGCTATAATGCCCACAGCTACAATTAAACTGTAAAAAAATAATTGCCCAATTAAAACGTATTTTCAAATAAAAAGAACTAATAGTATTTAACAACTAATTGTAAATTAAGTAACATTCAGTTACTACCCACACCGTACCCCTGTGACAATAAACCCGCACACTAAAAAATGATCGACACACACCCTGAATAATTAGAATTATAAATGAATTCATTGTTATTAATGATCAACTATGTTTTAATTAATAAAAAAAATAACTTCCCAGCCTTTACCCCTACAAACCCCACACCTAAAGTTATTTACACAAATTCCATATTTAATTTTCAATTAATAAATGAATATTAATTAATAAATAATTATAATTAATTAAACATAAATTACTTCCCACCCTTTACCCCATAAACCCCACAACCCACACCTAAATAAAATCACATTATTACCATAATTAATTATTAACTAATTTGTTATTATAAATTAACTATAAATTGTTAATTAATTAAACATAAATGACTTCTCACCCTTTACCCCCATAAACCCCACAACCCACTCCTAAAATTAATTACACCATTTCCATAATTAATTTTTGATCAATTCATTATTATAAATTAACAACTAATTATTAATTAATCAAAAATAAATTACTTCCCACCTATTTCCCTTATAAATCCTACAACCCACACCTACAAAATTACACAATTACCATAATTAATTATCAATTAATATTAATTAGCAACCAATTAACACTTATTTACAAATAAATAACTTTCCAAAATTAACACTATAAAATCTACATTAAATAAATAAAAAGTAATCATTAATGTATTACAATTAAATTACTTCTCACCCTATTCCTTTGAAAGGCTGGCTGACGCCAGATTGTGATCGAGCGGGCGGTGCCTTCGAGGCACTGTCCCCATATCCCTGACCTTATCCGCTCTGCCAGGCAATTATTACGATTGCCTGTGGCGGAAGCATGGCGGGCTATCTTTGCGCCCGCCATCCTTGTGGCATGATTCCCCCTGCCATCCTAATGAGGCGGGGGAAATGGGAGCGCGATGGCGGAGGGACTGCCACCGCTGGCCCGGAGATGGCGGTCTCTCCGCCCTCGTAATGAACCCCTTAATTAGCAAGGTCCAGAACCCAGAAATAAAGTTTAATGTAATTGACAGTGAAGGCACAGAGTTTTATAATTTGTTTCAGGATCTGTATACTGAAGACTCACTCTTAGATTATGAGAAGCTAGAAAGTTGGCTAGTAGGTAAGCAACTGCCTGGGCTTACCTTAGAACAGCAGCAATTTCTAAACAATGAAATTACAGGGAATGAGATCTTGAAAGCTTTTGGGAAACTAAGAAGAAGTAAAGTGACGGGCCCAGATGGGATTCCTATTGGATCATACACTTTAATGGTACAGAAGCTGACTGCGGTCTGGATAAGACTGTTTAACCCCATCATATTAGGAAGTTCACCCATTCTCAAGTTACGGAATGAAGAAACAAGCTCCCTGACCTTGAAGCCCAATAAAAACCAGTCAGAGTACTAGTCCTATCAACCCATTCGCCTTGCTGAACTGAGACTATAAGGCCTCTGCTGGTATTTTGGCTGCATGGCTGAGCAAGATGGTGGGAGGTGTGATACATCAGGATCAAAAGAGCCTCCTACCTGGAAGACATCTGGGGAGCTGTCAAATACACTAATAGGTTTAATAGATGTAGCAATAGCATCTAAAATCCTGCTAACTATTATAAAAGTCGACGTAGCTAAAGCATTTGACCGAGTCAACTGGGAATACTTAATGACTACCGTAAAGTGCTTTGTGGTAGGGGACCTGTTTTTTAAGGGTATGCAGCAGATCTATAACTTTCGTAGGGCTTGTGTGATGGTGAATGACAACCTACCCACATCAGTATATAAAGAAAGGGAGATGTGGCAGGAATGTCCCCTTTTTTTTGGATTTATATATTAAACTCCTGGCCCAAAGCTTAAGAATGAATAAGGAAATCAAGCCGTATGTAGTTGGTGAATTTTCAATGAAAATTGCACTATATATGCAGGCAACTTAATAATTCATACTTAGAGGTAGAGAGTGCTGTCCCACAAATTACATTAGAAGTGAGGCAATTTGGGGAGTTTTCAGGGTATAAAGTTAATGAATCAAAGCCAGAAGTAATGACCTGGAACTTGGCCTGGGAGGGTATTTAGTATAAAGAAGAAATAGGATACTTAGGAATATGAGTTGGGCAAAACCTGGAGGATATTACGAGAACTAACCTAGAGAGAGTCAGAAATGAGGTGGAGAAGGTATTGAAAAGATGGCAGAACTTACCACTCACTATCTATGGTTGAGTAAACTGGGTGAAAATGTCCATTCCACCCTGATTTGCTTACTTGTCTGGCAATATCCTGTTGACAGAAAAGAGCTTTTTAAAATGTAAGGCAGAATTACCTCGTTCATTGGGCTGGTAGGGGCTTACTACTGTCCTGGAAAAAGCTGAGGGATACGTTGGGAAAGAGGAGTCTAGCACTACCCGACATTCAGGTGCACTGCTGGACATTTCAGCCAAAAAACTGCAGGATGCGTCTTCTCCACCCAGATGAGTCATTAGTCATAATCATGTGCAGGCAAATGATAGTAGGCTTACCAATGGAAAGCTTCTCCTATAAATACGGTACGCTAAAAATGTTTAAGAAGCTGCGATTGAAGAGCCTTCCTTGGCTTTAGATCTGTAATACAAGATAAGAACACTACTGGAAATAACATACTATAGTAAGCTGTCACCAATATGTGATTCTCTGGGGTGCCAGAATGTACTGTAGAGCGCTTAGCGATTTCCTTGAGAGAAAGTGGTATAAACAAGGAGGGGATGTAGAGGAAGGAGGTAAAGGCCTGTCATGGGACTCTTGAGAGAAGATCACCAAAGTATTACCAGATGACTGCTTGGCTCGAAGCCGGAGGGTGGATACATCAAGTGACAAGTACACTGGAGAAAAAACTTCAAGACCCCCAAGCCAGGAAGAAGGAAGTATCTCCCTGGCTTTACCACCTCTTGAATGTAACAGAGGAAAGCATGAAGCCACCTCATGACGTTTGGGATGGATACTTGCCAAATGTGGAGCTGTGGCAAGTATTGATGAATTTACTTTAGTTAGTGGTCAAATTTCCTGCGCTAAAGAGTAACTACTTTTTTAATCTCCACTGAGCAGAGTCTTCTGGTCCCTCTGGGTCCACTCGAAGCTGACTAATCTTAGAAAGACCGATAATACCAGGTTGTAACGGCCGGATTCTCGGACCAGATAGGATCAGCTCCTCAGAGCACCTCCAACCCAGCCGGAACGTAACCACCTCCCTCCTCAGGACCCATCTGTCCAGGCACCTGGGTACCTACCTGAGGATGGGGAACTCGCCATATACAAGCTCATATCATCAGAAACACCACTAAATCTATAGGGATTACTAGGAATACTCACTGATTACTAAGGACGTCCATGCCCTACACCACACTCATACCTCATAGTCTCGCGACCACATGGGTCCAGACTAATCTACCCTGGGGCAGTTCTGATTATTTACCATTACACACTGACCACAGTCAGTGCTCGCTCGGCAAGTCGCAATCCTGCGTGCCTACACACTAGTCTCCTCCCTAGTGTTCTCTCCCTCACAGCCCGGTCCACAATCCGGCAGACTTACACACTAGTCTCCTCCCTAGTGTTCTCTCACTCACAGCCCGATCCGCAATCCGGCGGATCTACACACCAGTTTCCCGCCTGGTGTTCTCATTAACGCCGCTTACCAACGACGATCACTTTCCTATGAATACCGTCAGCTCTCTCTCTCTCTATGTTGGTAAGTTTCTCTCACTATTCACTAAAGGTTCACTACTACAATAATATTATGGAATGGCCAAATTACTTAGTGTATAACTTATTCTCCTAGCTCAAGGGCTCCTCTCTCTCCCCAATTATTCAGTGGCTACTTACCTGATCAGGGGCAGCATCTGTTCTGGCTGTAACACCTGACTAGAAGGAAAGGTTACCTCCGCTTTAAGAACAAGAGACACACACTGTATGCAAAAGTTATTCCCTGATTTAAGCGCTCCTACTCCCTTTTGATCCATCAGTTGCTACATATAGCATCTGGTTAGAAGAAAGGTTAGCTCTATCATAAGAACAACACATGCACACTGGTTCACTAAGAACTGGGGTATCTCTATTACAATAACAATAAAATGGGAATAGACACATACACAGATCTGCGGGGTCTCTGTAACTAACAGGAACTGTAAATAGACTGCACACCGCTCAAAGAAAAAGGATTAGACATACAATAGCCTAGGAAATAAAAGACAAGATTAAGGTGTAAGTGTAAAGCAAACTAGTTCAGACTACCTCACCTATTAGAAGGAATGTTTCTCTCTCTCTCTGGTGGAATCAGGGCTCTCTCTCTCTCCCTCCGTCACCACAGCTTCACTCCTCTGGCTCAACTGCTCCAGCTGGCAGCTTCAGCTCCTTTATCTGA
This sequence comes from Lissotriton vulgaris, assembly GCF_964263255.1. Taxonomy (NCBI): domain Eukaryota; kingdom Metazoa; phylum Chordata; class Amphibia; order Caudata; family Salamandridae; genus Lissotriton; species Lissotriton vulgaris. The sequence continues at coordinate 79,617,935 of NC_141699.1, forward strand.
CTGAATGCATCCTGATAAGCTGGCAGCTCCAGCTGACAGTTCCAACTTTGTTCATATGACTGCTCTCTCCAGCTTCAGCAATTATCTGCCTTCTCTCTCCATTCCAGAAAACCAATTGAACTGAACTGTACTCTTCACCTCCAGCAACCATCCTACTCCTCACTCTTCAAGAACCAAACTGACCACCCCTCCTCTCCTGCACTTCGCTGATATGGAAATCCTCTCCTCTAGTGGAAAGTTCCAGCCAGTAGCCTCCTCCCACCAGGTCCATGCACCAGGCTCCTTGCTCTAGACGCTCCCACAGTGATCAGCTGCTTGTTTCGTCTAGAGACCTGAGCCCAGGGACACTTCTTGATTAGATTCAGCTCTGGCCGGTTCTCTCCGGTTCGCTTAGGACGAACAACAGCTCAAAACAAAAATATTACCTTTGCCCTGCAAGCTCCTCAGTCAGCAGAGGCAGAAAGCAAAATGGAGTCTCTCTAGTTCTGGGCCTTGTAGGCCTGAGAAGGATGTTATAACACTTAACTCTGTCAGAGTACCTACACAAACCATACCAATATGTAATATAAAGTCAGGGCTACAGGATCCACCCTCTACTATAGGCAGGATGATGAAAGGACACATAATTATGTCAAAGCCAATAGGCAATAGATGGATTAGAGTCAAGAATAAGGGATCTATCATCATATAAAGCAGCCATCCTCTAGTTTATGCTTCTAGGTCTGGGAAAAGGCTTTAAAAGGGCCAACACAAGGTAAGAATACAGATTATAGATGTTAGCAAGCTTAAAGTCATCATCACTCCGAAATAGAGCCAAAAACCATGTCAGAACACAGGTGCAACAGGTGTGGAGCCCAGGGTGCGGATGATATCCAGTTGTGCTGTCCTGAGAGGTTTATAGCCAAAAGTGGGTAAGACCATATCAGAAATCTTGGGAGTACCTGTGGAGGTAAGGCCTACCATGATTATTTTTGGTACAACGATGAAGTATGGGGGAGATAAATTAACACTGAACCAATCTAAACTAATCATTTTTCTGACCCTACTTGCCGGAAGAAGGCGTGCCAGCAAAACCCACATCCTGGCACAAGTGATGAAGATCTGTTAGATACTTCCGTGAGTTGGATAAGAAAAATGAAGGAGTGAGTAGAATGCATTATTTTGGGGTCTAGCTGAGAGATGGATGAGGGCACAAGATGAGTCCAATCATTATACCTCTCAAGTCAGTAATGCTGGGGAGGTGTCACTAAGGAGACCTAATGCCTTTTACTGACTGTGTCTGACCCATTGACAGAGCACAAGGAATAGTTACAACTGCAAGAGTGTGCTTTTCGAAAGTGAAATTAGGACAATTCAAATTAAAAAAAGCAATAAGTGTTCTCTAGAAACTTTTATGATGGGTGCTAGAAATGGAGTATCTGGTTGGATATTGTATACACCTAAGCCAAGCAGTACCCACCACTCTAGTCAGGGTAAAGGATTTACACCCCCAAGATAACTCCTGTTCTCCCCCTTGGTAGCTTGGCAGAGCAGTCAGGCTTTTCCCAGAGGCACCGTGTAAAGTGTTTGCACAACACACACATACACACACACACACCAATGATACACTAGGCACACCATGAAAGAGACTCCACACAAGAATATATAAAAATATTCTTTGTATTATACATAAAACACATTGGACCACAAGCACATACATTACTTTGCCAAATAGGCAATTGTCAAACAATGTGTAGATTATAAATCACTTTGCCAACTAGCCAATTTTCATAAAATTACATTTGGTGTAATAAAGCAAGTACATAAGATGCCATTGCAGCTCCTCCGCTAAGGCCACCTGCCAGGTCAACATGGCAGTTAACAACTGCACATGCAGACTCTACAGAGGTAGTCTGAGACACATTTACTGGGCTACTCATGTGGGTGGCACAATCAGTGCTGCAAGCCCACTAGCAGCAGTTGATTTAGAAGCCCTGGCAAGCACCCTGCACTTTACTAGGTACTTACCAGTAAATCAAATATGCCAATCATGGATAACAAATTATATTCACAATACATAGAACATATGCACTTTGGCACTGATCAGCAGTGGTAAAGTGTCCAGAAACCTATAGACAACAAAAACAGGATTAAAGAAATAGGAGGCAAAAGGCAAAAAGTTTGGGGAAAAACCTGCAAAAAGGGCCAGCTCTAACAATGGGTGAGTGACAAAATATTAAAAGTTACAATGGAGAGTAGAAAATGGGAGAAGAATTACAACTATCACTTGTACAAAAAGCCTCAAGACTGCTAAATAGTTCAAAGTGCTATTCATATGCAAGACTAGTACTATTGAACATGATTTGACACAAAAAAGGGACCAGTTAAATGCCTTACATCTTCCTGTAATGGACCTATTACCTTTGATCATGCACTCTAGTCACAGGGTCACAGGATCACGGAGGCTGGCACAGATCTTCCATTATGTTATGTTATGTTAAGCCATCTTATATAGCGCAACAGCTGTCCCCGCAAAGACGCGTCCCGGCGCTGCGAGCAGCAAGACACAAGGAGAGAGACCTAAGCTGAAGGGAAGAGATAGGTTTTTATCACCTTACAAAACATCAAATAGTTGTTCAAAGCATCGGACCTGGGAAGGGAGGGAATTCCAGAGTTTAGCCGCTAGGCTACAGAACGACCACGTTTTACCCGAGGAACGATGACCGTACATTGCTCCATAGAGCGCAGGGGGTGCTGAGGGGTATAAGGCACTAATAGATTGGCCACGATCCTCTGGGACGCGGACTTCAGAATTTTAAAGGCCAAACAGAGGGCCTTGAACCCAATGCGCTTGGCCATAGGTAGCCAGTGTAGTCGACGAATGGCGCCAGTTGTAGGGCAGCTTCTGGGGAGCCCAAGCAGGGTTCTGGCAGTTGCATTATGGACTCTCTGCAGACGTGTGATCTCAGCCTTATTAGCCCCTAAATAGAGAGAGCTGGCATAGCCCAGCCTTGACAAAGTAACCACTTGAACAATCGCTTGTCGTGTGGACAGGTCAAAATACCCCAGCAGGGGTTTCAGACCCCAAAGTATTCCAAAATAGGTACCAGCCACTTTCTTGGTGTGATCCTGAGAGCTGAGGGTGGAATCCATCCACACTCCCAGAGTTTTTTTCACCAACTTAGGGGTGGGTGGACACCCAAGACTAGCCGGCCACTAATGCTCACTCCAGAGCTCCGGGTCTCTCCCTACCAATAACACCTCTGATTTATTTACATTGAGCTGGAGGCAGTTGGCGGCCATCCACTCCCCAACTGCTGCCAGACTGTTCTTAAACATGGGAGCATCTTGCGTAGTGTCGTTGGAGAGGGCCACCACCAACTGCGTGTCATCAGCATAGAGGACAATGGAAAAACCCCATTCTCAAGCCACTGCAGCCAAAGGTTGAACATACAGATTGAACAGAACAGGACTCAAGGCAGAGCCCTGCGGCACACCCTGACCAATGGAATGGACACGAGAGAGAAACGGTGGAGCAGTCACTTGAAATGTTCTCTCAGAGAGGAAAGATCTAAACCACTCTAAAGCTGGACCGACGATCTCGGCCTCTTCCAGACGCAATAACAGAATCTGGTGGGAGACCGTATCGAATGCAGCACTGAGATCCAACAGAATCCGTGCTGCGGTCTTCCCCACATCCAAGACGGTCCGCAGATGTTCGGACACAGCAAGGAGAGCAGTCTCAGTGCTGTAACCTGGGCGGAAACCGTTCTGTGAGAGATCCAGGATGCTGTGCCTGTCCAGAAATGTTGTTAGAGTGGAACTGATATGTGCCTCTGTAATCTTCGCTGCCCAAGGTAGAAGAGAGATCGGACGGAAGTTTTCCAATTTGGCTGGATCCAATGAGGGTTTTTTGAGAAGGGGGCCACCATAGCCTGTTTCCATAGCCTGGGGACCACAGCGGTCGAAAGCGAGGCATTCACCACCTGTCACAGAGGTATCAAGAGCACTGGCAGTGCATTCAAGAACTGGTTAGGCTTAAGAGGGTCTACTGGGGAGCCCGATTTGACTTTGCAGCAAAGCATACAAAGCTCATCCTGAGGGACTGAGGGACAAGCCGCAAGAGTGTAGGTGGTAGGGAGTAAGTGTGCAGGCCTAGGATGGGCCGTACCCATAGGGAAGGAGCTGTATATAGTTTCCACTTTACTAACGAAAAAGGTAGTGAGATCCTCACAATGCTGTTTAGAGGCAATTACGGGTGCCACAGGAGTTTTCCTTTGTTTAAGATCGTTAAGTATTTTAAAAATGCACTTGGCCGGGTTAATGCTGGACTTAATTTAATTGGCATTATAAGCAGCCCGCTCCGATTGTATGGCCTGATGGTAGCTCTTAATAGCGGACTGGTACGGCTTTAGCTGCCAGATCGTAATCCCTCCACCAATCTCGCTCCAGTTTTTTACAAATTTTATCTTGTGTAGCTAAACTGTCCGAAAACAAAGGGTTGGAATTAGAGTTGTGGCATTTTTACCAGGTGGCCGGGATAAGAGAGTCCAAAACTGGAACAATCCAGTCACAGAGTGTTTTGTATGCCACATCTGGATCATTGGGCAGTTTAGGGGTTTCTAAAGAGAGCAAGGCGTGGAATTACTCAAGATTCGGTGTTCGCCAGGGGCGCCTGCAACATGGCTTAGGAGTGATTCTGAGCAAAGGTTCAGAGATGGGGAGGGACACAGACATCAGAAAATGGTCAGTCCAGCATACCGGGCTAGGTATATTCACTGTAAGGGTAGGAACGTTGGATAAAACAGGGTCAAGCAGATGACCTGCAGTGGGCGGGGGCCCTGCAACTAGTTGACTCAGTTCGCAGGCTGCTAGATCTGCCAAGAAGCTACTGACTTCTGTGTCAGTATGGCTGTCAAAATGTAGATTTAGGCCGCCAAGAATAGTAAAATTGGCAGTGCTCATTGCCAGGGCACTGTCGACTTCAGTGAGTGAGGATTTAAACTCCTTACCAGGACCAGGAGGTCAATAAACCAGCAGCCCCGACATGGTGTGATTGGCACTGAAGGAGATTGCGAAGCGAGCGCATTTAAATGTACAGCCATACTGGGACTTAAAAATCACCACAATACCACCACCTCTCAATAGCCTATTTAGAGTCAGGATGCTATACCCGGGAGGGGGCGCTAAGCCTGGCTCTGTGACCATATCATCAGAGAGCCAGGTTTCAGTAAGGAAAAATACATCAGGACCTTTGTCCTGGACGAAATCATAAACATCTTAATAGTGTTTAGCCAGTGAACGGCAGTTAAGGCTTAAGATTTTGATAAATGACCTGGGCGGGGGCAAAGGGGGTGGTGGAATCACTACAGTTGGTTTAAAATCAGAATCAAAGCCACAATGAAAGCAGCAGAATGGCCCTTCCAGGCACACAGTTCCTAGCTGGCCACAAGGTGTATGATGTTTGTTAATAGCCCATAGATCCTCTCTGGAGCAATGTAGCGCACCCCGTTCACGCCAACGGCATGTCTGACGTCTGGTGTCATCCAGGCGCGGACGGGCGCAGACGGGCTTGCCTTTGGTGCGCCGCCGGCGTGCCCGCTGCGCGTTGGCGCCATGTGTCTTAAAATAGGCAGGCAATACAAGGAGCACGGGAGACTAGAATGTCACCCGGCAAAGATGGCGGAGAGAAATGAGCCACAGGAAGTGAGGGATTCAGGAGAGCTCCCTCTGACCAGCCAAGCCCCTTCCACGCAATCAGCGCAACCAGCTGCGGTGGACCGGGGGGCAGGCGTCGGAAAAGCAAAGCAAGGGAAGGTAGGTTGGTACACAATAAAACAATTACATTTTTTAATAACACATCCAAAACGTATAAAAACAGCACAAGCTAATAGCAAAGAAGATAAAGGCTAGCAACACACACTAATTAGCATGTAGTTAGAGGCTGATGACAGGTGCTGCAAAAGTGGACAAGTCATTGGTAAAAATATGCCACAGCACTACTTGCACGCAAGTTAGACTAAGACCTGATGTCATTAAGTAGCCTATTACCTTAGAGCACATACTCTAGTCGAAGGGATCACTAAAGAACCAAGGGCCTGATGTAGGTGGCCCAAATACTGGTAGGTAAGGCTGAAATTAGGTAAAATTCACCGTTACCGACCGGTATTTAGGCATGCCTGATGTAGGGAAGGATTCGGTATTAAGGAATCGGTAAATACTGATTCCTTAATACCGATTCCTAATTGGCCTCGCATTTAAGGAGTCAATAATACTGATTCCTCAAATGCAATGTAGGAAGCACTAAAGAGTGCTTTTGGGCCTTAGGAATTCGTTAATTACCACCAACTTCAAGTTGGTGGTAATTACCGAACTCCTTTAGAAAAGCAAATTTTTAAAAGTGCCATGTGGCACGCATCCATGCCCTTAGGGCATGCATATGTGCCACATGAGCACACATGCACATTTCAGGGGTGCCAGAGGGTGTCCTTTAGACACCCTGGAACACTTGAAATGTCTCACACGATTACCGAATCGGTAATACCGATTCAGTAATACCGAATTTCTTCGCATTTATTCCTACAGGCCTCCAAGTCCATAGGAATTAATGGGTAGGTGATTCCTTATTACCGAATCGGTATTATCGACTCGGTAATAAGGAAGATTAACAATTCGGTATTTTTTACCGAATTATTCCCTACATATGAAATACCGATTCCTAAATACCGAATCGGTAAAATTCGGTATTTAGGAATCGGTATTTCCAACTTACCTACATATGGCCCCAAGTTATGCTGTTCGTAATGTACTTGATCATATTTTGTATGAGTATTTTCCCACTCTCCCCTATCATGAATAATTGAGGTGAGTTCCAAGCTTCCATACTTCTAGGAGGAAACATGGAATCATGCTATTAACATCCTTGTCTTTGAACCCCAATAGCAAAAATATGATATCTTTAGCAATTCTAATGCCCAAGTCTTTAATCACTTGCTTTATTCTTCTGTTCCTTGTATCACTGTGGGATGGGTTAGCTCACTAGTTTGTCCATTGTAAGAATCAAACTAATCCAGCTGCAGGACAGTGGTCTCACTGATAGATGAAAAGTATGGATCCCTCTCTTGAGAGAGGTGAAGAGGAAGACCAATCAACGAATGACAGAATGAAAGTAGTGGCAAGACTTTACCTCAAAATGGCAGTCAGACTGGAAACCCATGAAGACAGAACAGAATCAGAAGCATATGTGGGAGACACAAAGGAGATGACAGAGTGCATAGTCCAATGAATGAACATGAGGAGAAAGATACTGCGAGGAAGAAGGGTCAAAGGCAAAATCGATGGCTTGACTTCAGTCTAGTCAATAACTGATTGAGTCTGTCCACTCTTCATACTAGTGCTATTGTAAATAAAACCTGTAAACTTTGGGGTGAAATTCACAGACGTATTTATTAGATCATGTGCTTTTTCATGGTGGAAGGTAATATAAAGCAAACTTGTTTGTTTTTTTCTGGTGATAATTCCCTGCCATTTTTCTGTAATTTAAATGTACTGCAGTGAAAGGCTAGTTTTGCGAGTCACAAAAAAAACACTTATAGAAAAGCTTCCAACATAGTTTAGTCAAAATATAAATCATTCTTTTGCTGGTGCCATGCTACGTTTAGTTCAACTTCATCACAGAGATTTAATGAACAACTAGAGTGATAATATTTTACTTTTATGACAAAACTAGGGCTCTCCTGAATGCCATGTTGCTGGAAAAAGAACTGTTGAATTTAATGTCTCCCCTGTCGAGAACATGCAGTAAATTCACATTGAGGTGTTAATGAACATAATAAAGCCAGCTCTTTCAAAATGTGAACAGAAGTATGGATTTTTGTAATATGAGGCATATGAGGTGTTTTTTATTGGGCTAACAATTAATAAGAGATATACTTACCCCAGTCCGGCATCCTTTCCTACAAATACTTCCTCAATTTTCTATGTTGCTTAATGTTTACTTAATATTAAAATAGTAACATTTTGAAAGAATCAATTTCAGCCACACCACAGAGCTCACTTGGACTAACCACACTTCACCATCGCCGACGCCCAGCAAACCATCACTAGGCATCGGATCTCCTCGAACCGCTCCTGGAGCAAGGTCACCAGAACTCAGTGGTCACATGCCCTCACCACCTCCCAAACTGAGGCCTCAACAGACCTCAGCCAGGCCATCCAGAACTTCGCCACCTGGATCACTGACCGCGCCCACAGAGTAGCCCAACTGGAACCTACAAAATCCAACAAAAGCTCCAAACATGCCAGCTGGTACACTCAGGACCACAAAACGCAACTACCTCAACTGGAGAAGCAATTGTGTGCCACCAAGAACCCTGCAGACAGAGCAGCTCACAAAACAGCCCTTAGCAACTATTATCAGCAAATCAAAGAAGCCAAAAAACAGCCATTGCCCCCTGCATCAACTTTGCAGCCAACCACACAATGGAAATCTTTAAAATAGTCAAAGAATTCTTCAACCTGACAGCCATAGAGTACATCATCCACCCCTCCCAAGTACTCCTCGACACAGTTTTCCACAACACCCTCAACCGACTCTACAATTTAGGCATATATCAAGACACCCTCAAGTGGATTGCCTCCTTCCTTCCAGGACGCACACAGAGCATCCGACTGCCTCCCTTCACCTCTTCAGCTGAAGATAACATATGCAACATGTTACATGGATCATCCCTCAGCCCCATCCCGTTCAACATTTACTTGACCCTTCCAGGAAGATGTCATCAGATCAAATGGACTCAACATAATCCGCTACACATCTGACACTCAACTGATACTCTCGCTCACTGAGGACCCCTCCAACTCTAAAACCAACTTCTGCAATGCCATTACCAATGTAGCCTAATGGTTGAGAGACAACTGCCTCCAACTCAACACCTACAAAATGGAGGTACTGATCTTTTGGAACAACACCTCCACCTGGGACCACTGCTGTTGGCCTGCAGAACTCAGACCCATGCCCACACCAACTGACTATTCACGCAACCTCGGCATCATCCTCAACAGCCAACTGACCATGAAATGACAAGTCAACACAGTCGTCTCCTGCTGCCTCCACACACTTTGCATGCTCTGCAGAGTTTTCAAATGGATCCCAACCAACAACAGAAATACCATCACCCAGGCCCTCATCACCAGCTGCTTTGACTATGGCAAAGACCTCTATGTTGGAATCTCCACCCAGCTTCTCATTAGACTCCAGACCATATAGAATGCTGCAACCAGACTCACCTTGGACCTCCAGAAAAGAACTAAAATCGCCCCTCAACTCAGAAACATCCATTGGCTCCCCATCCAGAAAAGGTCAAGATCCTCACGCACGCCTACAAAACTATCCATGGCCTAGGATCTACCTACCTCATCCATCGATTGAACCTCCTCCAACCCACTAGACACCAGCGCTCTTTTTCACTCGCCCTCACACACACACACACCCTGCATCCATCACAGCCGCAGTGGGGGCCATTACTTCTCCTACATCACCGCAATGACCCGGAATGACCTTCCCCCAGCTCTGTAGGACCAACTCTCTGACAGACTTCAGAAAGAGACTTGAGACCTGGCTCTAACGGAGACACAGCACCCAGATACCCATTTGCAAATGCTGTTTGATTGATTGATTATGTTATTTTTTTAATCGTACTTCTAAATGCATGGCTATAGACCTTTAGTGATGCAGAACACTGTTTGAAGAGAGATTTTCTCTTACATGAACATGAAGTCAGCTTTGTTCCATGGGTAGTGAGACCTTGGTAATGAGTTGCTATTTGTATATTTCCTTGTTCTTTCTACTTAATAAACTTCCTTCCATTAGTTGCACCCCCTGTGATGAATATGCACTGATGGTAAACTTGTTTTGTGAGACAAATATAAAAAAATTGTAAAACACATTTAAACATATCTATTTATTGTTTATAAAAAGTCTCTCTTCGCTTTTTACATGATTAAATTCAAATCTAACTCTGAAAAAGGTATTTTTGAGAAATGCAACATTGTATATAAGGCAGAACATGGAAGCAACTATTTGATAACATTAAACTGTACAATGTTCATAGACTGGTTACGCCCACAAACATAATACAAACACATGGAAAGTAATGTTTTGAGATGTCATTTATTTCAAAAACGTATTGCAGCAGAGATGTGAACCATTTTCATATAAACATTTGGCCTTATGAACAGGAAAGTGTATGACTCTAAAGGTGTCTCTCAGTGCAGGAACATTCTGTGAGCTAGGTAAACATTTTTTTTCTTTATTACAACTCTGTGACCATCACAGGCAGCTGTCAGGGGAAGATGGTACAGTGATATGTGGGTTGATACTGTAATGAGGCTTGTCTCAGGTACTCGCTATGAATCTTCTGCGTAGATATCGACCGGCTACAAGTCAATAAAAATGCAGCATTTTTGAAGTGTAGAGCTGTCTGATTTACAGCTGAAGGTAGAACTTAGAACTCTAATGTTTTATCTTTTATTCAATTATAGGTACATTGTGTTTACAGCTAATGTGAAGATCAATATAAAAAGATAACAAAGAATTGATAAAAAAGACATATTGTTTTGTGGAGCTCTGTGGCACGGTGCTTTTATGTGTTCCAATAAACATTGCCTACACCCCTATAAAGTTCTCAAAATTAAAATAAACTAATGTTGGCGGTACCACAATCATACAATCACAAATTAAAAATAAAACAGTTATTATTAATATAAATATTTGCATTTCAAAATGGATATTCATATAAAATACCTACCAGTTAATTAAGTAAAGATTCACTAAGTGGTTCTGAAAATTTGAAAACTTTTGTCACAAATGAGCTTTTATTTGTCATTGAATCAATTTGCTGAAAGTTCAATCAAAACAACACAATTTTATTTATTACATAGTTCTACAATGAATGCAAATTGATTCAAAGTAATCACTCTTACATTTCAAAATATCATGATAGTACAATCAGAATACTATTTATTTGTTCAATCCATTAGAAACACTTTCATGTGTATGTCCTATACTTACTTTTGCATAATTGTATACTTGTGCACCTCGTTTCTCTACCTCTTGCAACACTATTATATTTATATGCATTTAAATAAATTTATTTTTCTGTATGCATATTTTTTATGTCAAATTTAGGGCCAGGTGTACTAGCCTATGTTGTTGTTGCAAATGCTCTAATTCGAAACATAGGAGCATTTGGTACTGCAAAATAGTTTTTTTAATGTATGAATCCTATTTTCACAATCGGTAAACTTTTCCCAACTCCTAAAATGTGGTTGCGAGTAATTACCTATTTTCAATATGGAAGAGGCATGTTGTGAATGTTCTTTCCAAATTATGAATTGGTGCCATATGTATCAATGGTTTGCGACTCCCAAGTTAGAGGTAGTACATTTGCAAAAGGGGGATAGAGGACATGCTTTTGGAATTCTGAAAAACATTTCTTGGGGAGTGGGCAGTGATCCAGAGGTAACACCACAAACTCTCTGATAAACTATTTTTGAAAATAACACTTTTTTTCTTTTAGATGCTGCAAAGTCTTTCAAGGAAAACAGGCTTCTTTGAAAAAAGACTTTATTTAAAAACAGTCACAGACATAGTGGTTTGCTATTCCTTGCAGGGCATTATCCCTTTGATTGTGGCCAACCTGATTGAATCGCAATTTGTGATCTACTTAATGAATATTAATTAGGTGGATTGCAACTCAATCTGAATTAGAATTTTGTAACTGACCTAATAGGTCTGTTTTGCAACCATTGTAAAAGTACATCTGGCTCTTAATTATCAACTATTCATTGATGAAAATGTGTAAAAATGGATTTAACAGCATAAATTAGCCCCATATTGTACATTATCTGAAACACCTATCATTGGTTCTTAGAATTGTAGGCCTGGGACCTCTTAGTATACCCTCAACAGTGAGACAGGATAATCAGTAAACTGCATACTATCACCCCACTTCTAAGCAACTTTCTATGCACAACTTTTAGAACTAAAACTGCTTATCCCTTACCTTACATGCAGTGTTCATACTTGTGTGCCATGAACACAAGAATGATCTTTATTGAATATTAATTTACACAACATGATAATTCCCAGACAGCCAATTTCTAAAGTAGGGGGCGATGAGTTAAAATTATAGGCAGAATACACATTTGCAAATGCACTGCACTCCTCCGATTGGCAGAGATGTTCCACCCAAAAAAATGTTGTGGGAGAAATTTGCTGCTAAACCGTTTTTCACAAACATTCTCTGTCAAAAAGTGTTTTTTCTTTAAAAAAGACCCTCACTTTGCATTTTTTTAAACTGTTTTAGCAAACGTCATGATGTTCACACCTTTCCAACTCCTAATTTCAATACTCATAAAAAATTTAACATAAATAGTTATTAACCAGGTTTGGGTTTCTGTTGACATATTAAATTAATCACATTATTTATTTATATTTTTCCCCAAATACACTGCAAAATGTAATTGATGGTAGGCACTAGTGAGAGGAGAGCAACCAGATGATTTCCAGAGTCAAGAAGAGTAGATGTGAAAGGTGGGCAATACAGTTTTTATCAGGGTGACTAAGGTTCAGAATACGTGCCTTTGCAGGTTTTTTCTGGTTCACATGAGGGTTGGAGAGGCTTCGATATGGAGTGGGAGACAACGACCCTGTCTGCGACTCCGTGCACTGACATCACTCGTTCTGTCTTTACTTGAATAGTAGATCTGCATCCTATGCTTCTTACTGCAATGCTAACAGTAATCTCAAGAGCTGTCATAGATCCCTTGTGTCTCATTAGGAGATTTTTTTATATGCTATACAAATAAATATCCGCAGAATGAGAAAGCGTGAATGCTTTATAAATATGACCCAATCTGACAAGACAGACAGGACCATTGACAAACACTTCAACTCATTAACAATTCACCTTAATAATTGCCCCTGTGTGTTCACTGCTTAGAAGGGTGCGACAGGGTAGGAGAGTGAATACCTCTTTATTGAACTAGTGGCCATTGGTCATCCACCTCAGCAAGAGATGCCTAAGTGATGTGTCATTCAAATCATCTATTGGCTCACAATCTAGAAGGGAAAGCCTCATAAGTGGGTTCAATAATGGAATAGGATCCAGCCAAATGTCAATTGGATCAATAATGAAATGGGATCCAACAAAATATCATTGATAGGATCAATAATGGAAGGGATCCTTCCAAATATCTTCAATTGGATAAATAATGAATTGGGATCTGGAAATTATCATTGCTAGGATCGATAATGGAAATGGGACCCAACCGAGTCTCATCAATTAGATCAATAATGGAATGGGATCTGACCAAATCAATTATGAAATGAGATCTAACTAAGTTTCATTGAATCCGGTCTGCTTTGGAAAAGGAGCATCAAGAGTTGGAGGGTAGAATATTTTACTCCACCGAGGTCTTTTCCAAACTGCCGGACCATATTGATAGCCTGGGAACTGAAATATTATTGAGAAAGGGAGAAGATATACCAAAGGGATCTTGCCTTGCTAAAGTACCATTGAAAATGCATGTGTAACCAATTAGTTGATCAATAAATCCATTATTGCTCACTAAATTACCATGAACTTCATCTCCAATAACTGCAGGGTTTTTTTTTTGTTTTTATTAAGCGTTTTGTAAAATGCCTGGTTACTTCAATCCAAAATATCCCTGTCCGGGCCAAATTCAAACTGTTAATTTGGTAATGGAGGTCCCTGCGTTGTTAATGAACAAAGACATTTCTAAAAAGACAGGTTTTAAAGTGTTTCCGAAAAAGGACTTCAGCAGGTTCTAGTCTAAGATTGAGCAGAAGTCAGTTCCACTGTTTGACTGCAAAGAACCTAAAAGAGCGGTCAGCAAGACGTGTTCTATGAAATTTAGGAAATCTGGTGAAGCCAGTTCCAGATGATCTCAAATACCGATTCCGAAAATAAGGTTTAATCAAAGAAGATAGAGAACTGGGGCCTTTTTCAGTGATGTGTTTATGTAGAAAGCACATGGCTTTAAAGGAGATCCTCTCCTCAATGGGAAGCCAATGATGTTTTGCCATGGCTGGCCCCATTAGAGTGTGTCTGGGAATATTCAAAAGCATTATATTCAGGTGTGGGTCACGCACTCCTCTGTGTACATAGGTTGAATAGTCTGTGGTGTGCCTCAAAGATATCACCCCCTGACGAGAAGGTGTGGTAATCAGAAACGTGGTTGGTGGCACCTAGGATAAGCGCCAACTCTCTGAGCACAACCTCTGTGAAACGAGATTCGTTTCTGTATCAAATGCTTTGAATGCCAAAATAAAGTTAAATCAACATTGTAGCCAGTTCCTTCATGTTTTATTCACATGAGTTTCTCATCATAATTCATGGAATTTAATTTCAATAGCTCATATCTGAAATCCACTTTAGTGTATATAGTATGACATCATTTCCCAATGCATTTCGGACTAGATAGTCCTTCATCAGGGGAATCCTGAAAAACAATATTCCAATCTAAGTACGATCCACCGAGATGAAATCAAACAAATAAATACATGTCGTCACATCCATTAGTAAGTCAAAAGATTAATCAGTTAAAGTTGAAAATGTAACAGAGATAAATAGTACCCGAAAATGTATTTCCCCAAAGATATATAAATGAGCGATAGAATTGCAGATTGCCTGACAAGTAAAACGTGTTCAGTATCGTAACAAAAAGAGTGCCAAGGAATTAAATGGTGAACAATCGTGTCCAAACCACGTGTAAAGCGTAACCACATATAAAAACCCAAATCAAACTAAGTCATGCGAGTTTCGCAGTGCATGGAACTTACAGAAAAAGTGGAGCAAGATCACGCGTCTCACTCGTGCGCCCTTCGCCACTGAATGCAAGCAATGTGTTCCGTGTATACGGAAGTGAATAAAATCAGGCAGAAAGCATAGAAAGAGGACTTTCCAAATGGCGGCCATCTTGTAGTGGTAACAAAACATAGTAAAGAGGGACCCAAAAGCAGACACGTAGCCGCCTTGTGTAACCTCTGGAGCATTTGAAGCCTACCCTTTGTGGCCACCACATAGAGTACATTACAGTAATCCATCCATGATAACAAAAGGGCCTGGACTACTGTTCTTTTCGCAGGGTCAGGTAGAAGACCCAAAATCTTCTGAATCATTTTCAGGGTTCCAAAGCAAGTACCAAGAAGGGTTGAGATTTGAGCTACAAAAGATAGGGTGGAACTAAACCAGATTACTAGAATTTTCACCTTAGTTTTAGAAATCAGCATAGGGCCTAGCTCGTTTGGCTACCACAGAGTGGACCAGATTTATGGTTGTTTCCCTTCTACCAGGATGTCTGTTTTATTTGCATTCTGCCTCAAACCACTGTCCTTCATCCCTTCTGTCTCATTAGGGATGCTTTCATTATATGATTTACAGATACATTTCTTCAGCATGATAAAGCGCAAATCCTTTATAAATATGACCCAATCTGACAAGACAGACAGGACCATTGACAAACACTTCAAATCATTAACATTGCACCTTAATTGGGGGGCGTGGCTAGCCAGCCATAATGGCGGTCTGCTGCCGATAGAGCTCCGGCTTCACCCGGGGAATTGATCCTGTTGCTGGGCTTCCGATGGGGCCCTGACATACCCACAGGTGTCGGAAGTGGTGCTGATGCTGGGGGGGCCACCACTCTGGGTAGTTTGCAGACGATTTGGTCAGTGGAGCGCACAAAATGCGGCCTGCTGCGGCCTGTGAAAGGGCCAGCCGGGGACTCCAGTACGGGCGGAAGTGTGAGGTGAGGCTGCCTGCCTGATGGTACCTGGTCGCAGAGACTGCCGTCTCGAGACGGCAAAAATAAGATTGGAACTGACTCGGAGGACAGTACGATTCAGTCTGACTCCGATCAAAGCGTTGTTTTATTCCCCACCATCACGCCCAGAGCGGCAGACGAGAATATGGACAACTAGGAACAGTGGCGAGTGTATCCAGAAGGGAAGCCTAGTGACGACATCAGTGGTATCCTTTGTAAGCTTATAATTGATGTGATGTATCCTATGTTTGTGCTTTATCGATATAATATGCTGAGGATTGACTGCCCGGTAGGAGATGGGTGAAACTGCTACCTTAGAATACACCCCTTAGAGATTTGGAGGGCTAAGGGCGCAGAGTTGGGTGGAGATCCGTTCTTCAGAGGATCAGTTATGTTTGCCGAGAACCCTCCCTTCCCTTCCATAACCGCTTGTGGCCATGTATCCCTACTTCCCCGGGATGATATGCCGTTGAGCAATCGGAGCTAGACACGAACAATGACCTGTTGGTGCTAATGGTCATCCATCCCCCCATTGGCGTATGCACCAAGAGTTGGATCGTTATATTGATCGTAATGTTGTTGGGCCCAGCAATGTTTAGATGCTGTGCCGAGTTTGGTTGGGTGTGTTGTTTGGTTATGGGGTGCAGGGACTCCTGGTCGCTACACGTAGAGGTCACCATATTAGGGTCACGTTAAGTGGGGACTCTGACATGGAGGCTCCCAGGTTCCGTGACGGACTACGGGCAGTGGCCAACTGGATGAACACCAACTGTCTCCAGTTAAACGCCAAAAAGACCGAGGTTATGGTGGTCGGCAAGCAGGCGGAGCTATGGGGTGACTTGTGGTGGCCTCCTGAATTGGGTGTGACCCCTACTCCAGCATCGGAGATAAAAAATCTAGGGGTTTGGCTGGATCCGACCCTTAGTTTCATCTGCCACACTAAGAAGGTGGCGGCTACTTGCTACAGCATTATCCGAGGTCTAAGACCTATCCTGAAATTTTTCGACGCGCCCACCAGGCAGCTAGTGGTTCAGGTGTCGGTGTTATCTCGGCTTGATTATGCTAGTTCGCTTTTGGTGGGGATCAATCAGTTGGAAGTCATCCGGCTGCAGCGAGTTCAAAATGCTGCAGCCAGAGTGGTGATTGGTCTGCCAAGGCAGTGTTCTGTTTAAAACACGCTGCGCTCTCTCCATTGGCTTCCTGTGAACCAGAGGATAAAATTCAAGGTACTATGCCTTGCCTTTAAAATCCTCAAGGGTTCATCTCCTCAAATTCTTGAGAATCTGCTGATGCCATATGTACCCTCGCGAACCCTCAGATCCCTGGGCCAAAACCTGGCAGTTGTCCCGCGCTTTAGGCTGAGAAGAGTCGGTGATCGCTCTTTTCGGGTGCTGGCAGCGAAGTTGTGGAACTCTCTCCCCCCTCACACCCGGGCCCTTGAAGACCTCTTGCTGTTCAGACGCCCAATCAAGACTATTCTATTCGTTTAGCCTATATTATTCTGCTTCACTGTTGTTCCATTTTTTGGCCTTTTAACTGAGTTGTGTTTTGTGTACCTTGCAATACGCCGGGACGCCCCTTTGCTGGGGCAGCTGAGCGCGGTATAAGTGCAGATAACATAACATAACATAACAGTTGTTCATACACGAAATAGAAGACAAACATGGCTGAGACTGCAGAAACGTATCAATTTCTCACCTGGAACGTGCGTGGGCTGGTGGCAATTCAAAAGCGTCGCCGAATTCACTCATTCCTCCTTAGACACCGCACACAGATTGCATTCCTCCAAGAGTCCCATCTTACGGCAACGGATCGCAGAAATTGAGAAAGAAATGGAGGGGCACGATCTACTCCACGACTTACTCTGCTTTCTCCAGAGGAGCAACCATATGGGTACATCATGGGGTACCGTTTGTAGAGATGGAGAGAAGGGTGGATGAACAGGGCAGGTACATCTTGGTAAAAGGCACATTAGATGGGAAACTGGTAGTCTTGGGAAGCGCGTACACGCCAAATTATGACCAGGACAAGTTTCTACACAAATTGGGTGTGGCATTGTCGGACTGGGCTGGGATACCCTGGGTGCTGGGAGGAGATTGAAATGCGGTCCTAGATTTACATATGGACAGGTCACATCCCCCCTTCAGGCGGCTGGAGCTACCAAACTGACTGACCTATTTGCTTCTTGGGTTGTGGGATGGAGGTTAGTGGATGCATGGAGGGAATTGTACCCCACCCAAAAAGAATATTCGTTTTATTCTCTCATACATAATTTGCACACTAGAATGCATTGCTTCCTTTGTTCAAGCTAGATAATTACCTCGGTGGGGAAATCAGAATATTTCGCTAAAACATTCTCCGATCATCGACCCCTCACTATCACGCTTCGGTGGGGCAGGGTACTGACCCTGGTGCCCACGTGGAGGCTTAATCCCTCTCTCTTAGAAGATCCCCCCTTTCGTGAATCGTTATCTGTAGCACTCACAGACTATTTTAGATTGAATTGGGACTCTGCTTCTTCGAACCTGGTGGTTTGGGATGCCATGAAAGTTGTGCTTAGGGGTGCAGCGACAGGAAAATTGGTAGGAGTTCGGCAGGAGATACATAAGAAACTGTGCAATGTGGAGGATAGGTTGAGGGACCTGGAGCGAGAGGCTGGTCTTGACCCGGAGAAGAAAGGAGACCTACAGAAGGGATACATAGATCATGCGGAGGTTTTAGAAACATTGCGAGTAGTCAGGGGACCTTTGTACATCATTGTCTAAATGTAATACTTTTTTAACATGGTTTTAAAATGTAACGTATTTATTATCTTATATGTAAAAATGTATGAACTGTTCTTTTTTATGTATTTTGTCTTTTATGATGCAAATCGAATGAAGACCTCTTGACTGGTACTGATTATAAAGAATATCTGCGTTGCCAGCATAAGGAGGCAGATAAGTCTGGCACACTGTTGGCTATGCTGGTACGGGACCAGACCCACCGACTATAACTCAAATACGCGACCTGCAGGGTACCTTGATTTGTACGCAGATGGGGATCAATCTGGTCTTTCATGCCCATCTGAGCGGCCTTTATGCGCCTGTGGACTGAGACGACAGAGTGCTTATTACTGAATTCCTGACTGATCTTCCCTTTCCGGTATTGTCAGATGACACGCGTGAGACACTTGAGAGCCCTCTTATGCAACATGAGATACGCGCTGCGATCAAAAGCCTTAATCGCAATAAGATCCCCGGTATTGATGGGCTACCGGTAGAATTTTATTCAACGTACTTAGATATTCTAGTCCTGGTATTAGAGAAGATGTATAAAACGGCGTTTGACGAAGGGCGCTTGCCAGACTCCACTATGCAGGCATTGGTTACTTCTATTCCTAAACCGGGCAGCGATGTACTGGACATGACTAACTATAGACCTCTCTCTCTGCTCTCGACGGAATATAAGATCCTTAGTAAGTTCGTATCCAATCACATCTCACCGCACTTATACATCCAGACCAATGTGGTTTCCTTCCGGGCAATAGTATCTCATTGAACATGCGTAGATTACATGCTTTGATGTCGGCCTCGCCTCCGGATCTGCCGCGAGCAGGCTGTATAGCACTTGATCTGAAGCAAGCAATCGTTTCCATGTCCTGGGCGTTTACGTTTGAATCGCTGAAATGCTTCAGGTTTCTGGACATCTTCCTGCGTTGGATACGCTTATTATACACCGATCCCACGGCGACGGCGCGCATGGGCAGGTACGTCTCAGAACAGTACACAATATATAGAGGCACCCGGCAGGGTTGCCCCTCATCCCCGATCTTATTCGTCTTGGCGTTGGAACCGCTGGCGTTGGTGCTGCAAGGCACCTTTGCACAGAGGGGCATCCCAGTAGGAGGGCACAACACTTGATATCTATTTATGCAGATGATATCATGCTGTACTTCCGTGACCTAGAGGCTGATCACACAGAGATCTTCGATCTTTTTCGGAAATTTGAAAGAGTGTCGGGCCTGGCAGTTAATCCGGGGAAATCGGTGAGATTCTTCTTTAGAGATGACATGCAACCCTCTCATATTTGATTTGGAACGTGTCTGATACCGGTATCCCTGGACTCTTTTAAGTATTTGGGCATAAATGTTTACAGGTAACCGGCTGATCAAATTGATCGGAACATCAAAAGTGCCATTGCACGACTCCGTTTCAGCATGGGCTTTTGGACGTCGCTGCCACTGTGCTTCCCCGCCTGCTGTATTATTTTGTGAATATACATGTACCTCTGCCCCAACATATTTTTAATTCTATTAACACTCTATTGATTACCCTTATCTGGGGCACTGGTCGGAGACACATTAGTTTGCGTAAGTGCCAACTGGGAACCAAGCTGGGGGGACTTGGAGTGCCAGATTTCAAAGGCTATTTTTATGCCAGCCAACTACAGTGGGTGTCGTACTGGATTGCGGGCAGGAATCTTCAGGAGATTGCCTACACGAAAGAACGCATTGAACGTGGGGAGCTTCACTCTCTGTTACTACCAAAGGCCCGGATACCCCCGGATTGCCCTCCCCTTTACATACAGCACTAATGTGCTGGAAGAAAGCCTTGTCCTATACGTCCTCACTACCTTCCTATGCGATGAATATTCCACTATTAGGTATTCCGACGCCACAGGGTGTTCTTATGCACAATGCGTTACGGACCTGGACGGATCACGGGGTTGACGAGGTGGGAGTCTTTTTTGGCGATGAGAGTCTGCTAGACTTTGACTCTTTCATGCAGATCACAGGAGCCCCCCCACGCACATATTTATTAAACGCAATGACCTCCCATTATAGCAGGAACACGTGGGCACCCTTACGATTCAAACCTACACAACATGAGCTGGTATACTTGATGTACTATATGGGTAAAGGAAGACATCTGGTTCATTGGCTATACACCGGGATTAGGAAACACGCAGCAATTCCGCTCACGATACTCAAGGCGTCCTGGGCTCAGGACTCGGGGTTAGACCTAACGGACAAAACCTGGCAGTTCATACTAGAACACCCTAAAAGGGTATCATGAATGCTAAATTTAGGTATATCCAGACAATGGTACATCATAGAGCATATCTCACACCCAAGAGAATCCACTGTATGTTCCCCGACTCCCCCCATTGTTGTCCTCGCTGCTAGGGCGATGAAGCTGACTTCATTCACATGTTGTGGTCCTGCCCATGGTTACTGACCTATTGGGCTGAATTATGCAAGATCCTTCATACGGTAACACAATTACCCGTCCCGCTGGAACCTTTATATTGTTTGGTGGGGATGCGTAAGAGATCTAAGGCGTGGAAGGTTAAACTACGACTCATTGACCTGGCCATGCTTTTGGCGATCAGATGCATAACAATGAGATGGAAATCCCCAAGGCCCCGTAGGGTGGATACGTGGCAATCAGACCTGCTGCAGTGGGGTCGAGCAGAAGGGGCAGACTTACGGAGGGAGGAAGAGAGAGGTCATAGGAAACAACCCATGGCGATGGAATGGGACGTGCTGGGGCTGAACTTGGAGGGATTGGATGATGCGATGCCTAATGTGGCTGTTTCCCAATAGTTGGCCAGGAGACAAAAGAAGGGTTTAACAAGATGCCTTCTCCCCTCCCCATAAGAGGAGGTACAGGTTTCCTTTGCCATGAAACTGCAAGATTATATGAATTTACTTTTGGCCCTAGTAGAACTACTGGTACTTAGTATGCAGCAACCGGGAGTGGGGGGGTTAGAGGGTCGGTACAGGGTGGGTAGAATGTTGAGGGTGGGAGGGTATGGTTGGACGAATATTTTTGATCCTGTCAATGACAAAGTTTAGGATTTGTTGGTAGTGCAGACAACTTTTGACGACTGATGTTAGAATTATATTTTCATTCTCCTTCTGTTCTAAGAAACCATTATGTGACTGAAGTGTTATATCATGGATTAGGAATGGTTGAATAGTATGGTCATGTTAAAAGAAAAAAAGGAAAATACGACTGGGATATGTATCTGTTCTGAAACATTGTACTCTGCCTGTACAGTCTGTAATAAAGAGTTAAAAAAAACAATGCACCTTAATTAATTGGGCGAAATCCTTGGTGTTCACCCTCACCCCTACCACAGTGGAATTCGAAATTGAATATCCGCTGCAATGGTCTACGGACTCCATTAGATATTTAGGTATAAAGTTGCATACCGACTCTGAGATCGTATTCAGGGAAAACTTCGGCACAGCTATGGCCAACCTCGAAGACGATGTGGAGACATGGTCCCGTCTTCCCTTGTCACTGATGGAACGAATATCGATCATGAAGATGGTAGTTCTGCCCAGGCTATTATTTTTATTTATAAAAATACCAATCATCTTGCCACGCTCCTTCTTTCAAAGACTCAAGCAGTCCATGATTAAGCTGTTATGGGCGGGTAAGCAGGCGAAAAAAAAACAAAAAAAACAATGCACCCTAATAATTGTCCCTATGTTATTAGTGCTTATAAGGGTTTGACAGGGTAGGAGAGTGAATACCTCTTTATTGATCTAGTGGTCATTGGTCATCCACCTCAGTAAGAGATGCCTATGTTATGTCTCATACAAATCATCTGATGGCATACAATCGGGATCCAGCAAAATATCACTGATAGGAACAATAATGGATGGGATCCTTCCAAATGTCCTCAATTGGATCAATAATGAAATGAGATCTGCGAAGCATCAGTTCTAGGATCAATAATGGAAATGGGAGCCAACCGAGTCTCATGAATTAGATCAATAATGGAATGGGATCTGACCAGATCATTTATGAGATGAGATCTAACAAAGCTCCATTGAATCCGGTCTGCTTTGGAAAATGGCTCTCCAATTTACCTATGGACAATCCAGAAAAAAACAGCAGCAATGGGAATGTCCAGTCCTGGATTCTAGTAGAAAGTGCTTTGAGCCTGTCGTCGCTGAGGTGGAAAGGAATTTAACTGAGATATCATTGAGAAAGGGGGAGGAAATACCAAAGGGATCTTGCCTTGTTAATGAACCATGGAAAATGCATGTGTAACCAATTAGTTTATAAAAACAGTTGATCAATAAATCCATTATTGCTCACTAAATTACCATGAACTTTATCTACAATAAATGCAGGGTTTATTTATTTATTTATTTTTTTGTGATTTGTAAAGCGCCTGGTTACTCCAATCCGAAGTATCCCCGTCCGTGCCAAATTCAAACCGTCAATTTGGTAATGGATGTCCCGGCATTGTTGATGAACGAAGCCATTTCTAAAAAGCCAGGTTTTAAGATGTTTCCGAAAAAGGACTTTGGAAGGTTCTAGTCTAACATTTAGCAGGAGTCGGTTCCACTGTTTGGCTGCAAAGAACCTAAAAGAGTGGCCAGCAAGACGTGTTCTGTGAAATTTAGGAACTCTGGTCAAGCCAGTTCCAGATGATCTCAAACACAGACGCAGAAGATAAAGTTTATTCATAGAAGATAGAGAACCGGGCCTTTTTCATTAATGAGTCTATGTGCAAACCACGTGGCGTTAAAGGAGATGCTCTCCTCAATGGGAAGCCAATGAAGTTTTGCCAGGGCTTGCCCCATCAGAGAGCATCTGGGAATATTCAAAAGCAGTCACACTGCTGCCTTTTGCACGTTTGGAGCATTTGAAGCCTACCCTTAGAGGCTCCCAAACAGAGTACATTACAGTAATCCATCCATAACAACACAAGGTCCTGAACTACCGTTCTTTTTGCAGGTTCAGGTAGAAGACCCAAAATCTTCTGACTCATTTTCAGGCTTCCAAAGCAACAAGAGTTGAGATTTGAGCTACAAAAGATAGGGTGGAACTAAACCAGATCAGCATAGGGCCTAGCTCCTTTGGCCACCACAGAGTGGACCAGATTTATGGTTGTTTCCCTACCACCAGGATGTCTGTTTTATTTGCATTCAGCCTCAAACCACTGCCCTTCATCCAATTGGCCAGGTCTACCAGACACAGTTTGAAATCGTCCGCTGCTTTTGAGTTATCCTGAGCCATTGTTAAATTCAGTTGGGTGTCATCAGCATAAGATACTTTCTGAACAACATGGCCCTTAAAAAGTTCTGTAGCCTTTCTAATAGCAGTCCTTGGGAAACTGCATCGAAGGCTGCACTTAAGTCAATCATGGCTAGTGCAGTTGTCTTGCCTTCATCCGCCACAAGACGGAGTGACTCTGATGCAAATAAGAGAGCCGATTCTGTTGTGTAGAGTGGCCTTAGCCCAGATTGAGACTAATGTAGAAGTGCTTTGTCTTCTACAACATTAATCAGCAGTTGTTTTACAAGCACACACAATCTGTTTGGAATGTGTTAGATCCATTGATTGTCCTTGTTGATTATGAACGTTGAGTGCCATCAAAAAGGTTGTAAAAATACTGTGATATCATGCAGCCATTGTGCCCCAAGCAAAAGGCCAGTGTTTTGCAGAGTAACCTCATGCAGCAATACATCCATGGTAGAGGGGTATCTTGCAAGTGATCTTGGGAAAACATCACCTGAGAGACAGATCTTGATGGGCACGCCATACTCCAGGTGCAACACCGAGCATGCCATGCGGCAGTTAATGCGCTGCTCAGGCAGCAGACAATACACAGCAGCCCTGTGTTCAATCTCACCTACAGGGTGGGTGGTTGGGCAGGTATAGGGGAGGTCGGAAGTCCATATTGGGGGTGCAAGATGCACCATTCCTTCAGGCAGTGCCATCTTGGGTTTACTAATGCCCAATCCCAGATGGCGCTTTCCCCATTACTTTCTATGGGCAAATCCTCAAGCCAAGATGGCAGCCATTTGATTACTGTGGTGTGTTTCCTGTTCCTGGTCATTTTCACAGTATATAAGGCAGTAAGACCTTGTCAAGACTGCATCACAAACGTCCTCGTTCTGAGTTCATGCTCCTAGTTAATTTCATTGAGATTCTGACTCGTTTTTTGGTTGTGTCCTTGTTCCAGGTTGGTACTCTCAGTGTCTCCAGCATTTCTGAATTCTTCTTGGAGGTTTTTGCACCTTTGGATTTTCCTACTACAGAAGTGGTTCTTTTTTCTGGTGATCAGCTAGCTAGGGAGTTTGGGCAGGGTGACTTCCAGAAGGGATCGACCTTTCTTCAAAGCCAAGGTCTCCAGGATCCGAAGCCGACCATCACGCCCAGCTAACAGATCTATTTTTTAATTTGTAAATCTTTTGTTTAAATTAAGGATCTGCTACTTAGAACCCTTATGAAAGTTTGAATAAATTCACAAGCTGTGCAATTAAAAATGTTTCCAAAGTTTGTCAATTTCAAAAAACATTTTTTTTGCATTGGAATTTCCGCAAAAAAAAAAGAAATTCAACTGCATTCTTCCACTAAAAGTGGGAGTTTGCAAGAATGTCTTTGGCAAAACATACTTTTGTAGGAATTTCTTTCACGCGAGCAAAACTGCAACCTTCTCAATAAGTCACGAAGTTTAAACGTTTTGGACAAAAAATCAACAACATTTCTGGAGACAAACCTTCACAACTACACCAACTTGTAGGGGCATATTATCAAGGCGGGCGATATGAGATTATCGCAGCTTTTGCGGCCGTTTTCGGCCGAAAAGCAGCGATAATTTTATCGCCCTTTTAGCAAGCTGTAGCTAACAGCAGTTAGCGACAGCTTGTAGGCGATAGCGAGCGGTTTGGGGCCTGCTTTGCATGTCAGCGATATTTATCGCTATTGACATGCAAAGTGGGCGTACCCAACCTGTTAGCGACTGAAAGCTGTCGCTAACATCGCTATCGCCCATTATCAACGCAGGCGTAGCAATGAAAAAAATTGCGCTAATCGCAAATATCGCCAAAACCTGATGCCTGCTCACACTACTTCTTAGCCATTATATCCAATGGGAGGTGGATATTCAGGCTAAGTCCCTATTAGCGATAATGCCTGAATATCGCTGGATTTCCAGCGATATTCACGCATTGAGCCGTTATCGCCGGATATTTTATCGCTTTGGAGACAAACGTTGCTAATAGGATGTTATCTCTGCGAATCCGGCGATGCGCGGCGATAAAAAAAATATCGCTTAGCTCATTTAGCGATAAATATCGCTAGTGGTTGATAATATGCCCCGTAGTTTGGATCTTAAAGCACCTGGATCAGTTTGAACCCCTAGAAAGAGAGAGAGGCAGCAAAACAAGTTAGACCGACTGTAAAATGGGTGCTCTTTTGCCTTACTAAGAGAAAAGTGAAAAAGACTACAGCATCCCCGCATCTTCAGTATGCATTAATGGGAAGCCGCTCCTTTGAAGATTTAAAAGAAATAATTTGCAAACCCTCTCCAGCTGCTGCATGTGATCCTTGGAGGTTTGGAGGCACCTGACGCCCGTGTGATAAAGAGTATTAATCTCCCACGGATACTGTCTCTGAGCTCTCAACAGTGGCCAATAGAAAGGGCTGGCGATACTCTGCGGAGGTTTGCCGAATTAATTACCCTTCAGATTTGCAGGACTTAGGAGAATCTTCAAGAGACATTGTAAGCAGATGAAAGACAGAAGAAAAGAAAGTTTTTAGAGCAAATCTTTATTTAGCAGACAGAGGGCATTTTAGGACATCTTTCTCAGGGTGTACTGGTTGTAAATTGCATAACTCATGGAGCAGGTCTTTAACGACCAATAAAGCCCTGGGAGGCGAGCATTAACCCCATATAAGACATACTATAAAGCAGACTAGTAATGAAGAAAAATGCTCTTTTGAAATGCGGATGAAAGTGAATCTCTTCTAGCAGTCAACAGCGAGATCGAATAAAACCCACGTAGGTGATGACGGATGTGGGCAGTTGAGCCCTTTTGGTTCACTGGAATCATATCCTTGAATGAACAAACTTGGAAAAATGAAATTGACTACCCTAGTTTTGTGCCTAGACTCAAGGAAACTTGAGCTAGTTTATTTTTCACAAAAAAAGCCCACCTGATATCTGGCTGAGAGTAACTGATAGGGTGAATGACTACGGGGCATATTTACAAGGGCTTTATCTCCGTTTTTTTGGCTTACAAAGCCAATAAAGCAGAGATAAAACCAGTGCTCTATTTACAAGAGGGTGCTAACATGCATAATCGTATGTTGGCACCCTTTTCCCCAACGCCTCCCTTTGCATCTCTAATGAGATGCAAAGTGGGCATTACTGGGTGTACCCAAGATGGACTACCTTGCAAATATCGCTGATATTTACATCGCGATATTTACAAGGCAGCCCACATGATTTTAGTACACATTAGATTTTGGCGTCTGCTAAAATCCTGACTTAGCCATCCCTAACATAGGGGTTGGATTATGCTGATACGACCCTGTGGGTTTTCAAGAGAACATCGCTGGAAAACCAGCGATGTTCCCTGCAAAATGGCGAAAACCTCGCTATCTATGGAAGTTTTATTGCCCTGGAGTAACGTGTTGTTTATTAAGTGCTACCAGGGTGATAAATACCAGAGATAGCCTGCGATAACAAAATTATCGCTCAGCCGTTGTTAATATGCCTCTACATATTCAGGGCCTTTTTGCAAGTAGAGAATGGCAGGCTTGGTTATTGGCTACAATAAAATAGTGCACAACATTTCCATATCCAGAGCACATGGGCGCCTTGGTGTAGGCTCTTGGGAGCTTAAACACCTGTTAGCTAATTGCTCTCATGATTCATGAGCTCTCAGCCAAAAGTAACAATTCGTGGGGTGCTGTCACCTGATCCCTTCCACTTTGATTTTTTGAAAGATCTATGTTGATATTCAGCAAATTTAGAGCCTGAAAAGCTAGTTCTGATACCTCAGTAGACTAATGCATCCACTGCATGGGCCTGTGTTTAACATCATGGTCACAGGTTCAAATCGACGGCCTTTCATCAATCTGAGGAGGATACAATAAGTCCCATTCAGCCAAGTAACGATAAACAGCTCTTATTCAGCACCAAGATACCTACTTTACAAATTCAGCTAAGAGTGAGTTGAGTCTCCAAATGGATTCAGCTTGCTCTGCCTCAATGTTCAAACCTGCTTTTCCTATCCTCTTCCCTGCCATCCTCCTGCAGAGGGCCTGCCTTTGCCCACGCCGAAGTGGAGAACTAAAATGCATAAAGCATTCACAGTGCAAGCACTGTCATGAAAGACTAATGGCTGAATTGCGCATTAATCCTGGCTTCCTCACCTATATTGAACAAGCTCTGTGATCCTAGGCAATTATTTATTTTACTGTGCCTTCTTTTAGATCATCAGTGCATTTGATAGCACCTTGAACTCTATCTGTTCAGTGTATGTGCTGTATGCAATCTTCTCTTGTATGTGAGCTACATGCAGGAGACGGATGGCACTTGACTTGACACTTGGAGCCAGTTTTATCAAGGTTTTGTGTCACACTTGTGCCACACAAGGGGGGCAAGGGTGGCATAAACCCTAAGTGAGATTTATCAAGCCATACAAGGCCACCTTGTGAGCCAGCATGGCATGTAGAAAGAGGGAATTGCCTCTGAGGATTGTTTTTGTGCAGAAAGTTGTCCCTACAATGCAGGCACCCTGGCACTATGACACAAGGGTGCCTGCGATGGCGCAAGGTAACACATTGTGCAGCAGCACTAGGAAAGGGCAGGATTGTGCCGTATAATGATGAGGAGCATTCCTATTTTGTTTCTTTCACGCAGCTAAGCAAGGCGTCGTAGTGCGTGGCATGAAAGTTTCATAAATCTGGGGTTGGGTTCGTACTGTCATCATCCCCAGAGTGGGACAGGCAGAGGCATGAATTTTTCTAACTTAATTTTCAGAAATTATCGCTTACAGCATATGTCTCTAAGAAACTAATGTACAAATGAATGTACTAAAGAAAAATGCTCCTACGTCCTTATTCTGTGTTTACATTATTTTTTTGCATGATTTACTTGTCAATTATTGTGCTGGCCCTGCTCGTGCTTGGGCTCTTAGAGCCCAGATCAAACCCTAGCTCGGCTCTCCTTGTTAATTGGCTGACCCTATGCAAACATTTCACCCTTTTCCCCACTACATAAATGAGGCACAGCCAAGGGTTGGCCTACCATCTTGATTGGTGTTGCTTACATAATTGAGGCACAGCCAAGGGTTGGCCTACCATCTTGATTGGTGTTGCTACGGATCATCACGTGAGAGCAGATTCTGGTTCCGGGTGCAGCCTTGTGTTTCATCCTTGCATATAGAGAAGCCCACTTGCTTCCAACACAGAGGTTACTTGGAAACAGTTTCTGCCCCTCCTTCTCCCTAAAGCATCTCTTCTTTATCGTGAGCAGGATGGGGAACTGAGGTACTGGCCAGGACATCAAAATGTAAGACTGCCCCTAATGAACTTAGGGTGGTGGCCATTTAAATACAGTTTGCAGGTGAGAGGCTACATAATAGACTGTGCAAAGCATTCTACTTACGTAACACTTCCAGCCAGGCACATGCTTGTCACCTTGGAGAAGGTGTTGTAGATGTGATGTGCAGACCTCAGAAGGAGATGTCTGCCCTCGGCCCTCCCATAGCTAAATATATGCACAGTGGCGGCTACTATGGAACAGAAGTGGTGAGACAGCGCAGGGGAGAAAAAAAAGAAAAGATGACTTGCTTGCCACCTACTGCCTCTCCTCTGTCCTCATCTGTTCCTGTTGACTTCCGGCAACACACAGGCTTCTAGGCTCCCTTAAGCCAATCAAGATGCTGCTCTCATGCTGGTAATAGTATTACCAGCATGAAAGCAGCACCGCAAATGGTCTTAGTAGCCTGGTTTGCCACCCAAACAGTGCCTGGGAGTCTGGGACTGTTCTCCACCAGGTTGTGTAATACAGCCTGGGTTGGAGAAATGCTAAGTGTGCATGTCGGTTTGGTCGTCCTAAGATGGCCGCCAAACTACCATGCACACTTATGGTGCCCACTCCTCCTCCTCTATGCTCGGCCTTGATAGCCCAGCCTCTCCCTGCCCTAGACTGGCTCGTACTGAAAAATAAAATGATAACATTGTGGTATTATCATTTTATTTTTCCTTTTGAACTGCTCAGAGAGCAGTGGGGCGACGCTCCTCCACCTAAACGGAGTAGCCGCTGCTGTATATGGAGCCACCCTGGATCAAAATGTAGGAGGACCCAGAACTTTTCTCTAACCCAGAGCTTGGGGAGGGTTTTGACGAAGCCCAACTCAGATCTCTGTTTATAGATTACCGTTTTAATGAACATCATGTTGATGCCCAATGATTGCAGTCTTTAGTATCATACTTTTCTTTCGTCCCTGCATACAATTTGGAATTTTATCTAACATTTACCCAAAATTTTCAACATAGATCACATCTAACTTGTTTGCATCTTGGCACTTTACATTATTAGAAGCAATCCCCCAGCAAGGAGCATGGTTTCCATCTCTTCCAATTTGTCCCTGGGACAATCAGTCTCATCAAAGGACCGCTCACTTTATGCTTTTTTGTACATTATATTCTACATGGTGATTATGTCTATTTGCGCCTATCCTTTGAACTGCTAACCTTAGAACTTGTAAGATGAGATTGATCTATTTGCAACAACTAAGATTTCTCTTTTTTTTTTTTTTTTTTTTTTATTGTTGGCAAATTCAAACCATAAAACAAAAATATACAGGATAAGTAATATGAAATGATGTGGTATACATGGGTTACAAGGTACATACATAACTATATATAAACAAAGCTCTACCACAAGGAAAGATATAACTATTGAGAAAAAGAATACTAAAAAGAGAGAGAAAGTGGGATCAAAATCACTTAGAGGCCCTATATCTGGTTTCCCCTTTCTTGATTATACCACCTAGTAATGGGTTCCCAAATCTGTGTTCCTATTGCTCTCATTTTTCTACCTCTTGTGGCATATATTGAAATTTCTTGTTTATATATTGCTATAAAACGACTAAGCCACATATTAAAGGTAGGGGGCTCTGTATCTTTCCACCTAGCTGCTAGAATTATCCGTAACACGGCGTATCCCAGAAATAGTACAGCCTGTTCTTCTCTATTGTGTTTCAAAGAGTCATCATGACCCAAAAGGAGCAATGTTATAGAATCATGTATTCGGTGCCCAAAAATTTGGGTCCAAAATTCCAACATCATAGTTTTGATTGTGACCAATGTGGGGCATTCAGCAAACATGTGTAGGAGATTTGCTAGTGGTTGTTTGCATCTAGGACAGTTATCGTCATTCCTAAGCCCCCATGCAAACAATTTAGCTGGCGTATAATATAAATTATAAATGATTCTATAATATTGAGCCTTTAAGTTAGAGGCTATAAAATATCTTGTTGAGAGAGCTAATGAGAAATCTATATCTACATTAGGATTAGCTAATTTTAAGGCCCAAGATTGTTCCGTGCGCTCTAGATCATCTGGGCTATTGGCCAAAAGTAACTGATATAGGACTCCAATTCTGGTAGATTTTTTCCCTATAATGTCAAATAATGGGATATTATCTGGAAGAATTTTTGGTTTGGTATTGTAGATACTAGCTGAAATTTGATAGAATTTTAAAAAGTCGTTCGCGGGGACATTATATCTCGCTTGAAAGAGCTCAAAAGAAAGTGGGAGATTATTACTAAAGAAATCTCCAATTGTTTTAATACCTAGGAGCTCCCACCTCTGAGATCTACTATCATTAAGGATATTAGGAAAAATTTTACATTGCCATAGCGGTGTATATTTTGTATATGCGGGAAGCCCTAGATGTTTGCCAATAGCTTTCCAGACTGAAAGAGCATCTAAAACAGTCTTTAATTTAATTTTTTTGTAATAAGATGTTTCAACCTGCCTTAAAAAAAGTCCCTTATGTTTTTTACCTAGGCTGAGCTCATATATTGATGGTATATAGGGAATTATAAAGGTTGGGCCTCCTGGTTTTGCGGTCAAAAGAGGATCCATATATTGCAATAATGATGCCCAAAAATATAATCTTAAATTTGGTAAAGCTAAGCCGCCTCTTCTTTGGGGAAGTGATAGAAGGGGGAGGGCCCGCCTTATTTTTCCGTAACTCCACATGAACTTTGCTATGAGGGAGTCTATAATCTTTATAGAGTGTGCTGCAGGTAACAGAGGGATTGCTCTAAACAAGTATAGAACACGCGGAGATACATTCATTTTAATGTAGTTGGCCCTACCTATAATGGAGAGGTGTAGACTGTCTACCCTTCTTAGATCGCTTTTAATTTTATCAATAAGGGGAGAATAATTAATATCGCTAATGTTACTTATCTCTGTCGAAAGTATTACACCTAAATAAGTGGCCTGATTAACCCTGAGAGTACTTTCATACTGAGTGTTACTAGTAGCCAATACCATAGTCTTATCTCTATTCAAAGAGTACCCTGAGTACTTCCCAAAAGCTTGGGTAATTGTCTCAATTTCATAGACTGCTTCAGACGGTTTAGTGGTTATTACGGCAATGCCATCCGCATATGCCATAACTTTGGTAGAAAAGGACCCTGTAAGTAATGGATGTATGGATGTTGAGGTTAGTAATTTTTGAATAAGGGGATCTATATAGAGTGGAAATAGAACCGGAGAGCATGGGCAGCCCTGCCTTGTACCCCTCTGAATCGTAATGACCTCCGACTCATTTCCTGCTATACAAATTTTTGCGGTGGGGTTGGCATAAATGGCTTTAATGGCACTGATAAAAGCATTTCCGAAATTTTTACTTTCCAGGATGTTCCAGAGAAATTGCCAAGATACTCGATCGAATGCCTTTTCGGCGTCGAGGAAGATCATCGACATCTCGCCCCCCGTGGTGCCCATGATGTCAAGTAGGGTTATGGCTCTACGAGTATGGTCTGTAGTGCCTTTACCGGGTATAAAGCCGTGTTGCCACGGGGATACAAGCCGTTCGATGACTCCACTCAGACGGTTTGCAAATATTTTAGCGTATAGCTTTGAGTCGGAGTTGATCAGAGATATAGGCCTATATGAGGAAGGCAGGTGGAGTGGTTTACCCTTCTTATGGAAAATTATTATATTTGTTTGTTTCCAAGATTCAGGGGGAAGTGTGTGATATTGGACTCCTAGAAACAAATCAAGCAGAAAGGGAGTTATCTGGTTACCAAGGATTTTATATAAATCCAGTGGAATTTTATCTGGTCCAGCCGCCTTGCCGTTGGCCATCTCGGCTAATGCAATCTCCACCTCAATGATCGTAATCTCTCTGTCCAAATGAATCTTATTTTCTTCATCGATATTTTGATGATTAATATGGTCTGGGAGCCAATTATTTAGGAATGTTGTAATTTCATTATCAGGATGTGAGATATCACTACTATAGAGTTTTTGATAGTATTTTTGAAATGCTTTAACAATATCTTTGGAGGTAGTATACTCGTTTCCCTCAAATTCAATCTTTTTAATATTACTCAATGATTGCTTTTGTCGTGCGCGTAGTGCTAACTGCTTCCCCACATTTTCCCCTGATTCATATAATCTATCCTTATTGGCTTGATAGGTTTCCGCGGCTTTTTGAATTAACGTACTATTAATCTCATTTTTTAAGATCATTATTTTTTTTAAGATTTTCCCAGGATCGGCGGTAGGATCGGCTTGGCCTCTACGAGACAAATTTAGCTGGGAAGCGTGATGGGCCTCAAGATTGGACAACTCCTGCATCATTTCCAAATTGGATTGTTTTTCTAGCTTTCGCTTATTAGCAACAAATGAAATGGTCTCTCCTCTCAATGCTGCTTTAAAACAGTCCCATACTACAATACGGGGAGCACTAAACTGATTACAGTCAAAAAAAGACTGGGTCCATGATTTAATATACGCTATGTATTCTGGATTAACCAGTAGCCTCCTATCAAAAGTCCATTGTGTTATTGGTTTAACTAAATTAACCGTATCAAAGGTAAAGTTCAATGCATTGTGATCAGATAAAGTTTTCGGTGATTTAATTACTTCTATAATATCCTTACGGTTAATGCTTGACATAATATAATCGATTCTAACATATTTGTTATGGGGGAAAGAGAAATATGTATAGCCATCCAAATTTAGCCCCCGGAGTAAACCCCAGACGTCAACCAGGTTGTGACTTTTCATCATCTGATCCAATGCTGTATATACCTTTGGTTTGCGCCCTTTATAATTTTGAGATAAAGAGTTCCCAGAAGACAACCCTATGTCAATGTTAAAATCTCCACAAAAGATCAGGGGACCTGACCAAGAGGCCAATTCAATTTCGAGCTCTCGAAAAACAGCAGGGTCATCTAAATTTGGACCATAGATTGCACAGATGGTGATATCCAGCTGAAGCTGAATTATAACCCATCTGCCATATTTATCAGCTGATTTACGAATTGGGGGGCCTATTATAGGTTTAGCGAAAATGGCTACCCCTCTAGTTTTGGATGTTTGAGATGTAGCTGCCATTAGGTTATAACCAGGTAGTTTAAGTAAATTCCTATCAGAATATGCAATATGTGTCTCTTGGAGACATAGTATATCAACAGGGGTTTGTTGTATTAATTGAAATAACTGGGCCCTTTTATCTTTATGATTGAGGCCTGCCACATTCCACGTACAGAGACTTATTCTCCCCATAAATTAATTTGAAAGGCTAGCCTGAAGAGCTTTAAACACCCATTCTCCTTAAAATATATAATACGGTTTTGCTTTTCTTTAACATTTCTGTAGCTTTTACTCTTAATACAACATAGTCTATGACCGAATTTGCCAATTTTTCTTTTTTGGTTTCCCCCCTTCCCCCCCCCCTCCTCAACCCCCTCCCCAAGGCCTTCCCCGAGGCCTTACCCCCCCACCTCCCCACGAACTCCACCCTATGAGGCATAACAGACTCTCACTAGAGTCTATAATGATGGAGAGACACCCTGTGACCGTGCCTTATCATTAATTCTGTATACTTCAAATAACACATGTGTAGGCTAGTGAAAGGGTATGTAAAAAAAAAGGAAAACATGCAAAGCTATGAAAGAATAAACATCCTAGAGCCACGCAATTCCCAATGAGCCATGCGAAAAAACCCTTAAATGCTAGGAGAGAAATTCATTATACCGATAATAGATTATACAGCATATTCTAGTCCTATTCTAAGCGATTTATCCGAAAAGCATTGGAGTTGGTGTTAACTTAGGAATTGCAAAACAAAGCTCACCATCCGGTGGCTTTACTGTAATCAAGATGACCGATGCATTTTAGGGCTCTTAAAGGAAAAACATATTTACTCAAGAAAAAACTAGGTCAAGCTATCTAAAAAGGCCTTTGCTTTGATCTCGGAAGAAAAAAATTGTACCTGACCATTATACAACACCTTGAGTATGGCGGGATTGTTCAAATAGACCTTAGCTTTTTTGTCCAAAAAAGGTTTGATTAGCTGACGGAGGCGCCATCTCCGCTCCACAGTTGTGTGGCAGAAGTCTGGCCTGACAAAGTATGAGATGTCGCCTCGGATCCGATGGGCCTCAGGTCTCGCTTTCTCTGCAATGATTTGGCGTAGCAAAAAGTTACCAAAGTAGACGAGGATCGCCCTAGGATATTTGCTTTGCGAGTTGGTAGGCCGCAATGTAGAAGGGGTTCTGTGGACCCGTTGAACTTCCAGTTCCCAGTTCCATGAAGATAGCTCAGGAAAGGTGTCTTTAAAGAGTTGAATCATAAAGACGCGTATATCATCTCCTTCACTTTTTTCCGGTATTCCCAGTACTCGAAGATTGTTGCGACGCATACGATTTTCCATCTGTTCAAGCTTCCACCTTACGTCAGTCATCTCGGCGTCGTGGGCATCAACCTGCTCTTTCACCACAGTTGCTTCCGCCTCAATAACCACAATTCGATCTTCCATGTCCGACATTCTTGCATTGGATGCTGCCACTGTTTTTGAAAGTTTGCGTACCACTCCTTGTACCTTTTGTAGAGCTTGTTGTGCTTTCCGTCCATCCTTTGATGTTTGCTCTCTGTGTGATGCGATTGCCTGCAACACAGTGTCCATTACCGCAGTTAAGGTTGTGTTTTGTTCCTTTGAAGAAGAAGAAGCTCCATGAGAGCTAGAAGCTAGTGCGGGGGTGCCTTCTCGGTGAGGGCCTGCTGGGATATGGTGGCTTCTCTTTTTTTTGATCACTGTGTGCTTTCCGGCTGTGGCTTCTCCCAATAGCTCATCCACATCGCTATCTTGGGTGCTGGAACTGGAGCCGGTATGCAGGTCGGATAGAGAATCTAAATCAGAGTCTAAGTCATGGTGCCACCCTAGGTCCTCACGGCCTTCAGAAATAGTGTAAAATTCAAGAGGTTCCACATCTGTATCAGACGTGATTCCTGCTCCACCTTCGTAGTCAGGCCCAGGCAGTGTTAGGTCTTCAACATTTCCTTCCCCAACTGGTGCAGAGATGCCTTGGGTTTCAGCAAATATCTGCGTTGATGAGGGTGATATTAATTTATCCTCCTCACTGACAGGATTTAGCAATGTCAATTGTATTTCAGGCTGAGGAGCAGTGGATATGTTTGTTGCGCCACTTACATCGCTTATAACATTTACAGATGCTGCTGTGTTAGAGGTAGTTGCTGTAGGCTCAGCTGTAGCACGTATTGTTTCTGGTGCTTGAGGTTGTGGTTGCGCAATAATTATTGTGTTTTTTTTTGTTGTAGCTACCTCTACCATGGCACCCCCTGACGTATCTGCTGTTACATTTGAGCACTGCAGCGGGAGTGACGGTGAAGGCGGTGATAGCGGGTCAGCTGTAGCTACGGGAGTAGCTAACTGTGTAGAGCTTGCTAAAGAATTTAGATCCGCTGGTAATTCAGACGCTGCTGCCACATACACTATTGCCACCATTGACGAATCCGAGCCGGGGAGCGCTGTTGGAGTTACTGGCGGAGCTGCAATCAGCGTTCCGCTTGTTGCGTGTTGTTTGGAGGGGGAGGGAGCAGCTCCGGCCGGCGTTTTACGAAGCAAGTCTACCACTGAAGGACCCGGCCCTGGAGTATTAGTATTCTTTACGGTTCTCTGCTGTTTTGGATGAAGTTGAAGCTGGGCTTGTCCCCCATCCGATCCGGCAGCTTCGTCCGTTAGTGACCCGGCGCGTCTGGCAGCAAATTTCTGGTCTCGAAGTGCTTGTTTGGCTGCACGGGTCTTCGAGGCAGCTGTTGCTGCGGCCGCTGCATTTTTCGGAGCAATCAGCGTCTTCGTATGGGAGTAGTCGATGCCAGAAGTGCAGCAAGACTGTTGGTGGAGCCGAAAATAGAGTCTGAGCACCGTGAGACCGATCGCTGACGCGATGAAATGAAGTTGTGAGCGCGGCTGCTCAGGTAAGTGCGGTGAGTCTCCGGGTGGTTTAAGACAGGCGCCACTCATTATTCATCTTGCAGGGTAAGAAATTATTGCTAGCTTGTCCTCTACTGCTCCAGTTGTTCATCGCAGTTCATCGCAGTTGTACATCGCATTTCACACGGTGTCTTCATGGGTATCACGGGATTCTAGCCCCTCCACTAGCCCATTCATTGACTCAGGCACGGGAGAGTGTCTCACAGCGGACTAGTGAGCCGCCGCCATCTTGCCTCTCAACTAAGATTTCTCAAAGTTTGTAGCGCTGTGATGAGATTCATTGAAAGGCTCAGAGCTCCAATAAAACAATGGAGTGCTCCAGGGTTCTAATGGTCGATAATTGCCCGGAGCTCCAACATTAGAATGTTTGCGCTCAAAGCGGTTTCTGTGAGCAAAGGCCTCAGGGAACCTGAGAGATTTGAATCCCCTCGGTCTCCCTGAGGCCTTTGTTTTATTTGTTAGACCATTATGCCCTCTAGTGGTGGAAGGTTATAATAGCCTTATAGCCCGCCATAGCTGGGCTATACCAGCCATTAAAGGCCTGCTCCCTTGTTAAATGCTGGAGCGGGCCTTTAATGGTTCTTATAGCCTGGTACGTTGGGCTATAAGACTATTTTAGATGTTCCCTAAAAGTGAGGAAAAGGTATGGCATTACTTAAGAAATTGTAGTCCTAGGACTTTTAATGTATAAGAATATAGTTTTAAGTTGTATTATTGCATGGTTGCTTTTTTGTTGACCACTCTATCAGTGTAAGTTTGAGGATGGATTCATATCATTGCAACAGGAATTTTTAACCAATACTTATTGAATTCTTAATGTTTTGTTCTATGCACTGAGCTATCTATAGTATGACATGCTGAACTTTTATTGCGATTTTACCGAATAAAACTCACTTGCCAGACTGACTGTGTGGACCCTCTGCCACCCTACATCAAAATATGGAAGAGCCCTTTGCCACACTGCATCAAAATGTGGGCCTCCGTCTAGCTAATACAGTTCCTCAGCACATCCTGGGAAAACAGACCAAGGCCAGTAGAGGTATGACATGATAAAGTGCCCCACAATTCAGAAAAAGTAAAAATCCATCCAAGGTGACCTCACACACTTGTCAGAATCAGGGACACAGACACAGAGGGTGCTTGAATCAGGGACACTAAAATAGAGAGTGCTTCAAATAGGGGCACAAAACCAAGAGGGCTTCAATTAGGGACAGAAAAACAGAGGGTGCTTAAATCAGAGACACTAAAACAGAGAGTGCTAGAATCAAGGACAAAAAATCAAGAGGGCTTGAATCAGGGACACAAAAACAGAGTGCTTGAATCAGGGGCAAAAAAACAGAGTGCTTGAATCAGGGACACAAAAACAGAGTGTTTGACTTTGCAGGAAACAGAAAATAATGGATGGTCTAAATGATTACTCGGTACTGGTCCTATGCAATATGTATTCGCGTTGTCATGTAGCAACAGTTTTGCCTGTCTTACGGTTGGGTATTCTATTGTTATTGGGGTGAGGAAAATTAGAACCTTAATGGCTCTGTCTCTTGTCTCCAAAGCAGCCATTTTAAGCAAGAGCGCTGCTGATGACATGAAGGTTTGAGTAGACACTAGCACAGAGACCTCTGAAAACCTCCAGCAAGCACACACTGTGTTTCTTTCAAAAGTTGTAGTATCTTCAAGGGCTGTACTGGAAAAGAAAATAGATCCTTGCACAAAATAAAAGTTGTCCCAATTAGTGAATTCAGTAGCTAAAAAAAGTGGCCCATGTTTGCACAATGGGGCTCTTCTTTACTTGTAATGACATGCTGTATATGTGTTTCACGAGGTATGGAAGACTACATGCATTAGTGCTTGCTGGATGCAATGTTTCTGGCAGTATGAGGGAGATCAAAGGTACAAAAGAGGCCCACCAGATGATAAAGCTGTCCCACAAACAGCCACACATCCCGGCCACACGCCTGCCATTTAAGACCAGCCATAAGACAATGCTAGATTGCCCTATAGGCCAGTCCAACCCTGGTATCTGCCCACTTTTGAAAACTTATTTTTAAAGAACTGATTAAGTAACTGACTGCGTGAAGGTGTCAAGTTTGCCTTACTCTTCATTTCTTTGCCAAACTTGTTTTTGTTGGACGTAGGACTCTGCACTTTTTACCAGTGCTAACCAGTGCCAAAGTGCTTGTGCTCCCTCCTGTAAATATGGTGGAATTGGTTTACACCAGATTGGCAGTTTTTAATTCATTTTTAAGTGCCTAGTACAGTGGTAAAATATGTACCCAGTGCGTGTAAATGAAATGCTACTAGTGGGCCTGCAGAGTGACACTCACTTAAGCAGCCTTTTAAACATGTCTCAGGCCTGCCATTGCAGCCTGTGTGTGCAGTTTTAAACTGATGCTTCAACTTTTCAAAGTAAACCTTTTCCCAGGAATAAACCTTTCTTTTTAATACATATAAGCTACACTTAGGGTCGGCTATAAACAGGCTATAGGGAAAGGTGCATTGTATTTAAATAGTTGGAACTGTACTCTTATGATATCCATGTCCTGGTAGTGTAAAACTCCCAAATTCGTTTTTCAGAACTGCAAGGTCTACCTCTCCCATGTGATAAGATTGGGTAACATTACTACATTTAATGAGTGATAACTTTTGATTGGGAGCCAGTAGAAAAATCCTGTTTGGTATCTAGGTCACAATTCTGATTCTGAAAATACCAATTTTTGAACATTGGCATTCTCTTGTCCTAACCAATTGCTGCCTGCAGTCTTTTTCCTTGGTCACATAACTGGGTGGATTTGGCCTTTATGTTTCCTGCAATTGAAAATCTGGGTGTTGGCAGGTTGTGCCATCTCTGGCAGGATGGGGGGGTGGAGCTGTAACCTACCACACTTGCACTTCAAAGACACTGGCCCAGCTCACACACAGAACATTTTACACTAGTCTACTGTGACCCCAGGCAATCTTGGGCCAGGGCAGAGATGAAGGAATTCTAGACATATCTGTGGAGGGTAAACTCTAGAAGAGTATGCTACTTTAGAGTGGGCACCAGGTATAGCTATTGGACCCTCAGACTCAACTCTTCAGACCACATCTGGAACTGTGGAAGATTCAGAAGAAGGACTACTCTACTACCCTGCTGCAGGAAGGACTGCCCGCTGCTCTGCTGCCCTACTGCCCTGCCTGCAAGAAGGATGTTCCACTGCTCTGCTACTTGAGGGAGAAGGCCAAGACCTGCACCTTGAATCCAGGACTACCAAAGAGACTCCATGGGCTAGTTGACTGGCCTCCTGTTCTGAGTTATAGAGACACAACAAGCTCCAACACACCCACCACAAGTGGTACCTCCCAGTGCTGGACCACTAGAAGTAGGGATAAAAGTGCTCTGCCAGGCCAGCTATAGTCTCCAGCAGAACTAAGGCAGCTTGATGCAACCTGATCCAGCCCTCCCAGCTCCTTGGAACAGATGCAGCGTGATGTGACTCGATGCGAATCTCTGATTGCAACTCATTGGAACTGACACAGCACCACACACCTTGAAGTGGACCTCAACCAGCAACCCTTGCAGCTCCTCATCAGAACTGATGCAGCGTGACGCAGGACCCGCATTCAATCTAGGAATCGCTACAGTGCCGAGCAAGACCCCGTATCAAGGACATAAGGTACAATTCTCAGCTGGCCTAACCTGGACCCTGTATTCGGCCAGCATTCCATCGGGGTCATCCTGAACTTGTGACTTTGTCCCAGTGTGGCGCAGCCAGATATCGACAGTTGGCACTTTGTGCTTTTAAGCACTATTTTTGTATACACTTTTGAAATTGCATATCTCCGGTTCTACAATTGGATTTTTGTCATGTTGGTGTCAAATAATTGATAAACAATATACTACATTTTTCCCAAATTGTTTTTTTCCCCTAGTGTTGTGTTTTCTCATTATTGCTGTTTGTGTGATGCATAAATTCATTACGCATTACCTCTAAGTAAAGCCTAACTGCGTTTCTACTACGCTACCAGAAGGGTAGGCACTGGTTAATTTAGTGACTTTTGTGGTTCACCCAGACAAGATTTGTGGAAGTTGCTCTAGAAAAAGGCTCTCAAACAATAACCAAATTTCTCACAGAGTTGATGAAGTTCAATTTTTGTTTGCATTGTGGCATTTGTAGTCTTGAATAGTAGATAAAATGAACTAAACACATGTCCCAGAATT
This sequence comes from Lissotriton vulgaris, assembly GCF_964263255.1. NCBI lineage: Eukaryota > Metazoa > Chordata > Amphibia > Caudata > Salamandridae > Lissotriton > Lissotriton vulgaris. The sequence continues at coordinate 79,659,255 of NC_141699.1, forward strand.
CAAAGGAAAAAAACCCAGAAGAGCTGAGAATGAGATGTTCGCACTTAACATGGTGTAATTTTCAATGTTGTAGGAAATAAATAAGTTATCATCCTTGATTGGAAATCAACCTGTGCCTAGTAATTCCATTCCATGTGTCAAGCCTTCAGCTAATAAGAGTTTTTCCTAAACAGCACTGTACATGGCAGGACTTGTAGTTGCATTTTTACTGGTTTGGTGGGGGCTTACATCTCTTAGCATTAGAAGTGCTGTTGGGTAAGATTGCAGTGTTTGCTGAATATGTCGTACATGGCATGTGTGCTCTTGCCAGCTGTAAGTGCTCAGATTTATAAACCTGCACTTATAGAGACTTAAAGGTTACTAAAGTCCCAGAATGCAACATGCTGTTGTCTATACTGTGAGAAGTGGCTGAAGTTGTCACGCATGAGCCACTTGGCAGCTATGAAAAGAAGATAATGAGTTTGTCCTCAAACATTAGTCTGGCTATGGTGATATTATTTAGGCTTGCCAAGATTCCCAGGTCCATACGTGATGTGCTGTGCCAGTCCAGGCTTTCTTTTATTTCTAAAAAAGGAATACCAGTTGTCGATTATAAGGAAACAAAATGGGAATGGAGCAGCATGAAAATCCAGTGGCGGCCAGTACATTTAGCAGGGATGGGGTGGATATTACACAAATGTACACATAAATTCTGACTCACACCCATGCGTTCGCACACACAGCTACACACAAACATCCATTCACAACCCTCACTCCCAAATATTCATGCATGCACTAAACATTAAAAATAAAATAACACTAACCTGGGCAGCTCTGCCTTGAATGTCTCAGGAGGGATGGGCCTGCTGCCTTCCTTAATTGGCTGACCTAAGGTCAGGCAGTGAGGAAAGGCAGCAACAGTGGCGTAACACAGGCCCCACAGCCTCCGTGGTGTGGGGGAGGGGGGCTCGGAGCTCCTGGGGACCCCTTTATTTATTTATTTATTTTATTTGAAAAGTTTTATAGAGCGCGAACAAGACCCAAATGGATATCAGAGCGCTGTACAGAGTAGTCTTCAGCCCATTATACAAAACAAAATAAAAAGGAGGTAAGTGAGAGTACAAACTGTGGGAGAACATTCGACAGTAACGAGTAGGGAAACAACACTTACAATGCAACTTTTACAACGCACTACCTTTACAACGAAACTTTTACAACGCAACATCCATTACAAGGCATACCATTACAACGCAACCATTACAACGCATGTCACTACAACACATACCACTACAACGCATGTCATTACAACACAGTCATTACAACGCATACCTACACTATCCAACACTTACCCTACTGTTGCACCCCCTGGAGTTAGAATAGTAATTTTTACCCCTACACCATCCAATACTTACCATACATGCAATGTAATGGTATGCGTTGTAATAGTATGCGTTGTAAATGTAGTATGCGTTGTAGTGGAATGCATTGTAAAGGTAGTTTAAAAGAATTCGTTGTAATGGCATGCGTTGTAATGGAATGCGTTGTAATGGATGTTGCGGTGTAAAAAATGCATTGTAAAGGTATGCGTTGTAAAAGTATGCGTTGTAACGACATACATTCAACGAGTAGGGTGTATTAGAGGCACCATGTATCGCTCAGAGTAAAACATCATACAGCACAGTACCTTACAGTGCCACCCGACACCTACCTGATGAATGAGCATAGGGGTCAGGCAGCTTGGGGACCAGAGCCTCTGTCCGTGCCGTTCCTGTGCTGCGCCCTCGGGAGTCTGCGGTCTGTGTTTGTTCTGTTTGTTGAACGCAGCCGTTCACTAGTGGAAGCAAAATGGCTTTGGTGTCGTTTGTGGCTCAGGGAGCCAATAAATGTCTGGATGTACAAATTGAGACCTATCCTTGCTGGGCTTGAATTGCAGCCTAGAAAGGCCAATGTAAAAGACTGTTTTCTCATTGCAGAGAGCACACCTGACTTTATGGGCTTAAGGAGATGTAGATGCTTTAATGGATCACTGACACATACGCCTCCATATTGTGGCATGGTTTTGCGTCTGGAAAACCACAGACCCCTGTCACTTTTCAAACATGTAAAAAAAACAGGTTTATGGTGCAATGTTTGACAACTTACCTTTGCAGACTAAAGTTATTGGGCAGCCACAGTTTCAAAGGTAAAGTAACAGGCTATTTCAGGGCCAGTTTTAGCTCGCAAGGCACTGAAATGTGCCTCACTGCATGGATTTAATCCATTCTACTTACATCTGTGGTTAATGACTACTAAGCAGCCCTGGATGTGCATACTTTTTTTTAATTCTACCTGCAGCCAGCCACATATTTGCCGGTCAACTTTAGGTATCCAGTCAATGGAGTCCATTATAGACATCCAGACTGACATGGTTCTTCTAAAGCATGGAAATCACCCCTCTTGTTAGCAGTACAGAAGCACTAATTATTAATTAATTCATTGCGGGTTTCTAACGCGCTAGAATCGATTCCCGAAGGAGTATCTCTGCGCAATAGACCGCTGGGGAACCCGTCCTGGCTTTTCCTGTGAGATGGTCCCTACTGGGTATCTCCAAGGTGAAACCAGGCATCCCCGGTGCATGTGGGGGGCTGTTGTGGAGATGAGGCAAGCTAATGCCCAGAGTTGCCGAGTGTGATCCCTGGTTAGAGTAGGCATCGAGGTGAGAATTATCGAGTCCGCTGACCGTGGTCCACGACCCTGCTGCGTCGGGAATTGAACCCTGGTCCCGGGCTGTCCTCTGCTCCCAGGTCTGCCGCCTCTAACCAGTGAGCCACACCACTCCAGAGGCGGAGAAACTTTCTATCCTCAAATCACCCGCTCCTAAAAGTGTGATGCTTATTTTGTGATCTGACCTAAGTGCTAATATATTATCTATTTGCATGATAAAGAATCAGAGGGGGTCACAGAATGACCTGCTTCATTGTCAGTAGGCAGATTGCAAATGATGATTCCTTCGGTTTGGCTACCTTCACAGTGATGGTGGTCTGCGAGGCAAAGCAGACTGTTAGAGGTGTCAAAATGCACTTCATTTGCTTACGAAATTTAGGAAAGATTACTCGAAATGCAAAACTGGCATTTATTTTATTATGAAATATGTCTTAATTTTCATTTTGGGCAAAAGGACATATTTGGTGCTAAAAATAGTGCAAAAATGCAAGTGCTGCAAACATCAGTGATTCACATTCTTGCTGCTCTCGTCATTCCCACGTGCTTGCACTAAATGTTTCTCATAAACTGTATGTAATGATGTACCATGGACTAATAGCATAATTTTGGGAATTTTGTGTAACAAGAATAAAATAAAATTAATGAAATTTTATGATACTACACCCGCATAACAAATTGTAATCACCACCCCTGGGAAAGAAGTTCAAAATGGATTTCTTTTTTCAAAGCAGCCCAAGTTTCTTAAAGAAATGGGTCTGCTTTAAGAAAATATGTTATCCAATTTTGAGAAGCTTCTGTGAGAGTGGGCCTGGACCTCTGCCTACAGCTCCTGAAACTGCCACAATGATTCTCAAAGGGGGGAAGGATCCAAAGAAGACGACCCATTTGCTTTGCAAGTCAGCTACTATGCCTTGGGAGTCAGTAACTTGTCAGTGGTTTTCGACCAGAATTCGTGTTGCAAACTATTGATACCTAGGTTATTGAGCACAGTTGGGAATAGATGCTGCAGACCCACCCCATCAAAACTGAAATCTGTAATCATTCTTAAAAACATTTCTGAAACGCTAAATGGGTTTAGCATATTAGAAAAATGTTTTTGCCATTCACAAGCTCTCTGATTTACTGAAATGGTGTGTTTTCAACCGGCAAAAACCTTTATATATCTGGCCATAAAGCCTTTAAAAATATGGATACCAAATATGTGATTTTAAAAGCTAAAGTTGTTACAAAAACAGGGGTTGACCCAGTACAGTCAAACGCTATGGGTGAGTACACATACTAATGAGCTTAAGACTTGACAATAGGATTATATATACAGCCATATTGATCTGAATAATTTTAACCTACAGTTATGGACTTATTACATGCCCACTTGGGCTTTCTTCAAAACACTAATAAAGGGGTAATCAGCCATAGGATACACAATGTGATGCTACAATTTAGAAGTGAGAATGTTACTCTTATTCAATGATATAATATTCTCTCATACATGCAAAGTAAATGGAACAGGGATAACACGAGTAGCACTAATGGCTACCTTTCCTTGTCTTTTTTCACAGTAACTATTTGTGAACTACCAAATCTATTGTGCGGACCAAACGTCGCACCGATATTGATGCACCACAAAAGGGTGAGTGCTTTTTTATGATCCTCATAAATGGACCCAGTGTATAAAATTCTAGTGATACTTAGCCCCGTCTTTCATTTACCATTACAGGTGCCTTATGAAATTAATTTTTAACCGACGTGCACTTGGAAAGTATACCCCTTCCCCCATCACCACGTCCTGATGAAGACCCGTTGTTGAGGATTCAAACCACCCTTTATATGTTTGGGTCGAAACGTCGACAACATCCCCCCTTGGGAGCCTGCACCTATTGACCCCTGTCCCATGCCCCACTTCCAAAAATCCCTTTGCCATCTGTGCAAACTAAGGACTGCGGAATTATTTTGTATATAGTGTACAAGCGAGTAAAAAAGAAGTATATTTTTTACAAGCGCAATCTAGGGCAGGCTCGTTCTCTTTGTATATAAACGACTCACACTATGTTCTTCTGATCATCCTGATCATTCATTTGAGCACACACTTTACTCTTTCTCTGTGCACGGTCTTCTTTGAATACAGAACATATCTCTTGTTTTATTGCTATTGTAAATATATGTATAAAGATGTGTTAAATTTCGAAATCTTTGGTATATTGTATATTAAACAGATTGACCTGTTTGGATTGAATTTTTCTCATTTCTGAAGTTGTTTGGCACTTACTGTAAGATATCCTGTATACGTGGGCTAGTATTATCTATTGATTTAACGACATAGATTCAGTCTTTTCCCAAGGAAGAATAATTTAATCAAGTGTTAGAAATACCTCATATGTCATAATTATGTCAAGGACCAACTGTTGTCTATACTATTTAAAAGCTAAAGAGCAGCTTCAAATCCTCCATTTCAGACATTGATTCCAACAACCCTTTTCCATGTGACATGTATGGTGTTATTGATATTTTTTATAGAATATGAAACATATATTTTATATATTGTGGTTGTTACGGCCATCTTGCGCTTTGAAAGTATTTTTCCCAACTAAGGGATCTAAGGGAGAATGCTGGTTTAAGGGATTTTCCCAGATCGCAGCAATTCGTCCATAACCTGCTTCCCTTAATAGGCACATAGACTTCAGGATAATGTCCTATCTCAATTTCCAGTTGTGTGTAATCTTTTTTTTTTAAACTCTTTTTTATTAATACATCTAAAGAAATTGGTCATTGTGTACAGGAAATCATTGCTTATATGCTTGTTACAGAGTCATAATCATGCAGAGATGTCATACAGTATGATAATAGACAGTATGGGGTGGTTGCTTTCACATACATTAAAGCGACAGTGGTTCGTCAAGTGAGGGGACAGTTGGGGGTTCACACACATTTCCACGGTAAACATTCCACTTAGTCCAGATCACTATCCACTTTCGGGGACAGCAACGAGCTACATAGACTGTTTTCTCCCGTATCATGCACCAGTTCATATCTTTTTTCCATGAGGTGAGCGTGGGTGGCGCCACTGCTCCCCAAAGGCGGGCGATGTTACGCTTGGCTACCATCTGCCCAAGCGTTACCCATGTTTTACTCTTTGCATTCAGGTCAGTGGGCTCCAAAATATTTAGAAGACACCTTTTGGCTTTGATCCAGCACCACTAAAGAAATTCTGTCTCAACTACACCACTTAACACCACCATAATTACCATTTATAATAAACTCTTACAAGGCCCATAGCAACCGAGACAGATATTTGGCGACTGAATCATGTGGCCTAATTAATCTGAATCTACTCTAAAACTATTTACACTTATATACAACTGCAGTTTATCATCATCATATCCACGGGAATATTAACAAAACATTTAATTAAGCCACTTAGGCCAATGAATCAACTGATGATAACGAATCTAAGAACTGACAAAACCAGCTTGTCATTTCAAAATCTATTTTATTAAAATGTATTTATTCAAAGCAAAGCATCTTTATTAGAATTTCATTTATTAGCAAATCAAATTTGTCATTTAAAGATAGGCACAATAGACTGGATTTTCAAAGCATTTCAGAAAGCAAGAATTAAAGCAAAATAATTTCATTCCCTATTTCCCTAACATAAGCTTTCTACCCTGAAAAGGAAAAGACATTTAAAGTGAATTCCCTTACGTGCACCAAGAAATCGGACAGCACTTCGCCCTCAGGAACAAGCCAGCCCAGTTCCTCTCAAGGGGCCAAGTTTTTATACCTTTCTGACTCACTAATCTAAACTAAATGTAATTTTTCAGAGTCTTTCAGCAATCCCATTGGTTGACAACCGTCAGACCACGTTAGGTCATACATTTTTGACCAAGTCCGGGGCACATCATAAGCCCCCATTGTTCATAATTTCACCAACTTCCAGCTTCCTCAGAAGTGCAACATTATATAACAGTTCATTGCTGCTTCCTCAGCTTGGCAGAAATCACAACATCCTGTCCTTGATAGAGACCATCAGAGCTCGACTTTGCTTGACTTCGCACAGTTACATTTTTTCTCGATGAACACATTAACGTGGCAGAACTTTTCCACTTTACTTTTCTCTGTGCTCAGCTCTTTCGCGACAGGATTCAGACACCCTCCAAAAGCATTAGGCCTCAAGCCTTTTTTCACGGGCTAGTATTTAAACAAACACAAAACAATAATTAATTCAGGTAAAGGAAATCTTTCTGTTACCCACCCACCATTGCTAATGTTAACCCATTAGTTTATGTTACCTAGCATAAAGCACAAAGAAAGCAGCGTTTGTATTTTACCATTCTTCATATAATCCAGCAGAATTCTCCACATGCCTGTAAAAGATAAAAAGACACGACATAGACAAAAGCACATATAAAATAAGCACATGCCATTAATTTAACCGCCGCATTAATGTTTGACAAGAACAGACAAATAAAACAACGTTAGTTAATTATTTCCAAAACATACTTGCAGATGAAACATAGAGCACATAACATTAGTCCCACGTGTATATGAAAGCAATTTAACTCTAGGTTGGTTTAGTAATACAGATCATGCAAAAAAACCTATTAATATGATTAATCAAATTATGGAAGATTAACTTCACGAGTCAGAATAAAATCATTTCTGAAACTCGCTCCATCAACTCCCTCATCTGGTGATTTAAAAATCACCAAATAAAAGCCAAAATGTAGCAAATTTTAAACCCAAATTAGAAGACGTCACATTTTGAATTTCTCTCTGTGTTAGTTTTCCCTAAACACCTGTTTCAACAGTTTGTCAATTGCTCTCATATTGAGCTCTCCGGAACTCCTCTAATTCTATCTCTTTTTCCTGTTCCTTTCTGAGTTTATATATTCTTCTTTTCTCCCTAACATGCTTCTTTCTTTTGTGAATCATGCAACTAATTTTCAACAGAAGTATCGCCATGACTGTGATTATTACAGGAAAAAGTATTTTGCCAACGATTGAGCTGCCAATCTCATGAAACAATTCACTAATTGCTGTAATCCTTTTGCCCAAAGGTTCAGTGAAATTTTCATCTTCCATGGGTTCCATCTCTGTATGAAATTCTGTAATGTTTTTAATTAGTGTTTCTATATTCTGACTCTTATCTGGGATATAAGTACAGCAGTGCTGGACATGTAAAATCCCACAGACTCCTCCCTCTTTTGCAAGCAGAATGTCTAAAGCAAGACGATTCTGCATAACCATGCTCCTTGTGGCAACAAGTTCCGTGTTGACTAATTGGAAACCACTTGCAGTGTCTGTTGACAATCTGTCTACAATTGTGGAAACCTTTCTAATTTTGATTGAATTCAGGGTTATTCCTACCATAGGAATAATTGCACCAAAAATGTCTCCCATGATTTCTGAGAAACTTTCCCTTTTGTGCCTATTCAGGTGTTCACAAAATTCAAAGGAACCCTTAGCATTTCTGTCAACATGAAAAATCTTTGGAAAAACTAATCCAAGATAGCATGTCCCATACCAATGGTCTGGGAGACTAAAGTATGCCTTATTACCACAAACAAAATAAATTTCAGGAAAAATTGGGTCTTTAGCACCTTTAAATCCCCATCCCCCTATGATACGGTATGTATCCTCACATTGACTAGCACCAACAAAAAAGTTAGCACAAAGTGTGTTATCTCTTCTAATGCAACATTTTCCACTAACCGGTTCATCTATGTGTATAGCAGCATTTGTGTTAACACCATTAAGCTACTCATCCTCAAGCTGCCAAAATTTGGATTTAGCATGTTTCAGCATCTCATTCCTTTTATAAATCGCTCTCCTCTCCTCAACCATGTTTAAGAAAGTTTTCTCTTCAGCCCTCATCTTGCATGTTAAATTGTTTCTGTATGCATATTCATAGGTAAGCTCATTAGTCACCAAAAAGATTTCCCTCATCTGCTTTGCAGGTTTAACTTTCTTTAAGCTATTTACAACTTTCAGGTTAGCAAAGATCTCATCATAATCTGAGTAAAAATACTCTAGACGACCCATTTGATAGAACAGGCTAGCTATTACACTACATGTGATGCCATAAGTAAGAGGTAGCATATTGTATGTAACCCCCTCTGAAACAGAAGCAGGTAGCTTCACACAAACGTAACAGTCCTTTACATTCATGACTCTCATGTATTCTGACAAGAGTCTGGAAAAAGAATTGCTGGAAAAATCACCAACAGATCTATCTTGATGGATTTCTGGTTTGTGCTCAATAACTCTGTTAGTTTTGCCAACATATTTATCCTGTTTAGTCTCTACTCTACTTGTCATGTTTGCCTTGAATTTCTCCTTATCAATACCAAAGGGTAAAATGACAGCTAAGATTAACCAAGCCAAGATTAACAGAATCACACAAATAGAAGACATTTTGCAGCATCTCCTAAGGATTGAGCACCTTGAAGTATCAGAACTAGGCATTTTAGAAAAATGTAAAATTCAAAAACAAAAATTTTAAAATTATAAATAATGTAAATATAAGTAATTAAGTAATAATAACTCCCCTTTTAATTTTTTTTTTTTTAGTAACCCTCTAACAGCTTTTCTTCGAACTTGAATGTGTATCTTCAGCTAACACAATTTCTTCGACCTGGTGTCACCTAACACATTTTCTTCAGTCTTATGCCAAAAATAGAACCTCAACTTAAAAGAAAACAACTTTAATCATTGTCACTTGGTTCTTCTAAATCCTCCTGACTACTACTACCAACATCCACTACTGGTGGAATGATGATATAAGTCCACTCTGGGGACTTGTATTTTTGATTGGGCATAATCACTCTTTTTGCTTTACTGCTAATCACTTCAATTTTCTTTCCTGCCTGATTTTTATTTTCAGAATCACCTTTTTGGCTTGATATTTCGTTGATCTGTTCTTTAGATTTCTTCACTAATTTGAATTTCAGGTTCTCTTTTAGCCAAATATGTCCCTTTCTTAAGATCTTTTTCTTTGGCACAGATTCGTTACATTCAGCTTTCCAAGCTCTTTTTCTGAATTTTCTTATTTCAGATTCTTCATCACTCTCGTCTGAATCAGTTTCTGAGACTTCAAATCTGCATCTAGGAACTTCTTTACTCGGCAGCTTCACTCTGTTAGGAACAACATTCTTGTAGCTGGTACTTGATAATTCTTCCTCTTCTTCAGGAATTACTTTTAACTTCCCAGTTTCTGATCTCTTGTTCCTGCTTTCAGAGCTTTTAATCTGCTTTTCAATACTCTCCTGGACTTGATTATTTCTTCGCTCAGATTCTTTTTCTGCTTTAGATTTTTCTTTTTCTGCTTCTTTTTCTAGCAGATTTTCATCATCTTCTTGATCTAGAGTCACAATTTCCAGATCTTTTTCACCCAATGCCTGATTCTCATCCGAATCTTCCAGATGTCGACTAGAAGGCCGATCTTCAGAATCTGGATCTTCAGGTTCTCCTTTAGAGTCTGAATCTGTTGTTGTGTTGCTTTCCTCGTCAGGATTATCAGGAGGTGGTACGCGAATGGTGTGACTTGCATGCACCCACCTTTTCAGACCTCTACATTTGACAGCATTCGTTGTTACTAAAATTACTTGCCTTGCTTTTTGCCACCTGGGTACTAAACAATTTCTCCTTCGGTGAATTTTTGTTCTGGCCCAGTCTCCTGGTAACATATCATGAGCTTGCTCCTTTTCTTTTGATATCACATCTGTTCCCAACTGATGGAATACAGAATTTACTACATCAGAAAGGTTTTGGTAGTACTCGATAATTGCACTTTCATTAATACTCAATAGCTTGCCAACTGGAACAAATGCTTGCCTCATAACTCTGCCCATAAGAATTTCATGAGGACTGAGGCCTGTCTTTTTGTCAGGAGTACTTCTCAAAGACATTAGAACAAGTGGAAGAGCATCTGTCCACTTTACTCCTGTAGCTAGACAAATTTTTGAAATTCCGTTTTTGATTGTGCCATTAATCTGTTCTACAACACCTGATGCTTCTGGTCTGTATGCACAGTGTAACTTCTGTTTAATATTCAAGGCGTCACAAATCAATTGTAACAATCTGTTTTCAAAATGCGTTCCGCGGTCACTTTCAATAGTAACTGGAAAACCATATCTGGGTATGATCTCCCTCAAAAGTAATTTTGCCACAGTAACTGAGTCATTGTGACGAGTTGGGAATGCTTCCACCCATCTTTAAAACAGACAAACAATCACAAGTATGTATCTAAGCCTATTGTGTGGCGGCATGTCAATGAAATCCATTTGCAACCTAGTAAAAGGACCACCCTACCGTCCTATGGTTCCCAAGCTCACAACAGTTTTCCTGTTTGGGTTCATTTGTTGGCAGGTCAAACATCTTTGGCAAAGCGACTCTGCAATAATCCTGAATTTTGTATTAAACCATGTCTCTCTAAATAACCTAACCATGGAGTCTCTTCCGTGCCATGTCAGCAATTTTGGAATTAGGCATTACTGGTCTGTCATCTTTGTGAACCCAAATCCCATCTTCTTCTCTCTGTCTACACTCTGCCTTTAGCCACATATTCTTTTCTTCATCATCTGCTTCATCTTGTAGGTCTTTTACTCCCTGCCATGTTTCAACTACAGATATTAGCATGAGAGAGTTCAAAATGTGACCATTGTCTATTTCCCGATTGAGTGAATAATTGTTTCTTGCGCAGTACTTTGCAATCTCATCTGCATAAGCATTACCTTTGGTAATATAGTCTTCGCCCTTTTTATGTGCTGCACATTTCACGACAGCAATTTTTTCTGGTAACTGAATGTCATCAATCAGTCTTTTGATCGACTTTGCATTCCTGATTGGTGTTCCCGCAGAAGTTAGATAACCTCTTTGAAACCAGAGCTGGCCATAGTCATGGACTACACCATAACCATACTGACTATCAGTCACTATGGTAATCTTTTTTCCTTTTGCTCTCTCACAAGCACGAATTAAAGCAATTAATTCTGCTACTTGAGCTGAACGAATTACTTCAAGAGGGGAACCCTCAACAACATTCAAGACTGTACAGACAGAATATGCTGCTCTCAAAATACCCTCCTCTGTTCTCAGACAGGAACCATCGACAAAGTAAACAAAATCAGATTCTGGCAAGGGTACATCTTTTATGTCCTGCCTTGGCTTGGTGCAATAATCTAAAACATCTAAGCACTCATGATCAATATCTGCCTCATTTTTTACTTCAGTAACAACACCAACAGGCAACAATGTGGAAGGGTTTAAATTCACACATCTTGCATTTGAAACATTATCTGATCCCAGAATTGTTTTCTCATATTTCGTTAACCTGTTACTTGTTAAATGTTGAGTCTTGCTTCTGGTAAGAAGGATTTCAACAGAATGAGGTACATATACTTTTACAGAAAACCCCATTATGATTCCTTCACTCTGCTCAAGACTTACACTTGTTGCAGCCACTGCTTTTAAGCAACCTGGCAAAGCTTTTGCAACAGGATCCAAAACAGCTGAGAAGTAAGCAATTGGCTTTCTCAGTTTTCCATGTCTTTGAATTAGAACTGATAATGCACAGCCATCCCTTTCACTGCAGTACAGCTTGAATTCTTTGTCATAGTCTGGCATTCCCAAAGCTGGAGCTTCACACAGACTTCTTTTTAGCTGCTCAAAAGCCTCTAACTCAGTTTTTGTCAATGTAATCGGATCTTTTATGTCTGCTTTTGTCAGTCTTTGTAGTGGCTTCGCAATTACCGAAAATCCACTAATCCACTGACGACAATAACCAAGCATTCCCAGAAACATTCTGACCTGTCTTTGTGTTGTTGGAGGTTGCATTGCTCGGATCATTTCAATTCTCTCAATTGTCACTTGTCTGATTCCCTTTGCAATTCTGTGACCAAGATATTTTACTTCTTGTTTGCAAAACTGTAATTTTGCAGGTGACACTTTATGTCCCTCTTCTGCCAAATGATTCAAAAGTGTAATGGTGTCAGTCACACAATGCTCTTGTGTTTTTGCAGCAACGAGAAGGTCATCAATATATTGAACCAATGTTGACTTACCAGGTAACTCCAGATCTTCCAAGGATTTCTTTAACATCTGATTGAAAATAGATGGACTTTCAGTATACCCCTGTGGGATACGACACCATGCTAAAATACGATCTTGAAACCTGAACGCAAAAATTTGTTGGCTTTCTGGATGCAGTGGAACTGTAAAGAAGGCATTACATAGGTCTATGACCGTATACCATTCTGCATCATGCGGAATCTGATAAAGAATTACCGCAGGGTTTGGAACAACTGGACAACATGCAACAACAATCTGGTTAATTTTTCTCAGGTCCTGAACAATCCTGTAAATTCCATTTGACTTTTTGATACCCATAATCGGCGAATTACAGGGGCTGCTGTCAATTTCTTTTAAAACACCTTGCTTTATTAATTTCTCAATCACAGGAATGACTCCCTCAATGGTTTCAGCTTTCATTTTATACTGAGGAATGTTTGGGAAATCTACTCCTTGTTTCACAGTAATTTGCACAGGATCCACATGTTTCATCAAACCCATTTCATCTCCAGGTAAATCCCAAATTTTTGGATTGACTGTTTTGTCAAAAGCAGGAAATAATTTACTTTCCTCTTCAACCATCAACATTGTTAATTTGTAAAGGCCATCTTCTTCAAAAGTTTGAAGCTCAATACCATCCGGTGAGCAATATATTCTGCAATTCATCTTACACAATATATCTCTCCCCAACAGGTTCACAGGACTGCTGTTACAAACTACAAATCTGTGTTTGTCTTTGAAATTTCCAATTTCCATTATTACTGGTTCAGTCAGATCTGTTTTAATCTGCTGATTTGCAACACCAACTACTTGGATGGTTTCACCAGAGAGAGGAAGATTTTCTATTTCCACTGATCTAACAGTGGAACGGGTAGCACCTGTGTCCACAAGGAAAGTGACATCTACATCATTCACTTTACCATTAACAAATGGACCAGCTTGATCTACCTCACGAGTGGCTCCAAGCACACACTCTTCTTCCTCTCTCAGGCACCGTCATGAGTAGTCCTCAGAGAAATCACTTGCTTCATTATCTTTCAACCAAAATTGTTGAGAAACATTTGACACATTCGTTTTTGGCAATCTGTTTACCTGATCTCCTCCGTAGAAACCTGTTTCAGGAGTAAATCTCTGAGTATTCACACAGTTGGGAAAAGGTGCTTGTGGAATCTGGCTCTGCTGATTCACTACCTGTCACTGTAGCTGTCGCTGCTGACTTAACTCCTTTAACTGCTGCTGTAGTAGCTGCTGCTGCTGATGTATCTCATTCTGCATCTGTGGATTCAACGATTAATTTTTAAAATTTCTGGGCGGATATTTACACTCTCGCTTCCAGTGTCCAATTTCGCCGCAATTAAAACATGGGAGCTTTTGTTTAAGCTCTTCAATATTGACATTAAATTTTGGTTTGTTTACAAAGTTATTTCTAAATTTGCCTTGATTCTGTTGAACATTTTTATTTTCTAAATTTGCTGTTCAGCTACCTTCACTTGTGCCCACATTGCCTTTTCCTTCAACTTTTTCTGTTTGGAATCTATCTCATCACTGCAGTATTTTGCCTTTCTCAGGATGTCATCAACTGTAAGTGATTGCCAACCTACAATCCCATTTTTGATCATTTCACTAATTTGAGGTTTCAGGCCATAAACAAACATGTAAATAAAATGGCTCATGTCTCCTTCACATAATTTTTCATAGCCACTGTATTGTTTAAATGCCAGCAGTAACCTTTCATAAAATGAATGTACTGACTCTTTTGGCTCTTGGTTTGTTCTGTCAATTTTAGCCCAATCTACTTCTTTTGGGGGAATTTTGTTTTTCAACCGATAAATTACTTTGTTATATAATTCCATAACATCTTTTGATGGGGCACCTGTTATTGTATCTCAAGCAGGTTCTTCTTTGAGCCAACTCACAGAAATTTTGCATTCTGTCCAGAGATCTGATGGGACAACAATATCAAAGAATCCATCCAGATCAATCCACAGAACTTTTGAGACTTTAATGAATCGGTCCATCTGGCGATACCATTCCACCGGCTTTTCTCTTAGCCGAGGAAAATCATTTGTGAACAACAGAATATCCTGTCTTTTCCAAGGAACATGCACATACCCTCCGCCAGCTATCTCCCTCATTGGAAATTCTGAAACTGTCTCTCCTCTGTCTTTCTTATCCTGCTCTTTATTCTTTGACCATCTCATTCTCCATTTGCCTAATTTACTTAATCTTTTCAGGAAAACTATTAATTCTTTAATGTGAGTTATCCTTCCTGAAGTATTCAGGTTATCTATATCTTTTTCTGAAAAATCCACTCTATAATGTTTCTGGAAATGTTTCTGTTTGCTTAAATCAATTTCTAATTCAGCAGCAATTTCTTCCAATTGATCATACCTGTTTTTCGTTTTCCATTGTAAGGTCTTGGAAATAAACAGCAATTCCTCATCCTGATACTTCCCCAAACTGTCAGCACCAATTGTGCCAATAATTAATTCCTCCAAATCAGCTTTTAACTTTGCAACATCAAGTTTTTTAAATTCAGGAGCTTGGGGGGGCAATGCATTTTGTGTTAACTCTATTTTACTCAAGCTTTTTTCTGCAGAACCAGAATCAGAATCTGCAACAGATGGTGTATGACAACCTGACGAACTTTGATTAAAAGTTAAATCCGGCATCATTGATTTTTCTCTGTGAATTTCTGTTAATTCTGAATAAAAATTTTCAGCCACTTTCTGAATCTCTGCATTTAATGGAACAGTCAGAGCTGAGTGTCTATTTTCTCTCTGATCAAAAACTGGTACAACAGGACCGATTGTTACTGGTACTGTCACTGCTTCCATGTTTTTAGTTAATTGCTGAATTAATTCTTCTTTTGCTCTATTATAATTGAAAAATTTCTGTTACATCATCTAATTTTTCTGGGTTTCTCGGAAAATCATTTCTCTGTTCTGGAATTTGAGGATAATTTCTATTTTCTCTTGGTGTATTATTTCTTGACCCTACTCTTTCAGGTAATTTTAAAAATCTGGGTGAACCTTCATCAATTTCTCTAGGAGGTGCACTTGGAGAAGTTCCTGAAGAAATTCTCGGGGTAGATTGTGAATCTGCTTGATAAGGTTGCGGTTTGCGTTTAGTTGAATACATTTCTTCTAAAACTGCATCATCTAATTCTTCATCAATATTATTTTTCTTTTGGGTATTCTTTTGACCTGATGTTTCAGTAGTCATTATTCTCACTGGGTACAGACCATCATACATATCTGCTTTTCTCCAGCGACGCACTTTATCTTCATGAGTTTCCCTATATATGTCTAATTTTGGGCTCTCTTGCTATTCCTCTGGTTTCTCGCTCAAGCTCCATCATTTCAACCTCCCATTCAACTAAAGCTTCAAATTGTGTAGGTCTAGGCTTTGGCATAAGAGCCATCATTTTTTCTCTCAAGTTTCTCAAATAACCCATCTTCTGGCCATGCTAATACACCATCATTTTTGGTATATTGCATCCAATTTTTAAACCAAATAACAGTATGATAACCAAATTCACCTTCCATATAGGCTGCGGGTGTTTTGTATTTATGAAGTAATTTTCCACCACGCGATTCGATTTTCTTATCTCGGCTAAATATATTTTTCACTTTCTGAAACCATGAAGGCTTCGTTTCCTCTTTTCCGCACCAATAACTCATGTTTTTAAACAAATCCGCTAATTTCAAAAGATCGTAAGTATTTCCTTGATGTTCCGCTACTCTAACCAATCCGTGCGCGAAAGTCGCCAACAAGCCAATCAGGTTGAACCACATCACTACCTTGTTCAACCAATGGAAACACTGTTTTCAGAACGGACCAATCAGCTATCAGCTCGTCACTGTCACGTGAGCCAATCAGCGCGCTAGCTGTGACGTATGCTAACCAATCACAGTGCGAACCTAGTGACGTACACTGCCGCTGCAGCTTCACTAAGCGTGTCACTCCGTAAACTCACCCCTCCTTTACAAAAAATGTTCACAGCGCCATTTTAACAATACTTTTCAATGGATTTCAATTAGTAACTAAATAAAAACAAGCCATTTGTCTGTTTCGCTAAGTAAAGTGATAGTTTTTACAGTCATTCAGAATTCCTTTCGCATGAAATAGACAACTCTATTTTCACAAAATCATTTACGTTTTCAAAACGGAAAACCTGATCACACATACATGAAATCTCGGCAGGACTTTAACCAACCATATAAATCCTCAGACGCCAGTAAGAATAGACGACGCTTCCTTACCCTTCACTCAAGTTTGGATAAATCTACTATTCTTTTCACAATAAGTTTTAGAACGGGCAGCAAGTCCCTATACTCCCTTATATATAAGTCCCTATAGACAATCCTCACTATGCATTTAACCAAACACACCTATGGTCCCTAAACGTGTGTTGTACGTCCGCAACACTAGCAATATATTCAATACCACCGTTTAGAAACAGAACAAATGCACTGTGTAACTTCACCCAGTCACACTACTCTTTCACCGGCTAAACCAGGAATTTTCACACTGCAGGAAAAAACCTTTCGACTACATGTAACAAGTGAACAATCTTAACAACATGTTTTAGACATGAATCCTATGTAACTACCATGTAGCATGTCCGTTACCATAGAAACCGTAACTCTGCTACCAGAGAAATTGATCCAGCGCCACTAAAGAAATTCTGTCTCAACTACACCACTTAACACCACCATACTTACCATTTATAATAAACTCTTACAAGGCCCATAGCAACCGAGACAGATATTTGGCGACTGAATCATGTGGCCTAATTAAACCGAATCTACTCTAAAACTATTTACACTTATATACAACTGCAGTTTATCATCATCATATCCACGGAAATATTAACAAAACATTTAATTAAGCCACTTAGGCCAATGATTCAACTGATGGTAACGAATCTAAGAACTGACAAAACCAGCTTGTCATTTCAAAATCTATTTTACTAAAATGTATTTATTCAAAGCAAAGCATCTTTATTA
Organism: Lissotriton vulgaris; assembly: GCF_964263255.1. Classification (NCBI taxonomy): domain Eukaryota; kingdom Metazoa; phylum Chordata; class Amphibia; order Caudata; family Salamandridae; genus Lissotriton; species Lissotriton vulgaris. The sequence continues at coordinate 79,677,014 of NC_141699.1, forward strand.
GAATTTCTTTCATTAGCAAACCAAATTTGTCATTTAAAGATAGGCACAATAGACTGGCTTTTCAAAGCTGTTCAGAAAGCAAGAATTAAAGCAAAATAATTTCATTCCCTATTTCCCCAACATAAGCTCTCTACCCTGAAAAGGAAAAGACATTTAAAATGAATTCCCTTACGTGCGCCAAGAAATCGGACAGCACTTCGCCCTCAGGAACAAGCCAGCCCAGTTCCTCTCAAGGGGCCAAGCTTTTATACCTTTCTAACTCACTAATCTAAACTAAATGTAATTTTTCAGAGTCTTTCAGCAATCCCATTGGTTGACAACCGTCAGACCACGTTAGGTCATACATTTTTGAACTAGTCCGGGGCACATCATAAGCCCCCATTGTTCATAGTTTCACCAACTTCCAGCTTCCTCAGAAGTGCAACATTATATAACAGTTCATTGCTGCTTCCTCAGCTTGGCAGAATCATAACATCCTGTCCTTGAGAGCTCGACTTTGCTTGACTTCGCACAGTTACATTTTTTCTCAATGAACACATTAACGTGGGAGAACTTTTCCACTTTACTTTTCTCTGTGCTCAGCTCTTTCGCGACAGGGTTCAGACACCCTCCAAAAGCATTAGGCCTCAAGCCTTTTTTCACGGGCTAGTATTTAAACAAACACAAAACAATAATTAATTCAGGTAAAGGAAATCTTTCTGTTACCCACCCACCATTGCTAATGTTAACCCATTAGTTTATGTTGCCTAGCATAAAGCACAAAGAAAGCAGCGTTTGTATTTTACCATTCTTCATATAATCCAGCAGAATTCTCCACATGCCTGTAAAAGATAAAAAGACACGACATAGACAAAAGCACATATAAAATAAGCACATGCCATTAATTAAACCGCCGCATTAATGTTTGACAAGAACAGACAAACAAAACAACGTTAGTTAATTATTTCCAAAACATACTTGCAGATGCAACATAGAGCACATAACATTAGTCCCACGTGTACATGAAAGCAATTTAACTCTAGGTTGGTTTAGTAATACAGATCATGCAAAAAAACCTATTAATTTGATTAATCAAATTATGGAAGATTAATTTCACGAGTCAGAATAAAATCATTTCTGAAACTCGCTCCATCAGCTTTAAGTCAGATTTCCACCCCCATTACTGTGCTCATACACTCATGCACCTTTTTCCAATAGGTTTGGATTAGCGGACACTCCCAGAGTATATGCAGAAAGGACCCCTCTAGCCCACAGTGTCTCTTGCATGTCCCCTCTGCGCTTCTGCCCATCAGCACCAGTCTGTGACCAGAGAGATATACTCAATGTAAAATCGTTAATTGGATCAGATTGAGTTTTGCTGAGATGGCCACTTCCTTGGGGAAGAGAGCGCTTCCTGCCAGTTGTATGCAATCTTGGCCAAATATGTTCTGTATCCCGTCCTAGTATTCTTACAGTACAAATCTGGGCCTTCTGGACACCAACACATCTCTATTCAGAATCCCTGCTCTTGTAAGCTTTTTATATTTTCTAACACTACAAATAATCCCACTGCACTTGTCATGATGTGTCAAAACAAAACAACATGGATGTTAATGGGGAGCGCCTCCTTTTAGAACATCTGCGACCCTGGTGATTGGTAGCACATCAAACAGGTTCAGATGTACATATTTTCAATTGCTAGTTGTGTTTTTCTTTAGTATTAAGATTGTGTAATTTTTATTTATTTTTATTTATTTTTCCACTTATAGAGCGCACTGATACCAGTCGGCGTCCTGGCGCTGAAGTGATAATTCCAGAGAAGCGAGAATCTAGGTACTTATTGGGAGAAGAGCCATGTCTTTAGATCCTTCCTGAATGCCAGGAGATTTGTATTGAGTTTGAGGGAGAGAGGGAGGGAGTTCCACGCCGTCGCAGCTCCCCTGACAAAACTCCGTCCACCCCAGCGTGCCTTCTTGATTCGGGTGGTTTTGACCAGCCCCAAACTGGCCGACCTCAGTTGTCTACCTGGTCTATACCACTGAAAAAGATCTTGAAGGAACACTGGGCCAAGGCCATGCAGTGCCTTAAAGACAATACAGAGGGCCTTGAACCTAATTCGCTTCCGTACCGGAAGCCAGTGCAGTTTATCCAACTCCTTGGAGACTGAGGAAAACTTGGGCAAACCCCCAATCAAGCGGGCAGCCGCATTTTGTAAAACTTGAAGCTTGTTGAGCACTCCCTGTTGTGCCTCGAGAAAAAGGCTATTACAATAGTCAATGCGTGATAGAACGAGGGCTGTCACCACCGTCTTTCTACTGCCCTCAGGAAGGTAAGGTAGAACCTTTCTGATAATTCTCAGAATGTAGTGTACTGAGGAACTCAGCGCATTGACTTGGGGTTTGAAGGTGAGAAGGTTATCAATAACGACCCCCAAATTCTTCACCTTTGTAACAGGGATAGGAGGAGACCCCATATCAGTGGGCCACCTGAAGTGCTATGTAAGAGTGTAATTTCAGTGTGGATAACAAAATCCATTATTCCTCTGATATCACAGGTCCAGAAGTCGAGTGTAGCTGGCCTGCGAGGAAACATAAATATTTATACCCTTTAAATGAAACTTTCCCCTTCCTAATCTGTTTAGGTGCTCTTTGACCCACTCATGAGTTAAAATTTGTGATTTTAACTAATCCTGTAGATATTTTTGTTATCTCAGTGCAGTTGATGTCGGGGAGTACAGTGCAGGTAGGTATTTTGAATAAAAATATGTCTAATCTTAGTAGCACTTTTGATACACTAGGCTTTTCCAATCAGTCTAGACACTGGTGCAGCAAATTATGTTGCCATCGAAGGAGACAACTGAGATTCCGGGTCTGTCCTTTTCTTGCCACGAGATGCAGAACCTAACTCTTGGCCAGAAACCAGAAAACTAGCCGCCAGACTCAATACGGATATTTTTCCAATGAAAGAAAGACCCAATTGTTTGGGAAAAGCATTCTAGTGCATTACACTGCCATCAAGATGATGGCAACTTGTGGGTGAACAAAAAGGGAAAGGGTAGCTAGGGGTTCAGTTAGTGATGGAAACACTCCTCTCTGAACTTCTCAGACACTCTCTCATCCCCACTTCACACCTTCAGGCTGAATCACCTGAAAATGGCTGTTGTTAGGCACGGCCAGTTTCTGTCCTTTCTCTGGGTTCGGTGAGTGACCTTAAAGGGTGCTACTTTTGTAAAGCTGTCTCAGGGCATTACAGCACCTGATATCACCTCATACTACACAATGACAAAATTCATGATAATAAATAAGTGATGGCATGGTACCGGAGAACTCGGCTTATGCATACTAAAATGGGCCACACAGGGAACACCGCTGCGGCATCTCCGATATGGAGCGATTTCTTCTACTTCTCTTCCAACTACTACTTGAGTGGTCTTCCGACATGGTACAATACAACCATAACCCTGGGGTGAAAACATAAACTAACCAAAGAAGCACCTTTATGGCCCGGAGTTTGGCTCCGACAAGTGGCGGAACTTTGGGGAATCTTACAATGGGACCATGGGGATCTCCAAACAGGTGATACCATGGCCAGGACAGTAATAAGGTCCTTTGCAACACTACAGTAAGAATTTACATTCGTGACATGCCCTGTGGTTCTAGATTAGGAGCATGGACGTCATTTAGGGATCACCAGGGGTCGCTGCTCCGACCACTGGCTTGCCTCTTGTGACCCCGGACCCTGCCTTTGTGCACCCCAGGCCTCAGAGGTAGCTAAATCAGTGCCAGGAACGCTGGGGCAGCTCGTCTTTATGGATGTCGGTTGGGTCTCCCCTCCTTGTGTCTATCAGTTTTTTTATTGTACTAATGTTGAATAATATAGCAATATTATAGCATAATTCACTATTAGGGTTATAGAAAATGAAATACAAATAGCAGTTATATGACAACTGAGGTAAGTAAAAATACATTCTTTTAAATGTATGTTGTGTGCGTGCTTATGTGAGAGAGAGTGTGTATTATTGAATGTGTGTGTGTAAGCAGAGCATGTTTATTTGGGCATGTGTGTGTGTGTGTTTGTGAGTGAAACTGAAGGTCAAAGAGCATGTGATGTCACTTCCGCTACCCCTGGCATGTTGGAGAATTGGTGTCCATGATTAGGGGCGACATCAAGACCTCCATAACTTTGGCCCTTTAGAAGCTAAATTCCTGATTGAAGAGTTCCAGATGCATACATTCTTGCAAATCTTTAGAACAGTGTTGAATAACTTTGACACTTTTCCTCACCCCCATGAGGGGAGGGAGAGAGGGAGAGAGATCTAGTTCACTCTTTGCAGGCAATTGGAGGGTAGCATGTGCTTCCCTTGGAACCTGCCTTCACATCACATTTTAGGATCATCCAACTAAATTACTTTCATTGTACATACCTTACCCAACGGAAAATGCGGGAAATGGGTCTAATGTCTACATAGGGTCTGGGGTTGTGGGGTGGGTGCTGCTTTTTGGAAAGGGCTCCTTTTGATACTTGAAGAGGTGTCGGGCTGGTCGCATCCCAAGTACCGTAATTTCTATTGATCTAGATAGAAACCATTAAAAACTCAGACTGTTACACATTGGTCTTTTGGTTGCAATGTTGGCCCTCCTTCATTGGAACATTGGAAGAGGGGTGTTCATTATTCCATTAATCTGGAAAGGCCAGTCTATATGGCCCACACCCCCACAGGAGTTGTGACTTCCTCAGCCCAGCAAAATTCAGCTCAGGCAGCCAGGAGCCTGCACATTTAGCACATGTCTAGTTCCTGGCTGCCTGACCTGCAAATAAAGAGTGTCTTTCAGGCTGACCTTTTCTCAGCCTGACAGACACTCTGCTTTTTGGGCAAACAGTAAGGTGGGCTTTCATTTAACACCCTTATGCATTATGGGATTTGTAGTGTTGTTCAGCAAAGTAGGAAACAGAAGTCTGGAACAACAAAGGCAGGTTCCTACAGTATGAGACAGGAGATGCATGAACTGTCCTTTCATCCTGTTGTCTCTTCCAAATGGCCAAAGTGTTACATTTGAATCAAACAGACCTGACGGGCAGGATTTGACACTCTGGTGTCAAAGGGATGCCCACAGCTCAACCCCTGAGCACAGAGGAGTAATTTCTAACCATTCAGGTCAACCTATTTGTTTAGCTCTTGGGAGGAGTTTCACACCTCTTTTACACCTCAGCCAGACCAAGTATTGTGCTGGGCAGTTGCTGTAGGGCTAATGGACATTATCCTCCAGCAGCTTCGGGTAGGGTAAAAGTAAGTTTCTAAAAGTTAAATTTCCCAGATAATAGATAATATTCGACTTCGCCATTATATGGGATTTTTATTAAATATCAAAATAAGTCTCTGAATTGAGTCTGTAGCTAGTAAAAGTCAAAAATTGTAGTTAAAGTGACTTTTTCTATTTGCCAGCTACAGCCTGATCAGTGACAATATCGCTTTGAGCCTAGTCACTAGGGAAACATGTATTTCTCATGTCACACGTTTCACTCTTAAATATTATGTACGCCACTCTATCTTGTGGCAGCAAGGTGTGCTTAGGCATGACATATTTCAAATTTAAATTCTGGATTTCCCACTAGTCAAAGGGTGATTTTGACAGGTCAGTGCAGCAGAGCTCAAACTACTGCTGTGAGGCTACAGAGGGAAGCCATGCTTTCCCTGCCAATGTAGTAGGTAGCACAATTGGTGCTGCAGTCTGCATATTTGTAGTAAAATTATTTAATTTTTATTAAAGTCATCCATTGTTTGCTTCACTTGAATATGTGTATATATGTATTAATGTGTGTGCATTGTATGCTCCTGGCAATCTAGTAGCCTACTTCTGCACCATATAATATAGCCTTAAAGGCAAGTTAACTGTGCCAATAAGGTTTTTAGGAAATGTTGACATGTTTTAGGGGTCAGAGAACCTACACTGCGCATTGGATAGTTAAAGATTTCAGCAGATGAGCCCCAAAAGAAATGAAAAACTGAGGAGACCACCCAAAAAGGGATAATTTTGCAACAGCTATTTATATGTTTCTTATGCAGACTCTTGCCTCAAACGATGACTGGCAATGATCTAGCCATTCCCCAGGGGACATATAACATGAGTGAAATGGAAAACAGACCATTTCAAAATTTCTTAGCATATAGAAGCATTTTGTTTATAATATCTTTTTAGCGAAGTCACCAGAATTCTTGACCTCACCAACTAATCAGATCTCGTGTCAATTCCCACGGTCAGTCACTTCATGAAGCCTAGCCACCTCTGGCATTCCACAAAACCAGGGACTGAAGTAAAACTGTGGGACATATTAACAAGATGTGCATTAATAAAAGCACATCGCACATTTCCATATCGCCGGCTATCGCCGGATTTAATCGCTGTGATAGCGCGTAATTATCAATGCGCAACACGTAGGCGAAAGTAAATCCGGCGATAGTCGGCAATAGGGAACATTAGCGCATGAAAAAAAGCGTTGTTTTCACGCTCTAATGTGTGCCTTGATAATATGGGGGGTGGATTCAGCTTTATGATCCACACCCCCATGTTATCAATGCCTAACACCTGATCAAAGCAGGCGTTGGGAGACCTGCGATTAACGAGTTGATCGCAGGTCTCCTCCTCCCAATGCCTACCTTGATAATAGGGTGTCAACACCTCCAACCACATTTTACATGTGATTGGACGTGGGAATGCCCACCCTGCATCCCATTAGCGTTATCTATCGCCACCAGCGCGGGGCAATAGATGTCGTCAAGAATACGTCTCTAACTCAGGTTAGAGACGTATTGGGAATAGTGCGATAAAAAAAATGCATTAGCGACTTTAAAAAGTCGCTAACGCATTTATCGCGGGCTTGGTAATATGCCCCTGTAATCTGCCCTTGAAGTCACCTGGTATGTACCAACAACAGACATGAGCATAGATGCTAACATTTTAGACCATAAAAGATTTTGAGAAAAAAAATAGAGCAGTAATTGTTTTCTAATTGACTTCAATTGAAGCCGGATCAATTTCAGGCCTCGGAGAGCTAACTTAAATCCATTATTAGTTTAAAAAATGTGGAGACGCCCTCCTGGATCGGGTCTGTTGGCATGCATGCACGAGAATACATTGTACAGCAGCCTGCATGTTCAGCATACTCATCACAGCAATGTAATGTGTAACCCTGGGCGTAGTACTACGCTACGCTCGCAGAGCATGCATAATTTGCACTACTACACGCTACGCGAATTGCACATAGCACAGTGCAAAAACGCATAGCAGTCATTTTTTGCTTGCTCGCTGTCCTCCGCATCAAGTTGGCGACCACAAGTGAGCAAAATCAACATCCCGGCGAGACTTTTTCCATGTTCGCGATCAGCAACATTAAGTTGCCGATCGCGAGCATGTAAAATAAACCTCCTGGCAAGATTCTCAACGCGGGGAGGTCAGGTTTTTTATTACGAGTGGTCCTGTATGCTCGTGACTGCTCGCGATGAGAAAGCCATTTTTAATTTTTAATGCCACTGATGACATCATCGCCAGGTGACTTTAATGTCCCCAATTTAGTGTCCTTCACACAACAGAGCACTATGAAAAATAGCTGTGCTGTCTGGTGTGAACAATAGAAAAAATTGCTGCACTATATTGCACAGTGTGAATATGACAACTATCCCCCAGATTCATCAAAGTAACGTTTTGCGAGTCCTTATTAGCAAATTTTAAGGAATCGCTAATAAAGACTCGCAAAACGGGATGCATGTAGAAATCGCAATATTTTATGCGATTTCTACTGCTTCCTTATTTGCGATTTGCTAATTGCTAATCGCAAATAAGGAATGGCTTTCCCATTCATTCCTATGGGCCAAAAGGCCCATAGGAATGAATGGGGAGTCATTCCTTATTTGCAATTAGCAATTAGCGAATCGCAAACAAGGAAGCAATTTCAAGGGTGCCAGGGTGTCAGAAGGACACCCTGTAGCACCCCTGAAATGGTAATGTACACTGGTGTTGTGCACACACATATCCAAAGGACATGTGTGTGTGTAACACAAGTTTTCAATATTTACCACTAGTTAGACTTCGCGGTAAATAGCGGCCCGAATTCGCAATTTTTTAACGGTTCATGAATTGCATTTAAGGAATCTCAAATTGAGATTCCTCAAATGCAATTAATCGCAATTTAGCGATTTCAAGAATTGCGATTTTTGCATTTGGGATAATGAATCCCAAATGCAAAAATAGCGCTCGCAAAGGGCCAGATTCTCAGAATCTGGCCCTTTGCGAGCCGATTTCGGCTTAATGAATCTACCTGTGAATCACTACTGACCTGTTCACAGTGTTCAGTTCACCACTAGAAATATAGGGGCATATTTTCAAAGAATTGGCACATGGAAGCACCGCAAGTCATTTTGCTGCGCTCCCCTACACCAATTCAAAAGGGCAGGAATGCACTGTATTTACAGGATGCAGTGCATTCCTGTCCTTTCAGCAAGCGCAGGTGCACAATTGCAGCCGAGCACCAACACAGGTACCTTTGCACCATGGTGCAAGGGTGTCTGTGGTTGGCATCATTTTGTTTGTGGCGGAAAGGGCACCTTCCTGCACAAAAACAATCCTGAGAGGTGTTTTCCTCATTCTATGTGTACTGCAGAATGCAACACTCGTTGAAAGAGGAAAATATTATGCAAAATGTAAACCTTTCTCCTGGTTACGCCCGCTCTGAGGAGGTGTACATTTTTGGCACTGCCTAAGGTTTACGTGATGTTGTAAATCTGGGGCAGTGTCAAAATCCATGGGTGTTGAGTGAGAACACCCACCCCAAAGCGCATGGCACCCCTCCCTGACTCAGAGTAAGGCAATGCAGCGACTTGCACTGCTTTATCTTACTTCATACCTAGGAGGTCATGCTAAGCCATGCAGGGTAGTTTTGTGTTGCCTCGTAGATATGATTGAGAGCCCTGCGCCACCGGATCATAACAAAAAGTGATGCTCCGGCGGTGCAGGCCCCTTGTAAATGAGGGCCATAGTATCCAATCACATGTTTAGGGAAGGTGGCTACCACAGTGATACCGTTCCTGACAAAGCTTCTGTAGGTCAGGAACTTCTATAGCGACTCAGGTACTGTCATAATATGCATCTGACTACAGAGATGCAACTTCAGATAACTGAGTTACTGAGCACATAACTTCCTGAAGTGCACCAGTTACACAGGGGTACATCAGACCCTAGAATGATTTGTTTTCTCTTTTTAACCAATGAGGAAAGTTTTAGCAAATGGCTACTTGTTCTTTGGCTAGCCAATTATGAAGGTGCATTGGGCATAGACATTGTCCCTGTTCGTTAGCTGATAATTGGGAAGCTGGCAATTAGGCAAATTTTTAGCTGTAGAATGGGTTGAATAAAAGGCAGGACACTTTTATATAGCTCTTTGTCACCGGACAGGCATTAAGGCGCTTTCCATAGATCCAGAACATCCTCACATGCTCCTTGCATGCGACAGCCATTCGACACTCCTTGTTATGTCACTCAACTGTGCATGTTTTAATGTGTGTTCTTATTCCATTCTGAAACTTAGATAGTTGGACAGCCGAAGAGTCCGTTGCACTGGATCAGCCTGCTGTCCAGCCATGTTGCTGTGCTGCTGAATAAATCTACAGGAAAATTCACTGTGAAGAGTGTCAGACCTGGCACCATTTGCGTGGCTCTCCCTTCCATTTTTTATGTTGCCTCATGTGTTTTTGCCGGTGTTAGATCCTTTGGGTACTGTGCCACTGCCAACCAGTGCCACAGTGCAAGTGTTACCTAATGTAAATTGATGTATTGATTAGTGGTTCCATGATTGGCTTATTTGGTTTACTGTCAGACCCTATTACAGTGCAACAGGACTGCCCAGGGCTTGTAGATCCAAATGCTGCTGGTGGGCTTGCAGCACTGGTTGTGCCACCCACCAAAGCAGCCTTGTAAAATGTGTCTAAGGTCTGCCATTGCAGAACCTGCATGTAGTCTGGTACTGTCATGCTGACTGGGCAAGTGCACCCACTTGCCAGTCCCTAAACTTTCCCTTAGCTTCATGTTAGTCACCCCTATGGTAGGCCCAAGGGCAGGGTGCATTGTAAGTATAAGGTAGGACACGCCCTAATGTGTGTGGCATGTCCTAAAAGTGAATTACAGCCATTTTCGTTTTTCACTATTGCAAGGCTACCTGTTCTCCATAGGCCAGAATGGGCTGTTGGAATTAGTACATTCTATAATCCTAACAGGCTCAGAGAACATGGTAGAAAGTCGAGTTTAGTATGCCTGAATTCAGAATAATAACATACATATTTTAGTAAAGTTTATTTTAATCTTCTGTGTTTGCAAATACCACTTTTAGAAAGTAGGTATTTGCTTGACTAAACTTTCCAGCCCGCCCCTGCTAGGATGTGTATCTGCTGTCTGGTTTATGTGAGTGGCAGGGCTGGGGAATTCCAAGGGCAGGGCTAGGTAGCCCAGTGGTTAATAGAGAGATTTACATCCAGATGGGTAGGATGAGTGCACCTGGGCTCTGAATAGGACTGTGCCTTTCCACCACAATGCTGGCTCCACCTCCTGTGAAGTGTCTGTTGTCTCTAGCCTGCTCCCTAAATAGAAAGTCAGAGTCATGTCCACAGAGTGCTCCAGAACTGGTTTAGACTGGGCCAAGGCCCCTCAGCCCCAGAGGAACAAAGGATTTAGGGGTATAAGTATTTGGACCCTGCTCCCAAGAAATTAGGTCCAGATCAGAAAACGATACTTCAGAAACCTCTGAAGTTACAAGAAGAAACCTCTGCCTGAATAGAAGGAACTGGGAAAGCTGAAGGAGGAATACTGTCCCTGACCTGGGGGATTGGACTGCAGTGGTTGCCTTGCTGCTGAAGGAGAGGAGAAAGACTTAAAAGACTTTATTTTCCACTTGTGCAAAAGATCTCCAAGGGCTTGTAGTGAGCTTCCACCTGAACGAAGTCTCAGGACCAGTGGACTTCACCCGCCTCGAGGAGAGCTGCTGGAAACACTGTTTTCCGTAGCGCCGAGGCAGGGAGTTGTGTGCGCCTCGTACAATCGACTTGTGTCTTGAGAAGCACCGTTCTAAGCCCGTCCGCCTCAATCAAAGCCGCTCTGCGCCCAATGACTTGTACCAACGAAGTCAACGAGCCGTAGCTCACACCGTGACAGGGGGACAACGCACCGTACATTGCTTCGCCTCATCGAGTCGCCCTGGTCAGTACGACGCATACCCTGCCGCTGAGTCTACATATCGCACCAGGAGTTGGGTACATTTCGCACTGCCGCCTTGCACCGCGTTCAAGGACTGAACAACGCAGCTCCCGCAGTATTGCTCGTACGCCGCAACGTAATCGGAACTCACCGCACCAAGAATCATCCACCTCAATCATCGCAGCTCTGGGCTTAATGACTCGCACTGTCAACATCAACAAGCCGCAGCTCACACCGTGGCAGGAGGACAACGCACTGTGCAATGCTTTCTTTTTGCAACGCCCGTCCGTGCCGGACGCATCACAAATAAGGTACTGTGTATGACTCGCACAACACTCTGATCGCATCGGACCGAAGCGTCCGCTGCGCTTGTTAGACTCTTTCTGCTCTTTTTCATCACAGTGAGAGCCGGACAAAGTGTACGAATCGCACAGAACTCTAAAAATAAGCATTTTAACAAGAACTTTTTATTGCTAATAGTATTGTGGATTATTTATGTTGTTATTTGGTCTTGTGCTAAGTCTTTATATAAAAGCAAACTATTTTTGATATACTACCAGTGTGGTGTCCATTTGTAGTGTTGTTACTTGATTACTGTATGTGTTCACAAATGCTTTACACACTGCCTCTGAAATAGGCCTTACTGCTCATGCCAAGCTACCAAGGGGGTGAGCAGGGTTTTTTTTGGGAGTATACCCCCTTACCCTGACTAGAGGAGAGGGTCCCTATTTGCCACAAGTACCTACCTGTGCCAACTAGAGACCCCCAATTCTAACATTGGTGGCAGCAGTGGGATTCTGGACTTGCATTTGTGATTCATGTACAGTGATTGGTGAACATTACTTAGTGAGTGCAGACCATAACGCAACCACGCACTTTTTTGATTCTTGCTTGCTAGAGATCTCCATTTTTACAAAGTCATGAAATTCACTGTGAAGAGCATTTACAATAATTGGCGACGAGTGGAGGAACACGCCTGTCAACCATTTAGAACAACAGCACAGGTTGCTGAACCCAGAAAGAGAGATTTGATTGCGTCGGAGCAACTAAAAGGAGTTAAGAGAAGAAAAAAAATGCAGAGAGATATCCGGCGCTGTTTAAGGAAGCGGTTGCGGTGAAATGCTCATTTCTGCCAGCTTCAGTTACAGTGGGCAGATTTATGCACATTGGAGGACATTGAGCTTCAAGCCTAAAGGTAAGCGGAAGAGAGAGTGGATTTATTTCAAAGGAAAATACCTGGGAAGGTGAGCTCTTTGTCTCCACGCGTTCTTAGAAGCTGAGAACGCCATCTTCACTGGAGTTCCCCCCGTACAGATGAAGGCACGCAAGGCATTGACACGTCTGCCACGCAACGCGGTGACATCAGACGCGATGAGGCAGCCCTCTTTAATTTGTGCATAACAATTCTTGTCTCCATGGCAACATTGATTTCTTACAATCGGTAACCGGATTAAGAGTTACTGCTAGAAGACTGCAGCGAGGAGTGTAAGAATACCTACTAGGCTTCACAAGTGTGTTTTTATCAGCGAAGTACACATTGTTGGACAAATTTCTGGACACTTTAGCGTGTTTAGTGCACAATATTTGACTAATAGCAATTTAACAACATAGTACACCAGTGCCTTGCACAGGTCAGTTAACAAGATGCAGTTTGAACCACCTGCAAAAATTTTTCAAAATAAAGGAGAACACTCAGTTCCTTGGATGAGGTGGAAGGAAGAATTTCTTACCAACATGAGGGCTATTGATGGAGAGTATATGGGGCAGAACAGAAAAAAGTATAATTTTGCATTGTTTGGGATCAGAAGGTCAGGTTATTTACCACAAAGCGCAACTATAGACGGTGATGTGGATGACAATGTATACAAGAAGGCCCTATTAACCTCATAAGAGCGTCGAATGTTCAGCGCCCAGTGCTGAACGTTCGAAGAACGAATGCTGGCCCGTCGGCCAACGGTCGTGGCATAACTGGCAAGGAAGTGCTCGCGACGACCGTTGGCTTAAGGGGTTAAGAATGGAACAAAGATTTAAACCAACCACAAATATTGTACTCAATAGATTCAAATTCTACACCAGAGCACAAAATGATAATGAATTCTTTGATTACTTTTTAACCACATAGGGTCTCTAAGCATTCAGTGCAATATTGGTAATATGTGTGATGAGATGATCATGAAAGAAACAAAACAGATCCAAGAAAAACTTTGGGTGATGGAAGATACAAAACATTCAGAAGTTATTTCTACTGCAAAGGCGTTGTGACAGTCTGAGAAGCGGATGCACACTGTGAGGAACATGAACAATAAGACAGAGAAAGTGGAAGAAGTGTGTGCAGTCAAACATTTGGAAGAACAATGCACTGAACCTTTGAATTCAGGATCTAACATCTCTCGCATGAGTAACAATGGGGGGTTTCGAAAATTTGACAGAGCTGATAAGGGTAGAGCATGTTATAATTGTGGTAGTAGAACACACCTGGCTTCTTATGAGGGATGTCCAGCGTTTAATAGGAAATGTTTTTGCCAGTGTGTGCAAAGATCAAAGGAGATTTGTGGTGCTAACATCTGGTAAAGTATCTTGCACATCAGAAAAATGTGACAACATACATAAGTGTGAGTGTGGTGCTGTGGGTGAGTACAACAACGGTTTTGTTGTGTCCATTGTAGAGAATGTGTCAAATTTAAGTGACACAGAAGGAGAGGTGATAAAGAAAGCACCCATCTGTACAGTGGAATTGTTGGTGTGGAGTTGAAATTTATGGCAGACTCAGGATCTCCATGGAGCATAATTTCTAGCAATATTATAGAGAAAAACTTAGTGGGCCATGTAAAAATGATGAGATTTTACCACTCAATATCATAGCCGAGAGTTTTGATGGCTCTAAAAGCGACATGGATGGCTACTTCAATGTTTCACTACATTTTCAGGGCAGAATTTACCCAAGTCAAACTATACATTGCTTTTAAAGGAATGAATGTGTTGGGATAGAGAGACCAATGGGAATTGGGAATCATTCTAAATCCCTGTTCTAAAGAACTGGTACTATGAGATGAAGGTGACTGGTTCAAGAAGATGGCAGTTGCGGGGTATGGTGACAAGGAGTACTTCATCAAGGAAAAGTTTAAGGACGTTTTTATAGAGACACTAGGTAGATTGAAAAATTACTCACATAAGATCAAGCTTAAAAGTAACATCATCTTAGTCAAGCAGAAACTAAGAGATGTACCTATGAATGTCAGAGAGGAACTTAGAGGTATGCTCAATGAATTAGTTAGTAAAGGCATCATAGAACCTATTTATTTGGATGAGTGGGTTTCACCCATTGTTTTGGTTCCCAAACCGGGCCAAAGGTTGAGAGTGTGTGTGGACTAGAGCGTTGAATTCAGGTATTGTGGTTGATTGTCATCATCTACCAAACATAAACAAAGTAGTGCCGATGTTGGAAGGAGCTAAAATATTTTCTATACTCGATTTAAGATCAGCCTTTCACCAGATTGAGTTGTCTGAAGACTCTAAGATGTTAACGACGATCATTACACCACAGGGTTTGAGCCAGTACACCAGAATGCCGTTTAGGTTAGCGTTGGCTGCCTCGGTGTTCCAAAGGGGAGTGTTTCTTATTTTTTTATGGTGATAAGCGTGGCTCAAATCCACCCGAGTGACTTACCGCACTCACCTATAGTCACTGTATAGGAAGTCAGCCGGACAGTGGAGAAGAATAAACAAAAGTCTTTATTAGGCCAAACAACACTCATATGAGAGGGCCCTGTCCGACCTCACTCCTAGGAGTGCGAACGAGAGGACTGACTCTCTGCATCACAGCAATACATTATAATGCAACATGGTACATTGGGGTACGCCCCTTCTGGAAAATTACTGAAACCCAGACCAGCGAACAATGCCATCATACAGCAGGCATCTGCACCTGCAAGAGATACATCGCTATCTTTACTCAAGGCCATGGAGCTAGGCTTCAGCGTCTCCGGTGCATGAGAACATTACTGATAAAGAGACTTGTTAGTTTCGGCCACAGTAAGCCGAGAAACGAAAACTGCTGTCTTAGGGAAATTCTCTATTCCTGCGGGAGGGGTAGATGAGCGAGTAAAGCTTGTGGTCACAAAGGAATACACAAAATGGTGGCACACAGGCTAAGCTAAGGAACTAATATGGTCACACGTACATTCGAATAATGAAGTAGCAAGCAGAATAATTCAACACAGGTGCATATACGAACTTCATTAGTTAGCCATATGATGCTAACTTACATATGAGAAGGGGCAGTTGGGGCATCGAAAAGTGAATTCTATCAGACCCTCCTTTTAGCATCATTGGCTAACTGCGGCCACATTTATTTGCCAAAAGGTAGTGCCGGCATATCCATTCTAGGGGCAGAACACATTATTATTTCTTCTTTTACTCTAAAACATCCTCTGAAATAAACATCAACCAACTTGCATCAGCAGGAATTTCAGTAATCATTGAAGTAGCATATTGACCCGACACCTTCTTTTGTGGACGCAAATTCGTAGCACACATTGAGCAACATGGAGGGAGGCAATATACACAAAGGCAACATGTCAGTATGACGCTCACCACGCCCACCAAGCCCATCAATATTTTCCAACCCCAAGAGGAGAAGGCACCCCAGAGCCACCCCTGTAAGGACCATGTCCCGTTATCTTGATGTAGTTCAGTCGCTAATCTATGTAATTTCTGTACTGCCAAATTAACAGTCGGAGCTGAATCAGGAATATACACACAGCAAGACGTCCCGATGACGCGACAGGCCCCGCCCCTATCTGCCAGGATGACGTCAAGCACCATCCTATTTTGGATCGTAAATAATCTCATAGCCTGAATCTCAACGGACATGTTAGTCGCAATGTGAAAAAAGGTTAAACATTTGATAACACAACTAGGGGCGAGACCAATATGTAAAGCACACAAATCAAATTAAAATATAACAAGTACCAATTTATTAATAAAAATACATTCTCCAAAGTTAATACAGGAACATACTCATTACAATGGTAAAAATACACAAAAATATGTATGGCTAAAATCAATTTTACACAATATCACAAGAAATTAGTTAGAACAACGGTGGCAAACAATGTAATCAGTCGACGCGCGTTTCGGCGTTGTCAAAACGCCTTCATCAGGAGCCACATACAGTCTAGTGAACACAGTATAGGTAATCTCTAATAAATCTGGATACGGTCCAACATCTGATTTTTTCTTCGTAATTGACACTTGGATTAGTCTAGTACGGCTATTTTGGTCGTATGTATTAAAGGGAGTTGCTGACAACGTAATTAAAGCATCTGTTGCCGCTGTAATATCGATATGTATACAGCATGTTAAAAAGTCCGGGAGAAATGCCGGATCGTCAACCTGTCAAGAGCCGTTACAGTCACAATGAGTACTGATTCCCATGCGTCTTGCAGCCGTTGGTATAGTATGTAATCTTCCCGAGCTAAAAAGGAAATATCAGCCGGCAATGCAGCTTTTAGGGTTCCGGAAAGGTTTCCGTTGCTAGCAGACTCCAGCGGCGTCCCGCAGCCGTTGGAAAAAGTTAGACTAACTTTTTCCAACGGCTGCGGGACGCCGGTTGAGGACGTGTGCGCCGCGCCCGCAGGTTGATGATACGGACCGATTCATATCCTTTTCGGACGTAATATATACCAAACAACGGCTGCGATACGCTGCTGGAGTCTGCTAGCAACGGAAACCTTTCCGGAACCCTAAAAGCTGCATTGCCGGCTGATATTTCCTTTTTAGCTCGGGAAGATTACATACTATACCAACGGCTGCAAGACGCATGGGAATCAGTACTCATTGTGACTGTAACGGCTCTTGACAGGTTGACGATCCGGCATTTCTCCCGGACTTTTTAACATGCTGTATACATATCGATATTACAGCGGCAACAGATGCTTTAATTACGTTGTCAGCAACTCCCTTTAATACATACGACCAAAATAGCCGTACTAGACTAATCCAAGTGTCAATTACGAAGAAAAAATCAGATGTTGGACCGTATCCAGATTTATTAGAGATTACCTATACTGTGTTCACTAGACTGTATGTGGCTCCTGATGAAGGCGTTTTGACAACGCCGAAACGCGCGTCGACTGATTACATTGTTTGCCACCGTTGTTCTAACTAATTTCTTGTGATATTGTGTAAAATTGATTTTAGCCATACATATTTTTGTGTATTTTTACCATTGTAATGAGTATGTTCCTGTATTAACTTTGGAGAATGTATTTTTATTAATAAATTGGTACTTGTTATATTTTAATTTGATTTGTGTGCTTTACATATTGGTCTCGCCCCTAGTTGTGTTATCAAATGTTTAACCTTTTTTCACACTGTTATTTCCCTGCATTACATACCCAGTAATTAAACAGGGGGTCCTTGTTGTTCACATCATGTTAGTCGCAATGTCAGCTTCAGTAAGGACTACCTTTTCCATTACCCTGGACAGTCGTCGAATGGCTCTACTGTTAAATATCGGACCCCAGAAAGGTAGCAGGCCCTTAGAAAAATCAGTCCATTGCTGGTACGAAGTGTCTGTCTGGTCAACGTCATCTACCTGAAGCTCCCTCCTTTTACGCTGCTCTTGTGGACTGGGAAATCTACGATGAGTTCTGTGGTAGTCAGAAGGGGCCACATATACAGGAGGAATCATATAGGCTAAATAGCACACCCCACCCCAACCCTCGGGCAACCATAAGTATCCATTATCTCCACATACAAAATAGATACTGGGGGGTGCAACCAAAGAGGGGCTAAGGGGCAAACGTATCAATGCAGTCACATTACAGGAGCTATTACCAACCTTTATGGGGCCCCTTCCCTCTATACAGAAAAATGGTGAAGGACCTACCACAGCCAGGGGTATCAGAGACTTGACACTGCTATTTCCCTATGGGGTGTCTGTAAGACAGTGAAGAATTCAATTTCAGGAAACTGTCTCTAACCTTGTCAGTATCATTTGGTATCAGAAACCGGCCCAACTTTTTCTCACACGTCTCTATAAATGTCTGGTCAAAACCCCTGTCAGTATATACACGTCCAAGAGAAGATGGAGGCAGAGGTCGCACTCGCATTGTCATTGTTGACCCCCTATTCTGCAGTCTAGGAGTCAGGAAATCTGGCTGCTGAAAATATTTAACAAGACCTATGAGAGTATACCACCCCACACAACTATTCACCGGAGTCAAAGGAAGTGCTAGGAACCTATCTTTCTTGTAGGCAGCAGAAGGGAGAAGCCCACAGACCCAGCAGTCAGTCAAATTGGTGGTGGCATGTGCATGGTGCAAGGTCTTAATAAAAACATTTTCTTTGTAACCCTTCCTCAACATTCGTTCACCATAATCCACAGTAATCATGTTATGTTCAGGAACAGCAGTAGGTGTGGGTGCAAACACATGAACGGGGTAGGCTTTATCCAGGAAAAACAATATACCAAGAGTCACTATAAAAGCAATTAAAACAACAATGATGACCACTATTTTTCCTTTCCGGGAAAGGGCCAACCAAGGGGAATCAGGCACGGGTCTCGGAGGAGCCGCAAAGGGCTGCTCCTCATCAGGGATGGGGCGGCCAAAAGGGTACATTCTCAAGAGCGTTCAAAAATATATCAAAAATGTAAAAAGAAAAAAACACTTCTACTAAAAAAATAGTCCCGGACAGTACGCAAAACCGGCCAGAGGGGTTCTTCAACCCTAAAAAGGGATCTTCTCCCTGTGTCCTTCAAAGCCTCACAGGCAGGCTTTTACTGTCCATACCTTATTCCAACATCGCTTAACACACAGTAATTGAAAACAGAGGAGCACTTAATCTGGGCCCCGCACCACTCTATAGTCTCATAGAACACAATCTTCGGCTAAACACCAGGGCTCTTACAAGTCTATCCCTACCACTAAATTTTCATATTTAGAAAGTTCACTAAGCCCTTCTTCCAGTGTTTAGTCCATCACATTTGTCACGTTCACTTTTTTTCTTCGGGCCGCAGATTATAGCGAGTGCTCCCTGGCACTTCGGGATCAATGAACAAACCAGGTGTATCAATGGCAGATGCTGGACTCTCTGATGTCTCTTCACTAGTAGCAACGGGAGTAGTAGAGCTCACTGAATTCTCAATTCCGCTTTGCTCTTCTCCAATCAGTGAAGCATCCGAGAAGGGAACATATCTGGGTATTTGCTCGTGTTCCTCGTCAGCAATGCCTTCCTTTACCCATTGATCATAGGGTAGCGGCAGCGGGACCTTCTTCACGTGCGAGGCGTGGGTCCACGCCTTCCTTCCTTCCACCCGAAGCGCCGTACGCGTCGTGAGGAGCACCTGACGCGGCTCCGACCATCTGGGCTCCAGACAAGACTTCCGTTGATATCTTCGGACGACAACCCAATCGCCTGGGTTGATGGAGTGTCCGGGCCCCTCCGGCAACGGCTTCAGGGTGTCTGCTACCTGCTGATGAATAGAACGAAGATCTTTAGTCAAAGCATACAAGTAGTCTGTCAACAAAGGGTACTGAATTTCGGAGAAGCACTTAGGCCTGGGCACTCCCCAGATATTGGCCGGGCGGCCAAATATCACTTCATACGGGGAGACGCCCGTTTTCGAATTCACTGTTACTCTCGTAGAAAGCAAGGCTAAAGGAAGGGCATCTGGCCAGCGGAGACCTGTACTCTCCTGTATTTTGGCCATTTTCAGTTTGAGCGTTCCATTAAACCGCTCCACAAGACCCGCTGCCTGAGGGTGTAGGGCTGAGTGGAATTTTTTGGAAATCTGTAAGCCTTTACATATTTGTTTTACTAATTCTGCATTAAAGGGCGTACCGTTATCACTCCACATCACCCTAGGTAATCCAAAGCGAGAAAAATACTCCTTTATCAACATTTTTGCAGTAGAAATGGCCGTGCAGTCTTTAGTTGGAAAAGCCTCCACCCACCTGCTAAAAGCACATACAACCACAAGAACATATTTCAAGTTGTTGACCCTCTCCATTTCAATATAGTCCATCTGAATCACCTCAAAAGGGAAAGAGGGAGGTGCAAAATTTCCAGCTGGGACAGGGGTACCCTTCCCAGGATTGTGCCTCAAACACACCATGCACTATCGGACCAGGTGGGTCGCCACTTTGGAGATATTTTTATTGCTCCACACTGGGTCCAACAATTTGCATATGCCTTTCGCGCTAATATGACTGGGGGAATGTGTGACATTGATCCACATTCGGTCCATCACTTGTTGTTTTTGCAATTGCCGCCCTAAGTGCGCTGGGGATGCCAGACGTGGGTCCCAGGCACTCCACACCATTTGGAGTCAAGGTAGCCGGGCTGATGAGAGGTGTTACCTCGAAACCGGTCCGGTCCTCGGATGCTTGAGTCCGTTCTGGGAAGGACATGGCTTTTGTATTTCGGACTGGACTGTTCCCATGGGGCAACAGGGTCAGAGCTGATTTGCATATCGCCATTGTCTAACCCAGGGTGGTGTGGAGTGCAAAAAAACGATGGATTTGGGCCCAGATCTTTTGACTGGGGGAATGTGTGACATTGATCCACATTCGGTCCATCACTTGTTGTTTTTGCAATTTCGCGCTAATATGTGCAGGCCCGTGAGCCATCGTAACTACTGGGAGGACATATGCATTTGGGAGTAACCATCGTCTCTTATCGGTCACATCTGTCCAACATTCATCCGCATCCAATCGCCCCTGCCCATCCTTCCATGCCCTCAATTCATCTTCTGTCACTTTTTTTTGTATATTTTTTACACTCTGTACAGTATCTGAGAACATATTAACATCTGGGACCCATCTAGCTGGTCCTGCCACAAACATCCGTGGTAATTTTGTCCGAGCAGTCTCTTTTGCAGTTTCGTCTGCAAAGGCATTGCCTCGCCCTACATCATCTACTATTGTCTTGTGTGCACTACACTTTATTACAGCCAATCTTTTGGGTAACGTCAGTGCCGCTAACAGTCGTAGTATCAGTGGGCCATGTTGTATGCGTTGGCCGTGTGAAGTCAGAAATCCCCGTTCCGCCCAGAGTCGCCCATAATTATGAGCCACGCCAAAGGCGTATTGGCTGTCAGTGTAAATATTCACGTCCAGTCCCTCACTCAATTCACATGCTCTCAATACGGCAATTATCTCAGCAGCTTGGGCCGAATTGTAAGGAATCCTAGATGTCTCTACTACTGTCTGTAACGTTGTTATTGCATATGCTGCTGTCGATGTACCATCTGGCAATTTGAAACAAGACCCATCCACATACAACTCCCCGTCCGGTTCGTCTAAGGGCTTGTCTGTCAGATCCACCCTCCCCTTTGTCTCTTCTTCAGTCCTAAACAGACAGTCATGTATGTCATTGGGCTTTATATCTGTGGGAATGGGTAAGAATGTGGCAGGATTCAATGTAGCACACCTTTTGATCGTCACATGAGGTGCAAAGAGAGTCATCTCATAACCGGTAAGACGAGCACTAGTTAAGTGCTGCGTCTGTGTTCTGTTTAGCAAAATGTCCACAGCATGCGGTACCATTACTGTGAGATCTGACCCCAATACGAGCCCTGCCGATTGTCTTATAGAGACCGCAGCAGCCGCCGTGGCTCTCAGACAACTCGGCAGTGCTCTCGCCACATTATCAAGCATTGCGGAAAAATAAGCGCAGGGTCTCTGTTTCCCCCCAAAACACTGAGTTAGAACAGACAACGCGCAACCTTCCGCCTCATGTATGTAAAGAACAAAAGGCTTCTGGTAATCAGGTGTTCCAAGAACAGGCGCAGAACATAAAGCATCCTTTAGTAACTCAAACGCTTCTTGACATGCAGGGGTCCAGGGTAGGGGTTCGCGCACTTCTTTGGTAGTCAGATACAGTAGGGGTTTCGTTAGTAACGCATAGTTAGGTATCCACTGGCGACAGTACGATGTTATGCCCAGAAACGCGCGCACCTCTCGCTGCGTGTTAGGTACCTTCATGTTAGTGATAGCTTTTATGCGTTCTGGCGTCAATCTCCTCCCCACTTTCAAAAGGAGGTGACCGAGGTAGGTGACCTCCGTTCGACAGTATTGAAACTTTGGAAGAGACACTTTATGCCCCCTTTTTGCCAAATGGTGCAGTAATTTAACAGTAGCATCTCGACAACCCGTCTCGTCGTCCGACGCTATCAGGATATCATCCACATACTGCAACATGACGTTGCCAGGTGGAAGTTCCAGTTCATCCAATTGTGCCTTCAGAGCCTGACTATATATACTCGGACTTTCAGTGTACCCTTGGGGAATTCTCTTAAACCTGAAGCTTCGGCCAGCCAATGAGAATCCGAATAGATAACGGCTGTCCTCGTGGACTGGAATACTGAAGAAAGCATTCTTCAGATCCAGAACTGAGAAATATTTGGCAGAAGGGGGAATCATTGTCAATATCGTAGTGATGTCTGAGACCACCGGGTATTGTGGCTCCACTACTCTATTCACGTGGCGCAAATCAATCACGAACCTATATACATCAGGAGTATTATCTGTAGCATCTGGCGATCGTCTTTTAAGGATAGGTAGAATAGGGCTGTGACATATGTTCGAGTCCGTCTCTTCCACTTCACCAGACCGAATCAAATCTTGTATTATTTGTAACAGGGCCTTTTCTCCCTCCCTAGGAATCCTGTACTGTGGAACCCGGGGCAATTTCGCTCCCACCTTCACTCTTATTGTCACTGGGGCTATATCCATTTTTCCTACATCTGTGTCATTTACAGCCCAGAGACTGTCAGGTATTCCTTGGAATTCAGGTGGTAATGGGTCATCTTTGGAAAAACACTGTAGTGGGCGAGCGACATTTGGGCCTAACGTAAGATACACACCATCCGGGGAACAATAGATAGTGGCGTGCAACCTCTTCAAAAGATCTAAGCCCAACAAATTTTCTCCACAATTCGAAGTCAATAGGAACGGTGAATCAACCGTAAAAGGACCAATCGTTAATGTGAGGGGTTTAGAAATGGGGCTAATCACCGGGGTACCTGCAAAACCCACAGAGATGTTATTCTTGCCAGACAGAGCCGCCCCAGGGACCCGAGAATGAGCCACTGAACTTTTCATTGCACCCGTATCCACTAGAAATTTTTGTTGAGACCCCAATAAGTCTGCCTCGACATAGGGTCCCCTTTGATCAACTTCCACAGGCACTGGTCCCTCGCTCTGTCCTACGCTGTCCTAGTTGTGGGAGAACCCTGTCAGATCGTCTACTGAGTAATCATCATTGTAGTACTGACCGCCGCCCCTCTGCAACTGTTGCCTGCCCGCACTGTTATCAAAGTAATTGCCTCCCGGTCTCCCGCCTCCTTCTGACCGTGCAGCCTGTCTCCCAAAATCACCACTACCTCTTCCTCGTCCTCGCCCTGGATCAGCATTCGACTGAAGCAGTGGGCAATCCCTCCACCAATGCCCCTCCTGCTTGCACTTCGCGCACTGATTCGGTCCCAGCCTTTCCCTACTCTCACCTCTCCCAAAACCGCCACCACGACTCGGCGCCGCACCTATTCCTCTGCCTCTAGCCACTTGCTGCAACAAAACCCTTGTCTTCAAATCCTTAGCCTTCTTTTCCTGCTTGTCCTTACTCTCATTTTCTCTGTGCTCATAATACTGTGCCATACTGAGGATACCTGAAGGAGAGGACGTTGTCCACGTGCTCTCCGACGCTTGCAATCTCGCTGAAATTTCGGGCAATAAGTTCATGACAAACCTATTGACAAAAAGCTGCAACCCTCCATCCTGTGACACATCTTGCCCACTAAAATCCATAAACGTTTCTTCAAACCTCGTAAAGAAGTCCGAGACTGCCTCATCCTTTTTCTGCTTACAAGCCGTCAACTTGTCCCAATCTACCTTCTTCGGGGGAATGAGAGAATGCATGTATTTTATTATGCGCCCCGGCAAGGCCAGAATCTCAGCTTTCGGCTTTTCTCCTGGCTTACGTTCCTTATCCCAGTCCTGTAATTCCTGCCACATACCTCCTAACTCTTCCGAATGATCTGTACCTTTTACCTGCCGCCACACATCAACTGGGACCAAAAGCCCAAAGAACAATTCAACATCAGCCAAAGTCATTACAGTGGAAGAC
The DNA here is from genome assembly GCF_964263255.1 of Lissotriton vulgaris. Taxonomy (NCBI): domain Eukaryota; kingdom Metazoa; phylum Chordata; class Amphibia; order Caudata; family Salamandridae; genus Lissotriton; species Lissotriton vulgaris. Next base: position 79,701,361 of record NC_141699.1, read on the forward strand.
GCAGCTTCCGTTAGCTCTTTGTAGTAGGCAGTCGGATTCTTCCTAGAATCTGGGAGCTGAGCCTTCAATGATAATACCTCACTTCTCTTCCATGGCGTATACACCCATTGTTCTTGGAAGTGTGCATCTATCCTGTCCCTGGTGACAGCCCTCGTAACGGGATCTACCATTTCTGGGATCTCGGGATGAAAGATAGGGTGCACTTCACGCATTGGGTGTATACCTGGAAAATGGGGCGTACCTGCAAAGGGCAATTCATTTCTATACTGTAGTAGAGCCTTTAAACTACGCATCACCTCCTTCACGCCAGTATTCGTTCTAAAAGCTCCACTCTGTATGTCTCGCAAAGTCGCCGGAGCCACACCTCCATACCCCTGTTCCCATAGCGGTATCAATACATTCGACATATGCCACAAAGCGTGTTGTTGCATCAAGGGCTCAAAATCTTTCATTGTGGACCAAATATCTTCAAACGAGTAAATATTATTCCTCGCCCACTGGCATGCCTGATTAGCCACTATACTCTTCTCATCTAAACCAACTGTAGAATGCGTAAGCAACTTCCGTACCTGTGTGAATAGTCCGCTCCATGCGCCTCGGCTCGGCGTTAACATCTCCTGACTGGGGGTGGTACTAGCTGAGACAGTAGGGAGTGCTAAAGAGAATTGGGAGGGTGCAGGTGAAGTGGTCTGGAGCAAAGAAACAAGAGGTGTCGGGGGCAAGGAAACTGCGCTAAGTTGAGGGGCACTCGCTGATGGACCTGGGACCCCACTTGTGGGGGCCGGAGCTGGCAAGGAGGGATACAAAGACTGCGGGCGTAAGGGGGAGGGGGTTGGGTATTCAAAATGTCTTCCATCTCATCTGGGTCATCCTCTTGTACTACATAACTTTTATTTTCTTTCAACCTGCAAAGCCTATCTGCGCGCTCCAAACGCAGCGCGTTCTCATTCCCAACCTGTTCTCTCGCTTTCTGTGCCATAGTCTGCGCGGACTTTTTAAAAGCCTCTTTCTCGTCTTTCAACTTTCGCTGCCTGTCTTCCTTCTGCCACACCCTTAAAGAATCAAACATGCTTTGACGGCTACGCCTAGCAAACAATTTGTCCTGTATATAATCCAACTTAGCTTCATCAAAAGAACCCGTCAAGGGCCATTGTAAATCCACATTGTCAGCGGTGTACCGGTGCCACAAAGTACCGAACAAAAGCGGGACCAATCCATGCTTGACGTACATATCAAAGCTTGGAGTGCCCTCAGGGGGTGCAGGTTGACTCTCGGCCAGTCTAGTATCTGAGGGTCGACAACAACATCCAAAACATCGTAACTTGCTAAAACACGGCATTTTTAAAACACTTCTCTGTCAACAAACTTCGTTACCTTGAATCACTTAGCTCGAACTCGTTCACACACACATGTAATTATGCACTGGGAAATCACACACACACATATACTATACCTCCAAACACGTGTTACCAAATGGGACAAGGCCCGTCGACCAAGTCCTGGGGAACCTGGACCCTACCGCAGACCGAACAGTACACTAACTGTTCTGAGGTTGGGGAAACAAATCCGCTCCCGCGCGGCACTATGGATCACTGCACACTTTACCACGGGAGACCCAGGTCTCACCTCCACTGAACCACCACTCGAGGAGTTCAGGGTAAGCACCGGAGTCCACCCGCAATGAGCCACGCCTTCACCACAGTACCACCCGGTCGGATCACTACAAACAATATATCTAGACGTCCACCCCCCAACCTCATCAAGTCTGTCAGAGTGCCAGCTCGCACTCTGAGTTCCCTGGAGCACACTAGCCCCAGGAGCACACCGGCTCCTCAAACCACTGGAGACAACCTTGTCTCCCGGAACACTCCAGTTCCTTGAACAATCACAGGTGGACCACTCACCTTCCGTAGGCGGCACCGACCTCTACCGTTCTCCACCTCCGGCTGTCAGGACCAACACGGTCAGCTTCGAGTTCCGCCTTCTGGACCCCGGCGTAAGATCCGAACCGGGACCTCTCCCGATCAGCAGGGTGGGGCAGCGCTGCGAGAACCAAGCTCGGCATCAGATGGGTACCCGGGCCCACCGTGCCGACCAGCGGGTCCCCGGTCTTCTGCTACCCCCTTACGGGTGAGAAAGATCCTTATCGCGGGGTCCCTATTCGGGCGCCATCTGATAAGCGTGGCTCAAATCCACCCGAGTGACATACCGCACTCACCTATAGTCACTGTATAGGAAGTCAGCCGGACAGTGGAGAAGAATAAACAAAAGTCTTTATTAGGCCAAACAACACTCATATGAGAGGGCCCTGTCCGACCTCACTCCTAGGAGTGCGAACGAGAGGACTGACTCTCTGCATCACAGCAATACATTATAATGCAACATGGTGCATTGGGGTACGCCCCTTCTGGAAAATTACTGAAACCCAGACCAGCGAACAATGCCATCATACAGCAGGCATCTGCACCTGCAAGAGATACATCGCTATCTTTACTCAAGGCCATGGAGCTAGGCTTCAGCGTCTCCGGTGCATGAGAACATTACTGATAAAGAGACTTGTTAGTTTCGGCCACAGTAAGCCGAGAAACGAAAACTGCTGTCTTAGGGAAATTCTCTATTCCTGCGGGAGGGGTAGATGAGCGAGTAAAGCTCGTGGTCACAAAGGAATACACAAAATGGTGGCACACAGGCTAAGCTAAGGAACTAATATGGTCACACGTACATTCGAATAATGAAGTAGCAAGCAGAATAATTCAACACAGGTGCATATACGAACTTCATTAGTTAGCCATATGATGCTAACTTACATATGAGAAGGGGCAGTTGGGGCATCGAAAAGGGAATTCTATCAATGGATGTTGACATATTGGTAAAATGTTTCCAGAAAAACACTTAGATTTTTTCACCCAATGAGGAAGAACACGTGAGGCATTTTCTGGAAATGTGAGACAGGTTGGAAAAGAATAGGTTGACCCTTAAGGCTCACAAAACCAAAATGTTCAAGCATAGAGTGGAATATTTAGGGCACACTGTTGGATAATGGAGTTGTTCAGAAAAAATCCAATGTAGAGGCTATTGTCAATGCCCCTGCTCCCACCAACAAGGAACAACTGTTGTGATTTGCTGGTATGTGTGAATATTACAGTAAGTTTGTTAGCAATTTTGCAACCAAAATGGAACCTTTGAGGCAGTTGTTTAGACATAAGGCATTATTTGAGTGCAGGAGGAACAGCAGAAAGCATTTGAGTCTATCAAAGATTACATTATCAAGGCTCCTACTTTAAAACCGTTCTGCATGAAAAAAATAGTGTGTGATTACATTAGATGCAAGTCTGTATGGCATTGGTGGAGTGTTTATTTATTTATTTTTATTTTTATTTATTTAGAAAGTTTTGTATAGCGCGAACATGACCCTAGATGGTATCAGAGTGCTTTAAAGAGGGATGCAGCACATATGAGGGGGGCAATTTTGGCACAATCATAGCAATAGACAAAAATAATAATAGTTACCTGATGACATGATAGACAAAAAATAGCAATAGTTGCATAACAACATTAATAGTTGGCAAAATAATTATTCAGTAGAGCGAGAGAGTCATCAGTGCGAAAGTAGATGAGGTGACTCAGGACCCCCACTGGACTTCAAGACAAGCAGGTATTCATCAGTAGCGCTTTAATTTTCTTTTTGAAGGACACTGTTGATGGAATCAATGTCATTTCCGTTTGAAGGGAGTTCCAGATACTTGGGGCAATTCCTGAGAAGGAACAGTTGTAGGTTTTTGTTTTTTTAAATTTCTTTGGATGAAGTAGGAGGGCGCTGAGGCACCTGAAGGTACGGGCAGCACCCGACAGCTCTGGTTTTCTTGCGAGGTAGAGAGGTGTGTTGAAATGAAGGGCTTTGTGGGTCATGCAGACAAGTTTCAGATGTATCCTTGCTTCAAAAGGTAGCCAGTTGAGAGTTTTCAGGTCCGGGTAGATAATAGTACTTTTTGGAGCCTTTGACAAGCCTGGAAGCCACATTCAATGAGGCTCTGAGGGGGGCCAGTCTGCACTTAGGCAGACCTTAAAGTGTTGCACTGACATATTCCAATCGTGAGATGACTAATGCGTGTACTGTGGACTTGAGTAATTAGGGGGAGGTAAAGGTTTTAGTTTCCTTGAGATGCTCAGTTTGAAGTTCGCTTTTTTGTTAGAAGCACTAAAGGGATCTTGCATGCTCAAGTTCCTGTCCAACACTATACCCAGGGATTTCGTAGAGTCTGTGATATGTGGTGTGTAGTTGAGAGCAGACACATTTTTCATGTATTCCTCAATGATGTGTTGTCGCAGAGATGTGGCTAGGAGGAATGGAATGTAGCTTTTGCCTCCCACACTTTAAATGAGTCTGAATGCAGGTATGCAGTAATTGAAAAAGAGTTGCTAGCTTTTGTTTGGGCTATTGAACAATACCAGAATTATGTGTGGGGAAGCAAATTTATTCTTAGAACAGACCACAAACCCCTGGTAAATATGATAACCCAAGGTGGAGGATGGATCTCCACTGTACGAATTGCAAGACTTACATCCAAACTCAAAGAATACTGTTTCAAAACTGAGTTTGTGTCTAGCAAAAATAATGTTATGCTGACTTTATGTCATGCCATCCATGTTAACAAAATGAGTGCAAGGTTTTAGATGAGTCTGCTGTGGGTACTAGAATTGAAGATGTTATTTCCTGTGATTTTCAAGGCATCTCAGAGGAAAAGTGGAGATTGTGTGAGAAGGAAGGGCTGTTATGGCAAACTATCAAACAGTACATCATGAGTGGGTGGCCCAGGAAAAGGGAGTTAAGTGCTGAAGTCATGCCCATGTTCAAGGTTGAAGATGAGTTAGAGTTAGAAGGAGAACTTATGTACAAAAGTGCAAAGTGTGTGCCACCCACTGGGGTGCAAGAGTTGACCTTGAAGCTAGCACATAAGTCTCAACCAGGCATGTCTTCCATGAAACCGTTAGTGAGGATTTTTTTCTGGTGGCCGGGAATGGCCCTCATGGTTGATGGCACGGTCAGAGAATGTGAAGTATGCATGTCAAGTGAGAAGATGTTGAGAGTCAAAATGCCCCCCTTGAAAATTCCTGACTGGCCCGATGAACCATGGATAAAATTAGCATTTTACATTTCAGGTCCGTTCAAGTATTTGCCTTATGACTCAAGGTATGCATTGGCTGGAAGTGAAATTTGTGTCACACACTACAACCAATATTGTGATGGAATTTTTCAAGGAGGTGTTTGCTAGAGAGGGTTGTCCGTCCATTATGGTTACAGATAATGGAGTGCAGCTCACTTTCAACGGAGATGGAAGAATTTCTTAAGTGTATGACATTAAACATGTTACTACATCATTGTATGAACCACATGAGAATGGTCAAGACGAGCATTTCAACCGTGTGTTGAAGGGATATGTTTCTGATGTTATCAAGTTGGGGGGAGATTGGAAAAATCTACTTAGAGAAAGGTTGTGGTTGTATCGCATCACACCACACACAGTTACTGAGGTCCGTCCTATCGAACTTCTCAAAGGGAGAGATCCAGCATCCAAATTGTATCAATGGTGGTTCAAGGAGAAGAGTAGAAAGGAACGAGAGAATGAGAGGTTGGTAGATGGTGCAGCAGTGAAGGTGAGAACTAAACAGCGTACGACCAAGGTGTGGTACGATAATAAGTGCAACACTAAAACACAGATTTTAAGGTGGGAGACTGGCAGAAAATTAAGAAACCAGGGCCTAGATGTATCAAGCCGTTTGTGAATTGCAATGCGAATCGCAAACGGTCTATTTGCATGTTTTGGCATGCATCAAAAATTCGCAAATTAAGGAATTGCAAAAATTTGCGATTCCTTATTCTGCCATAGCATTTAAGGAATCGCAATTTTGCAATTTCTAAAATGCTATGTATGTAGCATTTTTCAATTGCGAATTTTGGTTAAGAAATTGCAAATTAACACCAACTTGTACTTGATGTTAATTTGCGAATTTTTTTAAAAATGCATAATTTGGCATTTTTGAAGGTGGCATGTGACGCACACACATGCCCATAGTGCATGTATGTGCGCCATATGCACATACATGTACATTTCAGGGGTGCAGTAGGGTGTCCTTGAGACACCCCTGCACCCTTGAAATTATTCTCAATTTGCGATTTGCAAATTGCGAATCGCAAATTGAGATTAATTTCACAATCATTCCTATGGGCCTCCTGGCCCATAGGAATGAATGGGAAATTATTCCTTAATTGCAAATTCGCAAATTGCGAATTCGCAAATAAGGAAGATTAAGAAATCGCAAAAACATTGCGATTTTTTACATACATCCCATTTTGCGATTTCTAAATAGCGATTCCTTAAAAATCGCTATTTAGAAATCGCAAAACCGAATCTTGATACATCTGCCCCCAGGTTTGGTTAATAAGTTCTCTGGAAAATTTAGTAAGGCCATGAAAATCCCTAGTGTGTCGTCACCTAAGATGGCAGTTTGTGGAATGTTAAACATATTGCAAGATGTTCTAATGGTACCTGTACCTTTGATATTTATGATATAGCTACTGAGAACTCTTTGTTAAGGATTGCAGATTCAGTTCACAGGTATGATCATGAAATTGCCACCAGTGGCCGCACAGAAGCTAACAATGGTAGTGAGGATGATAGAGCGCGCGGGTCACCCGGCTCACCAAACTTTTCCACGCACTGGGCCCTGGCGTGATTATTTTCAATGTTAACGTTTTACTGGGGTGAACCAGGTGATTTCACGCACGCTCCTATGAGTAATCGGTTGGGTGACTCTTACACCACATACTATTCATGTACCTGACTTACCACAGGCACATTACTCCTGACAGATCAGGAGCTAGCAGTGGACAGGTGATAAGGGTTTTCCTAAAAGGGAGAAAATTCTGATTTACACATTTAATACCTTTAATATTACTTTAATGTATAATGACCACAGACACCTTGATGGTTTTAAGGATTTTATATAGTATAAGTTTAGGACGAAAATGCCATTACAAGGAGGCAAATGCAAAGTAATACATCAATGATCAGTATTAAGACTAGAATGTAGCTCTGGATCAAAGTGAGTATCATAGAGTAAAAGGGAACACTATAGGGCATGAATCAAAATGAATATTTATCTAATACAGTTTAATCTAGGGCAAGGACGTGAGGAAAACCTAGTGTGTGACCTAATAATCTTATACTATTTCCTAAACCTTATGCTATCTTTCTAACTTCACGGCAATCATACTAAGGGAAAGGGAATAAGTGGAACAAGCTAGATAAACAGTCGGGTTTAACAATGTCCTATAGGAAGGGTAAAAGTGGAACATTTATTAATAATCAATTTGCATAGAATTACATTCAAAGGAGATATGGAGAATATCACAGGCAAGATTGCTTTAATCAGAGGAGGAAAAGTTGAGAGTAAGTACAGACAGACACCTATGTCAATAGTTACCTAGGTGAGAATGAGGACTAACCCTGGCCATGGGTCAGTTGGGAAAGAACGGGACAAGGACCCTCAAGGATTCAGGGAATACCAGAAGGCGAGCAGGTACAGCTCATGGACAGTCAGGACAGGATACCCCTCAGGTCTGGGTCAGGACTGGGTTCACCAAGGCACGACCAACCCCTTACAGCATCGGATGCAACGCCAGCGTTACCCCCTCTTCTGCACGGAATCCGCCAATAACCCCGATTGGGTTTTCGAATCTCCCAGCAAAGTGCTTCGCTTAGCACTTAGGACTAATTTCCACCCCTTGGAGTTTGTGGAAAGTTTCAGGCAGAATGCTCCGCAGCACTCTGTATCAGGCACCTATAGAGTTCGTAGGGTCAGTGACAGGTCTGCTAGTCGGATAAGTCGGACAATTTCTCTAAGCTAAGCTAGGCTATTTATACAAGTTTAGATCCCCAAGACCACCCATAAATGTTGCAAAATGACAAAGTCCCATCTTCTGATTGGTCAAGGGAGGTGGTTTGGTCATAGGTACCACCTATACTGCACGTGACATTACCCCTCCCCCTAACACCTGGTTCCCAGGCCTACGTGTGGGAAAGTACAATAGTGAAGAAAAGGTTTGCAACATTGTTGCGCATTTCAGAATACAAATAGCACATCTTCAAGGGCAAAGGTGCGCCTGGAAAGGTCAGTCCCCTTTTCAATGGCCAACTGGCCAGGTTCCATTGCTGCACGTCCCAGATCTTTGATCACGTGATGTGGGATACGTCAGCGTCAAAATGGATTCCATCCTCAATTCAAGGCCCTCATTTACGCGGTACATGAAAAGTAAGCGAAAACAAATTAATAACACAGAAGAAAATGAATACACTGTACACCATGACCAACTACTCTTAATCCCTTATTTTATAATACTTATAGCATTAAGAGTTAGTGCAGAAAAGATGCATAGACAAAAGCGGCTTAAGATAGCATGAAGCATGATTAGTGACAAGCGGCCATTTTACCACCACTGCGCATGAGCGAACTTTTCCCTCCAGATTGCGAGTGCGTCACGTCACATGGGTATGACCGACGCATGCGCAGACTGGATTTCTGCAAAGCGGCCATTTTATTAATGTGCAAGCTTGATTATGATGAAAAACACATAGACAAGCCTCCTAGGGACACCCGTGTGTTGGGGAAATACAAATAAATAACAAACAATCAGAGTTAGTACAGTTATGATTTAAGCCGAGGTTCATGAAGAGAGCAAGTCGCTTTACGTGCGAATCCTTGCTCCATCAATCCCCTCTTTGATGATATTTACTATCATCACTACACATGAAAACAGATGCCAACTTCATTCATCCAATTCATCCATCTCAACCTCAATGAACTTATTGTTGAGCTTTCTCTCCGCCTCTCTGTGTGTATGATTGTTCTTTATTTTCTTATATATCTGGTTTCTTAATTCTTCTAATTCTAAGTCTTCAGCTTTTCGCTTTCCTCTTTTATTCACTACATATTTTCTGCATTTCTGGCATTTGCAACAGATGAATATGATCAGAACAATCACACCTATTCCAACTATTGGCATCAGTATTTTCCATAAAAGGCTTTTTCCTAAGTTAGAGAACCAACTACCTACAGAGGAGAGACCATCAGTCAGTCTCTTCCAGGCACTGTCAACCTCTAATGGTTTGAGCTCTTTTTCCAAATTAGTAATGTTCCTTATATACTTCTTAATTTCGACACTTTTATCAGGAATGTAAGTGCAACAATGTTGTGCCCTCAGCATCCTGCAGACTCCGCCCTCTTTTGCCAATAAGGTATCAAGAGCAAGGCGATTCTGTAAAACCATTGATCTGATCGCAACCATTTCGGTATTGATCATCAGAAATCCAGCAGCAGTGTCAGTTGATAACCGATCCACTACTGTAGATAATTTGCAGATTCTATGAGTATTCAGAGCTACCCCCATTCCAGGTATCAGTGCGCTAAAAATATCACCTATAATTTCTCCTACACTTTCACGTTTTCTACGCACTAAGCCATTAGTAATCTCATTGCTTCCAGCTGTATTGTTCACATGGTATATTTTCGGAAAGACAATGCCAAAGTAGCAGCTTCCATACCAGTGATCCGGCAATTTGAAATAAGCCTTGTTTCCACATATATAATAAATTCCTGGAAACACAGGTTCTGACCCATTTTTGAAACCCCAACCTCCAATTACCTTGTAATTATGTTCACACTCGCTGGAACCAATGAATACATTGTTATAATAACTAGTCTTTTCTCTATGAAGACAGAGTTTCCCTTTCCGTTCAAAATCCAGCAACAGAGCAGGAGTAACTTCGCTTTGTGAGGTGTTATCCATGTTTTCTGCCCATCTAGGGGTTCTGTTCTGTTCGTCATTTGCCTTTTTCTGAAACTTTTCCCTTCTCTTCTCTGCCATTTTCAAGAACATTTTCTCTTGAGCATGTAAGGAACACGTCAAGTTGTCTCTACGAGCTTCATTCAGATCTATGTCACCTATAGTCAAGAAATATTCCCCCATGTAGCGAGTCACTCCACCAAGGGTATGTACAAGGTTCAGATTCCCTCTAATAGGAAGTTCTGAAAAGATAACGTCAGTGTTGGAGTAATAGTACTGTAAAGTGCTTCTATAGAACAAGCTAGCTAGAATACTACAGGAGATTCCATAAGTCAGGGGTAAATGGTGGTATGTCACGCCTTCAGCTACTGAAGTAGGTAGCATCATGCAGACATAGCAATCTTCTATTTCCATAGCTTCTACATAGTGCACTAAAAGGTTTGCGAAAACATTTAAGTGTGTCCTGTTCTTCATTTGGGGATAATGCAGTTCTCCCTCATCTGATGCTTCTAAGTCGGGTCGTGTATGTCTCAGACTCATTGCATTGTCACGTCTTTCTACTCTTCGTGGTGTTTCTTCAGTATGTACAACTTCTGCGTCTTGTGTCGTCAAGTCTGTAGGATACATGTTAGGGTCTTTGCTTATCATAAAAGGTATAAACACTGTTAATCCTATCCATATCATTACTAACACCACTACACTACAGATGCATATTTTGCAGCATGTCTTGCAACAACTAAATCTGGACCTTCCAGTGACATTTGAATCAGACATTTTATCTTACAGGTGGCGTTTTCCAACCCCTCTTCGTTTCTTCTCAGCTGAGGTTTTACTTCGCTTCACCTCAAGGAGGGTCTTCGTCAGAACTCCGACCAGCAATGGACCCTTCGTCGCTTTTGCCACAAGCTTCGGGCTCATCAATTTCTTCCAACACCAGATAGGTCCACTCAGGGCTCCGATACAGTTTGTTCTGTTTCTTTACTCTGCCGCCCTTTCGGATGGACTTTCCTCGGGCTTCTTTTCTTTCACTTTCAGCCCTTTTTCGGTCCTTTAGTTTTTCTTCGACTGTTTTTATTCTTATTCTTAGTCTTTTTACATATCGGGGTTCATCCTTCTTTTCGATCCGGTTTGAAGTCGAGGAAACTTGCTCTTCCTCGTGAACCCTTTTGCTTTTTCTTCTTTGTCGCACTATTGCTTCAGCAGTGTCCTTTTCCCTACCTGTCTGACTAGTTCCAGGTCTTTTATCTATTTCTTCTGCCTGGTCCTTAATCTGACCTAGTTCAGGGGTAGACTGTATTTGATCTTCGTTTGTCAGTGATTCACTGGACTCTTCTTCCTGAACACGTTCATCTATTACTAACTGGCCTGGTTCATGCTCTTCGATCTCTTGATTTTCTTCCGCATGAACTTCTGCTTTGACTACTATCTGTCCCTTTCCAGTCTCCTCTGGCTCAGGAGGAGGAGTGTCGATGACTTGTTCTGTCCCTACTTGCCCTATTCCCTGATCAGATGTTATGATGGCTTTGATGATCTGACCTTCTCCTTCTTGTTCTGACTCACCTGCACTGTCCCACTCACTACCTAGGTAAGAGTATTTTCTGGTTCTTATTGGATCAAGAACCTGGTCATCAGCAGGAAACCATTCAATTTCTTGACTTGTGCCTGGTAGTTCGATGTCAGCGGGATCCGGACCCTCTTCTGGAGTCTCCTCAGCTGGACTACCTTCGGCTTCAGTCGCGTTTTCTCCAGTCACCTTCTTCGTGTGACTTGCATGGATCCACTTTGGTACACCAGCACACTTCACAGCAGTTGTGGTGACAAGGATCACTTGTCGAGGCTTGCCCCACTTCGGTTTAAGGCAACTCTTCCGGGTATGTTTCTTCAACACTACCCAATCACCTGGTCTCAGATTGTGTGCTGGAGTTGTAGGCCATTCGACAGCAGTCTCTCCAATCTGGTGAGAGATAGAACGCACTTGGTCACCCAACTGCCTGCAGTATTCTAGCACCATATCATCAGAAATACTTAGCAGTTTGTGTCCAGGTACCCATGCCTGTCGCATCATTCTTCCCATCAGCACTTCATGGGGGCTCAAGCCTGTCTTTCTGTTTGGAATACTTCTCAAGCTCATCAGCACCATGGGCAAAGCTTCTATCCAGTTCATTTTTGTGGTGTCACACAGTTTTGCCAACCTGGACTTGAGAGTGCCGTTTATCTGCTCGACTATTCCAGAAGCCTCTGGATGATAGGCACAGTGCAGCCTTTGCTCCATTTTGAATGCTTTGCAGAGTTCTTTTAGGACTTCGTTTGAAAAATGTCCACCTTGGTCTGTTTCAATTGTCTCTGGAATTCCAAAGCGTGGTATCAGTTCCCTAAGTAATAATTTAGCTACAGTCAGGGCATCATTCTTCTTTGTTGGATAAGCCTCCACCCACCGGGAAAACAAGCAAACTATGACCAGGACATATTGATATCCTTTGCACAGGGGCAGTTTTATGAAGTCTGCCTGCATCCTTATGAAGGGACCTTCTGCTCTCCCAATGGTACTTTGTTCCACTACTGTCTTCTTTCCTGCATTGAACTGTTGACACACTAAACACCTCTGACAAAGTTTGTCTGCTGTGCTCCTGAATTTTGGACTGTAGAACACCTTTTCAAACATTCAGCACATGGCATCCCTCCCAATATGTGTTGGTTCATGTATTATCCGTGCCATTGCGGTAACCAGTCGTTCAGGTAGTACAGGCCTACCAGTCACGTGGACCACACCACCATCTCCTTTCCTGGGTTGACATTCATCCTGCCTCCACATGTCCCTTTCTTTCTTGTCTGATGTCTGTTGTAATTCTCTCAATTCATCCCATGTTCCCAATCTTTCAAACAACATCAGTTGGCAGCTGCTTTCACCTCCCCATAATTTAATTAGGAGGGACATTTTGTGTCGGGCGCAGTACTGGGCAATTTGGTCAGCATATCTGTTTCCGGCTGTCACCTCGTCATTTCCAGATCGGTGAGCCGCACACTTGACCACAGCCAATTCTTTGGGCAATTGGATGGCTTCTAGTAAGTTTTGTACTGGTTTTCCATTACGGATAGGAGAACCTGAGGAAGTCATGAATTCTCTTTGCAACCAGAGCTGGCCGAAGTCATGAACAACCCCGTAACAGTACTGACTGTCAGTATAAACGGTTACCCTTTTGTTTTTCCCAATTTTACAAGCTCTTGTCAGGGCAATGAGCTCCGCTACTTGAGCAGATTTAACTTCCCAAAGATAGGAAGCTTCCAGGGTCTTTTCCAATGTGACTACAGCATAGGCAGCACTCAAACCTCCATTCTCATGTCTCAAGCATGAACCATCCACAAACATTTTGAGGTCTTCCTCAACCAAGGCCACTTCTCTGATATCAGGACGGGGTTTTGTGCTAAATTCAGTCAAGTCTAGGCAGTTATGGTCAATTTCACCTCCTGCCTCTACATCAATGGGGAGGGGCAATAGAGTGGCAGGGTTCAGAACGTTACATCGGGAAATTATTACATTTTCTGCACCAATGAGAATCCTCTCATACTTAGTCAGCCGACTAGGGGTGAGATACTGTGTCTTGGTTCGGGTGAGCAGGATCACAACTGAATGTGGAACAAGTACAGTGACAGGATGTCCCATCACAATGTTCTCACTCTGCTCTAGGCTTGTACAGGTAGCAGCTACTGCTTTCAGGCACCCGGGTAATCCAGCAGCCACTGGATCTAGGGCGGCCGAAAAGTAGGCCACGGGACGTCTAATCAGACCATGTTCCTGGGTTAGGACCGAGAGCGCACAATTGTCTCTCGTGTCGCAGAACAGTTCAAAGTTCTTAGAATAGTCAGGCATTCCTAAGGCTGGAGCTGTGCACAGACAATTTCGCAATGTTACCCAAGCAGTCATGCATTCATCATTCCAGCAAACTGGGTCTTCCGCTCCTTTCTTTGTCATGTTAATCAAGGGTTTAGCTATAGCCGCGAAACCCACGATCCATTGTCTGCAGTACCCAACAACTCCTAGGAACATTCTTACTTCTTTCTGAGTTACTGGTAGTGACATTTCTTGAATTATTTTAATTCTTTCTGTAGTGACTTTCCTGATCCCTTTCTCTATCTGGTGCCCCAGATATTTTACTGAAGTTTTGCAGAACTGTAATTTGTCTGGTGAGACCTTATGTCCTCCTTTTCCTAGGTGATTCAGCAAGGCAATGGTATCAGTGACACAGTCGTATTGACTTCTAGATGCTACCAGCAGGTCATCTATGTACTGCACCAGGACAGACTCTTTAGGCAGTACTAAGGATTCAAGACATTTCTTTAGAATCTGGTTGAAAATCGATGGACTTTCGGTGTACCCCTGGGGGACACGATTCCAGACATAGACCTGGCTGTTGAATTCAAAACTGAAAAGGAATTTGCTTTCTGGATGCAATGGGATGGAAAAGAACGCATGGCACAAGTCTATGACAGTGAACCATTCCGCCTCCCAAGGAATTTGATACAGTATTACTGCGGGGTTAGGCACTATGGGACAGCAAGGTACTACAATTTGGTTTAACTTGCGCAGGTCCTGCACTACCCTATACTTTCCGCTAGGTTTCTTAATTCCAAGTATGGGTGAATTACAGGGACTACTCATCACTTCCTGAATGATGTTTGCTTTGAGCAATCTGTTTAACTCTTTAGCGACTCCTTCTTTCACTTCTGCACTCATTTTATACTGTTTGGTATTAGGGTATACAGCATTTGCTTTTATAGTTATTTTAACTGGGTCTACATTTGCCATTAAGCCTACATCTTTCCCAGTGAAATCCCAAACTTCAGGTATTACGCTTGATTGCAGTTCTTCAGGTAGACTTTCAATGGACATGGGCTTAATGTCGGTGTCAGGCCTTAACAACATTAATTTATACAGGCCATCTTCATCTGGGGTCTGAATTTCAACACCATTTGGTGAGCAAAAGATGGTGCAACGCATTTTGCACAACAAATCTCGTCCTAATAGGTTTACGGGACTAGAATCACAGACCACAAATCTGTGCATTTCCTTGAAATTCCCTATGGAAATTTCCATAGGTTCTGTTACCGTAGTACTGATTATCTGATTTGAAACTCCCACTACTTGGATAGCTTCTCCCGAGAGGGTAGGTTAGGAACGTCCGCTGTTCTCACAGTGGAACGGGTAGCACCAGTGTCCAACAGAAAGGTGACATCTGTCCCTTCAACCTTTCCTTCAATGTATGGTCCAGTCTGGTCTACCGGTAAGGAGGCACCAAGCACGCACTCCTTGTCCTCCCCTCTCAGGCCCCGTCAGTATTGATCATCGCAGAGAAAAGTATCATTTAACAGGTACTGTGGAATGGGTGCATTTCTTTCATTCTCTCCTTCCCACACTTCGACCCTTTCATTCTGTTGACCCTGATTCCTAAAATTCTGTCTAGGTGCGCGTGGCACCGGGGGTTGATTTACCTGCTGTTGGGTCTTTCGGATCCCCTCTTTCTGCACCTGTGGATTTAAACCATTTACGGGGGCATTACCAGCCTGCAAGTGCGGACATTTATCTCTCCAATGTCCCATGTGACCACATCCGTGACAGGGGAATTTTTCCATAGCCTCTTCCCTACTCATCTTTACCCGGGGCCTGCCTCCACCCCCAGCATTCGGATTTGGAGCATTATTACTGTTAGTCATTTTACTTAACTGTTTTTCTTGTTGTTCAGCTAATTTCACCTGAGCCCACATAACTTTCTCCTTTAGGGCTTTCTTTTTGTTCTCGATCTCATCTTCGCAGTATTTGGCATATTTGAGAACATCATCAATGGGTTTCCCTTGCCAACTGATTTTGTTATCCCTAAACCACTGGGATATTTCAGGTCTCAATCCTAACACGAATCGATAACAGAAATGTGTCATATCCTTCAAGTCCACATTTTCGATTCCACTGTAAGTTTTGAAGACCTGCAGTAACCTTTCATAATAAGAGTGGACTGATTCATCACGCTCTTGGGTAGTTCTATCTATGCGGGTCCAATCAGTTTCTTTTGCGGGCACCTTCTTCTTGAGGTACTGTATGACTTGCTCATACTTCCTCATTACTTCAGGTGCGGGAGCTCCTGTTATCTCGTCTCTCGCATATTCTTCGCTAGGCCAATCAATTTCAATTTTGCAGTCGGTCCACAAATCTACAGGGACCACAATGTCGAACAACCCATCCAGGTCTTTCAGAAGACATTTCTGAACTTTTATGAAGCGTTCGACCTGTCGGTACCAATCGACTGGTTTCTCCCGTAATTTTGGAAAGTCATTGGTAAATGATACTATATCTTGTCTGGACCAAGGGACATGGACATATTTTCCCCCTGGGACTTCTCTCATGGGACATAACTTTTCTGGTTTGTCAGCTTCTTGTAAGACGTACTCAGCAGTCCGTGGTCTCTCCTTGCTATCCTCCTTTTTCTTTGCCCACCTGGCTTTCCACTTGTCTAGATCTCCCCATTTCTGTGCTAAGTTTATCAGTTCTTTAATCTGCGTCTTCTTCCCTGCGGTATTCAGGTTTTCTAGATCTTTGTCCGAAAATTCCACTCTGTAGGATTTCTGTAGTACTTTGGATCTGCTGATATCTATTCCCATGCATACTGCTGTGTCCATTAATTTGTCATAGTATATTTTTGCGTTCCGAGTAAGGTGTTTGCACATGAACAACAACTCATCTTCCTCCCGGACATTCAATCGTTCTAAACCCACATTCCCTGCACTCAGTTCCTCTAGCTCTATTCTTAGCTTATAAATATCTAGTGGTTTCGGATGAGGGGTTCCCTTTTCTAATTCTCGGGTCCATCTTTCTATTTCCTCGGGAGTTACCACTGTCGCACTTTGAGTTCCTGATGAAGACTCTATTAGTACATCTTTGTTCCCAGTCTGAGTTCTCATTCGAGACATACTAGGTCCCTGCTCCCTATTGGGCAGATCCATCAAGGAAGCCATGGACTCACATTCACTTGCTTGGTCATCAATAATGAGTGGTTCCCTTCTGGGCGGGGGCATCATCGGGGTTATGACTGGAGTTTTAGGAGTATTCATTCTGTCCCCATATAGAGGAAAAACTGGACCAATAGTTACTGGAATCGTCAGGGCTTCAGGATTTGGATTTATCTGAGCTATGGCATGTATGAGATCATTCCGCTGTCCTCTCAGGGCATCCCTTTCCTGCTCGTGTAATACTCGATTCATGGGGGGATCCTGTATCATTTGGGGTACTAGAGAAGGATATAAATTCGGAGCAGATGGAGTGGATAAAACTGATCTTTCCTCACCAAAGGGGTTGTAATTCGGGACCACGGGGTCGGGTCTACCAAATCCCTCTCCTCCCGCTCTTTTCTGTTCTATCCCTGTGGAATCGACTTCACTAGTACTTCTTCTTCCTGAAGGTCTCAATGGAGTAGTTAAGCTTTGAGATCTGGTTTCTTCATTATAAGGCGGGGGACCTTTCATAAATAAGTCCTCTAAAAATTCATCTTCCGATTCACCCAGGGGCATCATGTGTCGGGTTTTCTCAGTACATTTCTTCCCTCCCACCATTTCATTAGCTCCGAACATGGGGAATAACCCTTCTACCATCATATTTTGTCTCCATTGTTTCAATTTCTGCTCCTTGGTTTCTTTTACCATTTTTGGATACCATCGGGTCACTCCTTTGTCCATCCGGGGTCTGTCTCGCTCTAGAGCCTCAATTTCCCATTCCTCTAAAGCTTCATACTGGGTTAATCTAGGTCTGGGATGTAATTCATTCATTCGGGTCCTTAGATTAAATAGGATTCTCCCGTTAAAAGTACCATCAATGGGAAAGGCTAAAATTCCATCCTCCGCAGTGTACTTTACCCAGTTCTCTAACCATACACAGGTATGATACCCTTTTTCTAACATCATGAAAGAGGCTGGAGTATTTGGCGGAGGAATGATCACACCTTCCCTAGTCCGTACGGGTTTGTCAGTTTTGAAGAAATTCTTTATTTTGCTGACAAATGACATTTTTCTCTTTCCTCCGTACATGTTGTGAGGTCTGCCTTTGCTCATCAACTCTTTATGACACCCTAGATTTCGTGGATCAGGCAGAAAATCAGGGTACCACATACACCGCTCGTAACAATCTATAAGCTCGGTGCGGAAAATTTTTACTTCGTTTGTGCTTCCAATGCTAGCGCGACTCCAATTTCTCAGCAACCAATTAGTGCAGAGGTTGCAAAAGTTCTTGACCAATGGGTGTGCGGCCTTTTCGCGAGACGCGTTCTCACGCTCAGGCACTCACCCCTCCCTTACAATTTTGGCTTCACTACACACCCGCTGGTTTAACCAATACCAGCGCGGCACGGAGTGACGTCAGAGCAGCCCTTCGGCTGACTCCCTCCTTCACAAGGTAACGGAAACTTTGTATTTTCTCTAAGGTACTATGGTTAATTTTAGTCAACAACGTATAACATTCGCCATTGTGTAGGAGTGTTCTAAAGAGATAGAAAGTTCTTCTTTTACTGCAAGTAAACCACTTCTGTCTACTTTTCATACACTTCGGATAGACTTCTCTTGCCTACCCTCACGCAAGCATTAGAAAACCTGCTATTACCCAGTCTCATCCACTTCTTTCCGGGATATATACTAAGCCTGGGGTTCGTCAGCGTTTCCCTTTGCTATCATACAAGCTCCGATGACTCTATTACTCCCTTAGTGTGACCCTTACTAGGTGATATCAGACCAAGGTTTCTATCAGCAGTCCGTCACTTTCATTCATACAGTTTTCTGAAAAAGACCTAATTAGCGCTTCCAGTTCCACTTGAACCATGCACTAACCTTTCCTCCCTACAAATGACCTCAGAACGCGATGGATTCTACTCACCATCCGTTATACAATTCCCCGGGGATTTCAGACAACACTCAACAATCACACACAATTGGTTAACAAAACATATAATATTTAGCAGCAATACATATATAAATCATTTAAAACAGTTTTGAAATCGATTTCTTTTGCAAAAAAATATTAAGTAACATAATCAATATTAAAAAAACAATTTTAGCAGCACATTTATTTTTCACGGTTTATTTTCTAACTATCTTATCTACCTATCTTACTAGTCCTAACCATTCCTCTGCTTACCAGAAATTACTGATAGAGCGCGCGGGTCACCCGGCTCACCAAACTTTTCCACGCACTGGGCCCTGGCGTGATTATTTTCAATGTTAACGTTTTACTGGGGTGAACCAGGTGATTTCACGCACGCTCCTATGAGTAATCGGTTGGGTGACTCTTACACCACATACTATTCATGTACCTGACTTACCACAGGCACATTACTCCTGACAGATCAGGAGCTAGCAGTGGACAGGTGATAAGGGTTTTCCTAAAAGGGAGAAAATTCTGATTTACACATTTAATACCTTTAATATTACTTTAATGTATAATGACCACAGACACCTTGATGGTTTTAAGGATTTTATATAGTATAAGTTTAGGACGAAAATGCCATTACAAGGAGGCAAATGCAAAGTAATACATCAATGATCAGTATTAAGACTAGAATGTAGCTCTGGATCAAAGTGAGTATCATAGAGTAAAAGGGAACACTATAGGGCATGAATCAAAATGAATATTTATCTAATACAGTTTAATCTAGGGCAAGGACGTGAGGAAAACCTAGTGTGTGACCTAATAATCTTATACTATTTCCTAAACCTTATGCTATCTTTCTAACTTCACGGCAATCATACTAAGGGAAAGGGAATAAGTGGAACAAGCTAGATAAACAGTCGGGTTTAACAATGTCCTATAGGAAGGGTAAAAGTGGAACATTTATTAATAATCAATTTGCATAGAATTACATTCAAAGGAGATATGGAGAATATCACAGGCAAGATTGCTTTAATCAGAGGAGGAAAAGTTGAGAGTAAGTACAGACAGACACCTATGTCAATAGTTACCTAGGTGAGAATGAGGACTAACCCTGGCCACGGGTCAGTTGGGAAAGAACGGGACAAGGACCCTCAAGGATTCAGGGAATACCAGAAGGCGAGCAGGTACAGCTCATGGACAGTCAGGACAGGATACCCCTCAGGTCTGGGTCAGGACTGGGTTCACCAAGGCACGACCAACCCCTTACAGCATCGGATGCAACGCCAGCGTTACCCCCTCTTCTGCACGGAATCCGCCAATAACCCCGATTGGGTTTTCGAATCTCCCAGCAAAGTGCTTCGCTTAGCACTTAGGACTAATTTCCACCCCTTGGAGTTTGTGGAAAGTTTCAGGCAGAATGCTCCGCAGCACTCTGTATCAGGCACCTATAGAGTTCGTAGGGTCAGTGACAGGTCTGCTAGTCGGACAAGTCGGACAATTTCTCTAAGCTAAGCTAGGCTATTTATACAAGTTTAGATCCCCAAGACCACCCATAAATGTTGCATAATGACAAAGTCCCATCTTCTGATTGGTCAAGGGAGGTGGTTTGGTCATAGGTACCACCTATACTGCACGTGACATTACCCCTCCCCCTAACACCTGGTTCCCAGGCCTACGTGTGGGAAAGTACAATAGTGAAGAAAAGGTTTGCAACATTGTTGCGCATTTCAGAATACAAATAGCACATCTTCAAGGGCAAAGGTGCGCCTGGAAAGGTCAGTCCCCTTTTCAATGGCCAACTGGCCAGGTTCCATTGCTGCACGTCCCAGATCTTTGATCACGTGATGTGGGATACGTCAGCGTCAAAATGGA
Organism: Lissotriton vulgaris; assembly: GCF_964263255.1. Classification (NCBI taxonomy): domain Eukaryota; kingdom Metazoa; phylum Chordata; class Amphibia; order Caudata; family Salamandridae; genus Lissotriton; species Lissotriton vulgaris. The sequence goes on from NC_141699.1 coordinate 79,721,976, forward strand.
TTCCATCCTCAATTCAAGGCCCTCATTTACGCGGTACATGAAAAGTAAGCGAAAACAAATTAATAACACAGAATAAAATGAATACACTGTACACCATGACCAACTACTCTTAATCCCTTATTTTATAATACTTATAGCATTAAGAGTTAGTGCAGAAAAGATGCATAGACAAAAGCGGCTTAAGATAGCATGAAGCATGATTAGTGACAAGCGGCCATTTTAACACCACTGCGCATGAGCGAACTTTTCCCTCCAGATTGCGAGTGCGTCACGTCACATGGGTATGACCGACGCATGCGCAGACTGGATTTCTGCAAAGCGGCCATTTTATTAATGTGCAAGCTTGATTATGATGAAAAACACATAGGCAAGCCTCCTAGGGACACCCGTGTGTTGGGGAAATACAAATAAATAACAAACAATCAGAGTTAGTACAGTTATGATTTAAGCCGAGGTTCATGAAGAGAGCAAGTCGCGTTACGTGCGAATCCTTGCTCCATCAAGGACACTGTCGCTTCTAGAGCCAAAAGTTCATGCCGTATTAGACTACCTCCCAGAAGGTTGTCAGATTTTGTAATTTAAGCTTGTTTCTCTCTGCTTGTTCCTCCTTTTTCCCCTTTCTGCTTGTTCTTCTTTTGCATGTTTTTTTTCTTCTTTTTATTATATAAGGGAGGTCTGTAACATCCTCGCATGTTCCTGGCAGGCGACAGCCATTCAGCACTCCTTGTTATGTCACTCAGCTGTGCATGTTTTAATGTGTGTTCTTATTCCATTCTGGAATTTAGATGGTTGGACAGCCCAGGAGTCAGTTACACTGGACCATCCTGCTGCCCAGTCATGTTGCTGTGCTGCTGGATAAATCTACATGGAAATGTATAAACAATACCAGTTAACATGAATCTGTGAAGGAACAGCAAGAAACTGTTTTGACTCTGAGACAAATGCAGACCGGAACACAAATGTGCTCTGAGACAAATGCTGTTGTGGCTGTCAGTCACGTTCTCCTTCTAGAACCGACTTTTAGATTGGCCCATTTTTTAAATTATTTTCAAGATGGAGCAGTAATTTCGGAAGAGGAAAGTACATTGAAATAACACATTACATTGCCAGGCTCTTACAAAATATATCTTATTGCAGGGATGAAGCCTGTGCAGGAAACATGCTGGAGCCATCATCTGGAAAGGGGCGACCATTCGGTCCCCCCGAACGTATGGTGGAGTACCACGATCTCCCCGGGAAGCCATCTTGGGCGGGAGGCGAGTCTCGGCTGGTATGCCCGAAGCGGCGTAGCCGGGGCGCGCCTTTTCCCGCCCTGGAGTGGGTTGTCCTAGACACTGACGCGGCCGGCCACGCCCTCGGAGGCAGGCGGGGGCGGGTTTACGCCCGCCCGAAGACGGATAAAAGGAGCAACAAGCCAAGAAAGCATCCTCTTGTTCCTGTGCTCTGAAGCTGCACCTCCCCGCTGCACGTGAGCTCGAGACGGAACGAAGAGCCAATTTTGAGCGTTGTAATCTTTCTTTTGTCTTACAGATATTCCGTTTGAGAATGCCCAAGAAAGTCGGAAAGCGGGTCGGTACCGATCAGATGCTCCGCATGCTCATGAAGGAGGTAGCCGATTTGAAGAAGCAGATGGCAGCTAAGAACGGGGAGGGAGGACCGAAACGAGCTTTGCCAGGAGTAGTCCCTGGTGGGAGAGGCAAGAGGTTCAGAAGGAGGGCACTTTGGGGGGAAACCCCGGTTCCCGATACCCCACTTGAGGAGCCAACCCCGGTGCCGAAGGGGGGGAATCCGATCCCCGTGGTGGTCACCCCCGTGACCGGGGAAGATATGCCGCCCGAGTTAGCGGCACAATTGGCAGCGTGGTTGGGAAAAGATAGCGAGGGCACCACGGCTGACGACGCCCGGGCAGTAATGAGACAACTGCGGGAATCTAGAGAGGCTGCGAAGGCACCATCGTCTGTTACCCCGCCGGTTCCGGCGGCCGAAAACGCAACAGGCCCAGGTTCGGCGGCAAATGCAGCTTCTGGTTCAGGTAAGCGGCCATTGCCGATCGCGGGGGAGGGGTCTGTACCTTCTCGAAGGGAGAAGGTGGCTCAGCATGTTCCACTGGAAATTAAGGAAAAGATTTGGGCAAATAAGTATGTGAACATTTTTTCTTTGCTTACCGACCATTACGAGATGGAGCATGTTAAGAGCCAAAAGGAGCTCATGCATCCGAGTGTTTGGCGCGCAAAAATGGCCGCCTTTAAGGTTGACGAAAACATTGGTACTTGGGGCAGAGCGTGGGGCATTTTTACCTCCATCATGGGCGAGCGCAGGCCCGAGTTGCTGACCGAGTTGCCTATTTATCAATCACGTATCATGGAGTATTCCGTATCGTACGGGGGCAATCAGTGGTTCTGCTATGACAATATTTTTAGAAAAGCTAAGGAACACGACCCAGTTCTGACTTGGGATTGTTTCGACTCCGTTTCATGGCAAAAAATGGAGAGTTCAGGAATGTTAAAAGTGCCATTGTCAGGGAGTAACGGGGGTGAATCTTCCCGCCAATACTCTGGGACACCCTTTCGGGCGGGTGCAGGTAACGAGTGCCATTCGAAGCCGAGTGGCAACGCAGGTAAAAGGGGGATTTGTTGGAATTTTAACAGAGGGAAATGTACGAGGCCCCAGGGGTCATGCAAGTTCAGACATGAATGTGGGGGGTGTGGGCAGCCATCCCATCCTGAGTCCATGTGCAGAGCCAAAACAGGTGATAACGGTGGTAGGGGATGCGCCAAACAGGTCTAAAATGGTCCGAGGGGCGCCTTTACCTACTCCGATTGATACCATGGCAATGATTCCTTGGCTCAACGAATACCCGGATCATGCTTCCGCTGGGGTGTTGCGAAATGGGTTTTCATATGGTTTCCGCATCCCAGTGGGGGATTTTCAGGGTGTAGCAAACTGTAAGAATCAACTGTCGGTCTTGCAGCATACGGCGGTGGTTCAGGTAAAGATTGGGAAGGAGGTGACTCGAGGTCGTGTCGCCGGTCCATTTGATTTGCCACCGGTTGCTAACTTTGTTTGTTCCCCTCTAGGGGTGGTCCCCAAGAAGGACCCGGGTGAGTTTCGGCTGATACATAACTTGTCAGCCCCACGTGGTCTTTCCGTGAATGACGCGATAGACCCGGAAGTGTGTTCGGTGCGGTACGCATCCTTCGATGAGGCCGTTGCCATGTTGAATCGCCTGGGGCCCGGGGCGCTGATGGCAAAATCAGACATCAAGTCAGCGTTCCGGTTGCTCCCGGTGCACCCAGACGATCAGCGCCTCCTTGGTTTTATGTTTCAGGGTCGCTATTACATGGATAGATGTATGCCAATGGGGTGCTCGATATCCTGTGCCTATTTCGAAAAGTTCAGTTGTTTTCTGCAATGGGTATTCACAAGGAAGACAGGTTTTCAGCATGTTATGCACTATCTAGATGACTTTCTGTTTTTGGGGGCAGCCGGGGATCCTGAGTGTGGACAGGCTTTACATGAATTTTGTGTCTTAATGAATCAATTCGGTGTGCCATTGGCGCCAGGTAAGACTGTGGGTCCCTCGACTTTGCTCGAGTTTCTGGGGATCGAGCTCGACTCGGAAGAAGGTTGTTTTAGATTACCCAAGGAAAAAGTGTTAAAATTCAGGTTATCCCTTGAAACATGTATTCGTGCAACGAAAGTAAACCTGCATCAATTGCAACAGGTGGTGGGTCAGTTGAATTTTGCCCTGAAAGTGATGCCAATGGCGCGCCCCTTTTCCCGCTCGATTGCACAAGCCATGGTCGGCCTGAAGGAAGGTCATCATCGCACGAGGTTCAAGGCAGAGGTTCGCCAGGACATGCGCATTTGGTTGGCATTTCTGGCGGATTTCAATGGTCGAATCGTCTGGAACAAACCGGCGGTGTCCTCCGAGGAGCTGGGGCTTTGGACAGACTCGGCGGGGAGTATAGGTTTTGGTGCCATATTTGGTACACAATGGTCGGCTCAAAAATGGCCGTCATGGTGGCACGAGTGCGGGCTGACGAGTAACATTGCTTTTCTCGAACTTTTCCCTATTTTGGTGGCCCTGAAAACTTGGCCTGAGGGGTTCCGGGATCACTCTGTGGTGTTCTGGTCTGATAACATGACCGTGGTTGAGTGTATCAATAGTCAGGCAGCACGATGCAAATGGATTCTGAGGCTGCTCAAAGAAATTGTGTTATTGTGTATGCAATTGAATGTGCTATTTCGGGCAAAGCATGTGCCGGGGGTACTGAACCAAGCGGCTGATGCGCTTTCTCGTTTCCGTATGCAGGCCTTCTGGGGTTTTCTGCCCACAGCGGACCCGGTGGCGGCACCCTTTCCCGAAGCTCTCTGGTCTCTCGGTGCCCCGAACTACAAAACCTCGTGGGAGAGAGTTTAGCACCCAGGACGAGGAAGGCATATGAAGGGGCGTTCCGTTCTTATTGGTCCTTTTTGGGTGCTGGTAGGGGGGAGCTTTGGGGCCAGGAAGAGTTTGTAGTAAAATTTTTGCTGTCTTTACATCAGGCAGGCAAATCAGTAGCTACGGCCCAGAGGCATCGGGCCGCCATTTCCTTTATGGCAAGGGCTCATGGGATCCAGGACCCGACAGCGTCTTTCGTGGTGCAGAAAGCGCTACGTGGGTGGCAACGCCTTGAGGGTCGCAGAGTAGATGAGAGGCACCCGATAGGTCTGGATAGGCTGACCCTGTTATTGTCCGTACTCCCGGCAACGTGTTCATCCCAGTACGAAGCAGTGTTATTCCGAGCTGCATTTGCGCTAGCATTCCATGGGGCTATGCGGGTAAGCGAATTAGTGGCGAAGAACAAGCAGGATACGATGGGGGGACTGTGCCGGGAGCACATTCAGGTCAGGGAGGAGACGATGACGGTCTCGTTTGTTAGGTCCAAAACCGATCAGGGTGCAATTGGGGACTGCATAATCATTCAGAGGATCCCCGGGTCTTCCATGTGCCCTGTGGTGTGCGTAGAGGAATATTTAGCGCAGAGGGTGGCAGCATGGGGGGGGACCTTGTTGAGACATGCTGACGCCACCCCACTGACGAGGTTTCAGTTCCAGCGGGTGCTTGCGATGTCGATTTCGGCCGCGGGCTTGAACCCCGGCGTGTTCGGGACCCATTCCTTTCGGATAGGGGCTGCTACGGAGGCTACAGCCAGGGGTCTGAGTGTGGAAAAAGTAAAACGTTTGGGGCGTTGGTCCTCGAACTGTTATAAAAGGTATGTGCGGTTGCACATGTTGTGAAGCTGTAATATTGTACTCCCGCTTCTTGTTTTTGTTTGGTTTTCAGTTGCGCAAGCTTACGAGGCGGGGCGGACTGTGCAGTCGACCCGACACCTGGGGAACAGCGGTCAGACATCACCGGCTGCGAGAAAGGAGGTGTGGGTCGTAGGCCACTCATACGTGAGGCGTGCCGCGGACGTATTCAAAGCAGGTGACATGATTCACGTGGCTGGGGAATACGGGTACAGGGTGTCCTTCTACGGAAGGGGCGGGCTCTGTATTGACCAGTTTCAATCCTTTTTCGAGGGTGTGTTAGGGCGGACAAGGTCACCGCCGTCTATAATCATAGTCCATCTTGGGGGCAACGATTTGGTGGCCACTGGTAGACGACTTCTTCTTGAGGCAATGCTTTCCACAGTAAGTTGGTTGGCAAGAAGAGTTCCAGGGTGCACAATTGCATGGTCCCATATGATCCCACGGAAAGTGTGGCGGGGGGCTATTTCGGTTTCTGCTCTGAATCATTCAGTGAAGAAAATAAATAACAAGTTGAGTAGATTGTTTCGTTCAAATACACTGCATTCTGTTTCGCATGGTTGTATCAAAGGGGACAGTATGTATTTGGGGGATGGGGTTCATTTGTCCCGGGTGGGGAATGAGTTACTCATAGGAGACCTCATAGCTTGGCTAAAGAGTTTAAAACATGACCTTTAGGCAGGAGTTGTTGTGGGGGGTCCGGATAGCCGGTCAACTATCCGGCCTGTGGCGGTAAGGTCATGATCGGTGAGCAGTAATTGGAAGATCCCTATGGGGGGGCGTCACCCATTATGGATGGGAGCGCTCGGGGGAGGTGGCCATTGGCCCCTCAACGGAGAGGCGGTCCCTTCTAAGGATAGGCCGCCGGAAGGAAAGGAAAGGTGGTCAAGGCCCCTTCCTGGATAGGAGGGGCTACGGGCCCTCCTGGGGAATTTCCCGGGGCCAGGACATCTGCGACGGCAGATGGGGTAAGTTGTGTGGGGTTCGGGAGGGGGTTTACGCTACCTTTTAGACACCTCACACAAGTCCTCGGACGACCGTTAAATGGCGTCGAGTTCATTGGGGCCCCCGTCAAGTCCAAGGGAAACTGGTAGATGCACTTGAGGTACGCCTCTGTGCGGTCGCTCCCCTCACAAGTGAGGGGGGTATTTCTGGTTTAGGGATCTGACACCGGTTACGACCTTGCCGTTGGCCCTTAACGTTAGGATGTACAATTTCAAGTCAAATGTTTTGTAGGATGATAGTTCGGCTAGGAGAACCTTTGTATTAGAGATCTGTTAAGGTTAGCCAAACATCGTAATGTGGAAATGAAATTGTACATAATATGAAACTGTTATTTTAATGTTTTGATTTTGTTTCATATTTTAATAAATACGGCCGGGAGGGTCACTCCCTCCCGCCTTCCAAAAGTTCAGAACCGTTTCCGGTTTCCCATCCTTGGGGTTTGTGTTGAGAGGGGGTGGCGGGTATCTCAGCCATATGGAAAGGGGCGACCATTCGGTCCCCCCGAACGTATGGTGGAGTACCACGATCCCCCCGGCAAGCCATCTTGGGCGGGAGGCGAGTCTCGGCTGGTATGCCCGAAGCGGCGTAGCCGGGGCGCGCCTTTTCCCGCCCTGGAGTGGGTTGTCCTAGACACTGACGCGGCCGGCCACGCCCTCGGAGGCAGGCGGGGGCGGGTTTACGCCCGCCCGAAGACGGATAAAAGGAGCAACAAGCCAAGAAAGCATCCTCTTGTTCCTGTGCTCTGAAGCTGCACCTCCCCGCTGCACGTGAGCTCGAGACGGAACAAAGAGCCAATTTTGACCCACCCACCAGCCACTGAGGACAGCTAGTTGTTTTGAATAAAGTTTTGATGTGGTAACTCTATTTCTTGCAGGTTGTGATGATTGTCGTGATATTTTGAGTGTGCAATAAAGAATGGTCGTTGTCAGTATGTTTTTCTTTTGCAAATAAAGTAATTCTGCACTAGTGTTGATCAGTAATCATGCTTGTAATAGTTATGGTTGTTTTGTAATTCAGTAAATTAGGTAAATTGTCGTATTTATTTTGGTCGGGCGGTAAGGTCATGATCGGTGAGCAGTAATTGGAAGATCCCTATGGGGGGGCGTCACCCATTACAGATGGGAGCGCTCGGGGGAGGTGGCCATTGGCCCCTCAACGGAGAGGCGGTCCCTTCTAAGGATAGGCCGCCGGAAGGAAAGGAAAGGTGGTCAAGGCCCCTTCCTGGATAGGAGGGGCTACGGGCCCTCCTGGGGAATTTCCCGGGGCCAGGACATCTGCGACGGCAGATGGGGTAAGTTGTGTGGGGTTCGGGAGGGGGTTTACGCTACCTTTTAGACACCTCACACGAGTCCTCGGACGACCGTTAAATGGCGTCGAGTTCATTGGGGCCCCCGTCAAGTCCAAGGGAAATTGGTAGATGCACTTGCGGTACGCCTCTGTGCGGTCGCTCCCCTCACAAGTGAGGGGGGTATTTCTGGTTTAGGGATCTGACACCGGTTACGACCTTGCCGTTGGCCCTTAACGTTAGGATGTACAATTTAGAGATCTGTTAAGGTTAGCCAAACATCGTAACGTGGAAATGAAATTGTACATAATATGAAACTGTTATTTTAATGTTTTGATTTTGTTTCATATTTTAATAAATACGGCCGGGAGGGTCACTCCCTCCCGCCTTCCAAAAGTTCAGAACCGTTCCGGTTTCCCATCCTTGGGGTTTGTGTTGAGAGGGGGTGGCGGGTATCTCAGCCATAAGGCGCCGGAAAGCACAGGAGCTGAGAGCGGAGGCGGAACCGAAGAGTCTCTCTCCTGGCTGGAGCCTGTCGGCTGCTCACTCAGCCGTGAAACTGCTTATTGTAGGTTTCATTCTGTCAGTTGTGCACATTTCTGGTTTTGAGGCGATTCACAAAAACATCTATCAGTACTCAGGGTTATGTACACGTTTATTATATGTCTAGTTAGCAATCCTGCTGGGCCGTGCTTTTTTCTTATTCAGAATGGCCGCAATCTAGTGTAGAGGAAAGTGCTTCGAATGGAATTTTAGAATTCAAATGGAACTCTTTGCATACAGTGTGAAAATATATCCCATCAAAACTTTCCTTCATTTTTTTCATACACCACTGTCAAATATGTGTTTGGATTTCACATATATCCACACGCTGTTCCACTGAAAATAAGTAGAGGTTGGGCAAAAAATGGAGGGGCATATTAGCAAGAACCTCGTTAAAATTATCGCCATTATAAACGGCGATAATGGGCTTGCTAACATGCGTTATAGAATTCCAATAGAAGCCCAGGTTAGATGTCCGGCACATCTAACATGGGCTTCTATTGTAATTCTATAACGCATATTAGCAAGCCCATTATCGCCGTTTTATAGGCAGTTTCCTGCCGCTAAAACGGCAATAATTTTAACGAGGTTCATGCTAATATGCCCCGTAGTTCCGCTGATGAAGTTGGCGGAGTTTAGGAAAATCCGTGTTATGCTTGCAACGCAGAGTTCCAGCCAAATCTTACCAACTGCCACGTGTCGGAGTTTTTCATCATGCAAGGCTCGCCAACAGTAAGTTGCCAAGAGCAAGCTAGAATTAGCATCCCCTAGTGCGGTTTTTGGATGCTAGGGGCACCCTGCAAGATTTTCCTACCTTGGGTGGTTGTGACTTGCGACCCTTCGCAAACACAAATCTGCCACTCAAGTAGAAAATCAACTCCAGCAGCAGCGCCCTCTAGTGTGCCGAAAGATGCAGCTCGTGCTGATCTTTTAGTGTAGTATGAGCTCCCCGCACTAAAAATCTGCACGCGCAGCAAGACGTGATATTTCAATCTATACGCGGGACTCTGCAGAATCTAGTGGAGTTTTCATGTAACTGCAGAATTTCGCAGAGTAAAACTCTGCGATTTTCACCTACTCCTATGTAATTAGGCCAAAACCCGTCCAGGGTTGCTTATGTTCTTGTTTGGATGGGGCATGGGGTAGCAGTTTTGGTTATAGTGTTGGTATTAGAGCAGGACCATGTCTGATATATGTATGGTCTCTTTCTAGAGTAGCATAGTGATGAAAAAACGACGGATTGGAAGGCAGCACAAGTAATTACTGATGTCTAACAATTCATCAATTCCCTACTTCTTTTCTCTGGACAATATTCACATCTAGCTTGCATTCACACCGCCCGTTTTGTTACGCAGAGGTTCAATCCATGTTCAGCACACTTCTGAGTGGTAATTGCAGACTGGATAAAAACCAATAGTGTTGGGTATATTTCATTTAAAGGGGTGCAATTTGAGAATCATTCCAATTTCAGACCTTGAAATAATGAGGTGATAGCTCATATTTTCCTCCATTCTGAGGCACAGGAACTCAACACTTACACAGTGTGCCTGCGCAATGTGTTCCCGGCTTTACCTAATGATTATTCTGCAGTGTAAAATGGGTCATACGTGTTATTAATGCACAATACATATTCTCACTTTTAGCCAAATGGGAGTTTGCACCCGGATTATGATTTGGGGGCCACTTCGAAGGAACGCCCTAATGTAGGCATACAGATTGGGTGTGTACAGCTATTGTGTAGGGTCATGTAGGTGTTATTTATTTATTTCCCAAAGTCCTTTACGTGATTCTACCCAAGGAACACCCATGTTTTCACCAATATATATAAAGTTTGTATTGCGGTAAATTTGCTGCGCTGGAGAACATTCTAGGATAGTACATTCCATCTGCAAATGTACATTTCAGGAGATCAAGTAATACCATTTGCTATTTTTTGTGACACAAAATTCAGTTCAGGTGCCCAGAAAAAGTTGTGACTCAGTGTCTCAATTCTTGCATAGGGCAGTCCCTGTCCACTGATGTAGAAACAAGTATTAGCCCACTACCCCAAAGATATTGCAATTGATTCAAATAGTTCATTATCTTATAATTGTTTAATAAAGCATGTAATTAGGCCTTTTTTAAATAATTCTTAGGGGTTCATCACCCTTTTATATTGTCATGTACATGAACTATTTGAAAAGTGGATCAGATCTTTGTTATGATGACTTGCATTGTTTCTTGAGACCCTCACGGGTGAATAGTGCGCTTTACAAATTCCTTGATTGATTTGATTGATTTATTGATTGATTTTGTCAAATTGATTGTAATTGATGGGAGACATGCAACCCATTTAGGTTTTATAGTGTAAAGATTTTTTTTATTCTATTATATTGCAAGTGCACAACTTTTGTTTTTCTTTTAGCCATCCGCGGGAGTTGTTGAGCTGCCCTTACCTGAATACAACTCAGATAATTCCGGGTGTCATGGCGTACCCCTTAGAAGCACCTCTACAAGGTTTCACTTGTTGAGGTTTTTGTCTCCCTGGTTTTGATTTTAGTTGTGGGGGTAGCATTTGTGTTATTTGATGTATTATGACTGGAGTTTTCCTTTAATATTTGTATACTGCTATTGGCATGTGTTTTATATCTATGAATATTTTATGTATTGAAAACTTTTTTTGCACTGTGCATTTTTTTGGTTCACTGAACCAAAATAAAGTTAATATGACTGACTAAAAGGGTGATCAAAGCTGACCATATGTATCCAGGAGACTTAGGGCCACATTAGGATGGCGGGCATGCTTTGCCCGCCAGCCATCCTAGCTGTAAACGGGACTGTCTGCCTTAAGGGCGGGGGTTCCGGGGGTGGCATTAGGATGTGCCAGCCACAGTGGCGGGCACATCCTGCACTTTTAGCATTGTGGCGGGCGCTGCTCTCTGCACCGCCCGCCACAATGCTAAAAATGCATTGCAGCATTTGCATAATGAAAGTGGCAGGCACTGCGCAGTACCTGCCGCTTTCATTATGCAAATGCAGGGGTGTACCATAGGTACCCCCCGTGTGCACCCCCCTACTGTGCTTCACTCTGGGGCCCGCAGGGGGCCCCCAGAGTGAAATCCGCCTGCCTTTCTGTGGCGGTAATTGTAAAATGCCCATGATAATATGGTTGGCGGTGTCTGATAGACACCGCCACAATATTTTTCCTTTTCCGCCCCGGCCGCAAGGCGAGGGGGGCGGAAAAGCGGCGGACGGTCTTTCCATCCGCCGAGGTCCCCCCGCCATACTAATATGGCGGGGGGGGAACGAGGGATGATGGCGGGCAGATTGCCCCCGCCAGGCTGGCGGTGGCCACCACCAGCCTGGCGGGGGCAATCTGCCCGCCATCATAATGGACCCCTTTATGTTGAAAAGGTGGCATTTTTGTCATCTGTATTCTAGTCAAAGGAAGACCTACTTGAGGCTGATTTTCAGAAAGCGTGAAACGGGTAAACAATGTCATGCAACCCATCCGCATTGCTTCATTTCAGATGGTACAAAAGTACCTCTGCAGAACCTAGTAGAATGCGCCAACACAACGGAGCAAGGAAAACCATGTTTTTCATCAAGATTATGCAACTGAATAAAAACTGGGTGGAAATGGACGATCAACTGAATTCTGGAAAAAGGTGCAAAGTTTCACGGCTAGACTTACTTACAGATCCTATATGGCTGAGATACCCGCCACCCCCTCTCAACACAATCCCCAAGAATGGGAAACCGGAAACGGTTCTGAACTTTTGGAAGACGGGAGGGAGTGACCCTCCCGGCCGTATTTATTAAAATATGAAACAAAATTAAAACATTAAAATAACAGTTTCATATTAATGTACAATTTCATTTCCACATTGCGATGTTTGGCTAACCTTAACATATTCTCTAATACAAAGGTTCTCCTAGCCGAACTAACATCCTACAAAACGTTTAACTTGAAATTGTACATCCTAACGTTTAAGGGCCAACGGCAAGGTCGTAACCGGTGTCAAGATCCCTAAACCAGACATATCCCCCTCACTTGTGAGGGGCGACCGCACAGAGGTGTACCTCAAGTGCATTTACCAATTTCCCTTGACTTGACGGGGGCCCCAATAAACTCGACGCCATTTAAAGGTCGTCCGAGGACTCGTGTGAGGTATCTAGAAGGTAGCGTAGACCCCCTCCCAAACCCCACACAACTTACCACATCTGCCGTCGCAGATGTCCAGGCCCCGGGAAATTCCCCAGGAGGGGGCGGTAGCCCCTCCTACCCAGGAAGGGGCCTTGACCGCCTTTCCTTTCCTTTCGGCGGCCCATCCTTAGAAGGGACCGCCTCCCCGTTGAGGGGCCAATGGCCACCTCCCTCGAGCGCTCCCATCCGTAATGGGTGACGCCCACCCATAGGGATCTTCCAATTACTGCTCACCGATCATGACCTTACCGCCCGACCAAAATAAATACGACAATTCTAACTAAATTACTAAATGACTAAATTACTAAAAGACAGTAACAATTTACAACTTTATTAGAAGGCATGATTACTGATCAACACTAGTGCATAATTACTTTATTTGCAAAACATATTATAATTCGACCATTCTTTATTGCATATTCAAAGTTATCACGATAGTCATCACCACCTGCAAAAAATTAGTGTTACCACATCAAACTTTATTCAAAACCACTTGCTGTCCTCAGGGGCTGGTGGGTGGGTCAAAATTGGCTCTTCGTTCCGTCTCGAGCTCACGTGTAGCGAGGAGGTGCAGCTTCAGAGCACAGGAACAAGAGGATGCTTTCTTGGCTTGTTGCTCCTTTTATCCGTCTTCAGGGCGGGCGTCAACCCGCCCCTGCCTGCCTCAAAGTGCGTGGCCGGCCGCGTCAGTGTCTAGGCCAGCCCACTCCAGGGCGGGAAAAAGCGCGCCCCGGCTACGCCGCTTCGGGCATACCAGCCGAGACTCGCCTCCCGCCCAAGATGGCTTCCCGGGGGGATCGTGGTACTCCGCCATACGTTCGGGGGGACCGAATGGTCGCCCCTTTCCATATGGCTGAGATACCCACCACCCCCTCTCAACACAATCCCCAAGAATGGGGAACCGGAAACGGTTCTGAACTTTTGGAAGACGGGAGGGAGTGACCCTCCCGGCCGTATTTATTAAAATATGAAACAAAATTAAAACATTAAAATAACAGTTTCATATTAATGTACAATTTCATTTCCACATTGCGATGTTTGGCTAACCTTAACATATTCTCTAATACAAAGGTTCTCCTAGCCGAACTAACATCCTACAAAACGTTTAACTTGAAATTGTACATCCTAACGTTTAAGGGCCAACGGCAAGGTCGTAACCGGTGTCAAGATCCCTAAACCAGACATATCCCCCTCACTTGTGAGGGGCGACCGCACAGAGGTGTACCTCAAGTGCATTTACCAATTTCCCTTGACTTGACGGGGGCCCCAATAAACTCGACGCCATTTAAAGGTCGTCCGAGGACTCGTGTGAGGTATCTAGAAGGTAGCGTAGACCCCCTCCCAAACCCCACACAACTTACCACATCTGCCGTCGCAGATGTCCAGGCCCCGGGAAATTCCCCAGGAGGGGGCTGTAGCCCCTCCTACCCAGGAAGGGGCCTTCACCGCCTTTCCTTTCCTTTCGGCGGCCCATCCTTAGAAGGGACCGCCTCCCCGTTGAGGGGCCAATGGCCACCTCCCTCGAGCGCTCCCATCCGTAATGGGTGACGCCCACCCATAGGGATCTTCCAATTACTGCTCACCGATCATGACCTTACCGCCACAGGCCGGATAGTTGACCGGCTATCCGGACCCCCCACAACACTCCTGCCTAAAGGTCATGTCATAAAGTCTTAAGCCAAGCTATCAGGTCTCCTATGAGCAATTCGTTCCCCACCCGGGACAAATGAACACCATCCCCCAAATACATACTGTCCCCTGTAATACAACCATGCGAAATACAATGCAGTGTACTTGAACGGAACAATCTACTCATTTTATTATTAATTTTCCTTACTGAATGATTTAGAGCAGGAACCGAAATAGCCCCCCGCCACACTTTCCGTGGGATCATATGGGACCATGCAATTGTGCACCCTGGAACTCTTCTCGCCAACCAACTTACCGTGGAAAGCATTGCCTCAAGAAGAAGTCGTCTACCAGTGGTCACCAAATCATTGCCCCCAAGATGTACTATGACTACAGACGGCGGTGACCTCGTCCGCCCTAACAAACCCTCAAAAAATGATCGAAACTGGTCAATACAGAGCCCGCCCTTTCCGTAGAAGGACACACTGTACCCGTATTCCCCAGCCACGTGAATCATGTCACCTGCTTTGAATACGTCCGCGGCACGCCTCACGTATGAGTGGCCCACGACCCACACCTCCTTTTTCACAGTCGGTGATGTCTGACCGCTGGCCCCCTGGTGTCGGGTCGACTGCACAGTCCGTCCCGCCTCGTAGGCTTGCGCAACTGAAAACCAAACAAAAACAAGAAGCGTGAGTACATCATTACAGCTTCACAACATGTGCAACCGCACATACCTCTTATAACAATTCGAGGACCAACGCCCCACACGTTTTACTTGTTCAACATTCAGACCCATGGCTGTAGCCTCTGTAGCAGCCCCTATCCGAAAGGAATGGGTCCCAAACTCGCCGGGGTTCAAGCCCGCGGCCGAAACTGACATCGCAAGCACCCGCTGAAACTGAAACCTCGTCAGTGGGGTGGCGTCAGCGTGTCTCAACAAGGTCCCCCCCCATGATGCCACCCTTTGTGCTAAATATTCCTCCACGCACCCCACAGGACACATGGGAGACCCGGGAATCCTTCGTATGATTATGCAGTCCCCAATCGCACCCTGATCGGTCTTGGACCTGACAAACGAGACAGTCATTGTCTCCCCCCTGACCTGGACGTGCTCTCGGCACAGTCCCCCCACGGTATCCCGCTTGTTCCTTGCTACTAATTCGCTTACTCGCATAGCCCCATGGAATGCTAGCACAAAAGCGGCTCGGAATAACACTGATTCATACTGGGTTGAACACGTTGCAGGAAGTACCGATAACAACAAAGCCAACCTATCCAAACCTATCGGGCGCCTTTCGTCTACTCTGCGACCCTCAAGGCGTTGCCACCCACGTAGCGCTTTTTGCACCATGAAAGACGCAGTCGGGTCTTGGATCCCATGAGCCCTTGCCATAAAGGAGATGGCGGCCCGATGCCTCTGGGCCGTAGCCACTGATTTGCCTGCCTGATGTAAGGACAGCAGAAATTTTACCACTAGCTCTTCCTGACCCCAAAGCTCTCCCCTAGCAGTCCCCAAAAAGGCCCAATAGGATCGGAACGCCCCTTCATATGCCTTCCTCGTCCTGGGTGCTAAACTCTCTCCCACGAGGTTCTGTAGTTCGGGGCACCGAGAGACCAGAGAGCTTCGGGAAAGGGTGCCGCCACCGGGTCCGCTGTGGGCAGAAAACCCCAGAAGGCCTGCATACGAAAACGAGAAAGCGCATCAGCCGCTTGATTCATTACCCCCGGCACATGTCTTGCCCTAAATAGCACGTTCAATTGCATACACAATAACACAATTTCCTTGAGCAATCTCAGAATCCATTTGCATCGTGCTGCCTGGCTATTGATACACTCAACCACGGTCATGTTATCAGACCAAAAAACCACAGAGTGATCTCTGAGTCCCTCAGGCCAAGTTTTTAGGGCCACCAGAATGGGAAAAAGTTCAAGAAAGGCAATGTTACTTGTCAGCCCACACTCATGCCACCATAACGGCCATTTTTGGGCCGACCATTGTGTGCCGAATATGGCACCAAAACCAATGCTCCCGGCCGAATCTGTCCACAGCCCCAGCTCTTTTGAGGACACTGCCGGTTTATTCCAGACAATTCGACCATTGAACTCCGCCAGAAATGCCAACCAAATGCGCATGTCCTGGCGAACCTCTGCCGATAGTCTCGTGCGATGATGACCCTCCTTCAGGCCGACCATGGCCTGAGCGATCGAGCGGGAAAAAGGCCGGGCCATCGGCATTACTCCCAGGGCAAAATTCAGCTGGCCCACTAATTGTTGTAATTGATGCAGTCTGACTTTAGACTCACTAATACACTTTTCCAGGGTAGCCCTGAATCTTAACACCTTTGCACTCGGTAATCGAAAACAACCTTCCTCTGAATCGAGCTCGATCCCCAGGAACTCGAGGCAAGTCGAGGGACCCACAGTCTTACCTGGTGCCAGTGGCACACCAAAATGCTTCATTAAGACACAAAATTCATTCAAAGCCTGTCCACATTCTGGATCCCCAGCCGCCCCCAGAAACAAAAAGTCATCGAGATAATGCATGACATGCTGGAAACCCGTCCTCTTTGTGAAGACCCATTGCAGAAAACAACTGAACTTTTCAAAATAGGCACAAGATATAGAGCATCCCATCGGCATACATCTATCCATGTAATAGTGACCCTGAAACATGAAACCAAGGAGACGCTGATCGTCTGGGTGTACCGGGAGCAACCGGAACGCTGACTCAATGTCTGATTTAGCCATCAGCGCCCCGGGCCCTAGGCGATTCAACATGGCGACGGCCTCATCGAAGGACGCGTACCGCACCGAACACACATCCGGGTCTATCGCATCATTCACGGATAGACCACGTGGGGCTGATAAATTATGTATCAACCTAAACTCACCCGGGTCCTTCTTAGGGACCACCCCCAGAGGGGAACAAACAAAGTTAGCACATGGTGGCTCATCAAATGGACCGGCGACTCGACCTCGACTAACCTCTTTCCCAATTTTCTCCTGTACCACGGTTGTATGTTGCAAGACCGACAGTTGGTTTTTACATTTTGCTAAACCCTGAAAATCCCCCACTGGGATGCGGAAACCATATGAAAACCCGTTCCGCAACACCCCAGCGGAAACATGATCCGGGTACTCGCTGAGCCAAGGAATCATTGCCATGGTATCAATCGGAGTAGGTAAAGGCGCCCCTCGGACTATTTCAGACCTGCTTGGCGCCTCCCCTACCACTGTTATCACCTGTTTTGGCTCTGCACATGGACTCAGGATGGGATGGTTGCCCACACCCCCCGCATTCATGTCTAAACTTGCATGACCCCTGGGGCCTCGTACATTTACCCCTGTTAAAGTTCCAACAAATCCCCCGTTTACCTGTGTTGCCGTTCGGCTTCGAGTGGTAGTCATTACCTGTACTTGATCGAAAGGGTGTCCCACCATATTGGCGGGAGGATTCACCCCCGCTGCTCCCTACCAATGGTAACTTCAACATACCAGTACTCTCCATTTTCGACCATGAAACAGAATCATAACAATCCCAAGTCAAGTTTTTGTCGTGTTCTTTTGCTTTTCTAAAAATATTGTCGTAACAAAACCACTGATTGCCCCCATACGATACAGAATATTCCATGATTCGTGACTGATAAATAGGCAATTCAGACAGTAACTCGGGCCTACGTTCACCCATAATGGCGGTAAAAATTCCCCATGCCCTGCCCCAATTGCCAATGTTTTCGTCAACCTTAAAGGCGGCCATCTTTGCGCGCCAAACACTCGGATGCATGAGCTCCTTTTGGCTCTTAACATGCTCCATCTCATAATGATCAGAAAGCAACGAGAACATGTTTACATACTCATCTGCACCATCTTTTCTTTAATAGCCAACGGAACATGCTGGCCCAACTTTTCCCTTCGTGAGGGTGCAGACTCGTCCCTCGCAATCGGCAATGGCCGCTTACCTGAACCGGAAGCTGCGTCTGCCGCTGGACCTGCTCCTGTCGATTTCCCACCCGCCGGAGACGGCGTGATAACTGGCGATGGTGCTTTCACCGCCTCCCTATTTTCACGCAGTTGCTTCATCAACACCCGTGCGTCGTCAGCCGTGGCGCCCTCGCCATCTTTCCCCAACCACGCTGCCAATTGTGCTGCCAACTCGGGCGGCATATCCTCCCCGGACACGGGGATGACCACCACGGGAATCGGATTCCCTTCCGTCGGCACCGGAGTCGGCCTCTCGAGTGGGGCACAGGGAACCGGGATGTCCCCCCCAGCTGCTCCCCTTCTGGGCCTCTTGCCTTTTCCTCCCGGAGCATCTCCTGCCAAGGGTCGTTTCGGTCCCCCTTCCCCGTCTCTATCCGCCATCCGTTTCTTCAGATCGGTCACTTCTTTCATGAGTACACGCAGCATCTGGTCGGTAGTCATTCGCTTTCCGACTTTCTTAGGCATTCTCAAAAGAAAGACAAAAGAAAGATTACCACGCTCAAAATTGGCTCTTCGTTCCGTCTCGAGCTCACGTGTAGCGAGGAGGTGCAGCTTCAGAGCACAGGAACAAGAGGATGCTTTCTTGGCTTGTTGCTCCTTTTATCCGTCTTCAGGGCGGGCGTCAACCCGGCCCTGCCTGCCTCAAAGGGCGTGGCCGGCCGCGTCAGTGTCTAGGCCAGCCCACTCCAGGGCGGGAAAAAGCGCGCCCCGGCTACGCCGCTTCGGGCATACCAGCCGAGACTCGCCTCCCGCCCAAGATGGCTTCCCGGGGGGATCGTGGTACTCCGCCATACGTTCGGGGGGACCGAATGGTCGCCCCTTTCCATTCTTAAGGTGGAGGAAATTTCACTATCCCATTTTCCTGTGGACTTTGCTCTTCCTACAGAAATCAGAATATGTCCACAATTACCAAACTCTAGTTAGGCCAATCTCTATTTTATTAATGCCCTAAAAGCTCAACTTATTAATTCGATAAGAAAATGCATAGATTTCACTTTTCCAAATAATAATTAATTGTAAAATGTTTAGTTTTTTTACCGCTGCTAATTGGCCACAATTACATTCTTTCACAAATAATTTTGTGTTGGGCCCTTGAACGAGAAATATTTTGAGGGCCCTTGTTTGAATTCCATTACATTTTACTTGGCTAATTCGAGCCCTATGTTGGTTGCCAATAATAAATTATAAAGGTCAATATACAAAAATACACAAAAGTGAGCTACGGAAAAAGTTAAATCCCCCCCTTGTAGTCAAAAGTCTGAATTATGAGTATTGGGATAAAATCACTTCCCCCAGATACATTTCAGCAGGTCAGCGAGCACCAAAATCCACATGCCAAGGAAAAACTTGTCATAGAGAGGTGTTTATTGCACCTGAATTCTGACCCATTTGAGTTGGTTGTATCGGGTGCAATAAATATCGCACCAATTACCAACCCACATGTCATTATGGGACTATAAATAAAAATATGAACTTTGATGCACCTCTGATCCCTTGATTCAGTCCCAGATCTTTTGTTTTTTATAACTACTTATAAAAAGATGGTATTTAAGCAATGTGCAATGGAGTTAATTACTAAAGGAGATACAGGGAACAAACCAATTTCCATGAGGGTTTAAATATTTTCTTGAACAGAGAACAGCACTATCTATACAACCAGGAAATAGTCAACTTACAATTTGTTTTTTCTTCGTGTACTCCAGTTGAATTAATTCAGCTCTGGTGTTCTATAGATTTGTCAGGTTATTGAGCTTCAGAACACAAGGTGGACACCATCGACTTCTCCCATGGAATAAAATGGTTGTGCACTTGATAAAAATGGAAGTATTTATTACACACGTCTTTAAAAAAAAAAGAAAAACGTTGTTATTAGAGCAGGAATAAGAACAGCTTTACAGAATAAATAAAAAGATGAAAGTAGAAGATAAAAAATATCAAATCATGAAAAATACATTATACTATGTATCGGAAAAGACCAGGGTTATCATCCATTGCTGAATACTTCATAAAAACCAGTTCCAAAATATATGACTAGAATACACTATATAAAATATGTTAATCTCTGCCCCACATTATACCGTATTTTCATAGTCTATCAAACATTTCTTTCCCGTCATAATAAATTTTAAAAAAAGATTTCTTTCTCCCTGGCAGCATTCAGGGGAAATCAATAAAGTGTACTTACTAGTAGCAACCAATGCCTAATAAATATACTGAAACTGATACAAACACTACTTCTCTCTGTCATATTAGTATCAAAATTATTTAACGTGCCTACAGAACTATCAGCAAATGTTTTAGTAAAATGCGAAAGTTGAATGCCTAAAGACATTGCTATTCAATTGGAATATAATCATCTAAGTAAAACAAATAAGAAGAGAAACTTGCCCTGCCAGCCCTAAATCTTACAGTGGCTCCTACACGCTTTGCATAGCCGCCTCAAATCTATAAGTCCTGCACATTTTTTTTACCCAATGTCCAATCATTGGTTGTTTATTTGTTCTCCAGTTTTGCAAAATAAGTAACCTTGGGACTGCTATAGATATTACTATGAAATACTGTTGGTATTTTTCTGACATTTTACCTCCTCTGACGAATCCACATAAAACCAACATACAAGATGGACCAATTGTCATAGACAAACAATGAGTAATAGAAATGAAAACATCCTTCCAAAATTGCTGTAAGTTAATACACTCAAAAAATATATGAACCCAACCTCCTTCACCCTGTTTTTGCATCTAAAACATTGGCTGAGGTTTGTTGGAAACATCTTATGCAACCTCAATGGGGTGTAATATGCCATCCAACTGGATAGAAAATTAATTCTTTTGAAATTAGCACCTCGCAGTGCTTTATTACTTGTCTCACTAAGCGGCTGCCATTCTCTAGTGTTGAATTTACACCCTGTTTCAGAATGAATTTCTGAAGCCATTTCATAATAATCTCAGCTCTATTAGCCTTCTGATGTAAGAAATGGTACAAAATTCCAGCACCCAGGGGCAGATTTACATTACAAGCCCCTTGCGCCTCTTTTACGCCGCTGTTGCGTCAGTTTTGTGACGCAGCAGCGGCGCAAAACCAGCGCCATGCTGCGGGGTAATTACAACGTGACGCATCTGGGAGATGTGTCACGTTGTAAAGCCCTGCACCAGAAGTAGGAGAACCTACTCTATATCTTGTGCTTTGGGAAGTTTTGCTGACCGTAAAAACGCTTGCAACTTAATGGCACTTTCTTTCAACATATTACTCAAAAGGAAATGATCAAAAACTGAATTTACCTCCCCTAATTGCGATGACAAGTTGATCAGAGAGGCCTGGTAGTATGTTGCAAAATGTGGGCGTGCCAATCCCAGACATGCTACATCTAATTGTAATGTCGCTAGTTTTACCCGAGGTTGGTTATTATTCCAAACAAACTTCTGAATCATTTCATCCAATTCTTTAAAATAAGAATTAATAACTCTTATGGGGAGATTACTAAAAAGGAATGAAAACAATGGGAGCTCTGACATTTTGACCATCAAGATCCGTTCTATCAGTGATAAATGCAAAAGAGTACATTTATCTAATAATTTTTTCACTTTCGCAAGCATATTACCATAGTTCCATGAAAACAGTTGGGCATATTTATTTGTAACAAAGATACCAAGGGATCTAATTGGGTGTGGTGAGCCATGTTGTAAACAAACCGGGATCTCACAAATCCCCAAATTGAATGTGAGGATTTCCGTTTTTGGTATTTTCACGTTATATCCCCCAACATGCGTAAAATTCTGGAATTTGGCCAACGCATCCTGTTTATTTGATCCTTCGGCTTTCAGATATAAAATGATGTCATCTGCACATAATTATATTTTTGCCATCCCATCAAATGGGAGGCGAAACGATAAATTATTATTATGAATTTTTCCCGCTAGGGGTTCAATAAAAAGGGAAAACAAAAGGGGGGGAACAGCAGGCATCCCGTTCAAGTTCCACGATTAATTTTTGCCATCCCAGCTTCTGCCCCATTAGTAATAATTTTGGCCTCCTCCTGGCTATATACTTCTTTCAACATACATATCAACTGATGTGGAAAACCAAACTTATTCACACCAATCTACCAAGTCATAAGCCTTTTTGGCATCCATCATAAGAATTGCTGCTTTGACCTTATTAGCCAACAAATAGTCAATAGCTTCAATTAAAAAATATGTAGTAGTGGCCATTAGATGTCCTGGAAGAAAAGCATTTTGATCTGCATGAACCACCTGTTGGGCACATGGAGCAATTCTTATCACCCAGATTTTCATAAATATTTAATAATTTGTGTTTAACAGACCAATAGGGCGGTAAGAATTAGGATCTCGCGGATCTATATCCCTTTTAAGGAATATTACCACCGATTCCTTAAAACGTTTTGGGATATATATCTTTTATCAGATTAAGCACATTGGTCAAAAAAGGATGTAATTCATCTTAAAACATTTTATACACTTTAGAGCCACTGGCCTTGGCATTTGCCAAATTTTGCAATACTGCCAACATTTCTAATACTACTATAGAACTATTAAGCTTCTTAGTGTACTGCTGAGACAACTGAGGCAGGTCTAATAATTCAAAATATGATGTCAATTCTGACAAATCTATAACCTGTTTTCCATATACATTTTTTTTAAATGAGTGAGAAAGACATCTGCAATCATGTGTTTATCTTCTTCTAATTGACCAGACATTGAATGTTGTACTTGACTTCTTATTTGTCCAGCTTTCTGACTTTTCACAGTCCAAGTCAAAAATCTACCAATATGCTGACTCTCTTCATAAAGTATTTGTTGATATGCTTCCCTTCCCAAAATCTCTTCTAACAAAAAGAAATCCTTCAATTGTTCCCTAGCTGTTAAATATTATTGCTGTGGTACACATGTCTAATGTTAATGTTAGGTAAGATTGCAATAAGGGTTGTATATTTGTGGCAGTTAGGTGTTGTCTTTGAGGTAGTTCCTTTAAGCCGGACAAGCAGAATGGAAATGATTACTCCCAAAATCATGTAGTAAAAGAGGTGCAGTTACTGCTAGACTTGCTTTTCATAAGCAATAACTATAAGTACAAAGTGCATGTTTACGCACCGTTTGCAGGGTCTCAAAGCACAGAAATGAAAGGCATTGTCATTTACAATGCCAATAGCTCTAAGTCTCACAAATGCGAGACCTATTGCCTTGCAAATGCCTGTAATTTTATTCCCACACCCACTCCCTCTGCCAACTCCTCCATTGCCTTCCTGAACCCATGCTGTCCTATTTCTTAAAGTATTTTATTTTTTTGAGAGAGCCAGTCATCAATTTCCTACTAACCTTCTGACTTAAAAATACAGGTTTTTTTTCCTTCACTTTCTTTTTCTTATTTAGTTATCCATCTCAGCTCGATATAACACAATGGCACCAGCATCCTTTCATAGGGGTGTGCATGCATGGTGAAGCATGCACATACCTACAAAGGTGTTTTTTCCTTTTGGCCATGCTTCAAAGTATTGCCCAAATACCTTTTTGCAGATGCTGTAGAGGATCACCAAGAGGCATTTGCAAACCAAATAGGCTTCAAAAGCATGACATATTGGCTTTTCTAAGGCTCAATCATCTTTGCTGTTTGAAAAAATAAGCACCAACCATCAGGATGAAGGGCTATGTTATATTTGTGGGTGAAATCAGTAATTCCTCCTCTCCTGATCCCAGTATGTATTGACAGGGAAGGTAAGTCATAAGTAACCCTGGGCGAAGCACTACGCTACCCCCGCTTAGTTTGCGCAACTTCGCACTACGTGAACTGCACGTAGCACAGTGCGAACACACGTAGCTTAGTGCAGCGGTCATTGTTTGCTTGCTCGTGGTTCTCAACGTCAAGTTGGCGACCGCGAGCAAGCAAAATGACATCCTGGCGAGACTTTTTTCCTCGTTCGTGATCAGCAACATCAAGTTGCCGACCGCGAGCGTGGAAAATAAATCTCCCAGCGAGATTCTCAATGCGGGGAGGTCAGGTTTCTCATTGCGAGTGGTTGCGCATGCTCGCAACCGCACGCGAATACCAGTCCGCGTTGAGAAAGTTGCCGCCCGAGTAAAAATCTACAGCTCGCACTGTGCAAGATGCTGTTTTCAATGATTGCACAGTGCCAGATGCTTGTCCACACGGTGCAATCATTGAAAACGGCATCTTGCACAGTGCGAACATGCTACTATGCAGTTCACGGAGTGCTACCCGTAGCTCACGTAGTGCTACGTGTAGCTCACGTAGTGCGATGTGCACTTCGCGTAGCTACGCGTAGTGTTACTTCGCAAACTACGCCCAGCCCTAGTCATAAGGGCTTGCTCCCAATTTGTGAACGGAGCGGTACAAAGTTAGTGCTAATTCATCAAAGAACCAGAGATGCCCTTTACCCATTTAAAAAACAATAACTCACATTCACGCTATTTCACACTAGGCAAAGTGCAAATTGTGGTTTTTAAAATATATATATGGTCGTTCTAGCGGCGGCTCCTCTGCTAAGGCAGAAGAGCATCGCCCCACAAGAAAAATAAAATGGTAAAACACCATATTATTATCATTTTATTTTTCCCTAGTGGCCCTGTAGGTGCGGGGCAAGGCGTGGCTGCCCAGAGAGCAGGCGATGAGTGGTAGGCACTTTCCAAGTGCACATGATGGTTCGGCCGGTTTTCTAGGGCCAGCCAAACAATCATGCGCACTTTGCATGTTCTCTACTGGATGTTATGCGCAGCCTGGGTGTCTGAGCACCAAACCAGACAAATCACGAAGCTGCTCAGCAGCGTTGTGATTGGCTAAGGGAGTCTAGAAGCCTGTGCGCTTCCTGTTTCCTGTATTGTGGTAAGAAGGACGAAGGAGAGACGGCCGCCGATAAGGTAGGTTTAATTATTTTTTTTTCTCCTCCCCCACCACTGCTGCCCCGTAGCAGCTGCTACTTGGTTGCTCTAGTATGATTTCTGCTCTTTAGTTTTACTTACATTTTTACAGACATTGCTTTGGTTCAGCGAATATTACAACTGACTCATCTTTAAAAGGTTACAGATGCACAGGTGGATGAGATAAAGTGATTTTACAGCAATTGTAATTAGCACTTACCAGGCTTTAATATGTTGGCTCACAGCCACCAGGTCATCAGAGGAAGAGCAGAGAAAAGGCTTAACATTTGTAGAGAATAATTGAGTCAGATTCTCTGGTATCATAGTTACCATTTGTGAAAAAACTTAAAAAAGAACTCTTGTCTTATTCTTTTCTCTGTTTCTCTTCTGATGCCTTAGCTCAGAACCTTCCTCGTGAAACAGAGGTGGGGACAGCGCTCTTTACATGCAGGGGTATGAGCGCTTTTGTGTTTAGGGTGGCAGATACATTGTGCATGGATAAACTATATCTTAAAACCAGGCTCTCTTGTACCACCATCCCTCTTGTCGTAAGGTTGTAGTCCTGCAAATCTGTCTCCTTTATATAGTCCCACCAATCCAGTAGTGCAAATGGCAGAGGTTTGCACCCTCCATCACCCATGCATCCATAAATCTGTCTTAAATTCAACAACCTGGGAGAGGCTGTAAGAAAGCTGTAACTGCAAATTCTAGGCACCATTATTATAGCCAAGTCACACAGTGCAGCCCAGCAAGTCACGTTGTTTCGCTGCAACGCGTGATAGGGAAAGGGCAGGAATACGGCATACTTAGGGCAATACGGTGCATTTCTGCCTCTTCTCCCATGCTGATGCCCTTTTGGCTGCATAGTGCCAACGCAGGCCTTCTTGCACCATGGTGCGAGGCTGCCTGCATTGTAAGGAGTATTGCTTTTGTGCTGGAAGGGTGCCCTTCCTGCACAAAAACAATCCCCTGAGGCTTTGGCAGAATTCAGCACACATGGAAAGAGGAAACAATAAGAAATATTCCCCTCATCTGCGCAGGCTTAGGTGTTTGGCACTTTCCCAGGTCTACCATGTCTGGTACATCTGGGAGTGTGTCAAAATCCATAAATATTGCTTGGGAACACCCCTGCAACACCCATGGAAATCCCTCCCTGGCGCAGTGTAATTCAAGGGAGCGATTTGCGCTGCGTTGGTTTACTCAACATTTATAAAGCTACTCAGACCCAGGCTAAGTGGCCTTGCGTGGCTTCATAAATCTCATTTTTCATTTGTGCCGCTCTTGTGTGGTGCAAGAGCTACGCAAAGAGGCTTGTAAATGTGCACCATGGTTCGCAGAGAAGCCTTCTGCTTCTACAAAGGTCTCTCCCTGGCTTCCACAGGTAACTAACCACCATGAGTTCAGGGGCGTAACACAGGCCCCCGCAGCCCATGCGGTGCGGGGGGGCCCTAGCTCCAAGGGGCCCCTTCGGCACTGAACTCTGGCTGGAAGAGCTCCTGATTGAGTCTGGAGGGCCCCCCCCTAAGTACCGTGCAGGGAGGCCCCCTCACTTTTCATTACGCCAGTGCATGAGTTGTGTCTCTCACTCATGCCTCAACTCATCATGTACACTGCTTTCTCTTACACCGACCTCTGCCCTCCTTACCTCTAATCCTCCCACTTTTCCGACATGCTGGCCAGTTTCCTAGGGTCCGATAGCCACAAGCATTGTCCAAATATTTACATTCATACGTTTTAGGACAATCATTCCATTCGTAAGGATTCACCTACCTTTCCACTAGATTGTTCCCTCCTTCTGCCTCTTGGTTCCTCCTTTCCATCCATCCTGTTCACTCCTTAATATTTCAAAGTAACCTGAGAAAACCTTTACGCTATTTATATGAAAACAACAAAGTGGAGGCCATGCATCCTTAGCGTTGTGGGGACCGTTGTGGAGATTAAGCAAGCTATTGCCCAGAGCTGCAGAGTGGGACTCCATGATTGGAATAGGCACCGAGGCGAGAAATATCAGGTCCGTGGAATTTTGAGCCCAAGACCCTCTGAGGCCGGGAATTGAACCCTGGTCCCGGGCCAGACCTCTGCATCAGGGTCTGCCGCTCTAACCATTGAGCCACACTTCTCATGACCAATCACTTACACTGAAATCAGAGGGCATATTTGCAAATAAATGGGGGAGCGAGGTGCTGTGCCAAATTCAGCAGTGCCACGCTCTGACACTATTAAAAGACAGGGATGTGCTGTTTTCACAAGAATGCGGAGCACCCCTGTGCTTACCCCGTTGCTGGCGCTAAAAAAGGTACCCTGCCACCATGTTGCGAGGCTGCCTGAACTGTTTATGTGCAGGAAGGGACACCTTCAATTGTTTATGTGCAGGAAGGGACACCTTCAATTGTTTATATGCAGGAAGGGACACCTTTCTGCACATAAGCAATCATTCATGGTGATTTGCTCTTTCAATGTTTGCTGCAAAATGCAGCACACATGGAAAGAGCACATAACAAGATAAATAAATAATTTCTCCTCGTATCACCATTCTAATGCCTGGTAATCCATGTTGTTAGAATTGCTTTGTTGTTGGTGCTGCCTCAGCCTTGTAATTCTAGGAAGCATCAAAAAGCAAGTGGTGGGGGGGACTGGAATGCCCACAGCAACACCCATTGCACCCCCCTTTGCTGCAGAGGACTGTGGTGGAAAGGAGCATATTTACAAAGTGATGTTAGGCCACGTTAAGTGGCTTAGCACCACCTGTAAATATGGGAAATGGCGCTACGCCACGGAGAATCAAATAAAGTGATGCTCTGGTGGTAAATGAGACTTGTAAATATGCTCCCTGGTTCCTTAGTAGCAACTGACATTATTTTACACTCATTATTGATGTAACTAGCTTGAACTGGCTGTCCCTTTAAATCTGCATCAGCCACAGCATTGTGGGAAATCAGATGCCAACACCTCTTCCAGGTGGAGGCCATTGTTTTGTTGTTTGCAGCACTCGAATGAAAACCTGCCTCTTTCAAGCTCAGCTAATACAATTGCAGACTAGCAGCTCTCCTACCCCCTGGGAAATCTGTAAAGATTTCCTATAGCCACAAAGCACGGCCAACAACAATGACCAATCTCCTGTGATACCATATTTTTGGAACGCTGCCTCAGCGTAATATCATACGACACAATCAATGGCCGCGCGGCCAGGAGAAGGAGGCAATTAAAGAGAGCCACACCTGGCTGGCCGCGCAGTAATACGCTATTGTTTGATAGGCAGTTCAGGCTCCACGTGGCAGAACTAGTAGGACTCAATATAATGAAATTTACTGGTAAATAGTCAGAACATTATTGCTTTATCCCTTTTCCATCTCATTGTACTGACTTCAATGAGAATATATCACAGTCAGGGCCTCGGCCAAGGGATTTAAAAACTACATACTGCATGGTGAAGCTGCACAGCTGGCATTTAAATATTCAAGATGCCAACTCATCTAACTATCCAATGGAAGATGCCCTCTCAAAGTGATACAAAAGCTCCACTATCACTTTGTATAATGCTGGACCAAACTGGGCATGGACATCCTGGACCCTGTAATTCAGCCCAATAAGCAACCATGTTCCATTTTCAGCAACCTTGTGTCCTTGCAGGAGAATTCAGTGAAGCCAAGTCATATGCATCTGAAGTGAACGTGGTCCACTCAGTCGATAGGGAATGGAAAAGGTTTAAGGAGAGGTGAGCAAATTGTCTCAAATCTAATTGAGACCCACTGTCAGCAGGCATGACTTGAAGTTTATGACTTAGCAGGGGCAAGGGATAGCTACCATTGGTGCAGCAGGTGCAGTGCACTGGGCTAAGAGCCCTGAGGGGTCCATAGAGCCCTGATAGCAGCTGTATTTTACTACCCCAACAATAGATAAATGGGCCATTTTCCCTGCTTGCATCAGGGCCTGTGGCGTCATTGCTGCGGTACTGCTCGGTGGTGTAATGTTTCAACCCTACTCACTCCAAGTTCATTTCAAGGGAGGAAAAGGTGATGGTGGTCACAGAGTGTTGGCCTCCCAGAGGACAGGAGTGACTCCAACACTGCCAGACTCCTTGAGAGCCTTGCCAACCTGGGACTGACACAATAGGCCACTGGAGTGACACACTGCGCCAGACACACCCTTGTCCCTTTCTTCACCACCTATGACAAAATTTAAATCACCACAACCGCGCCACACCTTTGGACTGACCACATCATCATGCAATTCCATATCAGAAACCCCCACCTAATGAGACATAAAAATGGCCAAATGAAGCTGAAGCAGGAAACAGGACCCTAACTGGGTAGACACCCTGCACCTCAATCAACAAACCTCTACCAATGACCTAGACAGCAACATCAAAGACCTGGATGAGTGAATCACAAAATGCGGTGACTCAAACACAATGAACAGAGAAGAGTCTGGAAGCAAGCCAGCTGGTACACTGAAGAAATCCATGCAAAAAAACAACACTGCAATCAACTAGACAGAAAATGGAGAACAACCCACCTAGAAAATAAGACAGCCCTGAGACGCTACCACCAACAAATCAAAAAAATAAAGAAGGCCCTTGCAAAGCGCATAGACAACAGCTCTAACAGTGGAAAGGAAACCTTTGTGATCATCAAAGATTTTACTTCGCCAGCGGTCACCACTGATAACATCACCCCCTCACAAGAATTAAGTGAACCTCTCAGAATTCTTCAGCAACAAAATAAAGCCATGTACAACAACTTCGACCCGAATCCCTGCACCCTCACCTCCACCTTACCCTCAAACACCAACAGAAAAACCTAACAGCCTGGGAAACACTCAAAGTTCTGGATGAGTGAATCACAAAATACGGTGACCCCCTAGAACCCCTCAAGCACAACAAACAGAGAAGAATATGGAAGCAAGCCAGCTGGTACACTGAAGAACTCCATGCGGGGAGAGGGGGGATCTCGAGGGACGATGCAGAGGGAAAATGAAATAATTAAATAAATTTCCCTCTGCATCGTCCCTCGAAATCCCCCATCACCCGGCCCCACCGATATTACCTGCACGGACCGCGGCTGTGTGCATGGTAGTGCGATGGGGGCGAAAGAAGAGCGCATCACTCCCATTGAATCCAGAGTACAAGGTTAGTGCTTTGTGAAACGTGTCTAAACAATGGAGGTTAGTATCAATCTAAAGGGTTGCCATTATTCAGAGCAGCAAGTGGATTGGCTGAAAATTCAAACCTTATTTTTAGCAACTCGAATGTGTCAGAGTACTTATTTTATCAAAAAAAATTCTATCCAGGCTCACATTACAGGTTCTTAATAAAGAGATAGATTGGTAATGTACCCAACAGAGTGAGCCCACAGGGTGTCAAGTTTCTGGATGAAGCACATTTAAAATGTGCACCTATAAATGCAGCAGGAAAAATCTGTTAGTAAGAAATGGCTTTGGAGTTGCATACAAAGTTTTCTTATGTTAAAATGTTTTCATTATATTGTACTGCATTTTATCTTGCATCAGTAAACCTAAACTAAAAAAATGGCTTTTGAGATGCAGCCAAGAGAAGGATGAATAGAAATATTCTGCATTCTATTATAAGTTAGTAATGAAAATTCAAATTGTGTTTTTAAAGTCTGAAAACTATGTTAATCTTCTGCATACATAGAAGTTCATTTGAATGTGCTTTGTGCTGGAATATAAAGGTCACATTGTTCCACAGATACACACTGGTATGATTTTCTTTTAAGCACACAAAGGAACAGGCAGTGCTTTTAAGATATTGATAATATATTGTTGATGATATTAAACCTAACTTATCGCTGCAAACTTGATGGCATTACAAACTGTGAGAGGACTACAAAAGTTACCCAAAACATACTTGATCATTCTTTTTTCATATTCATACACCAGAAAATACAAACCCACACTGTGTACAGTACACAACTATGACATTACAATGAGCCCCCAAAAAGTATATCTTTCTGTGAAATAATTTGCTGCACTTCCAAGGTAGCCAGTGTGACCAGAGTGCCTATGGTTAATTTCAGCTACATTACTTTAATTTTGAATGTTGAAATGTATTAGGCATACAGACACATTCCCTTTTTAAGATGTTTATATTAAAAACAATATACTGTAGATGTCGTATGCTTTAACATTGACCATGATAAAGATAGTCTTCATTGCTAAATTGAACTCTTCCTATCTCTGAGTGATGTTTCCATAATATCTCTCTTTCGTTCTCTCTCTCTCTCTCTCTCTCTCTCTCTCTCTCTCTCTCTCTCTCTTGCTCTCTCTCACTTCCTCCATCACTCTCTGGTTGTTCTCCCTCTCACTCTATGTCTCCCTCTTTGATTGTTCTATCTCTCACACTTCCTACATCATTCGCATACGCTTCTCTCTCTCTCTCTCTCTCTCGCTTTCATTCTCTCTCTGACTCTTTTTTTCATATTGCCTTTTTTTCTTTACAAAGTTAAAATAAAGAAACCATAGAAAATATATCATTATGGGGTTTGAACTGTCTCAAACCTTTTCAAGATAGTTGGAAAGATATGTGTGTATGGTTCGATCCAGTTAGAAGTGATCGAGGTACTGGACACCCTGGGTCAAGTTAGGTATTTTAGTCTCAGATCGAAACAATTCTCAACCCAAGAGTAGTTCAGATTCTGACTTGTTTGATCTGATTAGAACCGATTTTAATTATCCACATGTGATTCGGTTCAAGCACAACGAGGTTTACCATCTCCTAGTTGTTGAAAATGACCCTTTTTGCAATGTTATCCCCAAACGTTTTGCTTCTTCCTCCTTTGATTTTCCTGACCTGTGGTTGTAGGCTATAGGACTCTGGGCACTTTACCACTGCTAATCCGTACTAAAGTGCATATGCTCTCTGTTAAAATGATATGATGATTGGTTATCCATGATTGGCATATTTGTTTTACCAGTAGGTCCCTAGTAAAGTGCACAGAGTATGCCAGGGCTGGTGATTATGTCACTCACAGGAATAGCCCTAAAATGGTGTCTCAGGCCTGCCATTGCAGTGCCTGCACAGTCTGTGAAATGCCATGTTGTCCTGGCCAGTGTACACACTTATACATGGAATTTCTATGCTACCTGTAATGTATTGTCATGCTTTATTGATTTTGTTCTGACTCACTTTTTGCATCACGCTCTTCAGCTATGTTTTCCATAACGATGTGTCTTTCTTTGAATGATTCCCTCCTTTCCAATATGGCCACTTCCTTCCACCTTCTTGGGAAGCGGTTTCTTTTTTTCTATGTTGAACTCTCAGTCCTCTTTTCATGTCTTTACTCCCACACGCTTTACTTCAGTCCGGCCCTTCGGCTTCGCTGACTGATCACTGACTCCGCGGCACTCGCGAAGTTTTTCCAACTTCGTCTTGATGTAAGTACCCAGCTTGGGACAACTCCCGACCCCGTTTATATTTCTCCACTTGGGTTCCGTTGGTTTTGCCTTTATCGGTTATACTGCAAGCTCTTATTAACTCTTTTCTACTACTTTTATCTTTCTCTCTTATACGAGTGCTCACACATGTTAGATTTTTCCCTACACGGTGTGAAATCTTTTCAGCCTCTCTCTACGTTTAACACCAATCATTTTTTTATATTTCTGTGTACACCCTTAGAGTGGCGTCTATCTTTCTCCTGCACTCTTCTGTTCAATCACACTGTTTATTCGAATGCACTTTGTTTTTTAATGACACACAGATACATTATTGAATTGTGCTTTTTGGATTGTTTTGTAGAGTAACCCCCTGAAGAAGGGCGTGGCCCGAAATGCATCGGGATTTGTGATAATCTGCTTTGAAAAAACTTATCTTATGATGGAAATTTACTTTTGGATATCTTACGTTGATTGAATCATGAAGCAGTAATTTCAACAACTGTTGAATAAACAGTGAATACCGAATGAACAATTTGTCGTTTAATCATCATTACCCTCTTATGTTTTGAATGAACTAGACCCACGGGTCCTTCTTGTTGTGCACAGAGGTGCTCTCTCTCAACAGAGTGAGCTTTGTATGAGTTCCTTGGATTTCACACTGCTTGGCCAGACAGTGTTTCCTCTTGTAGCACACTACATTGTACAAAACGCATCACTTTGAAAAACCTAAGCTGTGCGAGCTCCTCCTTCACTTCAGTGTACACATTTGCCAGACCTGACCCTTCCATTTTCTTACACAGTGGACACCCCTATAGTAGGCCCATGGTACCCCCCTGGGCAGGGTGCAGTGTATGTGGAAAGTAGGACATGTACTAGTGTAGGTAACAGGAGATCTGGACATTGCTTGCTGCCTCTTGCTGCCTCTTGTGCCTCCTGTGCTGGACACCGCGCCACACCTCGTGGCCCCCGCTTCGCGGGTGCCGCTCGTGCCGCCACCTGAAGGGGACTTTGCATTGAGGTTGCCATTGTTGTCACAGGCGCTACCAGCCCCGTCTTCTACACCCGCAAGAGCCAGGCGGGACTGCGAGGACCAGGATTCCGTGCGGCGCTGATCGCCTGCACCTGCTCATCTTCCCGCCTCCTCCTGATTTAGTCCTGAGAGGAGGGTGAGCCTTGCTGGATTGTTCTTTGTCTGCCCGGACTGTTGCTGTGCTTATCGGCAGATCTGGACTTTGCTTGCTGCCTCTTGCTGCCTCTTGTGCCTCCTGTGCCGGACACCGCGCCACACCTCGCGGCCCCCGCTTCGCGGGAGCCGCTCATGCCGCCACCTGAAGGGGACTTTGCATTGAGGTTGCCATTAGTGTCACAGGCGCTACCAGCCCCGTCTTCTACACCCGCAAGAGCCAGGCGGGACTGCGAGGACCAGGATTCCGTGCGGCACTGATCGCCTGCATCTGCTCATCTTCCCGCCTCCTCCTGAATTAGTCCTGAGAGGAGGGTGAGCCTTGCTGGATTGTTCTTTGTCTGCCCGGACTGTTGCTGAGCTTATCGGCAGATCTGGACTTTGCTTGCTGCCTCTTGCTGCCTCTTGTGCCTCCTGTGCCGGACACCGCGCCACACCTCGCGGCCCCCGCTTCGCGGGAGCCGCTCGTGCCACCACCTGAAGGGTACTTTGCATTGAGGTTGCCATTGTTGTCACAGGCGCTACCAGCCCCGTCTTCTACACCCGCAAGAGCCAGGCGGGACTACGAGGACCAGGATTCTGTGCGGCGCTGATCGCCTGCACCTGGTCATCTTCCAGCCTCCTCCTGACTTAGTCCTGAGAGAAGGGTGAGCCTTGCTGGATTGTTCTTTGTCTGCCCGGACTGTTGCTGTGCTTATCGGCAGATCTGGACTTTGCTTGCTGCCTCTTGCTGCCTCTTGTGCCTCCTGTGCCAGACACCGCGCCACACCTCGCGGCCCCCGCTTTGCGGGCGCCGCTCGTGCCGCCACCTGAAGGGGACTTTGCATTGAGTTTGCTATTGTTGTCACAGGTGCTACCAGCCCCGTCTTCTACACCCGCAAGAGCCAGGCGGGACTGCGAGGACCAGGATTCCGTGCGGCGCTGATCGCCTGCACCTGGTCATCTTCCCGCCTCCTCCTTATCTGTGTATTTAATCTGGGTATAGAAATCCCGCGTCAGCGGGACGCGTGCGTGATGAGGGCGGGACGAGGGCCGGACGAAACCTGGACAAAGGGCGGACCCTCTGAGACCCTCAGAGACCAAAGTAGGCCGGGCTGGGCCCACTTATATTTATTTTTTACAAATTTATAATTTGTCCCTACATATTTGTTTGGTACTTAGCTCTCTATTTGCACAATATTGCTGTGTCATTGTTTGCAATTGCATAGACTTTATTATCAGCTTTTTATTTTCCTCTATATGTGTCATATGTTTTACTAGTACCTTTTGCATTTTGTCAATACCATTTCCCCGCGTACATACTGTTCCTCTCCTTAAATTTACCTATATTAACTTCCATATCACGCTATGACTGCTAGAAAACTACGGTCAGGGAGAGTGTTGGTAGGAAGGACCTGTACCAAAACTAAATCCAACCCTCTCCGCAACAAGAATACTCATGCATCACAGCTGAAGGGAAAATGCCAGCTATTCAATTTTTTCGGAAAGGGCTAAGGAAAAAAAACCCGCAGTAGAGGTGTGCTTGGAATTTCCTTTGGGGAAAGGCAATACCGATGCACGCAAATCGCTTATAATGGTCGATGATAATTTAAGAGAGGGATCTGCAGGGGAAACTGGGGTTGTTTAGAATTTGTTATCAACTAAGATCCCAAGTAAATCTGTATCGCTTACTACTGATGTTACTGTAGAGTTGTGTCCTAAAATAGTGAGTCCTGAATTGCATAAATCTATTCTGACCTCCAGGGATACATGTTTATATGATGTTAACGGTTCTACTCAGATGAAGGTAGTAAGGAGTGGGGATACTATACTGACAGACTCTGATATGGAGTTATGTAGGAGATATATGACGGAGGAATCTAGGCAGATCTGTTAGCCTCCTAAGACTCCACTGGCTGCTGTCCCCTCTGGGCTTCATTTGTTTAGCAGCACACCCTGTATTCAATCTCAATGCATGACTTCTCATTCAAACATCTCTATGAGCCCTGAGATGAACTTTATCGGTATTACTCCCATTCCCTTAACCAAACCAGATAAACCTGTCTCTGACACTCTACTCTCCTTAGAACGGCTACTTTTTTCAATTTTATCTCTATTAGAAAAATTTGGAGGGGGATCGGACTTTGTCTTAGAAACGGTCAACGAGATATTGAAGGTTTTACTGAATAAAGCCTCTGTCAAGCAAACTGGAGGGACTGTTGATTTATTTAGGGCTGTTTAGGGCCGGAATGAATGTAGATTTGGTAGAGGGAAAAATGTCCCCTGTTACTCCTATAACTTCAGATCAAATTAATCCTGGTGGAAAAACTCTCTCCAGTGTTGGAAAGGTGAAATCTTTGTTATTGAGCCCCCCTTTAGGAAACTGTGTAGCAATTCTTGACTTGGAAATAAAAGTAGTGGAGGTGCCTATGCTCAAGACAAATGAAGTTTCTTCCTCTGTTCTGGTACCCTTGGTCCCAGATAAGGAAACTGTAATTCGTCCCCATTCAAGGGTAGATAAAGAATTCTTTCCTATTTTTACCTTGGAGGCAGAGGATAAGGAAAGAAATGGTAAATTGGGTGTCCGAAAAAAGATTAAAGGTAAAAAGAGGAAACCCATCGCAGATTTGGAAGAAAGAGGCAGAGAAGGATTCATTTTGAGAAGCAGGATGTTAGAGGTGATATCTCCTTGTCCAATCCGGAAGGGAACCATGAAGAAATTCTTTCACTTGAGGAAAAAATTCCCTCGGTGTTGGATAGGGAGATACCGGTAGGGCATGGCGATTTTTCACCTAGATCTGTGGTCTCCAATCTGGGAGTCCCTAATGCTGATGAGGGGAAGCATTGTAAGTCGGCCCCTGTCCTAGAATCAATTAAACTGGTATCTGGTGCTCCTACTGATTTTATCCTTAGAATAAAAAAATGTTTTGGTATGGCGGGAAGGGAAGAGGTTTCTAAAAGTTCCCAAGTTGTCATTGAAGAGAAAAGCGTTGACACAGTTACTTTGGATTTCCTCCTGTTGTTTGACACTGATTTGATTTTAAATAGGGCCCTTCTCCTTAAAAGTTTTGAAGAGTTGGAATGCCTGAAACTGATTAATTCAAATGACATTGACCTGGTAACAATCCGGAGATTGGAAACTGGAATATTGACTAGGGTGAAATTTTATTCTAAGCTCATTGCTAATCTCGTTGTGAAGCAGTCTGAGTTCTTTCAAAGTCGAGGGATTGATGTTATTCCCTTCTTGGGGGGCTCACGGAATGTCACATTAGCAGGGGGAAGCTTTTTGTCTCCCCTTAGTCGACCGGGTGGTCTGGATGGTTTTGACGACCTAAAAATTGGTGTCTCTAAAAATACACGTCTTGTGTCCAGTGTAAATCCCCCTCCTGGTATTTCCCTCAGAAATATAGTTGAGGAGAGCGCTCAATTGAATTGGTTACCTGGTGTCCTTTCCAGTAGGACAACAGACAACATGATTTCCCTTTCTCATCTTTAGTTGTGACTTAAAGATATTATCGTGGAATGCCGCAGGTGTAGAAAATAGCCCAGATAAACTTCAGTTCCTTCACTCTTATGATGCTAGCGTGATTTGTCTCCAAGAGACTTGGTGTGTGGATAGAAATCCTGTTGGTGGGGGCGATATTTCTTTGGAAGGTGGAGCCATTCCTTCCAGGAGAGGTCATGCTGAAGGGGCATTGCTTGTCTCTTGTCTAATCGGATTAAGTGGAACTTCACCCACTATTTGGATTTAAGTAACCTTTTCCAGGTGGTAACATTGCTTGGTCATGCTGAGGTTGAGGCGGCCAAATCTATTACGCTGATAAATGTTTACATCCCCCCAGATGCTTGCTATAATGTAATTGTGAAACAGGTCTTTTCTTACATAAAGAGTATCAAGGCCAAAGTACCTGCAACCCACATAATCTTAGTGGGCGACTTTAATTGTAAGGTCTCTAATTCCAGTCTAGCTCTGTTCAGAAACAAATATAAAGAGGAATCATTACAGATTCCACAGGCTCTTTTCCCTGGTAACATCAAAACAGATAAGAGAGGGAAATTGTTTCTGGAAGAACTGGCTGAACTGGAGGGGATCATCGTAAATGGTAGGCTTCCCTTTGACATTCCAGCAAGTTTCACTCACAAAGCAAATCAGAGTGAGTCCATTCTGGACTATGTGGCTGTGGATAATGATTATTTTTATCTTCCAAAAGATCTGATAGTCACCAAAACCCTAAACAGCGATCACAATGTGATAACCCTAATTGTTAATATAAATCCACCTAAAACGGATCCATGGTCGCTTGATGGTGACCTGGTTAGTTTCGGTGGTAAAACAGGGAGATGTTTCTGGAACACAAGGGCCCTAAGGAGCTTGTCTATTGTACTGGATAAAATTGTAAAAGAACTCCCTAGTTGGAAAGGGTCGGAAATATTGTATTTTGAGGGGTTTATGAGGGAGGTAGTCTTGGTCGCAAGAAAATCTAATTCGCACAGAAATACGAGTCCTGTCCCCAGTTCCCTACGCTTGCTTAATAAAGAAATAAACACACTGGTTAGGGAACAATACTGGAATAGGTCCACTAAAAGGTCTCGTAAAATAACCTTACTAAGGAGAAGGAGAAGTAGAGTAAAGTTAAAAATTAAAAAAGAGAGGGAAGATTCCTTATGGATAAAGTTAAGGGAGGCTGTAAATAGAGGGAATGTAAGACTATTTTGGTCTCTCATTGGTGAGGGTTGTGGAACAAGAACCAGGTCCCTTCCTCCTCCTATTTCCGAGAAAGTTTGGGTGGGTTATTTTGTGCAATTATATGCTGGTAATGGGCCTGTTGAGGATGACAGAAGGTTGGGCGATGTCGGACCGTTGTTTGAGCCGCCCTCTGAAAAGATCATTGAATCAGCCATAAAGGATTTGCGCTCTTCCGGCGCCATGGGCCCTGATGAGCTCCCGGTTTCGGTGTTAAAACAGGATGCCGAATCATGGAGCAAAATCCTATTTCCAGCATATAGATTTTGCTTCCTACATAGAACTGTTCTCCCCTCTTGGAGGGGGAGTATACTGGTACCCCTGTTCAAGAAGGGGGATAGGAATGTGCCCCCAAATTATCGACAAATAGCTTTGCTTGACGCTATAGGGAAAGTATTTGCGAAATGTCTTTTAACACTAATTTCTGACTGGGTAGATGGGGGTCAGTTGCTGCCATTGGAGCAGACGGGTTTCCGTAAGGGACACAGCACAATGGATAATTTATCCGCCCTGTAGATAATTTCGGATAAATACATAGGGGCCCGAGGCGGAAGAGTTTATGCTGCGTTTATAGATTTCTCCACAGCATTCGACAAAGTCGATCGCCCCCTGCTGTGGAGGAAGCTATCCTCCCTCGGAATGCCCTCACTGCTCTTGGATTTCGTTAGGGATCTCCATTCTGATACCTGGTGCAGAGTTTTATTGGGTGGCGAAAGAGGGCTATCCCAGGCGATACCCACTGCAAATGGATTGAAACAAGGATGTCTATTAGCACCATTACTATTCTCCCTATACATTTCTGACTTACCTTCGTTTTTGTCTTCAAGTGATGGTAATGCCCCAGTACTAGGGAGCTCTCCGATTGTCTGTATGTTATATGCGGACGATATCCTGATATTGGATTTAACACCGAAAGGTTTGAACAATCGTCTACAAGCACTTCACGCATATGCAGAACATCATCACCTGAAAATAAACGTAGCAAAACGTAAAATCATGTGTATGGCTGGTAGGAGAAAGACGAAATATGAGAACTTTTGGTGGACGGTGGGAGGACATAGGCTGGAGGTGGTGAATTCCTATGTGTTCCTAGGGAAGATAATATCTGCCAATTCGAGCGATAAGGATCATGTTGCTAACAATTCTCGAAAGGCTCTGGCTCAGGGTAAAAGTCTGAGTGCTTTTTATTGCGCGACGGGGAAAAGACATTTCCCTTATTTGCTAGAGGTTTTTCGTGCAAAGATTTCAGCATCCCTGCTCTATGGTGTTGAACTAATTGATTTGGGGCAATGGAGTTTTCTGCATACTGTAGAGGGAAAAATCCTCCGACAATTAGCCTCAGTTAATACTGCCTGCACAGCGGCTACCCTTAGATTAGAGTTTGGAATCCGCAGTAGTTGGGTGCAGGCTTTAGCAGGGATCGTTCGCTGGGTGTCGTGCCTGGCCCGGGGGGACTCAGGGACCATGCGAAGTCTTATGAAAAAAGAATTGTTGGGATCCTTAAAAGAACACTCTAGAATTGTGAGGAATTTTAGAAAGGCGGTTGAATATCTGCAATTAGACGAACTAACTTTATTCACATTGTCCCCTGGCCAGTTGAAGGCTGTTTTAAAACTGTCCACTTGGAAATTAAGTTTTAGCCTAGACAGGGAGGCAATTATTGCAAAAAAAGCCCCCTCTCCATTTATTGACTCCTGCCTATATAAGAAAATGCAACCGTACGTTTCTTGGAATATACCTCACGGTATACAGCGTTTTTGGTTCCTCTTGAGGCAGGACCTCCTCCCTCTAAATATTTTAACATCTAGATGGTATGGGTCCCCTGCAATTTGTCACCTTTGTAAAATGTCCACCCAGGATATTGTACATGTCCTCTTTATATGCCCAGCCTTGCGGATATCACGTAGAAAGTGGTTTAGACATATATGTTTAAAATTGGGTCTCTTGACGGCGAGCTCTTTTTTAAATGCTTTGTACAATCCGCCCAATGAAATGTTCTGCTTTAATATATTTAACTTTTTTAAATGTTTTTTAGATATTTATTAGAGGGTTTGGGAATCAAATGCTTGTCAATATTTGCTTTTTTTATCTCGTTTTATGCAAAGTTTGTGTATGCACAAATATATGTTGTATTTCTTTTATGTGGATCTCTTATGAGTTCCAAAACATAAATAAAGAATTGAATTGAATTGAATAGTGTAGGTAACATGTCCAGATAGTGAAATACTGCCAATTTCGTTTTTCACTATTGAAAGGCTATCTTGCCTATAGGCTAACACAGGGAATGCTGTGTAACATGTTTACCTGCATATCTTCCCATAAAGGCAAGATAGACATATTGAAATCTGGTATCCCTGAACTCAGAATTTAGTAATACATCTTTTAGGGAGGATGTTTTTTAAATTCTGTGTTTGAAAATAGCACTTTTAGAAAGTGGCTATTTTCTTGTTCAACCTTTCTGTGTGCCTCTGCCTGTTTGTGTATTGACTGTCTCATTTGTGAGTGACAGGGGCTGGGGGTGGCTGCAGGAGGCTGGGTGAGTCAGCACTAGGCTGAATAGACCTATCTTCATTTGGAGTGGTGGGAGGAGTTGCACCTGGGTCGGAATAGGGTTGTGCCTGCCTTCAACAATCGTGGCTCCACCTCTTGCGGTAGGTCTGATGGCCCCGCCCCACACTCACAAAGGAAAGAGAGGTGCACTGTCAGAATGCACCCTGAACTGGTTTGGACTGGGTCCAGGACCCCTCACACATGGAGAAAAAAGACTTCTGAGGTATAAATACTAGAGCTGAAACCCCTGAACTTTAGACTACTTTTGCCAACAAGAGGAATCCCTGCCAAAGAAGATCAGCTGAAGAGACTGGAAAGGAAGACTGCCCTTGCTGTGTATTCTGGGGCTGACCTACAGTTTGCTGCTGCTACTAAGGAAGGGGACAGGGGACTTTGCTGTGTGCTGTGTTCCCCCCACCCGCTTGAAGTAAGGACTTTGCTGTGTGCAGTGTCCAGGAATAAGGGTCTGCAAGGGCCTGAGAAGAGCTGGCCTGCTGTTAAAACTCAGGAACACAAAAGCTTACCCAAGACTACTTCTACAATCCAGAGGGACCTCTGCCCAAGAAGAGCGCCTGAAGAAACTGCGGAGGAGTACTGCCCTTGCTGTGTGTGTCTCCGGCTGGCCTGCAGTTGGCTGCTGTTGCTGAGGGTGAGGATAAAGGACTTTGCTTTGTGCTGTGTTCCCCCTCCTAGAAGAAAAAGGACTCTGATGTGTGTGGTATCCTGAGAGTCTCCAAGGGCCGGAGGAGAGCTGGCCTCCTGTTTGTAACTCAGGGACACAAAAGTCGCAGAAGAAATGTGATGGTGAAGTCCCGGTGCATGTGGCTGCGCACTGATTGTGGCCCGTGAACTGTGCCCGGCCTGCCCGTGTTTTCCATCCCTCAGTGTGCTTGTCGGCACACTTCATGGCTCAGGGCGAAGTCCGCCATGCCCCCCATAGGGGATCGCTGCTGGGCGGTCTCGGTGAGAGAGAGTAACTGCCAGGGCACCTCCCGAGACGTAGCATTAGGGGTTAATATCACCACCGCCGGCCCGGTTCCCGAAAGGAGAGAGAAGCGCTGGGCGCTGTGCGTGCCCTAGCAGCCGAGGGGCTTGACTGAGCAGACCTGCGCAGGGCCTGGAGGAGGCACGGGCATCTCCTAGCAATGAGGCCTCCACGCTCCACTGATGTCGACGGGACGGCGTCGGAAGTCGGGAGAGCCGCGTAAGAGGAGGCTGCATCTTCGAGAGGCTGCGCGGACTGCCGAGCCCTCTTCACTCCGCCATAACAAAGGTAACTCCAGCCTGTGATTTCATCGTCTCAAGATGGCAATATCGACGCACTCACAGATGGGTGACACAGGGTGATTTGGTTCTTGAGCTGGCAGTATCAACGTGCACTTGTGCATTTGTGACATGGGTGGTGAGTTGGTGATTTCCTTATTGTTTACCCCTGAGTCAACCAGCAGCGCACATCTCACGCTACAGAAGGCGGCATTACGGTTTTGTTGAGAAGAGCACCAGTTTCATTATTGCCGAAGGGAATTGGGCTGATAGCAAAGAGTGTTGCTGAAGTGAATTGTGCATTCCTGAGGTGAACCTTTGATAACAGAAACCTACCAGTTTGTTTTTGCTAAAAAACATAACAAGGGACCATTTTTCAAAGACAGAAAAACTTGATTTATATGTATGTGCATTTTTTTTTTACCGTTTTGATCTGACCTAAAGCTATATAAAGATATTGATATTTTTATAACAACCTGTGTGGTGTACATTTGTGGTACTTCACTGTGTTACTGTGAGGATTGGTGCAAATACTTTACACATTACCTTGGGGATAAGCCTGTCTGCTCGTGCCAAGCTACCAAGAGGGTGAGCAGGGGTTATCTACAGTGTGTTTTCCCCTTACCCTGACTAGAGTGGTGGTTTCTGCCTGGCTTTGGCGCATGCCTCAGCCAACCAGAAATCCCATTTCTAACACTAGTTGTATCTCTTGTGAAGGTCCATGAACATTGAATCCAAACACCAAAACTGTGTCTCCCACTCTACATCCAGCACCAAAACCAATTTCAGGTATAACAAGAACTTGTTGGACCAGGGGAAAACAAATGCTGAGAGAAAATCAGACCTGGCAACTTCTTGATTTCACTGACTTCTTAAATCAAGGATGTAGTATCCTGCCTTGGGCAACTATGAGAATCCTTGGGGACCAATTTCAGGACTTTAACCCTCATAAGCCAGCCTAGCTTGACTCCAGTGGCCCCAAGAGCACAGGACCCAGGTCTGGGCATACCCATCCCACTCAGGCTGACAAAAGCAAAAAGAACAATTGATGGACAGAATGCTGCACAATGTCAAACATTCACTCCAGTACAGAGATCTGGGCCTAAATCCATCGTTTTT
Source organism: Lissotriton vulgaris (assembly GCF_964263255.1). Classification (NCBI taxonomy): domain Eukaryota; kingdom Metazoa; phylum Chordata; class Amphibia; order Caudata; family Salamandridae; genus Lissotriton; species Lissotriton vulgaris. Next base: position 79,765,026 of record NC_141699.1, read on the forward strand.
TTGCTCTCCATGCCTTTCTAGTTCAGACCCAGCCATATGCAAATAAGTCTTGACTCTGTTTCCCATGGGAACAGTCAAGCCTGAACTGCCAGGCCCGGTCCTCCTTGGACTAGAAACAAGTATCCTAGGACCGGTTTTGGGGCATTACCCCTCATTAGCCAGGCTAGCTTGAATCCAGTGGCATGGAGAGCAGGGACCCATGTCTTGGTATACCCGTCCCACTCAGGGTGACAAAAGCAAAAAGACCAATTGATGGACCCATTGCATGGGTCCTATGCTCACTGTGCCACTGGATTTAAGCTAACCTGGCTGATTAAGGGTGATGCCCCGAAATCACTCCAAGAATGCTTGTTTCTGGTCCAGGGAAGACCTGGCTTGGCAGTTCGGGCTGGACTGTTCCAATGAGGCACAAGGTCAAGACTGATTTGTATATGGCTGGGTCCAAACTGGGGTGGCGTGGGGAGCAAAAGAACTATAGATTAAACCCAGATCTTTATGACTGGGGAGAATGTTTGCATTGTTCAGCATTCCGTCCATCATTTGCTCCTTTTGCTTTTGTCGCTCTAAGTGGGAAGGGTATGCCCAGACATGGGTCTTGTGCTCACTGCGCCACTGTATTCAAGCTAGGCTGGCTGATGAGTGATGCCCCAAAACCAGTCCCAGGATGCTTGTTTCTGAGCCAGGAAGGAACTGTCTTGGAAGTTCGGGCTGGGCCGTTCCTATGTGGCACAGGGTCAAGACTGATTTGTATATAGCCAGGTCCAAACTGGGGTGGTGTGGTGAGGTAAAGAACTATGAATTAAACCCAGATATTTGTGACTGGGGAGAATGTTTGCATTGTTCAGCAGTCTGTCCATCATTTGTTACTTTTGCTTTTGTATTTCATGGAGGCAAATTTGTATTTGCTTTCAAATTTTTCCCAGCCAGACATTAGAATTTGAATAGGTGTGAAAAAGGTGTGAAATGCTTGACAGTAGAAAACAGGCTGATCCGAATGGGCAGATATGATTCCTCTCTACGTCACCAAAAACACAGGGTGTGGACTATATACATCCTTTATGATATTAGTGTCAAATCCTGCTCAAGAAATAATTGTTGCTTGAAAGGTCTGCTGAGCATATATATAACACTTTGGAGAGCACTTAAAAGAGCACTTGAAAGGATGGCAATTCAATTCTTGAATATCCACTGTCTGGTCACTGATGAACCCTGCTTTGTGCTACCAAACGTCTTTCTCGGAGTTCTACATGTAACACTGGGAACACACTTAAAAGGAAGAGAAACAGAATGACAAAACAGTTCTTGTGTATCCACTCCTTGGTTGGTGGAACACTCTGCTTCTGTTTTATCCGACTTCTGTCTCTAGGTTTATTGTTTGTACAGTGGCTGCCACAAACTGGATTTTACTATTAGGTGTGGTAGGACACCGGGATTACCATAGTACACATCCAGCCCTTAGACTCCAAGTTGTGTCTGGCTAAGGACTTTTGCCATCTTGAAAATGTCCCTAATGGGGTATGATTGGAGCATTAGTTAGAGCATCCCCAGGAGTCATTTCCAACCACTAGCTTGTGCCATTCATAAATGTTTCATCTCCAGGCACCCACTTGGGAATACTCTTGGGCTTGAGGAAGAACAGAAGAGGACTGGACCCGCTGTCGGTGATCTGAGGGGAGCCCAGAAGAACTGGACCTGCTCCATATTGTATCCAGTACAAAAATGTGAACTAAAAGGTCCACAAGTCTGACCTCCTGCTAAAGCTCTAGAGGTACAACAAGCTACAAGAGGTCTTCTGGCATCCTGGCCAATGGTGAATTGTGGAACTATTTGTCAGGGTTCTACATGACTCATATTCCATTGAGAGTCAGTTGGCCCTGGCTCTTTTAACAAATGGTTTGTTGTATTTATTTCTAATAAATACATATTAAATATACCTTGTGTTATCATCTTTTAAAATGTAACACTGGCGACAATTGGTACCACCCACTGAAGAGCCTGGAGCGCTGCCTGAAGATAATTCTGTGGCAGATCAAGAATTTAATATCTCATCTCGACATTCAGAAGCATAGTGAAAAAGCGGATTTCTATATGATATGTCTATTGCTCAATTAGACGTATTATATATACAGAAAACAAATGAAGTAGTTGCTAGGTATATATTTTTAAGTAGAGCTCAATTACCCAATGAATCTGTTGATTCATTTTTAAATCGTTAAAGAATTCTAGCTGCAAAATGTATGTATGGGAATTTTCAAGATCAGATGCTACAGGATCAATTAGTACATAAGATTGGTGATAGTAAATTACAAGAAAAGTTATTAGCTGCTAAAGATCTTACGTTAGAGAAAGCAATTGACATTAGTCATAGATTCGAAGAGATGAAGTTAGGTATGCAAGAATTAGCTGCAAAACCTACTTCTGAGGTACAAGTTGTAAAAAAAAAAAGAGTGATAATAAAGTAGAAGATAAATCTTCAAAGGAGGTTGTTAGCAGTAAAGAGAACACAAGGTTTAATACGCCGAATACAAAAAGGAACAATTATATTTGTTTTAAATGTATTATTCTGGGTCATCTTTCTAATGACAAATCCTGTCCTGCTATTGGTCAGATATAAGTATGGGTGAATTTTGCGAATTCACAAAAAAATCTGCGAATTTGCGGATGGATATTTTGGCAATGGCACTATACTCCACTGGCGTACTTTCTACTGGCTAATCAGTAAGTGCTACCTCGTTGGGCAAATGTGTCGTGCTTTTCCTGCACTACAGCTGCGTAAAGGCCCGGAAGAGTTGTCTTCAGTGACCACGTGTGTCTGTAACTTTGCCACCTCCCCCATAGGCGCCGAGGTCCCTCGAGTGAGCTGTCCATCACAGTGGGGGAAAGGGCAGGAAGAGGTTTCATAGCCTAGTGTGTGTGGGGCCGGGCTTCTTTGCGAGTTCACATGCCTCTTGTTTATAAAGGGTCAGAGACCGATCAGAGCAGCAAATGAGGAGAAAGCAGTAAGTGCTACCTCATTGGGTAAATGTATCGTGCTTTTCCTACCCTACAGCTGCGTAAAGGCCCAGAAGAGTTGTCTTCAGTGACCCAGTGTGTCTGTAACTTTGCCACCGCGCCCATAGGCGCGGAGGTCCCTCGAGTAAGCTGTCCATCACAGTGGGGGAAAGGGCGGGAAGAAGTTGCATAGCCTAGTGTGTGTGGGGCCAGGCTTCTGTGCGACTTCACATGCCTCTTGTTTATAAAGGGTCAAGACCGATCAGAGCAGTAAATGAGGAGAAAGCAGTAAGTGCTACCTCGTTGCGTAAATGTATTGTGCTTTTCCTACACTACAGCTGCGTACAGGCCCAGAATAGTTGTCTTCAGTGACCCTGTGTGTCTGTAACTTTGCCACCGCGCCCATAGGCGCTGAGGTCCCTCGAGTGAGCTGTCCATCACAGTGGGAGAAAGGGCGGGAAGAGGTTGCATAGCCTAGTGTGTGTAGGGCCAGGCTTCTCTGCGAGTTCATATGCCTCTTGTTTATAAAGGGTCAAGACCGATCAGAGTAGCAAATGAGGAGAAAGCAGTAAGTGCTACCTCGTTGGGTAAAGCTGCGTAAAGGCCCAGAAGAGTTTTCTTCAGTGACCGCGTGTGTCTGCAACTTTGCCACCGCGCCCATAGGCGCTGAGGTCCCTCGAGTGAGCTGCCCATCACAGTGGGGAAAAGGGCGGGAAGAGGTTGCATAGCCTAGTGTGTGTGGGGCCGGGCTTCTGTGCGAGTTGACATGCCTCTTGTTTATAAAGGGTCAAGACCGATCAGAGCAGCAAATGAGGAGAAAGCATTAAGTTCTACCTCGTTGGGTAAATTATTTATAAAAAGGGAGACAGGTCAGACCCTGCGAATTATTGCCCTATCTCCCTTCTGGATAACACTCTAAAGGTTTTGGGCCGTATAATCTATAATAGAGTATTGGAATGGGCGGTTGACATTGACTTTTTAGACCCCTGTCAGATGGGATTCCGGAGTGGGGTAGGAACAGTGGAGCAATGTTTGAATTTGAAATTAATAATTGACAAATATAGCGTTGCTCGCTCATCTCCTACCTACCTTGCTTTTATGGATCTTTCATCCGCTTTCGATCTTGTGAATAGATCTAAACTCTGGTTAATCCTTTCATCTAACGGCCTTGATGATACTCTTGTAAGATTCTTAGCCTATCTCCATACTGACCTGAAAGCACGGGTACGTATTGGGATGGGTGGAGAGGTCTCAGGAGCCATTGATATTGGGAGAGGGGTGAGACAGGGGTGCGTTTTAGCACCCCTGCTGTTCATCATCTATATCAACGGTTTATCAAACTGTCTGAAAAAAGTCACCACAGATGTCCCAACAATCTCAGGGAAACCCCTACTTGTGCTTTTATATGAAGACGCACCCCTAATGCTCTTCGCCTGCTTGTATATAGTTTTGTTAGTTTCATGGAGGGTCTGGATTTGAGGGTACATTTTAAAAAATCTTTTATTATGTCCTGTGGCCCTGGCAAAAGGAAACTGAACACTATTCAGATAGGCACAGACAAATTAGATTCTGTTACTAAATTTCCTTATTTAGGGTTGGTTTTCGCTGCGAACGGCTCGTGGTGTGGGCATCTAGCCCACGCCACGAGCAAGTTCTCGAAAGCCAACAATTCTGTTCTGAGTCTCCCTCGCCGAAAGAAAATTGGTGCCACTAAGGCTATTTTAAAGATTTTTAAACTGCAGTGCTCACCTGTCGCCACGTATGGGGCGGAGGTTTGGGGGTCGAGAAGCAGCCTTTGTATTCAAAGGGAGGAAAATCGCTTTTGCAGAAAAGTGTTGGGTGCACCGATTTCCTCATCTGATTTTATTTGTCATAGTGAATTAAATCTTCCTTATATAAGTGATTTTATTAGAGCCAGACCAGCACTTTTCTGGATTAAAATCTGGAGGAATGATGCTGCTGTCCTTACACAAAATATTATAAAGGACTGTTTAAATTGTGATCACGGAATGAAGATCCCATGGCTCGTAGACGTTTTTAAATCACTTAATGAAATTGATAGAGGGACTTTGTTTAACAATCCTATGACAATTGAAACAAAGGATAAAGCTGAGGTTCAAAATGCACTTTATGCACTTTACAGTAATGAACGGATAGGTAGAGAATCCCAGAAATCAAGTGTTACGAAATACATAGGAAATTAATAGTGTAAACAAACTTTGCCGCCCTACCTCTCCCTTCCTATGTCCAGTTGGGATCGATCATTATTGTTTCGTTTAAGGGCGGGTACTGTAAAATTTTTGTTATCCTTTCCTCTGGGGTATCGCCATAGTGCTGATTTCTCTCCATGCCCTTGTGACGATATGAGTATACAGGATGATTTGCACTTTTTATTTTTCTGAAAATTTTATCTTAGATTTATTAAATGGTTTTTAACACCTTATTTTAAAAAACACAGACCACTCACACTGAAAGAATCATATACAATGTTGATCACTTTGGACAAGGATGAACTAACTTTTCGCACTAGCACTTTTTTAAGATCAGCCATACGGGGGCGTAAGACGATGGAAAATCCTTGAACACAGAAACTAGTCTCAATGGTGCCATTATGATAGTAATATAATGAAATGAAAACTTATTGTACAGTTTTTGTATATTTTTTATGCTATTATGAAATGTTTTTCTGTATAACATTCTTTTTAATTGTTTGTATATATATCTAAATGAATTGTTGCTGTTATCGGTACTTTTATGAATTTTATGAAATTCGAATAAAGGTCTTTTGAACTTGAACTTTGGGTAAATGTATTGTGCTTTTCCTGCACTACAGTTGCGTAAAGGCCCAGAAGAGTTGTCTTCAGTGACCCCGTGTGTCTGTAACTTTGCCACCGCGCCCATAGGCACTGAGGTCCCTCGAGTAAGCTGTCCATCACAGTGGGGGAAAGGGCGGGAAGAGGTTGCATAGCCTAGTGTGTGTGGGGCCAGGCTTCTGTGCGATTTCACATGCCTCTTGTTTATAAAGGGTCAAGGCCGATCAGAGCAGCAAATGAGGAGAAAGCAGTAAGTGCTGGTCACTGGAAGTACAGGGGGATTGCGCTCGACAAACTTGTGGATGCCTAGACCCCCATCAAGGATTACAGTTAATTGTAGACGGTAGATCTGGGGAGAAAGCACACCTGCCTAGCATCGACCGTGCTCACTAGATTCCTGGGTTAATTAATAATGCGTTACTGAATTTGAGCTTCAACTCGGGCACCTGCTTTATTTATATCTGTAAGTGCTTCCTGCTGAGGTTTAATTTTTGTGACAGGAGCCTCGTTGCCTAATTGTAACTATTCTCTGACCCTGCTTCGAGGGTCAGAGCAGGGTCAGAGGATAGTTGCAAGTAGGCAATGAGGCGCCGCTCAGGAAGCACTTACAGGGTTACAGCAGGTGCCCAAGCTGCAGTTAATTTCTTTGTAACCATTTTGTAAATGGTTACAAAGAAATTAGCTTCAACTTGGGCACCTGCTGTAACCCTGTAAGTGCTTCCTGAGCAAAATTTGCCCTGCTCGCGAATTCGTGGATTTTGCTGTGATTTCGTGCAATTCGCGGATCGCGAAATCGTGGAAAATCCGCAAATTGCGCGAGCGGAATGAATTTCCCGCCCATACTTTGTCAGATGTGCAGATTCTGTAGGAATAAAGGTCACTATTCCAGAATGTGTAGGAACAGGAATAGATTTTCCAATAAACCAGCTCAGATCAGAGAGATATCTCAAGAATCAGAAGTTTTAGATGAGGAACTTATGCTGTGTATTTATGAAGTTAATGAGAAAAAAAAAGATTCCCCATTTTGTGTTATCAATGTGGATGGTATAGACATTGAAGTAATGGCTGACTCTGGTGCCAGCCACACTTTAATTGGTGATAATTATCTTAAGAAATTTCCCAATATTGAATTCTTGCCTTCTGATATAAAACTGGTTGGTTATGGCAACAGACCCATTGATGTTTTGGGATATCTTTTTGCGAAAATCAATTTTAAAGGCATTACCATTTCAGCCAATGTGTATGTTGCCAAAGAAGGTTCTTGCTTATTAGGATAGCCACAACAAAGAGATTTGCTTATCGCCTTATATCCCAACCATCCTAAACAAGTATTAGGATACACTGATTGTTTTGCTCAAGTTGATAATGATAAGATAACTGAGTGGGAGACATTGTTTCCTGATGTCTTTGCATCTAAACTGGGTTTATTGAAGGATTTTGTTCATAAGATAATTCTGAAGCAAAACAGTACACTTAAGGTCCATAAGGTAAGGAATGTTCTTTAATCCATGAGACAAACAGTAAAAAAAGAATTGGATAGATTATGTAATTTAGACATAATTGAAGAGATCGAGTCTTCTGAATGGGGTTGTCTCCAGTGGTTGTCGTTCACAAATCAAACAAAAAAATTAGATTATGTGTGGATTTAAGTGATTTAAACGAGTGTGTGTGGGTAGATCGACACCCGTTACCTAATATAAATGAGATGTTTTCAGCTTTAAAAGGAGCTTCTGTATTTTCGACATTGGATTTATCTAATGCTTACCACCAGATTGCTTTACATGAGGATAGCAAACCCTACACCTCTTTTATAACATCTGAAGGTGCCTTTAGATACCAAAGGATGCCTTTTGGTCTAATATCAGCCTCTGCAGTATTTCATAGAGTAATGCACAAATTGTTTAAAGATGTCAAAAATACATTGTATTTTCTAGATGATATATTGGTTTTCGGAAACAATAAGCAAAACCATACTGAAACTTTATGTAAAGTACTTAATATTTTGCAAAATTGTGGAATGACTCTTACCAAATAAAAATGCTAATTTTAAAGAAGTTCAGTTGACTATTTAGGACATAACATAAGTGGTAAAGGTATATCACCCAAACAGAATTTAGTTAAATCAATTGAAGAAGCTCCTGAACCCCAAACTAAAGATCAGCTCAGATCCTTTCTGGGTCTGGCTGAATAATATGCCAAATTTATTCCTCTATTTTCAGATAAAACTAATCACATGAGAAGTTTAATGAAAAAAAATCAAAAATTTGTTTGGTGTCAAAATTGTGCTACAGAATTTGCAAATCTTAAAAAAGAATTATCTTCAATGTCTGCATTAGCCACATTTGATACGCATTGTAGAACTGATGCTATTAATATTGGTATTGGTGCAGTTTTGATGCAAAATCAGAGTGGCAAATTGGTTACTATTGCTTTTGCATCTAGACCTCTACAAAATGCTGAAGGTAAATATTCAACACTTGAAAAGGAAACACTGGCATGCTGGTGGGGAATAGAGCATTTCCAGAAATATGTATATGGTACTGCATTTAAAGTTAGAACAGATCATAGTCCACTGCTGGAATTGTTTACCACTAAGGGTTCTGGAAAAGCTACACCAAGGATTGCCAGATGGCAGTATAAACTGCAAGATTTCCACTTTAATGTGGAGTATATTCCAACTGTTAAGAATATTTTGGCAGACTGTTTATCTCGTTTACCATCAAGGAAGATTGTGGCTCATTTATTCCTGATGAAAACACAGAAAGAATTATATCTGTTTCTATGGTATCTAAAGGGTGTATCAAACAAGATGAATGGAAAAATGCTAATGGAACTGATGAAGAAATTCAAGAGGTTATCAAATATACCTGTACTCAATGGCCATTGAAAAAAGATTTAGATAGCGAATCATTGCCTTATTTTTATGTGGCTAATGAATTGTCAGTTATTGATGACATGTTATTTTGTGGTGTACAATTAGTGGTACCCAAGGATCTGCAAGAACATGTACTGTGCTTCGCTCATGTAGGACATCCTGGGATGTCTAGTATGAAGAACAGATTACGATCTGAATTTTGGTGGCCAACCATTGACAGGTCTATTGAGTCGAAAGTTAGGTCTTGTATGGAATGTGCTATGAGTGATAAATCACAAAAGGTTATTAAGTATGAAAAAGCTCCTGTATCTAGACCAGAAAGCGTTTGGGAAAGAGTTTCTCTTGACATTGCTGGTCCGATTTGTTTGTCCAAAAGTCAGATGTATGTAATTGTTCTTATAGATCAATTTTCTCAGTGGCCAGGAATTAAGTTAGTTCATCATGTTGATTCACAATCAATCATTCAATTTTTAAATGAAGAGTTTGATAAAGAGGGATTTCCTAAGTGTTTGGTTACCGACAATGATACACAGTTAAGATCTACGCAAATGGAAGATTACCTGGTTAAACATGGTATTTCTCATATAAGAACATCAGTATATTATCCACAAAGTAATGGTATTGTTGAAAGATGTATAAGAGTTCTGAAAGAAGGTGTACAATTAGCTTTATCTAATGGTAAGAATTGTTCTCAAGTTCTCAAGGATTTGGTGTGGAATTATAGGATTACTCCTAGAGTGGCAGGTGATGTGTCTCCTTTTGAGAAAATGAGGGGAAGGAAGGCTGTTTGTGACTTAAACCAGTCATTAATGTTAGAGATGAGAAACAAAATTGACCAATCCAAAGTGATTAAAAGTTCCAGTGATATGTGTCAGTGGCCATACAATGAAAGACAAATTTCATCTAAAAAATTTGCAGATCCTTTGTCTCAAATCAATATTGGTGATTGGGTTCGAGTAAAGAAGGGAAGATTAATAAAGGCTGGAGAGTCTAAATTTTCTGTGCCTATGAAAATAGTTAGAGTAGGACACCAAGTTGTTGAACTAACTGATGGAAATGTGTGGAGCATGAGCAAGGTTGTTAAAGTGCCTAGGTTTTTATGGCCTAATTTGTCTGGTTCATTCAATACCTCATTTGGACAACAAAGCTTTAATGTTACAAGGAATACCGCTACTTCAAGGTTAAAATTCAAACCAGCTTGGAGTGAAGATTATGTCATGATATAATGTATTCAACTAAAATTTATATTATTATTTGGTGAATACACGTTCACAAGGATAACATTTGTATATGTTTTATATTTATTTTATTGTTTGTAAAAAAATGTGTATCTTTGTTTTGTTTACTTACCAATTTATGCTTAGGATTCAATTATAAGAGTATGTTATTTATTTCTTTTGATAACAATGTATTTTGTAATTTGTGTTGACGTAAGGGGATGTGTGGTATCCTGGCTAATAGTGACTTGTGGAACTATTGGCCAGGGTTCTACATGACTCATATTCCATTGAGAGTCAGTTGGCCCTGGCTCTTTTACCAAATTGTTTGTTGTATTTATTTTTAATAAATACATATTAAATATACCTCGTGTTATCTTTTAAAATGTAACAGGTCTTTTCTTCCAACTGCCCAGCTGACCAGTGGCAACTGAACCTGGACTGAGCCATACTCTTGGCATATTCCTGAGGTCCTAGGGGAAAATCTGAAGTTTCCTCCTATGGTGGATATCGGACTGAAAGATTTAAGTCAGAAGTTAAAATATTTGACCTGGATGGCCTTAGTTAGTGAAACTGAGCCATGCTCCACCGTATTTGGTCTCAAATGGCTCCTAGGTCCTAGTCAAACCACGACTATTTACTGTCAATGGCACTTTGTGATTCTTGGCGATATTCTTGAAAGTTTAACAATGCATATCTCTGGTTACCCTTATTCATTTTTGTGTAATTTTGTTTATAAGATTTTGCTCAGTGTTTCTAAATCGTTTTGCATTTTATATTGCTTTTTCTTTTGAATTTATAACTGTTTTTCTAGCATATAAATAATTACTCTCAGCTCTAAATTAAGACTGGCTAATCTGTGACATTGCTACCAGGGGTTGAGCTCAGGTTCATTTAGGGATTTTGAGGGTTTACCTACATGGGTTGTAACTATTCCTTGAGGTGGGTAGACCCCCAGCCCAAATAACAATAATAATATTTCTCACAATTACCATCATGAGTTGTAGTCTGGAATATTGAGTTACTAAAACATCCTAGCCAAATAATGATAGATTAACTATTCTTACCTCTGCATATACATACTAAGAAGATGTGAATATCCAACAGGGTGTATGAATGAATGAATGAATGAACGTATATGTGGGATTAAGTATAGTAATCCTATTTACTTACCAGTCGATATTTCGGTTCTTGATATTTTGGCCACAATATTTTTGTATCTCAATATTCCCTATTCAGTATTCAGCACCTCCACCACAACACTGTGGCTTTGGTCATCTTCCTACTGGGAACTGTAGCCCTAGGCACAGCTGACTTACTGTGCAGTGCTGGGCAGAGAAGGAGAAAAAATAGCAAAGCAAGGTCTTGAGATCGCAGCAAGATGTAGGTGGGCCTAACTTCAAGATTGCCACAAAAAACAAAAGTCAATATGGTGCCCATCTTAAAGTGAAGCTCACACTTGAATCCATTAAAAATATTTAAAAAAACACTTTCTGCAGTAAAATTAGGCAATTTTGGATTGATTTTTGTTAATAAAAAATGCATGAGATGCAGAGTTGAATGTTTGAATATTGTATATTTCATAGGAAATATAGTCCCTGTTGCATTACAATGTAAGCACTTACTAGGAGGCAGAATTGTACATCCAGACACCCAATCGGATAAGATGAGAGAGTAATAATTCAATGGTGAAGAACAAGTTCCCACTCTACAAATATTTTTATGTACTAATAACAAAATGCATGGCATAGAGGTATGCTGTCAAGCCAGACCTAATGTCCTTTTATTTGGATTCTAATATATTGGTACTTGCTCAATACCCTTTTCCACAATAACAAGATCTGAAGGTTGAATCTCTTGGTTTAAAAGTGCCATAAAATGCACACTGGTGCGCACAGTGATCCCCAAAAAGCTGCCCCAGATCACCAGGTATCACATAGCCCAGTTGTCAACTTTCATCTAACAACTCGATGCATTCTGGAAGTTCTAGTCTTGGTTCACTTCCATTGAAGCATTTGGACTAACTATGTTTCTCCTATTCCATAAAAGTGGTAGAGGGAAAGATTTAGTACACATAGCAAATATCCTCCCTGTAAAATCTTTATATACACAAATATGTGGCAGCTTTGAAGATTTATAGCACTTACCTGAGTTGTCTCAAACTTGTTTGTTAGAATCTATTTTCCTGTCATATGCCATCTTCCCCATACAGATGGTAGATCCTTCTCCCATTCAGTGTGGAGTGCTTCCTCATGCGATCTTCACAACAAATACCGAAGAAGTGTCAGACCTTTTTCAGGATTCCCATGTCAGATGGATTACTGGTCTCAGACTGTAACAATCAGAGCACTTTACAACGGTGTCCTGGGACCTTACTCTACTAATGAGCCTTTAACTGATCACCAAGTACACCCCTTAAGCACTTGACATTCAGGGTAGCAAAGTCAAGCATTCCAAGGCATGCTTAGGGAAGTGGTGTGGGAAAAATATCAGAATGCAATGAATCATACCTCTAAGAAAAAGTAATAAGTACTTTACTTCTTCTTAAGGTAAATCATCAGAAACATCTTATATAATGACCTGTGGCCCCAAAAACACGAAGACGAAACACTTTAATATTGCCGGAACCCCAATAGAAAAGGTATCCACTTTTAATTATTTAGGCCTCCTGATTGATACTAATGGGTAATGGGATAGTTTGATTAGTCCGAGATCGCAAAAGATGAAGGTAGCTGGTGAATGGATCTTGAGGTTTGCTAAAAAACTGGGGCAAAAACCGATTAGAGAGATGATCCAGCTGTATAAAAAGCAAGTGTTTATCTCTTTGCTGCTATGGGGCAGGAGTGTAGGGTTATTCTGTTGCACATAGTTACAGTTAGTAGAAAATAACTTTTTATGTAGACTTTTAGCATTACCTTAAATGACCCCAAATTTTATCACTCATGCAGAAGTAGGAATAGGATGTTTGGAATATTTTATTGGTATAGCTCCTTTATTAATATGGGTTAAATTATGGAGCAATACAAAAAGGTGCTCTGTGCACACTGTGTCAATTTTGTTATGTTCAATACTCTGTTTTAAACAATATTGTCAGTGCTGCTCCCTTCGTTGCACTTGGTCAGAGTGCCTATAGAATACAATAAATTGGTCTGGATGGGAAACCTCCCGACCTGTTGAAAGTGCGCACTTATATCCAACGAAACAAAAGTTCCTTATCAGTTTCTCAAGAAATAATATATCCTCGTAAAAATGAATTTCAAACTTCTTTTATTTCATTTCATGCTTTTCAAATTTCTTCATAATTTCAGGATTTATACACCTGTCTCATGAATTACACCCAATGCATTTCGGGTCTCTTATTAGGACCCTTCCTCATGGGTCTGAAAAATGATAGAAAACAGGAAACTACTTAATCTCAAATCTCAGAAATGGTTGAAATCAAGAAAATGTCAATTTTCCCAAAAATCATAATATAATAACATTGTTGCAACCAATCAATAATGTCATCAACATTTAGTTATGTCGCTTCATAATACTGCGCAAAACTTATGTTTATCTGAAAAACCTAAATCTGTTAATGATGAACTAGATTTCATAGGGCAGTCAAAATGACAAAACTCGAGATCACGTTACTGCAAAACTAAAATGTGTAACTCTATGTACGACCTGACGTATGCTGTACAAACCCTCCAATAACCCCCTAAACTAGTATTTCCTAAACTCATCTAAGAATTCAACCACAAACCAGTCGCAACCCAGCTTCAGGGTCAAAGCTTATTTGGAATTCACGAGTATCAGCTCTCGCGTACAAGCTGCAAATCATACTGCGCGGATAGTAACAAACGCACTACTTTTCTTACACTGAAGGAGTAGCGTCTTGGTCTAATCACCTGTCTCGAGAGAAGCGGCTCAGTGCTCTAAACTTCCTGATTGTAAAAACAAGAGCGTCAATGCGTGATCACGTGTTGGATGTGTAGCGTCCTAAAGACGTTAGTCTTCATGAATCTTAAAGCGATAACACCCAATATACATGAGGTAGCATATAAAAACAAGATTTTCATGTCATGATGAAACAGAGTCATACTAGTAAAATACTAAGTTCATCGGGCTAAAAAACACGTACATAATGTTACATCACTAGAATTTCAGTCGATTGTTGGGATCAGTTAGATGTGTGTAGATAATATATGGAAAATGAACATGTCACGACACTTTACACAAAATAAGATAATTCAATCCGGTCATTTAACCCAAACGGCTGCAAGGTATTCAGTTTTATAATCCAGAGGAATTCTGCCTTCAATAATTATTTATGTGGGTCAGTCCCCGGATCGGATGTAAATGCATTGCATACTAACAACGTTGTAATAGTAGCACGATGTAATGACAGCGTTGTAAGCGCTTTTTCCCGTCTGAATGCCATCCATGGTTTGCATATGTAAAGAAGGGTTTTCACAATGTAGGTATGGGTGTTCTCTTTAACTCCCCGGAAGACATAGGCCCGCGGACTAAAGGAAGGGTCCAAGTGATTTTTGCTTCCAATAGAGAAGAAATCAGAATTGTAAAGTCTCTTACCTCCAGTGATATCATTAATTATATGCAAATTATTCCTGTTCCTGGAACTGGTTCCTACTTATCTTGGATAAGCAACCCGCAGCATAGATTTTATTTGACATGGCTAAGACTAAATCTAATTCATCATTTAGTTGCCTTCCCTATGGCTAGCTACTGGGTTGACATGCGCATGGAGTAGTCAAGTGACGCCAGTTCCACTCAGTTTACTGCGCACTTTATGCTGCTTTGCACATTGTACAGCTCGAAAAGAGCTTGATTTTTGCGCCCAGTTCTTTTGCGCAATCACTTTACCTTAGAGGGATTAAGATCTTTACAATCCTTGGCCACTCCAGAAATCTGTCATGCAACATTTATTTATATTCTAGCTGCTATGAAAAGTAAGAAATCTTATTCAAATTGAGCATTGATTTTGTGATTTTTAAATTTTAGAAAAAACTTTTTTTGCTAATGAATGTACCTGTCACTTTCTTTTGTAACTGATTATAAATTTGGACATTTTTCTTATGTACTTTTATGATTAGTAAATGGTTGAATAATGATTTTCTTGAACTACTTCTAGTCCGCAGCACAATATTGTACATATTAGAGGGTCAAATTCTAGTACATAGGTTAATGGGTGTCAATGACTATGCAGAGGAAAAACTAGCTGTTGCGTAATCATTTACTTTCTCTGTTAAAATATTGGATCACAATACAAATAGAGTGAGTGCCGATGAGGGCCTATTGTGAAGAAAACTATGCATGATCTGTTTCTGAATATGCCCCTCCAGAATTATCCCTTCCCGAAGTCACTTCTAGGTTAAACTAGGCAGCAGATAACACTGGTTTCCATGTTTGCAGTTAATTAATTAATTAATTAATTAAGTGTTTGTAATGCGCTATAATCGACTCCCGAAGGAGTATCTCTGCGCAGTAGACCGCTGGGGAACCCGTCCTGGCTTTTCCTGCGAGATGGTCCCTACTGAGTATCTCCAAGGTAAAAACCAGGCATCCCCTGAGTATGTGGGGGGCCGTTGTGGAGATGAGGCAAGCTAATGCCCAGAGTTGCCGAGTGTGATCCCTGGTTAGAGTAGGCACCGAGCTGAGAATTATCGAGTCCGCTGACCCTGGTCCACGACCCTGCCGCGTCAGGAATTGAACCCTGGTCCCGGCCGTCCTCTGCTCCCGAGTCTGCCGCCTCTAACCAGTGAGCCACACCACTCCAGTTCTCTATGTTTGCAGTTCTCTTCACACTGCAAGCTTACATACTGGATGTTTGGTTTGGTCCTGTAATGGTGGGTCCACATTTACCAGCTGAGAGCAGAAGCAGCACAACTCCCGGTGGTGTGTGGCTCTGTACAACCCACCTGGACCAGTCACGCTGACTTGACCCAGGCAGACATTGCTGGTGTCTCTGACTCACCCTGACAAGCAGCTGTGTGGTCCTGCTGGACAGAAACTGATGACTTTGAGATGCTCGACATGTTTCATTAGTTGGTGTCCAGCACAAATCCAGGTCAATGTCAGACGTTGCATTGTTTTTTTACAGGCCTGGCAACAAAAATCAAAATAGACCTATGTCATGTTCACGCAGGCATTTGCAATTACTTGCAGTACCAATGAGCCATATATGATATACATATAGAAATGCTTTCATACATTTATGTAAGTGATATACTGGATGTTTTTGAATTAGTATACATTATTCAAATAAATTGCTTTGAAGCATCAGATGATATCAAGTGTAAGTGAACTACAGCTCGCAGTTTGCTAATGGAAAACGCCCATTTACAAATCTTGCTGAAATAAGCAGGACTCTGCTAAGTTGCACAGTAAGTTAGACCCAGTGAAAGCTGTCTAGGACATTTTTCAATACAGACATGAATGATCTTTCTGTATTCACATTTGGCCTCTGATGCAAAAGCAGATTGAAACATCCTACTCATCACTAAAGGGACAGACTTCCCATCCATCATATTACAAGTGCATTATATCCGATGGCACTTATAATACCGCAGATCAGATATCCGTCACGTTTGTGACAGAGAAACCCGCCCAATGAACTCTGAATTATTATTTTTTCCCCCCAATCGTTTATGTTCCAAGTGGTTCCTTTAGAGGAAAGCCTTACAAGAAGTGAATAGTCTCTATAATTTTATCAAATTTCTAAACCTATTCTGCCCCCAGTGAGCAGAAAAATTGTTACGTCATTGTATCCCAACATAGCCCATCTGTGGAAGAGCAGACTATGTGCCTGATTATCAGTTTGGCGGACTGACTGCCCAAAGACTGCAGCGCCAGCGGTCCATAGACCGCCGAATTATGAGTTTACCTCGCTGGTTGCGCTGTAGCTGCAGAGATTTTGCAACAGAGGTGATTATTTTTCCATATGTGTTTATGCCTGTGCTTGCATTTCAACAGCATATGTGTTGGATGCACACATATAAGTGATACATGTGGAAAATGACCACCTACCCATTGCCAGAGTCCGGCCCATATGTGGCCAGTCCAGTCAGTGGGTATATGGTACTTAACGGACTCACCTGTATATTGCCGCAAACAGGGTCATAATCCTATGGGTGAAGATGCTGCTGTACAGGGAGGACCTGAAGATAGGCATCCATGTCAAACTCTGCCTGGATGAACAAGGAAGGGGTGAGTATGCACCCCAAATCCTTTGTTTCCGCAGACTTGAATCTGGAGATCGGACCAATGCAGTCAACTTGTGGAAAAGGCAACTCTTAATAGGACAGGGCTGAAACGCCCCTGTACCGCAGCTGCCTTTCCCATACCGCAAACCCGGCAGTCGGCGGTCTGCTGGCGGTCTCAGCTGTTCAGCTGCGGTCTTCCGAAGCCTATCCGCACAGCTTGTAAAACAGCGGTTGGACCATCGAGCTCACGGAGGTCGGACCATGAATGCGGGTGCCACCCCCCACCCCCACGGACCACCAAACTAGTAATTAGGCCCTATAACTTGGAGTGAGAATAAGGCTCAGGGAAAGTCTTTCGCCAGTGTCTGGAGTTTGCGGGGACCCCCTGTGATGCTCTTCCTGTGAATCTTGTCCCGGCTGTGCTAGTGATTCCAACTGCATGTATGTTATAAACAGAAGGTCCTCCCTATAGCTCCTGCGCCCAGAACCTGTAAGAACAATCCTCACAGAAAGATAACTATCAAAATAAGAAAGGAGGTGTTTCTGGTTTTATTGTTTGTCAACTGAACTTTTTAGCAAAGCCTTTTATTAAAAGTTTTCATCATTCTGGTAGTTAGTTGATAATTTGTGAATATGTGCTAATCAAAAAGAAACGTCCTAACTGTCACTATTTTATTTTAAAGAGCACATTTAAAATCATATACATCACTTCCATATAAATATTTATCTGAGCGTGTTGTCTGCTAAGAATTCATTAACTCTATACCAGGCAGAAGAGATCTCAGGACTCTACCAGACTGTTCATTCTTTACATAAATGCTGTTCTTTCAGCACACACACTTCAACGGATACCAATTAAGTATCAAATGGTTTCAGTTTTCCTCCAATGAAGTGCTTTTGTGTTTTACAAGCACAGTACAAGGTCATGTTAAGATCTGAGTCAATGGCGCATAACAAAAAATGTTCTGTACAATTTACAGAAGATGAAAGGTACTGGTGAATTGGTTCTCATAAATAAATATTTCATGCATACTTGAATATATCTATTTAAAAAAAAATACATATACAATTGATGTTATTTCACTGTGTACAATTGGCAGGCTTGGAATTCCTTTCTTTGAAGAAGCCATGGCCTTAAACTGCCAGCAATGTAAATGCTGAACTTGTCTTTTTTTCTGCTGGTTCAGGATAAAAAGAATGATCGCAGTTTGTTTGTTATTAGCTTTTTCTGAGGAATAGTGCATGGTGGGTATTATGAGAGAACATGATGCAGTTTAGCATGCGTCTATATGCTCTAGATTGCTGGGAAGGTGAAGAGACATATGTTTTAATTAGGTTGATTCATAAATGTAGCATTTTTTTGTTTTGGCTTACTTGATGTGTTTTTTATTTTATTTTGTTGTCTTTGCAAAGTCAAACATTCTTGAATTGCTACTTGCACATGGGAGATTTGCGATATGATGTAAGACATGTGTGTGCATGATTTGGTGGGTAAATGAACTCACTCGTACAATATTTAGGTAGAAGTTGTTGAATACCCCTAGCTTTAGCAAACAGAGCCTAAAAGGAACATTTACACATTATCTATACTACTATTATAAAGAGAGAACTTGCACCTTTTGGCAGGTAAACTCGGGAACCACAGCGCCAATCTACACACCCGATACATCTATGAAAATGTCAGGGTGTGTAGATGGACATAGGCTATAAATATTTTTAAAAAAGTAAATTAAAAAAATTAAGTTTGTAAAGAAAGTAGTCCCCTGAAAGTAGCGCCGGCCGGGAAATAGCGCTGGCCGCGACGCGACGTGCGTGATGACCGCGACGTGCGTGATGACGACGAAGGAGGAGCGGCGGTGCAGTGACGAGCTGCTGTGCAGTGAGGAGCGGCGGCACAGGTAAGGAAAGGGAAAGTTCAGTGCGAGACTGTGTGATGCAGTGGGAGGCAAGAAGGAGGCAGCAGTAAAGGAAAATGTCGGAGCGCGAGTGAGTCAGGTGGGAGGGGAGCGCGAGTGAGTCGGGGCGGGAGGGAGTCGGTAGATGGACATAGGCTACATAAATTTAAAAAAAAAAGTAAATTAAAAAAATTAAGTTTGTAAAGAAAGTAGTCCCCTGAAAGTAGCGCCGGCCGGGACCTAGCGCTGGCCGCGACGCGACGTGCGTGATGACCGCGACGCGACGTGCGTGATGACGACGAAGGAGGAGCGGCGGTGCAGTGACGAGCGGCGGCACAGGTAAGGAAAGGGAAAGTTCAGTGCGAGACTGTGTGATGCAGGGGGAGGCAAGAAGGAGGCAGCAGTAAAGGAAAATGTCGGAGCGCGAGTGAGTCGGGCGGGAGGGGGACGCGAGTGAGTCGGGGCGGGAGTGAGTCGGTGCGGGAGGGGGTCGGGGCGGGAGCAGGTGTACTGCCCCCAGCCCCTTTCTGCCCCAGGCAACGCCGGGGCGGGCTGCTAGTTCACAATAAAGATCCTAATAAGCACAATGCTCTGTAGAGCGAATTAGAAGGTTTTTCCAAATGTTTGTGTGATATATCAGGTAATTTTAATAAAGGACGTACCTTCCAAGGAGGCGTGGTGTTCCAAATTTTTATATAACCTGGAGTGTGTGAAGTTTGTGTAATTTACTTTTGCACAAGTAAGTGATATTTCCGAAATACTGTGTAATTACATAAAATGCACAACTGACACTTGGAACTATGTTTAAGCACGAAATGCACCCTCTATGCCGTTTTAAAAGCAAGAATTCATTTCACATTTAAGAAAGTGTAAAAAACACAAAAGCACCAAGAACAACAGCTGCTTTTATTTAGTGCATGTTGTCCCTATGTGTTCATGATCATTTTTTGGTACTAACAGTGAGTTTGCAGTACATTTTTACTGCAAACAGCACATAGTTACACAACATGGCATAGTACAGAAATATTGGGACTAGCGGGTCACAAAATTAATGTACAAATTACCAAAATGATGCTATATTATACCAGCATAAATGTCATTCAGGTTGTGGATCTGGTGGCTCAGTGAACAATACATCCACTGAAGGAGCCTGTGTTTGACCTCATAGTCACAGGTTAAAATCCTGAAAGGTCCACTCAGCCTTTCATCCATCTGAGGTCAATAAAATGAGTACCGTTGGGTAACAATAAACATCTGTTATTCAGCGCTAAGATACCCTTCTGGGTGAATGTGTGCTTTACAAATGCATATGATATTATCTGGGGGAAATCATTACAGGTCATCTGTAAAATAGAACCCATACATTCTCTCACAAGGAGGGACTCAGGGCCCGATTCACAGAACTAACTTAAGACAAAATCCTAAACTTACTACTTTTGGTATTCACAGAAGTTAGGATTTTGTGTTAAGTTTGTTTTAAAATAGACTTAAGACAGACTTAAGGTGGAGAAGTGTGGCTCACTGGTTAGAGCAGGCAGACCCTGAAGCAGAGGTCAGACCCGGGACCAGGGTTCAATTCCCAACGCGGCAGGGTCTTGAGCTCAAATGTCCACGGACTCGATAATTCTCGCTTCGGTGCCTGAACTAATCATGGGTTCACACTCTGCAACTTTGGGCATTAAGCTTGCTTAATCTCCACAACGGCCCCCCGCGGCGGGATGCCTGGCTTTCACCTTGGGGATGCCCTGTAGGGGCTATTTCACAGGGAAAAGCCAGGACGGGTTCCCAAGGCAAGCGCTTAGAGACCCCTGGGTGATAAGCGCTATATAAATCCAATATACAATACAATACAATACAATACTTAAGTTAGGATTTTGTCTTAAGTTTGTCTTAAGTCTGTCAGAAGTCTGTCTTAAGTTTGTCTTAAAACAAACTTAAGACAAAATCCTAACTTCTGTGAATACCAAAAGTAGTAAGTATAGGATTTTGTCTTAAGTTAGTTCTGTGAATCGGACCCTATGTGAGCACAGACCGCTCTCCACTAGGCTCAATGCAAACAAAAAAAAAACACCCAGAGATGTGACGTGCCCACCATTGTAAATGGTGATGAATCACCTCTGGCCAAGGTGATCCATTGATGTAGAATACACTTTTATAGACGTGCCCAACTCTTCTAGGTGCTTTAAGCTTTTCGAATGTGGCTGTCAACTTAAGGCCTTGGTGCTTTGGGTGCAAGACAATCATAGAAGGGTCATCTTGATGAGGGAAAAGGCAGCAGGGATTTGATCCCCACGTGCACCAGACCATTACAGGTGCTTCACCTTCCGCTGGAGGGGCCATGCAGCCCCCAGGTCTCACATTTCATATTGACAGTGCAAATCTTGCCCCTGATTGCAGCAGCTTCTGTTCCACATCTTCTAGCAGTTCTCCTTTTACATATAGCTTCTTATTCATGTAAAGGCATCTCACGCACCCCTTTTCCGTAGTCAGGCAGCTCAATTATTCAGGACAAGTAAGAGGCAAATCTTACTTCTCTTGCAGAACTTCCCAGGTTCCTGGTCCTGAACCTGGAAAATGGAAGTTGGAAGTCATCCACCACAACCCTGGCACAAAAAAGAGCTTCTAGATCACTACTGGTGCAGGACCACAGGATTCTCAACCTGGCTAGCATTTTCTGCCCTGTGGTTAAACTATGTTTGCTGACACAGTTTATGATCTGCCCCACTGGTCCAGCCATACTCTTAAGGCCTTAGTAAATGTACGGCGGTGCTAGGACTGCTGTACTCAAGGTGGTGGTCTGACCACCGCCACCACTGCTGGTCTACTGACAGAATTTTGACTGTGGCTGTCAGATCTCCACAGGACTGCTGTGTCTGCAAGGTCCCATGCAGGAACATGCTGTAGACGCTGACACGGCGGCCGCCTGCTGTTAAGGCTCTCCTATAAGCCTGACACAGCCACTACCATGAGACCACCACAGCACTGCCTGCGCGCAGTGGGCAAAACTCTGTGAACCCCACAGGCAGACGGGAATTGTTTGCCCTCCCCTCATGTCAACAATAAACAGAGTATATCTTGGAATACACAATCAAATGTGTTTGTTCTTCTTATGTTTTTACAGCCTATTCAGTGTAAAATACAATTAAAAATCCTTAGCTGGAGATTAAATGCCTGATAGTAAACTCTAATTTGAATTTAAAAAGTTAACAACATTAGCCTTTGCACCTCTTCAACATGTAGATGGCTTCTACACAGCAATTATTCAATTACTGTATTATGTCTAAAATGAAGAAAAATTGCCACTTTCACTAAATTATTTTCAACAAACATGGTCGGATTGAAGACATCTTCCACAATACAAAATTGTTTGAAGTGGGGTGCAAAAACGAATACTGTTACAGACGGATGGCACAATTCTTTCTCTTATCACATTTGCAAATGCCACGCTACCTTCAAACGTTTGATGGAAAAAATTGAAAAAGGAGCAAAATTCAAGGAAATTACACAAGCACAACCACTTGCAAATAATCTGCAGCCCTGAGTCACAAAATCAAAACAAATGAATGAACAACTCCTTTTTAAAATGCAGCAATTTGCTATGTTTGTTTGGGAAAGCCTGGCTACATTTTACATTATTAACCATTTGACACAATTATCAAAACTAACAATGCACTCCCATGTACTCTCCTGTCTTAACATCATCCTTAATTTTCTTAGAAAGATACATTTTCTAAACTATTCCTGTAATTGCTATAAAATGACAATAAATAATTTCTAATTTCTTTTTCTTACTGTACATATTATCAGGGAAAATAAATTATCGTAGTCCTTTGTTGTAATGTACTAGTTACCCAATGCACTCTCCCTACAGTGGTTCTCCTCCTTGCTGCTCAGCCTATGATGAGGTCATATAGAATGTTCAGTGGGTTTGTATGTAAGAGAGAATCAGTTGGTGTGGAAGGGCTGAGCAGCGAGGAGGTTGCTCCTGGTGGGGCACTTTTATGGATCCGAACTTCTTCCTGTAACCTAGAACCTGTGATGTAACTACAAGAATAAATCTACTACTTTTAACTACAAGACATGACTGCGCATCATTCTTCGTTTTAACACTGGCGACGATCTAAAGAACCTACGTGAGCTACCTTGAATGGACTGGTACCTAAGAAACAGAAGAAACACATTCATAAGAAGCAAGCTGGCAGTCCTGAAGCCCCACCAGTGACCAAAGACCGGTCGGCCCCATCGTGGATGTGCCAGTGCTTGCTGAACTTGGGTCAGTGTTCCCCACATGAGACTAACAGACGTTCCTGACATTCCTCTCCAGCTGTGAACGGTCAGCCCTAGCCTGGGCCTGCCAGTGCCTGCTGTTTGCCTGCCTTGCTACCTACCTATTTCTGCTGTAAGCTGTTCCCAATCCTGATGACTTGTTTGCGCAGTGGACTACTGTGATTGTCACGACATGTACAAGGAATGATTACAGATTGTGGCAACTTGGATGAGTGTTCCCCAATTGAGTAACTAGACTAACAGAAGTTCCTGACAACCTCTTGATGGTGTTCCTGTTTTGCTGCATTTGACAAATGCCCCGGTAAAGGAAGTTTTCCAGAGCTGTATCGTATTCCAACCTATTTATGTGTTGCACTACCAGTGCCCCTGCTGCCTTGGAGGATGGAGAAGGACTAAGGAGACCCTTTTGTGTGCCTTATGGAGAAGCGTTCATTCTGAGGAGTTCCTTTTGAGTAGCACATCAGGGAACGTTGGTAGTGTTTGCCATTTTCCTATCACGTTGAGTTATTTTGGGACAAGTTGGTCTGATAAGTCAGATTTCCCTCACTCCCTGGATGAAGGGCATCGTGTGAGCTGCAGAGTTTTTCCTGCAAATCTTCAAATTTCCGACTGTACTTTGCAGAGTGTGCAGTGTTTGGTGCAACAGTCCCATTATTAGACATATCTGCTGAGGTACTGTGTATAAAATTACTTTTCACACTGCGCAGTTCAACTGTCACGCTATCTTTCAAATATAATGCGCGAGCCGAGTAACGCCCTTACCTGCTTCGATCGTCAGGAGGTGCAGCTCCGTGGCCATTCTGACGTTCTTGGGAGTTTAGCTGCTTCTGTGGCGCTCAGAGACATTTGTCCAGCACTGGCGTACTGTGAACCACCGGGTGCAGCTTGCGCTGCCTGCCTCCATTTTGTGATTGGCTTTCCAGATCTTCTTTGTTTCCTGCTGTTTCAGGCATGTATTTCACTCGCGTTGCCAACCATGTTTTCCCCGCTTTGCCAACCACGCATCGGCTTGTCAGTTCCAATAAAGTTATTGGATATGTCGTGGTTCGAAAGCAGCATGAAGTCATAGGTACTGTCAAAATCTGCGGTTTTCCTCCTTGGTTTGGGTGTTTCTTGAGGTGGCATTTTCCTTTCATGGGGTGTGTGGAAGCTTTGTTTCAACCATCGATGATTCATGGTAAAGGATCTCGGGTGAGAGATCGCTCACCGGAGTAAGAGACTTTCTTTTTTGGTTCATTTTAGTACTGTAATACTGTTTTGTGGGGGGTGGTTGCAGTGTCTCTCACCTGTGTCCTTTCTATGTGTAGGGTGTGGGGTAGTGAGTGAAGGGTGTGGGGTGGTGAGGGCCCCAGTTTTGGGTTCTTTAGAAGATGTGTTCTTTGTTGCGGCGAGGTTGTGACCTGTGCCTGTTGGCTGTAATTCACTGCCCTGGATGGAAGTGAAGACACTCTCCATTGCCCCACTTGCAGCAATTAGTTCTAGGAGGTGCTCAGTAGGACCCGTATGACGGACTTTCGTTCCCTTTGTTCCATCTCCTGAGAGTGTGTTGGGTTAAAAGGATATTGAGAGTGTTTTGGGTTTAAGAACCCTGCTTTTGTCTTAGGTTTTACGGATACCCTGGATTTGCCTTGGGTTAAAATATACCCATAGAGTGTCTTGAGTGTGTTTCGGGTTCAAAGTAACCTTGTATTTTCTTTGGGTTTAAAGATACCCTGGATTTGCTTTAGGTTAAATTATACCCTGGATTTGCCTTGAGTTCAATGATACCCTGAATTGCTTTGGGTTTATAGATACCCATAGAATATTTTGAGTGTGTTTCGGGTTAAAGGATACCCTGGATTTACTTTGGGTTTAAAGATACCCATATTAGTTTTTAGGGGGTTTTGGGGATTATAATTACCCTGTCTTGGTATGGGTGGAGTCGTATTCCTCTTCTTTGAGGTAGACCTGTTCTGCTATTAGTATGTGTAGTTAAGGGTTATAGATCCCTGTTCTGCTGCAGTCTTGTCCCTTAGTTTGTGGCTCAATGGGTACTCCGTGTAGTGTGGTAGTGTAGTATCCGCACTTTGTAGTGTGAGTTATGGTGGATAGCATCCACTGTCTTTAAGAATGTATCTCTTTTTCTTGCATTCTTTGTTGTCTAATGATTATTATCAGGGAGAAGGATGTGTTGTAATGTTTTGTGGTAATGCATCCTCCTTTTCTGACAAAGGTGTGTTTTACTATCTCTATGCATTTTTGTGTTTTTGATCATTATCAGGGGGACGGATGTGTTATATGTTTTGGTATAAGTGCATCTTCCTTTACTGACATATGTATCTTATCATTTTCAGTCCTTTTTAATTTTTTTCGATCATTATAAGGGGGAGATGTGTTGTAAAGACTAATTACCCAATGCACTCTCCCTACAGTGGTTCTCTGCCTTGCTGCTCAGCCTATGATGAGGTCATATAGAATGTTCAGTGGGTTTGTATGTAAGAGAAAATCAGTTGGTGTGGAAGGGCTGAGCAGCGAGGAGGTTGCTCCTGGTGGGGCACTTTTATGGATCCGAACTTCTTCCTGTAACCTAGAACCTGTGATGTAACTACAAGAATAAATCTACTACTTTTACCTACAAGACATGACTGCGCATCATTCTTCGTTTTAACATCCTTCCTACGAAGTCTATTATTTTTGAGTGTTGGAAATGTTTTAAAAGCCTCTCGCCAAAACTCATAAAGCAATCTGCATATAATGTAAAGGACAAGGAGTGAAATGGCTGAACCAGAAAATACTTAGGGGCCGATTACCAGTCGATTACCAACATGTGCCCTCCTGTTTGCATGAACCCCAAGTTCCAGCCCTGCATGGACTTCACAATACATGCCATTGAGGATCTTCTTTTGAGGTCCCATTGCGGTGCCCATTTTCAGGGAACCACCATGGGAACGGCAAAAGAAAGGCCAGCCAGACGTGAGTTGTACTAGTAATCTGGCAGGCAGACCATGCACGGCTTTGGCGGTACAATACCGCCGCAGGATCACCAAAGTCGTAATCAGCCCCATAATCATTTCTTGAAATGAAAAATGTAAATAGGTGGGAGTAGATAACAATCTCACAACACACCTGTATCCGAACTGTACAAACATTTAGAAATAGAAATATCCACGTCAAATCTACAATGATGAACCATAAAACTAGAAAAAAATTCAATCTTTTGTATAATTATATTTTTTTTAAGAATGCACGCTTAAAAAGTAAAAGAAATAAAAATAGGCAGGAAATTTTAGTAGGGTTACATATTCTACACCTTCTTACATATAAATAAACCAATCATTTGGGAAAAGTCATGCACAGAAATCCAAAGAAGAAACCCTAGTCTAAAATGAATGTCCCTTAAAAAAGTATGTGTTTGTGATTATTTTTTTTTATTTTTAACATATTTAATGACTAAATTTAAAATAAGTAAATGTTATTTCGAAATTGTAATTACTGAGCTGTATTATTATCTAGATGTATGTCCAATTAAAAATTAAATTAAAAATATTACCTCTAATAATACATTCTCCTCTTATATCCCCAATAAACTTAACCTCCCCCTCATATTTTTTAAAGGATTGTATTCATCAAAAAAACATTTTTTGTATGACTTTGGAGTATTACATTTATTAAATTATTTTTATCCTTCTTCTATTCTTTTAACTGAGTATTAATTATAATCCTCAGGTGTAAAATAATTTTTTTGTTCAACACAAAAGTTATTACATTCACCAGCCACTAACATCCTGCTTGTACATTTTTGTTTTCTAAATTGGTTGAGTATTAATTTTAATATTTAAGTATTAAATCATTAAAAAAATAATGGGCCTCATTACGATGTCAGTCAGAAAGGCTCCGAAAGGCATTCAGATTTTCCTAACCCATGTCAGAACCCATGTATCCGACAGACTCAGAAAGATTTCCGACTGACCGATTACGATGGAAGCTAACCATTTGCTCATTCTAAATCGGTTCCGACCGGCATTCGGAAACTCCTAGTCGGTCAGAGCCGAATCGTACAGCTCTATGGACCACTTTTCCAACCGACATGTTGCGATGTCGGATTCTGACAGCCTTTCTGACTCTGCCTGTCAGACATGAAAAGGCTTTTGGAAAACTACTTTGGGGGCCCCTAGTAGGCCCCCCTTTATCCTGAGGCCTCCGGTTGGGGACCGTAGGGATACCCAAGGGACCTCCCCTGTAAAACCATGCACAGTGTGGTGGGCACCATGGGGTGCCTGCAACAGGGTGCAAGGTTTTCCACAACCACCCCTTTTTTCAATTGGAGCCTTTGCTGTCGGTCGGAACACAGACTTCCATTGAAGACAATAGGAGTCCGACTGAATTGTGTTTGGAAACATCCAAAATGGATGGCCATACTCCCCAAACCACAGTCGGTCGGACCTGATTCTGACAAGGAGTCAATCGGATTACTTTCTGGCCAACATCCTAATGAGGCCGTAAGTTTACATCCCCTAACATCAGACACTTTAGATTTTTTTTCTAATGAAATATTAGGTATTACCTTTAATATTTAGTTATCAATGTATTAAGTAAGTTAAAAAAATATCACAAAAATCTAAAAACTTCCCACTCTTTTCCCTTAAATCCCTAACATCTTGCTCCTATTTATTTAAAACCAAATTATAATTACATAATCATAAATTTAATAATTTTAATTAATATATTTATTTTCTTTAAAGAGAAATGCATTAAAATATTGCAATAATAATTATATCTACAGTTATGTTTTAACTTTGAAAATGTTTTAACTTTTAAAATCATTTTATTAATATACTCCTCTGCGAAATGTAGTTCTTTTTTGGGAGGTAAACTGTTTTCATTTCAATATAAGTCTACTGCTGGTTACCTTCTGTTAGGTTCTGGCTCTAGAACTGTGTAGAGTTGGTATTTGAACCCATGCTTTAATATTTGTGAATTACTCTATTTGTCTTGGATTTGGAATTACGAAGGATTGGATGTGGAATGGCTGTGGAACAGCTTTCATCTGAAATGTTTATTGTGCCTCTAACTTTGAAAATACCTTGGATCATTACCACAAATTGCAGGTCACATTTTTCATACCTTGCGTGTGAGCAGGCCGCAAATCCTCTGCTAAGGGACCAGTCTACCAACATTCTTCATCTGTGTAATGCTTTGAGTCGAGCGGTGCTTGCAGTGACTGGAGAACCTTGCTTATCAATGGCTGACGTGCAGCTTTAGCAGTCAGAGAGCGTGGATGACGTGCTGATGCAAAAATGCAGGCATGCAGACGATGCAGGATACCATCACTGGTACCATTTTGGAAAGAGGCATCTAGTACTTCTGACAAACGTACATACTGACAATGCAGCATACCGTCCGCAGCTTGATTGTGAATCAGGATTTTGTTTCTCCAGCTCCGATGCCCACGGCTGATTGCCATTGTTTGATCTTGACGTGTTTGACTTCTGTGCCAAGACACACGACTGGTGACAATTATTTATTAATCTGCCACATCATTTTGCACGGTATCGGGATTGTGATCTTCAGAGTACTTCACGCCAATGCACATGGTAGACCAAGGGGTTGCAAATATGTTCACTGTATTGTTTACTTAACTCATTGTTTTGAAGTATATTTTACTGTTTAATACTTTACAATTTATTTGATCGCTATTATCCATGCATACTCCTAAATATTGTATATGATGTTTAGGGGTGTCATCCACATTTCTTTCATATCAATGAAATTTGGACCTCCTACTAAATTCTTACCACACATGGGGACCCTCCCATACCATGGGGAAGATGGAAAGAGGAGTTCCTCCCAAATAATAAAGCAATTGACGACATTAGGATGGAGCAGAGAGAAAAAAGAAAATGTTACTCCACTGCTTAGTCTCG
Organism: Lissotriton vulgaris; assembly: GCF_964263255.1. Classification (NCBI taxonomy): domain Eukaryota; kingdom Metazoa; phylum Chordata; class Amphibia; order Caudata; family Salamandridae; genus Lissotriton; species Lissotriton vulgaris. The sequence continues at coordinate 79,794,212 of NC_141699.1, forward strand.
TAGGGCCAATTGACACTTTAAGCTTTGCCCAAGTTCCTCCATGGGAATGTGTTTGCAGAGGCCTTGCTGCTAATGAAACTTATGTTTAAACCTTCCTCTGGTGTGGCATTGAACAGGTTCAAGTTTCCACCAGGGCTCAGCGTGAAGGAGAGTTGTTTGATGCGTTTCTTACAGCGTTGTGGGGGCTCTCAACACAGTGTAACTATCAGGCTATTACAGATGAAATGATAAGGGACCGGATTATTGTGAATATTAAAAGACAAAATTATGGGTAATGGGAAATTAATGAAGTCTGTGCAAGATAGTGCTGCAAGGCGTGTGAAGATAACTGATGAAGGGTGTGTAGTTGGATATAGTTCTATACGCATATGTGGACAAGCAGGAAGGAAGTATGATAACATGCTTACTTGTAATAGATGTGGAGGTTTTAGTCACTTGGCCTCATCACCTCACTGTCCAGACACTGGAAAGGAATGCCTTAAATGTGGACAGATGGGAAATTTTCTGTGGGTGTGCAAGGGTAAAAAGAAGAAAGGTGCTGTCCCGTCCAATGGTAGGGCAGCATTTATGGGGGAAGTATATTTTGTAAAATGCACTTGTGGTTGAGACAGTGATAGGAAAAAGGTTATAGTTTTATTGTTGAAAGCTCAGGATGGGGAGATTGAAAGGTTAGCAAACCTGACAAGTGCAGAATTTAGATTCTTAATAGAGATCTGGAACTCATGGCAGATTCGGAGTCTCCTAGGGCTATAAACACTGAGCAATGTTTTGTGCAAAATTTTGGTGACGTGATGACTCGAAGACTTGAAGGAGTCAGACGTTGTGGATCAAAGTTTTGATGGGTCAGCCACTGAAATGAAAGACTATACTGAGGTAGCTGTAACATCCAAGGAATGAGAAGTGCACATTGAGTTGTATCTAGGGGTGAGAGTTGTAAAGGTTTTGGGATGGAAAGATAAGTAGAAGCTGGGCATCATATTTTTTCCACGTAGCAAGGAGCTGGTATTAGTAGTCAGTGATCCTGAAGATATTGCCTGGTTAAATGCTTATTTTTCTGACATGTTTACCAGAAAGTTGGACAAGTTACAGGGTTAATCTCACCATATTGAGCGCAAAAATAGGGCATTACCAGTGAAACAGAAGCTGAGAGGTGAATGTGAGAGATGAACTCAAGAGTATTCTGGATGACATGTTGAGAGGTGTAATCTTCTGAATGGGTGTCTCCCATAGTTTTGGCATGCAGGGTGGATACAACTTTGAGGCTATTTATTGACCTTAGAGTTTGATTGTTCAATGCTAATTAATGGTTGATTGTCACAACTTACCAAACAATTAACGAAGTAGTTAGTCTGTTGGAAGGTGCCGCTGTGTTTTCTACACTTGACGTATGATCTGCCTACCACCAGATCAAGCTGAGTGAGGATCCCAAGTGTTTGACTGCTTCCATTTCTCCACAAGACTTGTTCCAGTTTAAGAGGATGCCATTTGGCCTTGCATCAGTGGCATCTGTGTTTCACAGGGCTATGTTTCACTTCTTCAAGGACATGGAAGCCTGCCTCAAGTGCTTCCAAGCTGACATTTTGATCTTCTAAAGAACAAGCAAGAACACTTACAGAACTTGAAAGAAGCATGTGAAGTGTTGGGAACACAAGGAATAACATTAAGAGAGGGCAAGTGTAAGTTATTTCAATATTCTGTGGAATATCTAGGACATACGTTGTCTAAGGAAGGGGTTGTGCCTAAGAAGTCATAAGTGGAAGGAAGTTTCTGCTGAGTTATTCCCTTACTTGAAAGTGTCTGGGTAATTGGAAGTAGAAGGAGGCATGTTGTTTAAGGATGGAAGGCGCCTACCACCTGATGGGTTGTAGGATCGCAATCTGGGCCTCATTATGATGTCGGTCGGAAAGCAATCCGACGACTCCTTGTCGGAATAGGTTCCGACTGATTTAGGTTCAGAGTGTCCGACCGACCGATTACGATGTTTCTGAACACCTTTCGGTTGGACTCCCATCGACTTCTATGGGAGCCTGTGTTCCGACCGACAACACAGGTTCCCATTTAAAAAAGGGGTGGTTGCATAAAACATTGCACCCTGTGTCAGGAACCCCATGATACCTGCCACACTGTGCATGGTTGGAAAGAGGGGTCCCATGGGTACCCCGACAGGCCACAACCGGAGGCCTCCGGTAGAAGGGGGGCCTGCTATGGAGACCCAAAGTCAGTTTCCGTCAGCCGTTCCATGTCGGACAGACCGATTCAGAAAGCCTGTCCGAATCCGACATCATAATACGTTGGTCGAAACAAGGTCCATATTGCTGAATGATTCGGCTCTGACCAACTCGGAGTCTCTAAATGCCGGTTATTAACGATTCAGAATGACCGAACAGTTCCCTTCCATCATAATTGGTTGCTCGGAAATGTTTCAGAGTCGGTCGGAAACATGGTTTCCAACACAGGTTAGGAAAATCCAAGTGCCGTTTGGAGCCTTTCCAACCGACATTGTAAGGAGGTCCTCTGTCTTTAGCCCATGAGGGATATTAAGGAATGTCATCCATGAGAAGGTTGTGAGGACAACATTTTGGTTGACAGACTGGTATATAGGATTGTATGAGACTGTGAAGTATATGCAAACAGTGAAAATAGGCTTAGAGTGGTTCCAGCACCTTTGTGTCCTTTTTAGTGGCTGGACTTTCCATGACGGAGGAAGGTTTTGACATTTCTGATACTTTTAATTTCTTACCCCATGAATGTAGATATGCATTGGTTCTGGTGGGTTACCACTCTAAGTGGCTGGAAGTAAAATGTGTTTCGCAAGTTACAACTGTGGCAGTAACTGAGTTCTTCAAGGAGCTGTTTGCTCGGGAAGGCTACCTGGAGGTTCTTATCACTGTCAATGACGTGAAGTTGAGGTCATATGAGATGGAACGTTTTCGGAGGTATTGTAACATCCGCCAAGTCACCACCGCATTGAACCTTTAGAAAATGAACAGGTGAAACGGTTCAACCATGTGTTGAAGGAGAGTATTTTGTGGGCATGTGATTTTGGTTGGGAATGGAAGGACAAACTGCAGGAGAATTTGTGGTCATACCGGATTGTAAAGGTATCTGTGGAGTAAAGACAAGACTGCATGGTAAAGGCAATGTGGAGTATAAATTGTTGTGTAAATGTAACATAACTTTTAGAAATGCTGGAATCAAATTGCTTGATTACATTTTCTTTTGCAAAAATGTACACATTGGCAGATAGTTCATTCCAAAAGCAAACAAGTTAAAAATAAACAGTTTCTACAGTTTGTAATTCAATAAGTTACCTTGTGTGCTTTAGTTTCTAAAATAGCTTTAATGCAATGCCTAAGGCCTAACCTAGGCAGCACAGCAATAGTGTCTTCTTTACAGACGTTTATGACAAGCTTAAAACAACACACACAGAGGATGTTTGTACGAAGTTGTAAGTAAGGAATGAGGACTTGAGCAGAACTTAGAGTTAAACGTTACTGCTACCTTGATGTACTTGTAGGCAATTCATTGAGAAACTGTAACATAAATAGCATTGCCTAAAAATGATTAGGCTGAGCCTTACTTCACTTCCATGAGTCTAACATGCATCACTTTGCTGATTGTAGCATGCAAAAACCAAATGAAACATCCATGCAGGCATTCAAGATTGTGACCATATATGCGTCCATCCCAACCAATATTCTTGGCTGAAACTGAAGTAGAATATGCATCAGATGGCTATATCTGAGGATTCATGTGACACTGTAGGGTAGCAGTTAAGGACATACACTAGACAGGGGAGTCCCATTGTAAGAGATTCGTGAATGTAGTGTTTACATACAATTCCCTTCCTGCAACCCCTATACTGACATTACCCTCTCCAAAAGGACACTTATCAAAGCCTGGTTTGTAGAGAAACCTATGGTTAAATATTCTAAGTAAACAAGGAACACGAACTGGTGAAATAGTTCCCAAAACTGTTCCATCATAAAATAACCATTTCAATCTGTTTTGTATTGTACTGTACTACTTATCCTTTGAGAATCTAAAAAACATGTGAATCTCATTTTCGAACACAGAGTTCATACTCATTTGTGGTACAATGGGTTTTAAAAGAGAAACATGGACCATATACTGCACCTTTATAGAAGAAGAGAGAATTAGCCTTATCACCACAGGATTTATACATGTTTGTGTATTTTCTAACGGTCTACATTTTCCCCTAAATGAAGATGTTTTGTAGAACAAGAACAAGGGGTATACTGATATGATACCTGTTTGTTTCTGTCAGCTTGAGTTTTATGAGCACTGCACACTTTGCTTTTTATACATGAGTTTCTGGGTTCCTTCCATTCACATTTTAAGAATTTGACTCCTTCTACATTTGTTTGCATTGGCAGAGACTCCAGGAACAGTACTTGTTTGCAAAGATGGATAATAAACCTGTGAACTAAAGAATGATGATGCCTTGATTGAAGAATGAAACTTGTTTTTGTAATAAACATCTATTAGCCGAAGAATGTTCAACCCAGGTATATTCATCAGTAAAATAACAATTCAAATCTTTTTTTCTACTCTTGATTGACATTGACATTGTTTGAAGTTAATATGCGGAAGATAATGCCATTTAGATACATAGATTTGTACAAAAGGTCAAACAGAACTAAAATACATGTGGAGGTCTTCGGTCACACATCACTTTCTGTGACAAAGTAGGAAAATTGTGATTTTTACAGTTAGAAAACCATTTTCTGGAAGTGTGCCATCTCAATTAAAGTATCAGGTACTGCAAAATCAACATTAACACTATGACCACCCCTCTCTTCCTGCATAGCAGCAATACAATTCCAAGAAACTATTGTGCATTGTATTATCAGTGTTTTTCTGACCAGTAAAATACACCTGCTTTTCAGCTCAGCCACCTTGCAGAGACTGAACAGGTTTCCAGAAAGTTAGTGACATCTGTGTGCATCTTTTTCCCATCAATACTTGTGCAAACCAGTTGTAGTGCCTCCTGTACTCCATAGTAGCCTGCTAAACATGCGCTATGGGCTAGAACAGGATGGACATATAAATGGATTTATCATATAGTAAGCCAATAATGAGCTTCCAATCTGAACTTTCCTATACCCATGATTGTTTCCTTGCAAAGACGCACTACATCTACAAATATCATTATGATTTGTAAGAGCTATGCTCTTGCTTGAAGGAGTGAAAGGAACAACAGGGATTACTCTATATTTTTCAAACAACTTAGGACATCAGCTTTACCATTCATCTTCACAGACTGTAGATTGCAGCAAAGTCATAATCAGGAAAAAAATGCACTTGTCTCTCTGTCATTACTTCTCCTGATATAAAAAAAGGTGAGATTCTTATGAATTTCGTAGACAGTAACTGAATTATGTGATCTTGGAAGATAATGCCAACATTATTCAAATGCCATCCTAATAGTTAGCTATTCTACTGAGTAAATATATAGTTTGCTTTTGCTGGACTTTCTTGGGGAAATAACCAATAGGATTTAATTGGCCTGTGGCAAACTGTCTTTGGGACAAAATTGCTCCCACTGTCAGACCCGATGCAAATAAGTAGGAGAAATGTCAAGATGACACAGAATATGAGTGGTCATGTACCATTTCTCTTTAAGGTCTGGATATCTTTCTTCACTTCGGATGTCCATATAAAATGTTGAACTTTTTGTAGGGATTTTGGTGGTTGTATTGCAACACTGGAAAAGCCTACAATAAATTGCTGATGAAAATTGACAAATTACATAAAAGTCTGTTCGGCTTTTACCGATTCGGGTGATGGCCTTGACAGCATGGTTTCTACTTTCCTTCCATCCACATGAATGCCTTGTCCTCATAATATAAACCCATGAAATTCTATTGAGTCTTTGTGTAAAGAACACTTTTTAGCTTTAGCATTCAGCCCCTGTTTTCTCAGTAATGGCAGACGTGTTTGAAACGGTTGCTGAATATAATAAAATATCACCTAAGTAGACAATGTCAAATATCACATGAAATGCTTTCTTTGTAAAAGAAAAACCGGAAAAGTGGGTGGAGCATTATAGAGTCAAATGGCATTACCTGGTATTTACATAAAACACATTTGGTCAGAAAGACAGTCTAACAATCATCACCCAGTCGAATTCTGAATAAAAGATAAGCTTCATCAGGTCTAGCTTAGCGAACACTGTCACCTTTTAAATGGTCTATCAGTACTTGAATTAGTGGAAAAGGACATCTATTAATTTTTGTAATGACATTCAACGTACAGAAATCTATCCATGCTCTGATTCCTTCATCTTTTTTTGGGGATAAAGAAAAGAGATAAGTATAGTGGAGTATTAAATGGTTTGATGGTTCCATTTACCAAGGTCGCCTGATTATGGAATAAGGGACCAGAGAGACATTGAAAGGATGGTGATTGGGATATGGAGAATATGGGATTACATCAGAAGACCTACAATATGATTGAAGAGTGAAACACAATAGAGACATTCCTCAAAGATACATTTCTGGTTTGTTATAGCAGACAAAGTATACAAGACTATGTATGTAAAAGGGCAAGATGTCTGGCAAAATAAGCTGCTGTGACTCTCTTGAAATTTTCCATAGTTCGTATTTGGCTATACCGCTTTCCCGCTCTTATTGTTTCCTCCCAATTCAGTTCCCTCTGTTCCCCTATGTTTACCTAATTTTTGACTTACCTTCATCCATCAGTGTCTTCTCTCTGCCAAGCTCCTTCCTTCCTTCCTAGTATTGCAGTGACATTCCATCCATGCTCATGGGATAGTTACAACTTATCTCTTGCTCATTCCTGGTGGAGACTTGGTCCATTCATGCTTGTAATCTGAGAATGTCAGCAGTGTGTAATGCAGCCTGGATAGTCCAACAACCAACATGCATGAGCATGTCTCTTCTTCACCCTTTTCTCTTAAGCCTGGGTTCTCTTTAACACCTTTCATACCTTACCAAAGGGTAGTTTGACTCCTATGGGGAGGAGTGATTGGCTTGACCATAACACATCAGAGCTTTGAGATCATGAGAGTATTTGTCTATGTACATACACAGATGTGCTGTTTCCTTTTCAGTCAAAGCATAGATTCTACATCAAGGTAAATGGGCTTCAGGTACTAGATCTCTCTGGTCATAGTGACCGTTTAGTGTTAAGGTCTCTGCCCACTCTTTACTAAAGACATCAATATAATCCTGAGATTGTGATGGAATACAAACCAATAATGCTTCTGCTTGTAACTTTACTTTTTCAATGAATATATCTAGAATTCCTTTGACTGTACACTACACTTGTCTGATATGCAACACTTTTTTAAAATGACAGTAAGGAAAAAAATCTCTCCTTTTATTTGAATTGATACTGGGATTGTGTTTTTTCAACTTTGGAAACTCCAATATCGTTTCATACCGAGGTGCAGCAATTAAGTAAAACACAATAGTATCTTCATTGTTTCAGTCTCACGTCATGGAAAGAGGAAGCATGCAGGGTGTTACTGATCATGAAATCATTGTGGTTCTGTCTAACACCCATATAAGATGCTCATTGTCTTGCTTCAGTATCGAACAACCACATTTTCTGGTTACTCTTTGTAGGAGAGTAGGGTCTGCTATCCTATGGTCACCCCAATTTTTGCTTTTTGCTTCACTGGTTTTCGACTTACTGAGGCTGTGGGCCTGCCAATCAGACCCCCAGCCTGCTGTTCTCTCTCTAAATTTATAATACATGTGCTATAGGTACATACCACAATTGGAAATGGACTCCTTGTCAGCCCCTGTACCATGCACTATAGGTGCCCAGGGCATAGGTGCCACCAAGGCCTACCAGGGGCTGAAGCATAGCTTTTGCCACCCCTGGCTGGTTCTTAAATTGACACAACTGGCTGATCACTCAGCTGGGGCAAGTGGGTGTAATCACCCCTTGCTTAGATATAGTATACCTATATCTAAACCTATATCTGGACACATATATAGCCTGTAAGCCACTCCTATGGAAGGCCTCATCAATCCTGGAGGCAGAGTGCGTGGTTTTATGTAAGATGGTGCTCTGGCATGAGCTGAGCCTGTCTGCAGCTGTCGGGAACAACTCCCTAAGCTGATCCGGGATAACGCCATACCATATACTCTTAAGCGCATTATAATCCTCGCGGTTATATAGCAACTTTGGTTTGGCTTTATCAAAACATGTCGTGTAAGGTGTCATACGAATTGGAATACTACCCCCTCGCCAGTTCTGGCGACGGGGGTAGCATTCCACCCTTCTAGAGGGAGAAGACATGTTACTTTACTGAAACGCGGTTGATTTAAAATGAGCCTCAGATCCACAAAATGGATGCCCCTGCCACAGACACGGGTCTGACCTCCTGCTGCTGACCGAAACCCGGCAGAGGAGGCCTGGACAAAGAGTTTCCTGTCACAGGGCGGTGTCAAACCACCCCAGACAGGAGATAGTGGATTGGAGTAGGGAGGTTTCAAAGAAACCAGACACTGCCTGGGGAGCACAAGGCTGCCCCTTGCAGGATCCGGCCAAACCGGTTCTGGGGCCTCCCAGCCCCTGTCCCAGCGCGGCCAGGATCAAAGGAGAGGGGTGTAACCACCCCCTTCCTGGGTCCCACCCATAGGAGGGGACCTAGCAGGATGTCCAACCCCCGAGATTCGAATAAGAGGGGGAGCAGTCCCAACGGACCTCAGATCATCCTGAAGAAACATAAGAAACGAAATCTGGACCCTTCGACTTTCTACACGACGTGAGAAGACTGAAGAATCTCCCTTGTGGTCAAGGAGTGACCACCCTGTGCAAACAGGCACCATCCAGCCCTCGACCCTTGCTTTGTTGCAGTTCCCGCCGGAACTCGAGCGACAGAGATCGACGAGATCAAGCTTGCCTGCCTTCTACCTGCCCGATCCACAGTCCCTGCAGAGCTGAGACCCGTGGAGGCGACCGGAAGCGTGGGGCACGCCATCTTGAAAAGGCCACGAGACGCTGACCGTGCGGCCCACGAGTGACCCTCGAAGCTGTACACCGGGGTTTGAGAAGCCCCAGCCCCGAGCTCCACTTGCACCAAAGCTCACCCCTCCACACTCGACGAGTGCTGCGTGGGGCCCTTCTGCTTGTGTGCGCTCGACGCGTTGGCCCGGTCACTTGCCAGCTGGCTTGTGGCCCCTGTGCCGACGAACTTTGAAATACGACTTGCTTTTCTGGTTGCTCCAGATCTGCACCAGCTCCTGTGAAAAGGAGCACCCACTCTGACCCTCCTGGTTCGAGTGATAAGCAATCTCCCGGTTCCGCGTGGATTGCTTTTGCCAAGTGCTGTTTGCTGCAATCTTGAAGCCGACGGTGCTGACGGCGAGAGCCTACGTGGGACAGATCGTGACCTGCTCCTGGACGTCACAGATGCCCCAGAGCCCACGTGACAGCGGAGAGAAGCCTATCGACAACCGCCTGATTGCGCCCGACATTGCCTGGTTCCGTCCTGGTTCCACCCTGGTCACTGCTGAGTGACCCAGACTCTGTCCCCTCCGCTTTCAGGTACTTTTCTACTTCGATCCACCCTTGGATCGCACCGGACACTTCTGCTTCACAGCGCCTGCAGCTGCAACAGCTTCAAGCACCAAGAACCTGCGTGACAGAACCCGACGCCACTTCGACCCTGTGCACCCACGGCCTGTGGGTGAGGTAACTTTGCAACGCCGGTGTCTTTACACTGGTACACACCTCTAGGGTCTGTGTCTAAAGTTTTGTGTTCCTAGGTTCAGCGGAAGTATCTTTTAATTCACTTTAACTGACTTTTACGCACCATTGACAGTGCATTGGTGCGCGCCGCACTTTCCGTGCTGCACCCGTCTCCTGTGGGCTACTCCCGACTTCTTCATTGCTTGTCCTGACTGCTCCCAGCGAATCTCTAGGCCCTAGGCCTAACCATTGTTCGATAAGTGTTACTTATACCACTTTTTTAACATATGGTCTGAGTGGCCACCCGCCCTCATCCATAAACGTGCAACTTTATATGTGTAACAGTGCTTTTGATTTAACGCTTGTGCCCCTTTCCTCATAAAGAGTACTGGGGAGTAATTTAGAAATAAATACATATATTTTTATAATATATACTTGTGTGGTGTCCTTTCATTTGATTACAGGATTGTATGTGGTAAAACAGCTCGCTTAACACGACCTCTTAAGTTAAGCCTTTAAGGCTGCTTAGTCCATGCTACCACTAGGATAGCTTGTCTACAAGGTTGACTTACAACCTGACATCTTTGGGGTTTGTTTGGACTGATACCCAGTGGTTCCAGAATTGGAAACACTACATATCAGGCCAACTTCGCACATTGGTGTGCAGCGGTGCGGATTTGAGCTTGCTGTTTGTTTTACCATTGCAATCTTTATCAAATTGAAAGATCACATCAAGTACCTCTAGGTACATATAAATCAAAAGCTTAGCATATTAAGTTCTACTGAACTTAGTAGTTGTAGATTAAAGGGATTAGCACACCCTGACTACAACTCACTAGCAAGGTACAGTAGGAAACCACTTAGTGTAGGTAAGTGCACCACTTACACCTCACTAGCAGTCATGTCTGATACAGATAGAGCTTCAGGCTCTGCTCCTGTAATAGTTGATCCTATAGGGACAACATCCAGATATGACAACCTTAGCCACAAAGACCTGAGTGCCTTGTGCACAGCCAGGGGGCTAAAAAAGGGCAGAGGCCCTACCATTCCTTCCCTAGTAGCTCTCCTAGAAAAGGATGACCTAGATAAGGTGAGTCAGACTCCCTTAGAAACAGAGGAAGGGATAAACTCCCCTGAGAATGAGGATCTTCAAGATGATGTAGTGGAGGAAGAAGAAGAAGAAGGCTCTGATTTAGATGAGCCTGAAGATCAGGATCAGGGGGGAAACCAGGTACAGGTTGCCAGGCTTAACCAGGCCAACTTGGACCTACATGGGAATGGAGAGGGCCAGCACCACTCCAGATCTCATAACCAAATTCTCCCAGGTAATAGAAGGGAGAGATCTCTGTCAAGGGACTCTCACCTTTCTAGTGCCTCAAGAGAATCTCAAAGAGGAATGACTTCCTCCCAGAGAAAAGAGCATAGGGCCAGGATGAGGGCTGTCCAACTCCAGATAGAGAGGGAGGAGGTAGCTCTGGCTCAAGCTAAACTGACCTTGGCTCAAGCTAAACTTACCTTGGCTAGGGAACAGAAAATAAGTGGCTTAGATGCCACTGGTGGCAGCAAAGTTCCTAAAGAAAAAGACAGGGCCTATGATAATAGAAACCTGACAAAAATTGTGCCCCCCTACAAGGAAGGGGATGATATCCACAAATGGATGACTGCTCTTGAGAGGGCCTGCATGGTACAGCAGGTCCCTGAGGATCAGTGGGCAGCAATTTTATGGTACTCCTTTTCTGAGAAAGGGAGGGACAGGCTCCTCACTGTTAGACCTGAGGATGCCAAAAACTACTCTGTTCTGAAGAGTGCTCTTATTGAAGGGTTTGGCCTAACCACTGAGCAATACAGGTTGTTGTTCAGAGACACCCAAAAAGCACAGACTCAGGACTGGACTGATTTTGTAGATTGTGCCACTAAGGCTCTGGAGGGTTGGCTGCAGGGAAGTAAAGTTTCAGACTATACAGGATTGTACAATCTTATGATGAGAGAACAGATCCTTAATAACTGTCAGAACCAGCTGTTGCATCAATACCTTGTTGACTCTGATTTGACCTCTCCCCAAGAATTGGGAAAGAAGGCAGACAAATGGGTCAGAACAAGGATTAAGCAGAAAAACCAGAACCAAGGTGACCAGAAGAAAACAGACCAGAAGGGTGGGAATCAGAAAGATAAAGAAAAGGACCAGAAGTCTTCAGGCCCCCAAACTAGCAATAAGGAGGGGGGTTCCCAAAATGGAAACAAGAAAAAGAAGAATGATGGCCCAAAGAAACCTTGGTGTAATACCTGCAAATCAGTTTCACACTGGGGCAGTGAATGCACCAAGAAAAATCCAGTCCCCAGTCCCCACCACTGCAGCTCCTAAAGCAACTGCACCCCCTAGTACAGTCAGCAGTGGTGGTACACAGCCAAAGGGTTTAGTAGGGTTGACCCTGGGTACTGAGGTGGAATCTGGCCTAGTCAGAATCCCCACACAGGCAGTTCTCCTATATGATGTGGACTTATCTTTGCCCACTGCAGTAAGCCCCAGTAACCTGGGCAAATATAGGCAGACTCCCTTAATTAATGAGAAACTGGCTCAGGCCTACAGGGACACTTGTGCCAGTGTCACAATGGTGGCACCTGGCTTTGTGGACCCTGGACAAATTGTACTAGGTGAAAGTTACCTAGTGACCAATGCAAGCAACTCCACTACTTCCCATAGTGTGGCTGTTGTGAACTTCTCCTGGGGAGGGGTAGATGGCCTAAAGAAAGTTGTTGTGAGTGCAGACCTCCCAGTAGACTGTCTGTTAGGCAATGATCTTGAAAGCTCAGTTTGGTCAGAAGTGGAGTACAGGACTCATGCAGAAATGCTAGGGATTTCAGCTCATGTCCTTGCAGTAACAAGGTCTCAGGCTAATAAGTGCCTTCCTGAACCAGTGGTGGATCTTGAAACAATAGACCAACCACAACCCAAGAGAAGGAGCAAGAGGGTTAAGGCTGTGCCTTCCCACTTGCCCCAGGTTGAGGATCAGGTTTCACAGGAAACTGATTCTGCAGTCCAAGAGGAGACTGTCTCAGAGGAGCTTGAACCTGATCAGGTTGAGTTTCTGGGGACAGGGGGACCCTCAAGGGCAGACCTGGGGCAGGCCCAATTAGATTGCCCTTCACTTGAACCCCTCAGACAGCAAGCTGCTGCTGAGGCTGCAGGGAATGCTCAAGGTACCCATAGAGTGTATTGGGATGAAGGACTCCTTTATTCAGAGGCTAGAGACCCCAAGCCTGGCACAACCAGGAGGTTGGTTATACCTTTGAAGTTTAGGGGCTTCCTTCTTACCTTGGCCCATGATATTCCCCTTGCAGGACACTTAGGCCAGAATAAGACTTGGGACAGGCTTGTTCCACACTTTCACTGGCCTCACATGTCAGAAAATGTCAAGGAGTTTTGTCGCTCCTGTGTCACTTGCCAAGCCAGTGGTAAGTCAGGTGGCACAACAAAGGCCCCCCTGATACCACTACCTGTGGTGGGGGTACCCTTTGAAAGAGTTGGAATAGACATTGTGGGTCCCATGGATCCTCAAACAGCATCTGGGCACAGATTTATACTGGTGGTAGTGGATCATGCCACCAGGTACCCAGAAGCAATTCCCCTGAGGACCACCACAGCTCCTGTGGTGGCAAAAGCCCTCATTGCAGTTTTCTCAAGAGTGGGCTTTCCAAAGGAGGTTCTTTCAGACAGAGGTACTAACTTCATGTCTGGATACTTAAAAGCAATGTGGAAAGAGTGTGGAGTAAACTATAAGTTTACCACACCCTACCATCCACAGTGCAATGGGCTTGTGGAAAGGTTCAACAAGACCCTAAAGGGAATGATAAAAGGTTTACCAGAGAAGCTTAGGCGGAAATGGGACATCCTTTTACCCTGCTTGCTCTTTGCTTACAGAGAGGTCCCACAGAAGGGGGTTGGCTACAGCCCTTTTGAACTTTTGTTTGGCCACCCTGTAAGAGGTCCATTGAGTTTGGTGAGGGAAGGATGGGAGTTACCTCTCAAAAAGCCTAAACTAGACATTGTGGACTATGTACTTGGTCTCCGCTCCAGGATGGCTGAATACATGGAGAGAGCATCCAAAAACCTTGAGGCAAGTCAGGAATTGCAGAAAGCCTGGCATGACCAAAAGGCTGTTCTGGTTGAGTACCAGCCAGGGCAGAAGGTGTGGGTGTTGGACCCAGTGGGGCCAGCAGCTCTCCAGGACCAATGGACTGGACCCTACCCTATCATTGAAAAGAAGGGAGAAGTCACCTACTTGGTTGACTTTGGCACCCCTAGGAGCCCCCACAGGGTGCTCCATGTAAATCGTTTGAAAGCATTTGTTGACAGGGAGGACATGAGTCTCCTCATGGCCACAGATGGGGAACAGGAGGAAGAGAGTGACCCTCTCCCAGACCTGCTTTCCCAGAACCCTGATGATGGTTCAGTTGATGGAGTAGCCTTGGCAGGCAGCCTCACTGAGCAGCAACAGGTGGACTGCAGACAGGTGTTGCAGGCCCACAGACATTTGTTTTCACTCACACCCAGTCAGACTAACTGGTGCACCCATGAGGTGGATACTGGTGACAATCTGCCTGTGAAGAATAAGATCTACAGGCAACCTGACCATGTCAGGGATTGTATAAAGGCTGAGGTGCAAAAGATGTTGGAGCTTGGAGTGATTGAGCCATCAGAGAGCCCATGGGCTAGCCCAGTGGTCCTTGTGCCAAAACCTCATACCAAAGATGGGAAGAGAGAAATGAGGTTTTGTGTGGACTACAGAGGTCTCAATGCTGTCACTAGGACAGCTGCTCATCCCATTCCAAGAGCAGATGAGCTCATTGATAAATTGGCTTCTGCCAAGTTTCTGAGCACATTTGATTTGACAGCTGGCTACTGGCAAATCAGACTAGCTGAAGAGTCAAAAGCCAAAACAGCATTCTCTACCCCTAGTGGACATTATCAGTTTGTGGTAATGCCCTTTGGTTTGAAGAATGCACCTGCCACTTTCCAAAGGTTGGTGAACCAAGTCCTTGCTGGGTTGGATGACTTTTGTGCAGCATATCTAGATGATATTGCTGTCTTTAGCTCCACCTGGGAGGATCACCTGATCCACCTGAAGAAGGTTCTGGAGGCCCTGCAAAAGGCAGGCCTGACTATCAAGGCTACTAAGTGCCAGATAGGGCAGAGCAAGGTTGTGTACTTGGGCCACCTAGTAGGTGGGGGTCAAGTTCAACCACTGGAGAGCAAGATCCAGACCATACAGGACTGGACTCCTCCAACTACCCAGACACAAGTCAGAGCCTTCTTGGGCCTGACTGGGTATTACAGAAAATTTGTAAAGAACTATGGGTCCATTGTGACACCATTGAATGACTTGACATCCAAGAAGATGCCCAAAAAGGTTCAGTGGACAGTTAGCTGTCAAAAGGCATTTGATGACCTGAAGAAGGCCATGTGCTCTGCACCTATCCTGAAGAGTCCTGACTACTCCAAACAGTTCATTGTACAGACAGATGCTTCTGAGTTGGGGGTGGGAGCTGTGCTTTCACAACTTAATCAAGATGGTCAAGACCAGCCCATTGCTTTTATTAGCAGAAGGCTGACCCCCAGGGAGAAACGTTGGTCAGCTATTGAGAGGGAGGCCTTTGCTGTGGTTTGGGCCCTGAAGAAGTTGAGGCCATACTTGTTTGGTACTCACTTCCTAATTCAGACAGACCATAAGCCCCTCTTGTGGCTAAATCAGATGAAGGGTGAAAATCCCAAACTGCTCAGGTGGTCCATTTCCCTACAGGGGATGGACTTTACAGTGGAGCACCGCCCAGGGACTGACCATGGTAATGCAGATGGTCTCTCCCGGTACTTCCACTTAGAACATGAAGACTTATCTGGTCAAGGTTAAGTTTAATGTCCCTGCGTTTGGGGGGGGTTATGTAGGAGAGTAGGGTCTGCTATCCTATGGTCACCCCAATTTTTGCTTTTTGCTTCACTGGTTTTCGACTTACTGAGGCTGTGGGCCTGCCAATCAGACCCCCAGCCTGCTGTTCTCTCTCTAAATTTATAATACATGTGCTATAGGTACATACCACAATTGGAAATGGACTCCTTGTCAGCCCCTGTACCATGCACTATAGGTGCCCAGGGCATAGGTGCCACCAAGGCCTACCAGGGGCTGAAGCATAGCTTTTGCCACCCCTGGCTGGTTCTTAAATTGACACAACTGGCTGATCACTCAGCTGGGGCAAGTGGGTGTAATCACCCCTTGCTTAGATATAGTATACCTATATCTAAACCTATATCTGGACACATATATAGCCTGTAAGCCACTCCTATGGAAGGCCTCATCAATCCTGGAGGCAGAGTGCGTGGTTTTATGTAAGATGGTGCTCTGGCATGAGCTGAGCCTGTCTGCAGCTGTCGGGAACAACTCCCTAAGCTGATCCGGGATAACGCCATACCATATACTCTTAAGCGCATTATAATCCTCGCGGTTATATAGCAACTTTGGTTTGGCTTTATCAAAACATGTCGTGTAAGGTGTCATACGAATTGGAATACTACCCCCTCGCCAGTTCTGGCGACGGGGGTAGCATTCCACCCTTCTAGAGGGAGAAGACATGTTACTTTACTGAAACGCGGTTGATTTAAAATGAGCCTCAGATCCACAAAATGGATGCCCCTGCCACAGACACGGGTCTGACCTCCTGCTGCTGACCGAAACCCGGCAGAGGAGGCCTGGACAAAGAGTTTCCTGTCACAGGGCGGTGTCAAACCACCCCAGACAGGAGATAGTGGATTGGAGTAGGGAGGTTTCAAAGAAACCAGACACTGCCTGGGGAGCACAAGGCTGCCCCTTGCAGGATCCGGCCAAACCGGTTCTGGGGCCTCCCAGCCCCTGTCCCAGCGCGGCCAGGATCAAAGGAGAGGGGTGTAACCACCCCCTTCCTGGGCCCCACCCATAGGAGGGGACCTAGCAGGATGTCCAACCCCCGAGATTCGAATAAGAGGGGGAGCAGTCCCAACGGACCTCAGATCATCCTGAAGAAACATAAGAAACGAAATCTGGACCCTTCGACTTTCTACACGACGTGAGAAGACTGAAGAATCTCCCTTGTGGTCAAGGAGTGACCACCCTGTGCAAACAGGCACCCTCCAGCCCTCGACCCTTGCTTTGTTGCAGTTCCCGCCGGAACTCGAGCGACAGAGATCGACGAGATCAAGCTTGCCTGCCTTCTACCTGCCCGATCCACAGTCCCTGCAGAGCTGAGACCCGTGGAGGCGACCGGAAGCGTGGGGCACGCCATCTTGAAAAGGCCACGAGACGCTGACCGTGCGGCCCACGAGTGACCCTCGAAGCTGTACACCGGGGTTTGAGAAGCCCCAGCCCCGAGCTCCACTTGCACCAAAGCTCACCCCTCCACACTCGACGAGTGCTGCGTGGGGCCCTTCTGCTTGTGTGCGCTCGACGCGTTGGCCCGGTCACTTGCCAGCTGGCTTGTGGCCCCTGTGCCGACGAACTTTGAAATACGACTTGCTTTTCTGGTTGCTCCAGATCTGCACCAGCTCCTGTGAAAAGGAGCACCCACTCTGACCCTCCTGGTTTGAGTGATAAGCAATCTCCCGGTTCCGCGTGGATTGCTTTTGCCAAGTGCTGTTTGCTGCAATCTTGAAGCCGACGGTGCTGACGGCGAGAGCCTACGTGGGACAGATCGTGACCTGCTCCTGGACGTCACAGATGCCCCAGAGCCCACGTGACAGCGGAGAGAAGCCTATCGACAACCGCCTGATTGCGCCCGACATTGCCTGGTTCCGTCCTGGTTCCACCCTGGTCACTGCTGAGTGACCCAGACTCTGTCCCCTCTGCTTTCAGGTACTTTTCTACTTCGATCCACCCTTGGATCGCACCGGACACTTCTGCTTCACAGCGCCTGCAGCTGCAACAGCTTCAAGCACCAAGAACCTGCGTGACAGAACCCGACGCCACTTCGACCCTGTGCACCCACGGCCTGTGGGTGAGGTAACTTTGCAACGCCGGTGTCTTTACACTGGTACACACCTCTAGGGTCTGTGTCTAAAGTTTTGTGTTCCTAGGTTCAGCGGAAGTATCTTTTAATTCACTTTAACTGACTTTTACGCACCATTGACAGTGCATTGGTGCGCGCCGCACTTTCCGTGCTGCACCCGTCTCCTGTGGGCTACTCCCGACTTCTTCATTGCTTGTCCTGACTGCTCCCAGCGAATCTCTAGGCCCTAGGCCTAACCATTGTTCGATAAGTGTTACTTATACCACTTTTTTAATATATGGTCTGAGTGGCCACCCGCCCTCATCCATAAACGTGCAACTTTATATGTGTAACAGTGCTTTTGATTTAACGCTTGTGCCCCTTTCCTCATAAAGAGTACTGGGGAGTAATTTAGAAATAAATACATATATTTTTATAATATATACTTGTGTGGTGTCCTTTCATTTGATTACAGGATTGTATGTGGTAAAACAGCTCGCTTAACACGACCTCTTAAGTTAAGCCTTTAAGGCTGCTTAGTCCATGCTACCACTAGGATAGCTTGTCTACAAGGTTGACTTACAACCTGACATCTTTGGGGTTTGTTTGGACTGATACCCAGTGGTTCCAGAATTGGAAACACTACATATCAGGCCAACTTCTCACACTCTTCGACTCCCCAAATCAAAAAATGCACCTCTATCACCATGTTCTATTCAAATTACTGCTACTTTGAATATACACACAATTATGGGATATATCCATGCAGCGTTACAGAAGAAATAAGGACTGGAATAGAACTCAGAGAACAACAATTCTAACACTAATGAGTCTCTAGTATTAGTAAGCAGTCGCTGGGAAACTGCAACATGAATGGTGCCTCTACAGGAGGCTTATATTTTTAATCATGACTGTACTTTGCACTCAATCAATCAGGGAATTGTGAAGTGCGCTACTCACCTGTGAGGGTCTCAAGATGCTGAGGGGGAGGGGGTGCAGCTCCAGTCAACCAAAGAGACCAGTCTTGAGGGTCTTCCTGAAATTGTGCATAGTAGGAGTGTGTCTGATGTTGATAGGAAGCTCGTTTCAGGTCTTTGCAGCGATGTGGGAGAAGGTTCTTTCACCCGTTCGACTTTACATCGACTGTCCAGCATTGTGGGTGTTCAAGGTGGCTTTCGCTTCTGCACATCGCCCACCACAGTACTCCTTCTTCATTTCTGGGCTAAGGTTTAAGTAGCGTGTACATCTGCTGTATATGTCTGAGGATCACTGTACCTCTGCAGGATATCACTTAAGGACATGCTAAATTGTAAAAAAATTGTAAATTCATACTTGTATAGCCCACTACTCACCCGCAAGGGTCTCAAGGCGCTTGTACGAATACCGCTGTGGAACCCATCCTGGCTTTCCCTGTGAGGCGCCCACTCCTGAGCACCCCCAAGGTGGAGGCCAGGCATCCTTAGCATTGTGGGGGCCGTTGTGGAGATTAAGCAAGCTATTGCCCAGAGTTGCAGAGTGGGACTCCATGATTGGAATAGGCACCGAGGCGAGGATTATCAGGTCCGTGGAATTTTGAGCCCAAGACCTGCCGAGGCGGGGAATTGAACCATGGTCCCGGGCTAGACCTCTGTATCAGGGTCTGCCGCTCTAATCATTGAGCCACACTTCTCCACCATCCTGAAAGACTGTTAATGAATTTAATGTGTCGCATACCATTACCCCCCTGCGGCCCCAATATCTATCAACAAGATAGGGACAGTAGGGAAAGGCTGTCCCACTTTACTATCTGCTACCCTGTGGGTATAGTACTTCTAGAGAACAATGGAGAACAGAAGGACAGGAGAGTTTTCCTACACTATGAAAAGACCCTTAGTCTCCTATCCTCCCCAATTTAGAGCTCGGTTCACTACAAACAGCCTCAAGAATGCTAAGGAGAGACTTGCAATTCATACTGCTCTCTGGGGAACTCTACAACCTCTATCCTACGTACTAATTTAGTTAGGGAAATCAAACTGGTTTCCTGTGTGGCCCCAGCAACTTCTAACAGGCCCATTCTTTTGCACACACAAGATTTACACCTGGTATCCATCTCCAATACGGATGGAGGGAAGACCTCAAATTTAGCAGGGGGGGCTGACATACCAATGTAAAATCACAACAGAGGCCACAAATTGACTCTACTTGAGGTATAAAGTCATGTGTTGTCACTAAATTATGTTCCTGCTATCACAGTTAGTTTTTAACAGCCTGAAGAGCTAACAACAGCCATGCTCAGAAATAGCGAGGTTCACCCACTGTACCTCTTCAAAGTGCAGATTCCTGCTATAGGAAAATGCTCCTTATTTTTTTTAATAGTGTTTATTGATTTTCAGTGAAGCTTATACAACTCTGAGAGTAATGGGAGTCATACATAATACATTTTGACATCATACTACAATATCAAATACATTTGTCACGATCAGAGATTTAGTATCAGTGTTGCTACAATTTCTTACAGTTTCATATAGGAAAATTCCTTTTGTTGCACCTTTTTACATGAGAATCCCCACATTTTGCTAGATTTTACTGCTGGCAGTCTGCTAACCAGACCACAGTGCATGTGCTCTGACCTCTAAAACACATCAAAATGGCTTTAATCATTATTGGCAATTAGCCCCTAGTGTATGGTTCAAAATGTACCCAGAGCTTGTCAGTTAAATGTCACTAGTGAACTGCAGCACATACTGTGCCACCACTAAAGTGACATTACAAAATTGGACTGCAGGCCTGCCATCAGTAACCATCAGTAACCTGGCAGTGCAGGTTTAACATACAAACTCAGACTGTCAAAATAACTTCCTCTGACAACCCTAAAACTCCTTTTAAATATTGATGTCACCCCTAAGTAGGGTTAATAACCAAAGGGAAAGTTTAACATAAAACATGTCCTTAAAGTGACACGGCCCAGGTGCGATCTGCACTAAAGCAGACTCAGTAGAAAACATTCAGAGTTAATATTAAAATAAATAAAGTTATCTATACCAAGGAACAAGTTAAAAAGTTAATTATTACACTTTAAAAAAATATTTATTACAAATCTAGGGGCTTATTTACAAGTCCCATGGGCCGCCGGTATGTCACTTTTTGTGACGCATCGGCAGCGCATTTTGCTGCCCCATATTCACAAAGACACGTAAATCCACCCTGCGTGGCTTTTCGTGGCTTTGTAAATATGGCCCCTTTTCATGCAGCACTTTGCGTGAAAGGGGCATGCCATGGGTGTTGCTGTGGGTGTACTCGCGTAACACCCATGATTTCTGCCGCATTCCAGAAATTTACAACCTTTCGTAGACCTGGGAATGTGTCAGAATGCTATGCCTCCACAGGGGAACCATAGGGAGGCACAACAAGGAGAAATTTCTCCTCTTTTTTCATGTTTCTATGTGTGCTGCATTCTGCAGCACAGATAGAAATCGGAAATCACCTTTTGTGCTGGAAGGTGTCCCTTCCTGCGCAAACACAATCTCCCCTGAAACGCAGACACCCTTGCACCATCCTGCGTTGTTGCATGACAGGCAATTGTGCACCAGAGCAGGAGAAAGCACAGGGATGCAAAATATTATTGTAAATTTGTTGCATCCCTGTGCTTTTAAAGGGACTCAGTGAGGCACTGACAGGATGAAGATAACACCTGGTCCTGCTCCACATTTGTCCAGTTTGCCAGCCAGGCACCAATACTACAGAGGAGGGGGCTGCTCATTCCTTGATGACACCTCTATGGTGCGTTTAGGAGCTCTTTACTAGCGAAGAAAGGTTCTGCCATTTTGGTTTTATGTAGAGAAGGGAACTGTAGTATTGTTTGCAGGAGGCAACACAGAAATAGCTACACATTTGGGCAGAGTTACCCCAGGGAATTTTTTACTATTGGTAAGGAGGGGCCAGATATCGCACTCATCCACAGGCTAGTGCCAGGTAACCCTGGGTGGAGTATGTGGAGTTCCACCAAGCGGAACTCCACGAAGTGCACAAAAAACTCTGTCACGCTACGCGGAGCTCCGCGAGAGGCAATGTTTCTTTAGATAAATGCAGCTTGCAGTGATTGTCAGTGCCAGATGCTTGTCCGCATTGTGCAATCATCGTGAACAGCATCATACACAGCGCAAGTGGGCGCTGCTTCTTTTCTGCCACCCGGGTTGAGAAATCTCACCAGGAGGTTGATTTTCCATACTCACGCTCGCCAACTTGACAAAAAACTCCTCTCCACAACCCGAAGCAGGGTTTTTCGGAACTCTGCGAGCTTCGCATAATGCGGAATGCGGAAAACTCTGCAAACTTCGCGAGCAGAGCAGAGTTCACCACCCAGACTTAGTGCAAGGCAGATATGTGGTGCCCCTGGGCATCCATTTCAGATCTCTACAGGACCTATGGAAGACAGAAGAAGGTATGCACCTGCCTCCACTACTACCCAGGAATAAAAAGTGAAACTCTAAGGGTCAAGAAGCCCACTTCTGGCCTACTGAACAGTTTCAACTGGATCTGCCCTGGACCCTGCTGGTGGCTTCTTTTCAAGTAAGTTAAAGTCCTGTAACTGAGGGCCTGAAAACCTTGGCTGGTGTTGGAGTGTGCTCCTCCTGCCTAACCATACAAGGTGAGACTTAGAAAAATGTTGCAAAATTTCTGCCTTGATAATCATTGTGGAACAGTGACAAATCTCCCAGCTGCTTTACTAAGGTTGCATCGCCAGTAGGCCTGACTTCGCCTCCATTCCTGCTGCGTTCTCTTTCACAGCAGCAAATCTGATTCAACAGGCCTAACAGTGACCAAGCAAAGTCGAACTCTTTTCAGCCACAGCTTACAGCATATCCCGTTGAGGGAAATCCAAGAAAAAGAGAAGGCCTGGGCAAAATTTAAATCATGCTGGCATAATTGGCATCATTTTGACAATTTGATATACCAATATTTATGTGAAATTCCCAAGGTTTTGCTATTCCACCACACTGCCTAATTTTGGGTAGAAATATTTATGCAAGAAGTACCAGATAATTTTTTAGCAGAAGCGACATTTCAGGTAGAAAGTTTTAACCAAGCGGACCATTCAAACACTTTTTTAAGTTGGAAACTACAAATCCTAATACAAGGGGCAGTGTTCTGGACGAGGCAGTTTCTTTAAAATGGGTGGTCAACATACATTTCAGGTTGATTTTTACTCGACTAGAACAGTTTTTTAATTTGTTTGCACAAACACAACAAATCTGAATGCTACTGGCAGTGCTTTCAATAGTAGTAACCAGAATTGAACTTGAAATAATATTTTTGAGCTGAATTTCTACCTTAATAGTTTATAAATTGCAGTGAGATTTTTACTGTTATAGTACGTCTAAATGCTTTGCACATTTTCTTAAGTTAAGCCTGTCTCCTCTGTGCTATACCTACCAGGAGTTAAACTACGGTTTAAACTTCTTAAACATTTATAGGACCTAACAAGAAGAGTGACATTATTACTTGTGGTGGACTACCATCAGACCAACATTGATATATTAGTTTTAGTTAGGGGTGGGGGTAACTTGTGTAATTCCATGTAGCATAATCATGTGTAATTACCAAAAACGACATATGATTGTACAGAATTATGTTAGAAGAGTAATTCTGCAATTAGCTCTATTTTCTTAGTGCAAAAATGTCCCTTTGCCCCCAAAATGGATTCAATAATACCCTTTTTTGCTAAGACATAGCCCTAAATGTGCACCTGGGGTAGGATGTTTCCCCAACTAACACCAGGAATTTAGCTATACTTCCTTAGTGCAAATGCATCCTCGCATCCAAAATAGACATGAGAATGCATTTCTCACTAAGAGAATAGTGCTAAATGCAACAGAACATAAACAAAAGAGGGAGCAGCTGCTCGCTAAACGTGCTCTTGTGGTAGGTTGCATTTTTCTCTGTGTTATTCTTAATTTTGTGAGCGGTGTAGAGTAATGCAGAATTACTGAAATTATTCCCATTACTCTGGCAGAATTGAAATTTTGCCCAGGCCTTATTTTAATCCAGTTTAGGCACAGTAAATTAACAGAGATTTATTTTTATTTTTGTATTTTCCGATTCGAACTACGGAATTAAAAATCTCAGGATGCTCAGTCTCTGATTCACTGTTGTTGCAAATCAGCCGATTTATTTGCACACAGACTGACCTCACCTTCATTTTTCCTGCTACTGATGAACTAATCAGCCTCAGCCACAAATGCCCATTTACAAAGAGTTGCAAAACCTCCTGTCTCATAAATATTGATGAGACAGTAGTATTTTTGCAACTCTCTGAAAATGGTTGTGAATACAGCAATCTAGTCAGACTCTCTGCCCGCATTCACTGAAAGCCAACATCTTTTTTCGGTCGAAGTCTACCATGCAGCATAGCATAGCATAGCTGTCTGGTTTGCTAAATACATCTTAAGGATCCTCGGAAGGTTTCCCTTGAAATGCATTCTACCCATTGCACTGTGGTTTGTAACTCACATTTGGTTGCTTTCTATTGGCAGGGTTCGGTTATTTTAGGTTGTTCAGCTTGTGTTCGCTGCTCTCATGGAGCATAGCTTATTTACTGTATTCGTCCTTTCTGTAAGCAGGCCTTGAAATCTTGTTCTTATCTTATCACATTAGATGGGCTTTCAAAGACAGAGGTCAAATGTCAGGCTCTCTCTTCCATGGGAGCTTAGTGTTGACTTTTTTTTCTCTGACTTCACAATTTTGCTGTGAGTGGAAAGGCTTTTTCTAGCACACAGCATTTAAATGTCTTTAAATTAACTGTGCAGATATTCCAGAATATGTTAGAGTTAGGAAAGCACAAATGAAGAAAATGTTTGTAATTCTGAAGAGTGCTGGAAGCATATATTTTAATACAATCAAACAAATCAATTTACTAGATGATGACATTTTCACACAATATTGTTTTTGCACTGTTCAGTTTTATAAGTAAAACTGTACATTTGTGCAAATGTAATGGTCATTTCAATTGCAAATGTATTGTCTGTAATTGCAGCGCGCTACCACACCATGCATACTCCACTCTGCTCTGCACCACTCCACACCACTGCACTCTACTCTTCACCACTTCAATCTACACATCTCGACTCTATGCCACTCAACTCTAGGCCACTCGACTCTACTCCACCTGACTCTATGTCACTGCACTCTACTCTACTCTACTCTGAGCCACTCCACTCTACACCATGGCACTCTAAGCCACTTTGGGCCAGATGTAGGTGGCCATTTACCGGCCGGTAACGGCCGATTTCGGCCGTTACCGACCGGTAAATGGGTGTTTGGGATGTAGGGGGCCAATTTTACCGATTCAGTAAATTTACCGAATCGGTAAATTTACTGAATCGGTAAAATACCGAATCGGTAATGCCCAATGATTCCTATGGGCTTCAATGCCCATAGGAATCAATGGGCATTACCGAATCAGTATTTACAGAATCGGTAAATACCGAATCTTAACGATTCGGTATTTACCGATTCTGTAATACCTACATCCCCCCTCCTCTATTTTACCACTTCTTAAATACTGAATCGGTAAAATTCGGTATTTAAAAAGTGGTAAAATAAAATTACCTAAAACTATGACTTTGTTCTTTCTACTCTGCACCACTATGCTCAATGCTAATGCAGTCTATCCCACTCTACTCTGGTCTGCACCACTGCACTCTTTCCCACTACATTCTACACCATTCCAGTCTAGTCAACTTCACTCTACTCTGTACCAATCCACTCTATACCACTTTACTTTGCACCACGCTCACTGAACTCTATGCCAATACACTCTACTCTGTACCACTTTAATTTACACCACTGCACTCTATGCCAATCCAAACTAAACTGCTCTGCACCACTGAACTCTATGACACTCTACTCTGACACCACTCTACCTTGCAGCACTCTGCTGTATGTCAATTAACTGTACTCTGAAACAATCTACTCTATGCCATTGCACTATACACCACTGCACTCCACTCTGCGCCACGCCACTCCACTCTACTCCACTCCACTCTACACCACTGCACTCTATGCCACTGTGATCTGCGCTGCACGACTCCACTCTATGCTATTGCACTCTACACCACTCTACTCAAAACAAATGCACTCTCTGCCACTGCACTCTATGCCAATCTACCCTGTACTACTGCACTTTAAACTACAGCATAGTGGTGAAGTGTGGCTCAATGGTTAGTGCTTATGCAAATCAACAAAAGAGTGACTAGAAAGGTCAAAATACAAAAAAAGGAACAGGTAAGAGGCAGTGAAATCATGAATTAAAGAGATTACTACCAGCTAGGCCCAAGTGACAGACCCAAAAGGACAGTACTGGAGTGGGTTATATATGCGTAGTGTAGAAAAAAGAACCCTCAGGCACCAACTGAAATTCGGTTGCCAGTTGTCTTCATTGGGTTCTTATTTGGAAAAGAGTATCCAACAGTAATAAGAAAGTGATATAAAAGGAGTGCGGGCTACTCCCCAAACCCTTTTAATGAAGGGGTAGGTCTGACTCTGTTAAAAACAGTGAAGAAAGACGGACATGAAGGAAATTAGTTTGAACCAAAATGTCCTATACAAATAAATATACAAAAATAGGTCAACATGTTTCTGCTATCTTGAGCCAAAATTCAGCTCAGCATTCATCAGGACCAAGACAGACCTCACCTTATCGGTGACGCACGCTAAGGCGTCACTAGCAAAAAAGGAGGGAAAATAATAACAATTACAAACTTGTATGTAATTGGTGCATCTGGACTTCTTCATGTGTTCCCTGCACTGGGTGAATGATCAATGGTTAGTGCGGCAGACCCTGATGCAGAGGTCTGGCCCGGGACCAGGGTTCAATTCCCTCCATGGCTGGTCTTGGGCTGAATTTCCTCAGACCTGATAATTCTCACCTCGTGCCTATTCTAATCATGGGTTACACTCTGCAACTCTGGGCAATAGCTTGCTTAATCTCCACAACGGCCCCAACAGTGCTGGGATGCCTGGCTTCACCTTGGGGGTGCCCAGGAGTGGACATTTCACAGGGAAAAGCCAGGAAGCGTTCCACAGCGGTATGCGTTACAGCGCCAGGACACCACAGTTGGGGTATTAGTGCACTTTACAAGTACAAATTACATTTACATTGTGCTGTACATCACAGAATACATGCCACTCTATCCTACTCTGCACCATTGTACTATATGGCACTACTCTATATGCCACTCTACTCTATTTCACTGCACTCTACACCACTGTTATCAATGCAAGTGTACTCTACGCCACTCTAGTTCACACCACTGCACTCTAAAACACTCTACTTTGCAACGCTATACTCTGCCACTGAACTCTATGTCACTCTATTCTGCACCACTGTACTCTATGCCACTGCACTTTGTCACACGACTCTACTCTGCACCACTCCACTGTACACCACTCCCCTCTATGCCATCCCACCCTGCACCACTGCACTCTATGCCAATCTACTCTATTCTACACCACTCTACTCTACTTTACGCCATTCTACCCTGCAACACTACACTCTGTGACTCTGCTCTACTCTGCACCACTCTACTCTATGTCACTGCACTCTATGCCACCATACTCTAAACCACTGCACGCTACATATTTGGACTCTATGCCAAAGCATTAGACACCACTCTACTCACAAGCAATGCCCTCTAAGCCACAGCACTCTGCGCCAATTCTCCCAGCACAATTGCACTCTACACCACTATAATGTACTCAGCAACACTCTACGCCACTTCACTCTGTGTGGAGAAGTGTGGCTCAATGGTTAGAGCAGCAGACCCTGATGCAGAGGTCTGGCCCGGGACCAGGGTTCAATTCCCCCGCCTCGGCAGGTCTTGAGCTCAAAATTCCACGGACCTGATAATTCTCGCCTCGTGCCTATCCCAATCATGGAGTCCCACTCTGCAACTCTGGGCAATAGCTTGCTTAATCTCCACAACGGCCCCCACAAAGCAAAGGATGCCTGGCCTCCACCTTGGGGGCGTTCCACTCTACATCACTCAACTCTATCCTACTCTGCATGACTGTACTCTACACCACTGCTCTCTACATCACTTGACTCCACACCACTGCACTATATGCCAATGCGCTCTATGCCACTGCCCTCTACGGGACTCTACCCTGCAACACTACACTCTCCATCACTCTGCTCCACTTCACGCCATGCCACTGTACCACACTCTACACCAATGCAATGTATGCCACTGCACTCTACACTGCTCTACTCTGCACCATTCTACCCTAAGTCATTGCACTCTGATCTAAAACACTGCACTATATGCCAATGCACTCTATGCCAATCTACTCTGCAGCACTGCACTCTACACCACTGCACTCTGCTCTTAACCATTTCACCCTGCATCACTGAACTCTATGCCACTCTATCTTATTCTGCAACACTGTTCTCTACTCCACTGCTGTCTATGCCACTGCACTCTATGCCACTGCACTCTATAAAACTCTACTCTGCAACACTGCACTGCCTGCCACTGCACTCACTGCCACTCCGCTGTACTCTGCACCATTATACTCTATTCCACTCTACTGTACTCTAAGCCAATGCACTTCACTACACTACACTTTACACCACTCTACTCTACAACACTGCACTCTACTCAGTAGTCTGCACCATTATACTCTATTCCACTCTACTGTACTCTAAGCCAATGCACTTTACTACACTACACTTTACACCACTCTACTCTACAACACTGCACTCTACTCAGTAGTCTGCACCATTATACTCTATTCCACTCTACTGTACTCTAAGCCAATGCACTTTAGTACACTACACTTTACACCACTCTACTCTACAACACTGCACTCTACTCAGTAGTCTGCACCATTATACTCTATTCCACTCTACTGTACTCTAAGCCAATGCACTTTACTACACTACACTTTACACCACTCTACTCTACAACACTGCACTCTACTCAGTAGTCTGCACCATTATACTCTATTCCACTCTACTGTACTCTACGCCAATGCACTTTACTACACTACACTTTACACCACTCTACTCTACAACACTACACTCTACTCAGTAGTCTGCACCATTATACTCTATTCCACTCTACTGTACTCTAAGCCAATGCACTTTACTACACTACACTTTACACCACTCTACTCTACAACACTGCACTCTACTCAGTGGTCTGCACCATTATAGTCTAGGGCATTGCACACTATGAAACACCAGTCTATTCTACTCCACTCTAGTCTGCACCACTGCACTCTATTTCACTATATTCTGCACCAGTAATCTCTATGCCACTACACTCTATGACACTCCACGCTACTCTGCACAATGTCACTCTGCACACTGTACTCTATGCCACTGCACTCTATGCCACTGCACTCCAGGCCAATCTGGTCTACTCTACACCCATCTAATCTAAGCAACAACATTCACTCCACTGCATTCTCTGATGCTGCAGTCTATAAAGCTACATTATACGGAGCTGCACTCTACACCACTGCCTTCTGTGACACTGCACTCTTTGCCACTCTACTCTGCACCACTCCACTCTACGCCAATGCAATTGATGCCACTCTGCTCTACAAGACTCTGCTCTGAACCACTCTACACGACTTCTCTATGCCACTTCACTACATGACCACCTATATCACTACACTCTATGCCACTCCACTCCACTTTACAACACTCTACTTGACTCTATCTCACTCAACTCTACTCCACTCTATGCCCCTTCCCTCTACCCTCCTCCACCCTGATCCACTCTTTGCCACTCTGCTCTACCCTACTCCACTCTATGATACTCTTCTTCATTCTATAATATTCTACTCCACTCTACAACACTCCACTCCAGTCTCTGCCGCTCTATACCACTGCACTCTAAGCTTCTCCACTCTACTCTACTCTTTACTACTCTACACCACTCAACTCTATGCCACTCCAGTTTATGACACTCTACTTCACTCTTCTCCACTCTACAAAACTCTCTCTATTCCACTTCACTCTACTCCACTCCACTATACAACACACTACTCCACTCTGCTTCAGTACTCTACTTTGCAGCACTCCACTCTATGGCACTCAATGACACTCTATGGCCCTCCACTCTATGCATTTCCACTCTATGCCAATCTACATCACTCAACTCTACAGCACTCTACTCTACTCCTTGATATTCCACTCTTCTCCACCACAGTCTACTCTGGTCTACCCTACTCCACAACACTTCACTCCACTCTACACAACTCAACAACTCTCCACTCTACACCAACCCATGGCAGTCTACTCCACTCCACTCTACACCACTCCACTCTACGACACTCTGCAATCCTCCACTACGTGCCCCTCTCCTCTACGCCACTAACATTTAAGTATGCAGAACATCAGCCACGCTGGTGTACAACACGGCTAAAAGACATGGGGAAAGCCAACAGCAGTTGCATAGGCGAGACCTATTGGCTTTCCCAATGCTTGTTTACCAAAACCTCTGTCCTGTGTAGAGACAGGTGATTCTTTATAAAATATACAAAAGTATTCAGTGAAAGGGGTCGGGAGAGCATGCAATGGAAGTTGTCTGTTAGGGCTGCTTCCATCTTGTGAATGCCTTACCTCACCCCTTTGCGTGTCGGCAGCAGATACATGGCTTGCAATTACAAAGGATAGATAGAAAACCACTGGATTAAATTTGCAATTCATCAAGGGTTGCAAAGTGCACTTTGTGAGTCGAAAGACACTTCTCCCTAACATTGTGTCCTGGATTTTTGCGGTTGCAAAGCCTGGGATTTTGTGAATGACTGGCTTGTCTGAAGAACCAGGGCTGGATGGAAGTTACCCTCATGACGTTGTACACGCTGGCAGTTCGCAATCGAAACTCATCCATTGTATTAATTTTTTCCGCTACACATCTAAACCCACTTTGAACTGGTATTAGCCGCAGAGATTTGTAAACACTTCAATTAGCGCTCCATATTTTGGAAATGTAATTTACTGTCAGACGAATACAGATGTATTTTGGCAATAAAAATAATGTTCCTGTTATTTGGCAAGTTTTTTTTTGGCACCGGATTTATGATTAAAGGTGTTTATTGGCCTCGGATGCATATTCATCTTGGCATTCACACTGTCGGAGAACATTCTCGTTGCAAATTTATCTCAGCACACTACTTTGTTGGCACATTTATCTTGGCAAATGCCTTATTCTGCACATATATTTATCCTGGCAGAGCGAGGCAGTGTATTTTTATACCCGCACAGCGACCAAACAATGGGGCGCAAGGATTTAGCATACTGGTGGAATTATATGCATTTCAAAGACATTCGAGGTAATAAGTCTGAAAAGCAATCAAACATTTAGGACTTTCGCTGTAAATGCGCCAATACTTTGAGGGACCCCAGACTGGAGTAATTCATTTTTGTGAGATGTTTAAGGGATGTCACAAATTCACTGGGATTTTGGCGGCTTACCATCCACGTCACATAGAACTTGGATACATCTAGGTAGACATTTAAAGTTGTTTTTTGAAATTATTTTGAAATGTATTGATATTGTTGGTGTTGCCAGTTCTTGTAAAGAACAGTGGCCAAAGGGGGCATGTTGCTACTTCCAGATTCAGTTCCACTCGAGAGGGTCAAGGAGTTCGATTACCTCGGTATTCGTCTCTGCGATTATATGAGCTGGAAATCCCACCATCAAAAGATGCTGTTGACCCACAAGAGGGTGGTGGGGGCCCTCCTCAAGGAACAACGTGCCTCCGCCCTCAAACCAATTGCTCCGGTTCTCGACATCTATAGGGCACGTGGTGTCAGTGCGGCTCTCTATGGGGCAGAACTTTGGGGTGTACAGAACGTGGACCAGTTGGCCCGCTCAGAAAGTAAATTCCATAAGGTCTTATTGGGCCTCCCGTACAGCACACCAACCCTTCCTCTTCTTTTAGACATGGGCACCCGTCCTATTAGTGATCAGTCGAGGCTGCGCCCACTCCTTTTGTGGGCACGCATCTGGAGAGTCCCGGAAATGTCCAGCTATGCAGAAGGTTTAAGAGATCCTCCTGATGCCTGGATGGGCAAAGGTCCCTTGGCTAAGGGAAGTCAAGTGCCTCCTCTTTGACCTGGGCCTTGGAGACGCCTGGATTACTAGAACCGCCCGCCCAAGTCAATTCTGAAGAAACTATTCCTGAGTTGGGTGACTGATGGTAGGAATAGCAATGCCAACTTGTGCAAGTCCACAGTGGAATTTCTCTTGGTTAAGGAGGTGCATTTCTGTGAACCATATCTTGATACCATCTTAACTACTTGGGACCGGGCTCTATATTTTAAATTTAGGGTGGGCATACTCCTAGTGGGGAAACGCACTGCCAGCTGGAAGGTCCCGGTGCAGACAACTCCATTTTGCCCTTGTTGCTTGATCAGTATAGAATCAGTCCCGCACCTATTGTTTGAATGCCCGGCCTATGCAGCCCCTCGCCGCAGATGGCTGAAGCCACTCTGCAAAGAACTTGGGACTAGATCTCACAAGGAAGCCTTAAGAATTCTAAAAACGGACCCTCGGCCCCTGTTTGCAAGTGGACTGGCGAAATTCTTAGGCTGGGCATGGCGCATTAGATCTAATAGGCTCTCATGCATTGTCTGATATGTATTCAAGATTGTTTTTATGCAACTCTTATGAAACTTGCTGTCTGTAATCTATGGTACCACTTATGCACTGGTTTTACTGTTTTTTAACGTACATGTTTTGCCTTGTACTGGTTTTAATTGTTTTTTAATCTGCATGTATTGCTTTTTATGATATGAACTATATCGAAATAAAGCTATTATTTCCAGTGATGTCACAGAACTTGTTGGGTTGGTGCTCACAGACACCTGCTGGCTGGAGACCAGACCTGGGATAACAAGCACTCTATTGCACTGTATTCTGCACCAATGTACTCTGTGCCACTACACTCTATGCCACTCCACTCTACACAATGCCACTCTGCGCTACTGTACTCTATGCCACTGCACTCTATGCCACTGCACTCCAGGCCAATCTAGTCTACTCTGCATCACTCTAATTTAAACCACTGCATTCTATGATCCTGCAGTCTATACTGCTACATTCGACGGAGCTGCACTCTATTCCACTCCCTTCCCTTGTTGTCTCCGGAACCCTAGAAGACTTACGGAAACACTCACTTGTTGACAAACATCACTATGCCCCATTAAGCCAGTCCACCTCTTTTGGGGCCACGCCCCAAGAGTTCCAGAAGTTTGTGAGAGCAGCAGGGCGCTTCACACTACCTCACTATTGACCGAAAAGACATTGATTAAAATAGCAGAAGCAACAGAAAAAAAACTGGAACTGTGGCAAATGTCATCTGCCCCATCCCTCAGTGCCACCTGCCAGATCAGGGACACCTGCAGAACTTTCCTGTCAGTGCTTCAAGTAAGCATGTCTTGGATGTTTTTTAATTTAATAAAACAAAAAAAAACCTCAAACAAAATGATCAAGAAACAAAATACTATCGAGTTCTGCCAATAGGCAGAAAATATGCATGTTGAACTGTGATTTAGCACCAATGTAAAAATGCAAATGTAAATTGATACTTGTATAGCGCACTACTCACCCGCAAGGGTCTCAAGGCGCTTGTACAAATACAGCTGTGGAACCCATCCTGGCTTTCCCTGTGAGGCGTCCACTCCTGGACACCCCCAAGGTGGAGGCCAGGCATCCTTAGCATTGTGGGGGCCGTTGTGGAGATTAAGCCAGCTATTTTGCCCAGAGTTGAAGAGTGGGACTCTATGATTGGAATAGGCACCGAGGCGAGAATTATCAGGTCCGTGGAATTTTGAGCCCAAGACCCGCCGAGGCGGGGAATTGAACCCTGGTCCTGGGCTAAACCTCTGCATCAGGGTCTGCCTCTCTAACCATTGAGCCTCACTTCTCCGCCAATAACAAGAGCAGGGATATAAAATCCATGTGAACAGCACTGTGCGCACAGCGGCTATTCAGGGTGATTTTGCTGCCACTTGAAGAGACCCAGCCCTTTGGCCCCGACCGCTTACCACCGCCTGCGTTTGAAAAGGACACTAGGCAGTGCCAAATGTCACTTGCATATCTGAACGCTCCCGGGAAAAATTCCGCCATGTGGCGATTGGCAGGGTCCCTTGCTCACTTTGTCACTGGATTCAAGATAGCCTGGCTGATCAGGGTTATGAACCCGAAACCGGTCCCAGGATGCTTGTTTCCGGTCCAGGAAAGACATGGCTTGGCAGTTTCGGCTGGGCTGTTCCCATGAGGCACAGGGTCAGACTGATTTGCATATGGACATGTCTGAACTGGGGTGGTGGAGTGAGCTAAAGAATGATGATGGATTAAACCCAGATCAGTTGACTGGGGGTGAGTGTTTGATTTTCCTCTAACGCTCCGTCCATCATCCCCTTTGGTATCGCTTTGTTCGCCCTAAGTTGGCAGGGTATGCCCAGACATGGGTCCCTTACTCACTTTGCCACTGGATTCAAGATAGCCTGGCTGATGAAGGTTATGAACCCAAAACCGGTCCCAGGATGCTTGTTTCTGGTCCAGGGAAGACATGGCTTGGCAGTTTGGGCTGGGCTGTTCCCATGAGGCACAGGGCCAGACTGATTTGCATATGGCCATGTCTGAACTATGGTGGTGGAGTGAGCTTAAGAATGATGATGGATTAAACCCAGATCAGTTGACTGGGGGTGAGTGTTTGATTTGCTCTAACGCTCCAGCCTCATTCCAATTGGTATTGCTAAGAATTTGATGGGTGGCAGAATTTGGGGGGAACTCTGTGTTACAAGAGTAACGCGGAGATGTCAATCAATGTCCTCAATTTAACTTTATTTCGGTCTATTTAGACCATAAAAGTGCATAAAAATGTATAACATACATAAATACCAGGGTCATAGGGATTGCACTGCTAAATATATATGCTGGAAGGGGGCATCACGGTACACACAAATTCATCATCTATTTACAATTTTAAAAATAATCAATTAATTAATTACATAAAACAATAAATGCCATTTAAAAAAGATCTTCCTCTTTTTTTAAATGTGGGAAACTGGATCTCACTGGCATAGGATATTCCATCACAAACCACTGCTCATTCTTAATAATAAGCCATGTCGCTGGTTTCTAATAACATCAGCGATTGGTGGGAGGTTACACCACACTTCCTTAAACTATGAAAAAGACTAACAGTTCCAATCGATTATTAAAATATTTGTTAATGCTTCTAGAGTCTCAGTCCATTTTTTACTCTAATGTACAACACATTGCAAAGAAATTTGGATATACAAAAAACCACCATTTGCCTGGTATCAGATCTTGGTATACGCTCGGCTTGACGACAATTTTGTAATATTACGTTGTTACATAGTGGTTTAATTCATCTCTTCCTTGCACTTTCATAAGAGGGGCAGAAAAATAAAATATGCATATCATTTTCCTTAACATTATACAGGTCTTTACAAAAAGTGCACTTGTCAAAATCTTTGACCTTTACATTGTTACCCCATTTGGATTCATTCTCGTTCATAAGCAGGACCCCATATCTGAATTTTAAGTACAGCGATTTGGCAATTTTTGGACTTATTTCATCTAGCAATGGCTCAAACTGTGAAATATCTTTAAACGTAAGAAAGGCTGTGGTTAAAGATCCTAGGCTGGTGACATGTAGGGTATCAGTATTTATGTAATTCCAGAATTAAGTTTTTACAACCTTGCCACAAGCCCTCAATCAATCAATCAATCAATCAAGGCATTTGTATAGCGCACTACTCACCCGAAGGGTCTCAAGGCGCTAGGGGAGGGGGGTCCGCTACTGCTCGAACAGCCAGGTCTTGAGCTGCTTCCTGAAGGCGAGGTGGTCCTGGGTCAGGCGGAGGTGGGTCGGGAGGGAGTTCCAAGTCTTGGCGGTGAGGTAGGAGAAGGACCTTCCCCCTGTGGTGGCTCTTCGGATGCGGGGGACCGCGGCGAGGGCATGGCCGGTCGATCGAAGCTGGCGTTTGGGAGCGTAGAAGTTGAGGCAGCTGTTGAGGTATCCTGGGCCTTGGTTGTGTAGGGCTTTATGTGCGTGGGTGAGGAGACAGAAGGTGATTATCTTGTTGATCGGGAGCCAGTGCAGGTCTCTCAGGTGTCCGGAGATGTGGTTGCGACGGGGGATGTCCAGGATGAGTTGTGCCGAGGCGTTCTGGATCCGCTGGAGCCTCTTCTGGAGTTTGGCGGTGGTTCCGGCGTAGAGGGAGTTGCCGTAGTCCAGACCGCTGGTGACGAGGGCCTGGGTGACCGTCTTCCTGGTCTCGGTGGGGATCCACCGGAAGATCTTTCGTAGCATGCGCAGGATGTTGAAGCACGACGAGGAGACGGCGTTGACTTGTCTGGTCATGGAGAGGGAGGAGTCCAGGATGAAGCCCAGGTTGCATGCGTGGTCTGTTGGTTTGGGTGGGCTGCCTAGGACAGGGGGCCACCAGGAGTCGTCCCAGGCGGAGGGTGAAGATCCCAGGATGAGGACTACCGTCTTGTCCGAGTTCAGTTTCAGGCGGCTGTTCTTCATCCATTCGGCTACCTCTTTCATCCCTTCGTGTAGGTTGGCTCTGGCAGTGGCGGGGTCGTTGGTGAGGGAGAGGATCAGCTGGGTATCGTCGGCATAGGAGATGATGTTGAGGTTGTGCTGGCGTGCGGTGGCTGCGAGGGGGCTCATGTAGACGTTGAAGAGGGTTGGGCTGAGCGAGGAGGCTTGAGGAACGCCGCAGATGACTTCGGTGGCTTCTGATCTGAACGGGGGGAGGCGGACTCTCTGTGTCCTTCCGGCGAGGAAGGAGATGATCCACTCCAGTGCCTTCTCCTGGATTCCGAGGCGCTGTACTAGGGTACGGTGGCAGACAGTGTCGAAGGCCGCGGAGAGGTCTAGGAGGATGAGGGCCGCTGTTTCTCCGTTGTCGAGCAGGGCTCGGATGTCATCGGTGGCTGCGATCAGGGCGGTCTCAGTGCTGTGGTTGGCCCAGAAGCCAGACTGCGAGAGGTCGAGGGATCCGTTCGTCTCGAGGAAGGCGGGCAGCTGCTTGTTGACAGTCTTCTCGATGACTTTTGCAGGAAACGGGAGCAGCGAGATGGGGCGGTAGTTCTTGAGGTCGGTGGGGTCGGCTGACGGTTTCTTAAGTAGAGCGCTGAGTTCGGCGTGCTTCCGGCTCTCCGGGAAGGTAGCGGTGTCGAAGGAGGTGTTGATGATGTCCCGCAGGTGGGGTGCGATGACAGTGTCGGCCTTGTTGAAGACGTGGTGAGGGCAGGGGTTGGTCTGAGATCCGGAGTGGATGGAGTTCATCGTGCGGACGGTGTCTTCGGTGCTGATCGGGGTCCAGGCACGGAGGGTGGTGGTGGGGGGTGGTGGTTCGGTCGTGGCATGCGTCGGTTGAGTGCTGAAGCTGTTGTGTATGTCCGCGATCTTGTTGTGGAAGTAGGAGGTGAGGGAGTTGCAGAGGTCTTGCGAAGGGGTGATGTCGTTGTTTCCGGCGTTGGGGTTGGAGAGCTCTTTAACGATGTTGAAGAGTTCCTTGCTGTCGTGTGTGTTTTTGTCCAATCGTTCCTTGAATGCAGTTTTCTTGGTGGCGTGGATCAGTTGGTGGTGTTTTCGGGTGGCGAACTTGAGGGCAGCCATGTTGTCCAGTGTTGGATCTTTGCGCCAGGCTTCCTCGAGGGCTCTGCAGTTCCTCTTGGAGCTCTTGAGTTCGTCGGTGAACCATGGGGCTTTCTTGCTGCCGGGTCTGCTAGGCGGGGTCCTCAGAGGGGCGAGGTCGTCTGCGCAGTCGCTGATCCACTTCGTGTGGTTGGAGGCCGCTTCGCTGGGGTTCGTTGCGCTGGTGGGTGGGTTCTTGCTCAGGGAAGTTGCGAGCTGGTCGGCTGTGATCTTGT
Source organism: Lissotriton vulgaris (assembly GCF_964263255.1). NCBI lineage: Eukaryota > Metazoa > Chordata > Amphibia > Caudata > Salamandridae > Lissotriton > Lissotriton vulgaris. The sequence continues at coordinate 79,831,825 of NC_141699.1, forward strand.
TCCAGGTTCTGCGTGCAGCCTGTTGCTGGTGGTGGTGGATCGTGGTCCTTCTGAAGCTGAAGTGGACGCAGCTGTGGTCCGTCCAGTGGAGTCCGGTGGCGTGGCTCAAGGCGATGTCCTTGCTGGTTGAGAAGACGGGGTCGAGTGTGTGTCCGGCGTAATGGGTGGGGGTGGTCACCAGCTGCTTGAGTCCGAGGTTTGCGAGGTTGTCCAGCAGGGTGGTGGTGTTGCAGTCGTTGTTGTTCTCCAGGTGGAAGTTGAGGTCCCCGAGGAGGATGTAGTCAGTGGAGAGGAGGGCGTGCGGGCTGACGAAGTCAGCGATGTCCTCGCTGAATTGTGTGCATGGTCCCGGGGGTCTGTAGATGAGGGTGCCTCTGAGGGTCGTCTTTGGGTCAGTGTGGATCTGAAAGTGGAGGTGCTCGACGGGTGCGAGGGTGTCGTCGGTGTTGGTCGTGATGCGGATGGTGTTCCTGTGGATGATGGCGATGCCTCCTCCAGTCTGGTTGACGCGGTCCCTCCAGATGATCTTGTAGCCGTCTGGGATGGCGATGGCGATGTCGGGCGCTGAGGAGGCGTTCATCCAGGTTTCCGTGAGGAAGGCCACGTCTGGGGCTGTAGTGTCGAGCAGGTTCCAGAGCTCGATGGCTTGTCTGTGGACGGAGCGGGTGTTGAGCAGGATGCACTTGAGGTGGCTGCTGCTGTTGCTCGTCGTGGTCTTGGTCAGTGCTGGAGTCGTGCAGGCTCGGATGCAGGTGAACTTGCAGGAGTGGCAGCAGAAGGGTCCGTGGGTGCGTCTCGGGGTGGCTCGGTAGCAACCCGGGGTTCGGCCGGCGTTGAGTGCGTTGAGTTCGGTGTCGTTGTAGGTCCGGCGGGTGGGCTGGTGACTGCGGGGGCCAGGGGTCCTGACACTGGGCACGGTCCAGGCGCGGACGGGCGCAGACGGGCTTACCTTTGGTGCACCTTCGGCGCTCATTCGGTGCTTCCGCTGTGCGCGTCCGCTGTGCAGTCGCTGAGGAACGTCATAAGAAGGGAGCCGAGAGGGCGGGTCAGCTGGGAGGCAGGAGCGTGGGATCCAATCGGCTGGCGGGGGGCGGGGCCGCAGGCAGGCAGCGGCGGGAAAAATGAGTGCGGGCTTGGCGGGCGGCCTTGCTAGTTATCTCTGACGGGTTGTCCCAATAATGGGACAAGCCTATTTTTCTAAACCAGCTCGAGATATGTCTGAACCACGATATGCCCTTTGAGAGCCCGAAGGGCATAACCTCTTGTAGACCCCTTCTGTAATGTACCAGTTCTTCCGTTGACCAGATTCTTACCCAATATAAAAGGGAGAGTAGTGCGGCAAGACTATCCATGCGCTTTAAGTCAATATCCAGGAATACCGAAAGCATCGGGGTTCTATTCGGCAGAGACAGTAGCTTACGTATACATTTATTTTCTCCTATTTCGAAGCTACGTTTGCAAAAGGGACCCCAGAGTTCCGCCCCATACAAGGCAGATGACTGAGCCTTGTATTTAAAAACCTCAATAGCGGGGGAGACTGACTTAGAAATACTCCCTCCATGTTTCTTTGCGATTGGAATACAATTTTGTAGCAGAATTAATCTATTTTTCTCCAACTGTGGTTTCCAAGTTAGTTTAGAATCCAGTGTGATTCCTAAATAATTAAAACTGCTCACATATTCTAGTCTTTGACCATTCAGCTACAGATTCATTCTAAAAGCCTGTTTCGGATTAATAGACATGTATTTTGTCTTTGATGGATTAATCTCAAGCCCTTTTTTAAAACAGTAGTAATGGAAGGAATTTAGCAGGTTTTGGAGACCGCTGGGTGTCACCTCCCCACCCATCTTGGGTGAGTCATTCATGCATCCTCCCAAAAAACTGGGGATGTCATTTACATATAGTGTAAATAAGGTAGGTGCCAATACGCAACATTGCCTTACGCCTCTTTTCACAGGTATTTCTCTAGTCAGTTCACCCCTCGGTCCCCATCTGACTTTGGCATAATTCCCTTCATGCAATCTAATTATCTGTACTAATAATTCAATAGGGACCCCGATGTCCTTCAAGTGACACCATAATTTACTCCTGGGGACCAAATCGAATGCGGCTCGTAAGTCCACAAAGGCTATATATAAAGTGCCCCGCCTAAGCGTGATGTATTTCCAGCAGAGGCATAAGAATCTAAAGACTTGGTCAATAGTACTGGTCTTCTTTCTAAATCCAGCTTGGAATTTTGTCAGTATATCAACCTCTTCCAACCATAACGATAAGCGAGCCAATATGTGTCTAGCAAATACTTTCTGGGGAATATCTATAAAGCTGATAGGGCGATAATTGTGGCGAAGTGTGGCTCAATGATTAGAGTGGCAGACCCTGATGCAGAGGTCTAGCCCGGGACCATGGTTCAATTCCCTGCATCGGCTCAAAATTCCACGGACCTAATAATTCTTGCCTCGGTGCCTATTCCAATCATGGAGTCCCACTCTGCAACTCTGGGCAATAGCTTGCTTAATCTCCACAATAGCCCCCACAACACTAAGGGTGCCTGGCCTCCACCTTGGGGGTGCCCAGAAGTGGACACCTCACAGGGAAAGCCAGGATGGGTTCCACAGCGGTATTCGTACAAGCGCCTTGAGACCCTTGTGGGTGAGTTGTGCGCTATAGAAGTATCAATTTACATTTACATAATTCACGGGGTCCAGTCTGTTTCCCTTTTTAAAAATTGTGACTATTTCAGCCCCCTTCCAGGATTTGGGTATACAGTCGAATTTAGCAATCGCATTACAGAGTTGGTTTATGTAAGGACCCCAGATACTAACATCATGTTTTAAAAGATCACCAGGGATTTTATCTGGGCCTGGTGCTTTGCCCAGTTTAACTGCTTCTAAAACCAAAATTGTTTCCTTTAATGTGAAGGTCAGATTTGCTGCCTTCGCTGTAGTGATCATGTCCTCAGATATATTAAAACTACTGCTGCCATCACATTCAGAATAGAAAGCCGAGAAGTGGTTCACCCAAGTGTCTTCATCTAGGAAGAGATCCCTTTGGACTCTACCTGACCAGGCAATCAGGTTCCAGAATCCCGCCTGGTCCTTTGTCTTAGCTGCCTGCAATAGATCCGCCCATACCTCCTCATCCCATAATCTTTTTGCATGATCTAGTATCTGTTTATATATACGCCTTTTCACCCTTGTATGTTCTACATCTTTATCCTTAATGGCTTGGATTAGCTCATACTTTGCTAGTCTGCAGTCCTTGTTATACCAAGGTTCACCATTTTTAGCCTTCTTTCGATTTTCTAAACTCATTTATTTGGGGACTTTACTCAATACATGGCCTAGAGCCTCTACCACTCTGTCATGCAGGTCTGACACCCTTGCTTGTCCTAGATCATCCTCTTTTCCTAAATACGAGGAAATTAGCTCTGAGAAAATTAAATAGATGCGGGCCATTGCTCTATTGTCCCCAAGAATAAATGGCCATTTAACAACTGGTATTCTTCTTTAATATGATTTCATCATCTAATCTGCCAGTGTCACCACCAACAGGTAAAGTTAGAGAAAATATTTCTGGTGAAGCTGACAAGCATAAAGGTCGATGATCACTCTCCGTTCTAGGGTCTATCCTAAAATCGCACAAATGACTCCAGCATTTCAAGGATACTAGTATGTAGTCTATGTGACTGCTCGAATTGCCTCTATTAAAGATGTGGGCTTTGGGTCTATCCGATGGGAGTCTCCCATTGCAGGCCCTAAGGCTATGGGCCATTGTAAATCTCAAAAGTTGGGTAGTAGATACTGTACATTTTGCTACTTGTTCACTAACCAATTCTGGGCAGTTATATGCTTAATCTTCAGCTTCCAATAGTTCCCCGAAGCCCACTACAGGCTCGAAGTTGGAGTTGAAGTCACCACCTACTAGGATGTTTGGGATATGCCCCAATAGCTCGATGGCAGAATCCAACTGACTAATCACAGCCGATTCCCTGCTTACAGAGCAGGGTCTGTTGTAGGCGTTATCAAGGTATACGATCCTGCCATCATTAGCCATTAGTTTTAGGCCCAATATATCTGGGGAAGAAGCATCGAGAGGGCCAATAGCTAATTGTAAGGATACTCGTATCCAGGTCACCAGTCCGCATGAAGGCCTGCATTTTATATATATTTTATGCCCAGTATGTTTTGTAGCCCACTCTATGAGGAGTATCTAGTAGCCAAGTCTCTTGCAGGAGAATAATATCATACGCCTCTATATATTCATGCCAGGTAGGTTCCAACATGTTCCTTTTTAGACCAGCGATATTCCAAGATATAATATTTATAACTGGTGTAGGCCACGATAGTTTATTTCCCAGCCTAAGAACATTGGAGTTTGAATCAGGTACTATTTGTGCTAGTGTTGGGCAAGAAGAGGGAGCCTCAATATTTGGAACCGAAGAGGCACTAGGATCTTTTGATTTTACCGTGTGCAACACCTCAATAGTCAGTTCTTCCTGCCCTTTGGGGTAGTGGGCTAACCCAGTCTGCTGGTCCAACGTAACTCTCTTGTCCACACGTTTTGCCCTTCCATGCGCTGTTAATATATCCAACCCAACAATCCTGTCCTTTACAAGTCAATCTAGATCATGCAAGGTGGATAGGGGCTCTTAGCACCGCTGCACCGCCGGATTCGGGTTTGTTACAAGACCTCTCTCTTTCGGTCTATAAAAGTATTCCAGTGGTAGGGTGCTGATGATTGTGTGCCCCCGGTCAGACATGTCTTTGCTATCCAAAATTGCCCTGACCATTTGTGGACGCCTAAAATTTACAACCACACAATCTCCACTTATATTCTCCCTGGATTCGCCTACCCAGCCTACCCTGCGAACCATCAGAATATCCGCTTCTTTCAATGGATTGAATTGTCTGAATTTTGCTAGCCAATAAATCACTTTGTTTTTTAAGATTAACCAATTTTCTTTCTGTCCTCTCCTAAGCATGGGGACCCCTGTTAATATTAGGGTATATATAACGCTAATGGCCCTTCTACGCAGTAATTTACCTTTATTTCCTTTTATACTCATTGATTATTCATTATTGGTGGTTATAAATCTCAACACATTGTATTTATGCCGTCCTGAGCACAGAAGAGGTTATGTACTATTTGTTGTTGTTTTTAATAGCTATTCACCAGAACTTTTACATGTAATTCTATATCTTTTAATATGAATATTTATACATGTGTGTCTCTGCTTACACTTACATTCTCCACGATATACCTATTGTTTTCATTTATTGTTCGTACATTTCTCTATATTATCCATTTCACTCTCTTTTTCCATCTTCATCTCGTATTTCATTTTTCTACCTCATCTCCCTTGGTTCCGTAACAAAATAGTCATATACCTGTAATATAATGTAATTTATTTAATTTTGTTTAAGTCACAGAATATTATTATATATTTTTTTCTCTTTCTTTGAATCAGCATGATTAATCTATGTTATCGTAAGTAGTTATTGTATCGTATCGTATTTTATCTTACTTTATCTTATCTTATCTATCTTTTAGAATGTCCTCTCATACATTTATATATATATACCTTAAATGAAATTACTTAACCCATATATTCACCTCCTACCTATTCGCATTGTCTTTTGTCTATTGTCTTTTCTCCTTGGAACATAGTCATATTGTATTGTGCTTCATATTTGTACATTTTTCACTTACCGATTTCTTTTGTGATCCCTCCTTTCCTTACGTCTCTCTTCCCCCCTTCCATTAATTCCATTTTTTATGGCCTCAATATAAATCCAAATATTTGTCGTTGCGCTTATATGTTTATGTATTTATTACATTATATATTATGATTAATTATTCCATTTTTTTTACTATATGCTTCTATATTACAATGTTCTTATATATTTATTGTTTGATAATACATACAGTTACATAATATATGTTTTTTTTCTATTTATAAATTTCAATAAAAAATTGAAACAAAAAAAAATATTAGGGTATATGGACTTGATGCTAGTGGGAGCCTAAGAACATCTTCATTGGGAATTACATCTGTATCTTTTGGGCTATATAAGTGCGGTGTATTCACCTGAGGCTCTGTGTTTCACTTCATATATTTTTGGGAAGATAGCCTTCCGATATCTGCTGTGCATTATCTCCTTGTCCGCCCCCCATTGCTAATCTATTCCCTGCTGTGTGCTTATTCTTTACACTCGGGCTACTTCCAATCTGTTTACGGCAGATAATTATTTAAGGTTCAAGTGGAATGGACCCGAGTTCTGGTGGGTTTCCCTTATCCTTGACAAGGAAATAAGGGAGGTCTCCTTATAGACCCAATCAGGGACAAGGAGTGGTGTCAGAAGAACAAAGAGGGGGAGTCCCTATTCTCCATAAATTAGAAATGATTGTGATAATGCCACCCTTAATGAGCAATCAAGCCTGTCAATATCTGAACCACAATATTATCAAACACATTCAATTCATTAAGATACTCAAAATCACAATAAACAATGATAATTATTTTTGTAAAAAAATTGTACAATTTATTCAATGTAAAACGAATATATTCTATAACAGTTTTATGGGCACATGCATCATTCATACATTTTGCATTTCCTAATTTGCGAAAAATACCGAATTGCAAATTAGGAATTGCAAAATGGTATGCATCATTTTTTTGGCTTTTCATTTGGGATTCGGTAAAAATCGCAATTTTTACCGAATTCCAAATAAGTAGCGAATTCCTAAGTGCATTTTCGCAATTCCCATTGATTCCTAAGGCCCATAGGAGTCAATGGGAAGGCATTTCCAAATTCGCAATTTGTTGATGCATTCCAAGGGTGCAGGGGGGGGTCCAAAGGACCCCCCCCCCTGCACCACTGAAATGCATTTGAAAGTGCATGTTTCACACACACATGCCCTAAGGACATGTGTGTCTGTAACATGACAGTGTAAAAAATGATTTTTTTTACATTTTTAAACATTTTCGCAAATTACCACGAGGGTCAACCTCGTGTTAATTTGCACTTCCAATTTCAGAATTCGCATTTTTTTTAAAATTGATGCATTGCATTTAAGGAATCGCACAAATGCGATTCCTTAAATGCAGTCGCATTTTTTAGAAATGCAAAAAAATGTGAATTCTGAAAAATATTTTGATGCATCCCAAAAACGTATTTAGGAAGTGCAAACGGCCGAATTTACCGATTCGCACCGTTTGCACTTCCTAAATAAGTTGATGCATGTGCCCATTAGTGCCTTAAAATACAGTGTTAAAAAATCACATGAAGAGCTGGTTAAAAAAACTTTTGTTAAAAGTTGCCTAAAAAGTTAACCTGCTCTCCATGTGATTTTTTAACACTGTATTTTAAGGCACTAAAACTGTTATAGAATGTCTTAGTTTTACATTGAATAAATTGTACAATTTTTTTACAAAAATAATTATCATTGTTTATTGTGTTTTTGAGTATCTTAATGAATTGAATGTGTTTGATAATATTGTGGTTCAGATATTGACAGGCTTGATTGCTCATTAAGGGTGGCATTATCACAATCATTTCTAATTTATGGAGAATAGGGACTCCCCCTCTTTGTTCTTCTTTCCCTTATCCTTGCCACGGTCCCCATTAATACAGCTTGTAATATACTGCTGTTCCCATGAGTTTTGGAGATGAACTAGCCTCTCCTCTAAGGGTTTTAACGAATCATTAATATGCACAGCAAGGGAGGATAAAAGATATTCTTTTGCAGCATCTAGGGATCTTTTTAGAATAGACTCAAGGTCCCTATTGTAATCTTCAGTGTCGATATTATTCTCATTAATGTTGTGCTCTGTTTGGGTGGAGCGATACAAAAGGGGGAGGATGGACGGAGCGCTTGAGCAAATCAAACACTCACCCCCAGTCAACTGATCTGGGTTTAATCCATCACCATTCTTTAGCTCACTCAGCCACCCCAGTTCAGACATGGCCATATGCAAATCAGTCTGACCCTGTGCCTCATGGGAACAGTCCAGCCCGAACTGCCAAGCCATGTCTTCCCTGGACTGGAAAGAAGCATCCTGGGACCGGTTTCGGATTCATAATCCTCACCAGCCAGGCTAACTTGAATCCAGTGGCCAAGTGAGCAAGGGACTCACGTCTGAGCATACCCTGCCAAGTTGGGGCGAACAAAGCTATACAAAAGGTATGGCTTGGCAGTTTGGGCTGGACTGTTCCCATGAGGCACAGGGTCAGACTGATTTGCATATGGCTATGTCTGAACTGGGGTGGCAGAGTGGGCTAAAGAACGGTGATGGATTAAACCCAGATCTGTTGACTGGGTGTGGATGTTTGATTGGTTCAGATGCTCCGCCCATCACCACCCCCTTTTGTACCACTTTGTTCACCATAAATTGGCAGGGTATGCTCAGACATGAGTCCCTTGCTCACTTTGCCACTGAATTCAAGCAAGCCGGACTGAAGTTGGCTGGCATGCCAGAAACAAGTCCTCGGAAGCTTGTTTACGGGCCAGGGAAGGCATGGCTTGGCAGTTCGGGCTGGACTGTTCCCATGAGGCACAGGGTCAGACTGATTTGCATATGGCCATGTCTTAACTGGGGTGGCAGAGGGGGCTAAAGAACGGTAATGGATTAAACCAAGATCTGTTGACTGGGTGTGAGTGTTTGATTGGTTCAGATGCTCCGTCCATCACCACCCCCTTTTGTACCACTCTGTTTGGGTGGACACACTCTTCCCAGCAGTTCTAGTTGGGACAGTGCTAGTTTTTGGTTTCCCTCTTTGTGTTACAACCCCAACCGCCTTAGTCCTTGACTTCCTAGGGAGTACTGGTTTCTTTTTTGTATTTTTTGTATCCTGTTCTTTTACCTGCTGCTGTTTCTGGTTCCTTAGTCTAGTCCCTATTGGTAAACTAGAAGTGTCGATTGATTCTATTGAAGTGGACAGATCAAAAGCGAAGTCATCCTCTATTTCTGTTTCTCTCGACAACTGCAGTGGCATTACTGGGGTCCCTGAGAGTCTTGGTGGGTTACTCCGCAAAAAAATTGGATCTAGGGACAAGCTCTTTTCAGCAATCTCAATCTCCTGATTTATGAGAGTTTCTGCCCTAAGAAAGAAAGCATCCAGAGCACGTACTCATATTTTCCTCTACTTGATCCAATTAGTATGGGGATAATATTAAAAGAGGAACACAAAATTTAACAATGAAGCCAGACATAGAAATAAAAAGACAAATTAAAATGGAGAGCAGAACCGGCTACTTCTTCAAGTTCTGTTTTACCGGTCTATCAAGTCTTTGTCAGGGTAAAAATGTTAGGGGAGTGGCCCAGTCCAGTCTCTGTCGGGCTATGACGGGCGTGGACAGGCCCGCCCTTGGCCCGGGCTTCGCCTGCGCGCGTCCCGCGCTGCGGTAGCCCCTTCTTGCTTTTAAGCACCTCCTGGTGCACGTGACCCCTTGATTGGCTAGCACGTTGGATGCTGGGAGTAGTCCATTCTCGGCAACAGCAATGGTGGCTCTCAGCGGCGCTCGCGGGGGTTTTCGAGCGCGGCGGCCCCCTCAGTATTCGACCTCTTCTCCAGTGGCTGCAGGTAAGTTACAGGAAAACTGAGTTTATCCACAGTTAGTTCGGGTTCCCGCGTTGTGGTAGCCCCTTCTTGCTTTTAAGCACCTCCTGGTGCACGTGACCCCTTGATTGGCTAGCGCGTGGGACGCTGGGAGTTGTAGTCCCTTCTCGCCAACAGCAATGGTGGCTCTCAGCAGCGCTTGTGGGTGTTTTCGAGTGCGGCAGCCCCCTCAGTATTCGACCTCTTCTCCAGTGGCTCCAGGTAAGGTACAGGAAAACTGAGAATTCCACAGTTAGTTCGGAGATGTCAAATTCCTCTAATTTCGATGGTGGAATGAAACATTCCACCCACACCTAGTCTTAAACTGTCGGGCACCGGCTTTTTTAATCTATAATTTCTCTCAAAGTCCACTCTCCACTGCTGGTGCCAATATTGTGGCATGAAATCACTAGAGTGAAAAAGGATAATTAATTACTGTCTACAGTCGCTCTACCTGTTTGGTGTCATATGAAAATCATCAATGGATCCTAGTGCACAGCTGTCAACATCACTAAAGTCCTGAGTAGAACTTTGTTGCTAATTCCATTCTAGGTTGGGGTTAGTTGTTAGTTTTCTCAAGTATTTGGAGGTCTGTTCCTACCAAGATAGGTACTCATACAAAAACAGGTGTAAACCACTTTCCAGGCTGGGAAAGATGTACTATTTACTGGCCGCAAAATACAGGTTGCTATTGAATAAGAAGTTAAAAAAATTACAAGAAAGCCAACCAAAGGCAAGCCCACTGTAAAGTTTTGGTATGGTCCACAAGAGATTTCACCTGCCTAGAAGTCATCTCTAAACGAGTCCTAATGACCTTATAGATCTCACTGTGTTGAGAGGAAACCCAGCTAATGGATTCAAGAGGGGCTGACCATGTACTCTGAGTATAGCGCCAGAACAGAGCTGTGTACGTGTCTTGAACAAAAATGGAGGGCCATATTTATGAGCCCCTTGTGCAACTGGAGCCCCACTTTTTGTGATCCTCTGTTGAGGCAAACCACAAAATCATATTTATAAGTTCACACAAATCCACTTTGCATGGCTTTAAATGGCCTTATAGGTATGGATTAAGGCAAGGCAGTGCAAATAGCTGCATTGGCTTAGTCTGCACTAAAAAGGCTTCCACGGGCATTGGAGTGGATGTTCCCACGCAACATCCATGAATTGTGATGCTTCCTTAGACTTACAAAACCATTCAAACCTGGGGATGAGCCAAAACCTTACGCCTCCCCAAGTGAAGCGCAAGAAGGAGAAATAACTTTATTTCTCCTCGTTCTCCAGCACACGTAGAAAGAGGAAAAGGCCTCCCAGGATTGTTTCTGTGCAGGAAGGTGCCCCTTCCAGCACAAAAGCAACCATGCCAACAGCACAGACACCCTTGCACCATGGTGCAAAGGTGCCTGCATTGACGCTAGCTGCCAAAATGACACCAGCACAGAGGGGTAAGGACAGGAATGCACCGTATTGGATAAATACGGTGCATTCGTGCCCTTTCGCTTCGGTGTAAGACAGCGCAACAAGGTGACTAACTGTGCTGCCCTGTGCCAAAATACCATACATGAGGCCCTGACTGTCTAAAAGCACAAACACCAACTCTGACTGCACTGAGGAGTCTCTGACCTGCAGACAGCACCGGTCAGAACTGAGAATCACAGTCCAGAATCGAAGAATTGTGATTCCTTGTTGCTGCTCTGTGTTTTCGAGGAGAGTAAATGTATGCAGTGTGGACAGTGCAGCGCAGTGACCTCCAGAAACAGATGCTTATCTGCAGCTGTGCCCGCGCATACATTCATGTTGGGGCCACAAATGAGAATTGGCACTCATAATCGGATTTACTCACACAGAAAAAACCACTAGTCTGACTTAATTTTTTGAGTTAGTATTTTTGTTCACAGGCGAGGGGTGATAATATATTTCAAAACGGGAACACCTGTCAAGGCAGGAGAACACATGTAGTCTTGGAATCTTGTGGGCAGTCTCAGACTTTTAGCAGGCACATTCAAACACAAGAGAAAAACCCCTTTCGAAACAGTAGCGTTTCTCGAAACTTGGCAAACCACAGTTCAAACATTCTGACTTACTTTTGTGCCCTCTGAGCCCTGCTTACTTTCTGTTTTTCCCCCCTCTTGTCCTTCATCCAGTCCTTCAACAGTAAATTGGATGATGGAGCTAGGGGTCGGACAGGAAGTGACGAGAGTCGGACAGGAAGTGACGTTATGTCACTGGGCATGATCAAAGGATGTGTGGGATGGGATTTCCACTTTTGATATTTGAATGAATCAACTTTCATCCCACGAACACAGATTCAATTCATAGTTTATTATTTAAAAGCCATAACAAAAGGAACATTAATTAATTCATTAGTATTCTGTTGAGCTACTGACAAAGCTTTTCACCAAGATTAATAAATGTTCTTCCCGCCCACGTTTCATTATCACTGAGATCAAAAACACCATTTATTCCATCTCAGTACCTAGTGAACCTGTCAGCGATCCTTGTAAGAATAAATGAGGCCTGGTAAAATTAAATCTGTCAAGATAAAACAGTTTCCGGAAGGTGGGCGGTTTGAAACTCTCTCATGTTAACCTGAAGCGGAACATTTGTTTTACTGGTCCCTTTCACCCATATGCCTCATTACTCCCTCAAAGACCTCCTCGTCCCAGTCCTTACATAAGTGAAGTGGTCCCTCGTCCTCCCCCAACAAGCCTTTACAATGCTAGTCTTTTCTCTATTTTTCATATATAAACCCCTCCCACCCCACGCCATTCCTGTTTTTTCTCCTGTCCCAGACGGGCTTTCATAAAGCGACGTGCTGTTTCTGAAGTAAATGTGGATGTTCTGTTTTTACTGTGCTTTCAGGAGCTACAGTCACTGTTATTTTTCATATATATATATATTTTTTTTTAGAGTTTTATATAGTGCGAACTAGACCCGAGACATCGGATATCAGAGCGGTTTACATGAGCACAAGTTTCATTACAGATGGAAACATTCATTTTTGGTAGGCACGGGGAGATTAAGTGATTTGCCCACAATCACAGAATGTTGAGCGTCATTGCCGAGACTCAAACCTGGTTCTCCAACTTCGAGGTCCACCGCTCTGGCCATAAGGCTACATCCTCTCCCCAGTATTTGTTCCAGGGCAGAATCTCACCTCACCTCAGGGCCCTGAGGGCAGGGGTGCGCTGAGGGTCTCCTGTCCTTTCAGGGGAACAGCCTGAGCCGCACCTTGGCATCTTCATTCTTGTTTCATCTGTCATTTCCCCTGTACAGGGACATTTGATTATAGTTGCGGTAGTCATGGGTGGGCCTGTTTGCCTCTCCTCACATTGCCTTCCTTCTACGGATCTGTTCCGTGGTGATTTGTCCTCAAGCGTGGGCAGTGGGTGCTGTGCCGATCTTCTGGCTTTCTGTATGCCTTCCCTTCGATTCCCATCCTCCCGGGAGTTCCGGTGGAGATGGTGTCTGTCAGCCTGTTTGCCCTTTTTGGCCTTGCTGCCTTTGGTTCCTGCTGTTGATGGCTTGTCTGGGGCTGGTTTATCCGACCTCCTAGTTGCCAGTCTCCTCTTCAGTTTCCCTTTCTTTCGTTGTCTCATCTCTGTCACTTAACCCTGATGGTTTGGCTTGTGAACGTTTCACATTTGGGTCTTTTGGATTGTTCTGTTTTGGTGGTAGGGGTATTCGATTTTCCCACTGGGCTGTAATGTTCGAGACTGCGGGTTAGCAGTCTAGTTAGCCGCGCACACTGGCGTGCGCATACGCGGGCGTAGTACATCACGCGTATGACTATAAAATAAAGAGGGCGTGGCTGGTGAGTCAGTCCCGACCACGCGGAAAGTTAAACTGGTGTCTCGAGTCTCTGTGCTGCCGCAGTGTTTTCCCCACCATGCGCATGCGGCCGCAAGACTTGATAATGGCGACGAGGGTCTAAAGACCCATGCTGTGGCCAGTTCGCCACACCCAGTCTGCCCTCCGGAGGTGCGACAACGCTCGACCGGCAGCCCGGCCCCTATGCGCAGCAGGCCCGGACCGAGCAACCCGCCCCGAGCCTGGAGCTGGCTGACGACAGCGATCGCGGACAGTGGATGTTACCGTGGGACGAGAAGGCCGCCGACAGGCGTGGTGTGTCCCGAGTGGCGGAGCTAGCGCCCGGACCCGACGAGATGTGGTAAGAGCGCCACCCCCAGGTCTTACGAACAGCAGCTGAAGCTCTCGGTCATATCTCGACCACAGGAGCAGGTCATTGCCACGGCGTGGGCCCTAGAATCGCAGGCCCGATTGCACGCACACAGCAAGGTTGCCCATCAGCGAGGCTGAGCCACGGTGGATCCACGACAAGAAGGAACTGCGGCAATATCGCCCCTGGCCATACGCTAGGCCGCTCCACGTGCCAACATGGCAGCCATTCCCCCCATAGAGCCATTTTTAGTGGATGGCGCTCCTGCATCCCTGGCGCCGCGCTGGAAGGACTGGACGGAACGCCTACAATTCTACTTTGAAGGTGCAGGCACGGCGAGGAAACGCCGAAGGGTGCTACTCCTTCATCTGGGAGGGAAAGATATCCACAGGATTTACAAGACCCTAGTGGAAGCCACACCACACATCTACGTCACGCTCCTCAATGCGCTCAACGCACATTTCGAACCAATGGCCAGCACAGATTATGAACGGTTCATATTCAGGCAAGCCAGAGAGGAGGCAGAAGAATCGCTTGATGCGTTTCATGGCAGGCTTAAAGAACTCGCCAGCACCTGTGGGTTTCGTGATGAGCAAGAGGAGATACGAGGTCAAATAATACAAGGGTGCTACTGGGCAAACCTGAGAGTGAAGATCCTCCAAGAAGACGGAAAACCGCTGGCAGAAATCCTGAAGTTAGGACGCTCCAAAGAACTGTCGCAAGCGAGGGCGTCACACATGGAGGCAGCCCTCCATAGGCCAGTTAAAGCAGACCAAGTCAACAAGGTCGAACAGGTCAATGTCGTCAGGCCGAAATCACACCAGTTCGGAGGAAGGAAGCCGCAGGAAAAGCGCAAAGAATGTGGATACTGCGGAGGCATGCCCCACCGCGCTCAAGATTGCCCAGTGCGCGGGAAAAGATGCAGCTTGTGTGGACGGATGAACCACTTCTCAGCAGTATGCCGATCCACGAAGTCGAAGAATGAGGCAGCCCACTCCATCAGAGAGAGCCCAGACAGTGAAGACATGGACGATGATTCCAACGACTACCCAGTCCACTATGTGTTCGCCATTGACCAACCGCAGAGGAGGAAGAGGCGTCTCCCAAAGTGTCGCATAAGAATACACCAACAGAAAGTAAGAGCCACGATAGACACTGGAGCCTCGATTGAGCTCATGGCGGCAAACGTATATAACCAGCTGTGGGAAAAACCAACCTTAACAACAGCAAAGATCCGGGTGTTCGCATACGGACAGAAGACCCCAATTCCGCTAATCGGGTGCTTCCAAACGGAACTACAACACCAGGACCAGAAAGTCCCGACAATGGTCTACGTCACCAAAGAGGGCAGCGGCATGCTCATCAGCGGGCAGGCAGCAGAAGAACTCCAACTAATATCATTCGCAATGGCGGTATTAGAAGAGGAGCTTGACACGATACTAGAAGAGTTCGAAGACACGTTCCGAGGCATCGGATGCCTCAAAGGAAGGGAGGTGTCACTCCACATTGACCAATCCATTCAACCTGTAGCTCTCAGGCATCGAAGGATAGCATTCCACCTAAGGAAGAAAGTGGGGGAAGAACTAGAAGCCCTCGAATGACAAGGCCTCATTGAAAAAGTCAGTGGGCCCACCCCGTGGGTGTCTCCAATCGTGGTGGCGTGCAAGCCCAAGCAACCAGGCCAGGTCCGCATCTATGTGGACATGTGCCTACCCAACGCGGCGGTCAAGCGGGAACGGCATCTAACCCCCACATTGATGACATTCTAGGAGAATTGAACGGAGCGAAGTGGTTCTTCAAGATGGATCTCCGATCGGGGTATCACCAGCTGCCCCTTCACCCGGACTACCGCTACATAACCACTTTCTCCACCCACGTAGGCCTCAGACGGTATCGACGACTCAACTTCGGCATCTCCAGCGCAGCAGAAGTTTTCCAGAACACCATCCGAGAGGTTCTAAGCGGACTCCCAGGAGTCCTGAACGTCAGCGATGATCTACTCATATATGCGAACTCCGTCGAAGAACACCACCAAAGGCTGAGAGGCGTGCTGCGGAGAATCAAAGACTCAGGCCTGACCCTGCACCGCGAGAAGTGCCAATTCCTCCAAAACAAGATCAGTTTTTTTGGCTACACCTTCTCGGACCAAGGGATCGCCCCCGATCCAGAAAAGGTGAGGGATGTGCAAGCAGCCCCGGCCCCTTCCAACATGTCGGAGGTACGAAGCTTCCTGGGCATGGTAAATTTCTGCGGGAGATTCATCCTGGACTTATCCAACCTCACCAGGCCTCTCTGGGAACTCACCAAGTCCACCACCCCCTGGCGTTGGGGGAAGAACAGGCCGCCGCCTTCCGGAACACCAAGGCCGCGCTGTCGGCAGACAAGACCCTATCATACTTTGATCCGGCAAAGCCTACCAACATAGCCGTGGATGCCAGCCCTTATGGCCTAGGAGCCGTGCTGACACAACGCCAAGGAGAAGATGACTGGGCACCCATTGCCTACGCCAGTCGGTCCTTAACCGAAACAGAACAACGATACTCTCAGATAGAGAGAGAGGCGATTGCGATCCATTGGGCCTGCAGACATTTCCATGTCTACGTATACGGACACCTGTTTACTGTTTCCACAGACCACAAGCCTTTGATCCCACTATTTCGAGGGTCAGTATCCAAACCACCACCCCGAATAGAGAAATGGATCCTACAGCTACAAGAATATGACTACCAATTAGAATACAAGCCAGGAGCGACAAACCCAGCGGATTACCTCTCGAGGCATCCCTTAGCTGCAACCAGCGGAGAAAAGGAGGATGCAGAAGAAACTGAGGAATATGTGAAAGTTGTGCTGGAAAGATCAAGACCCCTACCAATGAGCATGGAGATGATCATCGAAGCAACTTGCAGCGATGAAGTCCTCCAACTGGTGGTGAGCGCCTTACAAGCCAACGACTGGAGGGCCATTCAAGCGTCACTAAGCAAAAGGACGCCGCAGGCAAGAAGCTCGTTGGAAACCTTTCTGAAGGTGAAAGAAGAACTGTCTGTCGACAGCCAAGGGTGCCTGTTGAGAGGACCACGGATCATGATGCCTCAAAGCCTAACCCAGCAAGCAATCGAGCTAGCTCACCACGGACACCAGGGGATAGTGAAGACCAAGAGCAGGCTCCGCGCAAAAGTGTGGTTCCCGGACATGGACACCAGAGTGGAACTAGCAGTCAAAGAGTGCCGATGGTGCCAAGCTGCGGGGCAACCCGAACGCCCACCCCCGGTCATCACCGAAGACAACCCGCAGAGACCATGGGAACGCGTCAGTGCAGACTTCGGACACCTTCCAGATGAAAGATACATGCTCGTCATCATAGATGACTTCACCAAGTACCCGGAGGTAGAAATCGTGACAACTCTCACTGCCAAGGAAGTCATTGCAAAGTTTGAGAAAGCAATCGCCACGCATGGCATCTTCGAGTGGGTCAAGACGGACAACGGACCACCATTTCAGGGACAAGAATTTGCAGAATACCTCAAGGAGTGGGGAATCCATCATCGGAAAGTGACCCCCGCTGGCCTCAAGCCAACGGGGAGGTAGAGAGATTCATGCGCACACTGAACAAAGTCATCCGAATCGCCCATGCAGAGGAGGCCCCCTTGGAGAGAGCAATTTACACGTTCCTGAGGGAATATCAGCTCACACCACATCGCACCACAGAAGCAGCCCCAGGCCCCTCTGCGATGGGGAGGATAGTCAGAGACACAATTCCCAATCACCATACCTGGACCCCGAACAGTGCAGACCCACAAAAGACTCTATCCAATCGAAGACGGTCAAATGACTATGCCAGCTTCCGACGCAGGGCCAAAGAACCGTCAATCCGAGAAAAAGACCAGGTATACGTAAAGGACAGACATCCAGGGAGCAAATTCAGACTCCCATTTGAACCTCGACCATGGACAGTCATGCCCCGCACAGGCACCATGGTGACAGCTCAACGGGGGACGGAAACGGTCACACGAAACATCTCTTTCTTCAAGAAAGCTTCCCCAAATTCCCCGGGTCCCCAAGGCCGAGAACCAGAGCAAGAAACACCAAGTCAGCCTGAGGGAACAAGCAGTCCAAGAGGAGGTGAGAATGAAACCCGGTACGAGGACTCGGCGGCGAGCCCTCTTGCCACTGAGACGCGGAGAGTCAGCAGACCCCAGTCCCCAGATGACCCCTGGGGTGCAAGAGAACCACCTCAAACTGGTGTCCCGAGTCTCTGCCCTGCCACAGGTCTTTCCCCACCATGCGTATGCAGCCGCGAGACTTGATATGGGCTTCCACCCTTATGTTTTACAATCAGCATTGAGTTTCTATTGTCCGTGTGGTGCTCATGGAGTGGCTCCTGTAGCTGGGGTACCTCCCTTTATTCTTGAATTTTTCAGGGATTATTTACTGTAGAATTTTTGCCCTGTCCTTTGGCTACTCTGTGGACAGTGGCACGTGCCTGTTGTGGTTCTGTGGTGACTCTGGTGAGTGATGCTCCTTTGATGGTAGGGTTGCTGAGGAATCATAGTATTCATTGCCCAATCAGTCCTGTGCTTGTACCCTCTTGGGAATTGCATTTAGTTGTCCCCTTTTGAGCATTGGCGTGAAGCCACTCTTCTCCTGCTAGCGGCATCATTAGCCTTCTTGTTTGTCATTCCATCGGCTCAGGTTTGGGTGTATTGGGGGTCTTCTTTGCTTCTTTCCCTATTTGCTGTTCCTGCCCGACTGGGTGGTGTTGCAGTTGGATCCAGCCTTTCTCCCTATGGTCTCCTCTCAATTCCATTTACAGCTGGAGGTTGTTCTTCCTGTTTTGCCAGGGGTGGATGGTGTTCTAGTTCCATCTGATTTAAGTGTTTGGTGGGCCCTTCAGATTTATCTTCAGCATACTCAGAGTTTTCGTCTTTCCACTGCTATGTTTGTGGCCTTTGGGGGTGTTGCTAAGGGGAAGAAGGTGTCTACTTTCACCACCAGTTGGTGGGTGAGCGTGGTGGTTTGCCAGTGTTATATGTCTGTGGGGTTAGCCCCTCCTTCTCATGTTTATGGATGCTCCACTCAGTCTGTGCCCGTTTACAGGGTTGGTGACACGTGTCTCTCGCTTGGAATTTTGTTGGGTGGCTGCCTGGCAGCCTCATTATACTTTTGTCAAGCATTGTCGTCTTGATGTGTTACATGCTTCTGTAGGTTACTACTTATTTTATAATATGCTTTTATCTATTATTTCTAAGTAATCTACTCCTTTCTTGTTTATGAAGAGTTTGACTGTAAATTGTGGCATGTCATACATTCTTTTGGTTTGTTTGCTTTGTCTAGGTTAAATTTGGCTAACAGATTGCTCCTTTCACAGTTGTTGGTAGCTTTGCTCATTTTGTAATGCTTCCATAAAATTATAAAGTGTAGGTTGGGTTCTGCCTAGTTTGTCTTTGGAATAATCAGGTGGGTTAGTTTCTCTTTTTTTGTTGTTGGAAAGGCCCACTGTTGGACCCGGCCCTTTAGGCAGGTTCACCCCGAGACTTTTTGCTTTTTCCTAGCCTGTTTCTGGAACCTGGTGGTGGTGATTTTAGGCCTCTGCGCACTTTTTCACTGTGTTACAGTGTAAAGTGCTTGAGCTCTCTGTGTATGTGTAGTGAGTGACCTGCCCTCCCATAGGAATGAATGGGGAATATGTATGCCCATGGTAGTTCCTGATGTGTGGGGAATGCAGGGGCGAGTATGGTATGAGAGAACTCGTGAGACTGAATGCTGGGAAATGGTATATGCGGCATGAGTGTGTCTAGTCTAGAAGTGCCACTTTTAGAAGTTGGCATATTTGTGTAATTTGTGTCTGGCGTGTGATTGGCTGGTGAGCCTGGGTCAGGAGTGCCTGGGCCTGCTTGTGGATTGACTGTCTGGTTTGAGGGTGACAGGGGCTGGAGAGCCAGGAGGTTGTCTGAGTCAGCCCATGGATAAAAGGCAGCATCTGCTGGCTCCACCCCCCGCTGGGCGACTGTCACCTCTGTCCCTGATACTGACAGGACTTCCCTATAACCAGTTCTAGCTGGTTCTCCCACTGCCTACACAAAGACTTCAAAGACTTTTCTGTGTATAAGAAGCGGCTGTGTCCCCTTCCAACTTGTTCTTGTTTCTGACTTGAATCTACCAGGGGCGGGCGCTGCCCAGCCCCTGGATGCCTGGAGGACTTCTGGGGGACCCCTCTGCCTTGCCTGGGCTGATGGGGGGACTTTGCTTTGCCCTGGATACCTGATGGACTGCTGATGTCCTGGACTCCTTGAGGACTTTGCTGGACTTGTCCCTGAAGCACTGAGGGAGCGCTTCATTTGCATCTAGCGCTGAGAGAGCGCTTTATTGTCCCTCTAGCGCTGGGAGCGCTCTGCCTGTCCTCTAGCACTTTGGAGCGCTTTATTTCCCCCAAGCGCTTGAGAGCGCTTTTTATTGCCAAGCCGGTGCCCACCCGGCATTTGCTGAATTGGCTGTGTGGTTTTATGGATTAGCGAGTGCCCACCTCGCTTATTTGCTAGGTTTATATTTTAAAACTCGAGGGAGCCCACTCCTCGGTTAAGTCAGCCCCCGCCTATGAGTGCCTGAAGCGGGCCGCCACGCTGCCTGCGATGACCTGGAAGTGCTTGGCCGGCTGGCCAATCATAGCGCGGCTGGCCGGAAGTCCCGCCCCCGCAGGTCGGGGGAAGGAAGAAGCATGTCGAGCTGGTGCGGAGCTCCCGTGGCCTGGAGGGAGCCCCAAGGAGAGAGAGGAGTCCAGGAGCGGCATGAGGAGACGAGCGGAGGGGGCGTGAGGCACATAACCGGTGCCTGCCCCCACCGCGATCACAGAGGAGCCCCGGAGAGAGAGGGAAACGTGTGGTGAGAGCCCCCAAGGAGTGGGAGCTCTCGGTAGGAGCCGTCCCAGAGAGAGGAGCCGCCGCCGCAGGACCGGGTGAGTGAAGCAGTCTTGCCCAGAGAAGGGGGAGGCGTCGGGGCACATTGCCGGTGCCCGCCCCCCCAGTGCTCTCACCCAGAGTGCGGGACAGTTTCCGCTTTGTGCGCAGAGCGGCCCCGGTTGCGAGGGGACCGCTCTAACCAGTGGGGCATTTTCGTTTGCTAAGAGCCCAACGAGGCTGGGGGCATATTTGTTTTTAGAGCCCTGAGAGGCGCCTTGCCCCATGATTGTTTTAAAGAGCCTGTGTGGCTATCCCCCTGGCCCCATTTCTACGCACTAGTGTTTGGGGACATGTTGATTGGTTAAGGAGCCAGTGTGCTCCCTGGGGGTAATGTTATTTGTAGAGCCTGTGGGCTCCAACGATGGGCATGTTTTGTTCCAGAGCCTGTGTGGCTCCAACAGATGGCGCAGATGTGTCCAAGGGCCAGTGAGGGCCCTGTTGCAGTTTTGTCTCCAGCTGCCCAGCAATTAGTGGGCAGCTGCACCGTTTAGGCGCAATTGGAGAGAGAGTCCCTGTGTGGGACAGAGGTGGCACAGTGGTGCCAGGCCTGCTACAGCTGCACAGCACTTAGTGCCAGCTGCAACGTTTAGGCCCTTGTGATTGTTTCCAGGTGCCCAGCAAGTAGTGGGCACCTGCTACGTTTAGGCTTGTGCTTGGACTGGCACTGCATGGCAGCGCGCCCTGACATTGGACACAGGGCGTCTGAGCCCCAACAAGGCCGGTTGGCCTAGGGACTGCCACAGGTGGTGGCTTATGTAAGTTGTGCGCAATGTGGTTATCTGCTATGTCTAGGATGGTAACTGCCTACTGTGTGTTTTTGCGCTATTGTATTGTTCTGGCACCTCTGAATGTTTTTAGGCATCATGTGTCTTCCTCTTTCCTGCGCTGCACCTCTGAATGTTTTAGGCATCATGTGTCTTCTTTCGCTGCACCTCTGAATGTATTTTATTGCATCATGTGCTTTATTCTTAACACCGCTGAATGTGTAGGTTTATGCATCATGTGTTTCCCTTGTCTTACACCTCTGAATGTTTTTAAGCATCATGTGTCTTTCTTTCCTGCGCTGCACCTCTGAATGTTTTAGGCATCATGTGCCCCTAGCGCTGCACCTCTGAATGTGTTTGTGATGCATCATGTGCCTTATTCTCAACACCGCTGAATGTGTAGGTTTATGCATCATGTGTTTCCCTTTGCTACTCCTCTGAATGTATATTTATGCATCATGGGTAATGTGTTCTTTCCTAGATCCCTAAATGCTGTGTGATATTTAGGTGGTTGCTCTTTTAGTACAGGTGGTCCTAGTGAGGTCCTGGTACCTGTTCCCAGTAGTTACTGGATGTATTTTTTAACTATTATCTGGTGCTTTACTTATTCTAAGTTCTAAAAGTACTATTTCTGATTATGCACAATGTATATGTGTGATTTTATCTGATGTGTTTTTTACAATACAAAAGTTATTTTTATAATAACCTTGTGTGGAGTCTCTTTTGTGGTGTGCCTAGTATGTTGTTGCTGTTGTTTGCTGGCGCAAATGCTTTACACATTGCCTCCGAGTTTAGCCTTACTGCTTGTGCCAAGCTACCAAGGGGGTGAGCAGGGGTTATCTTGGCGTGTGACTCCCTTGCCCTGACTAGAATGGTGGTTTCTGCCTGGCTTTGGCGTCAGCCTTAGCCTACCAGAAATAGCCAGTTCTAACACCCACCTATTAGTAAATTGTAGTGATTAGCTACCTCTGTGACAGTGGAATAGGATAATGCCAGCATTTTTTTTTATTACAGAGGCAAATTGGCTGTTTGTTGAAAATTCTACACTTTGGGCCTGATTATGAGTTTGGTAGTGAGACCAACAGTCTACCTCAGCGGCAGGACCGAGTACTCCGCTGAGCAACCGGCCTTGCCGCCGGCCTCACCACCTGCCTCACCGCCTGCCATATTAGGAGTTTATCACACGGCTGGTGGTTTCAAGGTGGCAGTGAAATGATGGCGGCACATTTCACCTCTGTGTTGGTTCACTGAATGGACTTGCAAGTCCAAGACCATTAATGCAGACAGTCGGGTGAAATGTTTTGTAAAAACATTATTTAGCATTTTTATCAAGAGTGAACCCAACCGAAGGCATTGGAGACCTTTACATGTTAAACAGCAGCAATACACATGGGCACATTCACCCATGACTCAATATTTGGCTTCATTTACTGCCTTTCTGCCTAATCATGCATTCTGGTGTTCTGCCAGGAAAATGTCCATGGAAAGGTAGGTCATGATTACCTCGACGGGAAGCTTGTTGGGTACTCCTCCATGGGCCACCTCTACCTCGCCCACCACTGCCGCGGGAGCAGAAGAACCGCAAAGGCGGAAGTCTTGTTGCCATTTCACCACACAGATCTTAATCGGGCGGTCGGACCAAAGAGGAGGTGGCAGCCGGACTGCTGAAAACTCGATGGCAGAAAACAATCAGGCCCTTAGTGCAGATTGTTGGAGGTGTTTCCATATGCTTTGATTGAAATTATATTAACAACGTTGTATGGCTGTGTGGTATGCATCTCATGAGTCTTAGCTTGCGGATCAGATCCCCTCCCCTCTCATCTCTCAGGATTAGGTCTATGCAAAAAAATTGTAAAGTATTCCTGTCTCTGTTATGGTCTGGTTGAAAAAGTCTAGCCACTGGGTATGATGGATCTTGGTTAGTAATGGTAGTTATCCAGGGAGGGTATAGGATCTGTGAGCTAATACAATTGTTTTATCTCAGTGGAGCACAATATTGCTAGGGAAGGGACAACATTTGAGGGAAATGGTGGATATAAGTATATGTAGGACTGATGGTGGTAAATGCCAACTAATAAGAATGACTAAAAGGATCTGAGTGTGGTATTATCTAATGCAGCAAAATATAGCATTTTTATTAGCATTGGTCCTAGCAACAATAAGGCACAGCACCAGTGTATGCAACGCATATCGGCCCGATCAAGACCAGAAGGGCCGAAACATGTTGCATACACTGGCGTCGGATGATTAAACACTCTATGAATACAGTCCTGAGTGAACGACTTTGTCTTTTTTATTTGGAACTTTTTCACATACATATATGTTTTCAGTTGCACTTTCTCTGGTTGTATTGTTATGATTTTAGTTATATATTTCATTGGGGTGATTTGTAAACATTTTGGTGATGTAATATTTTTATATTTAACAATTTGGGAATATTATTGTAGTCAATATTGTGTTAATCAGTATTTTTGACATGTTTATGTAACAGTGACAATATTTTTGTTTCTAATATTGTGTCTTCGACATTAAAAAAATCAATATTTTTTACAATTATATGTGTGTGCTTGATTAAGTATAGAAAGCCAATATTTTTGTATGTAACAGTGACAATATTTTTGTTTCTAATATTGTGTCTTCGACATTAAAAAAATCAATATTTTTTACAATTATATGTGTGTGCTTGATTAAGTATAGAAAGTCAATATTTTTGTGAATTATTTTACATTTTTGGTATTTTTTTGTTTCAATATTGCATTCATCAATAATACGTCAAAGGTCCATTTTACAGTTCAGAGCTCTGAATGACTTAATCTGGGTTGCATTGTGAGCAGACATCACTGTGAGAATTTCCCAGATTAGTAGCAAACACTGAGTTTGTCTGGGTATTATAAAGATTTGTGAGTGAGTTTTTGCAGTATTGAGATAAACATCTGTGCATCTGCCTATTATTGGGAGCAAGGCCCTTAATGACTATGTAATTAAGAGAGGTTCTAGTATTGGTATATCTGGGACAGGGCTCGGAGGAACCCGTGTTTTCAGAGTAGAGTTGTGCGTTTGGCTGACTACTATGAATGTGACTGGGTTATGACACTATTAGGGAAAGAAAACAACATGTTATTAGAAGAATAATAGAAGCACACAGAGAATGTACATCTTAGTTGAACGTACATAAGAAAAACAAGGGTATTCCTGCTTTTAGTTTTCCTGCAAATGCTTTCAGGTAACAAAAGTGGCGTTTTCAGGTTTCTGTTGAGTAAAGAGTGATAGTGCATGCCGGCCAAGCTTGTCAGTTCTGTTTCCTGAATGATATAGCTATGCTGTTGGTTGCTGTTACATTTGATATATTGCTAATGTCTATTGATTCAGACTGTCAGTTTTGTGTTAGCAAGAGAGAGAGATCTACTGAAGTGTGGCTCAATGGTTAGAGCGGCAGACCCTGATGCAGAGGTCTAGCCCGGGACCAGGGTTCAATTCCCCGCCTCGGCGGGTCTTGGGCTCAAAACTCCACGGACCTGATAATTCTCGCCTCGGTGCCTATTCCAATCATGGAGTCCCACTCTGCAACTCTGGGCAATAGCTTGCTTAATCTCCACAACGGCCCCCACAACGCTAAGGATGCCTGGCTGCCACCTTGGGGGTGCCCAGGAGTGGACGCCTCACAGGGAAAGCCAGGATGGGTTCCACAGCGGTATTTGTACAAGCGCCTGGAGACCCTTGCCGGTGAGTAGTGCGCTATACAAGTATCAATTTACAATTTACTGAGTGAGGGCTAAACTTCTGAGATAGCTCTGCTATGTACACTCTGAGTAGGTAACTTGCATATGAGCTAAGGGATAGCTCAGTGATCCTTGTCATCAAAGGGGAAGCCCTGGTACGTGAGACTAGGGGAGGTAAGGTCAATGGGCTGTATTCAGTGTTTGGCAGATGGGATACTCAGTCACAAACATGGCTGATGCCCTGTTCACCTTATTATAAGTGCATTATTGCTTAGGGCACCTGTAATACTGTGGACAGCATATTAACTATATCTTGAATGATCTACCCATTTGCTAAACTCTAAATGGAGCCCTTTGTCTCCTGAGGGATAGCTCTGCTGTGAAAAACCAGTGTTTGTGCATGTTTGTGATCTATTTCATAGTCCTGTCTGGTAAGAAGTGAGCATAGTTTTTTTGTTCCTTTAGTCAATCAATTATTTTTTTTTTGGGGGGGGGCGGGGCACTGAGAAGGATAATAATTTAGAATGGTGGGACCCACTTTTTAAATCTGATCTCAAAAAAATCATTCCTTTCAAATACGAAATCTCCTGGAAAATCTCATAACGGTCCCTGGAGGTCTCATACACGAAGGGCCTAATTTAAAGGGAATTATATGACATAATACTTCCAATAAAGTGGGCGGGATGTCTGTCATGTTTGTGACTGAGTAGCCCGTCAGCAAAAACTTTAAATCAGGCAGTAAGGCTCCACTTTACTAAGGGCTTACATAGCCGTCGCATCACACAACTCGACAAACGGCAACAGAAGCTCTTAATTCGGATTTACTAAGCCACGCAAAGCCATCTTGTGTGGCTCTGTATGGCTTCATGAATCGGGAGCAACAGAAGGCTGAGTATGTTGGTGACTTGCCTCACTCTGCATTGGGAAGGCGTTCCATGGGTGGAGCGTGGGTGCTCCCACGTATTCACCCATTGTTTTTGGCACATTCCCAGGCTTATTAAGACTTGTAAACCTGGGAATGGGTAAAAATGCTATGCCATTTCAACAGAGGCATAATAAGGAGAAATATCTTTATTTCTCCTCGTTATTTCCTCTGTCTACGTGCACTGCATTCTGCAGGACACAAAGAAAGAAGAAAATGCCTCAGAATTATTTTTGTGCAGGAATGTGTCTTTTTAAACTCTAAATAAAAAAAATAAAAAAAATACATCTTTATTAAAAAACCTAAAAACAGTTAATCAATTTACATAATTACTATTTCTAAAACAATTAGTTATCAATTAATAAACAATTGTTATTCAGTTATCTTAAAATTACCTTCCCACCCAGTAACCTTACAAACCTAGCAGCCACGCCTAAAATATAATTAAAAAAATAACAATTTAATTTCTTGCATATTTAAAATAAATTAAATAATTAATGAACAATTATTTATTATTTTTTTATTAAGTATTACTTAATTAAATTCCCACCCAGGCACCTACAACCCTAACATCGAGCAACTAATTTAAAATGAAAAGTAATACGTTTTCTACAATTTAAATATTTACAATTCAATTGAAAAAATAATTTGTTTACAAATGATAATTAATAGTTAATTCATTATTACTTAATTAACTTCCCTCCCTATGCCCTTACAAATCTAGCAACCTGCAGCTAAAATATGAGTAAAATAAATCAGTATTCCATATTTACATAATTAAAAATCAAATAAATAATGAATTAACAATTAATAAAACATTGTCAATTAATTATTACTTAATTAACCTCTTAAGTGCTGCGTCGGGGCGTTGGCCGACGGCAGCACTACCTCCCCAGTGCTGCGCACGACCATTGGACGTCCATTCAGCACTAGTTCCAATGGACAGCGCAGCACTGGGGAGGGATATTTGCGCCGCATCTAAGGTGTTAACTTCCGGATCGATATCCCTACAAATTTAACAGCCTGCAAATAACAAATAGCAGAAATAAATCAGTATTTGACATAATTTATATAATAAGTGTCCCTGGGAGTGATGCCTAGTGGCTTTCGAAACTAGAACCCTCACCCACACCAACAGACCATGCCCTCAACCATGGCATCATCTTGGACAGCAAGCTCCTCATACAAAAGCAGATCAACCCTGTCTCCTCTGCCTGCTTTCTCACTCTTCTCATACTTCGTAAGATCTTCAAATGACTCCCTGTAAACACCAGACGAAACCTCACTCAAGCCCTAGTCACCTGCAAGCTGCACCACGGCAATCGAATCTACGTAGAAGTTACCTCGCACCTCCTGAAGAGTCAGAATATAGCAGCCAGACTCAACCTCTATCACCCAAAGTTAACCCACATCACCACCCACCTCAAGAAGCTCCACTGGCTCCCCATTCAGAAGATGCAAGATGCTGATCCACACGTACAAAGCCCTACACAACCAAGGACCTGCAAACATCAACCATCTGAACTTCCATCAATCCTCCTGACACGTGCACTCCACCTCCCACTTCCTCACTCACATCCCCACATCCGCTAAAGCAACATGGATGATGCTCCCTTTTCTACCTTGCTGCAAAGTCATGGAACGACCTCCCTCTTCACCTCCGGACCTCATCCTCTCTGTTAGAATTCATAAAGGGACTCAATTCTTGGCTGTTTAACTGAACCCTTCCTAAGCAGTAGTTTCTCACTGCCTGGATATCCACCTGGGTGATTAGCCATGGTTTTTAAGTCTTATTTGATTGATTGATCAATCATATTTTTTGTTTTTAAATGTATTGAATAATTCTTAATTAATTATAACTTGATTACATTCCCATCCTAACCCTACAAACCCAACAACCCACTACAACAGTATAAATTACTATTAAAAATGTATTAAAAATAGGGGTGGGCGGAATTTGCGTATTTGCGTCACGCAAAGCTCTGCAAAACGGTCAAAAATCTCCCTAAGCACGCAAAAGTTCTACAAACAATCGGAATTGCTTGTTCCGCCCATTTGCGTTGCTTTTTTCCTGTTCGCGAACTCTATTTGCAAGCGCGAACAAGCAAAAAATCATCCGAAGCCACGGATCGTGAAATTTTTGGCAATTCTGTGTTCTACGCGGAACACAAAATTACCCTAATTACCCAAATACCGTGAGTGGAATAGAATTTACCACCCAGGCCTAATTAAAAGGTCATTTAAAATTACAATCTTTAAAAAAAAAATGTTATAAGATTTACGACAACAATAGTAACACAAAAAATAATATATCAACTAAAACACATTAAAGTATATAAAAAACAATATTTGTAACCACTATATTAGCAAAAACAATATTAAAAACATCACTATTATTCACAGCGATATTACTTTCCTCAAAAAAAGATATTCTTATCAATTATATCTGTGCATCACGATATGTGTGTGTCACGATATTTAATTTCTGATAATTTTGCCTCCCTATATTTTTTTTATCAATATTTTGTCCATACACCACACCAAGGCAGTAGTCCAGCAGGGCAGCAATCTAGCAGAGTGTAGTTCTTTCGCCAGCATTGCAGGCCTTCTTTCTGGGGGAGTCTCCACAGGTCCAGATGTGTACTGAAGAGTTGGTGTCTGAGTATATAT
Organism: Lissotriton vulgaris; assembly: GCF_964263255.1. Taxonomy (NCBI): domain Eukaryota; kingdom Metazoa; phylum Chordata; class Amphibia; order Caudata; family Salamandridae; genus Lissotriton; species Lissotriton vulgaris. Next base: position 79,860,629 of record NC_141699.1, read on the forward strand.
TCATACCTGGTCCTACCTTTGAAATGGAGGAAGCTTCTAGAGGTTTGCCTTTGAAATACACAGGCTTCCGGCTTTCCCTGCCCTGGCTCCAGACTAACTAAATGGGGTATACAGCCCTTGGTTTGGAGGTAGGACACAGGCTATGCTAGTGTAAGTAGGGCTGCTCCAGGCACACTTAAATTCTCTATTGTGTGAAGCAGTCCAGGAGGAATACACAAATCCCAACTGTCAGCTACACCCATTCATGTGACCCAAGGACAGGCTGCAGGCACTAAATGCCTAGGCAGGAACATACCAACTGTCTTAAAGTGGCATTTTCAAAATGCTCATTTAAAATCAGATTCAGCTACAAGAGAGGATCTTTCATGACAATACCAAAGACACCAAACATGAACTAGTGGCCTGGTCCCATTTGGAAATGATCACTTTTTAAATGTAATGAGGTGTTTTTCTATGGAAGAGGTGGGCATTGCAGTAGTGAAAAACAATATTTAGAGTTTTTCACTAACAGGACATGTAAATATACTGCACACTGCTCTCTGGAAAGTCCAAGAGGAAGGTTTTAGCCTGGCAAAAAGTGTATTTTGCTAGGTCGATATAGAAGTTTAGAACTGCACACACAGTCTGATACAGCTTGTCTGAGACAAGTTTAAATGGCTACTTAAGTGGGTGGCACAATCAGTGCTGCAGGCCGACTAATAGCATTTTACAGGACCTGGGCACCGCTGGTGCCATTTTATTAGGAATTCAATAGTGAATTAAATATGCCAATTGGGTATAAGCCATTTCTACCATGTTTTAAGCAGAGAGCACAAACAGTTTAGCACTTGTCAGTGGTGGGAAAATGCGCTAACCCCTAAAAACCAATGAAAACGGGTTGAGAAAATTGGAGGGTGAACGCAAAAAGATTGGTGATGACCCTGCAGAAAGGGGCAAATCTAACAAGTCACTTAGGGGTACTTTATGAAATTACATGTGATTGTTACTAATATCGAATGAGTTTCAAGAAGCTTAATTGAAAAATTTGAAAAGAAACAACCTCAGAGGTCTGCATCAGGAGCCAGGTATGAGCAACAGAATGAAAGCTTTGAGTAAGTCATGACAAAGATATATCGGGCCTGCTTTATGTATGGCACAATGTATTATGCAAAGACTTGACAAGGAGCCATTGAAGTATTCTGAAGGACTTGGGAGTGCCCCAGTCAAGGCATGCAGATCTGACAGCTTGGATGACATCCCTATGTGCCTTGAAGAATAGAAAAAGAAAATTGTTCTAAAGTATTCTCAAAGATGGAAGGAAGTGAAAGTTACTCTGTTATTACCAGATAGAGACAGAAGCACAGAGTTAGACCGTATTACCGAATTCCTGTGTAACTTTTAGATGTGCACATAAGTAGGAGAAATGGACAGAGGGTGTGGCTTAAGAGAGAGTGTGTCACTTAACTGGTACGGCAGCGACTTTGAAGCTGTGGAACTGGGTTCGAGTCTCCGCAGGGAGCTTAAACATCCTGTGATCATGGGAAAATCACGTAATCTGTCGGTGCCCAAAAATAAGTGGGTCCGCTTGTAATGCAACTGGTGCTCATGTAAAGCGCTCTGATACCTTCGGGTAGAGTTTGCACTATATAAAACTGCAAAAAAAGACAAAAAACAAATGCAAATGTTTGTGCACATCCGCACAGATATGTCTGTGTGAGAGTCCACCTATTTTTCACTGCATTTACCTGGCTACTCCTCTGACACCCGCTGCAGCATCGACTTCCACACCTAAGCGCCATTTAGCGGTCATTCCGTATGACACTTCTCAATTCATGAATTACATGTTTCTGCCTTTGTAAATCAACAGAAAGTTACACAGGTACCAGTCATGGTCATCCCCATTCGTAAGTCAACCCTATATATGGAAGGAAGCTCTGCATGTTTTATTAAGGTTCAGCTGGAGGTGAGGAAGATGTGAGTTTTTATCTTAGTAAATTTATAGAATCCCGATCATATTACAAGTCTTATATTGAGATGTAAGAGGGTGGAAGTAGAGCTTCAAGTGAAGTCAACAAACACTAAATTGACTGGTTGGTGAAATCCGCTCTTTTCCCGGAGTTTGAAGAGTATTTCACACTCTGCGCTCACAGAGTTCTGAAAAAACTCTGCTCCGCATGGCGGAGATTTTTCCTCAACATAGGCGGTCGCAGATGCCGCTACTGCTCATGTTGAGAAACCTTCTGTTTGTGTGAGAAGACTGTTGCTTGGGTAGAACTTCTACTCGAGTGGCAGAAAGAAGCAGCACCCTCTTGCACTGTGCGAGATGCCATTCTTGCTGATTTTACCGCATGGGACAAACATCAGGGACTAAAATTCAGTGCAACAAGCGCCAGGTAACCCACTCCACCGCTCACGGACTCAGCGTAGCTTGGTGGAGTTTTTTTGTCACTTCGTACGTAGGAGTCTAAAAACTCCGCCCAGGCATACTTTTGTTACATAGATGATATGTGTGAAATCGTACAACAAATAGTTAATTTTAGAGAATATATTCTGGGTACAAGCTTTCTGCTATCCTTCTACATCTCTCAGCTGCCCACAGATCGATATCTTGGTACGACTGATAAAGAATACAAGAAAGGCCTCTATTGAAATACCTTTTTTACAAACAGAAGCTCTGGGGTTTAACGCATTGAAATAGGGAGAAGTTCCTCTAAAGCAGTTCTGGCAGGGAACGTCAGATCAGAACTTGTGAAATGTCATGTCAGAAGGCACTGAAAGACCATTGTGGACCCGATAGAGAACAGGCATCTCTGAAATAAAAGTATGCAAATAAAACCCTAAATATGTACCTCAGTTCCCAAAAGGGCGCCAGCAGACACAGATGGTCCTTAATGCAAAGATGTGCGTCATTCTTCTTTCTTCTTCCAATCTGTCTCAATGACATGACCACAAACTAATGTTTTCAGAAGCAGGCACTGTGCCATTAATTGCAAAAGCAAGGTAGTTACATTCGGATTTGTGAATTCAAAGGAGTAAGCAGACAAGAGAACATTTCCTTCAAACTCTGAAAAACACACACACACCTTTGGCCCCTTTCTCTCCAGATCTCATCTCAGCAGAATCTTAGCACAGGCAGGACCCTGGAAGCAATTTATCTGCAAAAACCTTTGCAAGACGACGTCCCAGTGTATTGTCAAATTTGAAGCAGAGATTACATAGGTTTTATGACAGGGACTCACAGGGAGCCAATTCTCGCCAAGATGATTCAGAAGGTAGCTCTCTCTCTCGCTATTAAAGCAGACGGGGCCTTTGACAGTGATGGCGGCGGGTGGGGGCGGGATCTTCTAAAGTTCTGTACCCAGGAACGTATTGCGTCGAATATTCACTCATTCAGTGAAGGTTCTTTAGAGCGCCAAAAGCGTAGGACCCCTGAAGTTGGAATAACTGTGGAGACTTTGCTTCAGTTTTTTTTCATTCCTGCCTTTATGTTTATTTTTAGGTATCGCCTGGCGATAGCAGCGGGCATGCGCTGCACTCGCCATGCGAGGGCTTCTTGGAATCGATACGGTTCCAGAAGTCATGGGCTGTAGGTAAGGGATAAGAAACCCAGCAATCACGTCGCTGGAATCTCCCCTCACCTCGGGGACTATCCACTCCAGAAGTTTCCACACTGCCCGTGCAGTATACACGTGGACAGATACGCACCACTGAAGTATTCACGCTAACGATCCAAATGCGCAATAATACTACCGATTAAAGAGTCTCCGCACACCCGCTGGAGAATTTCCCTTCTGGACAAGTCAACTCGTATCCCGACAGTTACTTTTACCCGGTCTCGAGCGGAGCCGGGTCGGAATTATCACCGGCACCGCGACCTGTGCTTTTCTTATCCATTACCTACAGCCCTTAGGAGTCGCGGAAACTGTGTTTTCTGGTGACGAAACACGTGTCGGTTGGCTTATTTTGAATAATAAAAGAGGAACCGAAATACTGATGTTCCACATCTTCGCTCATGGATTTTGAACTTTATGTCCATTGTGACATCTATTTTGCTTGAACTTATACATAAGTGTGCAGCAGGTCTTGTTTTCATTGTATTCAGTGTGTCTTTCTAAGCACATTTTGAGGGGTTTCAGGGACTTGCCCCTTACCTGCATGCACTTTTTACATTACAGCATCTCTTCTACGTGTAACCTAAGCAGTGCGCCCAGTATTTCCCTCAAACCTAAAACCCTGTCTTTTGCTATACAATACCACTGCTGACACACCACTGCTGACATGCCGCTGCTGACACGCCACTGCTGACACACCACTGCTGCTACACCACTGCTGACACACCGCTGCTGACAAACCGCTGCTGACACACCACTGCTGACACGCCACTACAGACATGATGCTGCTGACACATCACTGCTGACCCACCACTGCTGACACGCCGCTGCTGACATGCCGCTGCTGACACCACTGCTGACATACCACTGCTGGCACACCACTGCTGACACATCAGTGCTGACACACCGCTGCTAACACACCACTGCTGACACACCACTACTGACACGAAGCTGCTGATACAATGCTGCTGACACACCACTGCTGACACGCTGCTGCTGACACCACTGCTGACACACCGCTGCTGACACACCGCTGCAGACACCACTGCTGACACACCACTGCTGACACTCCGCTGCTGACATACCGCGGCTGACACTAGTGCTGACACACCACTGCTGACACACCACTCTTGACACGCCACTGCTGACACGCTGCTCCAGACACGCTGCTGCAGACACCACTGCTGACACACCACTGCCAACTCACCAGTCCTGACACATCGCTGCTGACATGCCGCTGCTGACACACTGCTTATGACACACCACTGCTGACACGCCGCTGCGAACACTCTGCTGCTGATATCACTGCTGACACGCTGCTGTTGACAAATCACTGCTGACACATCACTGCTGACACATTGCTGCTGACACACCACTGCTGACACATTGCTACTGACATGCCGCTGCTGACACGCCGCTGCTGGCACACTGCTGCTGACACACCGCTGCTAACATGCCTCTGCTGACACCACTGCTGACACACCACTGCTGACACATCGCTGCTGACACACCGCTGCTGATACCACTGCTGACACAGCTGCTAACACACCACTACTGACACGCCACTGCTGACATGCCACTGCTGACACACCACAGCGGACACATCGCTGCTGATACATCGCTTCTGACACACCGCTGCTGACACATCGCTGCTGACACACCACTGCTGATACATCACTGCTCACCCCTTCTGTGCACCCCACTGCTGACACGCCACTGTTGTGCACCTCACTGCTGACACACCACTGCTGTGTGCCTTACTGCTGACACACCACTGCTGTGCACTTCACTGCTGATACACCACTGCTGACACACCACTGCTGACATACCACTGCTGCTGACACACCACTGCTGACACACCACAGCTGTGCGCCCCAGTGATGAAGGCAGAATTTAATGCAGCCAAATTTGGAAGAGGTGGACATGCACAGCACATACCCATGTCAATTTGTAGGAGTCAGGGCAAGGAGTAAGGGTGCAAAAAGCTGCTAGCACAGCTATCAGAGGAGGAACATTAGACAGGTGCATGAAAGACAAGGACGAAATTCATTTGATCCCAAAAAGGAGTCACGCAGGTGGAGGATAAGAAGGTGGGTGCAACTAAAAGAAGTGGAGTAGGAGGAGGCAAGAGCTCTGATGTAAAGCAAGGGGAACATCGTTTACGACGCGGTTTTTACACCGCAGTGCCTTTACCACGCAGCTATTACAACGCAAGTCGTTACTACGACTTGCGCTGGATGGCGCTGTGGGATAAGGAATCTTGTAATTTTATATTCCAACACCTTCCCTACTGTTACGGGGACTGGTGTTGGGATATAAAATTATAAGATTCCTAAATCCATGCCCTACAATGCAAGTCTTTGTAACGACTTGCGCTGTAAGACTTGCGTGGTAAAGGCATGCGTTGTTACAACATGCGTTGTAACAACGTACATCCGTAAAGCAACAACTAGATCCGTAAAGCAGATGGACGACAAGGGGTGCTAACAGGTGGATGAGGCTTAACAGAGCAGATTATGGCCGCTCGGCCCTCACTAAGGATAGTCGCAAGTGCAGGTAGAAGTGATGTTTGGCAAGGATAGTAGGGGGAGAGGACATGGAAGAGTTACACGAATAGAACAAGCATTGAAAATTCAATAGGTCTCGCCTTTGATTAAGTTAAAGCCATTTGCTTTGCTAATGGTATTGTATAGCAAAGCAAATGGCTTTAACTTAATGAAAGGCGAGACTGATTGCATTTTTAATGCTTGTTTAAATATGTGTCTTACCTCATAAACCTGTGTAAGAAACGTAGCGCTTAAGAAGCATGCACAATATTGACTCCAAGGCGGGGACAAACGATCCAGACCCAAATGAACAAAAAACTGTATCAAAACATACAATATCATACAGATTTCTTTACTAATTCAACTAATGTTCTTCTAGCCTATAATCTGCCCTCACCTTCACCACTATTGTTTTTGCTATAAACCATACATATATGCTGAAAACCTTTTGCCTCAAATGTTCCCCAGGAACCCAGCATTTTGGCTATGCCTCTCTTCCAGATATTCAAATTTATTGCCACACTGCTGCCCATTGCTCACAGACCATTCATTTTTCTTTCATTGATAAACCTTTTCAGACTCTAAATGTGTAGGGAAATTTCTTCTAGATGAAAGAAACTGGCTATGTACGCTGGGGTCAGTATGGCAAGGGATGATTTGAAATCCTATACATTAAACCTGTGAGAAGTGTGAAAAGGTGCGTACGTTTCAGTTTTGAGTCAGCATGGGCAGTGGGGCCGGGAGGCTCCTTATTGCTGGTGGATCAAGGCCTCTGTTGGTTGTGCACTTTATCCCAGCTACCCAGAAGTAAAGTGCCTTTGCTTCCATTTTCAACATGATGAAATTAGTATACCCCTAATTGACATATTCAACTTACCTATAAACCCATACTGCCAAGTGTACCCTGGACCTGTATGTTAAATGTCACTTTTTGCGCTAGAACAACAATTGCACCATCCACTCTAATGACAAGACAAACATGACTGCAGGCCTACCATGTTTAGCCTAGCTGTTGCAGTATTAAAACTGCAAACTTGAACTGTCAAAATAACCCGCTTTGACAGGTCAAAACATTCCTTTTAATTATTTATAAGTCACCCTTAAGTAGCCTAAGTGCCATAAGGGATTGCGCATGGTACATAAAAGTAGGACATGTAGGAATTTAATGTTAAACATTTCCATTACAGTAAAAAGGCCCAAAAGACTAATCTCACTGTAGCAAGGATGGCTGTTCCACAGGAAAACATAGGGTTATACATTTAATCGTTCTAATTTTGGTTTGGAGGCTTTTAGAAACATACTTCAAAAGCCCTTTTTATTAGTTAATCAAAATCCAATTTAATGGTAAAATTGAAGGTATACAGTCAAAATATCAAGTTTTTAATATCGAGTTACAATATTATCAAGTTAAAAATATAGAATGGACACAATATTGAATGGACAGAATATAGACTACAAAAATATTGAATAGAATAGCATAAATATCAAATCGAAAAATATAGAATGGACAAAATATCGAGTGGACAGAATATAGACAGCAAAAATATAGAATGACAGAATATAGACAACAAAAATATAGAATGACAGAATATAGACAACAAAAATATAGAATGACAGAATATAGACAACAAAAATATAGAATGACAGAATATCGAGTGGACAGAATATAGACAGCAAAAATATAGAATGACAGAATATAGACAACAAAAATATTGAATGACAGAATATAGACAACAAAAATATAGAATGACAGAATATAGACAACAAAAATATAGAATGACAGAATATTGACAAAAAAATATCGAATTTGAGGTAAGTTAATATTAATTTTTTAAAGTATTTTTTATTTTAGTATATGTGTGAAAAGTGTATATTTATTTTATAATTTATTATAATTAATTAATTTTATGGTATTTAATTTTTGCGTACTATAATTCTGTAGCGGGTTGTGGGTTTATAGGGGAATAGGGTAGGAAGTAACATAATTATAATTAATTAAATATGTTAATATATGTATTGGTATTTATTTAGAATTAATAGTTAATTGATAATTAATTGGTAATTAATTAAAATATAACTTTAATTATTTTATTTAATTGATAAATTGATAATTATGTTAATTTTATTAATGTATTTTCTTTAGCGGGTTGTGGGTTTATAGGGGAATAGGGTGGGAAGTAATTTAATTAGTATTAATATTTAAATATGTTAATTTATTTATTGGTATTTATTTAGAATTAGTTGTTAATTGATAATTAATTGGTAATTATTTAAAATATAATTGGTAAATATTTTATTTAATTAATTAATTGATACTTATGTTAATTTTATTAATGTATTTTCTGTAGCGGGTGCTGGGTTTATAGGGGAATAGGGTGGGAAGTAATGTAATTATAATTTACTAAATATGTTAATTTATTTATTGGTATTTATTTAGAATTAGTTGTTAATTGATAATTAATTGGTAATTAATTAAAATATAATTGTTAATTATTTTAATTAATTGATTAATTGATAATTATGTTAATTTTATTAATGTATTTTCTGTAGCGGGTGCAGGGTTTATAGGGGAATAGGGTGGGAAGTAATTTAATTATAATTAATTAAATATGTTAATTTATTTATTGGTATTTATTTAGAATTAGTTGTTAATTGATAATTAATTGGTAAATAATTAAAGTATAATTGTTAATTATTTTAATTAATTGATTAACTGATAATTACATTATTTTATTATTGTATTTTTTGTAGCGGGTTGTGGGTTTATAGGGGAATAGGGTGGGAAGTAATTTAAATTTAATTATTTAAATGTTTAAATGTATTTATTGGTATTTATTTTGAAATAATTGACATTTACATTTTTAATTGGTGATTAATTAAAATATAATTGGTAATTCATTTTAATTAATTGATTAATTGATAATTATTTAAATTGTATTAATGTATTTTCTGTAGCGGGTTGTGGGTTTATAGGGGAATAGGGTGGGAAGTAAATTAATTATTATTAACCCGTTAACCGCGGCGGTAATTCCGCCGCGGTGTGGGCGTTTCCGTGCACGGCGGGGCCGCGTCGGCCATTGGCCGACGGCAGCACTGGGGAGGTAGTGCTGCCGTCGGCCAATGGTCGACAGCATCAAGGAAAGGGTTAATTACATTTTTTAAAGTATTTTTGGGTATTTATTTGGAATTAATTGATACATACATTTTTAATTGGTAATTAATTAAAAGATAATTGATAATTATTTTTAATTAATAGTTTAATTGTTAATTACATTAATTTATTTTCTGTAGTGGGTTGTGGGTTCATAGGGGAATAGGGTGGGAAGTAATTTAATTGTGAATAAATAAATATTGTTATTTATTTATTCGTTTTGTTTTGTTGTAATTATTAATACATTTTTAATTGTTAATTAATTAATTGTTAATTGGTAAATAATTTGTATTAATAGGTAATTATTTGTAATAATATTTTTTTATATATTTTTAATTGATTAATTATTATATTATATAAAATTGTAAATTATTGGTAATTAATTTGTATTTGCTATTAATATTTAATTTATTTTTATTCATTGAAACAAAGGAGGCGGCACAATCAGGAATCGATTTAAAGCCTTATTTATTGTAAGACTTCACCCCACCAACGCGTTTCGGCCTCACTCGGCCTTGTTCACGGTTTGTTTTTATTCATATATGAAGTATTTACTTTCTCTACTGTTGCACTCTCTGGAGTGTGAATAGTAATTTTTACCCCTATGCTGTCCAACGCTTTCCCTACTGTTGCTCTCTATGGAGTGGAAATAGTAATTTTAATTCTCCCGCTACCCAATGCTTTCCCTACTGTTGCACTCATTGGAGTTGAAATAGTAATTTTTACCCCTATGCTATCCAACCCTTTCCCTACTGTTGCACTCTCTGGAGTGGGAATAGTAATTATTACCCCTACGCTATCCAACGCTTTCCCTAATGTTGCACTCTCTGGAGTGTGAATAGTAATTTTTACTCCAACGCTATCCAACGCTTTCACTACTGTTGCACTCTCTGGAGTGGGAATAGTAATTTTAACCCTCCCGCTATCCAACCCTTCGCCTACTGTTGCAGTCTTTGGAGTGGGAATAGTAATTTTTACCCCTACGCTATCCAACGCTTTCCCTACTGTTGCACTCACTGGAGTGGGAATAGTAATTTTTACCCTTATGCTATTTAACACTTTCCCTACTGTTGCACTCTCTGGAGTGGGAATAGTAATTTTAACCCTCCCGCTATCCAACTCTTCCCCTACTGTTGCACTCTCTGGAGTGGGAATAGTAATTTTAACCCTCCCGCTATCCGACTCTTTCCCTACTGTTGCACTTTCTGGAGTGGGAATAGTAATTTTAACCCCTACGCTATCCAACGTTTTCCCTACTGTTGCACTCTCTGGAGTGGGAATAGTAATTTTTATTCCTACGCTATCCAACACTTTCCCTACTGTTGCACTCTCTGGAGTGGGAATAGTAATTTTAACACTCCCGCTATACAACTCTTCCCCTACTGTTGCACTTTCTGGAGTGGGAATAGTAATTTTTACCCCTACGCTATCCAAAACTTTCCCTACTGTTGCACACTTTGGAGTGGGAAAAGTAATTTTTACCCCTATGCTATCCAGCACTTTCCCTACTGTTGCACTCACTGGAGTGGGATTAGTATTTTTTTACTCCAACGCTATCCAACGCTTTCCCTTCTGTTGCACTCTCTGGAGTGGGACTAGTAATTTTAACCCTCCCGCTATTCAACGCTTTCCCTACTGTTGCATTTTCTGAAGTAGGAATAGTAATTTTTACCTCTACGCTATCCAATGCTTTCCCTACTGTTGTACTCTTTGGAGTGGGAATAGTAAGTTTTTACCCCTATGCTATCCAACGCTTTGTCTACTGTTGCACTCTGTGGAGTGGGAATAATAATTTTTACCCCTCCGCTATCCAAAGCTTTCCCTACTGTTGCACTCTCTGGAGTGGGAATAGAAATGTTTACCCCTACGCTATCCAACACTTTCTATACTGTTGCAGTCTCTGGAGTGGGAATATTAGCTTTTACCCCTACGCTATCCAACACTTTCCCTACTGTTGCACTCTCTGGAGTGGGAATAGTAATTTTAACACTCCCGCTATCCAATGCTTTCCCTACTGTTGCACTCACTGGAGTGGGAATAGTAATTTTAACCCTCCCGCTATCCAACTCTTCCCCTACTGTTGCACTTTCTGGAGTGGGAATAGTAATTTTTACCCCCACGCTATCCAAAACTTTCCCTACTGTTGCACACTTTGGAGTGGGAAAAGTAATTTTTACCCCTATGCTATCCAGCACTTTCCCTACTGTTGCACTCACTGGAGTGGGATTAGTATTTTTTTACTCCAACGCTATCCAACGCTTTCCCTTCTGTTGCACTCTCTGGAGTGGGACTAGTAATTTTAACCCTCCCGCTATTCAACGCTTTCCCTACTGTTGCATTTTCTGAAGTAGGAATAGTAATTTTTACCTCTACGCTATCCAATGCTTTCCCTACTGTTGTACTCTTTGGAGTGGGAATAGTAAGTTTTTACCCCTATGCTATCCAACGCTTTGTCTACTGTTGCACTCTGTGGAGTGGGAATAATAATTTTTACCCATCCGCTATCCAAAGCTTTCCCTACTGTTGCACTCTCTGGAGTGGGAATAGAAATGTTTACCCCTACGCTATCCAACACTTTCTATACTGTTGCAGTCTCTGGAGTGGGAATATTAATTTTTATCCCTACGCTATCCAACACTTTCCCTACTGTTGCACTCTCTGGAGTGGGAATAGTAATTTTAACACTCCCGCTATCCAATACTTTCCCTACTGTTGCACTCTCTGGAGTGGGAATAGTAATTTTAACCCTCCCGCTATCCAACTCTTCCCCTACTGTTGCACTTTCTGGAGTGGGAATAGTAATTTTTACCCTCACGCTATCCAAAACTTTCCCTACTGTTGTACTCTTTGGAGTGGGAATAGTAATTTTTACCCCTATGCTATCCAACACTTTGTCTACTGTTACACTCTGTGGAGTGAGAATAGTAATTTTTACCCCTCCGCTATCCAACGCTTTCCCTACTGCTGCACTCTCTGGAGTGGGAATAGAAATTTTTACCCCTACGCTATCCAACACTTTCTATACTGTTGCAATCTCTGGAGTGGGAATATTAATTTTTACCCGTACGCTATCCAACCCTTTCCCTACTGTTACACTCTCTGGAGTGGGAATATTAATTTTAATACTCCCGCTATCCAACGCTCTCCCTACTGTTGCACTCACTGGAGTGTGAATAGTAATTTTTACCCCTACGCTATCCAACACTTTCCCTACTGTACCACTCTCTGGAGTAGGAGTAGTAATTTTTACCCCTATGCTATCCAACGCTTTCTATACTGATGCACTCTCTGGAGTGGGAATAGTAATTTTTACCACTATGCTATCAAACGTTTTCCCTACTGTTGCACTCTCTGGAGTGTGAATAGTAATTTTAACCCTCCCGCTATCCAACGCTTTCCCTACTGTTGCACTTTTTGGAGTGGGAATAGTAATTTTTACCGCTACGCTATCCAATGCTTTCCCTACTGTTGCACTGTTTGGAGTGGGAATAGCAATTTTTACCCCTACGCTATCCAACACTTTCCCTACTGTTGCACACTTTGGAGTGGGAAAAGTAATTTTTACCCCTATGCTATCCAACGTTTTCCCTACTGTTGCACTCTCTTGAGTGGGAATAGTAATATTAACCCTCCCGCTATCCAACACTTTCCCTACTGTTGCACTTTTTGGAGTGGGAATAGTAATTTATACCCCTCCGCTATCCAACGCTTTCCCTACTGTTGCACTCTCTGGAGTGGGAATAGTAATTTTTACCCCTACGCTATCCAATACTTTCTATACTGTTGCAATCTTTGGAGTGTGAATAGTAATTTTTACTCCAACGCTATCCAACACTTTCCCTACTGTTGCACTCTCTGGAGTGGGAATAGTAATTTTAACACTCCCGCTATCCAATGCTTTCCCTACTGTTGCACTCACTGGAGTGGGAATAGTAATTTTTACCCCTACGCTATCCAATGCTTTCCCTACTGTTGCACTCTTTGTAGTGGGAATAGTCATTTTTACCCCTAAGCTATCCAACACTTTCCCTACTGTTGCACTCTCTGGAAAGGGAATAGTAATTTTTATCACTATGCTATCCAACGTTTTCCCTACTGTTGCACTCTCTGGAGTGGGAATAGTAACTTTAACCCTCCCGCCGTCCAATACTTTCCCTACTGTTGCAATCTCTGGAGTTGGAATATTAATTTTTACCCCTACGCTATCCAACACTTTCCCTACTGTTGCACTCTCTGGAGTGGGAATAGTAATTTTAACACTCCCGCTATCCAATGCTTTCCCTACTGTTGCACTCTTTGTAGTGGGAATAGTAATTTTTACCCCTAAGCTATCCAACACTTTCCCTACTGTTGCACTCTCTGGAGTGGGAATAGTAATTTTTATCACTATGCTATCCAACGTTTTCCCTACTGTTGCACTCTCTGGAGTGGGAATAGTAATTTTAACCCTCCCGCCGTCCAACACTTTCCAACTGTTGCACTTTTTGGAGTGGGAATAGTAACTTTTTACCCCTCCGCTATCCAACGCTTTCCCTACTGTTGCACTCTCTTTAGTCGGAATAGTAATTTTTACCCCTATGCTATCCAACACTTTCTATACTGCTGCAATCTTTGGAGTGGGAATAGTAATTTTTACTCCAACGCTATCCAATGCTTTCCCTACTGTTGCACTCTCTGAAGTGGGAATAGTAATTTTAACCCTCCCGCTATCCAACGCTTTGCCTACTGTTGCAGTCTTTGGAGTGGAAATAGTAATTTTTACCCCTACGCTATCCAACGCTTTCCCTACTGTTGCACTCACTGGAGTGGGAATAGTAATTTTTACCCCTACGCTATTCAACACTTTCCCTACTGTTGCACTCTCTGGAGTGGGAATAGTAATTTTAACCCTCCCACTATCCAACTCTTTCCCACCTGTTGCACTCTCTGGAGTGGGAATAGTAAGTTTTTACCCTCCTGCTATCCAACTCTTTCCCTACTGTTGCACTTTCTGGAGTGGGAATAGTAATTTTTACCCCTACGCTATCCAACACTTCCCCTACTGTTGCAGTCTTTAGAGTGGGAATAGTAATTTTTACCCCTACGCTATCCAACGTTTTCCCTACTGTTGCACTCTCTGAAGTGGGAATAGTAATTTTTCTTCCTAAGCTATCCAACACTTTCCCTACTGTTGCACTCTCTGGAGTGGGAATAGTAATTTTAACCCTCCCGCTATTCAACTCTTCCCCTACTGTTGCACTTTCTGGAGTGGGAATAGTAATTTTTACCCCCACGCTATCCAAAACTTTCCCTACTGTTGTACTCTTTGGAGTGGGAATAGTAATTTTTACCCCTATGCTATCCAACACTTTGTCTACTGTTACACTCTGTGGAGTGAGAATAGTAATTTTTACCCCTCCGCTATCCAACGCTTTCCCTACTGCTGCACTCTCTGGAGTGGGAATAGAAATTTTTACCCCTACGCTATCCAACACTTTCTATACTGTTGCAATCTCTGGAGTGGGAATATTAATTTTTACCCGTACGCTATCCAACCCTTTCCCTACTGTTACACTCTCTGGAGTGGGAATATTAATTTTAATACTCCCGCTATCCAACGCTCTCCCTACTGTTGCACTCACTGGAGTGTGAATAGTAATTTTTACCCCTACGCTATCCAACACTTTCCCTACTGTACCACTCTCTGGAGTAGGAGTAGTAATTTTTACCCCTATGCTATCCAACGCTTTCTATACTGATGCACTCTCTGGAGTGGGAATAGTAATTTTTACCACTATGCTATCAAACGTTTTCCCTACTGTTGCACTCTCTGGAGTGTGAATAGTAATTTTAACCCTCCCGCTATCCAACGCTTTCCCTACTGTTGCACTTTTTGGAGTGGGAATAGTAATTTTTACCGCTACGCTATCCAATGCTTTCCCTACTGTTGCACTGTTTGGAGTGGGAATAGCAATTTTTACCCCTACGCTATCCAACACTTTCCCTACTGTTGCACTCTTTGGAGTGGGAAAAGTAATTTTTACCCCTATGCTATCCAACGTTTTCCCTACTGTTGCACTCTCTTGAGTGGGAATAGTAATATTAACCCTCCCGCTATCCAACACTTTCCCTACTGTTGCACTTTTTGGAGTGGGAATAGTAATTTATACCCCTCCGCTATCCAACGCTTTCCCTACTGTTGCACTCTCTGGAGTGGGAATAGTAATTTTTACCCCTACGCTATCCAATACTTTCTATACTGTTGCAATCTTTGGAGTGTGAATAGTAATTTTTACTCCAACGCTATCCAACACTTTCCCTACTGTTGCACTCTCTGGAGTGGGAATAGTAATTTTAACACTCCCGCTATCCAATGCTTTCCCTACTGTTGCACTCACTGGAGTGGGAATAGTAATTTTTACCCCTACGCTATCCAATGCTTTCCCTACTGTTGCACTCTTTGTAGTGGGAATAGTCATTTTTACCCCTAAGCTATCCAACACTTTCCCTACTGTTGCACTCTCTGGAAAGGGAATAGTAATTTTTATCACTATGCTATCCAACGTTTTCCCTACTGTTGCACTCTCTGGAGTGGGAATAGTAACTTTAACCCTCCCGCCGTCCAATACTTTCCCTACTGTTGCACTTTTTGGAGTGGGAATAGTAATTTTTACCCCTACGCTATTCAACACTTTCCCTACTGTTGCACTCTCTGGAGTGGGAATAGTAATTTTAACCCTCCCACTATCCAACTCTTTCCCACCTGTTGCACTCTCTGGAGTGGGAATAGTAAGTTTTTACCCTCCTGCTATCCAACTCTTTCCCTACTGTTGCACTCTCTGGAGTGGGAATAGAAATGTTTACCCCTACGCTATCCAACACTTTCTATACTGTTGCAATCTCTGGAGTTGGAATATTAATTTTGACCCCTACGCTATCCAACACTTTCCCTACTGTTGCACTCTCTGGAGTGGGAATAGTAATTTTAACACTCCCGCTATCCAATGCTTTCCCTACTGTTGCACTCACTGGAGTGGGAATAGTAATTTTTACCCCTACGCTATCCAACGCTTTCCCTACTGTTGCACTCACTGGAGTGGGAATAGTAATTTTTACCCCTACGCTATTCAACACTTTCCCTACTGTTGCACTCTCTGGAGTGGGAATAGTAATTTTAACCCTCCCACTATCCAACTCTTTCCCACCTGTTGCACTCTCTGGAGTGGAAATAGTAAGTTTTTACCCTCCTGCTATCCAACTCTTTCCCTACTGTTGCACTTTCTGGAGTGGGAATAGTAATTTTTACCCCTACGCTATCCAACACTTCCCCTACTGTTGCAGTCTTTGGAGTGGGAATAGTAATTTTTACCCCTACGCTATCCAACGTTTTCCCTACTGTTGCACTCTCTGAAGTGGGAATAGTAATTTTTCTTCCTACGCTATCCAACACTTTCCCTACTGTTGCACTCTCTGGAGTGGGAATAGTAATTTTAACCCTCCCGCTATCCAACTCTTCCCCTACTGTTGCACTTTCTGGAGTGGGAATAGTAATTTTTACCCCCACGCTATCCAAAACTTTCCCTACTGTTGTACTCTTTGGAGTGGGAATAGTAATTTTTACCCCTATGCTATCCAACACTTTGTCTACTGTTACACTCTGTGGAGTGAGAATAGTAATTTTTACCCCTCCGCTATCCAACGCTTTCCCTACTGCTGCACTCTCTGGAGTGGGAATAGAAATTTTTACCCCTACGCTATCCAACACTTTCTATACTGTTGCAATCTCTGGAGTGGGAATATTAATTTTTACCCGTACGCTATCCAACCCTTTCCCTACTGTTACACTCTCTGGAGTGGGAATATTAATTTTAATACTCCCGCTATCCAACGCTCTCCCTACTGTTGCACTCACTGGAGTGTGAATAGTAATTTTTACCCCTACGCTATCCAACACTTTCCCTACTGTACCACTCTCTGGAGTAGGAGTAGTAATTTTTACCCCTATGCTATCCAACGCTTTCTATACTGAAGCACTCTCCGGAGTGGGAATAGTAATTTTTACCACTATGCTATCAAACGTTTTCCCTACTGTTGCACTCTCTGGAGTGTGAATAGTAATTTTAGTCCTCCCGCTATCCAACGCTTTCCCTACTGTTGCACTTTTTGGAGTGGGAATAGTAATTTTTACTGCTACGCTATCCAATGCTTTCCCTACTGTTGCACTGTTTGGAGTGGGAATAGCAATTTTTACCCCTACGCTATCCAACACTTTCCCTACTGTTGCACTCTTTGGAGTGGGAAAAGTAATTTTTACCCCTATGCTATCCAACGTTTTCCCTACTGTTGCACTCTCTTGAGTGGGAATAGTAATATTAACCCTCCCGCTATCCAACACTTTCCCTACTGTTGCACTTTTTGGAGCGGGAATAGTAATTTATACCCCTCCGCTATCCAATGCTTTCCCTACTGTTGCACTCTCTGGAGTGGGAATAGTAATTTTTACCCCTACGCTATCCAACACTTTCTATACTGTTGCAATCTTTGGAGTGTGAATAGTAATTTTTACTCCAACGCTATCCAACGCTTTCCCTAATGTTGCACTCTCTGGAGTGGGAATAGTAATTTTAACCCTCCCGCTATCCAACGCTTCGCCTACTGTTGCAGTCTTTGGAGTGGGACTAGTAATTTTTACCCCTACGCTATCCAACGCTTTCCCTACTGTTGCACTCACTGGAGTGGGAATAGTAATTTTTACCCTTACGCTATTCAACACTTTCCCTACTGTTGCACTCTCTGGAGTTGGAATAGTAATTTTAGCCCTCCCGCTATCCAACTCTTCCCCTACTGTTGCACTCTCTGGAGTGGGAATAGTAATTTTAACCCTCCCGCTATCCAACTCTTTCCCTACTGTTGCACTTTCTGGAGTGGGAATAGTAATTTTTACCCCTACGCTATCCAACTCTTCCCCTACTGTTGCAGTCTTTGGAGTGGGAATAGTAATTTTTCCCCCTACGCTATCCAACGTTTTCCCTACTGTTGCACTCTCTGGAGTGGGAATAGTAATTTTTATTCCTACGCTATCCAACACTTTCCCTACTGTTGCACTCTCTGGAGTGGGAATAGTAATTTTAACACTCCCGCTATACAACTCATCCCCTACTGTTGCACCTTCTTGAGTGGGAATAGGAATTTTTACCCCTACGCTATCCAAAACTTTCCCTACTGTTGCACACTTTGGAGTGGGAAAAGTAATTTTTACCCCTATGCTATCCAACACTTTCCCTACTGTTGCACTCACTGGAATGGGAATAGTAATCTTTTACTCCAACGCTATCCAACGCTTTCCCTTCTGTTGCACTCTCAGGAGTGGGACTAGTAATTTCAACCCTCCCACTATTCAACGCTTTCCCTACTGTTGCACTTTCTGAAGTAGGAATATTAATTTTTACCTCTACGCTATCCAATGCTTTCCCTACTGTTGTACTCTTTGGAGTGGGAATAGTAAGTTTTTACCCCTACGCTATCCAATGCTTTGTCTACTGTTGCACTCTGTGGAGTGGGAATAGTAATTTTTACCCTTCCGCTATCCAAAGCTTTCCCTACTGTTGCACTCTCTGGAGTGGGAATAGAAATGTTTACCCCTACGCTATCCAACACTTTCTATACTGTTGCAATCTCTGGAGTTGGAATATTAATTTTTACCCCTACGCTATCCAACACTTTCCCTACTGTTGCACTCTCTGGAGTGGGAATAGTAATTTTAACACTCCCGCTATCCAATGCTTTCCCTACTGTTGCACTCACTGGAGTGGGAATAGTAATTTTTACCCCTACGCTATCCAATGCTTTCCCTACTGTTGCACTCTTTGTAGTAGGAATAGTCATTTTTACCCCTAAGCTATCCAACACTTTCCCTACTGTTGCACTCTCTGGAAAGGGAATAGTAATTTTTATCACTATGCTATCCAACGTTTTCCCTACTGTTGCACTCTCTGGAGTGGGAATAGTAATTTTAACCCGCCCGCCGTCCAATACTTTCCCTACTGTTGCACTTTTTGGAGTGGAAATAGTAATTTTTACCCCTCCGCTATCCAACGCTTTCCCTACTGTTGCACTCTCTGGATTGGGAATAGTAATTTTTACCCCTACGCTATCCAACACTTTCTATACTGTTGCAATCTTTGGAGTGGGAATAGTAATTTTTACTCCAACGCTATCCAACGCTTTCCCTACTGTTGCACTCTCTGAAGTGGGAATAGTAATTTTAACCCTCCCGCTATCCAACGCTTTGCCTACTGTTGCAGTCTTTGGAGTGGAAATAGTAATTTTTACCCCTACGCTATCCAATGCTTTCCCTACTGTTGCACTCACTGGAGTGGGAATAGTAATTTTTACCCCTATGCTATTCAACACTTTCCCTACTGTTGCACTCTCTGGAGTGGGAATAGTAATTTTAACCCTCCCACTATACAACTCTTCCCCTACTGTTGCACTCTCTGGAGTGGGAATAGTAATTTTTACTCTCCCGCTATCCAACTCTTTCCCTACTGTTGCACTTTCTGGAGTGGGAATAGTCATTTTTACCCCTACGTTATCCAACGCTTTCTATACTGATGCACTCTCTGGAGTGGGAATAGTAATTTTTACCACTATGCTATCAAACGTTTTCCCTACTGTTGCACTCTCTGGAGTGTGAATAGTAATTTTAACCCTCCCGCTATCCAACGCTTTCCCTACTGTTGCACTTTTTGGAGTGGGAATAGTAATTTTTACCGCTACGCTATCCAATGCTTTCCCTACTGTTGCACTGTTTGGAGTGGGAATAGCAATTTCTACCCCTACGCTATCCAACACTTTCCCTACTGTTGCACTCTTTGGAGTGGGAAAAGTAATTTTTACCCCTATGCTATCCAACGTTTTCCCTACTGTTGCACTCTCTTGAGTGGGAATAGTAATATTAACCCTCCCGCTATCCAACACTTTCCCTACTGTTGCACTTTTTGGAGTGGGAATAGTAATTTTTACCCCTCCGCTATCCAACGCTTTCCCTACTGTTGCACTCTCTGGAGTGGGAATAGTAATTTTTACCCCTACGCTATACAACACTTTCTATACTGTTGCAATCTTTGGAGTGTGAATAGTAATTTTTACTCCAACGCTTTCCAACGCTTTCCCTACTGTTGCACTCTCTGGAGTGGGAATAGTAATTTTAACCCTCCCGCTATCCAATGCTTCGCCTACTGTTGCAGTCTTTGGAGTGGGAATAGTAATTTTTACCCCTACGCTATCCAACGCTTTCCCTACTGTTGCACTCACTGGAGTGGGAATAGTAATTTTTACCCTCCCGCTATCCAACTCTTCCCCTACTGTTGCACTCTCTGGAGTGGGAATAGTAATTTTAACCCTCCCGCTATCCAACTCTTTCCCTACTGTTGCACTTTCTGGAGTGGGAATAGTAATTTTTACCCCTACGCTATCCAACTCTTCCCCTACTGTTGCAGTCTTTGGAGTGGGAATAGTAATTTTTACCCCTACGCTATCCAACGTTTTCCCTACTGTTGCACTCTCTGGAGTGGGAATAGTAATTTTTATTCCTACGCTATCCAACACTTTCCCTACTGTTGCACTCTCTGGAGTGGGAATAGTAATTTTAACACTCCCGCTATACAACTCATCCCCTACTGTTGCACCTTCCTGAGTGGGAATAGGAATTTTTACCCCTATGCTATCCAAAACTTTCCCTACTGTTGCACACTTTGGAGTGGGAAAAGTAATTTTTACCCCTGTGCTATCCAACACTTTCCCTACTGTTGCACTCACTTGAATGGGAATAGTAATCTTTTACTCCAACGCTATCCAACGCTTTCCCTTCTGTTGCACTCTCAGGAGTGGGACTAGTAATTTCAACCCTCCCACTATTCAACGCTTTCCCTACTGTTGCACTTTCTGAAGTAGGAATATTAATTTTTACCTCTACGCTATCCAATGCTTTCCCTACTGTTGTACTCTTTGGAGTGGGAATAGTAAGTTTTTACCCCTACGCTATCCAATGCTTTGTCTACTGTTGCACTCTGTGGAGTGGGAATAGTAATTTTTACCCTTCCGCTATCCAAAGCTTTCCCTACTGTTGCACTCTCTTGAGTGGGAATAGAAATGTTTACCCCTACGCTATCCAACACTTTCTATACTGTTGCAATCTCTGGAGCTGGAATATTAATTTTTACCCCTACGCTATCCAACACTTTCCCTACTGTTGCACTCTCTGGAATGGGAATAGTAATTTTAACACTCCCGCTATCCAATGCTTTCCCTACTGTTGCACTCACTGGAGTGGGAATAGTAATTTTTACCCCTACGCTATCCAATGCTTTCCCTACTGTTGCACTCTTTGTAGTGGGAATAGTCATTTTTACCCCTAAGCTATCCAACACTTTCCCTACTGTTGCACTCTCTGGAAAGGGAATAGTAATTTTTTATCACTATGCTATCCAACGTTTTCCCTACTGTTGCACTCTCTGGAGTGGGAATAGTAATTTTAACCCTCCCGCCGTCCAATACTTTCCCTACTGTTGCACTTTTTGGAGTGGGAATAGTAATTTTTACCCCTCCGCTATCCAACGCTTTCCCTACTGTTGCACTCTCTGGAGTGGGAATAGTAATTCTTACCCCTACGCTATCCAACACTTTCTATACGGTTGCAATCTTTGGAGTGGGAATAGTAATTTTTACTCCAACGCTATCCAACGCTTTCCCTACTGTTGCACTCTCTGAAGTGGGAATAGTAATTTTAACCCTCCCGCTATCCAACGCTTTGCCTACTGTTGCAGTCTTTGGAGTGGAAATAGTAATTTTTACCCCTACGCTATCCAATGCTTTCCCTACTGTTGCACTCACTGGAGTGGGAATAGTAATTTTTACCCCTACGCTATTCAACACTTTCCCTACTGTTGCACTCTCTGGAGTGGGAATAGTAATTTTAACCCTCCCACTATACAACTCTTCCCCTACTGTTGCACTCTCTGGAGTGGGAATAGTAATTTTTACTCTCCCGCTATCCAACTCTTTCCCTACTGTTGCACTTTCTGGAGTGGGAATAGTCATTTTTACCCCTACGCTATCCAACTCTTCCCCTACTGTTGCAGTCTTTGGAGTGGGAATAGTAATTTTTACCCCTACGCTATCCAACGTTTTCCCTACTGTTGCACTCTCTGGAGTGGGAATAGTAATTTTTATTCCTACGCTATCCAACACTTTCCCTACTGTTGCAATCTCTGGAGTGGGAATAGTAATTTTAACCCTCCTGCTATCCAACTCTTCCCCTACTGTTGCACTTTCTGGAGTGGGAATAGTAATTTTTACCCCTACGCTATCCAAAACTTTCCCTACTGTTGCACTCTTTGGAGTGGGAATAGTAATTTTTACCCCTATGCTATCCAACTCTTTCCCTACTGTTGCACTCACTGGAGTGGGAATAGTAATTTTAACCCCTACGCTATCCAATCTTTTCCCTACTGTTGCACTCACTGGAGTGGGAATAGTAATTGTTACGCCTATGGTATCTAACGCATTCCCTACTGTTGCACTCATTGGAGTGGGAATAGTAATTTTTACCCCTACGCTATCCAACGTTTTCCCTACTGTTGCACTCACTGGAGTGGGAATAGTAATTTTTACCTGTACGCTATCCAATGTTTTCCCTACTGTTGCACTCTCTCGAGTGGGAATAGTAAGTTTTTACCCCTAGGCTATCTAACGTTTTCCCTACTGTTGCACTCACTGGAGTGGGAATAGTAATGTTTACCCCTACGCTATCCAACGATTTCCCTACTGTTGCACTCACTGGAGTGGGAATAGTAATTTTTAACCTGACGATATCCAATGCTTTCCCTACTGATGCACTCACTGGAGTTGGACTAGTAATTTTAACCCCCACACTATCCAGCACTTTCTCTACTGTTGCACTCACTGGAGTGGGAATAGTAATTTTTACGCCTACGCTATCCAACACTTTCCCTACTGTTGCACTCTGTCGAGTGGGAATAGTAATTTTTACCCCTCCGATATCCAACGCTTTCCCTACTGTTGCACTCTCTGGAGTGGGAATAGTAATTGTAATCCCTACGCTATCCAACGCTTTCTCTACTGTTACACTTAATGGAGTGGTTATAGTAAATGTACACTTTCCGCTATCCTACGGTAAAAATATTGTAAATATTTTATTAATATTATGTTTATATATATATATATATTAACAAATTAATTTGTAAAACATTTTTTAATTATATTAATTAATTATTAATTTTAAGGTTTTTTAAGTAGTTTAAGTATGTTTAAGTTAATTATGTTTATTATTTACTTAATTTTTAATTAATTTAAAGCATTTTAAAAAATTCGATATTTTGACTAACTATATTTTTTACATCGATATTTTTGATTCGATATTTTTGTACTTACCTGTTTGGAGATAGGAGGTCGATGTTTTGGTATTCTATATTTTTACCTCGATATTTTTGTAACTCGATATTTTTAACATTGATATTGTTTCATTGATCCAAAATTTAATTTTGGATACCTATTAAGGAAAATATACTTTAAGAAAGTTACCTTTTCTCTGCCTACAGCCCCTCTAGGCCCATTTTTATGAGCTTCAGCTGTCACTTGAGCTAAATATACACTCTGATGAGGTGTGAAGTGGCTCCGAGGACAGTGACAAAAGACCTTAGGTATGGAAAAGTGGTGTGCTCCCTGTGGGCTAGGCCAAGGAATTTGATTAACTTCAAAGAAGCCTAACGGTTCACAAGCATATGTAGCTAACGCTCCGGCTTTACCCCTTCTTTTGTCCCCCCTCCTCTCTCAGACAGGCAGGCTCCAATCACAGATGGCTTCTTTTTGACATTTGTGTCAAATCCTGCTATAGTGTCAAAACTAGGGGTGGGCAGAATTGGTGAAGTATGATTTTGTAGAATTCTGCAGAATTACATTCAATTTCTGCGATATTCGGTTAGATTCTGTCAAATTCTGTGGCAGAGAGGAGTGGGCATTTGGTGCTCTTTTCTTAGTGCAAAATGCCCCCTCATGTCCAAAAATGGATGTGAGAATGCATTTTAAGCTAATAAGATAATGCATCCAAAGACCACTCAGCACCCAGTGATTATACTGCAGAGTATGTTATGAAGCCACTGCCCAGTGGTATACAGAAGTTTTCAAACATTAGAAACCACTGCATATCACTCTGTAGTGCATACCCCTTGGTGCCCTTATATACTCAGCAGTGATTACAGCCAGGAAAATAATTATCTTTAAAATCTGTTGCCTCATGCACAATTCCTTAATTGGGAAAGGTCCCATGTATTTACATCAGACGCTCAGTTACTACTGACTTGAGATTCATGAACAAAGCCTTACTTACCGTCCCGTATCCAACTGTCAAGATTAGGGGACAGGTCTTTTTCTTACAAGACCTCTTTCCATTGGAATAACTTACCCTACCGGATCCATACTTGTATAACAAATTCAGGAAACTTTTCTAGACAGTTTTGTTTGAACTCAGTTATATAATTTTGCCTGCATCTGTCCACAGTGCCGAGATACCCCTACTGGGGTGATTTGTGTGCTATATTAAATTAAATTAACATAAATTAACATAACATAAGGGGGCCGAGGTGGTATGCACTGCAGTGATCTCTAAACAGGTCGAGAAGAAGGAGAAGTTCCTGTATGTTTAACTCACTGCAGGGCCAATAAGGGCACTGAGGGGTAAGTACTTCAGTGGTTTGGTTTCGAAACAGGACCGCAAGAAAGAACAGTCCCTCTATATGTAGAAACCATGGCATGATACATTTTAATCTGCAGTGATTTTTAAACATGAGGGGCTACTCCTTCTTCCTGCCCTGTTTCAGAAACAAATACCACTGTAGATGAATTCAGCCTGAGGAGTGGCAGAATGTATCATTAATTTGGCATTACAATAATAACGCTTTATTACCAAATTCCTCCTATTCCGCCTGCAGAATTAAAAATGACGCTCAGGCCTAGTCAAAGACTGCTTGACAAGTCTGATTGGTTTTTACATATCACAGATGGGGCGCACTTCAAAGAGCGGGAAGCAGATGACAAAACAATTCTTGGTTGATGATAAACTCAGCTTTTGTGCTACCAGACTTCTGTCTATGATTTTCTCGGGGGTACAGAGACTGCCTCAAACTGGATTCTAGTGTTAGATTTGGGGGGACGTTAGGATTATTATAGTATACTCACCACACACATACCCAGCTATAAAAGCCCAAAGGTTAGCCCCGGGAACCTTTACTCCATTGGTTAGGGAGTGTCTGAATTATTCCAACCAACTAGCTATTAGAAGGCATAAACGTGACATCTCCAACACCCACTTTAGAACTCTCCTGCATCTGTGGAAGATCAGAGGAGGACTGAACCTGCTGTTTGAGACCGAAGAAGAACCTAAAAGACTGGACCTGCTCTCCCTCCTGTCCCAAGGATAAAGAAGTGGGACCCAAGGTTTAAATGCCTGCCTCCTGTTAAAACTACAGCAATAAAAGGGACAACAAGCTACAAGCGGTCTCTTCATGTACCTGCCCAGCATCCCAGTGGCACCTGACTTGTACTGGGCTCTCCTGTTGGCCTCTTACCTGTGAGTCTCCAAGACACACAGCTGAGGTCCTCTGGGGCTTTATAAGTGTGGATTGGGACTTAAAAGACTAAAGTCAGAAGGTAAACTCTTTGACCAGGATGAACAAAGTTATTGTATCCGGCATGAGGTCCATCGCAGACAGCGTCAAATTGTGCCTAGGTCCTGTTCTACCTCAACCATTGACTATCATTGGCACTTTGTACTTCTTGGTGTTATTTCAACTTAGAACTTCAAAAATGTACATCTCCTGCCCCCTTATTGTTTTATTGGCATTTTGGTGTCATTTTATTTATTAAATTCGAATCTATTTTTCTAATTTGTGTTGGGATTTATATTATTTTGCATTTTTACCTTATTACTGTTTTAGTACTACCTAAATACTTTACACATTTCCCGAAAGTCACACCTGTCTGCTCTGTGCCTTAGCTACTGGGGAGTTGAGCTTAGGTTTACTTACTGACGTTAGTGGATCACCATGTCAAGGACTGTGAATACTACTTGAGATGGGTACTTACCGCCCTGAACTCATAACACAATTTCCCACAGACTCTTTGAAGATATGTGTCTTCGCCTCTTTCCTGAACTGCAGGCAGAAGGAGCAAGGCTGGGGCGCTGAGAGATGCTGTTCCAGATGTTGAAGAAGCCTCGCATCTGGTTTTCCCCCATTTTCTCTTCTTGACATCAGTCTGGAAATATCCTGGCTGCTTCTGTTGCAGTTGACTCATTTTATGAGTCTTTTGGTGATGAAATGGCCCTGAAAATGGATAAATGTGTTCATTTTTCTGTGAGACACTCATCTCAAGTACTAGGAAGCGGTACATTTTCTTTCAGTCTCCTGCACAGAATACGAGAAAAACTGTAATGGAGTGCTCGGCTGAAAGGCCAGCCGCTCCGATAATGAACACAATGCAGTTAACCATCCAGGAGCCGAGCCACGTCAGCAGCCTGCCTTTAATAATGGCAGCAACTTTGCACCATCAGTGGACCGTGCGCAGGGCGCTAATGCACCGTCAGCACTTGTATTGTGATAAATGGCACATATGCGCCGGGCTGCACAGCCCATGCTGTATGACGTCTTGGATAAAATCACAGCAAACTCTGCTTAGTGAGATGGAGGGAGCCTGCTTTGTACCATCGCGTCGCACTATAGTATGCAAACAATTTACAGAAATGCACCAGATGTGCACTATTTTGCACAGTACCGAGATACTGTGCAAACAATGCCTAATGCACAAAATTCGTATGCATTCATGTAGAAAAAGCAACTAACAACAACATGCATGCAAGCCACTTTTGATCTTGCTTACACCTATGCAGACTGGATTCATTGCTATTCTTACCTCCACTTCGATGTACCTTGAAGATATATATATATCTGAAGTTAAGTGTAGTTATAGTTTGCTTACTTAATAAACTTTGACGATATTTTGTTCACACAATGGGGCATATTGTCAATGAGTTGGCGGTGAGAGGCGTCAACCTCCTTGGCTTAACGCCTCTCATCGCCACTTTGGAAACGTGAGGCTGCACCCTATTCTCAAGAAGGTGGTGCAGCCTGGCGTTTCCCCCTTCGATGGCGCGAAGTTTCACGACTTAGCGCCAACGCAGGCACCCTTGCACCTGAGTGCAAAGGTGTCTGGATGCAGGGGAGGGTTGTTCATATACAGGAAGTTGCCCCTTCCTGGATATGAACATTCCTGAAATACCATTTTGCTTTTCCCATGTGTGCTGCAAAAGGCAGCACACATGGAAAAGCAAAAACGAGGAGAAAAAAAGCATTTCTCCTCGTTTCTCCTACTTATGACCAGGATTTTCCTGTTCTTAAGTTCGGCGATGCCACCAATTAACGCCGCCTTTGAAAATAGGTGGCAGCGTTGTGTACAATGGGTGTTGCGGTGGAACGCCCACCGCAACACACACTGCACGCCCTTTTGCGCTAAGTTTAGCATGAAAGAGGCCTTATTCACAAGGCAGCGTTAAGCCACTTAACGTGGCTTAAAGCCACATTAAGTGGCTTTAATGCTGCCTTGAAGGCGCTGACCCCCCTATCGCCCGTGGTGAAAGGGGCTTGAGAATAGGCCCCCATATTTTTTCTTCATATTGTGTGCAGACACCCCTCTGCCTATACGCACTTTCCCTACTTTCTGGAATTCACAAACATTCTGAAAGATATGTCGTGAAAGCAACACCCGATGCAGTTTAACCGCATCGCTGCGGCGGCTTTTCCCGCTGTGCACGGCGGTTTTGTAAATACTGCGTTACATGACAAGCTCAGCTCGTCATGAGCGCACGGCAGGTAAGCCTCATGAGGAGCTGAGCTTGTCATCAGCGCGGAAGGGGTTAATAGGCCTCCTCCTAGGATGATCATGCGACATTTCTAGTGGGTTCCTAAGACCTGTGTGGAGTTTTCCATAGCAGAGAAGTTCACGTGGGAGAATTGTGCAGAAGCACACTTATTTCTTTTTGTTTTCTCTGTGAAGAAAATATTGTTACTCTGGAGAAAGTTCTTCCCCTGAACTCCCGCCAAGTATTGGGGTGATCCTTTCCCAGCCATGCCTAGAAGGGTGCAAAATCCAACCCTTTCCAGGGTGGAAAGGGCGAAGGAGAGCAGGGTGGGCCAAATGCCCATGTTTGTGAGCGTTCACAAACTTCCAAGGGAAACTACTGCTTCAGAGGGGTTTAAAGGTGGGAGAACTCTGTACTCATGGCAATGATCTCCGTATACCTAATGCGCTATGCAAGAGAGGAACCCCTTTCAGTTAATTCCTGGCAAGTTTGAGCAGTGCTTAATTTGAGCAGGTGGTTTCTGAGTCTCGGCACCAGCCTCTAATTGCCAGCACTGAGGACTATGGTAGTCTGCCACATGGTGGCGCTGTCAGGCTAATTTAGGTATGAGCACAACAACAGCTGTTTATTAGTTTAATTTACATTTACAATGACTAATACCTGCCTCCCAAGCCATTCTTATCGCTCTGGGGACCTGGAATAGTATGAATTGTCACACTTGTGGGAGTGTGATGGTTAGTAGCTGTGTTTGTAATGTTAATGGCAGCTGGTAGTGGCACTGTGTGGTGCAAGCTGCTGTGACCCCTGACGAGAGCCCCCTACTCTTATTCTTATACAAATTAAGCACTGGAAGGTACATTTGATCTCAAACATACATTTACAATCACATTTGCCTTTGTGAATTCGCCCCATGGCGTCACAGAGGCATTATGAAGTACCACGAGTGTAGCACAAATGTGACATTTGTACGTCATCAGAGGGTTATTCGAACCTCCTGGGGCAACTTCCCCGAATGGTCCCAATGTTTCCATCTCAGACGGGAGTCTGGTGGTTTGATTTGCGGAGAAGTGTGGTCAGTACAGGGAGTGAGGTCCAGTTCAGGTGACTGGGTCAGCGTTTAAAGAGCATCGACTTTGCAGGATGACTTGAGTGCAGCTTCCAGATCGCCTACTAATCGTCTTGGGTGTGGACGCACGCTTGTGTGGCACAGCAGGTGCGGCTGGGAGCCTCCATAACCAAGAAATTGCACACTAGGACTGTGTTGGACCTGTGTTTAGACTTTTGTGTTAAAGTAAAGTGCTCCGTTGCAGGATGGTGTGGGCGTGTTTGGTTATGCTAGTAAAGTGCCAGAACGGTGTTAAAGTGCGCACACCACACTGTGGTGCACAGATACGCCCTGTGCACGCTGCTGACACAAACGCCCATTGTAGTGACGCTCGCAGCGTGTACTCGAGGCACTTACCTGGCAGGCAGTTGGGGGAAGCGCTGGACCGACAACAAATTAATGTAACACCCATCAAACCTGACTGCAAAGAGCAAACGACAGCTCATTTGTCTGTCCAAATCAACGGGCGCGCGCCAATTACCAGGGTTCCCGCGGCTGTTAATTAGGGAGCCGCGTTCGGCGAATTAATCATTTTCTGAACGCAAATTATCTTGGTCTTCACCAAAGCCGACCGGGGATTTTCTCTATTCTCGTTTGCTTTTCAGGCCACGCAAATCTTTGCAGTCTGTAGGGTTTATTATATCGCACAAATACATTTACGTGTTTAGAGGGTTTGTATAGCGCTCCAGTCCTTAAGTATTCGCTTCAAAGAGCTTAGCAGGAAAGGGAGAAAGCACCAGTGCGTGGTGAAGATTCTAGGATTTCAAGTCTCAATTCACTTTGGCTACGAGAAGTTAAGGGTTAACGGTCTTGGAAAATAAAGCAGGAAAAGCAGTGCAAAAAAGAGAAGAAAATAGGATTGATGCCATCACATTGTGGTATGAGTTTGTTATCGTTGAAACAACTTCCTGAACGTGAGACTAATGCTGGCTTATACAACAATATATTCAGATGAGCAAAAAAAATCCGTGTGCAATGCCTAATCCATAACGCCATTGTTGTTTTCAAGACGTCTATTAAATCAGCTGTTCGGATTGGTCACTGAAGGGCCTCGTGCGTAGCTGTGACGTCACAGTAGGAACTTGCACGCTGCTGTGAGGTAACAAAACGGCCTTGTGCGCTGCTGTGAGGTCACAGTAGGGACTTCTGCGCTGCTTTGAGGTCGAGTATGGGCCTTGTGCACTGCTTTGGGGGTAACAGAAAGGCCTTGTGCACTTTTGTGAGATCACAGAAGGGCTTTGTGTGCAGCTATGATGTCACAAAAGGGGCTTGTGCACAGCTATGAGCGCACAAGGCGCTTTTGCGACCTCATAGCTGTGCATAAGGCCCTTTTAGATCTTGTGCGTTGCTGTGAGGTCACACAATGTTGGACACAAGCAGCTCTCCAGACTGGAGGACCCCCCCAAAGCCCTCCATCCATGGACAGTCCTATTTTCTCTGACTTCTGGCCTGTTACTTCTAATCAAGTAGGCGTCCTAATAAGAACAACTAAATCAGGCTCCCCTATGAACCTGTGTCCTCCATCACTTACAATATTGCTGCGGAAACGGTAGCTGACGGCCTGACTATAATCTTCCATTCAATGTTGCCTCCATTTTTCCTCTGCTAAAAAAGCTAACCTCATTCCTGGTGATCCAAATAACTATGAAGCAATCTCCTGTCTACCATTAACCGTTGACAATTCTTGAAAAAAGCCTTGTATCAGCAACGAGCTTGAGAGAGCGCAATTTGAAAATAGAGTATATCGTAGCCATATTTAGACGTATATGTTATAAACGTAGGAATGAAACGCATATCGTAATGTAAAGTTGGCAATTATAGCATAAAAGCCAACTAACGTGACAATATGGTATAGGAAATGTAAATGTATTCACATGTTAAAAATGCATTAGATTTAGAAGGCCCGTATATGTGATGGGTAAACATAGGAATGTGTAGAAGTGTTTACGAAATGTAGAACGTGCACAGTAGAATTCGTATACGTGTGTAACTTTAAATTGGAGAAGCGGCGAGAAATATAACGTGGAAAGACATAGACGTGGAGGAATATAATGTGGAGTAATGTAGAGAACGTACGTGACAATGTAACCAAGGAAAATGCATAAGTTATATTCTATGCAGTCGTATTCTATGTATTACATATATTTGATGTGGAACGTATTCAAGTATAACTAGGGCTTTTGCTAAAATACGAAAAAATAAATGTATGCCAAAGGTTATACTGTGTAGAGGGTTTCTGTAGGAATGCTGGAAGAGCTTAGGTCATTTGTGATTGTAACCTAACTGACCAAGAGTTCGCAGGAGCATAGTCAAATGTATGAAATTTAGTGGGCTTGTAAAAGTCGTAAATAGCTTGATGTGGACGTGAGAGCCAAGAAGTCTAGCACTTGTTAGATTTAAGGTGACAATGCCGGACGGAGCTTATTGCTCGAACGTGAGGAGAGACACTTTTGAGGTGGACTATGTTTTGACAAGACCATTCACAGGATCTAGAAGGTTAGAAAGTTGTACAGATAAGTTAAAGCCTTGTCTAAGTTCATATGATATTCGATCTGAAAGAGTCAATAAAAGTCGACGATGAGATGATGAAGATGACATCTAAAGGAGAAGGGTGAACTTAACGGACGACGCAAGGAGTGGACCAATGGAAGAAGCAGGAAGTTGACATCATCGGGGAAAGTCCGTGGTGGGCGTCAAGGGGCGTTCCACCCACACTGTGATTGTGTATTTTAGGGACAGCACCCCGGGGAGGAAGTAGCAATTGGGAGATTAGGAACAGCGAGACGAATTGCTCAGAGCAAGGGCGAAGGGTAGATGCCTTGAGCAGATGCGCTGAGAGATCAGAGCGCAAGGGAGCAGTAGGCCGAGGACCCTTAGAGAGAACGGATGGGTAGGCAGATAGGGTACTGCTTCTGAAACTTAAGATTTCCTTTAGAGGCTAAGAGAGTTTGAACTTCTTTGGGAGTCAAACTGCTGACACCTTTTTAGGGAAGAAACTTGCGAAGTAGGGTTATCACGTAGTATA
The DNA here is from genome assembly GCF_964263255.1 of Lissotriton vulgaris. Taxonomy (NCBI): domain Eukaryota; kingdom Metazoa; phylum Chordata; class Amphibia; order Caudata; family Salamandridae; genus Lissotriton; species Lissotriton vulgaris. The sequence continues at coordinate 79,892,959 of NC_141699.1, forward strand.
GAGTAGGGACAGTTTTAACTTGATTATTTTATCTTACTGCAGATGACGCAGAAGGAACCACTTCACACCGAAGCTTAAGTGGCTGATATTGTACTGATTTTGTATTTTGTATACTTTGAGATTTTATCCTGAGTGGATTGTATCGCATTCACATTAACTTTATATAAAACTCTTAAAACTTTATCAGTTGTAAGTGGTTCTTCAGAGTGGCGTCAGTTAATGGGGTTTGTCTAACCTATGTGGGGTTGTCTTTTACTCAATGACAGATAAAAACGGTCCAAAAATGACGAATGAGATAAATTATTAAATTGATCATAATCATAATTTGATATCAAAATCTCATTCCCCGCAGTTGGTAGCAGAGAAATGATGGTTATCTTCTTGAGGAAGACGACCTAGGCCAGGTTTAGTTTACCCCAAGGTCCCTAGTCATCGTCGACCAGAAGAAGAATTGCAGCCGAAGACGGTGCTGACGGTGCATCGAGAGAAAAGCAGCAGAATCGGTCGAGAGTGAGTATAAGGGTCATGCGTTGTAAGATTGCGGTGTTTTATGTTGTTCCTGTGTTGTAATGTCAAGCGGAGTTGAATGCCTGTAGTGTGATTGGGGGAAGGTTGTGAGCGCGCGCAACCGGATGAAATCTTATGTCCAGAGGACTTAAGTGGTTCGGGTGTATCGAACACCCAGAGTAATTTGTCTACCATTGAAAGGGGGTCATGAGGTACCATTGATTTCCCGACAGACCGATGATAGGGGGAGCGTGTGTGTGAGTGAATGAGTAGCGGACGCTGGTCGTACGTTTACTGTGTGTAAGTAACCTATCAGTTGAGGCAAGTGTCCGACCGTAGGAGGAAAGACGCTGTGCCAGTTGAGGTAGCAATTACAGTTAGACTGTGGCCGTACAGTCAGAGAAAAGTGATCGCTTGGACGGAAGTAGTCATTTTTCGATGTATGAATGAAAATGCATGTGAGATCGTGAAACGAGTTGAGAAACGAGGGAAGCTGCTGAAGAAAGAAGTGACGTCAGCGTAGAGCCGCGCTGAGATTGGTCGGTTGGCGTAGAACCGTGCTGAGATAGGCTGACTAGCGAGAGTCGTACAGGGATTGGTGGTTGTTATCAAGACGCAAATAAGTAAGAAATATCGTACGTGAACAAAATGAAGTGTTTCAAGGGTTTAGGAAAAATCTTTAAAAGAAAAAGGAGAAATTTATATGTCGGAGAAGAAGCTCCACCAGAAGGCACACCAGCATATCATATGGCAGTCAATGTAGGCTTACACTCGATACTTTGGATTTCCGAGTGGCACAGGCTAACTGAAGGGCATAAAGAACTGGCGTTTCCGAGATTTGGAACGTTTAAATTAGAGGTGTTGAACCAACTAAAGGCGACGATGCTTTCAATGAGACCTCTACCGAGGCCAACACAATTTGAAGCTCTTGGTGTGTGGTTTAGAACAGCACACGAAAGGGGCGTAAAGAGGCGCCAAGAAAGAGTGAGAAGATCGGTAAAGGCAGTGCAGGATGCTAAATGGGACGAGGAAGCTAAGAAATGGAGGGTGCAGAAGATAGAAGCGGACAAACTGTTCACCATGATAGAGGCTACGGGAGAAAGGAAACCTCTAGAACAAGAAGATGAGGAAAGCGAGCAGGAGGAGGATTTAATAGAAAGGTTGTTAACAGATAGACCGCCTCCATACAGTGGTGAACTTGCGAGTCCCATATTACCGCAAACGGACGGACCTAGGTGGGGGGAATATAAGTCGATCCCAGTAACCGAGTGGGACGCTAATAAGACTGAGGAGATACCCCAAACTAGTCCTGAACAGAGAGTAGTGGGAAGATTTGTGGTCCAGAAGGTGCCAGAGACGCAATGCGCTAGGTCGTACCAAATGCCGGACGCCTTGCAGGTTCCGGTCACCATAGGCCCTATTGTGTCCATCTATAACCCGGAAGGGGTCCAGCAGGAGGAACAGGCACGATGGGACAGTGAAAGAGCAGAAGTGGAGAATAGGAATGCCACAATGAATCCCCACAGGCAAATACGAGCACCAATAAGTCGAAGTACCCCATTAGATTCTGCAACGGGTCCCAGGGTAGAACAGGGAGGTCGAAGAGGACCAATGGATTTGAGGGGTCCTAAACCGAAAACCGATAAGGAATTAAGGGAATACCTGAGAGAATGGGACGCTGCCGAAGAAGCTCGGAATAGAAGTTTAGAAACGGGATCCGAGTGGAGAGAGCAGGATAACAGGATTCTCTCTCATTGTGGAGCTGGCGAAAGCAGTCCCGAGTGGGAGAGAGGAAGCCAAGAGAGCAGAAGAGATACTTATCCTACTGATAACAGCAATAGGCCAATGTGCGAAGACAGAAGTGCAGGGTGTGGCGAAGTGCCTCACGTCACCTTCAGTGAAGGGGAACGTAGGACACAGGAGTACCGGAATACCTTTAGGTGCACACACCATGCCCCAGGTGAGGATGTGAGACATTGGAATCGCGGAAACATGGAGAGTCGCGAAGCGTCTCGACATGCATCCGGTGATAGTGGAAGGAGTCATGAGAACCTAGGGAGTCGCGAAACGTCTCGCCATGCATCCGGTGATCACGAAAGAGATCACGGAAGACCGGCGAGGGCCTTTCATTTTATTAAGCGACACCAGACAACAAGCAAGTTATAATGGGTTAGAACAGAACGGCGGATCCTATCTCACATCTGGAGAAACCGAGCCTAAAAATCGGAACCTAGGGTTGGGGGACGGAGCATTATTCCACCATACCCCGCGCGAAGATGGAAAGGCTTGGGATCTAGAGGGGTGGGAACGAAGAGAAGAGAGGAAGACTCCTCATAACTCACCTGTGCTCAGGCGTAGGGCGCATAGTGGAGGTGAGAGGGATATGAGAAAAGAACACAGAACTGAAATGCTGAAAGCTGAAATAAAAGCAAAACGGCTTGACGTAATGAGTTTGAAGGCAGATCTGGATGAATTGATTGATGGTACAGTGTCATTAGAGAGATTAGCCTCGTATACACCAGATGAGATACTGTTCCTGTCCAAAGATATTACTCGAAGAGCGAGGTCAGCTCATGAGAACTTATCTAATTTGGCAAACAGGTACATGGTAGACCTGTCACGAACTAAGGCTTTACAGAGTAACCATAGGCTAACTTGCACGGATCAGGATTTGGATGATCGCAGAACGATCGCGCTGAAGGTACACATAAGGGAACTGATCCTAAGTATCAGAATATGGAAAGATCTGGATAGATGGGAGGAAAGATGGTCCAGAAAGGGCTCCGTTAGACGGAGTGTGCTTGAGGAGTCCCAGGACGCAGTGTTGATGTGAATGGAAGCCTTCCCTTTGCGAGAAATCGCGAATGGAAGCTACGTTCATGTGCCCTGGAGTAGGGGGGATTTGGCGGCATTTACCAATTCCTTCCCAAAGCTTAGAGATAATCCCGTCGAGTGGTATAAGCAGGTAGAAAGATTCGTGAAGATCTCGAAGGTACTGTGGATCGATTTGAACACACTGTTCGATATCGTAGTACCCGGAGACTTGTGGACGGCATGCAAGCTCAGTGTTGAATGGCCTACTTGCGAGCCGCCGAGAAATATTCGGACAAATGGTCCATCAGTTAGAGTCATGGAAAAGTACGAGAGGGTAATAACATGGCTAAAGGAGAAAGTGCCGGTGCAAGACATAGACTGGGTAAAGATAGATCGAACTACTCAGGAGCCGAAAGAGACAGTTCATGAGTTTTACGAGCGATTGCTGAAAGCATTCAAGCAATACAGCGGGTTAGATGTGATGGATCCCAAGGATATAGGACAGTTTGTTTCAAAGTTTGTCCTCGGATTGAGACCAGAAATATGCCTAATGATCCAGCAGCATCTGATCTGTTGGCAGAACAAACCGTTAGACGAGATTCTGAGATACGCAAGGTACTGTAGTGACGAGATAGACTCTAAGGCAAAGAAGCTTAAAGAAAAGTTAATGCTAGTGCAAATGCAAGCTGCTGGAAAGGATAAACAGCGGCAACAGGGAACAGGAACGCAAGCAAAGAAACAGAATAATCAGAGCAGAGATGAGGAAGAAAGACCGAGACCGAGAATGGATATCGCGACACTGAAAAAGACGACGAGATGCCATCAGTGTAATGAGGTGGGACACTGGCGACGCGAGTGTCCTTACAATGTTGAGTCAGGAGAATTAGAACAGGAGGAGGAAGAGGTTCAGAACAACGTGGTTAAGGGAGCCACAGTCCCGAAGGGCAGGTTTGTCAAAGGGGGGACTCAGACTCCTCGAGCCCCGTTTCCTCAACCACCTCGCATCTCAAACGGAGGGAAAACCTACAGACAGATGCCATTGTTTGTAGGAGGAGAGGAATGCTACTATGTTGATCCTCTTACAGGGCAGCGGGCGAATAGGGAGGAAGATTGTACTCTAGGAGCCGCTTTGGAGGTAGATCAGAGAGGACCATACGTAGAGGCTGAAATAGCGGGATGTCCTACAACCTTTTTGGTGGATACGGGGGCCACTCGATCCACGTTGAGATCTGCGGTCGTCCCGGGTCTGCCAATATCAGGAGAAACAGTTCAGGTGGTAGGAGTCGCGAACAAAAGGATGACGAATCCTTTGACCGAACCAGTGTCAGTAAGGATAGGGAATTACAGTGACGAACATCAGTTTGTGATCTGCGATTCTAGTCCTGTGTGCTTACTAGGGAGAGATTTGCTGTGCAAACTGAATTGTACGATACATTGCACACCAGAAGGAGTAGAAGTGCAGACCAATGATGAGGATGCAGATTTTAAAGTCGTAAACTCAAGGGAGTGTGTGGAACTATATCCTACCTTAACAGTGGAGGAGCTTCCGCAGGACTTGAGGGAGAAAGTCTCAGCTGAGGTATGGGATTTTACTGGGGAAGAAATAGGATTGATCAAAGGAGTAGAACCGGTAAAAATCTTGGTAAGACCCCATGCTGAGTATCCAAGAACACCACAGTATAAGCTAACGCCAGAGACGATTGCAGGAATAAAGCCTGTGATTGAATCCATGATTAAGCAGGGAATACTGAAAGAGATCGTGGGTAGTCCATGTAACTCCCCGATCATGGGTTTGCAGAAACCTAGTGGAAAATACAGAATAGTGCAGGATCTTCGAAAGATTAATAACATTGTTGTCTCATGTTGTCCAGTGGTACCGAATCCATCAGTGATATTGTTTCAGATACCGTTCCAAGCTGAATGGTTTACCGTGATAGATTTGTGCCAGGCTTTCTTTTCGATACCGTTAGACGAAGAGAGCCAGTATCTTTTCGCTTTCAAGCTGGAAGATCGCGTCTTAACATGGTGTCGTATCCCTCAGGGGTATACAGAAAGCCCGTCGATCTTTAACCAGTTATTGAAACGAAATCTTGAGAGTCTAGTACTGCCCAAGAAGTCAGTTCTGGTCCAGTACATAGACGACCTCCTAGTTGCATCAGAAACTGAGGAAGCTTGCAGAGAAGACACCATCACCTTGTTGAATCACTTGGCCGAGAACGGACACAAGGTGTCTCCAAGTAAATTGCAATATTGTAAGACTGAGGTGCAATACTTGGGCCATAGGATTGAAAAGGGAAAGCGGAAGGTGTCTCCAGACAGAATAGAGGCGATTATGAAAATGAACGCGCCTACGACACAAAGAGAAGTCAGGATGTTTCTAGGCATGGTTGGTTATTGTCGACAGTGGATAGCAAACTTTTCACTGAAGGCCAAACCGTTGTTACAACTGACGCACAAAGGAGTAAGTGATCCGGTACCATGGGACAAAGAGTGTTTGATGGCGTTTTTGCAGCTGAGGGAGGACTTATGTCGTGCCCCGGCTTTAGGAATGCCAGATTACACCAAACCATTTTTGCTTTACTGCTGCGAAAGAGAGGGATGCGCTTTAGCAGTTTTAGCTCAGGTCCATGGAGATGCGCGCAGGCCAGTGGCGTACTTTTCGGCTACATTAGATCCAGTAGCCGCAGCGTTGCCCGGATGTCTCAAATCCGTAGCTGCAACGGGTGTCAGCATTGAACGATCTGAAAGCGTAGTTATGGGTCATCAGTTAGAAGTGTATGTACCACATTCTGTAGAACTGTTAATGACCAGGACGAAGACTCAGCATCTGACGAATAGCAGGCTCACACGCTACGAGCAAGTCATACTGGCTGCCGAGAATGTGACCCTAAAGAGATGCTCTGTCTTGAATCCTGCAACTTTGATGCCACTTCCGAATGAAGTGGACGATGAAAATTGTACAGATCATGACTGCCTCGATGTGACTGAACTATGTACCAAACCAAGACCTGATATCGTAGATGAGCCATTGACAGACCCAGACGAAATTTTCTTCGTCGATGGTTCATGCGTAAGAAGCAATGTCGGTCAGCTGAGAGCAGCTTATGCAGTATGCACGATTACCAGAGTTATAGAAGCCGCTTGCCTGGAAGGAGTACACTCCGCACAGGTAGCTGAAATTGTGGCTTTGACTCGCGCTTGCTTAGCGGGTGACAGACTTCGAGTCACCATATACACCGATAGCCAGTATGGTTTCGGGGTAGTTCACGATTATGGGCAGTTATGGTCTCAAAGAGGTTACATGACCTCCTCGGGTTCTCCTATTAGGAATGGAGAATTCGTGAAACTACTGTTAGAGGCTTTGCAAAAACCTATGGCCATAGCCGTGGTCAAATGTGTAGCGCATACAAAAAATGTGGATTTTGTATCACTTGGAAACAGATACGCAGATGAAGTAGCGCGTTACTGCGCAGAGCAGGGATATTCTCACACTGATGCAAAAGTGGGGGGAATCCAGGAAAGAACTGAATTGACTATGTTACTAGATACTGTAGATACATGGGATGAATTGAGAGCAGTACAGGAAAATGCACCAGATGAGGAGAAAAGGAGCTGGGAAACAGCAGGTTGCGGGAAAAGTGAGATGAACTTTTGGGTTTCTGCCGACGGAAGGGCAGTTTTACCAAATGAACTCATTAGTCCAATGGCAAGGAAATTGCATGGATCAGCACACATAGGAAGAGATGCTATGGTGAGAGTATTCAGACAAACGTGGTTCAATCCTAAGTTTAGAGTAGCGGCAGAAGCAGTGTGTCAGCGATGTACGATCTGTCAGCAACTAAATGTGGGAAAGAGAACACCAGTTACCTTGAGTCACATAGGAAGGTCTGGGGGGCCTTTCAATAGGATGCAGATTGACTTCATAGAAATGCCTCCATGCAACAGACTCAGATACGTGTTAGTGATTGTCTGCATATTTTCTAGATGGGTTGAGGCTTACCCTACACGTAGGTGCAATACACTTACAGTAGCAAAATTATTACTTAGGGAGTTGATACCGAGGTTTGGGGTGCCATCCTCTTTGGAATCGGACAGAGGAACTCATTTTAATAGCGAAGTGGTGAAGATGCTGTGTTCAGCTTTGAATATCGATCAGAAGTTACACTGCAGCTATCGACCAGAAGCTTCAGGGATTGTAGAGCAAATTAACAGTACTATCAAGTCCAGACTGGCTAAAGTTTGTTCATCGACATCCCTGAGTTGGCCAGACGCACTTCCAGTAGTTCTTATGAGCATACGTAGCACACCTGATAGAAGAACAGGCCTCTCTCCACACGAAGTGCTAATGGGGAGAGCTATGAGATTGCCATCGGTTCCGACTGCAGCGCTAGTGAACATCACAGACGATTTGATCTTGGACTACTGCAAGGGACTATCTGATGCCGTTAATTCTGTGTCCCTCCAGGTCCAGGCTGCAGAGGTTCCATCAGTACAAGACTTGTGCCATGACCTGAGTCCAGGAGACTGGGTCCTGGTGAAGAAGCATGTCAGGAAGAACTGCTTAGACGTGCGTTGGCGAGGACCGTTTCAAGTCATACTTGTAACGAATACCGCAGTGAAGTGTGGAGGTCTGCCAAACTGGATACATGCCTCACACACCCGAAGAGTGCCAACACCTCCAGAAGGAACAGCTCCTCTCTCGGACGGAAATCCGACAGGAAGCGGAGAAGCCATAGAGGGGGAAAGCCAAGCTGTGGAGGTGATCGAAGAAACTGAAACTGTGTTGGAACAGGACGACGAAGGTCAGGACACTAGTGGGACCGAAGTCGCCTCAGGAGAAGAAAGTAATTGGGAGTCCGACACAGATATCGAGCAAACTGAGAGTGACCAAGAGACAGGTCCTAGAACAAGGAGCGGAAAGAAAAAGAGTGAAGAAGCCAGTTGGCCGGAGAGAAGGAAAAGGCCAAGTTCGGAAAGGAAGAAGGAAAGAACTCTTGCCCCGATCGCTGAAGGATCGGATCAGGAGGAAGAGACGACAGATTCAGGAACTGAGAGTCCACGAAGATCAAGAAGGGTACGTGTGCCCTGCAGAAGGTACGCCACCCCAGAGTGGACTTATCTAGCAGATGTATTGGGGACAGAAATCTGGGAGAGTGAAGAGTGTGAAAGTAATCGATCTCGATCCATTTGTGGCAGTGGAGATATGGATGTTGGCGCCTGGACTCGAGACTGAGGGGTTACTGACTTTCACACTTCCCATACCCCCACGTTTGAGTAAAATTCAAGATCTAGTGCTAAAAAGATTACAATTTCCAACATTGGGTCAGCAAATGTCAGAAGAAGAAGAAAAGGTTATTCGCTTTGAACTGTTAATAATTGTTGTGAAAGCTGCAGGTCCGAAAATAATTGTTGATGCATAAAAGACTTTTGTACGTATGCTATAAAGAAGAAGATAACCTAGCGCCGAGTGGAAAGAAGAATAAACTTAGGGATTACATTTAGAGGACGGAGAAGGGCTAGGGTTGTCTGTTGCTAAGAAGAGAAAAGACATTGTGGTGAAAAAGATACCTGTTGATAAAAAGCACTTTAAAGACTGTGAAAGCAAACAAGCAACCAAAAGACTGGAAAGAGAATTTTCGCTAGAGAACGAGGTACGCTGTTTTGATGACATGGAGAACGGCAACCCAAACAGAAAAGCTAGATGTATAGTAGGTACACTTATAGCAATAGTGATATTCCTCATAATCATAGTAGTAACGATATCTTACCTGACAGGAGATGAGAATGATAAAAGAATAGCGAATGTAAAAATTGTAACGACCTTGAAACCTGCTCTTGTGGGAAAGAAGGAGGAGAGCACTGTTATACGTGAAAAGGCGTTACTTACAGATGAAGCTCGTAGATTACATATAGACGAGTCACAGGGAAACTTTAGGTCAAATGCATATGCCAAATTATTGTATGAGTATATCGATGCCATGGAGGCCAAAGATTGCTACGTTTGTATGCAATTGCCGGCTTCTGTAGACGAAGGCATTAGATATCATCATCTCCCATTAACTTATGGGATAACATGTAGTTTACTGCTTAGTATATTTTATGGTAGAGAAGGATTTGAGTACTACTTTTCAAATTATGATTCGGTACTGCCTGAAGTTCCGAATTATAAGCAAATGAATAAGTGGGACTATTACAAAAAGGAGGATAGACTGGCTAAATTCTTTCTTCCTTGGGACACATTAGATACATCATATGCACGTAGAAATAATCTGACTTGCAAAGTATCAGAAGTAGAGAAAAGGTTTATAGCACAAGTAGATGACCGATGCAGACGGCAGAAGATTCTAAAAATGTCAGGACAATGGAAAATAGACTGGACAGAAGAAGAGAAGGCACATAAAAAGAAAGGTAGCAATGGTCCAATAGCATTGGATAGAACGCAGAAAGGAAAGTTATGTTTAGCTCGAAGCAAAACGTATTATGAGAGTGAATTTGTAGGTGAAGTTAGTTGCGAGCACTCTTTTAAACTAGAGTACTACACGAAAGATTTTATGAAAGGGATGCAAGCTATTCCGAATGTGTATTTTGTATGTGGGAGAAATGCCTATGTAAAACTTCCAGACAATTGGTATGGTTCGTGTTACTTGGCAATTGTCTTCCCCAAAATATATCATGCAAAAGATTTAGCGATCATAGAAGGAAAGGCTTCGAGGAGAACGAAAAGGGAAGTAGGAGATGCAGAAGTAGTAGGAGATGTATTTGGAGCGATGTTTCCGTTGTTAGGTTTGATTCTTAACGATGTTAAGATTAGAAGGTTGGCGACAGTCGTGGATAGATTGTCTGCTAGTACTGCAAGATCATTAATGTTAGTAGAAGGGGAAATGCAGTCGATTAGAGCAATGGTTTTACAGAACAGACTTGCTTTAGATGTGATATTAGCAAAGGAAGGCGGAGTCTGTAAAGCTTTGAAAGTTCAGGAATGTTGTACTTATATTCCTGATAATTCAAAACCACTTGAGAAAGTCATACGGAACATTACACAGATTCATCAAGAAATTGAAGATTTATCAAAAGTAAATGTTTGGGAAAAAGTAGGAAATGGAGTGGGAAAGGTTGGAAGTTGGTTTGCTAATCTTGGCAAAAGTATAGTTTGGTATATATTAAAGCCTGTATTAATAGTATTAATTTGTATAATTACATTATTAGGATTAGTAAAATTGTTTAAGTGGTATAGGTCGAACAAGTTACAGAGATCGATGAGAGACCAGGAAAGGAGACTAGCTGTTCTACAAGATCAACAGTATAAAAGTCTGAGAACACTTGAATCGATGAAAAGAGGAGCTGATGTAACGAGTTCCGTATAAAAAGATGTATTCAAATTGCTTTTAGTGATGACTCCTAAAAGTCATCAAAGGGGGGAACTGAGAGAGCGCAATTTGAAAATAGAGTATATCGTAGCCATATTTAGACGTATATGTTATAAACGTAGGAATGAAACGCATATCGTAATGTAAAGTTGGCAATTATAGCATAAAAGCCAACTAACGTGACAATATGGTATAGGAAATGTAAATGTATTCACATGTTAAAAATGCATTAGATTTAGAAGGCCCGTATATGTGATGGGTAAACATAGGAATGTGTAGAAGTGTTTACGAAATGTAGAACGTGCACAGTAGAATTCGTATACGTGTGTAACTTTAAATTGGAGAAGCGGCGAGAAATATAACGTGGAAAGACATAGACGTGGAGGAATATAATGTGGAGTAATGTAGAGAACGTACGTGACAATGTAACCAAGGAAAATGCATAAGTTATATTCTATGCAGTCGTATTCTATGTATTACATATATTTGATGTGGAACGTATTCAAGTATAACTAGGGCTTTTGCTAAAATACGAAAAAATAAATGTATGCCAAAGGTTATACTGTGTAGAGGGTTTCTGTAGGAATGCTGGAAGAGCTTAGGTCATTTGTGATTGTAACCTAACTGACCAAGAGTTCGCAGGAGCATAGTCAAATGTATGAAATTTAGTGGGCTTGTAAAAGTCGTAAATAGCTTGATGTGGACGTGAGAGCCAAGAAGTCTAGCACTTGTTAGATTTAAGGTGACAATGCCGGACGGAGCTTATTGCTCGAACGTGAGGAGAGACACTTTTGAGGTGGACTATGTTTTGACAAGACCATTCACAGGATCTAGAAGGTTAGAAAGTTGTACAGATAAGTTAAAGCCTTGTCTAAGTTCATATGATATTCGATCTGAAAGAGTCAATAAAAGTCGACGATGAGATGATGAAGATGACATCTAAAGGAGAAGGGTCAACTTAACGGACGACGCAAGGAGTGGACCAATGGAAGAAGCAGGAAGTTGACATCATCGGGGAAAGTCCGTGGTGGGCGTCAAGGGGCGTTCCACCCACACTGTGATTGTGTATTTTAGGGACAGCACCCCGGGGAGGAAGTAGCAATTGGGAGATTAGGAACAGCGAGACGAATTGCTCAGAGCAAGGGCGAAGGGTAGATGCCTTGAGCAGATGCGCTGAGAGATCAGAGCGCAAGGGAGCAGTAGGCCGAGGACCCTTAGAGAGAACGGATGGGTAGGCAGATAGGGTACTGCTTCTGAAACTTAAGATTTCCTTTAGAGGCTAAGAGAGTTTGAACTTCTTTGGGAGTCAAACTGCTGACACCTTTTTAGGGAAGAAACTTGCGAAGTAGGGTTATCACGTAGTATAGAGTAGGGACAGTTTTAACTTGATTATTTTATCTTACTGCAGATGACGCAGAAGGAACCACTTCACACCGAAGCTTAAGTGGCTGATATTGTACTGATTTTGTATTTTGTATACTTTGAGATTTTATCCTGAGTGGATTGTATCGCATTCACATTAACTTTATATAAAACTCTTAAAACTTTATCAGTTGTAAGTGGTTCTTCAGAGTGGCGTCAGTTAATGGGGTTTGTCTAACCTATGTGGGGTTGTCTTTTACTCAATGACAGATAAAAACGGTCCAAAAATGACGAATGAGATAAATTATTAAATTGATCATAATCATAATTTGATATCAAAATCTCATTCCCCGCAAGCTCAAATATTATCCGACCATCAGTTGCTAGACACCAGTGAATTCTAATTTAGAAGCGGTCATAGTACCGAAACACCCTTAATTACAACTGCAGATGAGAACAGATCGATAGAAGATAGTGGGGATAGTACTGCTTTAGTGCTCCTTGATTTATCGGCAGCCTTTGATAAAGTCGATAACAAGATTCTGATCAAGCAGCTCCAGGCTGTCAGTATCAAGGGGTCAGTCCTCAAGCTACTGGGATCCTTTCTATCGGAAAGGAAACAGGTGGTGGCACTTGATTCCTTTGTTTCAGGACCGTTTAGTCTACCTTGTGGGGTTCCGCAGGGGTCTGCCCTCAGCCCCACTCTGTTTAACATATACGCAAAACCTCTGGCGGCCCTTATCAGATCCTTTGGTCTTGATGTGACAGCTTACACCAATGGCACTCAAATTGTGATAGCTATGTCCTCAGCCAATAATCACAGCAACTTACATTTCCATAACTGCATTTTAGCAATTGGTCATTGGATGAGCCAAAATTGTTTAAAACTCAACTCAGGAAAAAATGAATTCATCTTGCTTGGGAACAACCCAACTCTCTGGTCCCAATTTTGATGGCCACAAGAAAGGGGAATGTGAGAAGCTGGCCTGGTATATGAAGTCCACTTATGTAAGTGGGCACCTTGTACCAGTTCAAAGAACCCTTATGGTGATTTAAGAGGTCTTAGACAATCTTAAAAAGCTCTCTAAGTGGCAGCTGTGGAGGGCAGCCTTCAGGCTTAGTCCAGAGGGAGTGTAAAGCAGCTTGTTTTTCCAGAATCCAATCTTATAGTATAGATTAAGTGAAAAGAACCAAACTAAGTATTTATAACAATATGTATTTATTATATAATACTCTCTAGTATGTTCCAATGTATCCAACACAGAGATAAACACAATCCACACAATACTTTAGCAAAGAAACACAGTAAATAGCACAGACTACACAGTGGACCCCAGGGGTGGGCCAAACCATATACTAAGAAAGTGGTATAAGAACCACAACTCGGGTCAAGACAATGTCGAGAGGATGTAAAAGTGCTGGAGACCCACAGAACCACCCAAGGTAAGTAGATAGGAACCCCACAGAAAGCGTGTGCAATGTGGAAACATGACTGTGTGCTCTGTGCAACTCTACGTATACATCGCAGTTGGATTTTTAAAGATTAAGGACCCTTTCTAGTGAACCCTGAAGAAAACCCATGGAAGACAGAAGGTTGGAGAGCCACCCCACCCGTGGATACTCTAGTACCCACGTTACTTACACTAGGGAAGCCGGGTGCATATGTGTCGGAAACCGCAGTTGGCGATGGAGGACTTCAGGAAAGTGCAGTTGTTGCAGAAGTTGAACGTGTCCAGTGGAATCTGAAGGTGGATTCTAGATGAGAGGTACCTGCAAGCAGAGCGGCAGAGTCTATGTCACTCAGGAGTGACCTGGAGACTTGGAAGACAAATGTCCTCCGATGTCAGGTGTTGCAGGATGGGTGACGATTACCTTGACTCTGCAGCTGTGAGGACCAGGCGACGCTGAGGAGGACCAGGAGCTGTGCACGAGCTGTCCCATGAAGGATATCAAGTTCTGAGGGGTCGGTGTCCAGCGTAAATACCTACAAGCCTTGGCAAATGCAACCAACACAGGAAGTAAAGAAGGAGCTACGTCGGGGCCAGCAAGGTCCAGGGGATTCACCATAAGCAGGGGAGTCAAGGCAGGCCCGAGCAATCATTGGAGCCCAAAAGAAACAAGTGTGACCCTCAAGTTGGCCCACAGGCTGGAGGCAATGGAGTCACAGGAGGACCTCAAGCAGCTCACCATAAGTTGCAGGCCTCAATGCACACAATGCGGTGTGGCTGAAGATTCTGGTCACTGGAGGTGCTCAAGGTTGGGGCTACTTGGAGCCCAAAGATCTTCTTGGAAGGAAGCCAACAAGCCTGTGCCACTGCAAGTAGACGCGGTGCACAGGGGTTCAGTTATTGCAACCCCCACAAGGGCTACTGGCCTCAAACTTGGTGAGAGGGCAGGACAGGCCTCAGGAGCTGTGGAGAACTACCACATGTGTTACAGACGTGCATTCAACAAATTTGGGCAGATGCAGATAAAGTGGACAATGGATTCCTCGTATAGGTGACTCAGTCTGCAGGTGCTGTTGTTTGCCAGAGATTTCCAGCAGGCATTTGTATCCTATATTGGTAAAACCAAGAGTCTGGCGAGCAAGATCGGCTTTAGAATTGGTTTATTCAGTGCACAGTTTAAGTAAGGCTGGCATAGTTTATCCCGGTAAGAGCTTACAATAACCTGGATGTTACTGGCAGAGGTTTCAATGGAGCTGAGATCTTCCTGCCTGGATAGGAGCCATACTTGTGTTTTTCAGTACAGTTTAAATGCCTGATAATAATGTATACAAATCTCCCAATTCGTCATGTCCAGGTTCAGTTTAGAGCCAGCAGCCACGAAGTAGTCTGACCAAGTTTTTTGCCATTGATAATAATGTCCCTCAAAATGTCTTTCATGGTTTTGGAAGAGGCTGCCTGATTCCACTGTAGTACTCTGTGTCTAGAGCTCTGACAAACTTCTGGATGGCCTCAGTAGTTGGACTATACAGATTAGTGTGCAGTTTGCACATGGTATAAGTCACGGCCATTGCCTTTACTCCTATAGAAGAGATGTGTGCATTATCCTTGCCATTACTCATAAACTATACCTCCAAGTAATTGTATTTGGAGGCAGTAGTTATTTTCAGGTTGCCCAGTCTCCAGTGATGTTTAAATTTATTGTATAAAGGCCAAAAAGGAGAACCTTGTTTTTTTAACAACTTGCCACATATTTATTGGCTTTGTTGTAGGTATTTCATGCATCCAATATGTTTAGTATACCCACTTTTGTGTTATCCATTAGGATCATAACATCAGGATACTGCATCAAAAACAATCAGTTCTGCCCAATCTTTGGAACTAGCAGGTCATCATTTATTGGGAAGTTTCCAAGATCAGCGGTTTATAAATTAAGGGGCAGATTTGCAAGCCCCTTGTGCTGCCAGTACGTCACTTTTTGTGATGTACTGGCAGTGCATTTCTCTGCCCCATATTCACAAAGACAGCGAAAGCCACCCTGCGTGGCTTTTCCTGACCTTGTAAATATAGCCCCTTTACACGCAGCACCTTGCGTGAAAGCGGCATTCCATGGGTGTTGCTGTGGGTGTTCCCAAGGAACGCCCATGGAATCTGACATTTCCAGATTGATGAGAAATTGTAAACCTGGAAATGCGTCAGTATTGAGGTGCAGCAAGGAGAAGGGGAATATTCTCAAGAACGTGTGATACCATCGCATAAGTTACTTAACGCAACTTCCAACATCGCAGTCTATCGCAGGAAAATTACGCTGTGTTAGCCAAGCATTCTCAACACAGCGGTACCATGCAATAGTCTCCAGATAACGCATCAAATGACTGCGTTAAAATCAACGCCACGCCGCAAAAATGCAAAACGCAAATGCAAAAAAAGCTGCGATGAGGCCAATTGCGATACTGAAATCAGTTGAAAACAGCTACAGGCCTGCAAATCCCACAAGTCTGGCAGGAAAATGCACTATAACAGCTACAAATACAACACACCAGAAACAATTCAAAGTGCGTAGCAACATGGATGCACCCTGGCCAAGCGCAGAGGCCGACGCGAACCCCAATACCCCCACAGACCATCAGCAAGGAACAACGGGGTCGGGGAAGGCCAGGGAGAAGAGGGAGAGGAAGACGGGGGTGCGGTCTGCAGGAAAACCAGATCTGTGTCACAGAGGTGACCAAGCACTACCATCAACTGGCCCACAATTAGACTACCGGAATGCAGTCGGAGTGTAGAGGAGGTCAATGAAGGAGGCCATGAGGGGCTGGCATGATGTGAAAATCTAAACCAGGCACAAAGCCGCTGCCAACAGGAAGGCAGCAAAGGCGACAGGAGGCGGGAGTCCTGAGCCTCAGAAGGAAACGGAGGCCACAGTCATCAGTGTGGAGACGGTGCAAGGAGTCATGAGTGCGGACACAGCTTGGTAGGACCTGACACAACATCCACAGGGTGAGTAACGACCAGGGACTGGGGGGACGGGGGAGATGGGCACAATTGCACACATGCACAACGAAGTCTAACACACTGCACACCCACAATGACCTAGGATTATGTCCATGTTCCCCGTAGCACACTGCAGCACACACACATAGCATGAACATCACATCCACATTGACAACAATGTGGTACAATGCGCAAACATGAATCTGCATAACAGAGGACACAACTGGATCCGCACACACACAGATACAGGCCTACTACATCTGACAGAGCTGGAAACTGTGAAATGGAAATGTACGCGTATAACCTCACATCCATCATGTAGTCCAACTGTACATGGTCCCGCATCCAAACCCTGCACCTCCCAAACAGTCACAATGTACATTGTCATACAGTCTGTATGTAAACAAGAACAATGAGCCAACATACATGTCAACACAATGTGAACATGCATCTCCCCTTCACATTGCAGAGAAACACATAACACCTCCAACAGAGCACAAAAGACCACACACCAGTGATGCCGGAGAGGACCACCACACCTTCGACACTGATGTCCTACAACAGCCCATGGAGATCCCATGCAACCTACCACCAGGACCAGGGCAGCCAAGCTACTGAGAGGACAACACAGACCCTGCAACAGACCACACAGCAGGAAGCACCCGCAAGCACTGCTGGCTCACAAAACTTCACCGAGCCACACATGGCACCCCAATGCCAGGTGTCAGAACGCCAAAAGGAGGTGGCCGAACAGGTGTGGATGGGGTCCGAACCCATTGAAGGCGAACCAGATCACATAAGTGTGTGTCTAATATCCTTCAGGGATCACCTACACCCCACAAAGGAGTCCCACATTGCCATAGAGACACATGCAGATGCACATTCCCAGTACAGAACCACACCCAAGGGCACGCAAATATCAGTCACCCACGTTGGCTCTGCATACGACGGCCCAGTCCACTCCCTTTATGTATTGAGTGGGTGACGACAAAGCTACATGTCCAAGCCAGAATCCGCTGCCTGCGGTGACATCTCAGCGTACGCTGTACACAGCGCAATGTAATGTTGTAGGGCCCAGGGCCCTCATGCATACAACAAAACGCAGGTATTATGTTGAACTGGCTACAGGCACGTGCACCCGGCCCCTTTAATGTCACGGCCACATGTACATTGATGCCTGTGCTGGATGTGTGTGCAGTGAGTGCAAGCCAGCCTGCACTGAGTGCTTGGTGCTGGCAACAACCTGAACAGTGGACACCAGTGCAAAGGAAACATAGAAAACTGCATAACAGAGTCAACTACTGAGCAACATGGAGGGAGCCGGAGCAAGTACAGAGGTCACCCAACACACAAACAGAAGTGTCTGTGAGTTGCAGTGCACTGAGGTTGGGGCACTAGAGCTGAGCGCACTCATGTGATGAAAATGACTAGGGCTTTGTCCCCGATATTCCTGATGCAGACGCAGTGAGGAGTGTTGGACCTGCATCATCTTCCACATCAACGTCCCAGGTCTCCCACACTGCCTGAGGTGACATTGCTGCGCAACCTCTCCAAAGCACAAAACTCAATCAGTGATGGTCCAGGTGGTGTGGTGCTCCGAGTTAGTGGCACCTGGAGTGCTGAGCATTGTTATATGCAGATGATGGCATCTACGACAGGTGTAAGCAATTCCGTTAGTCTAACATACCCTATGCACACACTTGACAGGTTCAATAATGGATACAATATGTCCAAACGCAAATGTTCAATATAGTGCAGAGAAACAACAATAATACGCAAATAGATATGAATAAATAAACAGGTGTCAATAAAGAAATCTTGGTCTCCTTGTTTTAATCAAGGTGTCCGCACTTCGAACACAGAGACCCGGGAGAACAAGAAAGAGACAAGACGTTCGCAAGACATCAAGTCCGGACGAGGCCACTGAGCAATCCTTATCGATCACGACATAGAAAAATCACACATACAGAGTGATTGACATCTATACCTTCTCCCGGGCGACCCACAACAAGCGCATTACGCTTGCAAGCCAGTGTAATTTACTTCGAAATAGAGATTGGATGGTCTTGGGCCCTTCCGGGTCGGAAGTATCACCGGAAGAGCGACCGCTTAGTCCAAACACAACCATTGGAGCCCTGAAGATTCGCGAGATGCGATGAAACACGTGTCGGCTGGTTGTTCACAAGCTGTGATTGATTAAAACAAGGAGACCAAGATTTCTTTATTGACACCTGTTTATTTATTCATATCTATTTGCATATTATTGTTGTTTCTCTGCACTATATTGAACATTTGCGTTTGGACATATTGTATCCATTATTGAACCTGTCAAGTGTGTGCATAGGGTATGTTTCCTTTTGTCACGTTGGATTAGTACAGCTTGCTGACTTCTCCTTTGAGTGGTTATATGGTTGTCCACTCACCCAGTTGCACCACATCCCACTTGGTCCTACAGTGCTTCCATACTGGCAGTGCGCCCTTTCTCTGACATCTAAAAACCATTCTTCCTTCCAATTCCGTTAGTCTGTCAGGACCACTATTTCAACTCTGGCAGATGCCGGTTGGAGGTGGTCCTGGCGATGGTGGTGTGTGCTTCTTGCGGTGATGCTACGTTTGGGCCGGTCAGGACTCGATTGGATGTCTGAGCCCTGGTGGACTACAGATGAGGCTGGAGGCAGCAGACAGCACAGGGCCACAAACACAAGGCATTTATGACCCCAAGACCATCTTCTCAGAGGCCATAAAATATTGGATCAAACGGGGTCGCTGACTTGAGCTGCACAGAGTTAATGGCCCCTGGTGCACAGCCGCCGGCACAGGCACCCTGCCACGGGACGGTGACTTGCAGTGCACTTTGGTACGGCCACGTGGACTGGGGGGGTCCTCATTTATGTCGAAGGTGAATGTGGTGGAGGGTTGCGGTGGACAGGGAAGGTGTCCTCCAGGGCATGATGCGGAAGGTTTGATTTTATCCGGAAGCAGCAAATAGTGGGGTGCAAAGCGACAACCTCGTTGCCAGTCCATATTTGGTATCAGCTACATGAGGATGAAACTACCCTCTAGTCCATAGACTCAGACGCCACCAATGTATGACCAGTGTGTGTCCAGGAATGTATGGGAACAGACTTATTGGCACTATGGCTGAGAGGGGATGCAGTCTGCTATGATGCCAGTACACTGATTTGAACTCAGCCATTGCCAAATCAAGACTCAGTCCCAAATGTGTGACCTACTGGACCACAGTGTAGACCGAAGGCAACAGTCAGCAGTGGCCCACAGCGATGTGTTGTTGGCTCGCGATGCACAGAGTTAGTGACACCAGGGCAGTTGTCAGTAGTGTTCGATCACCTCCGAAATGATGATCCTTTTTCCCTCCTGACTGCAACGTGTCATCCTCTTACACCTCTCCTTGCATGCAATATATACTCTGTCATTGGAAAATCGATGCCCAGCTCCAATTGTGCAACCAACTCAACCGCAGTCTAGGCACCAGGCGATTCCAGCAAGGGGCCACAGAAACGTGTGGATGTGATGCTATACATGGACTTGGTGTCACCACATCGAAGGGGGTATAGTGATGTGAAGTCTGCATTGCCATGTGTACCTGGCCATTGCATGATCAAAACTCAGTTCCAAATGTGTGACCTACTTGAGCTTAGTGTGGCCTGGGCCCACAGACACGTGTGATTGTCTTGCTATGCACAGACTTAGTAGCACCGCGTCAGGGGAGTATAGTGACTTAATCTCAGCCTTAAAAGATGTTTCCTGCCATGGTGTAATCAAGACTCAGTTTCAATTGTGTTTCCTACTTGTGGCCTGTGTTGCGGAGGCCGTGATGGTCTGAGGAGGCTGCCAAGGTTGTGTGCCTCAGGCCTGGAGCTTGTACCGGCAGGTGGTGGGCCCTCTTCGACACACGTCAGTGTCGGCAGGTGGGCATTGAGGCCTGGATACACAGGGGCAGGCAACAAGAAGGTTTCAGGGAGGAGTGGCCTGGGGTGCAGCAGGCGCACAGGATCACAGGCACCAGCGCTCACGGCGTTGGCCTCGTGGCAGGATGGGAGGCGCCACCCTGGCAGAGACGATGACCATTCCGGAAGAGGACCACGCCCAGAGTTATGTGCCTTTTATTCACACCTCTACACTGGCCATGCATACGCCAGCCAGCCCACTCTGCTCAAGTTTACGAGAGGAACATAACAAGCTAGTTTTCCTTGATCTCCCCCACTGGCTGGGGTGACATGGTTGCATCCACTGTTCACTGCACTCCATACACCAGCGGGGTCTGTCGACATGGATATGTGTGTGGTCTGCATACTGCAGTCTGTCCAGCACAACCATTCCACACTTGGCATTGTGTACATTCTTATTTAACGGTCATTTGCCTCCTTCACACATGTCTGGTCCCCACCTCTTCCCACATCCTGCTATTGTGTGGCTGAGGTGCCATGCCTTTGGTGCCTGAAGTACATGGCTGGCCCAGGTTCCAAAAGTAAGTTGTGCTGTCGTGTCTGGGGGGTGTGCATGTTGTATGTGAGCTTATGAGATGTGCATCCCCAGAGTTGTGAATTGTATGATTGTGGAGTTGAGGTGTGTGGTGTGTTCATTTGGTATTGGCCAACGAGCAGTGCATTTCCGTGGGTGCCATCCTGGCAACGCAGGTTGATGATGGACTGCCGGAAGGTGTAGGAATCATGCACACCGCCTGGGGTGTTGGCTGTGACGTTGGCGGGGATTCCTCTGTGGTCCAATATTGCTTTGACATTAGTGGGATACGTGCGCTTTCTGTTGCACTTATCGTGTGCAGTGTTGCCAGGGGGCACATGTAGGAAATGTGTACAGTCAATTTCCGCCTGACACGTGCGGAAAGCCAGCTGTGGCAAATATGCCTTGCTTGGTCTCCGGCTGTTCCTGCGCAGTGTGTGGGAAGTATAGATAGTGGGGTACCAAGCTGATGGTGTCATCCATGACTGTTGTGAGGGAATTGGATTGGGCTGGCTGTGTGACTCCTCCGACTCTGGCAGTTGTTGGTTGGAAGGTACCAGTGGCCAGCAGCTTGGCCTGAGGGGGGATGTTGGTTGTTCGCTGTGTTGGTATCATCAGCCTGTGAACAATGGTGGTCTGGATGGGGAGGAGGGTTGTCCTTTTGAGCCTTTAGTGGGCACTGACATTCTCTTTTGCTGGGTCAGTGAGGTTGATGCACTTTCGGAGGGTCGCTGTCTTTATCTGCGCTGCCTCTGTGTTGGTCCGTGGGGTGGGCGGTGAGAGTACGAGGGTGGGGGGTGGTCCTGGGGGTGGTGGAGGTGGGTGTTGTGGCCGCATGTTCAGTGGCTCAATGGCATCTGTTGTTCTTCAGGTGTGGCTCTGGCCTTGTCTTTCGTTTGTGGTGCAGGGTGTGATCCGACTTTACACCAGGTCAGAGCAGGTGTTAGTTTGCTGCTGCTAACGCACCTTATCGCCTGTTTTGTGGTCTTATCGCCGATGCGGCTGGTCATTGAGAATGTTGCGGAGTGGTGTTGTGGCGGCTTTTTGCTCAGGAATGCCTACTCTGCATCTCATTAGCGATAGTTGCGGGGGTCATCTGTACCTATGTTTTTGGCCGCTGCTATCGCTGGTAAACTGGTGCTATGGGCTGTTAGCACCAGCTTGTGAATGGGGTGATATATTTATGACGGCTTTGGCTGTGATAAAGTGCTTTTAAATCGGCAATAGCTCCTTGAGAATACGGCTCGAAATGTTTTAATTTTGCCTAGTTTTTTCCGCTCAATATTTGCTGCATTCCACAGCATGCATTGAAAGAGGAAATTGCCTGTAGTGATGGTCTTTGTTTGTTTTACCCCTGCTGTCTAACGGAGGTCCTGCTGAGGCATATCACCTGTCTGCACTGAGGCCGGGCTTTGCTCCGCCAACCCCCAGCTGAAACCGACCGGCCGGGCTTGGCTCCGCCGGCCGGACTCCATCCCCCAGCATCCTTAGGGGGCCAGCGACGGCGCAAACAACCAGCGCGCCAGGAGGCGCATAAAGCTCCGGCAGGGGCCGAGTTCCCTGTCTTTGTTTGTTTTACCCCTGCTGCCTAACGTAGGTCCTGCTGAGGCATATCACCTGTCTGCACTGAGGCCGGGCTTTGCTCCGCCAACCCCCAGCTGAAACCGACCGTCCGGGCTTGGCTCCGCCGGCCGGACTCCGTCCCCCAGCATCCTTAGGGGGCCAGCGACAACGCGAACAACCAGCGCGCCAGGAGGCGCATAAAGCTCCGGCAGGGGCCGAGTTCCCTGTCTTTGTTTGTTTTACCCCTGCAGCCTAACAGAGGTCCTGCTGAGGCATATCACCTGTCTGCACTGAGGCCGGGCTTTGCTCCGCCAACCCCCAGCTGAAACCGACCGGCCGGGCTTGGCTCCGCCGGCCGGACTCCATCCCCCAGCATCCTTAGGGGGCCAGCGATGACGCGAACAACCAGCGCGCCAGGAGGCGCATAAAGCTCCGGCAGGGGCCGAGTTCCCTGTCTTTGTTTGTTTTACCCCTGCTGCCTAACGGAGGTCCTGCTGAGGCATATCTCCTGTCTGCACTGAGGCCGGGCTTTGCTCCGCCAACCCCCAGCTGAAACCGACCGGCCGGGCTTGGCTCCGCTGGCCGGACTCCATCCCCCAGCATCCTTAGGGGGCCAGCGACGGCGCAAACAACCAGGGCGCCAGGAGGCGCATAAAGCTCCGGCAGGTCCCTCGTCCCGCGAGGACGCACGCGGGACGCGCCGGACGAAGCCCGGACGAAGCCCGGACTAAGGGCGGACAGTCTAAGACAGTCAGAGACTGGCAGAGACTGGACTGGGACTGTTACTCTGCCCAAAAAACTTTGAGGTGAGACTTTGATATTGCCGGTGGTTATTCAGGCCATTGTCATTACTGCTCTTGTTCTATTGTGTTCGAGTTGTACTGAGGGCCTGTGATTTCTCCTGTTGACGCACCCACTAAAGGCTTTTGGATAAGCATCGCCTATTGGTTTAGGGTGCGCTATGGCTTGTAAAAAGATATCAATTTTGGAAAAGGTGATGGACAGAGTTTCTGAATGATGCAGAATACTCCTACCCAGTCAAGAGATCAGGGCTTGATCCATCACCGTTTTTTTAGCTCACTGCACCATCCCAGCTTCAGAACCTGGCTTTATGCAAATTAGTCTGTTCCTGTCCCAGTGCATGATAGGAACAGGGCAAACCAAACTACCAAGCCAATTCTTATACTGGGAAGGAGACAAGCTACCGGGGACCGGTTTCTGGCATTTCAGCCTCCTCGGCCCGGCTTGCTTGAATCCTGATGGTGCAATGAGCTAGGGACTCACGTCTGAGTATACCCTCCCACACATAGTGTGGATAAAATCAATTTTGGAAAAGGTGATGGACAGAGTTTCTGAATGATGCAGCATACTCCTACCCAGTCAAGAGATCAGGGCTTGATCCATCACCGTTTTTTAGCTCACTGCACCATCCCAGCTTCAGAACCTGGCTTTATGCAAATTAGTCTGTTCCTGTCCCAGTGCATGATAGGAACAGGGCAAACCAAACTACCAAGTCAATTCTTATACTGGGAAGGAGACAAGCTACCGGGGACCGGTTTCTGGCATTTCAGCCTCGTCGGCCCGGCTTGCTTGAATCCTGATGGTGCAATGAGCTAGGGACTCACGTCTGAGTATACCCTCCCACACATAGTGTGGATAAAATCAATTTTGGAAAAGGTGATGGACAGAGTTTCTGAATGATGCAGAATACTCCTACCCAGTCAAGAGATCAGGGCTTGATCCATCACCGTTTTTTAGCTCACTGCACCATCCCAGCTTCAGAACCTGGCTTTATGCAAATTAGTCTGTTCCTGTCCCAGTGCATGATAGGAACAGGGCAAACCAAACTACCAAGCCAATCACCACCCCCTTTTCCAAAATCGATTTTGTCCACACTAAGTGTGGGAGGGTATACTCAGACGTGAGTCCCTTGCTCATTGCACCATCAGGATTCAAGCAAGCCGGGCCGACGACGGCTGAAATGCCAGAAACCGGTCCCTGGAAGCTTGTTTCCTTCCCAGTATAAGAATTGGCTTGGTAGTTTGGTTTGCCCTGTTCCCATCAAGCACTGGGACAGGAACAGACTGATTTGCATGTAGCCAGATTCTGAGCTGGGATGGTGCAGTGAGCTAAAAAACGGTGATGGATCAAGCCCTGATCTCTTGACTGGGTAGGAGTATTCTGCATCATTCAGAAACTCTGTCCATCACCTTTTCCAAAATTGATTTTATCCACACTATGTGTGGGAGGGTATACTCAGACGTGAGTCCCTAGCTCATTGCACCATCAGGATTCAAGCAAGCCGGGCCGACGAGGCTGAAATGCCAGAAACCGGTCCCCAGTAGCTTGTCTCCTTCCCAGCATTCTGCATCATTCAGAAACTCTGTCCATCACCACCCCCTTTTCCAAAATTGTAAAAAGATATCTCCCTTTAAAAACACCATGGACAACTATCTATTTCAGGTAGTTGCCAAAATCAATAGTGATAGGAGATCCTCACTTGGGCTGGGTGTTTCACCTACATCAATTACACCGTCCGTGCCGATAACGGACCTGGCCCAATTTCCTGAGCCAGACAACACTAGTAGCAGTCTAGTTGTTATACCTGACCAGGCGGATAACGCCTCAACGATTCAGTTAGACTGTGTGGCACTAGACAGCGATATTGAGGAGGAGGCTGAACATCACTTATCTGAGGATTAAGCCCCCACTCCAGTGCCCGCGCCACGCACCACCAGAGGTGCCAGAAAGGACCTGCCCAAGCGTGGAGGGTTAAGATCAAGTCGGAAAAAGCTTGCTTCCCCTCTCAGTAAGACTATGGTGGAGGATGACGGATCAATTGATGATGTTTGTATGTCTATAACTAACGAACAATTTAAGAATCTGTTGGACATGATAGACACAAAGGTACAGGGAATTGTAAAGCCTTTGGTAGGTAGAATAGAGAAACTCACTAAAGAGGTTAATCGTTTAGGGGTCTTATTGAATAATACTTTAGCTGAAGTAAGTAAATTGCCTGATGAAGTCATAAGCAGGGTTGAGCAAAGGAAGGGCCCCTCCATTCCTGTGGGCAGTGGGGTCTTCCCTATATCCGAACACCCAGTGGCAGCCCTGGAATCCCCATTTGTCGGTGTGCAAGAGATAGTTGCCCCCCCAGTTGTTGCTTTTGTTACAGAACCCGTGAAGGGTTCGTTTGAGCTGATAGTGGAGGCTTCTCCTCTGGTCTTGGTCCTAGCTAATGTCCCCATATTGGACCCGGGGCAGGAAGAAACTACTTCATTACTGTTGTCTAAAGCCTTACATTGGCTGACAAATAATATGGTAATAACTCCCTGGGTAAGCAACAGTTGGCAGATGAACTAGTCAAAGCCAGGAGGGTCGAGTGGATAGGAAATAGTGTAAAAAGATTCCGGGGCGGTTGTGTTGTCTTACACTTCTCAGATCCAGAGGTACTATCCAACATACTGCCCAATCTCCTACCCCCCCAGCGAAGATCCACTGAGATCATCCCACTCACCTTAGATTTCTTTGACCATCGTAGTGGGAGGTTTTCTAATAAGAATATGTTGAGGACGAAGTGGAATGTTGTTACAACGAATGGGAGGAGGGTAGCACAGCCCACAGAGTGGGGACTAAATTTGGGAAGCAGGTTCTCAGCTCTTTCTAACTTAAATGACTGTGATTGACTCCCCATGGGCAAAAGTGTAGCACCTCTAGCCATTGTTGATCAAAGCTTATCTAGCTTGCCTGCCCAGAATGCCAACTGCCACAGTAATGGGATGACGAATAACACAGTGGAGATAGTAGCAGGCGAGACTTGTACAATGAACCTTATACCTAAAGCGCCAGTTGGATGTGTGTATGGGGTAGCTAACCTAATCTCCTGGAATTTGGCTGGGATGTCCTCTAAACTAGATTGTGGGGACTGGCTTGGTTTTGTTACTCTATTTGATATTTGCATATTCCAGGAGACTTGGGCATGTGAACCCGTCTTTGTGTTAGGATACCTGAACTTCTCTGTGCCAGCTGTAAAGGGCCCGAAAGGTAGACCAATGGGGGGGCTTACCATTTGGATTCGACAGTCCCTAAACCTTAGAATTAAAAGTATGGGTACTAGTCATAATGATATTCAATTAATCAGGATAACTACTGATCTCTTGGGTCACTTGATATCTATAACATATACGTTAGGAGTGCTAAGGGTGGCCGATCCGAAGTGCTAACAGCTTTGGATAACTTCCTTGATGATCACTCACACGAGAACAACATTGTTATAGCAGGTGATCTTAATCGGATGTTTGAGCCCTTGATTGCAGGAGAGGCCTCCGCTGGAGCTGAAGAGGACTCTCTCTGGGGCATTCCTGAGTTACAACTGAAGCCAGTTACTCGCTGGACTGAGGATATAATAGCCATCAATGCAATGTGTCTCGAAAAAGGCCTGAGAGCTATGAATGGAAGAACATTGCGGGATAAAAATGGCTCCATGACCTTTGAAAATGGGAGGCACAAAAGTCGAATTGACTATGTAATCTGTAGTTTGTCATTGTGGCCAACTCTCTGTGATATGGAGGTTGTCGTGATACCAGAGAGTGACCACAACCCCTTATGTGTGACACACAAATGGTGGTCTGCTGAGTCAAATTCTACCTGTATGAACGCTCTTGTTGCACCACTGATTATCCCAGAGAACAACATGCGCAGGCTCAGATGGGCTACTGTAGTTAATAATCAATTGGCCATTGATACTATCAATAATGAAACTGACCAAGCTATTTCAGCTATGGAATCGATTAGTGACTCTTCTTCTGGCCTGGAGGATGTGGCCAATATTCACAACACCCTCTTCGCCAAGATCAAGGCGCACTTTCTAAAACCTGCCAAGCGAAATGGGACAATGGTCCGCAAAGACGCAAGATGGTATAACACCTATTGTAGGAAGGCACGACTTGCTCTTGGTCATGCCATCAAGAGGAGAGAGCCCGTATCTATCTGCCTTTCTAGAAAGGCTTACAAAGCATGCATAGCAAAAGCCAAGAGAGAATGGGACGAGCAACATTGGTGCAAATTGAAAAAGGCTAGCGATAGGAAGGATTCCAGAGCATTCTGGAACATTGTTAAATGGGGCAGTGAGAGAGCTGAAGAGTCTCCAAATAATAATGTACCACAAGAAGCCTGGGTAGAATTTTTTAGTTCACAATATACTCTTAACAGCCAGGCTACAGATGAGGATAGTTTTATTATGACTTTTTCCCAAAAAAGCCTCTTTACTCATAAAGAGATTATATCTACTATTACTGTAGTAAACAGAGGGCGCGCTCCTGGTTTAGATGGAGTACCCACTGATATTTTTTTAAATGACAGAGAGCGTTGGTGCAAATATATCTATTTGCTTGTCAATTTTATTGCTAAGGGAGCTGAGGTCCCTGTTTCATGGAGAGATGCAGTGATCATCCCTGTGTTCAAAAAGGGAGACCATGCTCAGCCATGTAACTACAGGCCTATCAGCCTCATCGACACTGTACAAAAAATTGTCGGCCGTGTGGTTGTAAATCGGCTCCTCGAATGGGCAGAGGATAATAACATCTTATCACCCTTCCAAGCGGGTTTCCGAAGGGCAACAAGCACAGTGGACCAAGTGTTTCACTTCCAATTACTACAGTGGAAGACCGTGGTGCTGGGGGGAGGCAGCCTGTATGCGGCTTTTGTCGATTTGCGGGCTGCCTTCGACCTGGTTCCGCGGGCCAAACTGTGGCAAGTTTTGCACAGTTTGGGGGTCCCGAAGGAACTACTAACCCTTATATTACGCCTCCACGAGTTTAATTTTGCTAAAATCCAGTGGGGCGGCCACGCGATGGTCACAGCTGATTTTCCCGTTGAGCGAGGAGTTAGACAAGGGTGTTCAATGGCTCCAACCCTGTTCACTTTGTTCATAAATGGTGTCGTCTCCCGTTTGGTACCTGCGTCAGTTGACGCTCCTTCTCTTTCAGGCCTAAAAATCCCCATAATAATGTTTGCGGATGACACGCTAATTTTATCTAAAACCCCCAGTGGTTTGCAGCGTGCTCTGTCGATCTTTGAGAACTTTTGTGGGGAGCACGGACTTGAGGTGAACACTACTAAAACTAAACTCATGATCTTCAAGCCGCATCGCAGCTTTAAGTCCAAAATTATGATGAGCGGTCGGCCTCTAGAGTTAGTCAACTCATTTACATACTTGGGTATCCAAATCGCTGACAACAATAGGTGGAGTCAGCACTTAAATATTGCTACACTGCGACATAAGCAACTAGCGGGCACCATCAACTCAGAACATAGGAAGTCCCAGACTAAACCAGTGAAACCAGCCTTGTTAGTTTATGAAGCTAAGGCGATTCGGTCCGCACTTTATGGTGCAGAAATGTGGGGCTTTGAAAATCTGAATTCCTTGCAAGCCTCAGAAAATAATTTTTTAAGGGCACTTACTGGTACACCTAAAAGGACTCCGTTGTTACCTCTCCGATATGACCTCGGAAGAAAACAAATTAAGGATCTGGCCAGCCTACAACCGATTTTGTACTGGCGTAGACTCTGGACTACTCCCGAGCTCTCACATTATGCCGCAAGTTTTATGGATGTCATCAAGGCTGACGGCTTCCATAAGATTAGCTGGCTTAATTCACTGAAAGCTATTTTGTTTGAGCTTGGGTTGAGCTCTTTATGGCTGGACTCTGCTGGTGCATCATTCCCCTCAAAGATTGTCCTAAAAAACATCTTCTGGGAAAATGTTGCTAATAAGAGTTTAAGCATTTTTAGCATTGGGTCTATGACCATGTGCTGTCTCGAGGCCAAACTGTATCCTGCTTTGGAGTCATAATGGGATATCATCTCAAAGCCGGATGATAGGAAGCTCTTATTTCAACTAAGAGCTTGAGCACTCCCCATAAGAGCATTGACTGTTAATTGGGGTACAGGGGAAGTGACATTTGCCCAGCTTGTGGAACGGGGAAGGAAACATTGGGCCATTTCTTGTTTTCCTGTAAATGCTATTGTGTACCAACGCGTGTCTGGTTAGCACCTATGTGCAGGAACCTTGGGACCACATGTAGTTCTGTAGCTTTGCGCATCATTTGTACGAGCTCCCTTACTTGGATTTTGATAGCCACAGCAAAATATGTTGGTTGGGCGTGGGCGATCAGACAGAGACTGCTAGTTAAATAACTATTCTCTGTCTGAAAAAAATAAGGTCCCCAGGAATTTGATATCACTGCTTTTTTAACCATTAATGATTATATATCCAGCCAGAGACTGCTAGTTAGATAACTATTCTCTGTCTGTAATATTTGTCTTTCTGAATTTCTTACTACTGTTTTTTAGATCACCAACGTCCTATATCTTTAAAAAAATTTAACAAATGAATTAATCTCCTTTTAACCATTTAATAAGTGTTGTAATGTAAATTTGTAACTGAATTTACTTTTATAAATCCAATAGTGCTGTGTCATTGTGATTGACTGTAAAATTTAATTCAATTTTACATTTTTGTGTGTATTTTGCTTTTATGAGTAATTACTCGAATAAAGCACTATTTGACTTGACTTGATTGTTTTTGCGTAGGAAGGTGCCCCTTCCCGCACTAAAACAATCTCACCATGAAGCAGGAATCCATGCTCCCTGGTGCCTGCGCCGACACATGGCAGCTGTTTGTGCACCAGCGTAGGGGAGATCACATAAATGCGACATATCATTGTAGATATGTCGTATTCCTGTGCTCTGAAAGTGCTGCAGTGTGGCCCAGCCAAAGGACCTGCAGTGCCGCGCTGTGGCACTTTCTTTTAGATCTGCCCCTAAAAGTATAGGCGCCAGGACGTATCCTTCTTTGTGCCCTTGATCCGTATACACTTTGGCTGTAGCTGTATTCTGAGTAAGCTTGACCCCTACCCAGGTTTGAGAGTAAAGTGCTATGATGGCACCCTGCAGAGTGTTCGGGATTCCGCATGTTTGCAGTTTCTTCCAAAGAATGTTCCTATTACCACAGTCAAAAGCTGCATAATAGTTCACAAAGCAGATTAAAAGTGGATGCTGTTTAGGGAGAGTAGCATGCTCAACTAGATAGGCCATGGTCAGAATGATGCCCATTGTTGAGGCCCCGTTCCTGAAGCCGGATTGGTACACTGGGAGGATACCCCTGTCTCTGGCCCAGATTTAAGGTAATCTAATAGGAGACTTGCATAGGCCTTGGCTTCGACATCTAGCAATGCGATCATTCTTTCATTTTTAGGATCCAATGTGTCCCCCTTTTTGTGTATCGATTGTAGTATCGAGCCCTTCCAGAATTCAGTTAGTGTCCATAGTGCAGAACTGGCAGAGAGGTGTAAGGTTAGCGGCCGTAGTCCATTTTGAATAGGTGACCAGGGAGCCCAGTTGGGCCTGGAGCCCCATTACTTCTTATATTCTTCAGGTTTTTTAACATGCGTCTGTGTTCTCCTGTAGGTATAGATGAAGCAGGACTAGTTGGTTGCGCTGGCCCATTTCTAACATAAACAGTCATATATAATACACTGTCTCCTGAAAGTGGTTGATTATTTGAGCAGGTTCTAATGCAGGACGTACAATATAGTGTACATGCTTGATTTATGCAGCCGCTGGAGCTTCTTTTCGTCTACCATGCCGTGACCTTCAAGGGTATGGATGTAATGCCAGTATTCGGCCTGTCTGCTTTGTTTTAAAAGAGTGTGAACTTGCAGCCATTGTGATTCTTCCTGTTGGTGAGTGGCATTATGTAGACATTGAGCAGCGTAGGGCTGAGTGAGGATCCCTGGGGGACTCCACAGATAAGTTTGGCAGAGACAGAGGTGTACGCGGTCAGGCTGACCGACTGGGTGCACCCAAGGAAGAAGAAGCTGATCTTTTGGAGATCGATTCCACGTATGCCTGCTTCACGGAGGCGATGGACGAGAATCGGATGTGAGACGGTGTCCAATGCGGCCGAGAGGTCGAGCAGGATGAGTGTTGCGGTATCAGAACACAATATAGAAAAATCACATTATGTGTGCCTAGAAGGTGGTATTGAGTAACTGCGTGCTTTTTGATTAGACAGTGGAAAGTGTTTCACTCTATTTGTGTATTGATCTCTACATGGCCAGCTATGGTGATGGTGGGTGTGAGTGAACTCTACTGCTGATTCCTTAGTTCATCTTTCAGAGGTGTAGGTGATTGGACCAAAGTCCTATGGACTACACCTGACGTCATGAGATTGACTTGAGAAAAATAGTGTAACACCCCCATGCCTTGCCTTAGTTTGTAAGTAGCTGGTAGGAATAACATCTAAAAAAATAAAGCTAACATATTTAACACTCATGTGCTGTATGCAAGCACTTTTCTGGAACACCAGAAGAACAGTGGTTTTGTTGTGCTAGGAATGGCTTTAGCAACAGAGTGGCAGCTGTCCATTGTGGATTGGGATTGAATAAAGTGCCCGGCATTAAATTAATGTTTGTTTACATTTCCATGTTCTTGCTCATGAGTATTCATCCACAAGTGAATTTACTCTACACATCATCACATAAAATAATATTTCCTTCACAATGGAGAAGAGAAGTGGTGGTTTTAAAAGAAAACGAATCAAATCAAATCAAAATCATCTTTATTCGGTTTTTAAAGAAGACCATAAAAGAACAGTAAAAGACGTTTTCTCCAATAAAATACATTAAAAACCAGCTAAAATATTTACATGTTCATTACATTCATTAGTACGTAGTATTCATTCAGTGTTAAGGTTGGGACTGTTATTAATACAACATTTTAAAAAAGAGACAACCGATTTGGCATACAGTTCATTTTCCAGCATTTGCAAAGCTAAAAAAGCTGGACGACATGTTCGCAGGCCCATGATCTTTACTATTGGTTTTATCCAATGGATACAGGGGCCTTAATAAATTTACAAAAAAAATACTGTATGAATGTTACTTTGAGTGGACACAGAGTCAAAGGAACAGGGTAAAAGGTGAGTAGACCAGTCTTTTTGCTTTGGAAACGAGATTAGCCGATAAAAATTATCCAGTCTAAATCTGGTCAATAGAAATTTTCCATAATGGTTAAGCTCATATTTTAAATAAGGTTCTAGTGAAAGAGAGGTTTGAATAGAGATTAGGTGCTGAACTGAATTTTTTCCGACTGCTTGGGCCAGTCTAAGATCTCTCATGTGTGATAAACATGTCCTTTTAAGATCTTTTTTTGAGATTTTAGA
This sequence comes from Lissotriton vulgaris, assembly GCF_964263255.1. NCBI lineage: Eukaryota > Metazoa > Chordata > Amphibia > Caudata > Salamandridae > Lissotriton > Lissotriton vulgaris. The sequence continues at coordinate 79,925,715 of NC_141699.1, forward strand.
GATCGAAGTAGGGTCAGAAAAGTACGTTTGGGTACCCAGATCATTGAAAAACACTTTTACGTATTCCAGCCATCTTATTTTGTGTGATTTGTCTAATGACATACAGTCCTCAATAAGGGTTCTTGTTAGTTGGCACTGATCGTTCGTCCAAATGCGCCTCCACAACATTATAGGTTGAATTTTTAGGATGTCTGAAATGTAGTCCATACCTAATTCCAAATGGGACCCATATGTCGTGGTGCTTCTGGGGACTGAAAGGAGGTAGCGAAAGAATGAATTCTCCACTTTCTGAAGGATGTCAGTATTTGAGTATCCCCATACACCCGCGCCGTAACTGGCAACGCTGATACACTTGGCCTGGAATATTGTTAGAATTTCCTCGGGGGCTCTTTTCCCAAGTTTTTGGACAAATGCGGTTAACGCTGCTGTAGCCCTAAGGAAGGAAAATTTCCTTGAGTCAATAGCTTTTGTCCATGTTAGTTTATTATCAACTAAGATTCCTAGGTAAGGGTAGGAGTCGTCGTGTCCAAGGCGATGTTTTTTTTAATTAAAGACCTTTATTCACAGAACACAGAGCAAGCAGTACATGGCACATAACAACGTATGGTGGATCAGAGCAACACATCCTGTTCGTCTAGCTTAAAGATGTTGAACACAGCCATTCAGCCGGCATCCCTGGGGCCCGGCGGCACATATTGCAGCAAGTAGCCAGTATCAACAGTGCTTAGGCTTGACACAATTACAAAGTGCATATAACCATGAGTGTTGCAAGTGACAAAGTGTGACATGTGCCCAAAATCCATATTGACGTGTGAACGGTCTAGGAACTATTGAACAACCCCAACCTAGCCCAACCCTCCCCCGTGTGCCAGCAAATATGTACCTAGTGAGGCACACCAACCAGTGTTGTCAACATGTTCATTCTGCACTGCCTACAGGAATCACCCCTGGAGACTAGGATGTGACCTAGATGACCTAAAGGGGATCATACTAGTGCCATTATTAAACCCCCTCTCCCCCCTCGGTCGCAGCCCCCCCCCCTGAGAAATCTACATCAACTGTTCAACCTGGCCCCCCGGGGAATCAAGGATGTCCATCGTGTCGTCTTCGTCTGAGTTCGCTTCCTCAGTCTGTTGCGCGTGTGCCTGGAAGAGGCCCCAGAAATTTTTGGGCCTGCTCCTAGGAGGGAGTAACTCACTGTAGAGTTCCGACTGGGTGCAGCAGTAGAGCAAGTCGCCCGCCCATCTCTTCTTGGTGGGGAGTGGCCCCTTCATCCAGCACAGGGCAACTACCCTTCTGGCCACTAGCAGTGCCATGTCCACAGGCCGGCGTTGAGTAGTCGGAAGCGGCTTAGAGTATCCCAGTAGTGCCAACGCTTGCCCGATGGCCAATGCCGAGCCCAGGATCGTGCGGAACTCTGAGAAGATGTGTGCCCAAAATCTCTGAATTCCAGGGCAGTACCATGCCACATGCATGGATGAAGTCTGCTATCGGCGCATGACAACGATCACACTCTGCGGACTGTCTGAGGCCATAACGATGCAGCCTCTCCGGTGTGTAGTACACCCGCTGAAGAAACTTAAAGTGCACCAGTCTATGCCTACCATTAAGGGAGAGCTTTCTCGTGTTAGAGCAGCACTGTCTCCACATGTCGTCATCAATCTGCATTTGCAGATCACTTTGCCACTCCTCTCTGGCTTTGGAGTGCTGGAATTGCTGATGTGCGACTCCCAGTTTGTTCATATTGGAGATCAGTTTACGAGACGACGCAGATTTAATGACATAAGTGAGCTCCGGAACCTCAGGGTGTTCCTCCATGTCCGGACCCAGCACATCCTTTAGTGCGCTTCAGACTCTATGAAACTGAAACCGCTGCAAGAGCGAAGGTCCCGTTGGAGCAGGGGGGAGTTGCTCCCAGGTCTTTGCGACCCCTGCAGTGAAAAGATCTTCCATTTTCGAGAGACCCAGTGCGTGCAGCGCCTCCGTAACTCCCTTTTCCCTAAGTGGACCCAGCCACAGAGCCCAGTCGATCTGCATTTGCGGTGAGTACAAGAGACAATTGCCTCGTGCTCGGGACAGAGCATGCCATGCATGATTAGTTGATTTAAGAGAGTCTAATTGGCCAATAGTGCGGTCTTCCGGGAGGCAGACAGTGGCCGGTAGAGGAAGGGGTTCCGCAAACAAGCGTTCCAAAGCCACGTGAGGTATACGCGGGTCCCCGTGTATCCACGAGTGCAGATGGGCAGCCTGTGCGATACGATAGTATCGTTCCATATCGGGAGCCCCCACCCCCCCTTTTCGCAAGGAAGCATCAGTGTTGTCCACTTGACTCTAGGTTGTTTACCACCCCCCGCCAGCCTGGTAAGCACCTGCGTGAGCTGTTTGAAGAAGGCCTTTGACAGGACCACCGGTATGTTGTTAAAGAGGAAGAGAAACCTAGGCAGCACTATCATTTTCATGAGAGCTATCCTGCCCATCAGGGAGAGTGGCAGTTTACACCAAGCATCCACATCCTCCACCAGCCTAGCGAACGCCACGCCGTAATTTTCCATGACTAAAACATCGGGGTCAGTATGTAGTTGTATGCCGAGATATCTACAGAATCAGTAGTCCATTTCAGGGGGTGCTCCATGTCGAAGGGCTGAGTCACGGGCGTCAGTGGGAAGGCGATAGACTTATCCCAGTTCACTTTCAGCCCAGCCTCACGTAGGACAGATGAGAGATTTGTCTCCGGGTTACGGACATATAGGAGAGTATCATCAGCATACGTTGATATGCCTATTTTGTACGTCGGAAAGCTAATGCCTTCCAAGCTATGATATTCCCTGATTGCGCAAGCCAGGGGCTCCGCTACCAGCGCGTATAGAAGGGGCGAAAGGGGGCATCCCTGTCTTGTACCTCTGCTAATAGCAAACAAGTCCGTTACTCTATCCCCTATCTTCAGTCTCGCTGTGGGCTGGTAATACAAAGCCCCTAACATCTGCAAGAAAGGCTCTCCCAGACCCAGCTTCCTTAGGACTCTGATCATGAAAGGCCACTCCACAGAGTCAAAGGCCTTTTCCCTATCTAGAAAAACTGTCAGTGCAGTATTTTCTTGGCGCACGTGCTGCATTGTCCCAAGCACTGTGCGTATGTTGTATGTCAGGTTCCTGTTGGGAACGAAGCCCGCCTGCTCTGGGGCCACTAGATCCGGTACGAGGAGCGCCAACCGCGTGGCCAACACTTTGGCAAAGATTTTCGCGTCAACGTTTAACAGCGAAAGCGGCCTGTAAGAACTGCAACATTCCGGAGGTTTCCCGGGCTTTAAGATGGTGACAAATAGTGCCTCCCTCATCGAGGGGGGCATACTCCCCTCTTCACAGATATCATCAAAGAGGGTAATTAGGTGTGGGATCAGCTTGTCCTTAAATGACTTATAAAAGCCAACCGTCAGACCGTCCGCTCCCGGGACACTACCCGATCTCATGCTTGCCAGCGCTTCTAGAATCTCGCCCTCCTGTATGGGAGATCTCAGGAACTCCCTGTCTGAGTCAGGCAAGAACGGCATGGCTATGTGCTCAAGGTAGTCATCTATCTCCTCCTCGACGTGCAGTGATCTGGACTTGTACAGCTCCGCATAGTACCGCTGAAACGTTTGGAGGATCTCCTCCTCTTCGGAGATTACCTCACCCTCTGGCGTAAGCAGTTCATCCACAACTAGAGGTTTCCTGGTACTACGTACCATTCTGGCTAGCAACACACCCGGCCTTTCAACTTCCCCGTACGTACGCGCCGTAGCGTATTTGCGCATATGCTGCACTTCCCTGTCAGCTAGCTCATGATATTCCGTCAGTAGGAGTTTAATTTGGGAGTCAGCGTTAGTGTCGGGCCCATCTGAAAGATGACCCTCCATCTCGGACAGTCGGGATTCAAGCAGTTTCAAATCACGCCTAATGGATTTAAGCACACTCGAGTGCTTAGACATCTCCATGCCTCTGATGTAGGCCTTAAAAGTGTCCCACACAGTCTGAAAACTGTCGACAGAGCCCGCGCTTGTTTAAAAAAACGAGTCTATATCGGGAGCCAGCTCTCCGCGGAAAGCCTCATCCAGTAGGGAGTAGGGGGGAAATCTCCAGGTGAAAGGGGGAATTACTTTCTTCGGGATCACCAGATGGAGCAGTACGGGGGAGTGGTCCGACAGTGTACGGGGGAGCACCTCACATCTCCTAACTCTACCCAGTAAAGCTTGAGACACTAGCCAGTAGTCAATTCTGGTGTGGGTATTATGGAAAGCAGAGTAGTGTGTAAAACCACCTTTCGTGGGGTGCTTGTGCCTCCAAACGTCCCCCAGGTCCAATTTAATAATTTCATCCTTCATGTGTAGTGCCAAGGCCACCGGCCTCCGAACCGGACCCCTCGATCTATCCAGATCAGGGTCAAATATAAAGTTGAAATCGCCCCCCCCATAGCATTCTCGTGGGAGTATATGTTCTGCACTGTGTCGACAGTTTTGTGCAGAAGTCAGGGCAATGATAGTTTGGTCCATACACATTAACCACAAGCACATCAAGACCTCTGCCCATGCACCTAGTGATGACAAAACGACCCTCCGGGTCCGACACCAGCAGCACCAATTTTAGTTGAGAGGTAGGGTTGGCCCAAGTAAGTACGCCCCTGGAGTGTGTCGTAAACCCCGCTGCCACCATGTGTCCCCCAAGACCCCTGGCCTGCAGCATCCTGCTATTGAGCGGAAGGTGTGTCTCCTGTAGGAGAGCTAGATCTACTCGGTGTCTATGCAAGTAACTAAGTACCTTCCGCAATTTTTGATGATCGTTGAGCCCCCTCACATTCCATGTCAACATTTTCAATTCCTGCAGTGTGCGCGGGGCATAATAGTCCCCATTTTCAAGAAGGGTCAGAGGGGGGATGCAAGATGTTATAGGCCGATATCATTGTTGGATTCGTCTTTTAAAATATTAGGGAAGGTGATTCTAAATAAGATTGTATCATGGGAAACAAATAATGACATCTTGTGCGATGCACAGTATGGTTTCAGATCTGGCAGAGGCACTGAGGACCAGTGCCTAAATTTACAACTAATAGTCAGTAAATACACTGTGGCTGCAGAGGGGTCAATCTATCTAGCGTTCATGGACTTGTCCACAGCTTTTGACCTAGTGAATAGGTCAAAGCTGTGGACTATGCTCCTGGATATGGGCCTAGACCAGGCATTGGTGTACTTCATGGCCGATCTGCATAGGGACCTGAAAGCGGCTATACGCATGTCACAAGATGGGAAGTGCACGGCTGACTTTAAATCCGGGAGGGGAGTACGACAGGGGTGTATTTTGGCCCCAATATTATTTTCTTTATACATTAATGCATTAAGTGTAAATTTGGCGGCGGCATCTGCAGACGTCCCATGTATGGGGGGTACTAAATTACCAGTATTATTATATGCTGATGATACAGTTCTGCTGTCAAGGACTCCCGTAGGTTTGCAACGCCTCTTAAACTCCTTTGGGAATTTTATGCAAAACCTGGAACTCGTAATTAATGTGGAGAAATCGCATGTGATGTTTGTGGGGAAAGGGAAGAATAATACCAAGACGCTCTTGTGCAATGGCTCAGTAATATCAAAAGTAAAAATTTTCACATATCTGGGTGTAGTGTTTGATGACCTGGGCAGCTGGGCCCCCCAAGTGGCAAATAAAAGAGTAGCAGTGAAAAAGTCATCGGCTGCAATACTTGGCTTCGCAAAAAGATTGGGTGGGAAACCTCCTGAGGCCATTTTGGCGATTTACAGAGCTAAAACTATGGCCATAGCCAGGTATGGGGCAGCAATTTGGGGTTATAAAGACCTAACTTTGATCCAGAGAGAGGAAAACAAATTTTTGCGAGCCCTCCTAGGCCTTCCCCAATCCACTTCCTCATTTGCGGTCCATGTAGAGCTGGGTATGGGCTATATTGCGGACATGTTAAACATGGCACCGCTTTTATTATGGATCAGAACTTGGCTTAACCCCAAACTAACACAGAACCATAAAATTATTAAGGACTGTTTGGGGCGGGATAGAGTGGCTGATATCAAGTGGCTGGCATACATTAAAACATCTACCGCACTCCTGGGTCGCCCGGAATTATACTTACATCCGGAAAATTTGAATGAAGATGACATAAACTGGGTAAAACAGAATTTCATTAGGTGCCGTGAAATGGAGCGAGAGTCGATTGAAATTTCTAAATCGACAGTAAGATCACATTTTTTGTTGATCAGTTCAATGTCAATGCAACCATATCTGACTATTGTCACACGTCCTTATCACCGTTGGTTGCTAACCAAATTTAGATTCAACCAGGCACATTTTCTGTTGGGTAAATATGAAAATTGGTGCACGCCAATGGAAAATGCTCCATGTGAATGCGATAATTTTTCCGACCAGGATTTGTTACATTTTATCTTTTTTTGCCCCTTCTTCTCGGAAGGTAGGGTAAAGTACATCAAGCCTCTTCTGAGGGAAATGGGGTTCTTACAGGTGAAACCTGCATTGCTGTTCCTACAATTAATGGAAAACCATCGAGTGATGTTCTGTGTAGCCAATTTTTTGATTGCTTCTATTCGTGCTAGACGGAAGAGATCTCATATGAGCCTAGATGGAGTTAATGTAAATGTATGTCCATACCTGGTAGTATGAATTAACTTCCAAGCTCTGCTCCATCTTTCATATACTCTTAAAAACGGGTTCATGAATTATTTAAATATAACAATGAAATTCCTGTGCACTGGGTCATTTTATATGCACTGTTAATGAATTTTAAAATGTACAGTATTTTTAAAGTTTTGTATGATGTTTTATGTACTTGTATAGCATACTTTTATGATTTTTATTTAATCGAATAAAGTGATCTTTGACTTGACTACTCGGTGTCTATGCAAGTAACTAAGTACCTTCCGCAATTTTTGATGATCGTTGAGCCCCCTCACATTCCATGTCAACATTTTCAATTCCTGCAGTGTGCGCGGGGCATTCCCGCCATACGTATCACTTTGCTTGGCATTAGGTTCAGGATCCAGCTGTTGCGACAGCAAAAACAACCCCCAACACAGTACCCCTACACCCCAAAACACTGGTTCCATAGGTAAAGGAACCACTACAGTTCCCAGCATTGTCCCCCCCTCCCACAGCAGACCTCCCCCAACCTGGCCTGACAGGACCTACTCCCACCCAGTGGCATCAGAACTCCCTACAGCTCCCCAACACCCCCATCAACCCACGAACCCAGATCAGCTCTCTCCAGAGCCTGTGAGCCAGAAGCGCAGGGGCAGACGTCGCTGGCGTAACAGAAATCTAACAAACCAAATCCGCACCGCTACTGCACCCCGGCCCTTAGCCCCTTACTAACGTTCCGTGCCAAAAACAAAAACCATGCACAAGTAACATAGTGTGGCTCCCCTCCACCCTCAATGGCGCCGCCCCACTGTAAGGCCCAGCATCAGCACAGTCCCACTGCACAGCTAATAATTACTGTCTCAGTTCGCTGCCTGTTTAGTGTAGGAACACACCCGGCACACCGCACCCCCAAAGTCAAACCAGTAAGATCTCACCCAGCTGGAGGTCCAGAAAGCAGTGTTCGGGCTCAAACTATGCAGAGGTTTTGGAGCACCATCTCCGCACCGTGTATGCCACGGCGACAAGCGACGTCCCACAGGTGGCAGCGCGCAGGCCGTTGCAGGGTAGAGAGCGGGTCGGACGGGTGTAAGATCCTCAGTCTTGCTCCTCCAACAGTGAGGAGGAATCATGGTCCCCCTGGTGTCTCCTCGGGCTGGTTCTGTGCTCTTTGGACCACTCCTTCAGTGATTTCTGCAGTTCCCTGGGGTCAGTGAAAAAATGTGAAGGCCCTTGTCTGTTAATACGGAGCTTGGCTGGGTACAGCATCGCATAGTCCAACTCCAGCTCGCGCAACTGCTTCTTGTAAGGCGCAAATTGTTTCCTCTCCTCTTGGACCTTTGCCGTAAAGTCCGGGTAGAGTGAGATATCCATCCCCTCGTATTGCAGCTTACCCTTGTCCCTAGCTAGACGAAGCGCAGTGTCTCTGTTCCTGTAGTTCAGGAGCTTCGCTATGATGGGCCTCGGGTTTGCCCCTGTTTTAGGTCTGGGTCCCAGCGTGCGGTGCGCTCTCTCCACAATAAACATCGGGGAGAACACCTCATCCCCAAGCAGTGTTTTCAGCAATTTCTCCACAAAAAGCTCCATCTTACCAGTCTGTGTAGTCTCCGCAACGCCGGTAATGCGAATGTTGGATCTTCACGACCTCGCCTCCAGGTCCTTCGACTTATCTTGGATCACCTGTAAGAGCCTGCCAAATTGCTTGCGGTCCTTATACCACTCCATTTGGGCTTCCTCCGCCTCGGTGAGCCGTCGCTCCGCCATGTCAAGGCGCTCAGCGTGTTTGTCCACGCATTCCGAAGTGCGGTCCATGCTATAGGACAGGGCGTCGATTTTGGACCCGACTGTCTCGATGCTGTCCTGTATCCCCTTCTCCATTGCGACCAGCAGTTCGCGAATATCCGTGCTGATGGAGCTCTCAGGTGTTGCCCCCTTCGGGGAAGCCGCCGGGGCCGGCATCTCAGACCCCTTGGTCCGGCGCTGCTCAAAGGTAATTTTAGGTTATGACCTGTCATTTTTTTGCCCATGGCCAGTCTGGTGGACATGTAAGAGACCCTTACCACAGGTGGCCGCAAGTCGCCGTGACGGGCCCGAGTACTTCTCGGCCTCCACGTGCACCCCAAGTTCCAGGCGGTAGCACACAGTTGACACACTATGTCAGGGTGGCAGGGGAGGCACACGCAGCGACGGTCACCATACAGTTCAAGCGGATAACAGTACCTCCCAATGCCCTAGCACATGGACAGACTTGTTAGACTTAGGCGATGCGTCCCCCACCTGCACAGCCCGGCGTGTAGAGGGCCCATACGGCATGCCGGGCAAGGGATCCACGACGTCACACAGCGTCTCTGCGGTCAGACATTGGCCAAAGTACCTCAAATGCAGGAGACGGGCCTTACTCCAGCTGCCAGCGACCTCCTCGTACTTCCCACTTGCCTTATCATGGCAGCGCTGTCACAGACGGTTCCAAGTAGAGGGCAAATGGCCGCCGCAGCACCAGGTCTGACTGCAAAATGGCGTCGTGCGTGTGTGCAGGGGTGCGCCAGCAGGACAGCACCACAGGTCCGAGTCCAGTATCACTTGCACTCACAATAGGGCTGTCAATGCGTATGTCGCAGCAGTAGCCCTGGCTCGGGAGGTGCGGGTACTCCCCTAGCGCCACTCATCTGCCCGGGCCTCCTGGGTCCAAGCACCAATTGTCAGCTGCACGAGGTCCGGCCTCCGCTCTCCAAGGGCCACCGGGACCCACTCAGTGCGACTACCACCCAGAGAGACGCGACGTCTGCCCAGCGGCCTACACAGCACAGGTAGGTCGAGAGGACGGTGCGTGCACAGGGGACAAGGCGGGGTACCAGGGGGAATGTCCCCGTGAAGTAGGCAGAAGCACCGGCAGCTTCACACACCCAGGTCCAGAGCTGCCAAGCAACAGATCGCCTCCACCGATACGGTCTCCAGCAGTGGCGCCAGCGGGCGCAGGGGTCAGGCCTTCTATCCTCCTCCGACTGGTCCGAGTCTCCGGGCCGCACTGGACCCCAAAGGCCGCACGTCGAGCGACGTCGGTGGGCCTCACCGCCAGGAAAGCCCGCGGCTGCAGGCCTAGTCCGCTACTCCAATCGGCCTCCAATGGGGGACTCCACGCGGCGGCTGCACAGCTCAAGTCCGGATCGTCCGGGTTCACCAGGTACAGCCGGGGAGCACCCCACCTCCGCAGCAGCTATTTAGGCACCGTGAGGATAGTTTAAAGGATAATGCCGGGGCTTTAGCCGGGAGCTCCGCACTTACACGTCCGGCATGGACACCAGCAAGCTCCGCCCCCTCGTGTCCAAGGCGATGTTATTGATATATATGTCCTTTTTTTTACTCTTTTTCCTTGATCCCACTAATCATTTTCTCCATGTTCCTAAATGTGAGTTTTTGACCTACAGCTTTACCCTCTTCGTGTGGACTTCAGTCTCCAAAAACTAGTATTGCCTTTCTTCAGGGGCAAGAGATGTGGCGGCGGACACTGATTTCCAGAACTTAAAATAACTCTGGAATCGCCATAGCTGCCAAGTGCCCCCATGTTAGATGCCGCACGTTCGGGCAGTCTTTACAGTTTTAGCCAACAATACTTTTCCTTATAAAACATTTAATTTTCTCCTCCTCAGAATGCCTCTTGACTTGGCATGCGGAAGGCTGTGGGACAAAAAGCGAAGATGCTCTCAGGATGTTAAACACAAGAAACGGAGCCATTGGCTACTATTTCCGTGGAGGGAAGGGGATGTCTTCGTACCACCAAGACTCATAAATGTAGAGGATTGTGGAAATTCAGATGACATCACAAATGGTTATGACGTCATAGCAGATCTTGACGAGATTGGTATACAATGTGTGATGAAGTGACATGTGGGGTACCCAGCTTTAAAGGTTCAATTATAATACTTAACAACATGTCCGTGACACATACCTCAATATATGATGCTTCGCCTTAAGGTTTTGATAGGCAACTCTGTTATTAATATTTTTAAACACACATACAATACACACTAAGGACACTGACAAGCAGCAGGTCTGTCCTTGCTGTCTATGACTGGGTATGTATGTAGACTTGCGGAGCGAATGCCGCTTTTTATTCACTTAATTTCTGTTTTTCATGTCAAATTGCTGAATCTCTGAGTGTACAACACGCCTGCTGATTGTACCTATGACTGCTGGATCTGAGGCACGTTTCAAGCCGAGCCGAAGTGAGTCACAGGAATAGTACAGCTTCAGTGGATGGAGAATCTGCAGTGTTGCATGGGCAGTGGATGATCTGACTTCTTGCCTGACTCTGCAATGGCAGCTCTCATGAGACATATCCTGCTGAAGAGTGCCATGGACACTAGGACCTACAAATCGGCCTGCATTAGCTGCTAGTACTGGGTCCTGGCATTCCTCGCAGGCATGTTGGACCCAAGTACCTATCCAGAAGCCTTAATGTGAAGGGGGCTAGTTCTATTCAGCCAAGCTTTTGGTCCTGTTCACATGAAGAACTGCGAGAGATGATAGACTGGCAGTTGCTTCACTTTCTTTATGGACTCAAACAAATTTACTCATCTGGAGACTCAGCAAGAGGCAGCTGACAGAGAGGTTTAGTAACCTCTTCCACAGGAAATCTTTTTTTTTGTGTTCAAATCTTTTTTATTAAACAATAACAAAATTGAGAGCGGCAGTAAAGCATCAGTTTTCATACAAACATATTGGAGTGATGCCGAACTCAGTCATAGGTCAATACATATAAAATGATACAGGAAATAAGAAAGAAAGGTATATAAAACAAGACAATAATCATCATTCCACAGGAAATCTTAACAACATCAGAGAACACTTGGGTTTCTGGCCTTTGTATTCTGAAACAGAAGGAAGAGGTTTCTTGACCACTCAAACTTACTACCATTTCTTAAGATGATATTGGGCCCGATTCACAGAACTAACATAAGACAAAATCCTAAACTTACTACTTTTGGTATTCACAGAAGTTAGGATTTTGTCTTAAGACAAATTTAAGACAGACTTAAGACAGACTTAAGTTAGGATTCTGTCTTAAGTCTGTCTTAAGACAAACTTAAGACAAAATCCTAACTTCTGTGAAAACCAAAAGTAGAAAATTAAGGATTTTGTCTTAAGTTAGTTCTGTGAATCGGACCCATTGTGCTTTAATCTCAATCAGTCAATCAATTGATTTATATAGTGCAAGTAATCACCCATGAGGGTATCCAGGTACTTAAGGAATGGAAGCCTTGGAAAGTCAGGGTTCCATTGTATTTTTATCTCAACAATACCAATTAGAAGATTTTGAGCCTTAGTTTCCCTACTTTCGCGAAAGGTAACTGCATCCTGGCCAGCATGGGTGCTCAGCAGCTTTGGCTTTGAACGTTTGACCTTGTGAACTAGAAGGTTGAACGAAATCTCAAGCATTCGTTTCTTATATGGCTGGAAGCATGTTATGTGCAGGCTTGTATGCTTCTCATGGGGCTCATTGTCTCATGAAAGACTTCCGAGCTCACATTGCAGCTTCGTAGTAAAGAGAAGGTCTCAGGCTTCCTGTGAGATGCTCCTGGGCAGAGTCCAAGGTGGAACTCACTTTGAGATTTAATGTCTGGAAACTTGTAGATCCCCAGAGGGCTTGCTATTTTATGTAATGTGTATTTGCTGAGCCTGAGATTTATCTGGGAGGGTATCTTGGCAAACACGCAGGTATCTGCCTTGGCTGGATCTATGTTGTGTCTAGGGTGAAGGGCCAGGTCTCCAGCTTTTATTGGAACTTAAGAACTGTAAGGGCCACTCCGACTTGAAGGGGCAGGTTGTTCCAAGCTTTGGGAACTAGATAGGTGACGGCACATCCTCTGGCCCTTATTCTGCATCACCAATGAGTGTGTGTGAGAAGGAGTACAGCTGGGTATAGGCGTCTGGTGGGTGTGTGGAAGTTTATGCAGTTGTTGATGTAGGTAATACCAAGGTTGCGCAGGTCTTTGTATGTGCATGTGAAGAGTTTGAAGAATGCACATTTGTGGATGGTGTCAGCGGAGGTCTTTGAGTTCTCAGGTGATGTAGGCGTGTAAAGGAAGCCTGAGCGTGATTCTGGCTGCTGTGTTTTGAGTGATCTAAAGTCTTCTGACTAGTTGGATGTTGACTCCAACGTAGAGCATATTGCTGTAGTTGAGCTTGCTATTGACGAGGGCCTGGGTGAGAATCCTACATGTGTTGGCTTTGAGCCATTTGAAGATTTTCTTGAGCATTTTGACGGTGTAGAAGAAGGAGGTGGAGAATGCATTCTCTTAGCTAGCCATAGATCATTATGCCAAGGTTCTTTACTTGTTTTGCCAGGAAAGAGGTGAGTCAAGTTCTGCTAACCGCCAGGGTGGAGTTTCATATTGTTGTGTCTCTGCCGAACAGTACAACTTCTGTTTTGTTTGTGTTTAATTTGAGACAGCTGTTTTTCATCCATCTGGAGACTTCAGATATGTGGAGGTGAAATTGTTCCGGGTGCTTGGCGTTTTGCCAGAGAGGGAGAGAATTAGTTCAGTGTCATCCATGTAGGAGATGGTGCTGATTCCATGGGAGTGGTAAATGCTGGCAAGTAGAGTCATGTAGCCATTGTAGAGTGTGGCCCTGAGCGATGACCCTTGGGGAACTCTGCAGATGAGGTTGGCGGCAAGCAAGGTGAAGGGAGTCAGGTTGACTTGTTGCAATCTGATAAGAATTAGCTGATCCAGCAGAGTGCATGACCTTGTATGCCGGCTTCGTGAGGCGTTGATTGAGGATAGGTGGGAGACGAAGGATCATAGACAAAATATCGACTTGACAAAATATTGAGGTAAAAATATAGAATGCCAGAATATCGACTTCCTATCTACAAACAGGTAAGTACAAAAATATCGACTCCAAAATATTGATAGGAAAAAATATAGACAGTCAAAATATGGAATTTTTTAAATATCTTAAGAAAAATTTAAAAGTAATATAAGAATAAATATAATTAATTTAAACATACTTAAAATACTTAAATAAACTTAAAATTAATAAATAATTAATGTAACTTAAAAAAAAACAATTTTAAAACTTATATATATATATATATATATATATATACAGATGTAGTGAACAATGTGGACTTGTCCGCCGAAACGCTGTCATGTTCTATCTAGGACCCCGATCAATATTGTGACCTTATGCCCCTATACGGCTATAATCAATCCATACCCCTATAATGGCATGAATGATCAGAGCCATATTTCAGAAACTCGTCTCTGCAGCTCATTACAGTATATGACACAGCAGAAGCCACTATCTTAGATTCCTAGATTACACACCGAGTTCTTTCAACAGATAAAACCCCCAGCAACCTGGGGAAGCCCCGCTTGCTCTGTTTTCATTAGTAATAGAACTCTAATGAGCACTGTAAGAACGACCAGTTCTTAGTGACATCTTTATTGACGTCTTATGTCCAAAAACTTACGTCAAACTCGGCACCTTTTAGGTATAAATAATACCAACGTTGCCTTAGGCAATTACAACGGTGGTGGTGAATACAGGAGCAGAACAGCTGTCCCTTGCAGAGCCCAGCAGATGCGAGAAGCCCACGGACGATGCCCCTCCTCCTTGACGCGCTGAGAAAGACGCTGTCTTTTCTCCTGCCGAGAAAATCCAGCTCCGGCGTTTCCAGCCTACCCTTGCGGGTAACTGGAATATCGAGTCCTGAGGGGAGATACCAGACCTCCAACATTCTATTCCAGAGGTACAGTGTTGACTAAACCCTTAGAGAGAATTCTTGAAGCAAACCCTTGTCAAAACCAACTTAACTTAAATTGCTACTCACTTACTCCCTCCCAAGTATTAGGCTTAGGTCAGGTACACTGGGGTAGGCGTAGTTAGAAGCACCAGTTGGGGACGTTAGCTAAATGTATATATGAATGTATATATTTTACTCATTTTAACTATCGTATGGCTAAGAATCCATATCAATGCTTTTACAGTATTATTTCGCAATACTCCTTTTACTGTACGCACTTTTTATAATAACAAGTCTTGCAATCGTGGAAATTCATTTCTCTTGCATGAGAAGAAAGACTGTTCAATAAATAATACCTTTTATTGAAAACACCTGTCTCTCTATTCTCTGCATCCTGGTGAAAGTAATTCTTGCACAACTGACTGAGTGAAATAGCTGTCTATTGTTTCACACGACTCTAGAGATTGACTCTTATTCTAACGAGCAAAGATGTCATGTTTATGCGGTTGTTGGAAAACTGAATCCCTTCTTGTCTGAGCCAGGGAAGCTGATCACTTTCTATTCAGTCAAGAAAGTTTCCAGTGACCTCTGAGCTAGTTGGTACAAACCCAATTAAGTCTAACATAGTCAGTAGAGACCTGGAAGACCGCACTTCTACGTCTACACTGCTGTTTATGTTATTCCAATGCGCAGGGCCTATTGGGAAAATAGGAACTACACTACATGGCGCCCAACGTTTGGTAAGGCGATAAAACTAATGCAAGACGTTAGAGTAACTCAGTCGTGCTTTTTCACACAGACCCTTTCTACTGTAAATACTCCAATAGACATCTGGAGTGGGTGAAAGGTTAAAATCCGCCTGAACTTAGTAGGAAGAGATTCCTATGTAAAGCTCTGGTTTATTCAACGTTGAAGGATACAGTGTTCCAAAATATTGTGCACCTAATCTTTCTCCTCCTTGAAACCTGATCTGCAACAAAAGACCTTCCTGACAGTAAAATGCCAGGAGAAGGCGGAAACAACGGAACCACTGATGCCGCAGTAAATGCGACTCAGCGGGACTCCGATGAAACAGGAATTTACCCACTGGGTGCAATAATCATCCCGGTCAACATAATAAAAACTATAACGTTCAAACTTATAGAAAATGGACTGACCACACAAGGTGGCACAGTCGTCTTCGTGATAGAGGCACACGAATATCGGCAGACAGAGGTATTCTATTCTTGGATAAAATTTCCAGCGGCAAACGCTGCAACACATGAGTTTCACTATTACAAAATAGAGGATCCACCGGATGAATACGCTCCTTTCGAGGAGATTGAAATCCCATTAAAATACCAAGAGCATCTGCTCTGGTTTAAAGGCGCCCTGAAACACAATGATCATATTACCAGGCTCGGTCCTCTAGGTAGACCAGGAGCAAAGTGGCCGGTTCTAGCCAGCTACACACCATATCCGGACATTGATAAAATGTCTAAAGAAGAACTTTTAGCACAGCTAAAAACCTTAGTTAAAATACATAGACAATTAGTCCAATATGTAATGTGGACTGCAACAGTCCAAACAGCTGTTAATGTCCCACAGCTGACCCCTCATCAGGGGAACACAAATAAAATTACACCACAGAACATACAATCATGTCTTGGTAAAACACCCATAAAACGGGAACAAATTCCTTTCTGGTTAGCGTAGAAAATTACTCAAATAGAGGCAGTATTTCCGAATACTACCCCTATTGAGAAACACAGAATTCTGACCATCTGCCTTCCAATGGGGGTCGCACCACATGTGGAGGACTGTGACACTTGGGGTACAGTTTTTGCTTCCATTTACACAAAAACACATGGTGTTCGGTCAATGGCGGTAATACCAGATGTGCTAAAACAGATTCAGAATAAATACGGTCCAGAACCTGCTTTAACTCTTGGTATGAAATTACTGAAAGACTTCAAGCAGGTCTCGGCTATATTACTTGCCAATATAAAAGGAAAAGCAGCATCTGTGGCGATCCACCAGAAATTTAAGGAAACAGATATACCAGATCAACCAATTGAGCTTGCCAGAATTATAGAAAAATGTTATGAAGAATTAGGTAGAGATAGTTTGGGTGGGAAACCAGTAAAACCCCAACTACTCGAAAATCCTGAAAAATTATTTATTAAAAATAATTCAAACACTCCTAAAAAGAACTGGGATGGAAATAAACAATCCACTCCCAAGGAAAAAGTTTTCCAGTCCAGAGGAAGTTCTCCTCGACGGAGGGAAAGAACTCCGACTCGAGAACAACAAGCTCCCCAGAGGGAGCCCTCTGAGAAAAGATATATCCTTAGAAATAGGGATAACTTGAAGAAGCCTGATAGATATCAAAGTATTGATACACGTCCCTCTCAATCTTTTTCGCAGATATCGGAAAGAAGAGGACGGTCAGACCCAGGAGAGCACACCAAGTCCAAAGACAAGGAACCTGCTCAAAGTAAAAAATCACAATTTCCAAGAAAGAAGGTAGCCAGTATTAGAGTAATCAAACATGCCGAGAATACTGAAGACACAGCTGAAAAACGGGGAGTGGGCACAGACAATGCTAGACAGTGCAGTAGAAATCACCATAGCTCGCAAGATCCTGATGAATCATCTGGAGACAGTGGACACGAATGAATACATTCAAGTAGAAACTGCTGACACCAGAGTTAGCGAACCTCATAAGATATACGAAATAACACTGCGTATAGAGGGAGATAAGACTAGGAAAATAAGGGGTCTATTTTGGGATAAACTCTCAAAAGGCTATGACATCCTGTTAGCTGAAAAAGATTGGCCCCCGGAGTTTGTCATAGAGTGCCCTCGTGGCGAAGAAATGATTATGCCTGCCTTCTCGAATCACATTCCTATTCACACTAAATGTATATATGCAAGGAAATGGGCAATAGCCCAGGCACCAGCATTATATAAAAATCATGTAGGATGGGATGAGGACTCTCTTCCTCACAAAATCCAGTTAAAAAGTCTCGAATTGCCCATCTGACAATCTTATTTTTAGGATACGAATTATCAAGTGAAGGAAAAAGCCTAGCGGACAACTTCTTAGAGAAGTGCGCTGTACTCCAAGCACCAAAAACGCTGAAGAACTTACAATCGATTCTAGGCTTCCTGAATTTCGGAAGAACTTACATTCTAAATTATGCGGAGAGGGTTAAACCTCTCTACGAACGATTTAAACCTGATTTTAAACCAATCAACTGGACTCAAAAACACACAGAAATTTTGAGATCATTGCAAACAGACATGTTAGCAAAAACAAAATTAGATACACGTGACAATACACAAATGCTTGTAATCCGAGTCATCCCAGGAAGATGCGGATTCACGTACCTGACCTCTAATGAGGGAGAAACGGTACCAATAGCTTACAAATCACATTTGTACACAAAGGCTGAAATAAAATTCAGTTCAACGGAAAAAATTCTAACTGCGGTTCAGACTGCTGTAGTAAAAGAAAGGGCTCTAGCACAAGGTAAACGAATAATAATCGTTACACCTATACCTGCTTCAGAAGCGGTAACTAAAGCGAGCATTCCAAATGCTAAAGCTCTGCATCCAAGATGGATCCAAAGGGTTAATTCTCTTGCAGCAACAGACGTAGTGTATGAATTTGATCCTAACCTAAAGACACATTAATTTTTACAATATGAATATGAATGTCCTATACCAATTGAAATCCTGACTCTAGAAAAATACGGAAGTATCATATATACAGATGGATCAGCACAACCCGCAGTTGGGGGTAAACATGCTTACAGTGCTGCGTGCGCAATGGTTAAAGGTCGTTGGCACAAAGGAAAATTTAGACCACTGGTCACTAAGACGTAATCTCTAGGAGATTGTACAGCTCAGCGAGCTGAACTACTAGCATTTAAGATGGCGCTAGAAAATACCGATCGCGAATTCCCCACACTTATAGTGTGCGATTCATATTATTGCGTACAATCTTATAATGAATACTTGCAGAATTGGGTGGAAAATGGGTTCAAAGATGCAAAAGGTGGCACAATTAAGCATAAAATGCTTTGGGAACAAGTAGTTCTTTTACAAAAGGAACTACAAAAGACTCACGTGATACACACTCTGAGTCATCAACGTGATGGCGTTCACGTTGCAGGGAATTCATTGGCTGATGAAGCAGCGAAGGAAGCTGTGCAAACGGCTTCCGTAGCTGCGATTACTCAGTCACAAACAAAAATAGACAGCGATATTCTACAAGCTGTCAGTGCGTCAGTAAAAGATGATAGAAAAACACTCCCAAAAGGCTTTCCAAAAAAGTACTTATATTTAACAGATACGAATAATGTTCCTTTTGCTCGAATCCCTGGAGTGGGGGATAGAGTAATTCCAAACATGGAACATAGATTAAGACTAATTACAGCGGCACATGAAGGGCTTGCTTCTGCACACGCTGGCGTTTCCGCAACAATATCCTTATTAAAACAGAGATATTGGTGGCCCCGCAAGAGAATACAAACTAAGAAATATGTATTAGAATGCGAAATATGCCAAAGAATAAAAGTATCAACAGTAAAACGACCAGCGCAGACACCCCTTCTCATCTCAGATAAACCATTAGCATGTGTTTACCTGGACCACTGTGGTCCCCTACAAAGGGACGGCAACTATAAATATATCATGGTCGCAGTGGATTCCTGTACGAGATTCATATGGATGTGGCCCCAGCGCTCGGCTGACGCCAAAACTGTTATAAAAGATCTGCGAGTCTTTATCGGCACATACGCAATTGCCATGTTCCATTCTGACCAGGGTCCTGCTTTCAGCTCTCGAGCTTATAAGGAGGCCATGGCCAGTATGGGCGTTGGGTTGTGATTCTCTTGTCCATTTCACCCTGAGGGGAACAGTGTAGTGGAAAGAAAAAAACGGGACATAAAGCAATCTATAACGGCGAAGGTATTAGGTTCGGGTGATGGGTGGGTCAAACATTTAATAAGTGTCCAACTTAGTCTAAATAATTT
This sequence comes from Lissotriton vulgaris, assembly GCF_964263255.1. NCBI lineage: Eukaryota > Metazoa > Chordata > Amphibia > Caudata > Salamandridae > Lissotriton > Lissotriton vulgaris. The sequence goes on from NC_141699.1 coordinate 79,945,133, forward strand.
GCCAAGAAATTCTCTAAAAGGTTTCAGCCCGTACGAACTATTGTTCGGAACTAGAATGCATATTCAGGATCTTGATAGTCAGGCTTCAGTGGTAAAAGATAAGAATAAAGACTTTGACATCAAAGATCGTTTGGCTGTTTTACAGGACTTGAATGAAACAAGAAATTCCTTAAGCAACATAAAAATAAAACAACAGCCAACTACCACTGAAGACACACCACCAGTCCCAGCAAGACCTGTCTGGATTCCAAAGATTGGGGATCTAGTCAGAGAGAAAATAGCGGTGAAGAAGGAATTTGGGCCTTCTTACAGAAAAGCAGTACCTGTCTTGGATCAGTAGATCAGTAGTACTACCGCCTCATGCTGATAAAAAGGAGAACCGAGTTGTATCAATCGACCTGGTAAAACCACAAGCATGTGGCCTATAATCAACAGTAGGCCAAGTGGACTCCCAAGTAATAACAGAATACCCAAATTTGCAACAATCCAAGAGGTTCAAACTGAAAGATTAATCACAGTTGATAAACCTGCAGTGCACAGAGAGGGACTATGCAATAATACCATGGAACTCGTGCCTCTTGAAACACAGATTGAAACAGTTCATCATGAAACACCAGTCTACCATGATGTGGCATCAGAATGTGCTACCGAAAGACAAATTGAGAAAACAATTCCAACTATTGACAGAACTGCCTCTGGCTACTTCATCAACTTCGATACCTTTTCTGAAAATCAAAACGACCCTGAAGTGACGCCAGAAACAAAGACTTTTAAAGAAAAGGCAACAGAACTCTTTCATCAACTCGAGAAAACGTATCTTATTTCTCCATGGTTAGAGTTTTGGTTTGGGCTAGGTGTATTTTTCCTCCTGCTTTGGCTCATCATGATACTTTGTTTGGGAAAATTCATTGAAGGGAAATACAGTTCAATGGACACAGCAAGTCAGAACATCAACTTAGTCCTGAAACCACACAAATCATCTCACGTCAAATAAAGAGGACTAACATCAGTAAATGTCACAGCCATTCCAATACCCGGCGGGGTAGTGTGGGACAAGACTGACTATAAAGTATATGGCCCGGTCGAGATCTTGAAATATCCTCACCAGTTCAAGGTTTCATTAAGTGACTTTGTAAAACCGAGTACATTCTCTGATGATTGGGATTTTGAAAGTATAAATAATATGATGTCGGATTTAGTGTTGTCAGCAAGATTTACAGAACATGATTATTTACAAGGTTCGTCTAATTATGAACAGATGTACTGCTTTTCACATTATGCAGACCACTACTTACATAAATCTGCACAACCTAGAAATGTTTTTAAATATAACCAATGGGAACATTGTGCTACTCCACCTAAAAGTAGTTCGAAAACATTCTATGAGAAATTCCAGCACTTCTCAGGGTTTAACACAAGTGATGCAGAAGCTTTTTATTATAAACTGTTGGATAAAACAGGGTTGAAGACAATGCTGACAAATACTAAATTGATATATTCAGAAAATTTTTTTGAAAAAATGATGACATTTGGTTTTGATTTCTGGAAAAACAACATTGAAACAAAAACTATCTGGCGTACAAAAGATTGGCAGGTACAAGGCCTAGAAGCATTATTTCGAGCCTGCATGATCCCAGAACAAATAATGTTCTTAAATGACACAATTCGCCAAACAACATGTCTTGGCCTAGCTAAGATTAAAGACCTTAACAAACCGTCTATTCCAAAGCCAATACCTGATAATGCAACAACAGAAGTTGAAATAGACGTATCAAAAATTTTACATCTAAACAGAACACATCCTGATTGGAAAACGTGGTTAATCTGGCCTACTGACACGAATAACTGCCAAGATAGATTCCTGAACAAAACACAGGGGTTAAAAATGACCAGACCAGACCCTAGATACTCCCAGAGACAATATCCAGGGATAGTAACAACATACAGTGTAAAGAAGCTGTGCCTTGAATGGCTAGAATCATCCACACTGGCTGAAATTAAGCAACACTTATCTTTACTTAAAGATGGTGCTGACTTGCGTGATTTCATTATGGGACCACGCAACCAGCGTCAAAAACGTTTCATAGCGGCCAGCATATATGCGGCATACAACGAGGCTTGGAAAGAAACTCAAATTGAAACAGCTGAAAAAATACGAGAAATTGATCGTATTAATTTGGAAAAATCACTTTCTGTTGTGGACAATGGGTTAAAGACTCTGTCCTCCAGAATATATTCACTGGACAGTATTATAACATCTGCCATCGATATAATAGATAAAGACTTGCTAATGTTACAACATGGCCAGTCGCAATTGCGTTCTATTGTACAGCTAGGCTGGACGCTACAAAATCTTCGTTCAGGCTATGTGCCATGGCGTTTAATCAACACAACGTCATTGTTTTCCATCTTTAACCTTACTGATAAACAAATCAGCTTGGCACAGAAAGGAGAAAACTATACAATCCTGAGCATCGAAAAACTTGAGAGATTACCATTGACAATATCAAAAAGACCTGTCATTGAATGGATAATACACAGGATTATCACAATTCCGATAACAACTTTCCAGGCCAGTATGAACGATTGGATAAAGGGTACATTAAGTCAGCATGGAAATTACCATATACACACTAGGCATGGGCGGAAAATCCGTTCCGCTCGCGGATTTTGCGGATTTTCGGGAAATCCGCAATCCGCGAGATTTGCGAATTTCCTGCAAAATCCGCAAATCCGCGAGCAGCGGATTTTGCTCGCACTGCTCGCACTGTTCGCGTGAGTTCGCGCCCCGCGAATAAGTGCGAAATTGCAGAAATATGATCTAAGCAAAACTGAAAGTAACTACTTACCAGGTTCAAAAGTTCAGGCACATCATTAGTAGCCATTTCCTGTAGTGCTTCCTGAGGGGCCCCTCCAGAGTTCAGTTGCCAGTTGAAACTATTATGTGACCCTGCTCTGAACCTCAGAATAGTTACACATATGCCACAAAGGTCATGAATTACAGCTAAGGGAGACAAGCAGGAGCCAGGCTGGAAGTTAAAATCCATTAATCAGCCCCTAATTCATTATTGTCAGTTGGGGCAGGGCAGGTGTTGTAACTAATTTTGCAACAATGAAAGCACTTAGCAAGTGCAAAAGATCACTAATCAGGGCGCACTAAGGAAGCAGGTGCCAGCTAAAAAAATATTCTGTGACACATTAATCAGCCCCAAATTAATTCAGGTCACTTGAGGCAGGGAAGGTGTGCTTTGCTTTGCCGAAAATAATGTACACTGGACAACCAGAGGGTGTGGTGATGAAACAGAGGGTGGCATGGGTGGGCCAGAGGGTGGCATGAGTAGTCAGAGAGTGGCAGTGGTGACAGAGAGTGGCAGTGATGAAGAAGAGTGTCCCAAACAGGTTGGACACGTAGAAACAACAAGTTCGCAAAACTTGCGACCCGACAGGTAAGTTCGCAAATTGCGAAATTGTAAAAACCCTCGCGAACTGGCAGAAACACGGGCGAACACAAAAAAAAAAAAAATCCGCAAATTCGCGGGAATTCGCGGATTTTGCGGATTGCGAGTTCGCAAATCCGCAAATTCGCGGATTGCCAATCCGCAAAATCCGCTCATGCCTAATACACACACATGCAATAGTGACAGCAACAAAAATATATTTCTTAGTGGTGAAAATTGCAAACATTCACTAAGCGGTATACTTTTGTGCCAGGGTATTAATTTACACGGCGCCTGTGAAGGAACTTCAAACAACCTTTCATGCCACCAACATGTCACACCTGCAACGCAGATAGAGCCCTTCTTTAGGCAGCTTTCTAATGGGAGTTACATTCTAATAACGGATCACAGCTGTTGAGGCTTGGTGCCAGGGAGAGCATATCTCGTAAGCGTAACTTCCATGGTCACTTGCTGTATGCAAGCATTGTTTCCAAACGGCCCTGGATATTCCGAGACGCCGATTTGGCCTCCTTTGATTGTCTCTTCTATACGAATTTATACTTTAAGCAGAATGAAGTCTGTGCTTTTACAGACAACAGTGCCCATAACGTCATCTAAAGAGACGTATGATCTCCAAGTTGCAAGGACAACATCGGAGATACAGGACCTTTTATCAACAAATTGCCCCGTGCATTTCCCAGAAATGCTTAGCCAAATTCTAAATATGTCGGATGCCGTAGGTATCTCAAACGTATTTAAGACGATTTTTTCGGGACTGTTAACACCATTCAAAGCAATTCTGGACATTATTCCCAATTTTGTCCATTCAGTCTTTGGCCGCATACCCCTAACTTTGGGACTTGTAGCAGGCATTTTATTTTTGACCCTCCTGCTCCGATATGGCAAGCCAAAACACAGACATGACTCCGGCAAGGATGGAAGAAACGATCCTAGCAGTACGCTACCGGGACCGCATGGCTAGAGTCCTTGGATTGGCCAGGCTGAGAGATCTGAACATGACCTGGTTTCTTTCATTCAGACCTATATGGCAGACCTGCATCTTACCTGTGCTTTGATGTATGCTATGCAGAGAAGAATGCATGTTAGACACCTGTCTTGCACTACCATCAGCAGTACCAATGGATATCGATACTTTGCTAAGTCCTGTAACGGCTCATGCATCGTGTTGTCCCTAGCGGCTACCAATCCTGATGACGGCATTCGTTGAGACTCCTGTGCTACGACTAGGTGGCGGCAGTGAAGCGATACATGAAAGCAACATCACCCAGGTACGGCCTTCTGTGAGCATTGCTGATCCAAACATCGATGATAGCAATCATTCTGACAACTGCCAGGTTACTGCACTATCGAACCTGGTCGAACTGTCACCTGAATATGTAGAACTATTCTTTAAGAGCCTGTCTGATATGATGTTCTCCCCTGAACAGCAACAATGATTTTTTGGAAAAACATTCCGGCGCACAGCGTTCCCATGACTCTGAATTTGGCCTTCAGTTTTGATCAACAAAAACTACTGAAAAGCGTTTGGAACTCTATTCCCCCGTTCACCATGATTTTTTTTTTTTAAATTGAACATTTTTCAAAATACTTACCTTTTTTCCTGGCACGAATACCTTTGCTTAAAGTAGAACTATTTATAAAGAACAGAACTTCTATTTTTAGTAAATCTAGAGACAAAATAACTTTACCTCAGCCTCTAGCACATTTTACAGCAAATGTATTTATATGTGATGAAATAGTCTCGCCCTTCTTTTCTGTATTTAGAGACTTTTCATGTGTAATTTTTCACATAATCGTTCAAACTGATTACATATGCTATAATTTTGAATGATTTCTATGCTTAAAGACGTACAGTACCTATATTTTCATGTATTTCAAATACGCCATTTCAAATGCAATATGTATTTTGGGGTGGGAATTATTACACGCACATCTTATTGCTTTAGTTTTTAGTAATTTGAAGGACATAAATTCGTGGAGTGGGTGTCGTGTTCTATCTAGGACGCCGATCAATATTGTGACCTTATGCCCCTATACGGCTATAATCAATCCATACCCCTATAATGGCATGAACGATCAGAGCTATATTTCAGAAACTCGTCTCTGCAGCTCATTACAGTATATGACACAGCAGAAGCCAGTATCTTAGATTCCTAGATTACACACCGAGTTCTTTCAACAGATAAAACCCCCAGCAACCTGGGAAAGCCCCGCTTGCTTTGTTTTCATTAGTAATAGAACTCTAATGAGCACTGTAAGAATGACCAGTTCTTAGTGACATCTTTATTGACGTCTTATGTCCAAAAACTTACGTCAAACTCGGCACCTTTCAGGTATAACTAATACCAACGTTGCCTTAAGCAATTACAGCGGTGGTGGTGAATACAGGAGCAGAACAGCTGTCCCTTGCAGAGCCCAGCAGATGCAAGAAGCCCACGGACGTTGCCCCTCCTCCTCCTTGACGCGCTGAGAAAGACGCTGTCTTTTCTCCTGCCGAGAAAATCCAGCTCCGGCGTTTCCAGCCTACCCTTGCAGGTAACTGGAATATCAAGTCCTGAGGGGAGATACCAGACCTCCAACATTCTATTCCAGAGGTACAGTGTTGACTAAACCCTTAGAGAGAATTCTTGAAGCAAACCCTTGGCAAAAACAACTTAACTTAAATTGCTACTCACTTACTCCCTCCCAAGTATTAGGCTTAGGTCAGGTACACTGGGGTAGGCGTAGTTAGAAGCACCAGTTGAGGACGTTAGCTAAGTGTATATATGAATGTATATATTTTACTAATTTTAACTATCGTATGGCTAAGAAACCATATCAATGCTTTTACAGTATTATTCCACAATACTCCTTTTACTGTACGCACATTTTTTATAATAACAAGTCTTGCAATTGTGGAAATTTATTTCTCTTGCATGAGAAGAAAGACTGTTCAATAAATAATACCTTTTATTGAAAACGCCTGTCTCTCTATTCTCTGCATCCTGGTGGAAGTAATTCTTGCACAACTGACTGAGTGAAATAGCTGTCTATTGTTTCAGACGACTCTAAAGATTGACTCTTATTCTAAGGAGCAAAGTTGTCACGTCTATGCGGTTGTTGGAATACTGAATCCCTTCTTGTCTGAGCCAGGGAAGCTGATCACTTCCTATTCAGTCAAGAAAGTTTCCAGTGACCTCTGAGCTAGTTGGTACAAACCCAATTAAGACTAACATAGTCAGTAGAGACCTGGAAGACCGCACTTCTATGTCTACACTGCTGTTTATGTTATTCCAATGCGCAGGGCCTCTATGGAAAATATGAACTACACTATAACGCGTCTGATCTTGTGTATTGGTTAATTAAAACCTTTGATTTTCATCCACGGAGTCGGTGCCTGTTCTTTTGGAAGTCAAGCCAGGATTGGATTAATATATATGTACATATATATATATATATATATATATACATACTATTAACAAAACACATACAATATTTTTTTCCGTAGGATAGCGAGAGGGTTAAATTTACTATTCACACTCAAGAGAGTGCAAGAGTAGGCAAAGCTTTGGATAGCCTAGGGGTAAAAATTACTATTCCCACTCCAGAGAGTGCAACAGTAGGAAAAGCGTTGGATAGCATACGATTAAAAATTACTATTCCCACTTCAGTAAGCGCAACAGTAGGGAAAGCGTTGGATAGCATGGGGGTAAAAATTACTATTCCCACTCCAGTGAGTGCAACAGTAGGGAAAGCTGTGGATAGTGTAGGGGTAACAATTACTATTCCAACTCCAGAGAGTGCAACAGTAGGGCAAGCGTTGGATAGTGAGAGGGTAAAAATTACTATTACCACTCCAGAGAGAGCAACAGTAGGGAAAGCGTTGGATAGCGTATGGGTGAAAAATACTATTCCCACTCCAGAGAGCACAACAGTAGAGAAGGCATTGGATAGCGTAGGGGTAAAAATAACTAGTCCCACTCCAGAGAGTGCAACAGTAGGTAAAGTATTGGATAGCGTAGGAGTAAAAATTACTATTCCCAAACCAGTGAGTGCAACAGTAGGGAAAGCGTTGGATAGCGTAGGGATAAAAATTACTATTCCTACTCCAGAGAGTACAACAGTAGGGAAAGCATTGGATAGCGTAGGGATAAAAATTACTATTCTCACTCCAGTGAGTGCAACAGTAGGGAAAGCGTTGGATAGTGTAGGGGTAAAAATTACTATTCCAAATCCAGAGAGTGCATCAGTAGGGAAAGCGTTGGATAGCGTAGGGGTAAAAATTACTATTCCCACTCCAGTGAGTGCAACAGTAGGGAAAGTGTTGGATAGCATAGGAGTAAAAATTACTATTCCAACTCCAGTGAGTGCAACAGTAGGGAAAGCGTTGGATAGCGTAGGGGTAAAAATTACTATTCCCACTCCAGTGAGTGCAACAGTAGGGAAAGTGTTGGAAAACGTAGGAGTAAAAATTACTATTCCCACTCCAGTGAGTGCAACAGTAGGAAAAGCGTCGGATAGCGTAGAGTAAAAATTACTATTTCCACTCCAGTGAGTGCAACAGTGGGGAAAGCTTTGGATAGCGTAGCGGTAAAAATTACTATTCCAACTCCAGAGAGTGCAACAGTAGGGCAAGCGTTGGATAGTGAGAGGGTAAAAATTACTATTACCACTCCAGAGAGAGCAACAGTAGAGAAAGCGTAGGGGCAAAAATGACTATTCCCACTCCAGAGAGCGCAACAGTAGGGAAAGCATTGGATAGCGTAGGGGTAAAAATTACTATTCCCACTCCAGAGAGTGCAACAGTAGGGAAAGTGTTGGATAGCGTAGGAATAAAAATTACTATTCCCACTCCAGTGAGTGCAACAGTAGGGAAAGCGTTGGATAGCGTAGGGATAAAAATTACTATTCCTACTCCAGAGAGTACAACAGTAGGGAAAGAGTTGGATACCATAGGGATAAAAATTACTATTCCCACTCCAGTGAGTGCAACAGTAGGGAAAGCATTGGATAGTGTAGGGGTAAAATTTACTATTCCAAATCCAGAGAGTGCATCAGTAGGGAAAGCGTTGGATAGCGTAAGGGTAAAAATTACTATTCCCACTCCAGTGAGTGCAACAGTAGGGAAAGTGTTGGATAGCGTAGGAGTAAAAATTACTATTTCCACTCCAGTGAGTGCAACAGTGGGGAAAGCTTTGGATAGCGTAGGGGTATAAATTACTATTCCAACTCCAGAGAGTGCAACAGTAGGGCAAGCGTTGGATAGTGAGAGGGTAAAAATTACTATTACCACTCCAGAGAGAGCAACAGTAGAGAAAGCGTTGGATAGCATAGGGGCAAAAATGACTATTCCCACTCCAGAGAGCGCAACAGTAGGGAAAGCATTGGATAGCGTAGGGGTAAAAATTACTATTCCCACTCCAGAGAGTGCAACAGTAGGGAAAGTGTTGGATAGCGTAGGAATAAAAATTACTATTCCCACTCCAGTGAGTGCAACAGTAGGGAAAGCGTTGGATAGCGTAGGGATAAAAATTACTATTCCTACTCCAGAGAACACAACAGTAGGGAAAGAGTTGGATACCGTAGGGATAAAAATTACTATTCCCACTCCAGTGAGTGCAACAGTAGGGAAAGCATTGGATAGTGTAGGAGTAAAAATTACTATTCCAAATCCAGAGAGTGCATCAGTAGGGAAAGCGTTGGATAGCGTAAGGGTAAAAATTACTATTCCCACTCCAGTGAGTGCAACAGTAGGGAAAGTGTTGGATAGCGTAGGAGTAAAAATTACTATTCCCCCTCCAGTGAGTGGAACAGTAGGGAAAGCGTTGGATAGCGTAGGGATAAAAATTACTATTCCTACTCCAGAGAGTACAACAGCAGGGAAAGCATTGGATAGCGTAGGGATAAAAATTACTATTCCAAATCCAGTGAGTGCAACAGTAGGGAAAGCGTTGGATAGCGTAGGGGTAAAAATTACTATTCCCACTCCAGTGAGTGCAACAGTAGGGAAAGTGTTGGAAAACGTAGGAGTAAAAATTACTATTCCCACTCCAGTGAGCGCAACAGTAGGAAAAGCGTCGGATAGCGTAGAGTAAAAATTACTATTTCCACTCCAGTGAGTGCAACAGTGGGGAAAGCTTTGGATAGCGTAGGGGTAAAAATTACTATTCCAACTCCAGAGAGTGCAACAGTAGGGCAAGCGTTGGATAGTGAGAGGGTAAAAATTACTCTTACCACTCCAGAGAGAGCAACAGTAGGGAAAGCATTGGATAGCGTAGGGGTAAAAATTACTATTCCCACTCCAGAGAGTGCAACAGTAGGGAAAGTGTTGGATAGTGTAGGAATAAAAATTACTATTCCCACTCCAGTGAGTGCAACAGTAGGGAAAGCGTTGGATAGCGTAGGGATACAAATTACTATTCCTACTCTAGAGAGTACAACAGTAGGGAAAGAGTTGGATACCGTAGGGATAAAAATTACTATTCCCACTCCAGTGAGTGCAACTGTAGGGAAAGCATTGGATAGTGTAGGGGTAAAAATTACTATTCCAAATCCAGAGAGTGCATCAGTAGGGAAAGCGTTGGATAGCGTAAGGGTAAAAATTACTATTCCCACTCCAGTGAGTGCAACAGTAGGGAAAGTGTTGGATAGCGTAGGAGTAAAATTTACTATTCCCCCTCCAGTGAGTGGAACAGTAGGAAAAGCGTTGGATAGCGTAGGGATAAAAATTACTATTCCTACTCCAGAGAGTACAACAGTAGGGAAAGCATTGGATAGCGTAGGGATAAAAATTACTATTCCCACTCCAGTGAGTGCAACAGTAGGGAAAGCGTTGGATAGTGTAGGGGTAAAAATTACTATTCCAAATCCAGAGAGTGCATCAGTAGGGAAAGCGTTGGATAGCGTATGGGTAAAAATTACTATTCCCACTCCAGTGAGTGCAACAGTAGGGAAAGCGTTGGATAGCGTAGAGTAAAAATTACTATTTCCACTCCAGTGAGTGCAACAGTGGGGAAAGCTTTGGATAGCGTAGGGGAAAAAAATTACTATTCCAACTCCAGAGAGTGCAACAGTAGGGCAAGCGTTGGATAGTGAGAGGGTAAAAATTACTATTACCACTCCAGAGAGAGCAACAGTAGAGAAAGCGTTGGATAGCGTAGGGGCAAAAATGACTATTCCCACTCCAGAGAGCACAACAGTAGGGAAAGCATTGGATAGCGTAGGGGTAAAAATTACTATTCCCACTCCAGAGAGTGCAACAGTAGGGAAAGTGTTGGATAGCGTATGAATAAAAATTACTATTCCCACTCCAGTGAGTGCAACAGTAGGGAAAGCGTTGGATAGCGTAGGGATAAAAATTACTATTCCTACTCCAGAGAGTACAACAGTAGGGAAAGAGTTGGATACCGTAGCGATAAAAATTACTATTCCCACTCCAGTGAGTGCAACAGTAGGGAAAGCATTGGATAGTGTAGGGGTAAAAATTACTATTCCAAATCCAGAGAGTGCATCAGTAGGGAAAGCGTTGGATAGCGTAAGGGTAAAAATTACTATTCCCACTCCAGTGAGTGCAACAGTAGGGAAAGTGTTGGATAGCGTAGGAGTAAAAATTACTATTCCCCCTCCAGTGAGTGGAACAGTAGGGAAAGCGTTGGATAGCATAGGGATAAAAATTACTATTCCTACTCCAGAGAGTGCATCAGTAGGGAAAGCATTGGATAGCGTAGGGGTGAAAATTACTATTCCCACTCCAGTGAGTGCATCAGTAGGGAAAGCATTCGGTAGCGTAGGGGTAAAAATTACTATTCCCACTCCAGTGAGTGCAACAGTGGGGAAAGGGTTGGATAGCGTAGGGATAAAAATACTATTCCCACTCCAGTGAGTGCAACAGTAGAGAAAGCGTTGGATAGCGTAGGGGTAAAAATTACTATTCCTACTCCAGAGAGTGCAACAGTAGGGAAAGAGTTGGATAGCTTATGGGTAAAAATGACTATTCCAACTCCAGAGAGTGCAACAGTAGGGAAAGCGTTGGATAGCGTAGGGGTAAACATTTTTAATACCATTCTAGTGAGTGCAATAGTAGGGAAAGTAAATACTTCATGAATAAAGATAAATAACATAAATATTAATACCAAATACAAAATAAATAAAATATTTTACAATTTTATAAAACATAATAATTAATCAATTAAAATTACAAATAAAAATTAACTAATAATACAAATTACCTACTAATACTAATTAATTACCAATTACCAATAAATTAATTTACAATATAAAAATAAATAAAAATTAGACACAAAAAAATATAAATAAAATGTAATTACTTACAATTAAATTACTTCTCAAGCTATTCCCCTATAAACACACAACCCACTACAGAGAATAATGTAATAAAAGTAACATATTTATCAATTAATCAATTACAATAAATTACAAATTATATTTTAATTAATTACCAATTAATAAATAATTAACACATAATTCTAAATAAATACCAATAAATAAAATAACATATTTAATTAATTATAATTGAATTACTTCCCACCCTATTCCCCTATAAACCCACAACCCGCTACAGAAAATAAATTACTAAAAATAACATATTTATCAATTAATCAATTAAAATTAATCGCCAATTATATTTTAATTAAATACCAATTAATAATTAACTAGCAATTAATTCTTAATAAATACCAATAAATAAATTAACATATTTAATTAATTATAATTAAATTACTTCCCACCCTATTCCCCTATAAACCCACAACCCGCTACAGAATTATATTACACAAAAAATAAAAATTAATATTAACTTACCTTAAATTTAAGCATGGGCGCAAAATCCGTTCCACTTGCGGATTTTGCGGATTTTCGGAAAATTCGCAATCCGCGAACTCCCACGAATTTGACGAAAGTCCGCGAATCCGCGAGTGGAACGGATCCGGGGGGCAAAAGTTCAAGCTTCAAGCTTGTAACTATTTTAGAATGGCGCCAGCAAGCTGCCAGCGCCATTCTAAAATAGTTACTAAGTTAGCTTCAACAGGAAGCACTAATTGAAGCAGGTGCTCGAGTTTAACTGAATTCGAGCACCTGCTTTATTTTATCTATTAGTGCTTCCTGATGAAGCTAACTTAGTAACTATTTTAGAATGGCGCTGGCAGCTTGCAGGCTCCATTCTAAAATAAAACAGGAGAGGGGCAGAGGGCAGAAGGGCACAACGACGAGTGTGGCAGAGGGCAGAAGGGCACAAAGACGAGTGGGGCAGAGGGCAGAATGGCACAAAAACAAGTGGGGCAGAGGGCAGAAGGGCCCAAAAACGAGTGGGGCAGAGGGCAGAATGGCACAAAAACGAGTGGGGCAAAGGGCAGAAGGGCACAACAACGAGCGGTCTCACAAAGAAAAAACCCACGAACACGCAAAGCGCCCCGCGAACACGCAAAGCGCCCCGCGAACACGCAAATCACCCCGCGAACACGCCAAAAAAGAAAAATCCACAAATTCGCACAAATTCGCGAATTTTGCTGATTGCATATTCGCAAATCCGCAAATTCGGGAATTGCGAATTCGCAAAATTTGTCCATGCTTACTTAAATTCGATATTTTTGTTGTCTATATTATGTCTAGTCGATATTATGTCCATTCTATATTTTTGATTCGATATTATGTCCATTCTATTCGATATTAAAATTTTCTAGTTGATATTTTGGTAGTCTATATTATATCTAGTCGATATTTTGTCTATTCTATATTTTTAACTCGCTATTATGTCTAGTCGATAATAAAAACTCGATATTTTGTCTCTATACCGGAGACAAAGTTGAAGGCGGCGGATAGGTCCAGGGGATTGAGGACATTTGGTTACCTCTGCCCATGACCAGTCAGTCAGATGTCGTCAGTGGTGGCAATGAGGCCAGTCTCAATGCTATGGTTGGGGCTGAATCCAGTTTGGGTGGTGTTGAGGAGGTTGTTGTTGTTGTTGAGGTGGTCGGAGAGACACATTTTGATGATTTTCTTCTAGACTTTTGCCAGGATTGGTAGTAGGGAGATCAGTCAGAAATAGTCTATCATCTTTGGGTCTGCTGAAGGTTTCTTTAGGAGGGGGGAGTACTGTGGCAAGCTTCCAAGTGACCGAGAAGGTGGCTGTGTTGATCTAGTTGTTCAGTATTCGATAAGGGTGGGCGGCCAGCTACGCTCCGTGCACGGAGTGCGCGTAGTGCCGTCTCCTACGCATTTTGCGTAGCGGGCGTAGCCAGGCGGCACTACGCGCGCTCCGCAGACGGTGCGTAGCCGGCCGCCACCCGCCTCCCTCCCGCCCTCCCTAAATACTTAAATAAAAGGATAGAAAGCTTTTAAAAACACTTACCTTGTCCGCCGCGTCCCCGGGGCTCCCTCTCGCCGTCCCTGGATTCGCGCCGCCATTTCGGATACTAATGCGCATTCGCGGGCGGCCGCGCATGCGCATTTCTCACGAGAAATGCGCATGCGCGGGCGCCCGCGCATGCGCATTAGTATCTGAATCGGTGGCGGCGCGAATCGCGGGACGACGAGAGGGAGACCCGGGGACGCGGCGGACAAGGTAAGTGTTTTTAAAAGCTTTCTATCCTTTTATTTAAGTATTTAGGGAGGGCGGGAGGGAGGCGGGCGGCGCGTAGTGGGGCTACGCGAAGTGCGCGGGTGGGCGTAGTTTTGTGCCCACTACGCGTAGCTCCGCATAGCTCCGCGTAGCCCCACTCTGCACACTACGCCCAGGGTTAGTATTCAAGTATGGCTGGTCTGATGGTGTTCAGTCCTTAGGTAAAGATGTGGAATGGGCAGTAAGCATGGGCGAATTTTGCGAATCTGGCGTTCGCGAATTTGCGTATTTGCGAACTCGCAATCCGCAAAATCCGCGAATTCTCGCAAATTTGCAGATTTTTTTTTGTGTTCGCAAGGGTTTCTGCCAGTTCGTGAGGGTTTTGTAACAGTTCGCAATTGCGAACTTACTTGTCGGCTCGCAACGGTCGCGACTATGTTGTTTCTACGTCTGGTTCATCATCACAGGTTCACAGCACCCTCTGTTTCACCACTGCCACCCTGTTTCACCCATGCCACACTCTGGTACATCAATGCCACCCTCTGGTTCATCACTGTAGATTATGGGGGGGAAAGCAAGCACACCTGCCCTGCTTCAACTGACATGAATTAATTTGGGGTTGATTTATTAATGTGTCACTGTTTTAAAATTCCAGTCTGGCACCTGCTTCCTTATCTGTAATTTGCTTTCTGTTGCAGTGCAATTTTCTTTTCCAGGACCTTTGTGGCCTACTTGTAGCTATTCTATGAGCCTGCTGTGAGGGTCAGAGCAGGGTCATAGAATTGTTGCAACTAGCAACTGAACTCTGGAGGGGCCCCAGTCAGGAAGCACTACAGGGAATGGTTACTAATGATGAGTTTGAACTTTTGCACCTGCTGAGTGCTTTCAGTTTTGCAAAACTCGTTTTTCTGCAGAACAGCAACTGTAATGCCCCAAACAAACATAGGCAACTGAACTCTGGAGGGGCCCCTCAGGAAGTACTACAGGGAATGGTTACTAATGATGAGTGAACTTTTGCACCTGCTGAGTGCTTTCAGTTTTGCAAAACACGTTTTTCTGCAGAACAGCAACTGTAATGCCCCAAACAAACTTACTTGTGAAAGTTGTTTTATAATCCAAAAGTGATCCAAAGAAAGTCAAAAGGCCTCAAATCCAAAAAAGTGCAGGCAAATGTCAACCTGAGGAGTTATTCTGATAAAAATCATCATTTTCAGAAGGTCTATGCTGCTTGCTAGTGGATTTCTTGTGCAGAATTGCAAATTTTGTAATTTCGCCAGTGCGAGATTGTTGCTGCCCGCCGCACCTACATGTTCGCAATTGCGAACTCTCGTGATGCATCGCCAAACTCCCGCGGGATCCCGCAGCTAGATCCAAAATGGCGCAGCACTCGCAAAATATCGAGAAAAAACAACTCGGCAAACGCTGAATGACGGTAGGTGAACGCCGCACGCCGCAATATTGTATCACCAAGAAAAAAAATCCGCTGCGTGCGAATTTGCGGATTTTCGGTAAATTCGCGAGAGTTCGCGGATTGCGAATTTACCGAAAATCCGCAAAATCGAGCGGAACGGATTTTCCGCCCATGCTTAGTTTGCGGTTCAACGCCAGCGCCGCAGAGGGTCGAGCTAGTAAAACTCGACGTGACGCCATGGGCAGATGGCGCTCCATGGGCGTCAGTCGTTTGGAGATGGGGCGGTAAAGGGGCAAGGGGAGCATGCCTGCTGACGTCTGCACCGCCTGGCTTCCACTGTAAACAACTGTGAGCGTCATAGAAGTTTCTAGGTACCTTGAGCTCCGCCATTGCAGCTTGCCCATGAGGCATGCAGACTGCCTCTAAAAAAAAAGATGGATGGATGGATGGATCACCAAACCTAGCCTCCAAAAAAAGCTTCCTGAGGTGGTTGTCAATATCTTGGGGTGCTTTCACACCCCTTAATGGACATCTGCTGTTCAAAGTCGGGAAAGAGAGTTGGAAATCCCCAATGCAGGCCATTTTGCCTGCCATGTGTGATCCTCAGCAGGTGACTGGGGAAGGAGCTGATGTTTTGTGACACACTGTGGTGCGGTGTGAGTTGGCAGGTGTGGGTGCGGCAAGATAGGGGACACACTGAAGAAACGCACACTTGGAAGGGAAGGCTGGGTGGTACTGATGCAAAATCCAGCTCTTCTCGCTACTAGTTTTCCCTCTATTAAGAAATAGCAGTCGGAGGAAGATCGGTG
Source organism: Lissotriton vulgaris (assembly GCF_964263255.1). Lineage (NCBI taxonomy): Eukaryota > Metazoa > Chordata > Amphibia > Caudata > Salamandridae > Lissotriton > Lissotriton vulgaris. The sequence continues at coordinate 79,961,366 of NC_141699.1, forward strand.
TCCCACTAATAGTTCGGGATTTGTAATATGTGCACCTGTATTCTAGTTCTTAGAACCTGTTTTAACATCTGCACTAAGGTTCTGTTTTCTTTTTCTATATTTAAGTGAATCACTATATAGTACTTTATCCCTTCCCTTTTACCCTTCAGATGTCTCCATTGCAACAAAAGGGAATACGTATTACCCTACTCATATCGTATTGCTGTATATATCTTGATTGCATTTTTAGAGCATCCTGTTGCATGCAGTTCAGCTTGAACTATTACTTCTAACAAATTTAAGAGTAGACCATAAGGCACACGACTAATTCTCGCGCAATAGATTTCCTTTACCCTGGCGGTGTATCTATCATAAGAAGAATCTGACGTCTCCCGTTACGAAAACCATTCAGCCAGGGTTTATCTACTCGGATTGTTCGAAACTAGAACGCTCTTTTCGTACCAACCTTTTCTAACTAGTATTCCTGGTAGCGGACCACATAGGAAACGTAACAGCCTCGCGGGCGACACTTCCACTCTCTCAGCGTCCCAACCAATATCAAGACGCCACTCTTTATGCTAATAATATAGCTACGAGAATCTGAATTCCAATAGGTCCTTATTTCAACCAATCCTAACCCGGCATTTGGGTATTTAAACCGGGCAGTGTTTCACCAAGATTTGGGAAACGCTATGAAGACAGAATTGTTTTGGCGCCAAGATTTTATGCAATAGGTAAGCCCCATTTGACACAACGTATGGCTCGTATTTTTCTAGACCTTTCCGGCTTTTACAAGCACGAACCTCGTGAACTGATACCATTTATATATCATTTCAGTTTTTACAGCGATTTACTCTCGTAACTGAGAAACACAGACTCGACTGGGCTGTGCCCTCGCTGATTGTGATAAGGAGCAGAAAATATAGCGTGGCTCCACACTGCTTTCAACCCGTGAATAAACCTCATACAGGTATGCCTGCTTGCACTCTTTTTCAGGTAGTAGAGACCACAAGTCTAGCTGCAAAATTATAGTAATTCATTGAGTCCTAAACTGCTTTTCGTGTTTCTTTAGGTCTTACTCCAAATAAAGAGAAGATTTTAATCATTTCACATCAGGTGTGGCCTTTTCACTCGTTTCAAGGGCACAAAAGAAATAACTGCGTACTCACACCATAAGGTATATCCTGATTTTTCAGGTCCATAACAGAATAGTGGATAGATGTCCTTACAATATTCATAGTTTAGTTCTGTATATCTGTTCCCTATCTGTTGTACCCTAGGCCAGAGGCTTCTACCGAGTGCATTGTGCTATTCTTCAACAATTTAAGAAACACGTTCCGGGGAACTGTTCTCCTTCCTTTTTTTTAAACATCTTTGGTAAGATACGTTCCCTTAATTATAGGGGCAGCTCTTTGAAAAATAGATCTTAAGACACCAACAGAGTCCAATTTCAAAAAAGTTGGAATACTGCGAAACCTTGATTAAAATGCTCATCATTTCTACTCATAGCAGGCCCATATGGCTTTCGGCCCACTGCCAATAGTATAGTATGTAATTTTATATAGGCCCAATTGGTTCGAACATGACATTTCCTGTTTATTAATCACACAGCAGTTCTCTGTTCAGGACATGGAGGGTAAATATTATCTTTGTTAGCCACAGTATGGTACAATAGTTTAGAGATTAAACATAGGACATTGTTCCAAACTTAGGTTATTAACCTTTAATAAAATATGATATGGTAAATAATTTCTGTCAATCGCTCCTTCAAACCATTACAAAACTATGACCATCCTGCCTTTTATTTCCTCCTGTAGTAGGCTTTTATGTATTTTGGTACATAGCCAATAGTATTAAAGAATACATAGGCCGATATAGTTTAAACAGGACATTTTCTAATTTTAAACCATCCAGTAGTTTTTCTATTAGAAAATGGAGGAGAGCCATTCTTCTTGTAAACCCTAAGCGGTTCAAGAGTGTCCAGACCATATGTAGCAGGTTATCCTAACAATTTTGGTTATTGATCATGAATTGAATGTGACATGTCAAATAGCTTTTGTCAATCTCTCCTAATATGTTGTATATTTATTTTAGGGAAACTATATGACTTTCTGGTTACAGACATCGTGTTAGTCTTGAAAAAGGAGGATAAAATCAAGAAAAACCACCGAAACGCATCAACGCTTTCTAAAGTTGTATAATTCAAGACTCCCTCATCGTTGTAGATATACTGATGATCTATACATACGACATCGATGTGATTAACTAGGAGTCCGAATATACCAGTAGTATTGTACAATTTCTATGTCTAACTGTCTCTGTCTTCTAGTTACCAATTATGCGGGTCATAATTGAATGCTATGTATTCCATGTGTTGTATTGAATTGTTTTTTATTTAAAATCCCCTATATGTTTTTAGCTCAAGAATCTATTGTATTTTAGTGCATTTTTTATTGTATGTATACATAATAAATTGTGATTCCCTATTTTATTCAGTGTGTCAACTTATATATGATTTTCTGTGATTTAGGTTTTGATTGTTCTTACCAAATACTGTATAGTTCTGTTCAAGGGAATTTTACTCCTTTCTGGCAAAATCCACTTCGACGCCCTGATTTATTTGCTAACTCTTGCACTGTTTGTCATGTTGCCTGACAGCGCACCTTATGCCAGGTGGCACACTGCATCCCTTTCCACCCTTATACCAAAGACAACCAAAACAATAAACAAACAGGTGAACAAACAATCCTTCAGTACAAAACAAAGTCCCTAATGGTTTGGAAAGGCCTTAGATTCTCCTAAAGATTGTGCTTGATCCGCTGGCTTGGGTAATCCAGTGCTTATTTTGAGCCGGTGATCTCCAGAACTAATTTTGTCACAAAGTACGCACTTCCGGCATGCTTCCTCTTGCAATGCCAGGGAATTCTAGACATCTCAGGACCCTGCCTTTTTTGGGCATCAGTGAGATTGGGTGCTCTTTTGGCAGACACATGGTCTTCACTCTCCAGCCCCGGCCCTCCAACTGTTTTTTTCAAATCCCTTGCACTTTCCATCAACAGTATTTTTTTAAACATGGATACCTTCCAAGTGATTTATTCCTAGTTCCCTTCATGTCCGTCGCCACCCACGGGGCCAACTCATACGGCAACTTGAACTTTCTACCTCAGTTTCTGTTTTTGACCAACACATTGTCCCCAACTAGGAAGTTGGGGTCCACATGCATCCGGCTGCCTCATCACCATTGCTCTTTTAACCCTGCTGGTAGAAGATCATGGCCAGTTGGGGATAGAACCCCCCACCACACCCCCCAACCCTGGAGGGAGTAGGAATGGTGTTTCTGGGGGCTTTCTGAACTAATTTGTGGTGGAATGTAGAATAGAATATTCCTGCATGCTGATAGGAAATTGTGAAGTGGCCATTAAGCATGGGCGAATTTTGCGAATCTGGCGTTCGCGAATTTGCGTATTTGCGAACTCGCAATCCGCAAAATCCGCGAATTCTCGCGAATTTGCGGATTTTTTTTTGTGTTCGCAAGGGTTTCTGCCAGTTTGCGAGGGTTTTGTACCAGTTCGCAATTGCGAGCTTACTTGTCGGCTCGCAACGGTCGCGACTATGTTGTTTCTACGTCTGGTTCATCATCACAGGTTCACAGCACCCTCTGTTTCACCACTGCCACCCTGTTTCACCCATGCCACCCTCTGGTACATCAATGCCACCCTCTGGTTCAGCACTGTAGATTATGGGAGGGAAAAGCAAGCACACCTGCCCTGCTTCAACTGACATAAATTAATTTAGGGTTGATTTATTAATGTGTCACTGTTTTAAAATTCCAGTCTGGCACCTGCTTCCTTATCTGTAATTTGCTTTCTGTTGCAGTGCAATTTTCTTTTCCAGGACCTTTGTGGCCTACTTGTAGCTATTCTATGAGCCTGCTGTGAGGGTCAGAGCAGGGTCATAGAATTGTTGCAACTAGCAACTAAACTCTGGAGGGGCCCCAGTCAGGAAGCACGACAGGGAATGGTTACTAATGATGAGTTTGAACTTTTGCACCTGCTGAGTGCTTTCAGTTTTGCAAAACTCGTTTTTCTGCAGAACAGCAACTGTAATGCCCCAAACAAACATAGGAAACTGAACTCTGGAGGGGCCCCTTAGGAAGTACTACATGGAATGGTTACTAATGATGAGTGAACTTTTGTACCTGCTGAGTGCTTTCAGTTTTGCAAAACTCGTTTTTCTGCAGAACAGCAACCATAATGCCCCAAACAAACTTACTTGTGAAAGTTGATTTCTAATCCAAAAGTGATCCAAAGAAAGTCAAAAGGCCTCAAATCCAAAAAAGTGCAGGCAAATGTCAACCTGAGGAGTTATTCTGATAAAAATCATCATTTTCAGAAGGTCTATGCTGCTTGCTAGTGGATTTCTTGTGCAGAATTGCAAATTTTGTAATTTCGCGAGTGCGAGATTGTTGCTGCCCGCCGCACCTACATGTTCGCAATTGCAAACTCTCGTGATGCGTCGCCAAACTCCCGCGGGATCCCGCAGCAAGATCCAAAATGGCGCAGCACTCGCAAAATATCAAGAAAAACAACTCGGCAAACGCTGAATGATGGTAAGTGAACGCCGCACGCCGCAATATTGTATCACCAAGAAAAAAAATCCGCTGCGTGCGAATTTGCGGATTTTCGGTAAATTTGCGAGAGTTCGCGGATTGCGAATTTACCGAAAATCCGCAAAATCCACGAGCAGAACGGATTTTCCGCCCATGCTTAATGGGCAGAGTTCGTAGGGTACTCCAGAATGTATGGACTGAATGATTGATGAGGTTTCTTCTGTGAAAAGTGTGTGCCAGAAATTCAAGGTGTTTTTGTGTGAGTTGGTTTCAATTTGCAGTAGGGTGCTAGATTGGTAGGGTCTTGCGGATGTTGCTGATCTTACTGCTGAAAAAGTGGAACAGCTGTGTACAGAGGTCCTGTGAGGTGGTGACACCAAGGGTGCAACTGCAGGGGAAAAGTGCTTCACAATGGTGAACATTTCCCTGGTGCTGTTGGTGCTGTTTACAATACGGTCGGTAACATTGTTTCTTTTGGTGGCTCTGATGTGTTGATGATATTGCTTGAAGGCTGGCCTATCTGTGCTCTCGGCTGTCGGCATGGCTCAGCTCCCATCTGTGTTTGAGCTGCTTGTAGTGGCATCTTTTGGCTCTCAGTTCTTCTGTATACCAATTTGTTTGTGTCCTTGTCTTGCTATTCGAGACAGGGTATCTGTGCAGGAGGTAATCCAGGTGCTGAAATCATCAATGGATCAAGCAAAGTTTTTGTGGTGAAGCAGGAGGTGGTTTTGAAAATTCCACAGGTGCGGTTCCACAGGGGTGCAGGATGGGGTTTTTGAAGTGGACAAGGCTGTGATTGGTCCAGCTAAGGATAGTGGGCTTGTTCACTATGATTTCATAGAAGTTGGTGTCCAGTAGGTGTCTGCCAGAGTGGGTGGGTGTATCAACTTTTTGGCGTGAGCCAGAGGGAAGCCATGTCTTCCAGGAAATCAGTTTTATTGAAGTCGGTGTGGTCCGTCAAGTGGTAGTTGCGGTTATCAAAGGGGGATGAACGTGTTGGGGTAAAGTGCCAGGGTGTAGTTATTGGTAATATATAGTTTGAAGGTCAGAGGTTCCTTACTGTTATTGTTGTTTGTGGTGGTGGTGGCACAGTGGATGACGTGCTCTATAGAAATGACGCAATTCATCCTCTGGCTCTGTGTCCCTGCCCTTTCTTTCGGTTGCAATCATTTTTATTGGTGTCAAGAACTCTAGAAAATAACAATGGTGACAATGTGTTGAATATCTATCATGGGTACAGAAGAGATGGATGATCATCAGTAGCAAGACATGCATACCCAACAGCAGGAAGTGCAAAAAATCATGTGGGGAAGAGATGGGTATAGGAGATAACAGAATCAGTGAAGACGAGAAAGAGGGAGAAGAGAGGAAGGACAAAGGAGAGAGAAGATAATAAAATGGTATGATAACATTGGAGAGAGGGGGGAGAAGGAAGGTTGGGGACAAAGGACGGTGAGCTGTGCAAGCTGGTAGCATCTGGCTTGGTGGTGAGGAGAGTACCAGGGGGGGAGAGGGCCCGGGGGCGGGGGATGAAGAGGGGAAGGATGGCACCTAAAGTAACCAGGTGTAGTGCTCGGTCAGTCCTCCCTCAGGAAAGAGGACCATATAAGGAGAAACAAGCCAGCTTTGTCCATCAAGTTGTAGATTATTCTTTCATAGGAGGCAGTTTTATACAGGGCCCTGAGCCATTCCTCGTGCATTGTCAGCTGCGGGGGACACCAATGTCGCAGGGTGCATATCTTGGCAACGGCAAGGGCAGCAGCCCTTTCATCCTACCCATTCTTAAGATCTTCTATCATGTTGGTTTTTCTGTAGAGATGAAGGGGCCTGACGATGTAGGGCCAGGAAGGGTTTGACGCAGGAATATCAGGTCTGGTGAGAGGTCGTGAAGGAGATCCTAGATTTGAGCCGTGAGTCTAGCAAGGTGACAAGTATTGAGGAAGAGGCCGGATAGGTGTGTGGAGTGGGATATAGGGGGTAAGGCCTTCAGTGTAGTGTGCGTCAGGTAGAAAGGGTTTGGGGGGACATGGAGGGTGTGGGGTGAGAGCACAAGGTATGTGACTTTTGATGCAGGAAAACACCCCTTGAAAGTCAATAGGCGAGGCTAGGCGACAACCCCTGGAGATGTGCTTGGGATTCAGGGTGAGGAGGTTTGTGGCTGAGTAGGGACGGAGAGGGCAGAGTGGTGGCTGGGGTGAAGACCAGGGATCCTGGTGCTGGGTTACAAGTGGGCTTGTATTTGGTGCACCTTCAGTGTGCCTGCGGCTCACCCACAGCCATGCCCACACTGCAGCCGCCATTAGGAATGGGATGGGGAGGGGCTACAGGGCAATGGGTGGGTCTGGAGCGAGGGGCTGGGTGAAGGAAGGGAGCCTGGGAGGAGAGGCAAGAATGGCTGCTGCGGGTGGAAACGGGTGCAAAGGAGAGCAAAGAGCGTGAAAAAGGAGGTTGGAGCAGCAGAAGCGCTTAAGACAGGGGCGTAACAAACGCCCCCGCAGCCCACGCGGTGCATGGGAGGGCCCCACTCTCTTCAGTAAATGAAGGGGGCCGGGCCCCTCAGCTCTTCCATGAGAGCTGTGAGAGAGGCTTGCTGAAGCAAGCCTCTCTCCCTCTAAAGCAGGTGCAGGCTGTCTGCAGCCTGCTCTGAGCCCCCTCCCTCTGACGGAAGAGAAACAAAGTAACAAGTTACAATGTTTCTCTTCAGTCAGAGGGAGGAGGCCCAGAAAGAATATGGGGTGGGGGCCCCAGAGAGCAGGAGGCAGCACAGAAGAGCACTGCTCGGGACCCTGACAAGGGTGGGAGTGGGGGCCCCCAGAGAGCATTCTCCAGGGCAAAGCTCATATGAGAAGGGATGAGGCAGCAAAATGGTGCCCTCAGGTAAGCACTCTTGTTAGAATGCACCATGTGGGAGTCACATGGGGTGGCCAGGGGAGGCAGAGAAGGGTGCAAGGCAGAGGGGAGATGTGTGCAAAGCGGAGGGGAGAAGGGTGCAAGGCAGAGGGGAGAAGGGTGCAAGGCGGAGGGGAGAAGGGTGAAAGGCAGAGAGGAGAAGGGTGCAAGGCGGAGGGGAGAAGGGTGCAAGGAGGAGGACAGAAGGGTGCAAGGCAGAGGGGAGAAGGGTGCAAGGCAGAAAAGGGTGCAAGGCGGAGGTGGAGTCGGGTACAAGGGGGAGGGGGAGAAGGGTGCAAGAGGGGAAGGGTGCAAGGGGGGATGTGAGAATGGTGCAAGGTAGAGAGGAGAAGGGTGCAAGGGGGATGGTGATGAAGTTAAAAATGTGCCCCCCCTGGAAACATTTCTGTAGACGCCCAAGGAACGCACACTACTTTGTGAGAGAGAGTGGGAGAGAGTGGAGAGAGAGTGGAGAGAGAGAGAGAGAGAGAGAGAGTAGAGAGGGTGGAGGAGAGAGTGGAGAGAGTGGAGAGAGAGAGAGTGGAGAGAGAGAGTGGAGAGAGAGTGGAGAGAGTGGAGAGTGGAGAAGAGAGAGTGCAGAGAGACAGTGGAGAGAGAGAGAGAGAGAGAGAGAGAGAGTAGAGAGAGAGGTTGGAGGAGAGAGTGGAGAGAGATTGGAGAGAGAGAGTGGATGGAGACAGTGGAGAGAGTGGAGAGAGAGAGATTGAAGAGAGAGAGAGAGAGAGAGTAGAGAGAGAGACAGTGGAGAGAGAGTGGAGAGAGAGTAGAGAGAGTGGAGGGAGACAGTGGAGAGAGAGTGGAGAGAGAGTGGAGAGAGAGGGGAGAGAGAGAAAGTGGAGAGAGTGGAGAGAGAGACAGCGGAGAGAGAGTAGAGAGAGAGAGTGGAGAGAGAGTGGAGAGAGAGAGTAGAGAGAGAGAGTGGAGAGAGAGAGAGAGAGTGGAGAGAGAGAGTGGAAAGAGAGAGTGGAGAGAGAGTGGAGAATGAGAGAGAGAGAGCGTGGAGTGAGAGTGGAGAGAGACAGTGGAGAGAGAGTAGAGAGAGAGAGTGGAGAGAGAGTGGCGATAGACTGGAGAGAGAGAGTGGAGAGAGCGTGGAGAGACAGTGGAGAGAGTGGAGAGAGCGAGTGGAGAGAGAGAGAGTGGAGTGGCTATAGTAATCTGTCATTAACCATTGTTGTTTCTGAGCCCCTCACCACATTACCCTGTCACCTAGACTAATGATCAGGTCAACCGATATCCAGCACTCTGGTGTGAATATTCAGGTTGTCTGTGACTGCCAAACAAAATACAGAACAGCGGAGAAGGGCCAACGTGGGTGATAGTTATTGACAGAGATTGAATCTCATATCAGTTCGCATATTTCAGCTGAGAGTGAGAAAACATTCAGAAATCGTTTTACATTATAATGAATACAATTTGAGGCTGCCAGCTCAACTATGGAGGGAAACACTGTTCCATAAACAAGCTCTTAATGGTTCTTTGATTGACACCAAATAGTGTTCAGTGCAAACATAGACAGTCAGGCAGAAAATGTGGCACAATAGTGCCCTGTGCCCCTTCCCTTCTATGCTTGCAGCTGGTGTTGTGTTACTTGTCTGTGCTTGGTGCTCTAAAGCTCTATAGTAGTATAAGTGCTGGCAAGCCAAAGCTCAGGGGCAGGGCGTGCTTCCACACCAAGACCCGATCAGAAGGTTCATGTAGTATGCCCAGTGGCAAACAGTAGGGTTTGTGCTGCCAGCCCAAGGCTCAGTGGTAGGGTCTGTGATATCAGTACAAGGCTCAGCGGTAGTGTCTGTGCGCTCAACCCAAGGTTCAGTGGTAGGGTCTGTGGTATCAGTACAAGGCTCAGTGGTAGGGTCTGGGCTATCATCCTAGAGCTCAGTGGTAGGGCCCAAGGTTCAGTGGTAGAGTCTGTGGTATCATTCTAAAGCTCAGTGGAAGGGTCTGTGCTGTCAGCCCATGACTTAGTTGTAGGGTCTGGGCTATCATTCTAAAGCTCACTGGTAGTGTCCATGGTATATGCCCAACTTTCAGTGGTAGGGTATGGGCTTTCATTCTAAACCTCAGTGGTAGGGTCTGTGGTATCATCCGAAGGCTCAGTGGTAGGGTCTGGGCAATCATTCTAAAGCTCAGTGGTAGGGTCTGCCATATCAATCCAAGGTTCAGTGGTAGGGTCTGGGCGATCATACAAAAGTTCAGTGGTAGGGTCTGTGGTATCATATATATATATATATATATATATATATATATATATATATATATATATATATATATATATATATATATATATATATATATATATATATATGCAAATCCACTTCTCCTTCCCAGACAATAAAAGAAATCAAAGGACACAGCGGGATGTTTCAGAGGCTGCTTTTAATGGATTTCGCATAAACGGTTTCGGCGTGTACCTTCCTCAGATGCTCCTTTCCAATTGCGTGCTCCCCATCACGCGTTGTTAAGTGGGCTCCTCCTCCCAGCGGTTTAGGAGCCTCACCTGCTTCTGATTCCGCCTGCTTGCGCCGATTTCGGGGACTACCAGTCCCACAGTGCAGCATTCAGACAGTCCGGTGCTCAGGGAAACGGCTGTGTTATTCTGGCAATGTCCTCCTCTGATCCCATTCTTTCTGCCACGGTCGGTGGTATCATCTGAAGGCTCAGTGGTAGGGTCTGGGCTATCATTCTAAAGCTCAGTGGTAGGGTAGTCTGTGGTATCAGCCCATGACTTAGTTGTAGGGTCTGGGCTATCATTTTAAAATTCAGTGGTAATGTCCATGGTATATGCCTAACTTTCAGTGGTAGGGTATGGGCTTTCATTCTAAACCTCAGTGGTAGGGTCTGTGGTATCATCAGAAGGCTCAGTGATAGGGTCTGTGGTATAAACCTAATGCTCAGTGGTAAGGTTTGTGGTATCAGCCCAATGTTCAGTGGTAGGGTCTGTGCTGTCAGCCACAGGCTCAGTGGTAGGGTCTGGGCTATCATCCTAGAGCTCAGTGGTAGGGCCCAAGGTTCAGTGGTAGAGTCTGTGGTATCATTCTAAAGCTCAGTGGTAGGGTCTGTGCTGTCAGCCACAGGCTCAGTGGTAGGGTCTGGGCTATAATTCTAAAGCTCAGTGGTAGGGTCTGTGCTGTCAGCCACAGGCTCAGTGGTAGGGTCTGGGCTATAATTCTAAAGCTCAGTGGTAGGGTCTGTGGTATCAGCCCATGACTTAGTTGTAGGGTCTGGGCTATCATTCTAAAGCTAAGGGGTAGGGTCCATGGTATATGCCCAACGCTCAGTGGTAGGGTAGTCTGTGGTATCAGCCCATGACTTAGTTGTAGGGTCTGGGCTATTATTCTAAAATTCAGTGGTAGTGCCTATGGTTTATGCCCAAATTTCAGTGGTAGGGTATGGGCTTTCATTCAAAATCTCAGTGGTAGGGTCTGTGGTATCATCCGAAGGCTCAGTGGTAGGGTCTGTCACATCAATCCAAGGCTCAGTGGTAGAGTCTGGGCTATCATTCTTAAGCTCAGTGGTAGGGTCTGTCATATCAATCCAAGGCTCAGTGGTAGAGTCTGGGCTATCATTCTTAAGCTCAGTGGTAGGGTCTGTCATATCAATCCAAAGTTCAGTGGTAGGGTCTGGGCGATCATAAAAAAGTTTAGTGGTAGGGTCTGTGGTATCATATATATATATATATATATATATATATATATATATATATATATATATATATATATATATATATATATATATATATATATATATATTATTTATATATATATATTATTTTCTTTCACTGAAAAACCAAAGGTTATTCGTAAATTATAGTTAGCACATAGAACAAAAATAACCTTAGAAATTCACAGAAAAAAAACATAGGTTGCAGGAATGTTATAGTTAGGCTCAGATTTCCCTTGTACAAAACCAGTGAAATTCATAGTTATAATTACCGGAGCCAACTATAACATATGCCCTCGCAATGCAATGCATATGACCCCACAAATTATATCACTCATGACATGGTTAGTGGCATCACTCATGACATCTCAAATTACTCCATTGAGTGAGTGTAATCATTGTATAGGTGTTTTTGACTGTTAAACATATATGCTCTGGTACTACAAAAGTTAAAGGAGGATACTAGGGGCCAGATGAAGGTGGCCGTTTCAGGCCATTTACCGACCAGTAACGGCCGATTTTGGCCGTTAACGATCGGTAAATGGGTGACAGGTATGTAGGGGGCCTTTTTTTACCGATTCGGTAATTTTACTGAATCGGTAAAATAACAATTCGGTAAATTTACCGAATCTGAGGCACCCAGATGTAGGTGGGACTCTTCTGAGTCCCAGAGGCCTTACCAAATCGGTATTTTACCATCAAATCCAATTTGATGGTAAATTACCGATTCCGGTGTGCATGCACATGTGTGCATGCACACCTATGCCATGTGACAGGCAGACCTGCCCCTAGGGCAGGTATGCCTGCCACATGGCACCCAAGCCTGTTTTGGGGGTACCAGAGGGTGTCAAAGTGACACCCCCTGCACCCTTGTGAAAATTGGTATTTACCGATTCGGTAAATACCGAATCGGTAATGCCCATTCATTCCTATGGGCTTCGAAGCCCATAGGAATGAATGGGCATTACCGATTCGGTATTTACCGAATCAGTAAATATCGGATTTTTACAATTCGTTATTCCAGCACATCTGGAATACCTACATATCCACCCCTCAGATTTACTGATTCTCAATTACCGAATCGGAAAAATTCGGTAATTTTCGGTAATTAAGAATCGGTAAATCTATTTTACCTACATCTGGCCCCAGGTGTACTACTAATGAGTAATACTCCATTTAAGATATATCATATGAGTGGTTGTGTGACTGTATGTATCCTTGTTTGAATGGGTGCATGAGTGGCTGTATGGATGTACAAGTGGTTGTGTGAGTAAGTGTGTGGGAGAGTGTGATGCTGTGTGAGTGGCTGTATTTGTGAGTGAGTTGGTGTGTCGGGGGCTCTATGGGTGAGTGAGTGACAGTGTAAGTGGCTCTATGTGTGTGTAATTGGGTGTATAGTAACAATATGGGTGACTGAGTGGGTGTCTTAATGGCTGTATAAATGAGTGACTGGGTGTGTAAGTGGCTGTAAGGGTCAGAGACAGGGACGGGCCTGAGTGAAAACGAGGCGTGAAACGCATCTGCCCCCTCAGCGCCTGTATTCCTCGTTCTTTTCTGTATTGTTGATGATGGCTGTAGATCAGTTTGCTGCGCTACAGTGGCTCCTGGGGCGAGGCAGTCCTCAAGGCCTTCCGCCTTGGTCTCAGCAGTAGCCCCCTCCCACCCCTATTGTCCGTTTATTGTAAATTGGAGACTCGTCTGGCACCGACGTCACTTCCGGCCGTCTTGGCGGCGCAGGAGGGAGGCCGCTGTCTGGTGGTACAAATGGGAGTAAGACTCGCGCCCGGAGCAGATTGCCATGGTGAATCGTCAACTCAGGCTCCATAGCAAAGATGCAGCCATCAAAAGAGCCATACCAGAGGATGTGAAACGTTGGCATAGTCTTCAGTGAATTGTGGAAAATCGCACAAACTTCAGAAAGCACACATCTTGGATTATGGATTTCCCAGGACATTTTGACCAGATTTTCCAGCAGCTTAACTATCAGAAAAAATTCATGGGCAGCTATGTGACTGTGTCATCGTTGTGGGCAACAGACATTTCAAAGCTCATCGGTCGGTGCTGGCAGCATGCAGCACACATTTCCGGGCCTTGTTTAGTGTAGCAGAAGGCGATCAGTCAATGAACATGATCCAACTGGACAGTGAGGTGGTGACTGCTGAAGCTTTTGCTGCCTTGATTGACATGATGTACACCTCAACACTCATGCTTGGGGAGAGCAATCTGATGGATGTCTTGCTGTCTGCCTCTCACTTGCATTTGAATTCTGTTGTAAAGGCCTGTAAGCACTATCTTACCACAAGAACATAGCCTCTGTCTCCTCCCTGTGACAGAGTTCAGGAGCAAAATGCCCGCATGCAGGGGGGCGTGGCTAGCAGCCAACGATGGCGGCCGCAGCTTAGAGAGGCTCCCGAGTAACGGCGGCTTCCCACGACTATCCGTCGCATTAATCCTGAACTTTATAGTGCTGGCAGGGGAGGATCGGACCCGGAGTCCGTGCGGCACTCAGCGCTGCAAAATTGGAATCGGTGGCAGCCTGGACGAGCTTCAACACACCGAGCGGAGACCGGAGGTGAAGAGGGTCTCCTGCCAGCCTGGAAGCAGCAGTGTTGCGGAGAGAGGGTGACCGGCCGGAAGTGGCCTCGAAGCGGCGGGGTGCGGCAGGAAGTGTCGGTCACCGGACGCATTGTCCGGAAAACCCGCAATCGCACCCCCAGCAGTCCCGAAGTAAGTGCGGCTCCCCGCGACGCCTGGAACAGCCCTACAACACCGTTTGCTCTGACCGGGGGCGCATTCTGGACCTCTGGCTACGGCAGTGACGCCGCCATTAGATCGCGCCTCACGCGAGCGGCACCCCGGCACCTAACAGCGGCTCTCCCCACGGAACTGTAATTGCCCCAGCTCACCGGATTAATACGCGGGGGACAGCGGATCCCTGGAGATCCCATTCTTTAACGTGTTCGACCTCCTGCAACGCGCTCCGCGTGGAAGACACCGGAAGGAGCAGTGGAACTCCCGGCGATTCGCGCTCAGAAGGGGCGCTGTGACTCTGTGAGGTACTGTGTCCCGGCGCAAGCAGTACTCACGGCACGCCACCAGGCTTTTTGGCAGACCCAGCGAAGGTATGGGGGTCGACAAACCGCCGAACTTCTAGTGCCACAGAAGGAGGCACTGCATAGATTGCCATAACCCTTACCAACGCTCGGCAAAACATAACCGAGGTGCCCTCTAGCTGCTGTAAACCTGCGGGGGGGACTCTTCACCCCCTCATTGCGAACTCGACTCTGCGCCCACGACAGGGGTGTTTTACTGGTGCGGCCGTGGACGGCACAACCGCTGGCATATCGTGGCATTCAGTGCCGCCAACACCACACATCACCATGTCAAACAGGGGCCCCAAACATAACTCTACCCAAGCCAAACTGGATAAATTCGGGTACGAGAGGCAGACACCGCCCCAGGAACAACGCAAGAACGCAGGGAAAGTGGCGGACGCGGATGGGGCTAAGAAGGCCACACTTGAAGATGTCCTGGCGGCGTTGGCCCAGGTGCAGACAACGGTCGGAGCAACCGCCACTGAAGTCACCCTGATACGGGCGGACCTCCAAAAAATGAACGAGAGGGTCAAGCAGGTAGAAGTCGTCACTAAATCTTTGGTAGAGGACGTGTCTGAACTGCAAACGGCAATGGAGCGACTTCAAGCCGACAACAAACTACTAAGGGACAAACTGGATGATCAGGAAGGTCGCTCCCGACGCAACAACGTCCGAATTTTAGGCGTGCCGGAATCGGAAGACACGGGGGCGATGGATCTCTACGTGGAGGACTTGATAAAAACCCGACTTCAGCCCAAGGGACTCTCACACTTCTTTTCGGTAGAAAGGGCCCACCGCATTCCGGGGGGAAAACCGAAGACAGGAGGCCCACCGTGGCCGATACTAGCAAGACTATTTAACTTCAGGGACCGAGACGCCATTCTGCAGGCCGCCAGGGTGGCACCAGCCATTCAAATCCAAAACTCGAGACTTGCATTTTTCCCTGACTACACGGCTGAGGTATCCAGGAAGAGAAAGACGTTCCTGGAAGTTAAAAGAACGTTGAGGGAGAAAGAATTACCGTACTCGATGATCTTTCCAGCACGACTGAGAGTAGTTGCGGACAAAAAGGTGTGGTTTTTCGACTCCCCCGAGACTGCCCGGGACTGGCTGGAGGGTTGGCACTCGGTGGGCCGGCAACGCAAGAATCACAGACCGGATCACGAACGCAGAGACGACAGCAGACATGGTTCGCAAACGTCTGGTCGAGGAGGGGGGGCAGAGGACTCTCCCTTCCGCGGAACAGGAGGGGCAGATGGAGAGGGGTGACCCTTCCCCCGGGATCTGTGCTGATCACAATTGCTGACCATCGACTTCACATTTCATTTGCTGCACGAAGACACTGGCATGACCTCCCCTGAGGCACGCAGGGGTGCCGCCTGCTCGGGGAGACACTCTCCCCCTTACACGCAAGTACTCTGGTTGTGGGATGGGTTAAGCACTCTGCTCAGTTGGGGGGGCGGGCAGTTGAAAGTCCGTTAGGCAGGAGTGCAGGGAGGGGGGAAAGGGGGAAGGGTTGTTTTTTTACAGTTAGGAAATTGTATGTTAGGAACACATATGTACGGCCAAGTACTGCACCACACCACACCACTCAAGGGACGTATCGGACCGTTTGACCCAGTTAGGCACGAGAACGGGGGGGAGGAATAGTTTTGTAATGTTCATGTTGGAACTGTACACACATGGTCATGAACGATGTTTCCATTGTTATAGGACTCAATGCGCGCAGGCAGGGACAGACAGCGATTTGATGCCCCCATGAAATCTTTAGGCTCTTCACTGCGCGGTGTCGCAGCTACTGGACCACTTGTGTCTCCTGGGTACCCCATTGTGCACCTCATAATCCCCAATGGCTAACAACACAGCACCATTAGGGGGAGCAGAACCCACCGATACACAATGCCCGACTCTGTCCTTGATGTCATGGAATGTACGGGGTTTGGGGGACAAGGTTAAACGGGGGTTGGTATTGGCTGCTATTAAGCGACTGCGACCTACTGTGGCCCTGCTGCAGGAAACTCACCTGGTAGGGGGGGCTAGAAAAGCTCTGGATAGACGAGGTTACAAAATGTGGGCTCACTCTGAATTCACGTCCGGTTCCAGGGGGTCCGGCATTCTAATACAAAAAAACTCACGATTCATGCCCCTATCGTCTCAAACTGATGACCAGGGCTGCTTCGCAGCTGTGCATGGGCAATGGGAGGGGACACTCTTCAATTTTGTGTCGGTATATATTCCGCCGGCATTACATTCGGTACACCTCCCGAGACTAGGGGACTTTCTTCTGACTCTCCCGGAGGGTGAGATTATTCTAGGGGGAGACTTCAATGCAGTCATGGACACGCAACTAGATAAACACCCCACACCGGCCCTGACGGGGGGAGACACGTACTTACGGCGGTTCGCAATGGCCATGGGAATGACTGACGTCTGGAGACACTTGCACCCGGGCGTAAAACAATACACCTTTCTCTCCGCAGTGCATGGAAGCCTATCCCGCATCGACTACTTTTTGTCGATGGGTGACGGCCTTCACCACGTAGATACCCTAGTGATCCACCCTCGGGGTATCTCAGACCATTCACCCCTCACACTGAAACTTTCCATGCAGACGAGAGCACGCAAACCCATCTACCCCATTCATGCATCCTACTTTAAAGTTCCACAGGTCCGCAAGGCCCTTAAACGTGCCACGAAACAATACTTTCTTGAAAATGTACACTCAGTACGCTCCTCAGCGACACTCTGGGAAGCCTATAAAGTGGTCCTGCAAGGACAAGCCATTAACACTATAACCGGGTACAAAAGGCAGCAGTCCCAGGCACTGGCCGATTTAGAGACGGCATTGAGGGAACGGACCACGGCTCATGAGCTACACCCCTCTCCCTCCACCCTACACGCACTCACTCTCCAACAGCAGTTATATAATGATCACCTGCGCTTGGTTGTTAAAGGACACATAACTGATACTCAAAATAGAATTTATGACGTGGGGGACAAAGCAGGGAAAATGTTAGCATGGCCGGATAAGCGTGAGACCAATTCCAGGGGGATACAACGGCTGAAAGATGTGCATGGAGTGCCACATTCAGATCCTAGGCGCATCACAGAGATACTGGCGGCCCATTTTAAACAAGTATATTCCCCGGAGCAGGTAATCACATCCGAAACCGCAAAGGCTCTCTTAGCTCCGATTGTGGTCCGAACATTGTCACCAGAGGCATCAAGTGACTTAGAGGCAGATATAACTGCGGAGGAAATCCAACTGGCCATTCAGGCTCTGAACCCGGGCAAGGCGATGGGGCCGAATGGAATACCCATAGAATGGTACCAGGCGATGCCGGAGACCCTCAGCGTACATTTGTTAGGGATGTTCAGGGACTGTCTAGAGAAGGGTTCCCTTCCGCTGGACCAGCGAGTGGTGACTATCATAACTATCCCCAAGCCAGGTAAACCGCCGGAGGAATGTTCCTCCTATCGACCCATTTCCTTACTAAACGCGGAAGTGAAAATTCTAGCTAAACTCCTAGCACAAAGGATTCTGCCCCATCTGTCATCAATCATACATCCAGATCAGTCCGGATTTATGCCACACAGAAGCACAGCGTTGAACCTGCGGCGACTACACGGCGTACTGGCTAGAACGGAAACCATTAAATCGCCGGCAGTGATTTTAGCGCTTGACGCCAAAATGGCATTTGACCTGGTGGAGTGGGAATACTTGTTCGAAACGCTGACACATATGGGATTTGGCCCTCGCTTTCTCGCATGGGTCAAGCTGCTATACACGGACCCAATGGCTCACGTGGTGGCTAATGGCCATATTTCACATGCATTCCCGTTGGGAAGAGGCACGCGGCAGGGATGCCCTCTGTCACCCTTGCTGTTTGCCATCTCTCTAGAACCTCTTGCAACCCTCATACGAGCTTCACCCCTCGTTAAAGGTATAACATGGCCTGGGGGCTGGGAAGATCGGCTGTCCTTGTACGCGGATGATATGTTAATATATCTAACTGACCCCGATGAAGGCATACCAGCGTTGTTACACATCTGCGACACGTACGGCAGTATCTCAGGCTATACACTGAACTGGGCCAAGTCGGAAGTATACATTCTGCAGGGTCCAACCCCGAACCTCGACGGTGCGTGCCCGCTGAAGTTGGCGGGAACGTCCTTTAAATACCTAGGCATACATATCACTAGGGACCCGGCAGAATTCATAGATAAGAACCTGAAACCACACCTGGTCCGGCTTAAACGTGATGTAGAATTTTGGTCGGGCCTGCCGTTAACGCTCCTGGGCAGGGCGGCACTCTACAAGATGATGGCATTGCCACGTTTTTTATACGTCCTTGAGAACTCACCATATCCTGTGCCCCCTACGTTCTTCCAGAAAGTGGCGGCTCTGGTCTCCAACCTTCTATGGGGCAATCTCCCGGCACGAGTGGCACAGTCCAAGCTGCACAGAGACTGGTACAGCGGGGGTCTCGCACTACCAAATCTGAAATTGTATTACTGGGCTGCACATCTCAAGCCAATTAATCAGTGGGTCCACGCGCCACATACTGACCCGGCATTCCATTCAGATAGGGCACAACTGGGCACAAATAGTTTGTTAGGTCCGTTATACGATCGCCGCAAGGTGCGGGCACTACTGGGCCCCACAAAACTAACAGTTCAAATATGGCACACGGCAACGGCAGCTCTGGGTTGGAAGGGGAAGATAACCAAGATGACTCCGCTGTGGGACTCTCGAGCATTGGGCAATCTCAGAAACACCAAGGGGTTCGCACAATGGGACACGATTGGCATTACCACAGTGGGTGATCTGTGGGAGAGGGAGGAGGTAATCCCCTTTGCCCGACTAAAAGAGCTATATGATTTCGGGGACAGGGAACTTTACAGATACATTCAAATCCGCCACGCACTGCTCACAGCCCTGCCACCTGGCACACCACTACCGGAGTCTTCTCCTCTGGAAGACCGCCTCCTCACTGATTGTATGCTAGAAAAAGCGACGTCCCTCACATATCGTAAATTGCTTAATAATACCCCAGATCCTACACTCCACCTGAAGGAGAAATGGGAGGGGGACATTCACGATATGGATGAACATGAATGGAATGCGGCACTTGGGTCCCCTAGGGAAGTGGGCATCTCTGCACGCATGAGACTAGTACAATTTAAGATCCTCCACAGGGTTTACTACATGAGGACTGTGCTACACCGCATACAGCGGGCGCCCCATCCTTACTGTTTACGTGGGTGCGGAGAGGAGGGCACATTCTTCCACACCATATGGGACTGTCCCAAAATCCAGGAGTACTGGAGACAAATACTCTGCACACTCTCACAAACACTAGACCAATCCCTACTGCCTGACCCGAGGAGGTGCTTACTGAATATATGGGAACCTACTGACCTGTCCAGGTATGAACAACTCTGGATCACAGCGGGGGTAATGGTGGCGAAACGCGACATAGCACAGCGCTGGGGGGCAGCAGACCTACCGACTAAGTCCCAATGGTGCCTGAACATGGACAGAGTAATGTTGAACGAGAGAGCAGTATATTCCAGCCGAGCCTGCCCGGGGAAATGGAACAAGATTTGGTTAAAATGGAATGAATATAGAGGGGATATTTGTGAACCCTTGCCCGAGGATGACCAGGAAGATTCCGACGACGAAAGTGATGAGGGTTGAGAATAGGTGGGGTGGAGGGTTAGAGATACGTGAGGATGTCCTGCAGTGAGTACCAGGGTGGGTCGGGCAGTGAGGGTGAATGTATTGAATATGGGCAAATTTAGGTACTAGGAAATGAGGCTCGACTTACTGTCCTCCAAAAAGACGCTTACAGCTTGAACTGCATTGTTTTGTAGCAGACCGTAATGTCATTCCTAACAGGTTAATGTTACTAGTTTGTTGTTTTTCAAAAAGAAAAAGTGAAAAATACCATCAAAACCGCATTTTCCGAATGTTTTACTTGCTAGTACTGCACTTTTCTTACGCAGCATGTTTCAATGAACAACTATTATGATTATTGCTTAACTGACCTTTTCGCTGTCTTACGCTGTGAGTAACGATCTTACAATAGCGGCCGGCCCGCAGGGTTGTGGGCATTCCGCTGTGTAATATGCAAAGTGCAATAAAGGTTTTGGAAAAAAAAAAATGCCCGCATGCAGAGATCGTTCATGCTACAGCAGCTCGGCCTAAGTATAGTAAGCTCTGCTCTAAATTCCAGCCAGAGCACAGAGGAACAATCCAATCCAATGAGTTTATCCATGCAGAGCAGTGGCGTGGAGCAGCGAACTACTTTTCCCATACGTCGATTTCACAAACGTAAACAATCCTCTGAAGAGAGGGCCAGGCAGTGCATGAGGGCCTCCATTGAGGACTCCATCATTTCAGATGTAACACAAGAGATTAGTCAGTCTTTAGTTCATTCCCGCAATGATTTTTTTTCAAAAGATGCTCTAAAAATTGTGGAGAGTTCAAAATCTGATACCATAGCAGACACTCATGAGGATAACACTATCATGTTTGACCAGTCTTTCAACACACAAGAGGACTCCCAAGTGGCCAGCCAGTCAGATAATGTCAGGGCGAACTTGTCTTAGTTGACAATGGCAACCCAAACAGCTCAAGCAGAAACCAGCTACGACCAGGACTCAGCCTGTGAAAAAAATGTCTTCCAGAATGAAAATGCAGTGATCGGTCTAAATGAGAAAGAACAAATCTCCTCCTTTCTTGCGGATCTTGCTGCCCTCCAGCTTAATCAACTTGTGAGTGGCCCCACCCACAGAGCGGGACACCTCCTTGATCCCATCTTTTCCAACATCGAGAATGGGACTGCTGGTACACCTATTCCTATGGCGTGGACAGACCACCATTTGGTGATCATGACAGTCCCTTGCAAACCCGCCCCGCATCTGCACCTACCCCTCAAGTTCAGAAGCGTCCGTGGAGAAAACTCCGCTTGGAGGAGCTTCATAATCTCCTAAGGACTAACCCCCCTCCCCTGAGTGATGACATTGACCTAGGATATGACCAGTTCTGCCACTGGATAACCCAAGCATTGGACTCCCTGATCCCAGCTAAATGGGTCAAGGCTCGTGCCCATGTGGCTAGCCCCTGGTACAATTCAGAATTAGCCACTCTGAAAAAAGAATGTAAAAAAGCAGAAAGAGGATGGAGGAAAAATTATGACACCAACCTTAAGCATAATTATGTTCAACTACAAAAAACCTATCATCGTCATGTCTGTAGAACAAGGGCGGCGTATTATGCCACTGAAATCAACAGTAGCACCAATGCCGCTAAAACTGTTTTTAAAATTCTAAAAGACCTCACTGCAAAAAAAAACACCATTACTGCCGTCACCTCTCCAGACTTATGTAATAACATGGCCAATTTCTTTACCAACAAAATAAAGAAAATCTACGAGACCTTCCCCTATTCCCCACAGATTTCCGTTACTTTAGACCCCAGTAGGCCCTGTCTTTCCTCCCTCCCCACACTAGAACGTGAGAGTTTCCACAAAATCTGTAAAAAAATAAAATCTGGCTCCCCGGCTGACCCCCTAAAACCCGAGACCTTTTGTGCAGCCAATGAGCTTGTCACTGAACCGATACGGAACATCATTAACCTATCTCTCTCTACGGCCAAAATTCCCTCTAAATGGAAGCAGGCATGGGTATCCCCCATCTTGAAAAAGCCCACCCTGGACCCCACCCTTCCTGAAAATTTTCGGCCCATCTCACTTCTCCGCTGGCCAGCTAAAATCATAGAGGCACACGTCAACACCACCCTCACCAACTTCCTCATAACCAATAACATTCTGGATGACTCCCAACACGGGTTTAGAGCTGGTCACAGCACCGAGACAGCCTTGCTTAGTGTTACAGAGGACCTCCGTACCATTCTTGACACCGGCGGAATGGCAGCACTGATCCTGTTGGATCTCAGTGCTGCCTTCGACACGGTGTCACACGAGGCCCTCTTGATGAGATTGGAGGAAGCTGGAATCACAGGTACGGCCCTGGGATGGTTTAAAGACTTTCTTGCCAACAGATCCTTCAAAGTCTCCACCCCCCCTTACATCTCTAAAGAGCACAACATTGGACAGGGGGTGCCTCAAGGGTCATCACTGAGCCCCACCCTGTTCAATGTTTACGTCCAACCACTAGCAAAAGTGGTTAAACAGAGTGGTCTGACGTTAGTATCTTACGCAGATGATACCCAGTTGGTGGTAGCTCTCAATGGTAACAACGGTCTGGAGGCCCATCACTTCAAGCAGACCCTTACTGACATCACCAACTGGATGACGGCCAATTTCCTCCAGCTCAATGCGGGGAAAACGGAGATACTGCTCTTGGGGAAAAACACCGCATCCTGGGGCGAAAATTGGTGGCCTGATACTTTAGGCCAACCTCTTGAGCCCAAGGAATGTGTAAAAAACTTGGGAGTCTGGGTCGACTCAGCATTGAAATTCACTCACCGCACCAAAAAAGTCGCAGCCACCTGCTTCGGCATCCTGCGCAATCTAAGACCTATTCTGAAGTTCTTCAACTGTCATACCCGCCAGGTAATTGTCCAAGCTACCATCCTCTCTAGGCTGGATTATGCCAGCTCCCTCCTATTGGGCGCTAACCTGGCGGAAACTACCAGACTTCAGAGAGTGCAGAATGCTGCCGCCAGAGCGTTAGTAGGTCTCCCCCGCCACTCCTCAGTGGCTGGAGCTCTGAAAAAACTACACTGGCTCCCGGTGGGAAAAAGGATTCAGTTTAAGGCACTCTGCCTTGCCTTCAAAATCCTTAAAACCGCCTCCCCCCCGATGTTGCGCCCCCTCCTGACGGAATATATTCCTGGGAGGTCACTTCGTTCAGAAGGACAACATCTGGTGGTCATTCCCCGCACCAATCTAGCCAGAATGGGCGGTCGATCCTTTAGCCTGCTCGCTGCCAAGCTCTGGAACAGCCTCCCGGAAACTATCCGTGGCATGCAGGACCTTCTGGCTTTCAGGAAAGCCATCAAAACCCACCTCTTTCAGTAACCGCACCTCTTCCCTTCTGGTGCTTTCTTCTTTTCTGTCTTTAGCTTTGCTCGCAGCGCCGGGACGCCCCTTTGCTGGGGCAGCCGAGCGCTATACAAATCCCAATAACATTAACATTAACATATGAGAGTCATTGTCAAATCGGAGCCCTTGGGCTCTCTGGAGCCTCAGGATGAAGTTAGTGATGTAACATCCCAAGCAGATGGAAGTGAACCTGTTGAAGTTGAAGGAGGAGTGGCAAGCACAGAAAAGATTGAACTGAGCCCTGAAAGCAGTGACCGTAGTTTTTCTGACCCACAGTCTAGTACGGACCGGGTGGGGGACATTCATATGTTGGAGGTATCCAAGAATCTAGAACATAAGTCACCATGCAGCATCTCCAACTTTCTAAGCAAAAGTAGAAGTGTCAACTATAGCACTAATCAAAACAATGATGACAACATTCCGAACACAACTAGCGATTGCAGATTTGATACAGATGCGCCATACTTGATGAGCTCAGAATCTGGGCCCAATAGTGGACATTCAGCGTCTGCAATGTCTCAAATGGACAGCCCCTTCAACGACTTCTCTGACTCTCATTTTGTTCGACCAATGCAGGATATAATGGGCCTTCCATGTGCACAGTCTTTGGGTTACTGAGCAGCAGAACAGTTTGGAATGGACTATCCAAGATCTGGCTTGGGACTCCACTCTTTGTCTAGGTCAATGATGATGGGCTCTGGTAGGGTGGGAGGCAACAATTTTCCTGGATATCGCCCGTTGTGACATCTGTTAGAGGTGGTCAAATATAGGACAGTGAATCTAACATGAATGGGACATCTTCCTTTGAATATGCACTCTTGTCACAGCAAGGCCCCCCACAGTTGACTAGGGCGTCTGCGGATGTTCTAAATGCAAAAAGGCCTTATTTGAGGACAATGTCTTAGTTGTGGAAGGCGCTCGTAAATATGCATGTAAAATATGTTGCAAAACTTTCTTGACCTTAACAGACTGCAAGAAGTACATCCGTGTGCACACCGGGGAGAAACCCTATGCCTGCCTGAAATGTGGGAAACGGTTCAGCCAGTTCAGCCATTTGTACAAACATTCCAAAACAACGTGTCTCAGGTGGCAGAGCAATAACCTTCCCAGCACTTTGCTTTAATTTTGTCTGCCTTCCCGAGAACAAAAAGTGATGCCAAGGCCATTTAATTGAACATTGACACAAAAAAATTATTTTTGAATGTGGTCTACGTTTAAAATGTAATCAATGGAATTGACCTGGTGAATAGTAAAAGAGTATGTTTCTTTGATCAAGCTGTTAGTTCTTTTAGGGTTCAAACACCAGCTGAACACGCCTACCGGTGGACCCACTTTTTCTTTCCCCTTCCAGGGTAACTGTTTTCAAAGCAGGGTTTATTATTTTCAGAGAGTAGATACATTGATGGGAATGAACTTCGCTTGTCAATCATGGATTGCTAGAATAATGTTCAACACTGCCTGCAAAAGACCTTGGTTCTATTTAACCAAACTAAGTTTGCTGCAGAATTTCCATCGGTTTGGAGGGAGTGGAGGGTGAGGAGAGAGCAGAGGGTTGGGCTACCCGTACAGGGGTAGTAAAACACTTACATTTCCAATTATAAGGGGAAAAAACTATCATTCCTAAAGTTTCAGGTGAAACTGTGGGTCATTTTGTAAGTGGTGTGACAAAAGTGGAAGAGCCAGCACTTTTTTGATAACCAAGTTTATTGATTTCAAAATTGTATATAAAGTAATCAATAACAATGACATTGTCAATACCCTTGCTCACAGTTAGACATCCTGCAGAGGAATACATGCAGGATAATTTATGTAAATGCCCGCAGTCCATAGTGGTCCAGCCATTTACCCCATATTTGTTCATGTGTACGAGGGGGTATGCAACGGTTACCACGCATTTTTTACAACGCGGTACCGTTAGCACGCTACTTTTACCACGCAGGTCGTTACAACGAAATGCGCTGGGGGGCACTCCAGGATAGTAAATACTTTAATTTACTATCCAACTCCTTTCCCTAGAGTCCACGGGGACTGGAGTTGGAATAGTAAATTAAATAATTTACTATCCAGCACCCCTCCACACAAGTCGTTGTAACGACTTGCGTGGTAAAATTAGCGTGGTAACGGTACGCGTTGTAAAAGTACGCGTGGTACCGTCATACCAGCCTCATGCAATGTAGATGGGTTCCTCTTGTGCTGCACTCCAGTCCATTCCTTTTCTCCATTCAGCCATCGCCGGTGTGAGAACCCCTACTGTGGCACTAGCAAATGGCACATCTGATGTGTACACAGGGGGCAAATCCCTCTTTGTTGTTAGTATACATAACTTGAAAAAGACAAACTGTCTACCTTAAACTACTTAAAAGTGCAATAAATATTACAACTGTTTTAAGGGTTCAAATTATTTTTTGACTGATCTGCAGAAATAGACTGTAATAATGGTGCCTACGGCAAGTTTAGGATGTGTTGGGATTGCACTGTTAGGTGTAAATAATTTGCATTGTTGGAAACGCCAGGATTTTATGTGTGGTGGTGACATTGTTTTTTTCTGTAAAGGTTGTTTTGTATGACCAGTCAAGTTATGTTTTTGTATTTGTTTTTCTTATTAGTATTTTAACGACATTGTGTTTGAGAATATATATATATATATATATATATATATATATATATATATATATATATATATATATATATATATATATATATATAAAAGTACCTTTAAAAAAAAACGGTGAGTGATTAGCTATTTGAGTAGGTGTTTTGTTAAAGGAGTTTGTGTGAGTGACTGTATTGGACAGTGAGTGTCTCTGTGAATGGCTGTGTGGATGAGTACAAGGATGTGTGAGTGCTTACATGGATGCGTGAATGGGTATGAAAGTGGTTGTGTGGGTAAGTATATGAGGGCTTGTATGTTGAGTGAGTGGCTGTGTTGAGAGGCTGATTGGTTGAGTGAGTGGGTGTGTGAGTGACTTTTTAGGTAAATAAGTGGATGTGTGAGTAGCTGTATGGGTGAGTGTGTGGTTATGTGACTGGCTTTGTGAGTGAGTAACTGATTGTATGAGTGGCTGTATAGCTGAATGAATGGTTGGGTGAGTGGCTGTATGAGCGAGTAAGTGGGTGTGTGAGTGGCTCTATGGAGGATTGAGAGGGTGTGTGAGTACTGGTATAGGTCTGTGAATGAGTATGTCAGTGGTTGTGCGGGTGAGTTAGTGGGAGCACAAGAGGTTGTATGGGAGTGATAGAAGGTGTGTGAGCAGTTCTGTGGATGATATAATTAGGGATGTCATCAGTGATGTCATTTGAGCTGTCATTAGTGATTTCATCTGTGATGTCACTGGCCATGTCATGAGTGATATATGTGAGGTCATAAGCGGTGAATTGAGGGAGTGTAAGTTTCTAGTTAGCTCAGGTAGCTATAACTGCTAAATGTCACTGGTTTTGTAGAAGTGAAATCTGAGCCTAACTATAACATCCCAGTAACCTTTAATTTTTCAGTGAATTTCTAAAGTTTTTCCAATTCTATTTGCTAATTTTAAAGTCCCTGTAACCTTTGTTTTTTAAGTGAATTTCAAAGATTATTTTTTTGTCTTCCTGAGTAGAACATCCCTGTAACCTGTATTTTTTTTTGTGAATTTCTAAGGTTTTTTTAACTAGTAGTCGCGTTTGCAGAGTGGTGGAAAAATGGGTCAGGAGTAAAGTGATCTTCATCCCCCAACCAGTAGTGCACGAGGAGGTGCATTTGCAGAGTGGTGAATCCAGTGCAACTCCCGCTCATTTAAAAAATATATGTTTTTTAGGCCCTGGGTGTTCCCTGGGGGATTTCCCCAAGAGGCCTAGGGGGGGGTCAGTTTTTACCCTGCCCCCTTTCCTTTTTTTAATGTTTTTCTGTGACTCGGATGAACGGCGCACAAGATGGCTGCCAACACTTCCTGGTTAGAAGTATTGGCAGCCAATCATATCTCAGCAAGAGATCGAAAGAGGTTGCAGATCCTCCACGTCCCTAGATGTACAACTGGAAATTTCTTGAAATAGCTGCAGAACTGCAGTACAGATTTACACCTTTTACCAAAAAGGGTTCTTTCTGGACCAACAGCAGCTTTTTTGCAAATTGGTGTAATTCCATTCAGCAGTTAAGGCTGTAACTGTGGCTAAAGCTTCCTATGGAAATTAGCATCTGGAAAATTTGTTTTGGAACCCCCCTTTTTCTTGGCACCCGCTTGATGGATTACTCCAAAAGTTTCAACACAGCAGTTATAGTTAGTGGTTCATTAGTTCTGAAAATCTTGAGAAGATTCATCAAATGATACCAAAGTTATTGGCAAATGAAAAAATGCTCTTTCTATGGAAACTGCATCCTAATTATAACTACCTACATCAGCATTGTGTTGTGAGGGCATAAGTTATAGTTAGCTCAGGTAATTATAACTGTTGAATTGCATTGGTTTTGTACAAGTGAAATCTGAGACTTAGTATAACTTCCCTGTAACCTCTGATTTTTTTTTTTTTTGAAAACCTTTATTGACATTTCAACCAAATACAAGAATGGGCCTACAACCCCCGGGGCTGGCCGCTAAGCAGTTAGATTGACAAAGAACACATTTTAAATCACATGCAGCACCTCGGGGAGCAGAATCACCATGTTAACGTACTCTTGGTCACTGAGCAGCACAATTAGAAAAACAGGATATAAAAGGTTTTCATTTTATAATATAAGATGGAAGGATCAGGTGCCGAACAATTTCCCAGCAGCGAAAAATGGCAGGCAGAATAGTAAACGTGTCAACAGTAAACTGCAATCGGTCAAATCAATGGCGCTGATACAAACGGTTCAGGATATGAAGGAGTATTGCGATCAATTCGCGCCTGCTAGTCACCTGCCCTAAGACCCAGAGAACACCACGAAAATTGAGGCACAGATGAAAAAGCAGAGGTCGATACCAAAGGAAACCCACTGCACTGACCCAGAAAAAGAAAAAGACAAAGAAAGGTAAGAGAAGAGAACAAAGGCCATAGAAACAAAATAAAAACGAAAAATCCCCTCCCCCAACCCCCCACCCTGCACCCCTGCATATGACTACGGCCCCCCCCCCCAGCAGTGTGCCTGTCGCCCGAGAACCAAACCCGAAATATAGAAGAAACAGAGAAAAAGAAGAATGAAAGGAAACCCCACCCAACGGGGAAGTGGAGGAGGGCGATAGTCTCTGCACTCCCGGTCTCTCCCCCCGCCCTAACAAAGGGGCCCCCCAAAGCCAGCACAAATAAAGTTGACCACCCCACGAAAATACCCCAGGGGGAACCACCAACCCCCCGCCCCGGAATCCGTCTGTTAATGAAGCAGCCTCGTTACCAATAGATCCATCGCAAACAATTTAACCCACATTTTCAGCCTTGGCCCTGTCTATCAAAGTTGCCGAGTCCCTCGGATAAGTAAAGCCCCTTCTCCGGAAAGTCAAGAGTCACACAGTAGCAGTCAAAGCTTAGGCCAGCAAATGGGAGAGGAATAGCAGATCCCAACGCACACGGCTTGCACAAATGATGTCCCTCCCCGTTTCCGACGCCAAGCATCGTTACATCCGCCATGTCGGGAGACTGATTGGGGAGGGGGTGCGACTCGTTCCGATACAGATTGTAGTGTAGGCCAACAGTGTCCAGGATGGGGGAAGCAGTGAAATGTTCCTATAACTGTAGGACCGATGTTTCCAAGAACTTAAAAGAGTCATCAATCTCAGCACCCACGATGAGTTCCATTTCTTTGGGGGCAGGCACAGCTTCCAGCACCGGGTCCAGACGCGCCACTAGGGCATCCAACAGGAGGCAAGTCGGCTGCCGGGTCTCAAAAAGCAAATCGGGGCTTGCTCCCAGTCCTATGATCCCATCCATTGCCGACAGCAAACGGTTGACCTGGGCCCTCATCATCGCGCGAAGCGCCGCCAGTTCCACCATTACCATCCGCAAGGAAGGGCCACATTGAGCCCGTTCCGCCAAGTTAAACACGTCCACAGGCATAACGATCCCCACGGAGAGACACCTCCTCCGGGGCAGGATACACCAGGGCAGAATCAAGCCGTGAGGGACGGGCCAGCAATACTCACCAACGCGCGGTAGGACCCCCACCTCGGGGCACCAGCGGTGCTAGTGCCGGGCCACCGGGCCGTGGCCCCCCGCGACGCAGCACCGCGCGCCACCCGTCACCTCACCTCAGGCACAGCACCAGGCAGCGGATGGTTGTGAAATAGTCCAGTGAAATCTTCAAAAGTTCCAAGGACCGGACCCAACCACTCTCCCTAGTCCATTGTTGTTCACTTTGGACCCGGGTAGACCAGCAATCGAGACCCCGGCTTCCAGTCTGAGTTAGGCCTCAAACCATTTTCGATGTTACTTCACCCCAGAACATCCGAAAAATTCCGTGGTCACACCATCGGGGTGCAGACTAGTTCACCCACATGAATCCGGGGCAGGAGATCAGGATAGTCGACAGGATAAGCGAGCATAGGACGGAGGTCAGCGGAGCTGGGTGACTATGCAGCCATCTTGGTTGGTGTCGTAGCTCCTCCTCCAAGCTTTGATTTTTTAAGTGAATTTCTAAGGTTTTTCAAATTCTATTTCCTAACTATAATGTCCCTGTAACCTTAGATTTTTTCAGTGAATTCCTATGTTTTTTAACTAGAAGTTGCTTTGGCAGAGTGGTGGAGAAAGCGGGCGGGGCCTCTGACCATCTCTCATGAATCATGCTGTGTTAGAGTTACTGGACATAGCAGGAGGGCTCCCGGGCCCCCAGGAGCCCTCAACATCCAAGAGGACTTCATCCCCCAAACAGCGGTGCACCAGGAGGTATGTTTGCAGAGGGGTGGAGGTAGGGGTCTTGGTCTCTGAAGACTTCTCAGCAATGCCACTGTGTGGGACTTCCTGGAGGTAACAGGAGGGCTTGTTGGCCCCTAAGGGCACCTAAGAGCCAAGGGGACATCGTCCCCCATTCAGCAGTGTGCCAGGAGGTGCGTTTGCAGAGTGGTGGAGAAAGGGGTCATGGGGGACTGCGAAGTCCTCTCAGCAGTTTCACTCTGTGAGACTTATTGGCGGTAACAGGAGGGTTTGTTGGCACCACTGGCCCTCAGCATCCAAAGGGACTTCATCCCCAACCAGCATTGAGCCAGGAGGTTGCAGAGTGATGAAGAAAGAGGGCATGGCCTCCGAAGACCTCTCAGCATTCGTGCTGTGTGGGACTTACTGGAGACAACAGGAGGGCTAGTTTGCCCCCATGGACCCTCTAGAGCCAAGGGGACTTTCATCCCAGAACCACTTGTGCACAAGGAAGCAATTTTTCTGAGTGCTGGGGAAAGGGGGCATGGCCTCCTACCTCCTCTCAGCAATCCTGTTGTTCGGGACTTACTGAAAGTAATAGGAGGCCTTGTTGCCCCCCCCCAAGTACCGGCTGCAGTCCAGGGGACTTCATTCCCCAAACAGTTGTGGGCCAGGAGACATTTTAGCAGAGTGGTGGTAAAAGAGGGCAGAGACCCCGATGACTTGCTGTTCTTTTCTTTTCATTTTTTATGGGGGGGACATGTCACCCCTTTCCTGGGGCAATTTCTTTCCAAGGACCCCATCCCTCCACGTCAAGCCCATTTTGAGTGGGGGAGGACACAGCACAATTACCCTCCGCTGGCTAATTTCAGCCCCAGGGACCACATCCCCCATCCTTTAAATGAAATGAAATGAAATGAAATGAAAAAAGGGACTTGCTAAAGCGCACTGTGGCCAAGCGGCTTCCTGGCGCTGAGAACTAGTGCCTGACTCTACAGAGCATCCGAAAGGGCTAACAA
The DNA here is from genome assembly GCF_964263255.1 of Lissotriton vulgaris. Classification (NCBI taxonomy): domain Eukaryota; kingdom Metazoa; phylum Chordata; class Amphibia; order Caudata; family Salamandridae; genus Lissotriton; species Lissotriton vulgaris. The sequence continues at coordinate 79,992,510 of NC_141699.1, forward strand.
GGGAAGGCCTGGGCAAAAAGAAAAGTTTTCAGGGCTTTACGAAAAGAGGGGTAGGTGGGAATGGAACGAATAGAGAGAGGAAGACTGTTCCAGAACTGGGGGACAAGAACCGAGAAGCGGGTGCCCCCTGTTCTGGATTTACTGAAGCGGGGGACTTGGAGAAGAGAGAGAGATGAAGAACGGAGAGTGCGAGCAGGAGTGTAGGGAGTGATCAAGGAAGCAATAAAAAGGGGGGCGGAGTGGGTATAAGCCCGGAAGGCTAAACAGGCCAATTTAAAAAAAGATCTAAAGTTCACAGGGAGCCAATGAAGGGACTTAAGTACAGGCGTGATGTGGAAGGATTTGGGAAGGTGGAAGATAAGACGGGCTGCCTGATTTTGAATGGCCTGTAACCGCCGAATTTCGAAGGCAGGTATGCCCACGTAGAGGCCATTCCCATAGTCCAGGCGGGAGGTGATAAGGGCCATGACTATGGATTTAAGGGCGTCAGTGGAGAAATACCGGGATACTTTCCGGATAAGACGGAGGGATAGGAAACAAGAGGGTACGACGGAACTAACTTGGGCATGCATGGTAAGGTCATTACTGACCTTGATGCCCAAGGTACGAACAGAGGAAACCGTTAAGGGAGGGGAGCAAAAGGAAGGGGGCCAGTGAGTCGGGGACCAAGGATTGGAGGGGCCACCCGTGAGGACAAGCTCCGTCTTATCCGGGTTGAGCTTGAGATGGTTAGTGCTCATCCATTCCGAGATAAAGACTAAAGTGGAGCTAAGAAAAAGAGGGGAATCCGAAGAGGTGGAGAGATCAAAAACGAGCTGGAGGTCGTCCGCGTAGTTGTACACGGAGACCCCCTGCTCGCGGAGAGAAAGAATAAGAGGATAGATGAGGAGATTGAAAAGAAGGGGGGAAAGGGAAGAGCCTTGGGGCACCCGCACTTGACTGGGCGGGGGGGAGCGGAGAAGCCTGAAAGATGGACGGCTTGTGACCTGCCTTGAAGGAAGGACGCTAACCAGGAGAGTGCTGTTCCCCTGATGCCCGCTGCGCTGACACGGTCGAGAAGAATGGCATGGTCGACTGTGTCAAACGCAGCTGACAAGTCGAGAAGCACCAGGGCTTGGGGAAGGTTGATGTCCGCTTTCCCCTTAAGTTCGTCCAGAACAGCAGTGATCACAGTCTCCGTAGAGTTACCCGGACGAAAGCCCGCCTGATTTTCCTCGATATACGAGGACAGGCAAGATGTTACGTGACTTTCCAAGATCTTCTCCAAGTAAGGAAGAAGGGAGATAGGCCTGAAATTGATGGGAAGAGAAGGGTCCAGACCAGGTTTTTTAATAATCGGGAGAACCATAGCGGTTTTAAAAGAAACGGGGACAGAGCTAAGAGCCAACGAAGTGTTGAGCAAAGTAAGAGGGGGGGCAGGGAAGCTAGTAAAAAGAGCTTTAAGAATCCGGGCCGGAGCACAGTCAGCCGGAGAACCGGACTTGACTTTCGAGAGCAAGTGAAGAAATCTGTCAATGGAGATAGAAGGAAAGTGATCCAGAGAAGAAGAGGGCAAAGGAAGGGGAGGAATGGCACAGGGTTGACAGACTGTGGGGATGTTAGCTTTAATGTTGGCAATCGTGTCGATAAAGTAATCATTAAGTGCAAGGCCCTCTGCATTGCATTTTAGAAAATCACCAGGGCGGTGGAGGTACCCAGGGCTGTGGGGGTCCATGTTGCCCCTGCATTACTTCAAATTAAACCCCCAGGGAGGTGGCGGTCTCCAGGGCTGTGGGAGTCCATGTTGCCCGGCACTCTTTAAACATAAATCCCCGGGGAGGTGGTGGTCCCCGGCGCAGTGGTAGAAGCTATATGGGCCCCTCCCCGCATTTTTTGTTCTTGAAGCCCCAGGGAGGTTGTGGTCCACGGGGCATCAATGAGACCCAGGAGGGGGAGGCAATGTGCCACCCTTTCTTTATTATAATGTGCCCGGGGACCTGGCCCACCGGGAAGTCGATTAGAAATGAAGAGTGGGAGCCTGTGCTTCATTTTTTTTATTTTCAGCAGGATCCGCGGATCCTGGCAAAAAGTTTTACAAAAAAGCTTTTTTGACCCAGCAGGATCCCTGTGAGTCTGCTCCAGGAGGCCTAGGGGTCAGGGTGAGTCCCAAGATGACTGCCAACACTTCCTGGTTGAAGTCTTGGCAGCCAATCAAATTACAGTAGGATCCACAAGTCCACTGTAAGGACACGCGTCCCTATATATCTATATATTTTAAACTTACATTTCTCTGAAACTACTGAACGGATTTACACCAAATCACAAAAAGAGCACTTTCTAGACCAACATATGGGTTTCTGCCAAATTTGGTGTAATTCCGTTCAGCTGTTCGGTCTGTAGTCAGTTTAAAAAAAAATGATGATATCACTCCCCCCTACACTGGGCTGACATTATTCCCTCCAACACTGGGCTGACATTACTCCCTCCAACACTGGGCTGACATTACTCCCTCCAACACTGGGCTAACATTACTCCCTCCAACACTGGGCTGACATTACTCCCTCCAACACTGGGCTGACATTACTCCCTCCAACACTGGGCTGACATTACTCCCTCCAACACTGGGCTGACATTACTCCCTCCAAAACTGGGCTGAAATTACTCCCTCCAACACTGGGCTGACATTACTCCCTCCAACACTGGGCTGATATTACTCCCTCCAACACTGGGCTGACATTACTCCCTCCAACACTGGGCTGATTACTCCCTCCAACACTGGGCTGATATTACTCCCTCCAAAACTGGGCTGATATCACTCCCTCTAACACAGGGCTGACATTACTCCCTCCAACACTGGGCTGATATTACTCCCTCCAACACTGGGCTGACATTACTCCCTCCAACACTGGTCTGACATTACTCCCTCCAACACTGGGCTGACATTACTCCCTCCAACACTGGGCTGACATTACTTCCTCCAACACTGGGCTGATATTACTGGCTCCAACACTGGGCTGACATTACTCCCTCCAACACTGGGCTGACATTACTTCCTCCAACACTGGGCTGATATTACTGGCTCCAACACTGGGCTGATATTACTCCCTCCAACACTGGGCTGATATTACTGGCTCTAGCATCTTCTGCCTCACGAGTGAGATGGATCTCCAGATACTTAATACTAATTGTGACCACTTGGATCCTGTGGTTTGCAGCCCATTCCTCAGCTGCTCCCTCTGATGGGCGGAGTATAACATTGACTTGGACTAATTTACCTTCAGTTGTGACTTGCAACCAAAGACGTCAAGTCTCTCCGTTGCGGCAGATCTTGTGGTCCAGGGATTGCTGTTTATATAAGGAGATTTTCTGCATATAATGCTATCTAATTAACTAGTTTTCTGACCAGTGAAACCCTGAGAGAGTCTCCACCTTCATCAGCGTCAATGGTTCAGTTCCTATTGCAAAAACAACAATTGATGGACAGAATTCAGAACAATGTCATACATTCACCCCAGTACAGAGATCTGGGCCTAAATCCATTTTTTGCACTCCACACCACCCCAGGTCAGACATGGACATATGCAAATCAGCCTTGACCCTGTGCCTCATGGGAACAGTCTAGCCCGAACTGTCAAGCCATGTCTTTCCTGTACCGGCATCAGGCATCCTAGGACCGGTTTCTGGCTATCAACCGTCTTCAGCCAGGATAGCTTGACTCCAGTGGTGTGGAGAACATGGGACTCACGTCTGAGCATACCCATCCCACTCGGGATGACAAATGCAAAAACAACAATTGATGGACAGAATGCAGAACAATGTCATACATTCACCCCAGTTCAGCGATCTGGCCCTAAATCCATCGTTTTTTTGCCCTCCACACCACCCCAGTTCAGACATGGCCATATACAAATCAGCCTTGACCCTGTGCCTCATGGGAACAGTCCAGCCCGAACTGCCAAGCCATGTCTTTCCTGGACCGGCATCAGGCATCCTAGGACCGGTTTCTGGCTATCAGCTGTCTTCAGCCAGGATAGCTTGACTCCAGTTCCTATTGCAAACACAAGGTGAGAGAGAGGGGACATGCCTGCTTGTCTCCCCCCCCCCCTTTTTTTGTCTGGAAATCTCTTAGCTTGAAAACCTGCATTCTCAAACCTGCAAACCTTTGTTCCATTTTCCTGACAGCTCTTTAAATTCACAGATGACCTTTCTCAGGTTTACCCCATAAATACCTCCCAGGCTGTAGACAGCGCACGGCCAGAATTAAAGAGTCTGCGTGCAGTGTGACAAAGTGCCTTTTAGATTAAAATCTGAAATATTGATGTTATGTTTTCATTCTTGCAGAGAGAGCCTTATCTCACTGTAGGAGTGAGGTTTGTCCCTGCTGTGTCTGACATTGCAGTTGTCCTTAGCCCAGTCGCCATCTTGGTGGGCTGGAGTAAGATGCATCCCTTCCTCCTTCTAAAGACTGATGCTGGCCCCGCTGACCGCCACATACAGTGTGGATTTCGGGCTTCAGTACAGGATGCTTTTTTAAAGGATTATGATCTGCGCCTCTCTGCAAGAAGAGCCAGATTAGGTTTAAATTTCACAGCACTGCGTGAAGAAACAACGCCTTCTGGAAAAAATAAAGTAAAAAGTCTAAACCTGCTGAAAATCACAACCTCCAAATATTCAAACAAGGAGAAGAAACAGGGGTAGTTCAGTGTAGTCTAGCTCTATTTCAGCATCTAACTGAGGGGTAAATTCAGTATTTATTTGGGAAATGGATGCATTATTATTGAAACTGTGGAGAACAAGGTGCGGTCAAGCAACTCTGCTTGTAGGAATAGAAACCTACATTTTAATTTTAACTTCTCCACTTGACCACACTGTGTGATCTTGTGCAAAACACTATGGGCCCGATTCACAGAACTAACTTAAGACAAAATCCTAAACTTACTACTTTTGGTATTCACAGAAGTTAGGATTTGTCTTAAGTTTGTCTTAAGACAAACTTGAGACAGACTTAAGTTAGGATTTTGTCTTAAGTCTGTCTTAAGTTTGACTTAAGTTTGTATTAAGACAAACTTGAGTTACAAAAACCTAACTGCTGTGAATACCAAAAGTAGTAAGTTTAGGATTTTGTCTTAAGATAGTTCTGTGAATCGGGCCCTATGGCCTTAAAGCATGGTATCTCTTCTCACCTTCCAACCAGAAATTAAAAGTGGGGGAGGGAGGGTCAGATGTGGTGACCCTGCCCCAGACCCAGAAAAACTCGACATCTAAGACTTAAGTTATGGCACCTGTTGACCCAATTTTTGCCTGGTAGGGGAGAAATCAAGGGCGACTGTGGGTGCGGTCAGCTCAGATATGGAGCCCACACCCTTTTTCCAGGTAATCTCTAGATAATACCTCCTGCTGTCGTGCATGAATCCAGTGCTTTATTTGTGCCGGTACTCAGTGCCGTCTTAATGCATGGCCACGCTGGCAGTTGCCCGGGGGCCCCACAGGCATAGGGGCTCCATGCAGACCAGAATTTAACACAAATATTTCGTCAAACATTTTTATTCCTGTGAGTGGTTGTGTAGGCAGGGCCCAGTGAACTGCTGTGCCCAGGGGCCTATAATGCTGTTAAGATGGCCCCGCCGATACTTGCAGGTGGTGAACGTAGGTGGTGACACTGCCATCTAATTTTGGGCACCAGGGGTTATCGTTCATAATCAGACATTAATTCAGAGCTGGAGAGGAAAGGGTAGAAAAGGGCCAAAAAAGCAGACATAGCAATAAGTGACAACTAGAGAAAGCAGCTATGAAAATAAACTTACAAGGCTGAGATGAAGAGTCAGGAAGGGTAAGGTAGGGTGTAAAAGAGGCATGAGGTGGACTCCTGGTTGTGCCACCACTGGTGATGGGCTCTTAAGGAGACCTTTTGGCTTCTTTTCAGACAGGTGGCTAAATACCGAGCAGTACGTTACCGACCAGTATTTGGCCGAGAGCAATGTAGGTGAGTTTTAACCTATTAGCAAAATAAGGAATCTCAAAATTTGCGATACCTTATTTTGCTCTTGTATATAAGGAATCGCTAATTGCGATTCCTTAATTGCTATGTAGGTAGCACAAAAGAAAGTGCTCTTTAGGCTTAAGGAATCGCTAATTATCACCAACTTCAAGTTGGTGGTAATTAGCGATTCCCTGTAAAAAAAAACTTTTTTGTTTTTTATAAAGTGCAATGTGGCATACATTCATGCTCTTAGGGCATGTATGTGCGCCACATGTGGACACATGCACATTTCAGGGGTGCAACAGGATGTCCTTTTTTTGACACCCTGGCACCCTTGAAATAGCTCCCGCTATTTGCGATTCTTTATTACCGAATCGCAAATTGTGAATATCTTCCCATTCATTCCTATGGGCCTCCTAGCCCATAGGAATGAATGGGTAGGTATTCCTTATGAACAAATCTCAATTTGCAACTCGTTATTAAGGAATTTTAAGGAATTGCTAACATTTTAGTGATTCCTAACTATATTCAATTTAGCGAGTCCTTAATAGTGATTCGGTAAAAATTGCTATTAAGGACTCGCTAAATTGAATTGACCTACATCTGGCCCTTAATGTCTCTCCATCCACCTGTAAATGTATTCTCTTCCCTATGCTATGACTCACTGTTGTGTCTCCAGTGTCGGGGCATTTCTCTGTGCCAGTATCTCCCCAGTCTTTTCATGACAGTCTACGTGCCCTAATGCCAGTGCAACGCTTGCTCCATTTCGCAGTGTAAAGTGATTCCAAGGTTTGGGCATTCTTTGTCCCAATGCCAGGGAGTGCCCTGCTCAGGTGAAGGCTTCTTTCTATTGTTGTGGTCGTACAGTACAGTGGCATAGCAAGGGTGCAGTGGACTCAAAAGCAAGCACAAAATGGCCTCCTGACCCTCAGTTTTCGTGGGAAAAAAGAGTCATATTAGCTTGCACAGGCTCCCGAAGCCTTTGGGGCTGGACTGTTCCCATGGGGAGCAGAGACAAGACTGATTTGCATATGGATGGGTCCCAGGTGGAATGGCATGGTGAGCAACAAACAATGGATTTAGGCCCAGATCTCTGTACTGGGGGTGAATGTTTGACATTGTTCTGCATTCCGTCCATCAATTGTTCTTCTTGCATTTGCCCATGCCTTGGACCTTGGACGTGGTCTCTTCCCACGATCTAGAGCTAATGATTTTTAGAGGGAAGCAAGCAAACATTACTGAATTGACAGGGGCACTAGTCTACCATCCTCCGGGAGGTAATAAAAGAGAATTTTGCATATCTCTTTTTGAAAGGTTGGCCCCTTTCACACTACAGGCAACTACATTTTTATTAGTAGGGGATTTTAACCACCTTTTGGAGGCTCATACAAATAACGAATTGGCAAGTCTGCTTGCAGCCATGGAATCCTTGGAGCTTTTCTCCAGAGTAACCAGCCCAACCCACTGGGCAGGTCATGTATTGGATGCTATCTTTTCTAATATGTCAGACCTAAGAGTAGACCCCCAATTAGAGGTAGATTGGACAGACCATATAGCACTACGTTTCTACTAGACTCCGCTGAAGTCATCTGTACATCCGCAACCTCTCATAGAACCACGTAGAGCCTGGAAAGAGGTAACAGCCTCAGCGTTCAGTAGGCTATATACCCATCCTGGATCGCTGAGCAAGTACGACTGTAATGTGGGGTTAGAGCTATTTGAGGCCTCAATCACAGAGGCTCTTGATGTGATCGCACCTGTGAAGATGGTGAGAACCCAGGCCAGAGTAGCCCCTGCCCCATGGTACACAGCCACACTAAAAAGCGGAGAAGGCCTTATGTAGATCACTAGTAATAGATGGATAAAGTCCAAATCTGTAGCTGATGAACGCTGTTATCGTGAGGCCCAGATAACTTATCTAAACAGCTGCAATGTAGCCAGGAGAGCTCATCAAGGTACCCGGATCATGGAGGCCAAAGACACATCACAGGAGATTTTTACAATTCGAAAGAGAGTTTACAAGTCCACGGGCAAACAACCCGCACCTCCGGCAACACAGGAATTCTGTGATCATTTAGCGTCTCACTTTACTAATAAGATTGACACCATATATTGCTCCTTTGGGCAGTAGAGGATTCTAATGAAAGTCAGACCCTTAAGACAATCCCTGGTGCACCGAGCCAAGAAGAATTTCCCATTATCATGGGAGAACAGGTGAGTGCCTTATTGGCCCAGGCTAAATCAGCATTGATTTTAGACCCTTTACCACCAAAGGTCATGAATGAGCTTGACCCTATCCTGGTAGATACTTTGGCAGACATATGTAACATCTCCTTAACTACAGCCACTTTCCACGTAACTAGAAAGTAGCGCGTATTAAACCTCAGTTGAAAAAGGCACTAGCAGATCCTACAGATGCACACAATTACAGACCCATCTCTCTCCACCCGTGTTGCTCCAAAATCATGGAATCAATAATAAATCAACATCTCTCAAATTACTTAGAACAGAATAAGATTCTGGACCACTCTCAGTCAGGCTTTCGGGCATCCTATAGCACGGAGGCCGCTTTCCTCGAAGTTATGGATACTCTTAGGATGTCGCTCGACCGGGATGCACCAGTTATGCTAGTGCTGCTGGACCTGTCGGCAGCCTTCGACACCATCTCCCACCGCATTCTGTTGAGCAGGCTGCAAGAGATTGGTGTCGGAGGCTTAGGCCTTTAAATGGATTCAGAGTTATCTCTCTGACAGAACTCAATCTGTTTAGCTCAATGCCTATGTGTCATCTACAGCTGCGGTGGACAAGGGGGTACCGCAGGGCTCTATATTCAGTCCCACGCTATTCAATCTGTATGTTTCCCCCTTGGCCTCAATCCTCAGAAACTGTGGGTTTGAAACCATATCCTACGCTGATGATATGCAGCTGATTGCTACGCTGATGATACGCAGCTGATGGTAGATGTAGAGAAGGATCCGGCCGAAACGAAAGCTAAGTTTTTAAAGTGCATGATCAATATAGCAGATTGGATGAGGAGGAACTATTTACAACTAAACTCTTCTAAATGAGAGTTTGGCAAGGCTGCTGACCTGTGGTCCTCAGACTGGTGGCCATCAGAATTGGGAGAGGCCCCCTCCCCGAGAAGTTGGGCGAAGAACCTAGAGATAAAGATCGATAATCAGCTTTCAATGGAGGAGCAGGTGAAGAAGCTTGCAGGCTCCTGCTTCGGGACCATGTGGATGTTGAGAAAGATCTTCCCATGGATCACGCTCAGCGCCAGGAAGCCTCATATTAAGGCGCTATTAATTATTCATCTTGACTATGGGAATTCCTTGCTGGTAGGGATAAGGGAGGACCTATTATCCAAACTACAGGTCAGGCAAAATACAGCTGCCCGCCTTGCCCTTGATAAACCAGCACAAACACCCTCTTTGCCTCTCCTATGCCAATTACATTGGCTTCCAGTCAAGAAACGGGCCACCTTTAAGATGTTGTGCTTGGTCTTTAGGTCCTTGCACGGATTGGGACCGGCTTATCTGACTAATAAACTTAAATGGTATCACCCTGCACGACACCTTAGATCCAGTAATCGTAAGCTGCTATGTAGCCATAGAATTAGGAATGTAAAAATTGGAGGTCGTGCCTTCTCCTATATGGCACCTAAACTTTGGAACGACCTCTCTGAACAAATTCGGGAATGTCCGAATCTGTCCCAATTCAAAAAAATGCTCTAAACCTGGCTTTTTTTAATTCGCACCTCACAGATGGCCTGTCTTTCTCAGGCGCCGAGAGATCCCCTTGGCGATGATTCGTGCGCACTACAAATGACCTAAATAAATAAATGACTTTGCCTCTGCTGTATTCACCTGCTCCATTTGGGCCTATTCTGAGAGCTATTGCCCATGTATGCACTGCCACCCTGTTAGTCTAATTACTGTCTAGAGTGGACGTCCGCTTGTCTCACTGGCTATGTATTCCTATGCCAGTGGTGGTTTGTGTGCAGTTAGGGCAGTTCCCACTCATGTTCCGTGCACACCCATCCCACCTTTTGTGTCTCCTGACCCCCATTGGTCCCATTTGTTTAAAATTTTGCACGCTTCGCAAAATATGATGTCTGCACAGTTTAAGCGATTCGCATTGAGCTTTCGCAGTTTCTGTTCTTGTTCTGCTGGTGCTGACTGCAGCTTTCTTTTTCTTTTTCCCATGGATTTTGCTGAGAGCCTCGGAGGAGATCCATTCTTTATGCTGGTGTTTCTTGGGACTCAATTTAAACGAGAATTAGCAAAGTAAAAAAGCCATGCTTGCATTTTGAGTCCTGTCTTGAACATTAAAATGCCTGCTACATTCGGTATACAATTCAGATTTCACTCAGGCAAACTGTGAATAAAGAGAATTCATGTCTATGACATTTAGAGCCTCTCTTTCACATCTTGGCTCTCAAGACGAAACGAGAAAGTATTGATTAGCTTGCTCAGCTGAAAAACTTTACATTCTTGTGACAACTGAAGGTCATCTTCCTTTCTCATGGCTTCAGTCTCTGGCAGCTGTACACTTTCTTTTTTCCTGAAACCATTTGATTCTCATAAGAAATCCTGGGCTTCATTTATAATAAAATGACACAGCACAGCAAGCCATTTTGCTGTGCCGAGCAGCGTCATTTTAAAAGCACAGGGATGAGTCATATTTACAACATGACGCATCCCTGTGCGTTCCCCCTGCTGTAGAGCACTATTGGCTGCCAAGTCCCAGAGCAGGAACCCTTGCAAGGATGATTGTTTTTGTGCAGGAAGGTACAAAAAGAATAGATGATGGTTTTTTCCTCTTTCTATGCATGCCGCAGAATGCAGCACATATAAAAAGAGGAAACAATTAGGAGAAATATAAGTACTTATGAGGCATAGGATTCTGACGCATTCCCATATTTATGAAATGTTGTTTATCTGGGAATGTGCCAGAATCCATGGGAGTTATGCGGGAACACCAACACCCATGGCATGCACCATACATGCTAAAGGATGCGTGAAAAGCGACCCTAATAACAACGGCATGAAAAGCCATGTAGGGTGGCTTTGCGTTGCCTTGTAAATATGGGCCCAAAAGACACACAATTGATGGACGGAATGCAGACCAAATCAAAACATTCACCCCCAATCAAGAGATCTAGGTTAAATCCATCATTTTTTTGCTCACCATGCCACCCCAGTTTAGACCTGGCCATATGCAAAACAGTCTTGACCCTGTGCATCATGGGAACAGTCCCGCCCGAACTGCCAAGCCAGGTCCTCCCTGGACCGCAAACAAACATCCTAGGACCGGTTTCGGAGTTTCACCCCTCATCAGCCAGGATAACTTGATTCCAGTGGCACAGTGAGCCCGGGGCCCACGTCTGGGCTTACCTGGCACACTTAGGGTGAGGAAGCAAATGACACACAATTAATGGACGGAATGCAGAACAAATCAAAACATTCACCCCCAGTCAAGAAATCTGGATTAAATCCATCTTTCTTTTGCTCACCATCCCACCCTAGTTTAGACCCAGCCATATGCAAATCAGTCTTTACCCTGTGCCTCATGGGAACAGTCCAGGCCAAACTGCCAAGCCAGGTCCTCCCTGGACCAGAAAAAAGCATCCTAGGACCGGTTTCGGAGTGTTACCCCCATCAGCCAGGATGGCTTGATTCCAGTGGCACAGTGAGCCCAGGACCCGGCGCACTGGCCTGGCAGTTCGGGCTGGAGTGTTCCCCTTGGGCACAGGGTCACGACTGATTTGCATACGGCTGGGTTCAATCTGGAATGCCATGGTGAGCAAAAAAACAATGGATTTAGGCCCAGATCTCTGTACTGGGGTGAATGTATGACATTGTTCTGCATTCTGTCCATCAATTGCTGTTTTTGCATTTGTCACCGCGAGTGGGACAGGTATGCCCAGACGTGGGTCTCGTGCTCTCCATGGCTGAAGAGGGGTGAAACCTCAAAACCGGTCCTAGGACACTTGTTTCTTGTCCGGAGAGGACCTGGCCTGGGAGTTCGAGCTGGACTGTTCCTATTGGGCACAGGGTCAAGACTGATTTTCATACGGCTGGGTTCAAAGGGAATGGCATGGTGAGCAAAAAAACAATGCATTTAGATGCAGATCTCTGTACTGGGGTGAAGGTATGACATTGTTCTGCATTCTGTCCATCAATTGTTGTTTTTGCATTTGTAAATAAAGGCCAGCACACTGCACTGCCAGTGCATCAAAAAGCAGTGATGTACCAGCAGTGCAAGTGACTTGTAAATAAGCCCCCTTGTTTGTAGAATACAATATATTTGAATTTTGCCATTTCTCATCACCACTTACTATTTAGCAGTTTCTACGGGACCTCCTTGTCCAACAATTGTGTGATTCAAATATAATTTTTCTTTTGTTACTAAACATTTCATGACTTCAATTGCCCTGAGCACAGAGTTGCTTTGACACATCTGTAAGGTACAGAATTTAATTTGTGATTATTCAGTGTACTGTCACTCATGAATGATAATGAAAGTACTTCATAAAGTGAGAGGCAAATTCTCCTATGGACAGAGCCAAGCCTACTTTATTTATATTTTATGTGTATCGGTTACAGTAGGTCTTGCACCATGAGGAAATACCTCAAAAATGGGATATAATGTTATCTTCCTTTCGTGAGAGCAGGAAATTAATATCCAAATCCAAGAGTCAGGTAGTGGATCACCACCTGTCTACAACTGCATTCTGCTATTTTTGTCAGGATGGACCACCTTTTTGGGCAAATGATAGCCAGACACCACTCAGATGTGAATTGTTGACCTCTTTGTTAATTTGTATGATCTTACCAGGCAGCTCCAGAACTGGCCTTCAAGCTTGCTGTTTGACTGTCGCTGTTCACCTAAATACTTTAGTGTGATTGAAAACCGATATCCCAGCGTGGACGCGCACGCCCAGCCCCCGGAGCCGTGCACATCTCTGATCTCAGTCAGCCATGCCTCTCTCAGTTCTCAGTTGCGCGCACACACACACACTCTGCATACACACACGCAGGCACACACACACTGCATACACACACGCAGGCACACACACAGCATACACACACCCTCACCCCCCCACCTACTCACGGGCTCACGCACACACACACACAATCAATCAATCAATCAATCACAGACATTTATATAGCGCGCTACCTACCCAGAGGGTCTCAAGGCGCTAGGGGGGGGGGGAGTGCCGCTACTGCTCGAATAGCCAGGTCTTGAGCTTCTTCCTGAAGGAGAGGTGGTCTTGGGTCAGGCGCAGGTCGGTCGGGAGGGAGTTCCAAGTCTTGGCGGCCAGGTAGGAGAAGGATCTTCCTCCTGTTGTCGTTCTTCGGATACGGGGGACGGCGGCGAGGGCGTGGCTGGTTGATCGGAGATGTCGTTTGGGAGCGTAGAAGTTGATGCGGTTGTTGAGGTAGCTCGGGCCTTGATCGTGTAGGGCTTTGTGTGCGTGGGTGAGGAGGCGGAGGGTGATTCTTTTGTTGACGGGGAGCCAATGCAGGTCTTTCAGATGTCTGGAGATGTGGCTGTGACGTGGGATGTCGAGGATGAGTCTGGCTGAGGCGTTCTGGATCCGCTGGAGTCTCTTCTGGAGCTTGGCGGTGGTTCCGGCGTAGAGGGTGTTGCCGTAGTCCAGTCGGCTGGTGACGAGGGCCTGGGTCACCGTCTTCCTGGTCTCGGTGGGGATCCACCGGAAGATCTTCCTTAGCATGCGCAGGATGTAGAAGCATGATGAGGAGACGGCGTTGACTTGTCTGGTCATGGAGAGGGAGGAGTCCAGGATGAAGCCCAGGTTGCGTGCGTGGTCTGTCGGTTTGGGTGCGCAGCCCAGGGCGGGGGGCCACCAGGAGTCGTCCCAGGCGGAGGGCGAAGAGCCCAGGATGAGGACCTCCGTCTTATCTGAGTTCAGTTTCAGGCGGCTGGTCGTCATCCACTCGGCTACATCTTTCATCCCTTCGTGAAGGTTGGCTCTGGCGGCGGCGGGTCGTTGGTCAGGGAGAGGATCAGCTGGGTGTCGTCGGCGTAAGAGATGATGTTGAGGTTGTGTTGGCGTGCGATGGCCGCGAGGGGACTCATGTAGACGTTGAAGAGGGTGGAGCTCAGCGAGGATCCTTGAGGGACGCCGCAGATGACTTCGGTGGCCTCTGACTTGTACGGTGGTAGACGGACTCTCTGTGTTCTTCCGTCGAGGAAGGAGATGATCCATTCCAGTGCCTTCTCCTGGATTCCGACGTTGCTGAGGCGCTGCACTAGGGTGCGGTGGCAGACAGTGTCGAATGCCGCGGAGAGGTCTAGGAGGATGAGGGCCGCTGTTTCTCCGTTGTCCATCAGGGCTCGGATGTCATCGGTGGCAGCGATGAGGGCGGTTTCGGTGCTGTGGTTGGCTCGGAAGCCAGACTAGGAGGGGTCGAGGGATCCATTCGTCTCGAGGAAAGCGGCCAGCTGCTTGTTGACGGTCTTCTCTATGACTTTGGCTGGGAACGGCAGGAGCGAGATGGGGCGGTAATTCTTGAGTTCGGTGGGGTCCGCTGTAGGTTTCTTTAGAAGAGCGCTGAGTTCGGCGTGCTTCCAGCTCTCCGGGAAGGTGGCGGTGTAGAAGGAGGTATTGATGATGTCCCGTAGGTGGGGTGCGATGACCGCGTCGGCCTTGTTGAAGACGTGGTGAGGGCAGGGGTCGGTCGGAGATCCGGAGTGGATGGAGTTCATCATGCGAATGGTGTCTTCGGTGCTGATCGGAGTCCAGGCGCGGAGGGTGGTGGTGGGGGGCGGTGGTTCGGTTGTGGCGTGCGTCGGTTGAGTGCTGAAGCTGTTGTGTATGTCCGCGATCTTGTTGTGGAAGTAGGAGGCGAGGGAATTGCAGAGGTCTTGCGATGGGGTGATGTCGTTGTTTCCGGCGTTGGGGTTGGAGAGCTCTTTGCCGATGTTGAAGAGTTCCTTGCAATTGTGTGCGTTGTTGTCCAGCCGGTCCTTGAATGCAGTTTTCTTCGTGGCGCGGATCAGTTGGTGGTGCTTCCGGGTGGCCAGCTTGAGGGCGGTTGTGTTGTCTGGTGTTGGTTCTCTTCTCCAGGCTTTCTCGAGGGCTCGGCAGTTCTTCTTGGAGCTCTTGAGTTCGTCGGTGAACCATGGGGCCTTCTTGCTGCCGGTTCTGCTAGGCAAGGTCCTCAGTGGGGCGAGTTCGTCCGCGCAGTTGTTGATCCACTTCGTGAGGTTGTCGGCGGCCTGGCTGGGGTTCGCTGAGCTGGCGGGGGGGTGCTGGCTCAGGGGAGCGGCGAGCTGGTCGGCTGAGATCTTGTTCCAGCTTCTTCGAGCAACCGGCTGCTGGTGGTGGTGGATCGTCGTTTTTCTGAAGGTGAAATGGACGCAGCTGTGGTCCGTCCAGTGGAGTCCAGTGGCGTGGCTGAAGGCGATGTCTTTGCTGGATGAGAAGACGGCGTCGAGTGTGTGTCCGGCGAGGTGGGTGGGGGTGGACACCAGCTGCTTGAGTCCGAGGTTGGCGAGGTTGTCGAGCAGGGTGATGGTGTTGCGGTCGTTGTTGTTCTCCAGGTGGAAGTTGAGGTCCCCCAGGAGGATGTAGTCAGCGGAGGGGAGGGCATGCGGGCTGACGAAGTCGGCGATGTCCTCGCTGAATTGTGTGCGTGGTCCCGGGGGTCGGTAGATCAGGGTCCCCCTGAGGGTGGTCTCCGGGTCGGTGTGGATCTGGAAGTGCAGGTGTTCGGCGGTTTTCAGGGTGTCGTCGGTGTTGGTCGAGATGTGGATGGTGTCCCTGTGGATGATGGCGATGCCTCCTCCAGTCTGTTTGACGCGGTCTCTTCGGGTGATCTTGTATCCCTCTGGGATGGCGATGGCGATGTCGGGTGCTCAGGAGTCGTTCATCCAGGTTTCCGTGAGGAAGGCAACATCAGGAGCTGTGGTGTCGAGGAGGTTCCAGAGTTCGATGGCGTGCCTGTGGACGGAGCAGGTGTTGAGCAGGATGGACTTGAGGTGGTTGCTGCTGGAGTTCGGCTTGGCGGGTGCTGGTGTGGGGCAGGTCTGGATGCAGGTGAGCTTGCAGGCGTGGCAGCTGAAGGGTCCTTGGGTGTGCTTCGGGGTGGCTCGGTAACATCCAGGGATGCCGCCGGTGTTGAGTGTGATGAGTTCGGTGGCGTTGTAGGACAGTCGGGTCGTCTTCCGTCTGTGGGGGCCGGGGGTCCTGGCACTGGGCGCAGTCCAGGCGTGGACGGGCGCAGACGGGCTTACCTTTGGCGCACCTTCGGCGCACAATCGGCGAGCCCGCTGCGCGTGACCGCTGCGCGTTCGCACGGTCGCCATATATGGCGAAGTGCGAGGGGGGGCGGAGCAGCTGGGAGGCGGGAGCGGGGAGGGTACAGAAGGAGAAAAGGGGCGTGGTTAGCAGCGGTGGCGGGAAGCGGGGAGCGGGGAGGGAAGAGACGGGGCAACAAGAAAACAGGCAAACAGTCACTACAGAAATACCAATTTACAATACAATACAATAAATACAGGGGCACAGGGCAAGAAAGCGGGGCCCAGGAGCCTGCAGGTCAGGCGAGCACGGACCACGCCGCTCGGTGGCAGGGGGCGTGGTCACGCGGCGGCAGCCGGGGCAGCGAGGCAGGCAGGCGGGAGGCACACGCAGCAGCTGGTGCCCGTGCGGCGCAGGGGGTGTCCTGAACTAGGTCACACTCACCTGCGTCGCACGGTCGCCATATATGGCCAAGTGTGAGGGGGGGCGGAGCAGCTGGGAGGCGGGAGCGGGGAGGGTACAGAAGGAGAAAAGGGGCGTGGTTAGCGGCGGTGGCGGGAAGCGGGGAGCGGGGAGGGAAGAGACGGGGGCAACAAGAAAACAGGCAAACAGTCACTAAAGAAATACCAATTTACAATACAATACAATAAATACAGGGGCACGGGGCAAGAAAGCGGGGCCCAGGAGCCTGCAGGTCAGGAGAGCACGGACCACGCCGCTCGGTGGCAGGGGGCGTGGTCACGCGGCGGCAGCCGGGGCAGCGAGGCAGGCACACACGCGCATCCACACACTCGAAGTGCCCATCTCCTGTCTCGCTAGCCTGATGCACCAAAAACACAGTATTTACACGTTCCCCATGTAGGAGAGTAGGGTCTGCAATCCTATGATCACCCAGATTTTTTGCTTTTGTTTCACTGGTTTACGACTTTCTCTGGCTGTGGGCCTGCCAATCAGACCCACAGCCTGGCTGTTCTCTCTCTAAATTACAACATGTACCCTAGGTGCATTTACCAATTGGTACTGGGCCACCTTATCAGACCCTGTAACTCAGGGCATAGGTGTACCCAGGGCCTACCAGGGGCTGAAGCATGTATTATGCCACCCCTGGCTGGCCTCCTAAATTTGACACAACTGGCTGCATGACAGCTGGGGCAAAGTCGTGTAACCCCCCTTTGCTGTAGATATAGTATACCTATATCTAACCCTAAAAATGGACACACAGATCCCTATCAGTCACTCCTATGGCAGGCCTTGACAATCCTGAAGGCAGAGTGCTTGGAATCATGTGAGATGGTGCTCTGGCATGAGCTGAGCCTGTCTGCAGCTTGTGGAACCAAGTCCTAATAGCTGTTCCATGATAACGCATACCATATACTCTTAAGTGCATTATAATCCTCGCGGGTAAATGCTATCTTTGGTATTGCTTTATCAAAACATGTCGAGTAAGGTGTCATACGAATTGGAATACTAACCCCTCACCAATTCTGGCGACGGGGTTAGCATTCCACCCTTCTAGAGGGACACGCAATGTATGTAACTGTGAACCCCGGTTAAAGTTAAACGAAGCCTCAGCTCCACAAAATGGATGCTGCCACCACAGACACGAGTCTGACCCCCTGCAGCTGGGAGTCCTTCCAGCGAGGGGAGCCTGGACAAAGGGTTTCCTGTCGAGGGCGGTGCTAGCACCGTCCCAGACAGGGTTTTGTGTATCCTGGGTAGGCAGGGCTTTACAGGAAGGTGACTGCTGAGTGGCACCCCGGTGCTCACTACGCATAGGCCGGTCAGAACCAGTTCCAGGGGCACACCAGCCCCTGGCCTGGGGAAAGTCCAGCATGGGAGAGGGGTGTAACCACCCCCCTCCTAGTCCCACCCATAGGCAGGACCTAGTCACCGGGTCAGCCCCTTTTCTTAGTATAAAGATGGGAGCGGGCCCCTGTTCAAATTAGATCATCTTTGGAATCAAGACACGACTTTCTGCGAAAGGACATCAAGATTTCTTGTTCAAGATTCTCCCTTGTGGCTAAGGAGTAGTCACCCTGCATCTGCAGGCACCATCAAGAACACTGCGGTCTGCTGCAAGTCCTTCCTCAGGAATCCGACGACCCAGCACGACGAGATTCGGCTTCTCTGGCACCTCTGACCTCTACTCACCTCTACAGCCTAGCTGAGAACCGTGAGTGCGACGAGACCTCGAGGGACCGACGATCGCCAAGATTGCACGACTTCTTCACAACAAGCCCGCCGAGTGTCCCTCTGGTGAGTGCTTTGGGGTCCGAGAAGCCCCAACCCTGAGCAGCTCCAGCACCGAAGATCAGCCCTCCAGCATCTCCACGATCTGCGTGGGGCCCTTCTGCTTTTTGCTGCTCACCGCGTTGTTTGGCTACTAGCCCGCTGGCTTGTGGCCTTCTGAACGATGCCCGACGAGATCACTGCTGCTGGTCTGGTTGCTCCAGACTGGCCCTTGCTTCCTTCTTCAAGAGAAGCACCCCGGACCCTCCTGGTCCACTACAGACGCCATTTTGAGTCCACCGCGTGGGCTTGAATTTGCCAAGGCTTTGTTGCCCAATCCTGGGTCCAGCGACGCCGACAGCTTCATCCATCGTGGGACAGCTCGCTCCTCCATCCTGGTCACCGACAACGCCTCCTGGTCCGTGAGATCTGCAGAGCACAGCGTCACCCACTCCCCTAGTCGAGGTGACTACCATCTGGTGCCCTCCTGGTGCCACCTGACTACTGGCTAGTAGTCACGAACTTGGTCCCCTCTGCTTTCAGGTGTCATCTATCTTCAAGATCCAGGCTTGGATCACTTCGAACTCTCTTCACTGGTCGCCTGCCAGCATCTTTCTTCCAGGCTCCTGGTCCGTCTACGAGGATTCCCGACGTCTTTTGAGACATATGCAGCTGCAGCCCCTGGGCTAGGTAACTTCGGCATTTCGGTGCCCCAGCATAGCCTCACTATCCAAGGGTCAGAATCCACTTTCGTTTTCCTCCTACCAGGTCGGGTTCGCCCGAGAACACTAACTCTGTGAAATCTAGCTACCATAGACTTTGTCCCGCATCACGCGTGAGAGTGCACACTCTGCACCCGAGTCCCCTGGGTCTCCTAGAAGTAATCTAATGATTCTATAGTCAAGTCCTAGTGATTCCAAAGCCTATTAGTACTGTACTTACCTGCTAGTAATTTCGCATTCCACTTTCAGAGTATATGGTTTTCCGTGCCCCTCGGGCATTTGTATATACTGTGCTAACTTAAGTATTTTCGTAAGAGTTTTGTTTTGTGCTTAGTACCCTGTCCTCATAAAGAGTACAGGGCTGTTGTGATTTTAATAAATACATTGTTTATTTTCATAACACTTGTGTGGTGTCCTTTCACTTGGTGTTCAAGGGGTATATGTGTGGTATAACAGCTGGCTTAACAAGCCCTCTCGAGTCTTTAGCCTTAGACTGCTCGTATCCATGCTACTAGGATAGCTGGTCTATAAGGTTGACTTACAACCAATCATCAATAAGGGTTGCTGGACTGATACATAGTGTTCACTAGAATAGTGAGCACTGCATATCAGGCCACCTTCTCACACCCCCCTACTCACCGGGCTGACTCAGGAGTCCCCCGCTGCTCTCGCCGGTCTTTCATCCTCAGGTGTGCAGGGTTAGCGGCTCAGGCTCGGCAACAGCAGGCGACGCAGAAAGTGATGACGAGCTCCCTAGACGTCCGATGTGCATGCTCACAGCACATGGAAACGCGCACAGCGTGACTTGCTCCCGTACAGCTGAGGTGCATGCTCACGTACAGCTGAGGTGCATGCTCACGTCGTTATCCTTCGCTTGTTTCTGCTTGTATTTATTTCATTTTGCGGCTGCCAATGCTTGTGCGGCCGCCAATGCTTGTTACCTGAAATGAGGAGAGAACCCGCCGCAGCAGAGCCGTCCCGCTGAAAGCTCCAGCCAGCGTAGGACGCTCCCTCCGCAGCTGCGTGTCTCAGGCATTTCGAGCAGCAGGTGAATCCAGCTCTGATTTAATCACCCTTGTTTGTTAAAAGAGAGACAGCTTAGACAGAGCAAAGAGGTTAACACTTGGGTAATGTGATAGATTAAACAATCTGAAGGTTAAGAGTAACTTTTTCTCCATATCTTAATTTAAGTATAACTATATACACCCGATTTATGCTCGTGAGACGGGGAACCTTGAACGCATAAGTTAAGAGATAAATATGCAGTTCGTTTTTAAACAGTTGTCGTACTTTTTTGTTGGCATCTGCTGTTGTATGACGTGATGTTATTCGTGTGTATATACTGGTCTAAAACAGACGTAGAAGATTTTCTCCAGATATGAATAAGAATAAAAATCCAGCAAAAAAACATAATTCCACTCAACAGTCATCAAATAAATGTCAAACCATTGTATTTAAACTACAGCTCCCAGCAAGCCTAGGGTTCAACTTCCTCTCTGATTGGCTAGTTGGCTGATTCTATTTGGAACTCTGAATGTGGGGTGGAAGAAAGCCTTCCACAGCGAAAGCTAGCATGAAAAAAGGTAAGTGAATTGAATTATAAAAGGATTGAGGGGAGGGAGTGGAGAAAATATCAACACGCATTGTGTTGGGTGCTCTCGCGTATTTCCGTTGCAGTTCCAGCTCTAAACGTTTTGTTTAATTTGTGTGAAATGTGTTTACACACGAACAGTATAAAATAAAGCTTAGGACTTGCATAATTCTGCTGCAAAGGGGTCTGCGCCTATATATGGACCTCCACAAAAACGATTTTCTGACGGCGGATAGCTGAGAAAATGTAATGACAGAATGTACCGCTGACTGTTGGCTACACGGTCTGTGCAGCAGAAAAACGAAAGCAGAAATGTAAAACCCAACGCAAACCTTCACCTTTGTTTGTGAAGTACCCTGGCTACAGTAAGCGCAGCTTTTTAATGGGTGTTTCAGATTGCAGTTCATGAATACTTTCCCCTCTAATGTTTGTATGCGGTCTCCAGAATACTTACGGACCATTGTTTATTCAGTCACCGATGGCACTTAGCAGGCTGCTTCCTTTTGTTGTTGTTGCTTTTTTTAAATCATGGGATTGATAACGTGCGAGGTGTTGCACTCGTTTCTGGGGTGTAAAATGCACTGAGTCTGTTCACAGACACTGCAGTGGAATTTAGAGATCTACAAATTATTTTATTATCGCGCAGGGCTATATATCCTGAGCATTGCAAGAAAAACACGTTGCAAAAACGCAGAACAGCCTTTTTCGTCCTTCTTTTCCCGTGTTCTTTTTTCCGTGCTCAAATCTTGCAACTATACTTTGCCAGATAAGTAAGCTCTTTAAGCTGAATGCACGCTGCCGATTTACACGTACATTCGCGGTATACATATGCTGACGGTGTGTGCTTTCACTTTTTTTTTAAGCTGGAAGGCATATTTGACAGGAAGCACTCGTCTTTTATTTTAACCACCACTGACTGGTGTGAATTTAAGAGGGCACCGATTCTTGTTTCAGTTCTCTAATTGTGTCTCACTTGTGCAGCTTGTGAAATCACAGCAGGTCATGGAGACGGAAGCAGCACCAGATGTGCGTCACTTACCAACCACCCTGTTCCTCTGCTGGTTAGTGGCTTCATGCACTTTTCGTTTACTGGCCTTCTTCATCCCTACTTCTGTGGGCTGGAATAGACAAACACATTTTTTTTCCCCTTGGCTTCATTACGTTCACTGTGCTCTTTACACAGCTCGCCAGTTTACAAAGCAAGTTATAGTCTTTGTGGGAAGTTTGAGGTCCTGGTGTTTATGGCAACTGTGTGTTCCACACAACTCAAATTACCTGCTTATCTTGATTGACACCTGGCTGACTCACACATCAGCTCCCATCATCGTCATAGCTATCACCCAAGGTATAAGATCAGAAGGCAAGACAATTACAATAACTTTTATTTAAGTATTAATTATTTAAAAAAATTAAAAGCCATTGTTATTTGTAATATCAATACATCTAAGTCACGCAAATACAACACATATTGCATTGCAATTGCTATAGGTGTCACATTTGCAAAAGTTATAACTATTGGCATTGTCATACACAATGCCAATAACTCAAACTTTAATGCTGCGAGACCTATTGCATTGTAAATGCTTGTTTAGTTACTGGGGGCTTGTTTTGCAGCACTGCTACAATATCTATCTCCAGTAACATAATCAGCAGTGTTTCACACTTGCACCCCCACTCCAGGGGTCTGGCTGTTACTACAAAATTGCCAGGGCTAGTCTGGGTTCCCAGTCTGGCCCTAGCCTGGTGCCTGCATGCTTGTCTCCTTCAGGCTTGTGCATAGAGCATCTGTAGGAACCAAACATTTAACACTGAACTAATCCAGTGTCAAGGTGTGTAGTATGGGCCCGATTCACAGAACTAACTTAAGACAAAATCCTAAACGTACTACTTTTGGTATACACAGAAGGCATTTAGTAGTAGTAAAGTTAGGATTTTGTCTTAAGTTTGACTTAAGACAAACTTAAGACAAACTTAAGACTGACTTAAGACGGACTTAAGACAAACTTAAGACTGACTTAAGACAGACTTGAGACAGACTTAAGACTGACTTAAGACAGACTTAAGACAGACTTAAGACAGACTTAAGACAGACTTAAGACAGACTTACAACAGACTTACAACAGACTTACGACAAACTTAAGACAGACTTAAGACTGACTTAAGACAGGATTTTGTCTTAAGTTTGTCTTAAGTCAAACTTAAGACAAAATGCTAACTTTACTACTACTAAATGCCTTCTGTGAATACCAAAAGTAGTACGTTTAGGATTTTGTCTTAAGTTAGTTCTGTGAATCGGCCCCACAGTTTTTGAGAAACCTTTAAATTGCCAAAAAAGGTACTCCATGCTTGTTACTCAATCTTAATCTGTGGAGGCAACCAACACTTATTTGTGAGAACCAGCACTTATTTTTCCACAAACGATATTTTCCAAGCACAAGAGAGGGAAAAGCACATAGATCTGAAACACAGAGGAAGAAAAAGACGGAAAAACTGTCACAAAGTGAAACAGCTGGAACGCGAAGTAAGATAAAGGGGCAGGGAGTGTCTGGTAGTGTAATAAAGAGGCATAAGGTGGATTCAAGACTATCAACCTTGGCATTCAGCATGCTGAGATTTAGTTGCAGCAGTCATGGGCTTTTGAGCAGAGATTCGGTCACCAGCACTCTTTCTTTTACAAATTAATCATTGCATCAGACATTGTCATTCTTCTAAAAGCAAGAAGTGAGGCCCAATGTCTGAGGCTGTGTAAATCGGGGCCAATAAGTCACCAATGCTAATGCAGGTTGAAGGACTAGGGCATGCAAATTGTGCAATTTTGTCACAAGATTTCACAATGTTCTATGTCAAACTCAAATTGGGCTTTTTACAGCAAAATGCATTTGCTGGTATCTCGCATGACTTTTTTAAAGTGACTGTGCACTGTGCATACACCTTATGAGTCACCAGCAGAAGACTGGTTCGTACAGAAAATGACTCTCTGGCAGACATTTTCTGCGTGAACTAGTTTCTCATTGTTATGTCTCAAGATTTTTTGTTGGAGTGAAGACCACCTCTACCTTAACAACCTTAAGGAAAATTGTGAAATGTGACATTTTGTGAAATGTCATAAATTTCCCATACAAACACTCTCTTTAAGACACCGTGGCTCCCTACCGTCAGATCAGTGGCAAAGCCCCTCCCTAACATTCATTGTCATATTATATCTCGGGGGCGCTCAATAGAAACATGAAAAATACTATGAAGGCCTTCTCCTAGAGGAACTTGAGCCCTAGGTGTCGGAGAACAATATTGTGCCAATAAATTAGACATGATTTGAAAAGGTGTGGGCACCATCACCGAATTGAGGACCATTCCCCTCATGATTGAAAAGACTAGCACTCATCTCTATCTCTGCTTTGTGGACTTTAAGTCAGCTTTTGACTCATTCCCAGGACGACTCCAATGTGCATAATTGGAAGCACTTGAGATGACACAACAACTACTCAGAGCAATTATGGAGCTGCATACACACACACATGGGTGTGTATAAAGGTGGGGGATGGGAGTACAGTCTCTATACAACTACCAAACAACACCAGATTGAAGCAGGGATGTGTGCTAGCCTCCTCCTTTTCAACCTCTTTTTGGCTAATCTGGCAACCTCTTTAAACAATCTCTCGGCCCATCCCCCAAAATAGGCGGAAAGCATCCGGGCTGTTTGTTTTATGCAGATGAAGCACTCCCCATGAGCCGGAAGAAAATAGGTCTCAAACGACTGCTGAACACCCTCCAAATAAACTTCATAAGAACCACCTTGGGGTGAATTTACAAAAGACCAAAACAATGATTATAGGGATCAAAATCAAAAAAAGATGAATGGTTTTTAAATGGCAGCAAGATTTCCAAAGATAACGGGCCCGATTCACAGAACTAACTTAAGACAAAATCCTAAACTTAGTACTTTTGGTATTCACAGAAGTTAGGATTTTGTCTTAAGTTTGTCTTAAGACAAACTTAAGATGGACTTAAGACAGACTTAAGAAAGACTTAAGTTAGGATTTTGTGTTAAGTCTGTCTTAAGACAAACTTAAGACAAAATCCTAACTTCTTTGAATACTAAAAGTAGTAAGTTTAGGATTTTGTCTTAAGTTAGTTCTGTGAATCAGCCCCAGCATCTACAAGTATTTGGGCATTTTAATTGACAGCCACAGCTCTTTCCTGCCCCAAAAGAAATACATCCAGAATAGGGCAGGAGCTCTTGAAAACACTTTTGGAAAACTGGCAAAGCTTATGTCTGGACCATAATTAAGGCCACTTTTAGATGCAATCAGGGAAAAATTGATCCCTACCGTTCCATATGGGCCTGAAGCCCTGGGTGGCAGGTACGTTGACAGCCTGTCTCAAGCACATATCGGAAGGCCTTTAGATTACCAAACGGTGCCTCTTCATCCCAAATATGGCTGGAGTTTGGGCTCAACAGCCAAAATGAAATGTGCCAGGGACCATATGTAATACTCTGTCATAAAAATCTGCCACTTTAAACCAGCTCCTATGGTCAGAAATCCAGATTCAAGGACCATCATACCCGGCCCGAGTTTATCTTGACCAGGCAATCACATCTTTAGAACTAAGGTAACGCTGGCCCTCATCGACTTCCTTATCAATCCTCATAACTGCAGTTAATAAAGCCATGCGTCCTCTTTTCTCCTACATCGACAAGAGTATGTTAGAAGGTTGATCCTATGTCCACCTTGTTATTAACATCTACAAGGTCCTGTACCACAACCTTATTTGGTAGCTGTGCTGCTATCTCAGTTAAACAAGTCAAGTCAAGTCATAGGATTTGTATAGCGCACTACATACCCAGAGGGTTTCAAGGCGCTAGGAAGGGGAGGATGATTACTTGTCAAATATCCACGTTTTAAGTTGCTTTCTGAACGCTAGGTGGTTCTGGGTAAGGCGAAGGTAAGCGGGGAGTGAGTTCCATGTTTTAGCAGCCAGGTATGAAAAGGATCTGCCTCCCATGGTGGTCTTGTTGATGCGAGGTACAATGGCGAGGGCTTGGTTGGAAGAACGTAGTTGGCGGGAGGGGGTGTAGAAGGATAGCCGTGAGTTGAGGGAGTCTGGTCCGATGTCGTAGAGTGATTTGTGTGCGTGGGTAAGCAGTCGGAAAGTGATCCTCTTGTTGACGGGTAGCCAGTGGAGGTCTTTAAGGTGACCAGAGATGTGTTTGTTGCGTGGGAGGTCTAATATGAGCCTGGCTGAGGCGTTTTGGATTCGTTGGAGTTTCTTCTGGAGTTTTGCGGTAGTACCCGCGTAGAGGGTGTTTCCGTAGTCCAGTCGGCTCGTGACCAGAGCGTGGGTGACTGTTTTCCTAGTATCGGAGGGGATCCAGCGAAATGTTTTTCTGAGCATGCGACTCATCATGTATCGACTTGGCAAACTAGCGACTTTAGACTTGGCTTCGTGCTCGCGCAAATCGGACAGGTGAAAACAATGCAGGTTATGCAATTATCGACTGGAGACAAATCCAGGGGCGGCTCCTCCATGTGGGCGGAGGAGCATCGCCCCACTGCTTTCTCACAGTGCAAGAAGCAGAAACATAAAATCGTATAAATATCATTTTATGCTTCTCCGTCTCTCACTGCAAGAAGGCAATTATCGACTGGAGACAAATCCAGGGGCGGCTCCTCCATGTGGGCGGAGGAGCATCGCCCCACTGCTTTCTCACAGTGCAGAAGCAGAAACATAAAATCGTATAAATATCATTTTATGCTTTTCCGTCTCTCACTGCAAGAAGGCAAAAGTGTTTGGTTGGGGCCGGGCGGGTTGGTGTGCCTGCTCCAGGGCAGGGGAGAAGTGACTTGCCCACTGTTGTGGGCACTGACTGTTTGGTCGACCCCAGGGCTGACCAAACCAGACATACACACTCTCCTTTTTCTCCATGTATTCTGCCTTCAGCCTACATGGAGAAAATGACCTCCCCATGGACCCCATAGACACCTGTGTGGGAGGCGTCTCAGCCAATCACAAGGCTGGCATTGCAGCATTTTGATTGGCTTAGGAGAGGGGAGGATAGGTGTGTACTTCCTGGGACTCAGAGCTGTGACAACTTGACGTGAAGGTAAGTTTGAATTGTATTTTTTATTAAACCCCTGGCGTGAACTCCTCCCTGCGCACCCCTGCTCCCCCACCTGTGAGTCATGTCGGTCGAGAGTGAAATGAACATATAACATATACCTGCCCTGCCCTGCAGATGAAACGCAGTTATTGGCTAAAACCATATTTTTAACAAGAGGAGAGATGTGATCGAGTCCCTGCAAGTCACTAATTACAGACTGAACTGCTCTTTTGTCAAATTTTCGACTTGTACAGAAAAGAATCTTAACGCTTACCTGGGTGAGCTCCCTTAGAACATCTCGTGTAAGAACGACAGCCAATCAAAGCCAGCAATTGGATAATGCTCTGCCAAATTTATAGGATATATAGTTTGATCATTTAGCTATCGGATTTGAACTCATGAGATACTGGCAAAACATGAAGTTTTATATGATTAGAATTGACATGAATTCCTTATTTTAGTGCTTTGTGTATGCAATGGTTTTTAATAAGTGAGGGGCATATTATCAAGCAGGGCGTTAAAAATTATCGCTGTTTGAGTGGCAGAAAACTGTTGCTAAAGCGGCGATAATGGGCTTGATAATACGGCTCTACAAAATGAACTAATAGAACCATGTGTCGCCTTGGCATTTTGACTTATTTACAAACTGTTAAATGCTTTAAATGGCATCCCGACTATGCTTTCTCAATCCTCCACTGTCTTAAATTATATTAATTAAAGGCTCATTTGCATGGTGGACCCATCCCACCCTCTCCCTTGTAGCCCATCTCCGTCAGAGGCGTGGCAAAATTAGACTAAAATGCCAAACATCGGAGAAAAACCTGTGCATTTTCTTCTTTTGTGTTCAGTATTCCCAATATAAGGACCACTACTGCCCTTTAATTCAGGTTTTACTCCCAAGCATCGCCCTGAGTGTTGTTAAAGTCATGAAGTGAGAAGTCTATTCTACTGGGAGCAGTACACAGAGTCTACTCGCTCCAAGCAGAGTTGGGCTCAGGGGCCAAGAGTCTCTGCATGTGTACTACCTACAAAGGCTGCAGATTTACAACTTTTTAGAATTCTCCAAACTTTTCTCTCTGTGAGCTTGGAAAACTGTACCAATCCCAAGTTTCCAGAAATGACCATGGGAAGGCCACCAGAATTCCTTTATTTTTCAAATGAATGTGTAGGCACATACAGGGGCGTGGCTACAATGGCCAAGTACAGCCGGCGAGGCTACTAATGCCAGCTCTGGTGGCTCAGTGGACTAATGCATCCACTGCAGGGGCCTGTGTTTGACTTCATGGTTACAGGTTTAAATCCCAGCGGGTCCACTCAGCCTTTCATCCATCTGAGGTCAATAAAATGAGTACCTTTGGGTAACAATAAACATTTGTTATTCAGCACCAAGAGACCTATGGGTGAATGTGCGCTTTACAAATACACATGTTATGTGATTGATGCAGCAGGTGCAGTGGCACCGCAACCCAGAGGATTTAGGTACCCGCGCTGAACCCTTACGCTTGCTGTACTTTACTATCAAATGGGAATGTTCCTTTTGCTTGCACCAGGGTCCATGGCATTCTTGCTATGCTACCGTGCACATATGTTTTCGTGTGAGAAAAAAAGAAAGCTCATGCTGACGCACTTTCTCTCTAAGCAGTAATATTTTTCCTATAAAGAAACTGAATTCCCAATACCTTCATCAATTACCGAGGTGTTTGTCTTCCTCTCCTGGAGAAAGATGTATTGCTTCCCTTGACAGAAGTAAATCCAGTACTTAATGTATAACGAAATAAGTGCAAGGCCCTTGTCAGGAGAATACAGCAGCTTGCACCGCCCCTTGCGCTACTAATGACAATTCAGACTTTTTATACATTAAAAATGACCAATACATGCCTTTCAAGCTATTTTTGTGACTTTTGTTGGCAGGCATTAGTAATTTTTAATGTTCATCGAATTATTAGACAACTGTTGTGTTCCTCACAAAATTGGACAAGCAGCGATGTCATGTGGCTGGCTGTCATAAGTCCCAGTGTTGACAATTAAGTGCGGATGCCGAGTACCGGAAAGCACTGGTTCATATTAAGTACTAAGTAAATCTCCAACCATTCCTGGGGTTGAAGTTTTCAGAAAGATGAAACATATATGTTTGTGGGTGTTCACTAGCTTCTATGGTTTTCCTGCCCTGGAGGGCCAACTCATGGTGTTCTGACCTGAAATACCCTATACAGGTTTATGAAACCCTCTGCTATGTATGACCCTGTGTGCACCCAAGAACTCTAAAACTGCAAATGCAGTAATTCCGCCGGCCTGGCAGACTTCTCAGATGTGTAAGCACTTTTTGCAAATGTAAACTTCCTCCAGCAGTGGTTCTCGTATCAAGACTTTTAATTTCCATTTGTAAATTGCTGTTTTCGCATATCTAAGTGGAAACTAAAAGCAGAATAAATTTTGTAGATCGAAACTTTAATTTCTAAACCTTTTACGCCCATTTCTCAAAGAGCGGCATTAGTTTGTTTGCGTTCTGCCAGCAGTCAGATGCAGAAAGCCCGGGAAATTAACTGTTTTCCAAGTATAAATCATGTGCTTAATGCTCCGAGCTGCATTTTACATCACATATGGAAGCTCATTAAAACAAATGCTTTGAGTCGGGGAGCATGTGTCGAGCTCAACCTTAAATTCATCTAGAACATTCCAACGCTTGCTTTTTCTCCAGAGCACCTTCATCACAAGAGAAGCATATGGTAGGCTCTGTTCTGTCTTTCAGTAGAGATTAAAAACCTGTGTAATGGGCGCCAGGAGACGCCAGCGATGGGCTAGCCTCTTTCCGGGTTTGGATGGGGGGGGGGGGGGGGGGGGGGATTTGAAGGTCATTGGAAGGGTGAGTGGAGTGACAGAGCAATAAATCAGAGGGCCTGGATGACAAACTGCAGAGAGTGCCGCAAATCACCTCCATCCAAGGTGAAAGTGCTTTGGGTTAACTGGCTAATGATTCGCTTAGGATTGGGGGATACTCAGTGGCGGCTGGCTACTACGGGGAGGAGTGGACAGGCTCACGTGAAAATAAAATAAAACATTTCAAAAATGTCCTCACCGAAGGACAGGACCTCCTCACACCTGGACCTTGTCGCGACTGCAAAGCAGCCCCCAGCAAACTTCCTTGACTAATCCTGGCGCTGCTCACAGCATGACAGCCGTGTCTTGATTGGAGGAAGTGGCCTGTTTCGGCACTCCACAGCACTTTGGAGGCTTGCACTTACTCTAAACCCATTGTCTTAAGACAGCTGGGTGGAGAGGTTTTTTAAAGTGTGCAAGTCTGGCTGGCCGTAGCAAGACGGCAGGCCAAAGAGAAATGCGCACTTTAAATAGTGCATTGGCAGTCCATCCTCCTCTCTACTGCTGGTGCCACTCAACAGGCCCCGATTAAGTTACTCAAGGTCAGATTCATATATTTTCTCTAGGTACAGGTGGATTAAGTGGTTTGCCCAGAATCACAGGATGCTGAACTGGCGCCGGGACTCAAACCTGGTTCACCATATACAAAGTCAGCAGTTCTAGCCTAAGGTAATATATCTATATGCAGTTGAATCACATAGGAAACCGCACCCCCTATGTGCTATCGGGGTTCCATACATCAGGATATTTCCGCTCTCGTATATCCTTGTATTTAAAGGGCCAGAACAGAAGGCAGGTCCTTCCCCTTTTTGGCAACTAAGCCCCCATTAGGATTGCGGGTGGACTTTGCCTGCCACAGTGGCGGGCGCATCACTCATTTTTAACATTGTGTCGGGCGGTGCTCCCTGCACCTCCCGCCACAATGTCAAAAATGCATGCATGCATTTGCATACACGAGGCGGCAGGCACCATGCGGTGCCTGCTGCCTCATGTAGGCAAATGCTGGGGGGTACCACAGGTACCCCCGTGTGCACCCCCACCCCTCCTTCACTCTGGGGGCACGCAGGGGGCCCCCAGGGTACAGACCTCATGCCCGCCACGGAAAGGTATCAGATTGCGCCCATCATAACATTGCTGGCGGTGTCTGATAGACACCGCCACCATATTATTCTTTTTCCGCCCCGGCCGCAAGGCGACCGGGCGGAAACGCGGCAAAAGGTCTTTCCGTCCGCCTAGGTCCCCCCCACCATACTATTATGGCGGGGGAAACCGCCAGGCTGGCGGGGGCAATCCGCCTGACATCGTAATGGGCCCCTAAGTGTGAAACGCTATCCCTCTCAATCTGAGACACAACCTGTCTGAAGCTTTCTATAGAGAGTCTTTAAAAACTGGTCTTTTTGCTTCCTGCTAAGGCAGCTGTCATCCCTTTCTCTGCTCCCCTCTCTGGGCGTTCATTTCTGCCATCGCCAGAATGCCTCTTTGGAGGTAGCTGTGCGCTCTCTGGGCCCGATTCACAGAACTAACGTAAGACAAAATCCTTATTTCTGTGAATACCAAAAGTAGTAAGTTTAGGATTTTGTCTTAAGTTAGTTCTGTGAATCGGGCCCTACAAATTGGATTGTATTGTACTGTCTGCCGGGCCCTCCTCATCACTGCTCCAGTTTTGGAAAGAGTTGAAGTGTATCTCTTTAAAGAACTCTGCATTACTATACAGTAACAGACCACTTTTGCCTCCAGAACCCAGTGCTCTCCCCAATCACCTGTATATATCTTTGTCTTTGACTCTGTGTAGCCCTCTGCAGCCTTTTCACTAGGTTCGGTCCTATACAAATGCCACATACATACACACATGTGCAGGGGGCCCTGGACAGACTTGGGAGGGTAGTCCACACATTATGCATTTCCTCTTGTCAAAGGGTGAGCCAGGCAATAATACTCAGGGCCTCATTTATGAAAAGTGACGCATCGCTGCGTGAAAACAGCGATGCGTCACTTTTCACTGCGCACTCCTTGCGACACCAATGATGCGTCATATTTAATGTATGGCGCATCATGTCGCAAGGACTTACAGATACGTCAGTATTTCTGACGTATCTGTAAGCGCAAAAGTGACGCATTGCTGGAGTGTGATCGTGGGTGGACAGCGGACTGGAAAATCAGGCGAGGAGGCCGGATATAGTGAGCGATAGTGTTTTATTAAGTCTGTACACAGTGGGCTGCGGTGACCAAGGAAGGGGTCGGATCCAATGTTGGGGCCGGCGGCGTGTCTTCTTCTCTCTTCTTCCGAAGGTTCCCGAGGGGTAGATGGGCGTCCTGGTCTTTCGTGTAGCCATCTCTGGGTGGTCGGAGAGTACCTCGGAGGGCAATAAGAGAAGAAATGGGAGCCGTTAGTAAACTGGACTCGTGGTCCGATCCCGTCACCGATACCCGGGTCGTGTGGGGAAACGAAAGGGGAGTGAGGGAGGTACGGATGGAGGGAGGTACGGGCAAGAGTCGAGGATGGGAGAGTAAAAGAAGTGCACAGGGTGGTGGGGAGAGGGGTGCTCTTTATACAGTGCTAGGTGGATAGCTATATACAAACTGCCTAGTGCCTAATGGTGACGTGCCTAGGATAGCGGGGAACAATTTACAGCGAGAGGGGATTCCTACTATATACACAGTGCACCTAATGTGCTCTTAAGTGGAGCTGGTACTCACGCGCTCCGCCGTAACTCTCGTCCGAGTTACGGCCGCTCTTCAGCCACCTCCGTGGGACTCCACCACTCTTCGGTCCACTCCTCGCTGTCGCCGTTCCCGTCTTTTCCGTCCGTCACCGCTCCAGCCGAAAGCTCCTGCCACGATCCTTCGACGCCGTCAGTCTCTCTCCTTCCGTCTTTTCTATCTCCGGCTGGCTGTAGGGAGGCGGGACTTCCGGGGTCGTAGGATTGTCCTTCCGGTTCCTCGTTCCACTGGATTGGATCCTGCAGGGGAGAGAGGGGCGGGATTTCGGTCGTCATGGACGCTGTTGTTGGGGACCCTTTGCGTCTACGCGGGCATGATGCGGGGTGAGGTGGCAACAGAGGTGAGGGGTCGGCTCGGGGTCGGGTGTCCCGAGGAGCGGGATCACATTCCCTTCCCCTAGCTGTCTTTCTTGTACCCGGTGAGGAAACAGGGTATCGAGACAGATAATCAGCGTTACCTTGTTCTAAGCCCTTCCTATGTATTGTTGTGAAGTGGTAAGGTTGGAGGGACAAGAACCAGCGAAGGACTCGATCATTGTGCCCTTTATTCCGAGCCATCCATTCGAGGGGATCATGATCGGTGTAGATGGTGAACTGTCTCCCTTCTAAGTAATAGCGAAGGCTTTCCACGGCCCACTTGATGGCGAGTGCTTCCTTCTCTACCACGGCATAGTTTTTTTCTCGTGGGAACAGTTTCCTACTCAGGAAGAGAATAGGTTTCTCGTCTCCCTGAGGGTTTTTCTGGGAAAGGACCGCCCCGAGTCCTTGTTCGGAGGCATCCGTTTGTAGTATGAAGGGCAGGGTGTAGTCAGGGCTTACCAACACAGGATGGGAGGTCAGAGCGTTTTTCAGATCGGAAAACGCATGTAGCAAGACCGCTGTGGGCGTTTTAAGAAGGGCATCTGTTTTTACTGATTTCTTTAAAAGGTCCGTGAGGGGCGCTGCTCTTTGGGAAAAGTTGGGGACGAAGCGTCGGTAGTACCCCAATAGCCCCAGGAAAGCACGGAGGTCTCTTTTGGTCTGAGGAAAAGGGAGGGATTGAATGGCATCAATTTTACTCTCCTGTGGTCTTATTAACCCTTCACCCAGGAGAAAGCCCAGATATTTAACGGTCTGTGCGGCTAGAGTGGTTTTCGCAGGGTTTATGGTGAAACCGTAATTTCCCAGGGAGGTGATGACCTGTTGAAGGTGCTCTAGATGTTGGGACCAGTGATCACTATAAATGACAATATCATCAAGATACGCGCCTGCGTATAGGGAATGAGGCCTTAGGATGGTATTCATGGCCCGTTGGAACGTGGCTGGGGCGCCATGAAGACCGAAAGGGAGGACTAGAAATTGATACAGGCCATCAGGGGTGGAGAAGGCCGTCTTTTTTCTGTCCTCTTCTCTAAGGGGGATCTGCCAATACCCCTTACAGAGGTCTAGCGTGGAGATATATTGTGCCTTCCCTATACGTTCGACCATTTCGTCGACACGGGGCAATGGGTAGGTATCGAAAGTGGATATTTTGTTGACCTCCCTGAAGTCTATACAGAAACGGACAGATCCGTCCGGTTTGGGTACCAGAACTATCGGGGAGTTCCACTCGCTGGTGGATGGTTCGATGATTCCCATCTTTACCATCTGTTCGGTCTCTTTTCGTATCACCTCTCTGCGGGCCTCAGGGATTCTATACGGCCTTTGTCTGATTACCTTCCCGGGTATTGTTTGTATACTGTGTTCGGTGATGGTCGTGTGTCCCGGGGAAGAGGAAAACACATGTCGCAACGGAAAAAGGACTGTCTCTAGTTCCTGTCTCTGTTGTGACGTGATATCTCGGTCAATACAGGGGTTGAAGGAAAGGGGGTCTGGGTAGTGTGCTCCTGATAAAACCGGACGTGGGCCTTCCCATTTTTTTAGAAGATTGACATGATATATTTGTGTCACCCCACGGACATGATCAATGTCTATCTCGTAGGTGACCGGGGTCACCTGACGCAGGATGGGGTAAGGGCCCTGCCACTGTCCCAGGAGTTTTTGATCAGAAGAGGGTAGCATTAATAATACTAGATCGCCTGCTACGAAAGTTCTGGGTTTGGTGCCTTTGTCATATTGTCCCTTTTGTTTGTTCTGGGCGTTCTCAAGGTTCTGGCGTACTATGTCTCTGATGACTGATAGGTGGGTTTTTAGATTCTCCATGTACTCTGGCAGAGGCCGAGTACGGTCTGGTTCGGCTTCCCATGCTTCTTGAGCCATATCTAGCAGGGTACGAGGGGGTCGTCCATATAACAACTCGTAGGGCGAGTATCCGGTGCTACTCTGGGTAGCGCAACGGATGGCAAACAGGGCCAGGGGTAGCATATCCTCCCACCGTTTGGCTTCCAACCCCATCAGTTTCTTAAGGGTCTGTTTCAGGGTGGCATTGTACCTCTCGACGAGTCCGTCGGTCTGGGGGTGGTATGCAGAAGTACGGATTTGTTTGATTCCTAGGTGGGAGCAGACCTGTTTCATCAAGGCAGAGACAAAAGGGGTACCCTGATCGGTTAGGATTTCTCTGGGAAACTCTACCCGAGTAAAGACTGAAATGAGGGCCTTTGCAATGTTCTGGGTGGTGGGCTGTCGCAAGGGGAGAGCTTCAGGGAATCGGGTTGCATAGTCCACAATGACCAGGGCATAGCGACATCCGCTGCGGGAGGGTAACAGGGGTCCAATTATGTCCATCCCTACTCTACTGAAGGGGACATCAATCACGGGAAGGGGTTGTAGAGGTGCCCTAGGGGGTTTGTATCTGCTATGTCTCTGGCATACTGGACATTCTTTACAAAACCTTTTGATGTGTTGGAAAATCCCAGGCCGGTAGAATTTATCCAAGATTGTCTGACTAGTCTTTTCCTCTCCGAAGTGGCCTCCCAGAAGGTGACTATGGGCCAGGAAGAGTACCTTCTCCTGAAAGGGGCCGGGGACCAGGAGTTGGGGGTTCTGTTGGTTCCCACCCTTGCGATATAACAGCCCGTTTTTCTTGAAAAAGTAGGGACCTACGATAAGGGGATCCTCTTGTTCCACAGCCCTTCCCCAGGCTTCCTGTAATAGAGGGTCTTCCTGTTGGGCTGCCCTGAATTCCCGGTCCGTGTGCCAAGGATGGTCATCCGGGATCACTGGATAGGCGCCTGTATATTCTCTTCTTTCCTTTCTTTTCTGTGCTTTGGTTTTAATCGGTTTGCGTGTCTGTACAGGGGAGGATAGTCCATTCGGAAAGGGTGCTTCTTCCCACCAATGGGTCAAGGATTCGGTGGTGTCTCGCAACAGTGCAGGTAATCCTGGATAATCGCTCCCCAGAATCGCCTGTTCCGGTAGGGTGGGGATCAATCCCACAGTGAGAGTGGTACCGGGATCCTTGTCATGTCGGACCTTTACCTGGGTGGTCGGATACGTCTTGGTATCCCCGTGAACACACTGAATGGCTACCGTGTTGAAAGTAGGTTGAACAGGGTGTGATAAGGCCTGGGGCCTTAGGACGCTCTGTCGACACCCGGTGTCGGTTAGGGCCATGAGGGTTTGTCCATCAAAATTCACTGGACATCGGAACGGAGGAGGGGTGGTCCCTGGTACGGAACACACATAGTTACGTGCCAGACCAACTTCCATCGGCTCTTCTTTGTGTGGACAAACTCTGGCGATGTGGCCAAATCCTCCACAGCTGTAGCATTGTGGTCCAGGATTGACAGGACGGGGTGCCATTGGAACGGGGAACACAAGTGGTGGGTCAGGCCTTCTGGGAACAGAGAGACGAGGAGGTCGAGGACCGGTAGGAGGGTGTGATCGGTGGGAGTGATCTTCTCTTCCCCTCTGAACTTCCTGGGCCCGGCTGTAGGCGCTTGCAATTTCAATTGCCGTGTCCAAGGTCAGATGGGCATGCTGGCGTACCCATCTTTGGGTGTTCGGGAGCAGGGATGATAGAAATTGTTCCAAGTATATCTTTTCGAGAATGTTCTCTTTAGTGGAGGTATCGGGTTTTAGCCAGCGATTGGCTAAGTCTTTTATACGAAAGGAGAGGGCTCGAGGAGTCTCTTGGGGACCTTCCTTTACCTGTCGTAGTCGTACTCGGTACGTTTCCTCGTCAATACCCAGCCGTTCAAGGATGCACTTCTTAACATCTGCATATGTCGTGTTGCCCTGAATGTTCGCTTGTTGGTAGGCGGCCTGTAGATCCCCTGTTAGCAGAGGTCCGAGATAATGAGCCCATCGATCGGCAGGCCAGGTGGCCGCCTGTGCTAACCTTTCAAAGTTGGTAAAAAAAAAGTCAGGGTCTTCCCCCGGCACATATTTCTGAAGAACCACCGACGGGAGGGAGGACATTGGTCTCGGTTGTCCTAAGACGTCGGTCAATTTCCCCATGGCTTCTACATGGGTGGTACCCTGTCCCTTTAAGACATCATGGAGTTGTCCACGGTCATCCTCCGCTGTTTTTAGGAACTGCTCCATGAGTTTGCCCAGCTGCTCCTGGGACTCCGCCATCCTTTTCACCACGGCCTCCATACCTCCAGTTAATCCCACTTCTGACACCAGATGTGATCGTGGGTGGACAGCGGACTGGAAAATCAGGCGAGGAGGCCGGATATAGTGAGCGATAGTGTTTTATTAAGTCTGTACACAGTGGGCTGCGGTGACCAAGGAAGGGGTCGGATCCAATGTTGGGGCCGGCGGCGTGTCTTCTTCTCTCTTCTTCCGAAGGTTCCCGAGGGGTAGATGGGCGTCCTGGTCTTTCGTGTAGCCGTCTCTGGGTGGTCGGAGAGTTCCTCGGAGGGCAATAAGAGAAGAAATGGGAGCCGTTAGTAAACTGGACTCGTGGTCCGATCCCGTCACCGATACCCGGGTCGTGTGGGGAAACGAAAGGGGAGTGAGGGAGGTACGGATGGAGGGAGGTACGGGCAAGAGTCGAGGATGGGAGAGTAAAAGAAGTGCACAGGGTGGTGGGGAGAGGGGTGCTCTTTATACAGTGCTAGGTGGATAGCTATATACAAACTGCCTAGTGCCTAATGGTGACGTGCCTAGGATAGCGGGGAACAATTTACAGCGAGAGGGGATTCCTACTATATACACAGTGCACCTAATGTGCTCTTAAGTGGAGCTGGTACTCACGCGCTCCGCCGTAACTCTCGTCCGAGTTACGGCCGCTCTTCAGCCACCTCCGTGGGACTCCACCACTCTTCGGTCCACTCCTCGCTGTCGCCGTTCCCGTCTTTTCCGTCCGTCACCGCTCCAGCCGAAAGCTCCTGCCACGATCCTTCGACGCCGTCAGTCTCTCTCCTTCCGTCTTTTCTATCTCCGGCTGGCTGTAGGGAGGCGGGACTTCCGGGGTCGTAGGATTGTCCTTCCGGTTCCTCGTTCCACTGGATTGGATCCTGCAGGGGAGAGAGGGGCGGGATTTCGGTCGTCATGGACGCTGTTGTTGGGGACCCTTTGCGTCTACGCGGGCATGATGCGGGGTGAGGTGGCAACAGAGGTGAGGGGTCGGCTCGGGGTCGGGTGTCCCGAGGAGCTGGATCACATGGAGTGTGTCACAAAAGTGACGCAACTCCAGCAATGCGTCCTTTCACAGGGGGAAAGCCTCATGTGAAAGGGCTTGCGTCAGTCTTACGCCTGCTGTGAGGCAGGCGCAAGATTTTGACGCAACAGCATCCTAAAAGTGACGCAGTGAAATCTCATAGATTTCACTGCGTCACTATTACAAGGCTTTTTGCGGGGGAACGCCCTTTCTGCATACATTATACCTGACGCAGGTATAATGTTGCGCATGGGTTTAAAAAGTGACGCATCTACCTAGATGCGCCACTTTTTAAATATGGCGCAATAAGGCGCATATTTTATGCCGCTGGTGCGTCACAAAAAGTGACGCACCGGCAGCGCAAAACTGACGCAAGGCCTCATAAATAAGGGCCTCAGTGTCCAGGTAAATGAAGTATTCCTCTCCGGGAATTTTTATCTGCTGCCTCTTTTGTCATCAGAGGATTTTTGTTTAGTTTAGATTTGAAGAATAGATGATGCTGAAAGAGCTTGAGAAGATGTAGGCATGTCACTATTGAGGGGGCATTAGTTGCTGCCGATGGCATATATGGAGTGCATCTCGCCTCAATTACTGGGCTCTTAATATACCCTTGCATGCTGCAGGTCAAATGCCAGAAACCGGTCCCCGGGAGCTTGTTTCCTTCCCAGTGTAAGAATTGGCTTTTGTAGTTTGGTTTGCCCTGTTCCCATCATGCACTGGGACAGGAACAGACTAATTTGCATACAGCCAGGTTCTGAAACTGGGATGGTGCAGTGAGCTAAAAAACGGTGTTGGATGTAGCCCTGATCTCTTGACGGGGTGAGAGCTTTCTGCTTAATTCAGAGACTCTGTCCCTCACCACCCCTTGTTGTAAATATTTTTGTCCACCCTAAGCGTGGAAGGGTATTCTCAGATGTGAGACCCTTGCTCATTGCACCATCAGGATTCAAGCAAACCGGGCCGAAGACGGCTGTAATGCCAGAAACCGGTCCCCGGGAGCTTGTTTCCTTCCCAGTGTAAGAATTGGCTTTTGTAGTTTGGTTTGCCCTGTTCCCATCATGCACTGGGACAGGAACAGACTAATTTGCATACAGCCAGGTTCTGAAACTGGGATGGTGCAGTGAGCTAAAAAACGGTGTTGGATCTAGCCCTGATCTCTTGACGGGGTGAGAGCTTTCTGCTTAATTCAGAGACTCTGTCCCTCACCACCCCTTGTTGTAAATATGCAGGTCAGTAGGACAGCGGTTTCTGCCCCTCCATGCAGTTATATGCTACCCTGCCAAGGCAGGGATAACAGGCCATGAGGAGGATGTCCACTTTACTGGAGAAGGATCCATGCACTTCAGTACTCCATGCACTAATATGATTCACTTCTGCAGCACCCTGAGCAAGATTGAGTAGGCTGCTCTGCACACAACACATCTGTAGTGCTTCTACTTTACTGTACATAGGATCGGGCAGAATTTATAATTATGCTTGTGGAATTGAAGAAATTTGGCACTCTGCGTTACTCTTGTAACGCAGAATATCGCCAAATTCTGCGAATCGCTGTGTGGTGGAACTTTTTTACCTGTTTGAGCTAACAACACAAGGAGTGCGACTGGGAGCTGGTGAGCACGAGCGAGATTTGGCATTCCCTAGCATGATTTCCGATCACTAGGAGGCCTTCCTGCATGATTTTCTCCCACCAGTGGTTGCAAGTAGTCATGGTCAGAGGGTTGCTTCTCAAATAGAATTTCTAGTCGAGAAGCAACAAATTCAACTGGCCACATGCTTGCGTACCACGTGGAGCTGTTTTTGATGATTCTTCAGTGTAAAACACGCCTCTGGCACTAAAAGGCAGCATGACATGCATTTTACCAGTTGTTGGCAGAACTCTATGGATTTCTCTCAATGGGGCAGCCTTACAAGCTCCTTGCAACACTTTTGCACCGACGTTGTGTCACTTTTGTAACGCAGCGGCGGCGTAAACAATGCAGACAATTTACAACATGACACATCTAGGGAGATGCCGCACATTATAAAGCCCTGCGTCCCATTACACCTGTGTTAGGTAGAATGTATGTAGGGTGGGCGTTCCCAAACAAGAAAGTCTTGTAGAAGTGAAGCAATGAAATCTGCAAGATTTTACTGCGTCACTTCCAGGATGCCACTGCGTGAAAACCTTACGCCTGCTTGGAGAAGGCATAAACAGTGACGCAGTACAATAAGTATAGGCCTCAACATGCATTCCTGGCGTTGCATTGTGCTTGTGACACAACTCCAGCAATGCATGACTTTTGGGCCAACAAATGCGTCAGAGTTTCGGACGCATCTGACATGTGGTAAAAAACTGTTGATGATAAACACGTCAGTGCCTACAAATAGATGTATCGAGGTACACAGTCTGCTATAAATAAAAAGAAGCCTTTAAATAATTGAGACCAGGTAATTGTCTTTTAAATTGATTGAGCTGTCCTACCTGGTCACGTAAGGACAAGACCCCCCTTTGGGTACTGCCAAAATAATATTGCGGGCAGAAAGTGGCCTCGCAATGGCAGTGAGCCCTCCACCGACAGCCTGTCAGTGGCGGGTTCACCGCCATCGTAATCACCCCCTAAGGGCTTTGGCACACAAGGCACTTTACACGAACAGTGTTTCGAATATGGTCCTTGGTTCCATTGGGACATGGTGTAGTGATTTCAGAGCTGGTTTCACATGGTCAGAGTTTCATTGCTTTTGCTTTTTAATTAGTGCAGAATCACTTATAAACAGGAATTGATACATGTGCAATATAAGAATTTATATTCAACCAATTACAAACCTGCTCTGCTACTCGGGGTCTGAAGAGCAGCATTAAGAGCTAAATGTTAATTAGATGTATTTAAGCAAAATATGAGGAAATGTTTAACACATGTATAGCTACAAGGACCACAGTGCAATGAGTGACCAGTAAGAGAACTAGGGGCCCGATTCACAGAACTAACTTAAGACAAACTCCTAAACTTACTAATTTTGGTATTCACAGAAGTTAGAATTTTGTCTTAAGTTTGTCTTTAGACAGACTTAAGACAGACTTAAGTTAGGATTTTGTCTTAAGTCTGTGTTAAGTCTGTCTTAAGCCTGTCTTAAAACAAAATCCTAACTTCTGTGAATACCAGAAGTAATAAGTTTAGGATTTTGTCTTAAGTTAGTTCTGTGAATCGCCCCCAAAGGTTATTAAAGCTGAGGAATACATCTGACACACATTGACTCTATTTGTTTATTGGTTATAAGCAGGGCAACTATAACTGTGCAATTTTGTGTCTGCAATGTTTTCTACATAATTAAGGATTTGCTGCATTTGCCAAAGAATCCATTATCTGCTGCATAATCTGCAGATTTAAACATGAATCATTTTGTTTCCAGCTCAAAAAAAATCAAAAGTCACAAAACATATGCGTGTGTATTGGGATAGAATGGGTTAGAGGGGCTTGTTAGGAGACTTGAGACGCAAGGTTACATAAAGGAGAGTTATTTTCCTAATAGAAGTTAGACGAGGGCCCTGGAATCACAGGTGGTGGGTTGGGCAGGGGTAAGTGGCATGGGTTAGGCACAGTTGTATGACATTACAATGCGGGCTTTTACCCAGCGTGCCATTACGACGCTGTTTTTACAACGCAAGTCGTTACAACGACTTGCGCTGTAAGCGTTGGATAGTGGAATAGTTAAATTTTCTATTCCAACTCCAGCCCACGTTACAGTAGGGAAGTTGTTGGAATAGAAAATTAAACTATTCCTTTTACGACAGTGCCCTCCAGCACACGTCATTGAAACGACTTGCGTTGTAAAAGCAGCTTCGTAATGACAGCGCGTGGTAATGCCCGCGTTGAGATGGCTGCTCACCGTTAGGCACAAACTATCGCAGAAACATTAGATACACGTGACGGGTGAGGGGGAATACGCAGTTCCTAATGTGGAACTTCAATGAACTTGTAAACAAAATCAATAGAGGGCTGGTAGCCATATACTTCAGGAGACTAAAAAATTATATAATCCTCCTTCAGGAAACACACCTGCAGAATACACACTGTGCCTTTCTAGGGGTCCAGGGAATTCACTATAGCAATCCAAAGAATGCCCCCATTATACACCAACAAAACCTAGGTAGACCCTAATGCTAGATTTGTCGCGGTCCGGGGGATAAAGTGCCTGGAGGAACTCACTTTGATTACTGTTTATGCACCCCCACGGTTGCAAAAGCAAACGCTGACAAGGTGGCAAAGATACTCCTGGATTCCCAACCTTTGAGACACATAGTCGTGGGGGGGACTTTAATGATTTGATAGACCCACATATAGAATGCACACACACAAGACTGGAACCGAAAGATACCACCCCCTTTGCTGTGATCCTGAACACACTGGGCCTGGTTGACCTTTGGCGCCGACACCACCCTACCGATCGTAAATACTCACTCTTCTCCGGTGCCCACAGGGTATTCTCTGGGCTCAACTACCTCCTTGCCCCTGAGGGTTAGATAGGGATGGTGGAGAAGGCAGAATACTTGGCAAGGGGCCTATTGGAACACTCACCTCTCTGGCTGATGGTGGGGGACTGTTGGGGGACTGCTTGGATTGTAGTAAGGTTGAAGACTAAAGCATGAGACTTATGGGAGAGAGTGGTTGCCTGCGAGATTCAAATTGACTTGGAGATGTATTTCAAAGAAAATGAGGGCTCAGTTACCTCAGCGGTTGCTTTGTGGAAGGCCTACAAGACAGTACTTTGGGATAGGGCACAAAACATTATAGCCACAAGAAAATGAAATGAATTTGTACTTGTAAAGCGCACTTATACCCCATCCAGGGTTTCCTGGCACTGTACTCATACAGCTGTGGAACCTTTCCTGGCTTTTCCCTGTGAAATGTCCACTCCTGGGCACCCCCAAGGTGAAGCCAGGCATCCCAGCACAGTTGGGGCCGTTGTGGAGATTAAGCAAGCTATTGCCCAGAGTTGCAGAGTTGGACCCATTATTAGAATAGGCACAAGGCGAGAATTATCAGGTCTAAGGAAATTGAGCCCAAGACCCGCCGAGGCAGGAATTGAACCCAGGTCCCAGGCCAGACCTCGAACCATTGAGCCACACTTCTCCACAGGAAGGAGGCCCGGTGATCGAGGCATTGGAACATAATCTTCCACTCTTGACACTTTATGGGGTCTGTCCCCCATTGTAGGTCATTCCAAATGCGGTGGGTGCAATAACTGTAATTCCACAATGGAAGGAAAAAGTTTCACCCTCAATAACATTACTGTGCATAGCAATTCCTTCTCAAATTGTAATACATCGAATGTTGTATACCTGATTCTATGCCCTTGCCAAAAGGTTTACATAGGACAAACCACCCAGAAAGTGAAGATCCGAATTGGACAGCACCGTAGCAGAATACACTGTGGAACGCCAAATGCGTCCTTGTTAGACCACTTCACAGCATCAAAACATTTCAGAGAATGACATCAGATGGACAGTACTAAAGGTCTTGAAACTCCCACCCAGAGGAGGTGACATTGGCCAGCTGCTGAACAAGGAGGAATTGAAGTCCATTATTCAATTAAATTCTATACAGGATGGTCTAAACAGAGCTGAGGATTGAACTGAACTACTTTAATTTCCTCAAAACTGTTGAACTTTTTGCAATAATGAAAAGATATACCCTGACCTCTCACTTCAAACACCAATGGTCTGGAAACCCTTGTTTGGTGACTCAAATGTGACAATTGCGCCCAGCCTTGCAGTGCGCTACTGTGATTTTCAAGTACTTTCAATTGTTATCTTCAATTGCCCAAAAAAAATTTTTAAGTCAAAAATTGCATTTTCCAAAAATGTCTCGTTTTCTAAATGTGTCCAAGTAGTGAGCACCTAACCGTCCACCCCACTCTTCACTTCGTGAAATTTTCACCACTCTAAGATGGCGGCTGCCTTTCACCCTCGGTCCACCTAATAGTCCTTCTGCGCTTTTCACCACCCTTGCGCTGTTGATTTACAGACCGGGTTCCCTTAGCTGTACAGATCCGCCATCCGGCATTCCAGACGGGACCCATTCGCTGCCCGCCAGTGCTCCTATTACGGTAAGCCCCCATGGGTCCTTGCACCACATCCCCCACTCTCCGTTTGCCTACTGAGCTTGCGGTTTTTCATTTACAGGAACTCTCTCCCCATTGCACGGGACCATACAACGCCAGGTGTCCAAGTACGCCAGCAGTTTCTACCATCAAGGTAATCTCAAGCCCATCGTGGTGAGCACGGCTCAACAGACCCTTAACTAATTAACGCTACTACTTTTATTTTAGATCACTTGCCAGTGTCTTATCAGAACTCCAATACCCCAGAAGCACCGGGAGGCTGCCCTTATTTACTCGATAGCGCCTCAGGTATACCAATCTTCTTATCAACTCCAATCCAGCTATATTAGCTGACACTCACGCTAATTGTCACATTTTAACCCCCCCTGATGGACTGTTGCGTCCCGTCGCCTGGTTCCCCTACGCCGTGAATGCACCTTCATTAAGTGCACCGGTCAGTTTGCCGTCATCACCGGCCTTCTTTTGACACGGTTTCCCCGCACCAACCGTTCGCAAATACTTCGATCACAGCGCACTTATGTTCACTGCGGGATCGGTCCTCACCCACAACCGCGCTGCACCAAATTACGCCTCACTAGTTCTACTAGTCACTTCGCCGCATGTACTATCCAAAACGTAATTCTGCACCGTAATTACGCATCCCTAGTTCCTCTAGTCACCTCGCCGATTATCACAAGCGTCCTTCTCCCGTTTTTTCACCCACGCCAATAGTGCATTTTCACTGTATCTGAGACGCATGTTAAGTCATAACGAATCACAAAAAATTAGCACATCGCCACCCGTGCCC
The DNA here is from genome assembly GCF_964263255.1 of Lissotriton vulgaris. NCBI lineage: Eukaryota > Metazoa > Chordata > Amphibia > Caudata > Salamandridae > Lissotriton > Lissotriton vulgaris. The sequence continues at coordinate 80,037,391 of NC_141699.1, forward strand.
TTTTGTGACAGTTTGCACTACGTCCGTTGCACTTTTTAATGTTTTAATAAGCAGCACAGTAGAGATTTGTAAATGACATGTTGTAAATATGAGTATTTCCCTCTGAGATAACTTGTCTCTTTTTCCCTCTCCCTCTTTATCCTCTTATGTTTAATATTACAGGCTTGTTTTAAAAGACACTCAGGCAAAATGTTCACTGTAGTCATGAAGATGATCCCAATTACATTTTTGGAGACAGGGATAGAAACGTAACGTCGACAGTTTGTGCAGTTCTGCTTCCCTTTTCAATTTTGTAATACGTGTTGCAGTTACTGTCGGTTTTGAGCTTATGTAATAATTCATTGTACTATAAGCCACCGTTTTTCTCCACCTTGTTTGCCTGCTACTCTATCCTCTTCCCCCATGTATTGTCTCTCCCTTTTTCCTCTGACTCGGTACAGGCTTGTGCCCAGTTAATTGTGGCTTGTTCCACTTCCCAAATCTTGTATATATTCACTAATCTTCAAAATAAAAATCTCCCTGTCCGGCTGGACGTTGGAGAAAAAGATACATAGTCTTCATCTTAAGTCTGTGCTTATCATTATATGTCATATCGATCAAAAGCTTAGGACCTTTGTTAGCTTTAAAACATAATCTTTCAGGGGCACATGGGTCCCAGTGCTGCCCCAAGTATACTCCATCAGATCGCTGTTACCTGCTAGGAATATCCGGAATATCCGGCACGTGCTGGCCAGGAAGTGAAGGCCCAGCTCCAGGCCACGCAACACCGCCTGTATGAGACGGGAGGCAGAGCTGGGAAAATGTTAGCTCAGTAGGGGAGGAAAGAGAGGGAAGTGAGATGGGTAGCCCCCATACATGAAAATTAGTTGACGCACATGACAGCTCAAACCATAGAAGATGCTTTTGCATGCTATTATGCAGACTTTTACAAAGCCAGAACAGTAGCAGAAGACCCCCAAAATGTGCAGTTACCTAAGCGCGATTGACATCCCCACTCTTTTGACAGAAGACCGAGTTGCTCTCGACAATGACCTTACCCGGGTGGAGGTCACAGGTGCCATTGGCAGGCAGAAAACTGGGAAAACTCTGCTTCTCAATGGAGGCTATTGGGGAAAGACTCACTGGGGGATGTGTGGAGGGACCGAGCACTGATCACATTTCAACAGGTGCAAGATGAATACAGTATGGTGAATATTGAAAGGTAACTGGAACATGCACTCAGGACGCACATCCGAAAAGGGGATAGGGTACCAGAATACACGCTGACGGAGTATAGATTCCTGCTGGACCCCATGGTGTCCAAAGCAGCTTTCTATGTGGTGTACACGTAGAGTCTTCCAAAAAATGTCCCCCAAAGATGATGATTAAATCTTTGTACATCCTTTTTAAACTGAAGGAATATTATATGAATTGTATGTGCATTTTAGTATTATTTTAACAATGTATTATTATCATGATGTACATAACTTGGGTGGGTAGGACTATTAAGAAGTAGAATTGCTGTCTTAGGTTCTACAACAATGTTATTAACCTTCTTTCGATTGTAGTACATTTGTAAACACATACACCCTTCATTGATTAAATAAGGTAGTGTAATAGTTCATTATATATTGCACAAGCGCTTTAATGTAACCAGTGATGATGCTAATTATCTCCTCATTGACTGTTAGAAGCACTTTATGCAGACAGATTTTTTTTATTTTTCTTGAATAGTGGATCTGAAAGATAGAGCAAGACCAGAAAAAACAATTATACTTATACACTGCATACACACTTAAATGCAGATTACGGTCACAGAACTGTTTGCAACATAGATTTCATTAGGTTATAATATGTATTTAGTGTACAATGCCAAACGATGATGGTATTTTTTTTTAAATTAGTTTTGTTATAAGTGAAATGTAAGATATTGTTCAAATGCTTTTATGGTCAAATTGACCGAAATAAAGTTTAGTGAAGTGAAGTTTTGTTGATATATAGGAAGATCCTAAATAATTTGCCGGACCCACTGGTACAACTGCAAGAGGCATGGAAAAAGGAAGTAGGTATAAAAGAGGACGATAATTGGGCAGAGGTGCTGCAGAGACCGAGGGAGGTGGCCATAAGATCGCGTTTCAGGTGGGGAACAGCCATGACAACGCAGGGATTGCCCCGCAATGCCATTACAATGCAAGGATTACAACGAAAGTCGTTACAACGACTTTCGCTGGAGGGCGCTGTTGGATAGGGAATAGTTTCATTTTCTATCCAACACCTTCCCTACTGTCAACGTGGGCTGGAGGTGGAATAGAAAATTAAACTATTCCACTATCCAGCGCCCTCCAGCGCTAGACCCATGCAGAGAAGGTCATCTATCAGACTAGGGGCTGCCCAGTGAAAGGGATGAAGATCTGGGGTGGGTGGGGAGGCATCAGGGGACACAGTAGATACTCTCCAGTATCCACAGCATGATGTGTGAGATGAGGTAGGGCTCGATCAGGTAGACTACAAGGGGCGATATGAGATGCCAGCGGTCATTTGCTATTCAGCGAACAGGGGGAGGGTGAAATAATGGTGTTGTAATACCTGTGTTTAACTGACTGTAATGAATAAGTGTAATATATCTAAGCAAAAACCTGTGTAATGGGCGCCAGGAGACGCCAGCGATGGGTTAGCCTCTTTCCGGGTTTGGGTGGGGGGTGGGAGGGGGGGGATTTGAAGGTCATTGGAAGGGTGAGTGGAGTGACGGAGCAATAAATCAGTATGCCTGGATGACAAACTGCAGAGAGTGCCGCAAATCACCTCCATTTCAAGGTGAAAGTGGTTTGAGTTAACTGGATAATGATTCGCTTAGGATTGGGGGCTACTCAGTGGCGGCTGACTACTACGGGGAGGAGTGGACGGGCTCATGTGAAAATAAAATAAAAAATTTCAAAAATGTCCTCACCGAAGGACAGGACCTCCTCACACCTGGACCTTGTCGCGACTGTAAAGCAGCCCCCAGCAAACACCCTTGACCAATCCTGGCGCTGCTTACAGCATGACAGCCATGTCCTGATTGGAGGGAGTGGCCTGTTTCGGCACTCCACAGCACTTTGGAGGCTTGCACTTCCTCTCAACACATTGTCTTAAGACAGCTGGGTTGAGAGGTTTTTTAAAGTGTGCAAGTCTGGCTGGCCGTAGCAAGACGTCTGGCCAAAGAGACATGCGCACTTTAAACACTGCATTGGCAGTTCATCCTCCTCTCTGCTGGTGGTGCCACTCAACAGGCCCACCCCATCCTGACGCTCGGGATAGGGTTATCGAAAATAAAGTGGTAATGAATTACCATTTTATTTTGACTGTCAGGGGCATTTAAGTGGGGTAACGCTCCTCCGCTCCAATGGAGGTGTCACCCCTGGAGCTATACCTCCTGTCGATCACTCAGCTCTTGCAAGCTAAAGGCAGGGGTGCACCTGGGGCCCGGCAGCCCATGAGGGGCACTCACCACTCAAGGGTCCTCCTCACAGTCTCTTTTTGTAGTTTTATCTAGTGCACTCTAGGGTCAAGGGCATTAAAGCGCTTTACAAAGGCACCCGATTAAGTTACACAAGGTCAGATTCATATATTTTCTCTAGGCACAGGTGGATTAAGTGGTTTGCCCAGAATCACAGGATGCTGAACTGGCGCCGGGACTCAAACCTGGTTCACCATATACAAAGTCATCAGTTCTAGCCTAAGGTAATATATCTATATGCAGTTGAATCACATAGGAAACCGCACCCCCTATGTGCTATCGGGGTTCCATAAATCAGGATATTTCGGCTTTCGAATATCCCTTGTATATAAAGGGCCAGATCAGAAGGCAGGTCCTTCCCCTTTTTGGCAACTAAGCCCCCATTAGGATTGCGGGCGGACTTTGCCTGCCCGCCATCCCATCGGAAAGAGGGACCGCCCGCCTTGAGGGCGGGGGTCCCGATGTTGGCATTAGGATGCGCCCGCCACAGTTGCGGGCGCATCACTAATTTTTAACATTGTGTCGGGCGGTGCTCCCTGCACCGCCCGCCACAATGTCAAAAATGCATGCATGCATTTGCATACACGAGGCGGCAGGCACCGCGCGGTACCTGCTGCCTCATGTAGGCAAATGGTGGGGGGTACCACAGGTACCCCCGTGTGCACCCCCCACCCCTCCTTCACTCTGGGGGCACGCAGGGGGCCCCCAGGGCAAAGACCGCATGCCCGCCACGGAAAGGCATCAGATTGCGCCCATCATAATATGGCTGGCGGTGTCTGAGAGACACCGCCACCATATTATTCTTTTTCCGCCCCGGCCGCAAGGCGACCGGGCGGAAATACAGCAAACGGTCTTTCTGTCCACCTAGGTGCCCCCACCATACTAATATAGCGGGGGGAAAACGAGTGTGGAGGTCGGGCGGATTGCCCCCGCCAGGCTGGCGGTGGCTACTGCCAGCCTGGCGGGGGCAATCCGCCCGACATCGTAATGGGCCCCTAAGTGTGAAAGGCTAACCCTCTCAATCTGAGACACAACCTGTCTGAAGCTTTCTATAGAGAGTCTTTAACAACTGGTCTTTTTGCTTCCTGCTAAGGCAGCTGTCATCCCTTTCTCTGCTCCCCTCTCTGGGCGTTCCTTTCTGCTAGCGCGGGATGCCTCTTTGGAGGTAGCTGTGCACTCTATGGGCCCGATTCACAGAGCTAACTTAAGACAAAATCCTAAACTATCTACTTTTGGTATTCACAGAAGTTAGGATTTTGTCTTAAGACAGATTTAAGACAGACGTAAGACAAACTTAAGACAAAATCCTTACTTCTGTGAATACCAAAAGTAGTAAGTTTAGGATTTTGTCTTAAGTTAGTTCTGTGAATCGGGCCCTACAAATGGGATTGTATTGTATTGTCTGCCGGGACCTCCTCATCACTCCTCCAGTTTTGGAAAGAGTTGAAGATGTATCTCTTTAAAGGACTCTGCATTACTATACAGTAACAGACAACGTTTGCCTCCACAACCCAGTGCTCTCCCCAATCACCTGTATATATCTTTGTCTTTGACTCTGTGTAGCCCTCCGCAGCCTTTTCACTAGGTTCGGTCCTATACAAATGCCATGTGAATTATACAAATGCCATGTGCAGGGGGCCCTCGACAGACTTGAGAGGGTAGTCCACACATTATGCATTTCCTCTTGTCAAAGGGTGAGCCAGGTAATAATGCTCAGTGTTCAGGTAAATGAAGTATTCATCTTTGGGAATTGTTTATCTGCTGCCTCTGTTGTCAGCAGATGATTTTTGTTTAGTTTAGATTTGAAGAATAGATGATGCTGAAAAAGCTTGAGAAGATGTAGGCATGTCACTATTGAGGGGGCATTAGTTGCTGCTGATGGCATATATGGACTGCATCTCTCCTCAATTACTGGGCTCTCAATATACCCTTGCATACTACAGGTCAGTAGGACAGCGGTGTCTGCCCCTCCATGCAGTATATGCTGCCCTGCCAAGGCAGGGATAACAGGCCATGAGGAGGATGTCCACTTTACTGGAGAAGGATCCATGCACTTCAGTTCTCCTTGCACTAATACTAATATGATTTACGTCTGCAGCACCCTGAGCAAGATTGAGTAGGTTGCTCTGCACACAACACATCTGTAGTGCTTCTACTCTACTCCGAATGTGTACATAGGATCGGGCAGAATTTGTAATTATGCTTGTGGAATTGGAGAAATTTGGCACTCTGCGTTACTCTTGTAACTCAGAATATCGCCAAATTCTGCCATTCGCTGTGTGGTGGAACTTTTTTCCTGTTTGAGCAAACAACAGAAGGAGTGGGACTGGGAGCTGGTGAGCACGAGCGAGATTTGGCATTCCCTAGCATGATTTCCGATCACTAGGAGGCCTTCCTGCATGATTTTCTCCCACCGGTGGTTGCAAGTAGTCATGGTCAGAGGGCTGCTTCTCAAATAGATTTTCTAGTCGAGAAGCAACAAATTCAACTGGCCACATGCTTGCGTACCACGTGGAGCTGTTTTTGACGATTCTTCAGTGTAAAACACGCCGCTGGCACTAAAAGGCAGCATGACGTGCATTTTACCAGTTGTTGGCATAACTATGGATTTCTCACAAAGGGGCAGCCTTACAAGCCCCTTGCGACACTTTTGCCCCAACGTTGTGTCACTTTTGTAACGCAGCGGCGGCGTAAACAATGCAGATAATTTACAGCATGACACATCTAGGGAGATGCCGCACGTTATAAAGCCCTGCGTCCCATTGCACCTGTGTTAGGTAGAATGTATGTAGGGTGGGCGTTCCCTCACAGGAAAGTCTTACACCTGTTTGGAGGAGGCATAAGCAGTGACGCAGTACAATAAGTATAGGCCTCAACATGCATTCCTGGAGTTGCATTGTGCGTGTGACACAACTCCAGCAATACATGACTTTTGGGCCAACAAATGCGTCAGAATTTCGGACGCATCTGTCAATCCTTGCGCCATGGTGCGCCGTGTTGTAAATAAGGCGCATCCACGGTGGCGAAAGGGTATCGCAGGCTGGCGCAGGGAAACTGACGCATCTCTACAGATGTGTCAGTTTCTTGTAAATCTACCCCAAAGTGTTTATGTAACTCCGCAGAATTCCAAGGAGTGAAATTCCAAATGTTCCACTATGACCTTTGCGTATAGCTCCTCTCTAGACTGCTTCAACCGCCCTTCCTTGCTGAAGCTCGGTAACCTCCAGTCTCTATCCCTTCTCAGTCCTGGTGTCTTTTAGAGAACGGTTATAAGGGGACAAGTAAGCAATACTAACCTGCCCAGTCCTGCTCGTAGATGTCGCACCACACAAGTTGTAATCTCCTTACTTTTTGATACTGCAATACCTCGCACCTCCACAGTACTTCTTGGTACCACATTATCTTCCCCCTTTAGTCATACACATATGATCAGATTTACCAAAAAGTAGCAAATTTACACTAGCAGATTTTTACCTATGGGTGACTATAGAATTACTACTTTCTGGAATAGGTAACAAATTTGCCGGACTTTGCATGAAAAGTTGAGCAGGCATCCTTATCCTTATGCCTCTATGCAGGGCTCCCCATAGAGGGAAGTCATCACAGGGGGAATAGGATCTTCTGTACAAACACAATTTTTTTAGATTTTGAGGAAAACAATTTTCACTTTGGAGTATCCACTTCCCCTACACCCCCACCAAATCTGGGAGTGATTCATTTCCCCTTCCATATTCGAAAGGAATTCAGGCCAACCCGAGGCTGGAGTAAAAATGTAACCCTTTCCAGGTTGGAAATAGTAAGGAAAGGACATGGTGAATGCCAACAAATGTCCATGTTTTTTGGTGTTCCCTTTTTAGCATTTGCCTAGGACTCTGTTGGCCGCTGGTTCTTTCATTTAGGGCCAACACAAATGTCCAACAGGTTGTTAAAGAAAATGTTAGCTGGTTCAGTCTGGAGCAACATTTGTTTTTGTGTGAACAAAACCATGACAGGTTTAATTTATATTTCATAACTTTCTTCGTTTTTTACAGGTCCTCATGTGATTTCAAAGTGGTGACTGCCCAATATATTTCAAGGAGTAAAGGCGGTTCCAATTCAATGAATGTGCATCAATTGCAATGTTTAAAGGGGAATGCCAATATTAATGTGTTCGTAGGGCAAGGAATACATTGTACAACTATACATTGAAAAATGCCTTTAAGCCAAGGGTGGACGGTAAACTCCACTCCTCTGGCAGAGTTCACATAGCTTTGCCCACTCCGCACTTTGCTTGGAGTGTGGAGTTTCAGAAAAACTCTGCCAACTGCCGCATGGTGGAGTTTTTTCTCTTGTGCAGCTCGTTAACATTAAATTAGCGAGTGAGGAAACTGAGCGGTAGATTTCTCAATGGGGCAGTCGCAGCAGGTCGCTACTATTCGCGTTGAGAAAGCTGCTGCTCGCGTTGAGACAGCTGCAGCTCGAGTAGAAAACCTACTTGAATGACAGAACGAAGCAGCAACCCTGGCGAGCTGTGTGGTGCCATTCACGCTGATTATACAGTGCAGGACAAGCTCCTGGAACTAAATATCAGCGCAAGCAGCGTGACGTACCAAACTCCACCTATTGTGGAACTCCGCAGAATCTCACTGAGTTTTTAGTAACTCAGCGGAATTCCAAGGAGTGAAACTCTGAGTTCCGCCCAACCCTACTGTAGGCCACACAGCAGGAATATAATTTTTACAATCTGCTGTGTATGGAATAGGACATTCTTATGTCTAAATATGTTTTCAAATTAAATTAAGACAATATTTTAAAAGAAATCTATATTTTATGATGGAAATTCATCTTATTTTATTTGCAGTAAAGAGATATGTGCTTAAATCCATAGGGGCAGGTTTATGAGGCCGCTGCGCCTCTTTGCGCCGCAATTGCATCATTTTATTTGACGCAACTGCGGTGCAAACAATGCACCCTATTTACAACGTGATGCATCTAGGAGATGCGTCACGTTGTAAAGCACTGCGCCATAAGGAGGCGTTCCTGCGCAGGGGGGGGCGTTCCTGCGCAGGAACGCCTCCTGAAAGTGGCTGAGTGAAATCTATGAGATTTCACTCATTCACTTTCAGGGCAATGCTGCGTCAAAACCCTGCGCCTGCTTGAAGCAGGCGTAGGTCTTGACGCAGCATTGTGCAGATGGTGTACCCCCGAGCCTTGCTGGAGCTGCGTCGCGCTTGCGACGCAACTCCAACAATGCGCCACATTTCCGGCACAGATGCGTCATGCATCTGTGCCGTTTTTGCACCATGGTGCGCCGCATTATAAATGCGGCGCACCATGGGTGGCGGAGCTATGGCGCACTGTGGCGCACGTTAACTGGCACATTCCTGGGGATGCGCCAGTTAACATAAATCTGCCCCCTAGTTTATTGCTCACCACTCCATTCCAGTTTGGACCCAGCCATATGCAATTCGGTCTTGACCCTGCACCCCTTGGGAGCAGTCAAGCCCGAACTGGCCCTAGGATGCTTATTTCCAATCCAGGGAGATATGGACCGGTGGTTCGGGCTGAACTGCTTTAGTGGATACCCATGATCACAAGTCTTTGTAAATATGGTTTGCATCAAAATTCTTACGTGTACTCATGGAAATGTCTATGCATCACCGATGTAATGCCTACCTAAAGCAAGGTGGCTTAAGGCACGCTATGCGCTTAATTATTCTTTAATTTTTTTACAAAGTCATGCAAAGCCACATAAATCATAATTTCTGTGGCTTTGTGAATCCCAAAATGGATTTTACCTCAGGGCATCACAAAATATGTGACAAAACCCCAATGCAAAGTCTTAGTATGCCTGGGCGTAAAAGCATTTCATCCTACTGGGCCTTTAGAGGGACTATAAAAACCCAGTGGGTCAGTTGATCCTACTGGCAGGATGCTTCTGTTGCTGCACAAGTGCTAGAATACTAATAATAATATTAACAATAATAATAATAATCTATCTATACTACTATTATAAAGAGAGAACTGTGTCCTTTGAGCCAGGTGAACTCGAAAAGTACACCACCAATCCAAACACCCAAGACATCTTTGGAAACCTCAGGGCAAGCAGAAGGACATAGGCCATATAAAAAAAATATATATACGTTCTTTAAAAAATTTAGGAATAAAAAAAAATTTAGGAATAAAAAAAAAGTAGTCCCTTGCAAGTAGCGCCGGCCGCGACGTGCGTGATGACATCAGGAGCGCGGGGAGGAGCGGTGGTCAGGAGCTCATTCTGTCTCCCCGTGAAGAGCTGAGCGGATCCACTTATAAATCCATACCTTCATTTTGTGTTGCGGTGGGTGGGGGGCCTCTGACTGGGCTGGATTTGGTTGTGTGTGGCTGCAACAGGTGGGGCAGTAGCATGCGTGTGTAACCTTTTTTTAAATTCCACCGCCACGTCGCCAGCCGCCTTATCATCAGGAAGCACACACGCACCGGAAACGGCAGTCCAGCACTATTATTTAAAGCCGGAGCATGTCATGAAGTGCGCTGCACCAGATATCGGGAAGGTATTCCTGCAATCAATGTCCCATTTAATTAGTATAGACAACAATTGGTCCTCGACATAATTTTATCATTGAAAATAATCATAACATTTGGTCAAATTGATTCACTCCACACCAAGACTGAATCTATCATCTTAATAACATAGGTAATACTAGCCCACATCAACAAAAAAATTCCACAGTAAGTGCCAATAACCAATGAAACTGAAAAAAAGGTCCAATCAGGACAGTCAATTTAATATACAATATAACAACGTTTGGAAATCAATGTATCTATGTACATATATTTACATGAATCATAAGGCAAAATACACTTTTCTAAAAAGAGAACGTGCACAGAGAAAGAGGTAAAGTATGTGCTCAAGTGAATGATCAAGAGGATCAGAAAAACAGTGTAGGTTATTTATATACAAAGAAAACCGAGCCTGTCCTGGGTAATGCTTGTAAAAAATACTTCTTTTTTATAAGCTTAATACTATATACAATTCCTTGGTCCTTAAATTGCACTAATGGCAATAGGATTGCCAGGAAGAAGGAGGGGGGGGGGGACTAGGGACACGGGTCAGTAGGTACAGGCTCCCAAGGGGGAATGTCGTCGACGTTTCGACCCAACCATATAACGGGTGGTTCAAGTCCTCAACAACGGGTCTTCATCAGGACGGAGTGATAGGGGGATGTCTCTCAGAGTGCACGTCAATGAAAAACTACTATCATTGGGCACCCTTCCGTGGTGCCTGGACAAGAAAAACGTGCGACGATTGGTCCGCACTCAAAATACGCTAATATCCAAAGTTATACCAACGCGTGCGTTCGCGAGTGTTTCCAAGATTGTTATCCAAACGAATCTGACGTCGAGTGCCCGTGTCTTTGGTGAAAACGTAGAGTATTTGTTCTTTTCAGCTCCGCTCAGTGGCGCACAGCTTCCCACTTCAAATCGCGTTCCATTTAATTGGCAGACACAACTTTTCGGAATAAAAAAGCAGACACTTTTCATGTACCAGAGATACTTTCTCCGCATCAGTGTTTAGTTACAGCAGTTCACTTCACAAATTTTAGAGTGACCCCAACTTTCACGCCTCGACGGTTGAGCTTTACCCGGAATCCCAGCAGGTCCCACATGCTGCAGACCTCACCCTTCAACCCCTCCACATTGCCTGCTGTGCCCCGGAAACTTGCTCGGTTCAGAACTTCTGTCTCTGTGAGGGCGCACTCTATCCCTCACATACATTGTCTCTGCTGCTGTGTCTCCCTTAATGAGGAGAGACCGCTTGACCAGATAGGATGTTTAGAGTTTTAAGGCAGCCAGGGAGCAGCTAACAGATTTGCAGCCATTGCCATGCCTTCTGGCCAAGCCCTTTTTACTTTGCATTGTAGGGGTTTTATTCCTTTAACCCTTAGACATTGTTAAATGTATTCCGTGTGCGTGCTCTCTCCTCCCTCCCCCGCTATTAAACTCAGGTACGGGCCGGCTCATTAACTATCATTTCGCAGACCAGGCCCAGTAATATTTACCGAGTACACTGCGCTGTGGTATCTATGTCTGTTCACAGATGATTATCTGTTGATCTCTATGCCCTGGTGGGGTGCTTGGAGGTGTGCTGGTTCTGGGTGCACGGATGCATATGTGTTTCATTGTAGTCCTGCATTGGTGCCTGTTTGACTGTTTGCACGCACATCAGGCAGCACGTCTATGTGTAGATGTGGGCATTTTTGTTGTTGGTCTGTGTTCATGCATTAAATGCTTTGAACCATCTTGCTTCTCTTCCTGCTCCTCGCACAGGGTTATTATCCTCTTACACTTTATTCTGCCCTCACTTGCCCCTTCTATGTTTCACACAGGACGATCCCTCCACTTCTCTCTGCCCGCCGCCTCCCTGCATTGACGTGGGCATTAGCATCGAGGGCACAGATGATAGGGTGCCTGTGCATGGCGCGCTAACAGAGCAGATATGAAACGATGACAGCACAGTCTACACAATAAGACGGAGCCAGCATAGCAGGGAGCAACCATTACAGGGGCCAGAGCTCGGAGCTTTGCTGAGTAACAGCAGCGCACATAGACATCACTCTTAGAGAGGATCTGTACATTACAGGCAGCAGTTGAGCATGACGGGCAAAAAACATTACCGTAGGAAAGTAAAGTCACATACAGCATGCATGCAGAACTAAATGCACTAAGACCACTGCGTGTACACAGGACATACATGAAAAGAAGCATAGACTCCCATGGACTCACAAATGAAATGGAGCTGTGTCTGTACACCTAGACAGCAAAGCGGCTGTAAATGCCACTTGCACCAATTCAACTCACATGCAGGCACAAATTGGCAGCACATGCAGGCCCACATACATTCTGCACCCGTAGAAATACTGCATACAAGCGCACATACATACACAAAAAGCGCCACCGACATTAGGGTGTTGTGGTGGGGGGAGAAAAAAACGATGGGTGAAACAATTTATTTTTTGCATTGTTGAGAGGAAGGGGTAAACTGCTAGAGACAGTAGAGAGAAATCAAGAGACAGACACAGAGAGTGAAAGAGGGTGCAAAGAAGAGAAAGGCAGACCTAAAGACATAGGGATATAGCTAGAGATAAAACGACAGAATACAGGCCTAGAAAGAGAGAAATACAGATACTTGGAGATAAAGTCAATGGAAAGCAAAGAGAAAAGAGACACAGAACGTGCCTGTAGACCAAAATGTCATGCCTGGTGTGTAGTGGAACTAAACTGGGTGTAATTGATAACATAAGAGAGAGAATAGATAGATAAATAATGCAAGAGAGATGAAGCAAAATTTAAAGAAAGATGTAGAGCCAGAATGAGAGAGAGGAGAGAGAGAGAGAGTGTGGGAGACAGAAGTAATGGATTGTTAGAGAGAACGAGAGAGGGGGGACGAAACAGAGGGAGATGGAGCTAAGCAGAGCCAGAATGAGAGAGTGTGGCAGAAAGAAAGAGGGGTATAACAATTTGTTGAGCTAGAGCGAGAAGAAGAGGGTCATGGGAAGTAAGACAGATAAAGGTCTGAGCATACATACAGTTATCTATACTACTATTATAAAGAGAGAACTGTGTCCTTTGAGCCAGGTAAACTCGAAAAGTACACCACCAATCCAAACACCCAAGATATCTTTGGAAACCTCAGGGCAAGCAGAAGGACATAGGCTATATAAAAATAAAAAATATACGTTCTTTAAAAAATGTAGGAATAAAAAAAAAGTAGTCCCTTGCAAGTAGCGCCGGCCGCGGCGTGCGTGATGACATCAGGAGCGCGGGGAGGAGCGGCGTTCAGGAGCAAGAGGAGCTGCGGGGAGGAGCGGCGATCTGCGGACAAGCAGTGAGGAGCGGCGGAGCAGTGGAGCGGTAAACTCAGCAGCGTGGGGAGGAGCGGCGGCTGAGGTAAGTGAAGCAGCCGCGGGTGCGCACCGAGGGACGGGCGTGGGCCATGAGTGCTCGCAAGCCTTTTACTCAAAGTCAGGACGTCGGGGGAAACAGCGGACAAGAGCCGCGGGTGCGCACCGAGGGACGGGCGGGGGCCATGAGTGCTCGGAAGCCTTTTCCTCAAAGTCGGGACGTCGGGGGGAACAGCGGACACGAGCGTGGGCAGAAGCAGCCAGGACCAACTAAACCGGAGCAAGGAAACACTGTAAGTACGCTCTGCTGCTCCCAGCCACTCTGCTGCGCCTCTCCTGCTGCGATGCTGCCCCCAGCCACCTTCTGCCCTGGGCAACGCCGGGGCGGGCTGCTAGTAATAATAATAAAGCTCATTGATGGATCAGGTGAAAGGGGTGGCTGTAGGCTTGATGCCAGAATCCTGTGGCATGCCCATCTCTGCATTATGGGGGTGATAACGATGGCAGACAGACTTCAGTCCATCAGCCATCATCTTGGGGAGTGGGACCGCCCACCTACAAGGTGGTCCCATAGGGGGTTTTAGGATCTGACCAGCACTGTGGCAGTCACACGTGCCATACTTTACATTGTGGTGGGTACTGCTGGCTGCAGCACCCGCCGCAATGTGAAAAAAGGCACTGTTTACATTTCCCTGCACTACGCAGCAGGTACCATGCGTTGCCTGCCACATGGTGCAGGGAAATGTAGGGGGCACAACCCTCAAAGGAAAGTGCTCGGGATGAAGGGGGGCCGACTTCGGGCACCAAAAGTCCATTTTGCCAGCCTTTCCATTATTGGTGAATCGCTATGGAATTACTCGAGGGGATGGGCCCTAGTTATCACAACGCGGGGCCTGGTAGGCACCCCTGGCATTTGTCGGAATGCGAGGGCCTGCGATGCACCGCCGGGCTCAATGAGCCAGTCGGCTACAAAGCGGTCAGAGTTTCCGACCACCACGGTACTGTCTGCCAAAATAATATTGCTTTTTATTTATAGCAGACTGTGTACCTCGATACATCTATTCGTAGGCACTGACGTGTTTATCATCAACAGTTTTTTAGCACATGTCAATTTAAACAATTGTTGCTTTCAAAATGTCCAAGTTTTTGACACCATACAAAACATATCAACATTATACATAATTTTACATTATACATCATTTTTCACAAAAATAATCTATACACCAAAACAGTGCGACAAATTAATTATAAACAATTCCTTGCAATTAAAATGAACATTGCAGCTGTACACCAGTTCTATTTAACCAAACAGTCCACTCTCTAGAATTTAGGGCATTTAGGGACTGTTCTCACAAGGGACTATCTTTTCTTTAAGGAAGAATTATAGCTGTGTTATACGTGTCCACCACTACCTTTTACGCTGTTGTTCTATAGGCCCTTTGTGGATATATGTGAAAGTTCATAGAAAAGCCGACGCGTTTCCAAACCCCGTTAGTAATTTCCCGGGTTTTTCATCAGGGCTGGACTGGGTACCTTTGTCTAACATGGACACATTGTGTCTTGATTCTCGTTTTGAGTTCTATTCCTCGTACCAGTGGCGGTGGCGCTTATTTAGTGTGGATTGTGGCGTGACGCTCGCCAGGGTACCAGAATATACGCCGATGGAGCATAGATTCCTGCTGGACTCCATGGTGTCCAAAGCAGCTTTCTATGTGGTGTACACGTAGAGTCTTCCAAAAAATGTCCCCCAAAGATGATGATTTAATCCGTGTACATCCTTTTTAAACTGAAGGAATTTTATATGAATTGTATGTGCATTTTAGTATTATTTTAACAATGTATTATTATCATGATGTACATTACTTCGGTGGGTAGGACTATTAAGAAGTAGAATTGCTGTCTTAGCTTCTACAACAATGTTATTAACCTTCTTTTGATTGTAGTACATTTTTAACACATAAACCCTTCATTGATTAAATAAGGTAGTGCAAATAGTTCATTATATATTGCACAAGCGCTTTAATGTAACCAGTGATGATGCTAATTATCTCCTCATTGACTGTTATAAGCACTTCATACAGACAGATTTTTTTTTATTTTTCTTGAATAGTGGATCTGAAAGATAGAGCAAGACCAGAAAAAACAATTATACTTATACACTGCATACGCACTTAAATGCAGATTACGGTCACAGAACTGTTTGCAACATAGATTTCATTAGGTTATAATATGTATTTAGTGTACAATGCCAAACGATGATGGTATTTTTTTTAATTAGTTTTGTTATAAGTGAAATGTAAGATATTGTTCAAATGCTTTTATGGTCAAATTGACCGAAATAAAGTTTAGTGAAGTGAAGTTTTGTTGACATATAGGAAGATACTAAATAGTTTGCCGGACCCACTGGTACAACTGCAAGAGGCATGGAAAAAAGGTAGTAGGTATCAAAGAGGACGATAATTGGGCAGAGGCGCTGCAGAGACCGAGGGAGGTGGCCATAAGATCGCGTTTCAGGTGGGGAACAGCCATGACAACGCGGGGATTGCCCCGCAATGCCATTACAACGCAGGGATTACAACGAAAGTCGTTACAACGACTTTCGCTGGAGGGCGCTGTTGGACAGGGAATAGTTTAATTTTCTATCCAACACCTTCCCGACTGTCAACGTGGGCTGGAGTTGGAATAGAAAATTAAACTATTCCACTATCCAGCGCCCTCCAGCACTAGACCCATGCAGTCAGGCAGAGAAGGTCATCTATCAGAGTAGGGGCTGCCCAGGGAAATGGATGAAGATCTGGGGTGGGTGGGAAGGCTACAGGGGACACAGTAGATACTCTCCAGTATCCACAGCATGATGTGTGAGATGAGGTAGGGCTCGATCAGGTAGACTACAAGGGGCGATATGAGATGCCAGCGGTCATTCGCTATTCCACGAATATGGGGAGGATGAAATAATGGTGGTGTAATACCTGTGTTTAACTGACTGTAATGAATAAGTGTAATATATCTGAGCAAATGTTTAAATAAACAGATCTTTTAAAAAAAATGAAGTCATATCACGAGATGTGTTTGAACCACACAATTTGCCTTTTCTTGCTGTATAATTTAGTCCACTCTGCACAATAATTTGGTCCCCTCCAACCACAGAATTTCATTGACTCTGGTTATGAGAGCCTGTGCTATGTTCAGACTACTGCTTACAGCTGTCTTGCAGGGCCATAACAAATCACCACAAGAAGGTGCTGTATTTGTTGCAAATGACTGTGTAATGTTGTAAACACACCGGATGTAAAAGAAAAATGTGGGGGGGGGGGAAATTTTGTCTGAATAAAGATATTTAAAAAAAAAAAAAAAGGAAAAACAGAAGGTGCTAAATTGCAACAAATGGACTAAAATAGCTTTCTACACATATGGCAAAATGTCATTTTACCTGGGACTCTGGAATATCTTGCTCTAAACTGTTAGTTACACTCTGGGTATATTTTGAAAATGTAAACTCCCCTATTGCCAGTCAGGCTTGAACAGTTTTAAAATCTTTGAGGATTTAAGGTTCTAATTAAGTACATATCCTAGCTCCCAATGTCCCTGAAGACCCCATGCTGCGACAGCTCTGCTGCTTATAATATTCAGACGGCTCCTGTAGGTTTGCAAAGATTTCCCAGAAGTTACCATGAATGGCCCTGTTTCATTAAGAGGTATTTAAAATGTGATGGCTTTCCATTAAGGGATAATTCACGTGCAACGTTGTAAGTTTTCTTGAAATTAGTTTATGGCTGTCTGGAGATTCGCAGGCTCTGCTGCCAAATTAAAATGTTGTCCTCTGGGATGGTCGCCAGTGGTGTGTTAGCATCAAGATTCTTTCTAGGCTGCAGTCTGTTTTTCTAAAGATCAAACTGTGAATGATAAGAAAAGCATTGGGAATGTGCAGCAAAGACGAATATTGGACCATTAGGTGAGGTCTCAGTGCTAAGTTGCTGCCCTTAGACATCTGAAATGTGGTTGCAACCCTGGCTTCAGCAATTGACCATCAATCAATCAGAGAGGTTGTTGAAGACGTTTTATGTAGAGCTGATGGTTTGTGTGACTGTTGGGTTGGTGAATTCCTTGATGATGTCAAAATGTTCCTTGCCATTGTTGGAGCTAGATTCTATTCTCAGGGTCAGGGTCTTTTTCTCAGGGTCAGGGTATTTTTCTTGGTTACTTTTACTTGATGATGATAGTGTCTAAGTGCAGCCTTGTCAGTGTGTCTTCTTGTGGTTCCTCGGGTGGTTCTTAATTTCCTTTTGAGTTGATTGCAAACGCTCTTGGATTCTCTATAGTCATCCCTGACCCAGGTGGCTTCCTTGTTGAATATTTTGCTTTTGGTGTTTTTCAGGGGTGCCAGGGTATTGGCGCAGGTGGTGATCCAGTTGATGAAGTTGTTTGTGTCTTTGATGAGGTTGTTGGTTAGGTCTGGGTAGTTTAGTTGGAGGGCATTGAGCCATTCCATTTCTGTAACCTTCTTCCAGCAGCAGCTTGGGATGGTGCTCGAATCTGTAAGGGTGGATGGCGGTCCTTTTATGTGGAAGTGGACAAAGGAGTGGTTCGTCCATGTGAGTGGAGTGATGTAGCTGACTTTGATCTTGTCGCTGGAGCAGAAGATGAGTTCAGGCATGTCTGGTGATGTGGGTAGAGTTCCTAAACCTAGATTTACTATGTGTAGCATAGGACCTCATGTGGCACTTTGCAATCTTGCCCTGCACCTGTGTTCCTTATTATGGTAAGTTAATTGATGTAATGCTTAGCCTCAGTTTGTGCCATGTGTAGCTCTTGTTGTGGTAAAATTATTTTCTGTAAACACACCTCTGCTCCTCAGACCTAGAGACACAATATGGGCCAGATGAACGTACAAAAAGTCGCAAAATACTGTTCACAATTGATGACCAATATTTTTCAGGGGTTGGATTGGCCAGGGCTTGTGGGTCATACTTGGTTAAATTTATTTACTATTTGGGGAGGGTGTGTTCAGTACTGACCCGGGTACTTCATCTCCTGATGCGCTGAAGGCGTGCCAAAGGCAAGCCCTTCTGTGCCCGTCCGAGCCCACACGAGCCCAGAGGCCACGGACCCTGCTCAAAATTAGGTAGAATCCATTCTCCCCAACCACTTATCATTTTCCTCTGATTTTCTGCATAACATTAGAGCTGTAGAACTAGCCAACCAATGCCCAATCATAAGTTGCCTAAAGAAGTTCCCTAATTTATTGGAAGGCCCGGTAGCTTGCAGGCATTGCTCTTTTCAGAGCGACCTGCATTTATCTCACGCGCTGCCAGCTCAACCCCAAAGAGCTTTCCCATCTGAGGGTCTGTCGTACATTCTTTGCAATGTTCGCTCTCTAGCTAAACACCCCTTCGAAATCTGGGATATGATTACTTCTCATTCCCCAGAGATCTGCTTCCTTACAGAAACATGGCTGCACCCTTCAAACCATCCCATCATTAACATTGCCATCCCAGAGAATTATAAATTCATTCATCTCGACCGGGTGAGGAGGTGGAATAGCCCTTGCTTTCAAAAACGATCTTAGCATATCTTGGCTATCCACGCTAACAGACGAGAGCTTAGAATTAGGCATTTTTAGAGTTACTATATTCCCCACGGAAAGCTGTATAGGAGCCCTGATTTACCGGCCCCCTGGCCCTAGAGCCGATTTTTTGGACAAACTAGTAGACTATATATCCTTTCATGTCCTCGCGTCAAATACATTTCTGATGTTGGGCGATTTTAACCTCCACTGCGAATCACACACAACACAGGAAGTAAACAAACTCCTCGCAGATCTGGAGCAACTAGGCCTCTCCCAAAGAGTAAATGGTCCAACTCACCTGGCGGGTCACACCCTGGACTTAATCTTTTCCAATATTGACCATCTCATGTGTGACCTCCCAAGGTCCCTAACCTGGACCGACCACTCTATGATTAAGTTCTTCACCCCAACATTGGCTCCAAATCTATCAGACAAATTGCAGCCAGGAAACAATCAACCCGCAGACCCTGGTGTAAGCTTACGCTAGAGGCCTTCAATAAAGTGTTCCTTGTGGAACAACTAACATACGATCAAGACGTATCTACTATGCTGGCTTCCTTTAACAAGGCATTTGTGAAAGCCTTATACATGACTATCCCGATAAGCAACAATCCCAGATCAGTCCCTAAGCGAAGCTCAGCACAATGGTACTCCACAGAATTAAGGCAGGAAAAATCATCCTGCAAACAACTAGAGAAACTCTGGCGAGCGAGCAAGTCTTCTCAGAACAGACAGATGTATAAACTAGCTCTGGCCGTTTACCACCGGAAACTAAAGTCGGCAAGACGCCTGTATATTCTGAGCCAAAACGAGAGTGCCAGTAATTCCTCTAAAGCCCTCTTCAACATCGTCAGGGACTTTGTATCACCCGAAGTATGCAAACAAACGCCCGTGGAATCCCAAGAACTTTGTGACTCCCTAGCTGCCTTTTTTTCAGGAAAAAATTTCAATCATCTACTCCAATTACCTGACACGATACCTCTGCGAGCTCTGCCCAACCTTGAAAGATCTATAAACAGGACAGATTGCTCTCTTGATTGTTTTGCCCCTGCCTCACTTGAAGAGATAACCAAAGCTCTAAGCGTGGCTAAATCAGGCTCCCCCATAGACCCTTGAACTCCCAAAATTATGACTCTCCTGACCAACAGTTGTGCCCCGGCCATCCAAAAAATATTTAACTATTCGATCCAATCGGGGATAATTCCCATATCCTGGAAGGAAGCGTTTGTTCGTCCCATCCTAAAAAAAACCCTGGCAAACCCACCAGATCTTGGCAATTACCAGCCTATTTCCCTGCTCCCATTACTGGCAAAAACGCTAGAAAGCATTATATACAGGCAGCTAAGCAGCTATCTGGAAACCAATACCATCTTGGACCCCTCGCAATCAGGGTTCCGTCCGGGCTTCAGCACGGAGACCGCCCTGTTAGCCGTGACGGACTCCCTGAGGATGACTGTAGATGCGGGAGGATCAGCTATACTGATTCTTCTTGACCTCTCCGCGGCCTTTGATACCATCTCCCACACCAGGCTCGCGGAGAGGTTAACATCCTATGGCATCCAGGGTGTAGCCCTCAAATGGCTTCAGAACTTTTTGGCGGACAGATCCCAAACAATCATCATGGGCCCTTTTCATTCGGAGAAAATATCATTGGACAAGGGTGTCTCTCAGGGCTCCTGCCTTAGCCTGACCCTTTTTAACATTTATATGGCGCCATTGGCTAAGGCAGTAGAAGCATTGGGTTTTGAAACTATCTCCTAAGCTGAGGACACCCAGCTGCTGTTTAAGATCGGCCCAAATCCTGAATCTGATAAACTCCGTTTTGCCAAAGGTATACTGGCAATATCTAACTGGATGACAAACAACTGCCTCCAGCTGAACCTGGGCAAAACGGAAGTCATGTTACTAGGAAAGGCCTCGGCAGTATGGTCCAATGAATGGTGGCCTGCGCAGCTGGGTGTTCCCCCTGTCCCTAAGCAGAGTGTTAAGAATTTGGGCACAAAGCTTGATCGATCACTATCAATGCAGGACCACGTAGCAGCCACCACAGGTTCTTGCTATTATAGTTTTCGATTACTCCGAAAAATCCTCCTGTACATACCAACTGACCATCACAGAATGTTGGTCCAAGCGAAGGTGATCAGCCGTTTGGACTATGGGAACGCCTTTTTGGCCGAGGTGGGGGTGACACTACTAAATAAACTACAGGTCATTCAAAATACAGCCGCCAGAATGATCCTAAATATGCCTGCAGGCTCACGGTCGCTGCCTTTGTTAAAAGACCTACATTGGCTACCGATAAAAAAAAGATCCATCTTTAAAATTTGCTGTCTGTCATTTAATGCATTAAACGGCCGAGGCCCACAATATCTACAAACGAAACTGAATGAATACACAGGGATATCCCGTCGAATGGAACCTTCAGAAAAAACTAAAAGCCTTCCTGTACTAATTACCACCTCAGCTTAGCTCCGTTAACAGTGTTGTTTCTCTAGGCAGCGCCGAGATGCCCCAGGGTGATTCGAGCGCTATATAAGAGTAAATAACATAACATAACAATTGTATTTATAGAAGAGAGGGGCGTGCAGTCCCCTCTCTAAGCAAAATAAAAGTTCTAGGACCCTCTCTCCCAACGTCTCATATTTGTTTAATAGGGGTGGGGGCATACATCCCACCTCTCTGTGCCTTTTCGAGCCTTGGGGACCCCATACCCTGAGGGCATTAACTTCGTACAGTGTTCTGGGTGGCCTTCAACAGATACACTGTTTGCACCCAGCCTGCTGGGAGCAACGCCCTGGATATTGCACTGTTTCCACCTGGCGGGAACGGAAAACCTGCCACAAGGCATGGAGGAAGCAGGTTTGCTCCCCGGCGAGAGCTGAAACAAAAGATGTTCCCATCTGGGTGCTGCCACTTCAGTACCTTCAGTAATTCCCACACAGTGGGTTCGCTAAGAGGTCTTAGGTACCCACGTCCCCTTTCTGCACCACTTTGCAGACGTGATTACGTCTGGATTACTGCAATAGCTTCTATATTAACATCCAGAAGAGACATTTGGTCAGACTCCAGATCGTACAGAATGCTGCAGCCAGGCTGCTAATAGGTGCACCCAGGTTTGCCTCAGTGAGGATGGGACTTAGAATTCTCCTCTGGATCCCCGTCAAGCAACAGGCACAGTTTAAGTTTTTGTGTACCGTTTTAAAGGCCCTTAAGGGTGTTGGTCCTGACTTTCTGAAGCACGCAATACAATGATATGTTACTGGAAGAGTCTTGCGCTCCATGCAAGCTAAACAAGTGATCGTTCCTCACTTTAAAAAGGCCAGTTGGGGTGGTAGGAGGTTTCGTCACTGCGCCACAAAGGCATGGAACAGGCTGCCTTTCCATCTTAGAAGCTCAACTGAGCTCCTCCCCTTCAGGAAATAATTGAAAACATGGCTATTTACATGAATATTTCCATCTGATTTATCTCCAGGTAGGTAGCGCACAGTGCCAGGACACCCCAGGGTAACAGAGCTCTTTAGAAGTCTCAGTAACATATCATAACATAACATTACTAGTCAAAAAACCATAGAAATTAACTTTAAAAAACAAAGGTTACAGGGACGTTACAGTACGGAAAAAGATTTGAAAAATCTTAAGAAAGTCATTGAAAAAAACAAAGGTTACAGGGACGTTATAATTAGGCTCGGGTTTCACTTGTTTAAAAACAGTGACATTCTGCAGTTATAGTTACCTGAGCTAACTTACGCCCTTGCAATTCACTGCTTATGATTTCACATATTATACCACTTGTGACATGAACATGATCAGTGATAGCACTTGATATCTCAAATGACATTACAGATGACATCATCCACAGAACCACTCACATACCCACTCACACTCCATACAACCTCTCGCACGCATGCCCACTCACACCGACAAACAACCACTCACATACCCATTCACAGAACCATACCATTACTCACATACCCACTCATTCTTCCATAGACCCACTCCCACTCCCACTTACTCACTTGTACAGCCACTCATACAACCATTTAGTCACTCAAACAGGCCAGCATACAAGTCACTCACACATCCATACACTCACCCATACAGCTACTCACATACCCTCTTATTTACCTACAGTCACTCACACAGTCACTCACTCATACAGCCATTCAGATACCCACTCACTCACCCATACCGTCGCTACATGCCCGCTTAGCCACCCATAGATCCACTGACACTGACAATCACTCACCCACACAGCTACTCACACACCCACTTATACATCCATACAGCCACTTACACACCCATACACACAAGGATACAACAAAACAGCCACTCATATAATATATTTTAGAAGTAGAGTCACACAGTAGTAATGCACCTAGTATACACATTTAACTTGTAATAGGTTAGTATATATGTTTAACACCAAAACACTTACTCTCACTTGATGATGTCATCAGTGATGTCATTTGAGATGTCATCATTGATGTCATCAGCGATGTCACTGCGCATGTCATGAGTAATATGTGAGGTCATAAGCAGTGCTTTGTGGGAGTGTAAGTTATACTTAGCTCAGGTAACTATAACCGCTGAACTTCACTAGTTTTGTACAAGTGAAATCTTAGCTAGGTCTGGGCAGAGTTCATGGAGTTTCGCTATGCAGAATTTCGTGCAGTGGTAACTCTGCGGCTATGCAGAGTGCTGTGAGCAGGCAGAATTGTTTGCCGCACCCATTTGCGTTACGTTTTTCATCAAATGTAACGCGACTTTCATTCTCACACTGGAAATCTCACGCAACTCTTCTGAAACCTATCTTCCCCTCATTTATTATTACAACCTTACCCTGTGTCCTTGTGTTTTTTGTTATGTTTATTCCCCCCAAAATGGTTTTTTGAATGACTTTTGTACTTTTTTATTTTTTACTTTACCCTTTTTCCTTCCTTCCATCTTTCGCCTTTTTCTACTTTCTTCTCTTCCCCTGCCCCCACCAGCGCCATGGAAGAGCAGGGGAGTGGCAGCGCAATGCCACCCCAAACCAACATCTCCATTAGTTGCAGCCACCTACCTTGGGGGTACATCCATGTGCATTATTCACTGAGGTGGAGGTTGGCAGCATTAGTTTTCTATGTGCAGCGCCACATCCCCTACACCCTGGCAGCAGATGACAGGCCTGGTAGCGGGTACGCCCTCTGGGAGTGGAAGCATTGGTGAGAGCGGGTGGGCTGGGCTGTGTGCTGCTGATCTGGGATCCAACAATTAAACAAGTAGGGTCTGGCGTCTAACACAGTAAGGCTGCGCCTATCATACAATGAACAAAACAATTTGCCAGTACTGTGTACCAATGAGGCAGATCACAATTGAAGAGCTCTCAATCGCTCTCTCAAGCTGACCACTTTTTCAGTCACATGAATTAGAAACACAAGAACTTTCAAAGATAGTTATTTATCAAATTTAGCTTTTAATTTTTTTGGTTATTTTTTATTATTATACTTTTGATTATTTGTTTTTTGTTTTCTCAATGCCTTTTTCAAAGGAACAAACAAAATATACAAAATATATACAACAATATACAAACAATTGAGAGGAGAAACTAGTGAATGGGCCAGGTGGGGGACGGGGGTTTTTTTAACACATTCCGAACAACATTTAGACACTAGACGTACGATTAGACACTAGACAACAACAACCATAGATAGTACATTAGGATTGGGGTTGGTAGAGGAAGATGGTGTTATTTACAACTATACACAACAGAGCAACTGTATTTCTATACTCCTAAATGCAAGTTATTTCAAAAATGAAGTAAAAGAAAAGCATTAAATGTCTTCTTGTCACTCAAATGAAATGAGCCATGTTGAAATAAAGCTAGACAAAAGATCAAAATCTTTAAACGCCTATAATTGGCCTAAATTTTCACAAAACCGCTACTACAGTGGCACCACCATTCGACTACCACCTCAATAGTTCATAAGTCAAGGTCGACGCGTTTCGAATCCTATATGATTCTGTAGGATTCTCTTCAGGACCAAACCAACTCAATCTGTGAACAACAAATAAGTGAAAGCTCTGTCAGTGAAAACTAAAGAAAGACTCTCAACTCACACTCCGCATCCATCCACTCACAATATATTACCTGTCACTCTTGTGACTTTGTTTTTGCACGGTGAATTGCTGTAAAGAATCCAAATGATATGTTTCAGATATTATGTACATAAATGACACGTTTCTAGAAGGCACTCCATCGCAATCGGGTTGGCACTTACAGGTTAATGAGATTAATCCTCCCTTTCCAATGTGTATCCAAGTGGTTCGCTGTTTGGCTCTAATTGGGCGGCGGACTCGCCTCGTCGAGTCAATCTGTGATAGAAAACCAACGGAAGGGAATTAGTCCGTTGCTGGGTTTGTACTACCTAAAAATCGAGCAGGAGGGAACCCGCCTTGCGTGCGGCTCCGCTCGGGGGGACTAACAAAATCTCGGATCCTGTTTACCTGAGGCTCCGTCTTCCACCTCCAAGCAGGGTCGCGGTCAGTGTTGCGTGCGGAGCCGCACGCAAGGCGGGTTCCCTCCTGCTCGATTTTTAGGTAGTACAAACCCAGCAACGGACTAATTCCCTTCCGTTGGTTTTCTATCACAGATTGACTCGACGAGGCGAGTCCGCCGCCCAATTAGAGCCAAACAGCGAACCACTTGGATACACATTGGAAAGGGAGGATTAATCTCATTAACCTGTAAGTGCCAACCCGATTGCGATGGAGTGCCTTCTAGAAACGTGTCATTTATGTACATAATATCTGAAACATATCATTTGGATTCTTTACAGCAATTCACCGTGCAAAAACAAAGTCACAAGAGTGACAGGTAATATATTGTGAGTGGATGGATGCGGAGTGTGAGTTGAGAGTCTTTCTTTAGTTTTCACTGACAGAGCTTTCACTTATTTGTTGTTCACAGATTGAGTTGGTTTGGTCCTGAAGAGAATCCTACAGAATCATATAGGATTCGAAACGCGTCGACCTTGACTTATGAACTATTGAGGTGGTAGTCGAATGGTGGTGCCACTGTAGTAGCGGTTTTGTGAAAATTTAGGCCAATTATAGGCGTTTAAAGATTTTGATCTTTTGTCTAGCTTTATTTCAACATGGCTCATTTCATTTGAGTGACAAGAAGACATTTAATGCTTTTCTTTTACTTCATTTTTGAAATAACTTGCATTTAGGAGTATAGAAATACAGTTGCTCTGTTGTGTATAGTTGTAAATAACACCATCTTCCTCTACCAACCCCAATCCTAATGTACTATCTATGGTTGTTGTTGTCTAGTGTCTAATCGTACGTCTAGTGTCTAAAAGTTGTTCGGAATGTGTTAAAAAAACCCCCGTCCCCCACCTGGCCCATTCACTAGTTTCTCCTCTCAATTGTTTGTATATTGTTGTATATATTTTGTATATTTTGTTTGTTCCTTTGAAAAAGGCATTGAGAAAACAAAAAACAAATAATCAAAAGTATAATAATAAAAAATACCCAAAAAAATTAAAAGCTAAATTTGATAAATAACTATCTTTGAAAGTTCTTGTGTTTCTAATTCATGGGTCTGTTTTGCTGATCTGGGATCCGGCTCACCCAACAACAGCGGATGCATCAATGGGCGGACATCCTGGAAAGGGACCAGGATCTGCTAAACCTGCTGGGCATGGAGGTTGTTGGGCTTAGTGAATAATAATTATTTATTTGTTGTGTTCTTTCAATGCTAATAATTTTTCCGAAATAGCAAGCATGCTGATCAAACTCAAGTAAGTTACATTTATGTTACAAATGTTATGTTATCATCCTAGAGTAGACAGGTGCGTGGTAGCATTTCCTAATCCTACTCGTAGGTGGTCGCACGGACTGTTTATTTAAGAAGTCATGAAGAGACTCCTCTGTCCTGTTACCGAGACAGTGGTAGTTATTAGTAAGCTAGCGTGTTCCCTCACCTCTCTGTGCCTTTATTTTTTGTAGCTTGTACAATCCCAACTCCCAACCCCAAGTAATTTCCCAGTGATGTGAAGTAAGTAAGTAGTAACTATGACTGCATCAGCAGGACTGCATTGAAAATCATGTAGACTGAGGGGATCCGTCAAAGGTTGAAAGATCGAGAATGAGATGAGAGACAAAGATCATTTGTTGCCCTTTATTAGGAGTTCCAGAATGTAGTTTAGGAAATTTGGAATATGGTTAGGAAATTAAGGAATAGGCCCACAATACTAATAGGAGAGGATATCTGATTTGCCTCACTCAGTCAAATATTTTTGGGGAGATTAACTGTACCACTCATCTTTTTTTAATTAAATTTTGTTTATTTAAATATTCTTTCTTTATACAATCAAATGGAGATCATTCACATAATTTATCAACAACAATCTTCCTAATAAAAAATTACATTAAACAGTAATTAATAAAAGACCGTGGCATAAAAATATTAAAAAATTTAAAAATGATTAAAAAAGAGATTAAGAACATGTGACCATTACAATTAAAACAAGCATTGTCAACAGCTTCGTAATGATGTTTGCACATTATACCTTAACCTATGAAGTACCAGGCGTTACCTTGTCAGTAGCAACTTTGACCTAATGCGCCAGGTGTATTTCAAGTGCCGTGATATGGCAAATACTAGTCACTTTGTGGAATCTGATCTAAGTACTTGCAGTGCCTCTACTGGTTGTTTAAACAATAGAAGCCTACATACAAGTATTAGCCACTTTTAACTAGTCTGTGGATAACATGGACAAAAAACATGTAGTGATCTAATGATTCTGGACTGAGTGAGCATACAGGTCATGTCAAGGTTACAGTAGCCTGGGTCCATCTACTTCTAAAGTAATTCAGCTGTAAGGTTCCATTTCTGAATTGTAAATAAAGTGAAGGTGCATGTGGTGGTTCAATTTCATCCATATTAGCCTCAAGTAAAAAAAGTACATTTAAACTCTAAAAATCTATCTGTTAGAGTGCCCTGGATATAAGCACAGTACTTCGCTTTTAAAATGTTGTTTATTTTTTACATCAGCATCCTTATCCATATATTATCCTATTTATTTCATACTTTCTCCATATTTCAAGTTATTGTACTTGACTTCAAAACTATCTGTACTAGTCTGTAGCTTGCTTTTTCTTATGCATTCTCAGTAAGCTTTCCCTTTCCCCTTATAGACTGATGGTACAGCAAGACTCAGAGAACCCACTTTTTGTCAGATACTTACTGTGAAGATTGCATGCTCAGTTAAACTATTCTACGTATGTTTGGTGAAAAGGCTTTCTTTTTTTTGCTCATGCTCAAATGGTTCTTAAACGAGTGGGTGGCCATGGTGGACTCCCCAGTGTTGTGCATGTATAATGTATGATCTTAGTATGCCAGCAGTTCATCACCGTGCAGCATGGCTGGAAGTAGGATGAGTAGGCTGGCCCTATTGCATTTGCCGACGAAGACCATATGTCATTCGTTGACCAATTATTGCACCACTTCATTGCTCTTCAATAACTCAGATTCATTATAGCTCAGCCCCTCCATTAAAAAAAGTTTTTGTTTGGCTTGGCTACCTGGCATTTCAATGACTGCCAACCAACAACATGCCAAACATGATGTTTTGAATTCTTTGATAGAAGATTAAGATACTGTGACCAAACTGTAGTGATGTTTTGTGGATGCATTTTGCTTAAAAAAACAGGGGGTGGGGGCATAGCTGGCATCTAAAATTATAAAAGTGTAACGTTTTTTCTAGCAACACAGACCACCAGTGCCGGGGATAGCACCAGTGGAGGGGACGTGGCTGCAGCGATCACCAGTGAGGGGGAAGCTTCAGCGGCAGCAGGGGCGGGAAGTGGTAAGTCACATTGCTTACTTATTGACAGATAGTAATATATTCACTGAGAGGGTTTGACTGACTCGTGAACAGCACCCCACTTTAGCTGATACAGTGGGAGTAGTTAATTGTGTCAGCTTCTATCTGCAACTCAGCAGAGAAAGGTACATCAATAAACTTTAACTCCTTCGGTGCTCATGAGGAGACCAGCTCGTCATGAGTCACGGTGGAGCATTGCTTATGATGGGCCGGTCTCGTCATAATGGCGCCGCTCCGCCCACGCACGGTTAAATTCCCCGCCTGTGCGGGTGAATAAATCAGTGGGCGGGGTCGTGACGAGACCAGCTCGTCATGAGCACAGCTCCACCGTGACTCATGACAAGCTAGTCTCGTCACGAGCACCACGGCGCCACGCTCACCCCTAGCCCCTCCGCACTGTGGGGGAATTACCCCCACAGGGAAGGAGTTAAGAATGATGGGTTGATGGTAAAGGCAAAACTGGATGGAAGGCAAAAGGATGGGTGACATGTATGTAATATATGATTGAAAAGATATGTGGGTGAAAGGATGCATATTGGTGGCTGATGATGATAGGAATCAACCTGCATGGGTGGGTGAATGATGGTTGAAAGGTTATAAATGGGTAAAACTGGAACGAAGCCTGCCTTGGTCGGTGTGTGGTTGAAAGAAATGCTTTGGTGTGTTAAGGCAAAGCAGGAGGGGTGAATGGAACGGGTGAAAGCAAGGATGCATGGGTGGGTAAATGGATGTTGGTGAAATGTTTGTTGGAAGCTATGTTTGGGTGGTTAGATTGATTGGGAAATGATGACTAGTTTTCTATGGCCAAAGAGTGGATGAGAGAATTTAAAGACTAAATGGTGCATATCAAAGCCAAAGGTTAAGATTAAGAATACTAGAAGAACAATGCAATGCTGAATGGATAATGTAATTTGCTTGACTTCTGTGGATGGGATAGTCTGTGCCGAACGTGCCAAAGCTATATCCTGGTCATTAATCCTTACACAGACTGAACTGCAGTACATCGCTTTTCCCACCATCTACTTGCTCAAAACGATGTAGGTTTAAGCTCAGGGAGTAAAAGGTAATTAGGCCTGAAGTTATAACAAAATACACATGCACATAGCAGCACAAGGATTCTTGTTTGGCAATCCCTATTGACAGCTTGCTATTTAAGAGAAAAGAAAAATTCCTTGACCCAAGATCCAATAGGCTTCTCAAACCACAAAGAGACAAAGTTTTGATCACTTCGGACAGTTTTAGGGAACTGATCTCCTATAAAAAATATGAAAATAAAAAGCTCAGACTAGATATGCTAAAATTCAAGGTGTCTGATTACACCAGAATCATTGTTGCAGCTAAAAACCATTCATTAGTAAATGGACCTAATACGTGAAGCCCTAAACCATCTAAGCACTTTACTAGGAAATCCT
The DNA here is from genome assembly GCF_964263255.1 of Lissotriton vulgaris. Lineage (NCBI taxonomy): Eukaryota > Metazoa > Chordata > Amphibia > Caudata > Salamandridae > Lissotriton > Lissotriton vulgaris. Next base: position 80,067,600 of record NC_141699.1, read on the forward strand.
CTAAAAGAAAAAAACACTGGTCTGTTGCTGTGTTTCTTCTGCCTTAATTACTTCCGGACAGTTAGAGCTTTTGCCATTTGCCTTTAGTTTGAGAGTGGATAATGGTGGCTGTGACTCTGATCACATGACTCTGATCACATCGATTCAAATGGCCCTAGGGGATTATCAATATTCTGCTACTGTCCCACCCACTGCATAGTTTTAAACACATTACTGACACAGAGTGACAGAGCATTGTTTACAAGTTGTCTTTGTTTTCTTTCTAGCTACTCCTGGTCATTAGGGCCCATCTTGCCAGGATGCAGCAGCCTGGGTGCGACAGAGGAAGCTGGAGGCAATACGGGCTGAATACCAGTTGCTGATGGCCCAGGAGCAGGAGAAGGAAAAGGAAGTGACCTAGGGCCCCTAGCACTAGCACTTTTATATTCTCAATCACAACATTGGTGCTGACGTCTACAGGCAGATGAATTTTGGTGAGTGGGACTTGGTTTTTGTTGTGAGTGGGGAAGGTGGGGATTTGGAAGTTGGTATTGGGGTTCCTTTACTTTTTACAGTTTTGACTTAGGAGTTTTTCAGGGACAATGATTGGGGAAGGGAAAATAGTATTTGTTTGGGGAGAGGTGTGAGCCAGTTGAAAGTGGGTGAAGGGGGTGGTTCTTTTGTTTCAGTCGATGAATACATATTTACATTTCTTTATTCATGCCTATGGTTTTTGGAGGTGTTTTACTTTTTAATGCTGCCTTTTAGCGAAACGCATTTTAAAAATGTGCTGATAGTGTGTAACAACAATTAGGTTTTTACTATGCCAGGTGGTACCCTTGGCCTACTACTCTTCTACTCTCTGCAGTCTGCAACTATATTGACCACTAATGGCGGGGGTTGCCATTGCCTTGCCTACAATAACTTAGCAGAACAACGAACAATAGTTTTCTTACTAAATAGAAGAAACGAGGGCTGCAGGGTTTCCCAAGGTGCTATTGTGGTGGTAGTGGTAGCAGGCTAGTGCACTAACAATAGTGCAAGAAGCAGAAGTCAGGCACACTCCTACCAAGGTGAACTCCAACTGTACGATTTTAATCAGAAGGATTATTCATAGCAGGCAACAAAATGGAAATTTTAAAAAACTGAGTTAGTAGTGGGTTAAATATTATTATTATATCATAGCTTTATAAACCCTTGAGACCAGACTAGTACACAACAAAGAATACCTGATGCAGTATAACAAACAAAAAACAATGCTAAATTATTCAGATCAATGGTTGCTAAGCTAGTATTTTTCGAGGAAACAAAAGTGACTCTTAGTTTTGCATTGTGATTCGTTAGGAGGAGGACTTAAAGTCTGGAGTGGCATAGTTATTGGTTAAGTGTTTAACACAACACACAATGCCTGAATGATGATACTGCTGAATTATGTACATCCTTAAATAAAATATTGACCACTTTTATGCGTGGATGGACAAATGGGGCCAAGATGGACTATAGTTTTAGTAATAGGAGTAAGACTGAAAATCACGCACTGAGTTGGTGTTGCTTTCACCACATCTGTCCCACCAAGTGTGTGATCCATTGATGGTGTAAATTAAGTAAGCCTGGGCCTGAGGTGATAACAAACTCTGTGGTGCTCTGCATAGCTCCGCTACACCACCCGCCTTCCACCCACCCACAAAGTTTAAAAAAATAACTTTAAAGCACCTTACCTTATCTGTGGCATCTGCGGGCATCATACACAGTTTTCACCGCGACTGAGATGAAGAGAGGCAGCCAGCCGAGGCCGCCGCAGCCGCCACAAATAAGGTAAGGTGCCTTGAAGTTATTTTTTAAAACTTTAGCAATTGTTAAAAATAGGGCGGGTGGTAGGCGGGAGCAGGCCAACTCTGCTCCGCCGCAGAGTGTGCGGGGTTTTGCTTACTCCGACCACGGTTAAAATTAAGCCACACCTCAATAAATCAAACAGCCAGGGGTAAGAGGGTTAGTGGTTTGATGAATGGATGGGAAAGGAGTTTTTAGGAAAGGTGTGACAAAGACAAAAAATACACAAAGAAAATATTTATCTGGGCAATGAGCAGCCAATCATCATAAATCAGTTATGGGAGAAAGAGGAAATGAAGGAATGAGTACAGGTAACTTAATGCAAACCAAACAGTCCGTCGGCCCCAGAGTCACCCAAGTTACATTATCTAAATGTTCTGTCACCTAGCTTTGAAAAATAGCAAATACATTACAAATTATGTAGGAGTGAAGTGAACAACAAGCAATCCTAAAAAATGATTAAAAATTATAACCCAAGAACTCGCACTAGTGCCTGGGAATCAAGCGACGGCGGCAAGGAAAGCTCTGCCCCGTATCGGCAGCGGGAAACACGAGCTAACGTAGCTTAGATTATGGCGGCTCACAAACCTTGGTGAAGCCGGGGACTCGAGTTGCGGAGAACGCCCACCGGAGGTGACTGAAGCGACGGGAACGCAGAGATTGGCGATATGCGGCCCTTAGAGTAGTAGACCCGGATCGGCTCCCTAGATTCGTGTGGTGCCAGGCATTGCCTCCGCTCCCCCCTTGGCCTCTCACCCCCTGGGAGATCAAGTACTCGCGCATCTGGAGGCCGTGATCCTGATCGGTGCCAAGAAGGCCCGATTTTGAGGGTCTCCACAGCGGATGCCAGTGTGGGCACGGAGGCGATCTACAAGGGCCCATAGTGATTACTGGGAGTCGGAACACAGACCGGGTGCCCCGAGAGTAATGTGAACAAGGTGAGGACAATCCACGAGGGCACAGCTGGATACCCGTTCATACTGAGGGCCGGATTATGGGTCAGTGCTAGAGAAGGGAGGCCCTCGCCAGAATAAAACCAACAACCGATGGGGGAAATTGCAGAGAAGGTGAATAGAGCAGATAAAGGCATCAACAAGATCCCTTCCCCGGTATAGCTGATTACGCACTTGATGAGGATACAACGGTGGTGCTACCTGGGCCCACGCGCAAAGCTACTACGCAGTTCGGCCGCCTAATCAACCCGTAATAAAATTTGACGGCGTACCCGGGGCATCAGCTACAGAGACGAAAGGTTGCAGAGGAGCTGGCTGGACGGTGGCCCTTCCTCCCCCCCCCCCCCAGTTGATCCTCTGGTGGCAGCATAACGCGAGAAAGGGGACAGGCCACGTGGAACGTGGGTCTTCAAGGCAGGCAGCGGCTAGTAGCAGGAGCCCCCAATAGTTGGGGGGAGAGATGGTGGGCAGGGGCGTCGACCACCCAGTCTAAATTAGACAAATACACCTACAGCAAAGACTTCCCTCTGCTGCCTGAGCGAAAGGATCTGTGAGACAAGGCCGAAGGGGGAGAGGGCACACAAAGTAACCCTGGAGGACATAATGGTTGCCCCTACCAATGTTCAATCCACAGTGGGGACAATATCCACAGATGTTTCGTTCCTAAGAGCAGACTTTCAAAAAATGACGACTAGAGTCCCGGAAGTTGAACAAGTCACTAAAACTCTTGTAAAGGACACAACAGCACTACAAAAGACAGTAACCTGGCTGGAAGTGGAGAACAAAATGATGGCAGCAAATCTGGAGGACCAAGAAGGGTGCTCCCGCCGGAATAACGTCCGAATTACCGGAATTCCCGAAAGCGAAGGGAGACCCGCAATGGACCTATATGTGGAGGATCTCATTAAAACAAGACTCCAGCCTAGGGGTCTGTCAGCCTTCTTTTGTGCTGAAAGGGCGCAAAGAGTTCCTAGAGGGAAGCCTAAACCTGGGACCCCCCTGACCAGTGCTGGCCCGCATTTTCAACTTCCGAGATAGAGACACTATATTGCAAACTGACAGAGTGGCTCCACTGCTCCGAATCCGAAACTCCATGGTGTCCTTCTTTCCAGACTATACAATGGCGGTCTCTAGATGTTGCAGGAGCTTTATGAAGGTTAAAAAGGAACTGAGAGCCAGAGACCTGCCTTACTCGATGCTATTCCCGGCAAAACTACGGGTTGTGGCAAGTGGTTCTTTGACACGCCAGAGGAGGCACATGACTGGATCGAGGGCTGGCAGCAGGTAAGCTGTTAAAAACGCAAGGAGAGGAGCCAGAGACGCCGTGACATGACAGAGGAGACTAAGGACCAGTGCGGCAACGGGATGGAGGAGACCGACTACAGCGGAATGAAGCTGCGGAATAAAGCTGGGCAACGCCCTTGAACTCACAGTACGGAAACAGGAATATAGGCATGGACTAAGAATAGCCTGCTGTGGATCTTGACTCGGGCATTTAGCTGAAGTAGTCTTTGGGGGAAGCGGAGGACTGCGCCCGTCCTTGGACTTCTTCTTACCCCTGACACATAAGTACTTTTTGGGTTTGGGACTGAGCACTCTGCTAAGTTGGGGAGGCGGGCAGTTATGAGTCCGTTGGGCAGGGAGGCAGGGAGGGGGAGGGGGAATTGGTTGCTACGTATTGGTCTAAAGGTTCTTGGTTTTAGTTTACAAAGGCAGTCGCAGGTTGGCATCATTCCCAAGAATTGCACTACACGAGCAGTCTGTACACAACTCAATGTTTGCTCCACACAGTTATTGCAGAGATGGCGTGACAAGTACTAGTTGAATACGCTCCAGAGCTGCTCCCAAATACCCTGGACATTACTCACATGGAATGTACACGGGCTGGGGGACAAGATCAAGAGGGGCCTGGTACTGCAGGCTTTAAAGCGCTACGCCCCAACGCTAGCTCTACTGCATGAGACACACCTCACTGGAACTGCATGTAATCCACTTGATAGGTGGGGTTATTAGATGGTGGTTCATTTGGAGTTCTCATCAGCCTCCAGAGGTGTAGGCATCCTTATGCGGAAACAATCCACATTCATAGTACAACAAATAAAAAAGGACGATCAGGGAAGATTCGCAACCCTCCTGGGCCAATGGGAAGGTAGGCCGGTTTACGTGGTATCCGTATACATCCCCCCCGCTCTGCATGTGATAGTCCTCCCAGCGCTTAGTGAATTTTTGCTGACTCCGCCGGAGGGGGAACCCCTGATAGGGGGGTACTTTAATGCCACTATGGATAATGTCCTCAACAGGTATCCAATGAGGCCACTGACATCCTGAGTCTCTCGCCTACAGACCTTTGTCGAGGCATTAGGGCTCACTGACGTCAGGAGGCACCGTTACCCCACGACACAGCAGTATACCTTTCACTCAGGAGCACACAACAGTTTATCCAGAATAGATTACTTCCTGACACCAGTGGGCAGTCTCCAGAGAAGTGATGAGATAATGAGAAAGCCTAGGGGAATTTCAGATCACTCCCCAATATTGTTAAACTTCACATATCGTCATGAGACCCACAGGCGGGTCTATCCCATTCACCCCGGTTACCTGCAGGTACCAAAAGTCAGGAAAGATAATATTAAAGTGACAAAACACTACTTTGCAGAAAATGCTTTATCGGTTGACTCTCCTTCAGTTTTGTGGGAGGCTAATAAGACCTTCCTTAGAGGGCAAGCGATAGCCTCCATTGTTGGGCATAAGCGAGAGAAGCAGAAGGAAATATACGACCTCGAGCTAGAATTACACGTAACTGAGACACAACACTCTATTGACCCCACACCAACATTGTCCCACGCACTTCATCTTAAGCAACAAGAGTAGAGAAAACTTCTGAGGGAAGAGACGAAATCGAAATTTACAGCCACTAGACATAAAATATATGATAAAGGAGACAAAGCTGGAAAGCTTCTGGCAAGACAAGAGGGACCAGGGCTCTAAGGGGATAGCACAGATACATACGGAGGAGGGACAGTTGACAGCAGATCCACGGGTAATAGTCCGGATGTTGGCGGGACATTTTCAGGAGGTATACACCTCAGCATTTGTGATGACAGAGGAGGAGGCGTTTGCCTCCATCAAAGACATACCAATGCCCAAACTCACCCAGGAGAAAGCCCTCGAGCTTGAGGCGGATCTTACGGTAGAAGAGCTACAAACCGCGATCAGGTCACAACAATCAGCGAAGGCAATGGGGCCGAATGGAGTTCCGATTGAGCTATACAAAAAAACGGCGGGAATTATCAGTCCACATTTACTGCAAATGTATACTGATAGCCTGGGGAAGGGAGAATTACCGCTTGACTAATGGCTGGCTACCATAATAGCTATCCCTAAACCCGGGAAACCCACGACGGACTGTAACTCATACCGTCCAATATCACTGATTAATGCAAAAGCAAAAATATTAGCGAAAGTACGAGCGATTAGGCTGAGACCACACCTCACGACTCTAATCCATCCAGATCAATCTGGCTTTATGCCGGGCAGAAGTACAGCGCTAAATCTCAGGCGCTTGCACGGAGTAATGGTGAGGATTTCGTCCCTACAGGAGCCAGCAGTCGTGATCATCTTTGACACGCGAATGGCATTTGATATGGTAGAGTGGAACCTGTTCGCAGTCCTTAACCTCATGCGCGCTAGCGGAATTCCGCTCGTATGCTGAGATTTTTAAGAGCGCATGTTACGTTACTAGCTGGGCTCGTCATCAGCGTGCGAGGAGGCTACGCCATGACAAGCCCAGCTCGTCATCAGCGTGGAAGGGGTTAAGCACCTGGGTTTTGGCCCCAAGTTTTGTGCGTGGGTTCGCCTTCTGTACACCAGGCCACTGGCGTACATCACAGCTAACAGGCATATCTCTGACACTATCCCACTGGCAAGGGGGGCGTGCCAGGGCTGTCCCCTATCACCACTACTTTTTGCTCTGGCGTTGGAGCCCTTGGCAGCTTGGGTTAGATGGGAGCCGATGATACAGGGCTTTCAGTGGATGCAAGGGTGGGAAGACCGAATCTCCCTCTACGCAGACGATATTTTGGTATAGTTGACTAACCGGAGACTCTCCAAACTAGTCCTCCTTAATTTAATGTCTGTGAAAACTTTGGGAAGATTTCCGGGTACACTATCAACTGGTCCAAATCGGTTCTGTATGTACTACATGGTCCCCCACGGCGACTCCCCGCCGGTTGCCCGCTCCAAATCACACATGACTCGTTTAAGTATCTGTTTATCACCAAACACAATTGCCCCTGACACCATCGATCACAAAATTCTTTTTGTAACAGTAGTCCCTTTTATTGACTCTGTATGTATTCAATGATTTAACTTTTCTTTTCTATTCATTTATCACATTTCCAATTATCCTCTTTACTTTACACATAGTTCATTTACAATATTTACAATATTCATACTGTACATTCCTATACGTAGACTTTCAATCTCTTATTGTAGTAATGTATATTTACAAAACACAACTGATTACTATACACAGTGTCCTACTGATTTTGAAGTGTCAAGGTATAACTTTTTCTTGATCTTAACCACATTAACTGGTGCTGGTCCTAGCTCATATGATCAAAGCAATATGTCTTTCACTTTGGCTTTTCGTGTATGTGGCACAAAATGTAACTCTTTTGTATACCATGCAGTAGTCACAATATCTGACTTTTATCAACACATTTATTTAACTTTATAACCAATAGATATCGCTGACGAGTTTCGACCTTGTCGTGGTGGGACCTGCACGTTTGTTTTATCAAGGTCTTCCTCAGGGCTGTAATTATACTGTTTGTAGGACAATCTTCCAATCTATGGGATTAACAATAAATTTGCTTGTTTTAGTAATGGCCATTATTGATTCAAGGAGTACCTAACAACATCTCTCTATGTTTGCTTCGAGTTGATTAAAGAACTAGAAGAAGCCCTGCTGAACAACACAGCTATTGAGAACGCACAAGCACTACTTCTTAAAATACAAAAAGAAAACAAAGTTTTTAAGAAAAACACAGAAGAAGCTAAAAAATTAAAACTTCAGAAGGATATCAGTAATTTCTCAGAAAAAAAGACGTACCCTTATTTGGATAAAGATTATTTCAAGCAACCTCAAAACACAGGAGTGCTACGTACATACGGAGGAAGAAGTAGACGACAATTTTTTACTTTCTCAGACGCATCATCTTCATCAGACAGTTCAAGTGATAACACCCCCTCGACAAGTACATCCACAAACCAACAGGGGCAAATATACCAGCCGGCACCTTTTTTAGACAGGGGAAATCGCCGAGCAAGAGGCAGAGCAAGAGGTTTGAGATGGTACAACCCGCAATCCAACCAATTTCAGGGACAAATAACCACGAGAAGGAACGTCTACCGTTGGTAAGAGGAGAGAATAACCCTAAATACAACTTATCCAATCATGAACTTACACCAGAAGAAACAAGCGTGCTACAAAAAGGGCTCTCATTTATTCCTACAGTTAAACCAGATATAGGACTTAACAAATTGGAAATTATACAACTGTTTAGAAAAATGAGATTAAAAACTTTCTTTGCAGATCGACCAGAATATACAGAAAGGAACTACTCTGGATTAAAAAATCAGTCCACCTTCTTCCCAAACACCACAAATATGCCAATAGAATTGTTGACATTTGAAAAAAATGTGCTGCGAGATCTGTCCAATCTTGAAAATAAGAGAGTCTACACAAAATGGAATATGCCCAGACAAGAAAAAGTGGCGCTAGAAAATCTGAAAAAGAATGATAAAATTATTGTGAAACCTGCTGATAAAGGTGGTGGATTAGTGATACTCCAACGAGAACACTATGAAGCAGAAGTGATAAGACAATTGAGTGATGAACAATACTATCGGAAGACTGATGAAGACTGGAACAATAAAATCAAATCTCAACTAGAGATACTCAAAAATAGAGGAGAAGAAGGAGGGTGGCTATCTAAAAAAGAAGCCAAATTCATGATTAATGAAAATCCTCGGACACCATTAATGTATATATTACCAATAATACACAAGGATCAAAGGAATCCTCCAGGAAGGCCCATAATATCAGGTGTGAATTCCATATTAGAACGTCCAGCGAAATATGTCGACACCTTCCTGAAACTTCTAGTGGCAGAGACAACAAGCTATATTAAAGATACGATGCAGGCAATTGTAATCTTGGAAGATCATCCATTCGAAGAAGAACAAGAATTCCTAGTCACACTAGATCTCGTAAGCCTGTACTCAAACATCCAACAAGAAGCAGGCTTGGAAGTAATGGAAATTTTTCTGGATAAAAGAGAACGCCCTCAGAATGTACCGACAGACTATCTACTGAAGCTGGCTGAGATATGTCTGAAAAGTAATTTCTTTACATTTAATGGCACCAAATACATCCAAGTGAAGGGCACCGCGATGGGGTGTCCTTTTGCTCCAGAAATGGCCATAATGTTTATGGCAATGTTTGAAGAAAGATGGATCTTCTACAACAATCCATATGACAGCCACATCAAAATGTGGCACCGTTATATTGATGACGTGTTCATGTTGTGGCGTGGCAGTGAAGAACAATTTACAAACTTCACAAGATGGTTAAACGACAGAAACCAAGACATCCAATTCACCATAAATAAGAGCAAAATAGAGATGAATTTTTTGGACCTCCTAATACGACATGAAGAAGGCCATATATACACAACCTTATACACCAAGGATACAGACAGAAATACATTCCTTCATTTCAAAAGCTTCCATCAGAGAAACCTGAGAGAAAATTTACCTCTAAGCCAATTTATAAGAATACGCCGCAACTGTACCAAAAAAGAAGACTACTTTGCCAATGCGTAGGAAACTGGAGAACGTCCCACAGGTTTACCGCAAAATGGGTAGGAAATGGAGTAGTAATCTGTAATGCGTTTTGCAATACTTAGCAATACCAGTAATATACTTCTATTGGTTACCAAGACATAGAATACAAATTATACACTCAAACTTATACTCATTATACCACCAGCAACTATAACTGTAATTGCAATAAAGCACACAAAGCATCAAATGTAAAAAACAAATCAGAGAATAATGTTTTAGAAAAATATATATATATTTATCAATTTATTCAAAGGGGCACATTATCAACACAATTATAACAAATCATTAAAAAACATACACATAGCATGTTATAACATTTTATAATTTTTTTTTTTTAAAACAACACATAAGCATCAGGTTAAAAAGTTCAAAGGAACAGCGGTCGACGCGGCGTTTCGGTTACAGTGAAATAGACAACCTTCTTCAGGACCAAGTTCTAGAAGGAAACATATAATTACTAATCTTATCAAACCCAAATTTTTACAGAATCATTTTCTAAAACAGCATATTTTCTTAAGCTATAACATTTGACAAAAGGTGCTGTTGTTATACTTAAAAATTGATGGAAGAGGTGGTTTAATACGGTATTGCTAAAGTACATAGCGCATTTATACTGCTACCATTTCGCGGGTCACTATGTTAATTATCATAGTGATAAAGGAAATCACTTATGTGGGTAGATGATACTCGTATTGCCCACTAAAAGGTTACTTTGCATAAGTAGTATTAATGGGAGCGCCTAAGTACTTGTCTAGGTCACTTACTGGTGGGTCGCGGTTTGTATTTATGCGAAGTGATAGCTTTTTTGATTGTTATACCCACATCTGAAATTACCTTAATGGTTTAAGTAACCTCCAAATAAATCCAGGAGAGCACTTTGCCGGTTGTGTGATCCGGTAGGGAACTGGAAATAGTTCCTACTGTGATTCTATAATTCCTCAGGGTATCTGTAAATGGCAGTGAGATTATGTTTTAAGTTTGAGCTATATGTATAAAGGAACTGTTAGCATTGTAAATTGAACAAAACTACCTTGAGATTATATGGGGATAAATCTTGTTCTGGTAGTAGGAGCCACCGATATATATTTCCTGTGTTGCTGTAAATAGAAGCTCCTATTAGTTTATTGCAAATAAGGAGTAATAGCCAACGGTCTACTAGTCTATCTTGATACATTGATTAGGCATTTGTACTTACCCAGGTTTAAATTACTGGCAGTTGTGTATGATACACTTGTTTTTCGCTATGCTGGTGTAGCAGCTATTTAGCATTCAATTCGTGGTGGGCATTGTCCTGCCACTGATTCTTTGGATAAAAGATAAAATAAAATATCTTTTTTAGGGTTCCAGTCTAGATTAATATATGTAAAACAGCCTTATCCAATAGAATTCAATAGTCAGACTTCGAGTATCTAGTTATATTAGTGATGCGTTATTAATAGTCTGATTTCGCTAATTTTCTTGAGTTACGATTTTATTATCTATTTTATACATAAACCATTTACTACATGTACCTCTCTGGTGAATGTGATCTTACAATATTTATTAATCTCGCCACTGTGTATATGAGGCAAACGGAGCAGGCTCCCTCTGATGTTAAAGGCCTTACACCATTATCCAACATTTATTATCAATTGTTGTGATATTGTCTAATAAGTGAAAAATTTGCCGAGTTCCAAAAATAATGGAGCGAAATACTGGGCATGCAATCAACCCATTGGCTTTACTGACACAAACTCCTAGTTGAAAATATTTCAGAGTTAGACTAGCGCAGTGTCATAATTAACACCTGACTGCACCCAGCGTATAATAAGGAGAATCTAGCAGAGAGAAAACCGGTTGCAGGTGTTCGAGCTTGATCGTCTTACCTTGGGTTTTTAATTCGGCCTCCCTGCTCCCACTACCGTCGCCGTTAATCTTCTGTTTTCCGAGTAAGCGAAAGTATCAAACAAATCAGTATGGACCCCTAACATCACCATGATTCCGAAAGATATTGAAGCGTTCGAGCGGAGCATAGACAAGAGTGTTGATGACTTACTCAAAAAGAAACATTGGATCAATCACAACCTCAGTAAGGATGAGAACCTAGCACTACATGAACTACAGAATAATATTGAATTGACCATCAAGTCGGCAGATAAAGGGGGCGGAATTGTCGTAATGGACACTACCGATTATAACACCAAAATGCTGACCCTGTTAGCTAACAGAGAGCACTATAAACTAGCTCACATGGATGAATGGACATCCCTAAAGCTATCTATCTCGGCCTTATTAAAGCATGCAAGGGATGACAATGTTATCTGTGATGAGGAATATTCATTCCTCCTGAACCAAGATCCTATCATCCCAGCTCTCTATGGACTCCCGAAAGTCCATAAGGACATCCAGAACCCACCCATGAGACCGATCGTCTCCAGTATTGAGTCCTTGACTGAGCCACTTAGCAAGTACGCCGATGTTTTCCTTCAACCTTTAGTTACATCTCAAAAAGCGTACACAAAGGACACCACTGACATTATTCAAAAAATAGAAGGCATTGCCTTTGACTCCCATTCTCAATTTCTAGTCACACTAGATATTGAATCGTTATACACGAACATCCCCCAAAATGCCACAATAGAAGTTATTACTACTATGCTTAACCAAGAAGCTAGGGACCTCAACACCCACGAACAATTCATTATTGACTGCATCTCCATAGTGCTAAAGAATAACCTTTTTTTATTCAATAAACAACTATACAGACAGACCAAGGGGACGAGCATGGGGGCCACATGTGCCCCCAGTCTGGCATGTCTGTATGTCTCTAATTTTGAAGATCATCACATTTTCAATATGGTATCCCCATTTTATGAAAATGTCTCAATGTGGTCCCGTTATATAGATGATGTCTTCTTTAACTGGACGGGGCCCATTGAGACACTTAGAGAATTCATCACATGGCTCAACCTAGGAGATAACAACTTGAGGTTCACTTCCCATATAGACAATGACAGGTGCGAATTCCTCGACCTGATCATCAAGAACACCAATGGATTACTGAGCGTAGAACTATTCACCAAACCAACCGACAAAAATACAATGCTCCACCATAAAAGTAATCACCCACCCAGCCAGGTCAACAACATACCGTTTGGACAATTCTTGAGACTCAAGAGAAACTGCACAACATCTCAAGATTTTGAGAAACATGCCAGTATCCTCAAAACAAAATTTCTAGAACGAGGTTACCCTAAACGCCTAATCAGACACTCATACAAACGTGCTAAATATTATAATAGGGAGAATTTTTTCCAACCAAAAGCAAAGAATGAGCAAACCAACCAACCTATCATCTTTGTAACAAACTACAACCCCATTAGCAATAAACTTAAGAATATAATTAATAGGAATTGGCACCTTGTGACAGATAAACAAAATAATAAATTGCCCAAACCTATGTTTTCCTACAGAAGGAACAGAACCATTAAAAACAGCCTGGTTCACACCTATAGGGAACCTAACACAACCAAGCAACTATGTATTGATAGTGCCCCGATGCCAACGGGTACTTTCCCCTGTTCGGGCTGTACCAACTGTAAAAACATAATCCGTGGTAATACAATCACAATAAAAGATACTGTACTCAAACCAACGAGCTTTATGAACTGCAGAACGACCAGCGTTATCTACCTAATAAGTTGTCCCTGCGATTTAATTTATATAGGAGAAACCTCAAGAGAAGTTCGTACCAGGCTAAATGAGCATAGATCTGCCTTGCGTACGAATAAGACAGGTGCCCCCCTAACAGAACACTGGAAATCAGCGAAACATGATATAAAAGATCTGCGCTGGTGTTGCCTGGAACATGTCACTCTTGGCACTAGAGGTGGTAACCTTACACAAAAGAGGAAAAGACGAGAGCAATTCTTGATGTCTAGGTGCAACAGTGTTCGTGCCGGTCTTAACAGCAGAGAAGACTGGGAGAAAATAATATAACAATATAACAAACCAGTAATATCAATAGATTTCTTAATTTTTTTAATTGACCTTCAGATTTATAGTGATCACTGTACCTATTTAGATCTGCCCCTTCGGTATGCGGCTAATTTTATTATTCACCTTTTTCATCATTATTATTCCAATGCTCTCCTCATTTCTTTGACACATATTTGTGTCTCAGTTATATATTTTTTAATTCAGTTCATTCCCCGCTAGAACGTCCAAGGAACGACTAAAGTTTGCTATTTTGCCCAACAACATAATAAATTATACCCTCCTAGGCGGGTACGTTTGTAATGCGGAACTTTGTTTCCATGTTATTACCCCGAGGCTACAATATCCGAGCACTCTTGCTCTACATTGCCTAAATAATAAACATCTGACGTAATTAAATCACGTGATATTACGCCAACCAATGGATACGTGAATTGGACTGAGCCAAATCCTCGCTACTTAGACTATGGCGCGATAATATTTTATTTATTTTTTTGTTGCCCGTATGACATTATGACCTTTTTATTTTAAGAACATTCTTAAATATTAGCCAAAATTCACATGAAATCGAATGCAGAGAACGATATTGCAGCACTTTCACAGATAGTGTCTCAAAGTAAACAAACGACGCTACCATATCACGTGACATTACGTGACAGTACGTCGACCAATTGGGACGGTCAGTTCTTACCGCCCAATAAGCTTGTACTTAGCATAAATAGGGATTTCCCTTTACATGCAAAGATACTTTCGCTTACTCGGAAAACAGAAGATTAACGGCGACGGTAGTGGGAGCAGGGAGGCCGAATTAAAAACCCAAGGTAAGACGATCAAGCTCGAACACCTGCAACCGGTTTTCTCTCTGCTAGATTCTCCTTATTATACGCTGGGTGCAGTCAGGTGTTAATTATGACACTGCGCTAGTCTAACTCTGAAATATTTTCAACTAGGAGTTTGTGTCAGTAAAGCCAATGGGTTGATTGCATGCCCAGTATTTCGCTCCATTATTTTTGGAACTCTGCAAATTTTTCACTTATTAGACAATATCACAACAATTGATAATAAATGTTGGATAATGGTGTAAGGCCTTTAACATCAGAGGGAGCCTGCTCCGTTTGCCTCATATACACAGTGGCGAGATTAATAAATATTGTAAGATCACATTCACCAGAGAGGTACATGTAGTAAATGGTTTATGTATAAAATAGATAATAAAATCGTAACTCAAGAAAATTAGCGAAATCAGACTATTAATAACGCATCACTAATATAACTAGATACTCGAAGTCTGACTATTGAATTCTATTGGATAAGGCTGTTTTACATATATTAATCTAGACTGGAACCCTAAAAAAGATATTTTATCTTATCTTTTATCCAAAGAATCAGTGGCAGGACAATGCCCACCACGAATTGAATGCTAAATAGCTGCTACACCAGCATAGCGAAAAACAAGTGTATCATACACAACTGCCAGTAATTTAAACCTGGGTAAGTACAAATGCCTAATCAATGTATCAAGATAGACTAGTAGACCGTTGGCTATTACTCCTTATTTGCAATAAACTAATAGGAGCTTCTATTTACAGCAACACAGGAAATATATATCGGTGGCTCCTACTACCAGAACAAGATTTATCCCCATATAATCTCAAGGTAGTTTTGTTCAATTTACAATGCTAACAGTTCCTTTATACATATAGCTCAAACTTAAAACATAATCTCACTGCCATTTACAGATACCCTGAGGAATTATAGAATCACAGTAGGAACTATTTCCAGTTCCCTACCGGATCACACAACCGGCAAAGTGCTCTCCTGGATTTATTTGGAGGTTACTTAAACCATTAAGGTAATTTCAGATGTGGGTATAACAATCAAAAAAGCTATCACTTCGCATAAATACAAACCGCAACCCACCAGTAAGTGACCTAGACAAGTACTTAGGCGCTCCCATTAATACTACTTATGCAAAGTAACCTTTTAGTGGGCAATACGAGTATCATCTTCCCACATAAGTGATTTCCTTTATCACTATGATAATTAACATAGTGACCCACGAAATGGTAGCAGTATAAATGCGCTATGTACTTTAGCAATACCGTATTAAACCACCTCTTCCATCAATTTTTAAGTATAACAACAGCACCTTTTGTCAAATGTTATAGCTTAAGAAAATATGCTGTTTTAGAAAATGATTCTGTAAAAATTTGGGTTTGATAAGATTAGTAATTATATGTTTCCTTCTAGAACTTGGTCCTGAAGAAGGTTGTCTATTTCACTGTAACCGAAACGCCGCGTCGACCGCTGTTCCTTTGAACTTTTTAACCTGATGTTTATGTGTTGTTTTTTAAAAAAAATTTTTATAAAATGTTATAACATGCTATGTGTATGTTTTTTAATGATTTGTTATAATTGTGTTGATAATGTGCCCCTTTGAATAAATTGATAAATATATATATATTTTTCTAAAACATTATTCTCTGATTTGTTTTTTACATTTGATGCTTTGTGTGCTTTATTGCAATTACAGTTATAGTTGCTGGTGGTATAATGAGTATAAGTTTGAGTGTATAATTTGTATTCTATGTCTTGGTAACCAATAGAAGTATATTACTGGTATTGCTAAGTATTGCAAAACGCATTACAGATTACTACTCCATTTCCTACCCATTTTGCGGTAAACCTGTGGGACGTTCTCCAGTTTCCTACGCTATCTCCCCTGTCCCAAAGTTGACAGTTAAGGGGGCCTCCTTTACTTTATTACTTTGCCAATGCCACATTACTTCTCGAAAAACTGCTAGAGAGAAGCTACCCAAGGAAGCTCCTACAAAAAGCTATGAAAAGAGCATGGTACACTCCAAGAGAGACCCTTCTGACTCCGAGAAGCAAAGACACCAACACACCGCTGGTATGTGTTACTACTTTCCCTGGCGTGACAAAAGAAATACAGAAAATAATCAGAAAGAATTGGAACACAGTAAAAAGTCTAGATCAATTCAGTAATCTGCCTATTTTTGCGTTAAAAAAGAACTCAAGCATCAAAGACAAACTTGTGAGGGCAAACACTTCCGTAAAAAAACAAATTTATCATTGAGGTCTATGCTGGCTTTGCCACCTGTGAAGGGACATAAGAAATGTGGAAACTGCGTCTCATGTGCCAACACCATAGAAGGAACAAAATTTCAATAGGGGAAAAAACACATCTACCACGAAGAATTTACCAACTGCAACACGCAGAATGTTATATACTGTGTAGTATGCCCATGCTCCAAAGCGTATATAGGAAAGATCAGCCAACAAATAAAGAAAAGAATAACACAACACCGGTCGCGGATCAAATGTAAAACACCGAATGCACCAATGGTTTCCCACTACATCGAGATGGGACACTTAGAAAAAGAGATAAAATGGACAGTACTGAAGCATATTGTAGGGAACAATGTGGAAAACATTATGTCCAAATTTGAAGCTAAAATTATTCTATATTTGGGGACAACAGAAAATGGTCTTAACGAGATGTCAGAATTGACTAAATGTATTTAAAACATAAGATCTTCATACGATAAACAACTGGGAGAGGCATCCACAAAAAAGAACTGAAAGCGCAAGTCTATGCATGAATAATGATAAGAAATAAACAGAACAACATACAGTGGAGGACTTATACCACACCGATATGAATTAAGAGTGCTATTCAAGAAGATATCCAGGCGAAAAGTGGTATGTGTAATTCAAAACTACAAATCCCAGAAACCCAGAACATCACGTGACACGGAACTGAAATCAAAAAGATACGTCAAACGCCAAGCGTGGTCTCAAGTAAGCATGGGCGAATTTTGCGAATCTCGCGTTCGCGAATTTTGCGGATTTGCGAACTCGCAATCCGCAAAATCCGCGAATTCCTGCGAATTTGCGGATGGTTTTTTTTTTGTGTTCGCCCGTGTTTCTGCCAGTTCGCGAGGGTTTTTACAATTTCGCAATTTGCGAACTTACCTGTCGGGTCGCAAGTTTTGCGAACTTGTTGTTTCTACGTGTCCAGCCTGTTTGGGACACTCTTCTTCATCACTGCCACTCTCTGTCACCACTGCCACTCTCTGACTACTCATGCCACCCTCTGGCCCACCCATGCCACCCTCTGTTTCATCACCACACCCTCTGGTTGTCCAGTGTACATTATTTTCGGCAAAGCAAAGCACACCTTCCCTGCCTCAAGTGACCTGAATTAATTTGGAGCTGATTAATGTGTCACAGAATATTTTTTTAGCTGGCACCTGCTTCCTTAGTGCGCCCTGATTAGTGATCTTTTGCACTTGCTAAGTGCTTTCATTGTTGCAAAATTAGTTACAACACCTGCCCTGCCCCAACTGACAATAATGAATTAGGGGCTGATTAATGGATTTTAACTTCCAGCCTGGCTCCTGCTTGTCTCCCTTAGCTGTAATTCAGGACCTTTGTGGCATATGTGTAACTATTCTGAGGTTCAGAGCAGGGTCACATAATAGTTGCAACTGGCAACTGAACTCTGGAGGGGCCCCTCAGGAAGCACTACAGGAAATGGCTACTAATGATGAGCCTGAACTTTTGAACCTGGTAAGTAGTTTCAGTTTTGCTAAGATCGTATTTCTGCAATTTAGCACTTATTCGCGGGGCGCGAAGTTGTACTGGGAAGCCGCGAACTCACGCGAACAGTGCGAGCAGTGCGAACAAAATCCGCTGCTCGCGGATTTGCGGATTTTGCGGGAGATTCGCGAATCTCGCGGATTGCGAATTTCCCGAAAATTCGCAAAATCCTCGAGCGAAACGGATTTTCCGCCCATGCTTAGTCTCAAGACGCCAAAACATGGAAGTCGGACACAGACGCTGGAAGAGAAGGAAATCGGAAGAACTATCAAGTCATGGTCAAGCAGAGAAAGCACAATTAAAAAGGTACGAAGATACACATTTAACAAAAGACTGCACAGCGAGACCGAACAGGCGCATGGAGAAATGCATACACGAATTATTGAGGAAGGCTAAGATCCACGGAAAACAGCTAGAACAAAATGCTTGCATCCCCGCAAACATAAAACAGCTCATTTAGAAATACAAACGCGGGTTACAAGTGACCATGAAAAATAGATCATCAGCGCTTGTAACGATCCTCTATAAGCAGATTAAGCAAAATGCTCGTACTCCGTCAAGATTGAAACAGCACACCCTTAAATATAAATGAGGGTTACCTGTGTTTGTTACAGACCTTAGAAAACAGTTTAACTAAACCGCATGCATGGTTTCCTTTACAGAACTCCAGAAAGAGAACGTGGCTACACACCACTGAGAGTCCACTCCACGATTCCCTCGAGGCAAACAGTCAAAAGATACCGAGGGTAGGTAGCAATGAACTTAAAGAACTTAAATTTTATACACAACACTGACCCCTACTTACAAAACCCATTACCCTAAAGACTAAACAAATACTTCTTGCCACACAGGTGAGAACAGATACAGTACCCAGCGTCTACAACAAGGCGGGTATGTACAACCTAAAGGCAAACATAGAGAGATGTTGTTAGGTACTCCTTGAATCAATAATGCCCATTACTAAAACAAGCAAATGTATTGTTAATCCCATAGATTGGAAGATTGTCCTACAAACAGTGTAATTACAGCCCTGAGGAAGACCTTGACAAAACAAACGTGCAGGTCCCACCATGACAAGGTCGAAACGCGTCGGCAATATCTATTGGTTATAAAGTTAAATAAATGTGTTGATAAAAGTCAGATATTGTGACTACTGCATGGTATACAAAAGAGTTACATTTTGTGCCACATACACGAAAAGCCAAAGTGAAAGACATATTGCTTTCATCATATGAGCTAGGACCAACACCAGTTAATGTGGTTAAGATCAAGAAAAAGTTATACCTTGACACTTCAAAATCAGTAGGACACTGTGTATAGTAATCAGTTGTGTTTTGTAAATATACATTACTACAATAAGAGATTGAAAGTCTACGTATAGTAATGTACAGTGTAAATATTGTAAATATTGTAAATGAACTATGTGTAAAGTTAAGAGGATAATTGGAAATGTGATAAATGAATAGAAAAGAAAAGTTAAATCATTGAATACATACAGAGTCAATAAAAGGGACTACTGTTACAAAAAGAATTTTGTGATCGATGGTGTCAGGGGCAATTGTGTTTGGTGATAAATATATTTTTGATTTAAGCCCCTGTTCCCCAAAAGGAAACATCCCCATTTATATAAACCTCATTTAAGTATCTGGGCATACACGTCACATCTAACCCGGAGGTTTTTTTTTCTAAGAACCTGGCGCCCCCAATGGAGCGTTTGAAAAGAGATGTGATCCACTGGGAATCCCTTCCATTAACCTTGTTGGGAAAAGCGGCGCTGTATAAGATGATGGCGCTGCCCAGGTTCCTTTATACTCTGGAGAACAAGCCATTCCCTGTACCTCCGAAATCCTTTAAGCAGATCGCGGCTCAGGTGTCCACACTGCTATGGGTTGCCAAGCCGGCACGTATAGCGCAGGTAAAATTGAACCAAGGATAGTATGATGGCGGAATAGCACTCCCAAATATCCAGCTGTACTACTGTGCAGCACAACTTAGAGTCATCAATCAGTGGATACACGCCTCACAGGCAGACCCAGCATACAAGGCGGACAGGCTTCAGCTGGGAACAGGAAATATGCTGTCGGCACTTTATAATAAAGGACAAATTCCAAAACTGACAGGTCCCACGAAACACACAGTAGCGGTATGGCATACAGCGCCAACATGGTTGGGATGTCAGGGAGTCATCACCCAGCTCACCCCGCTCTGGGCCATTAAACGATTGGTAAACCTTAGAAACAGCAAGGGCTTTGAACAGTGGGATGCTATTGGTATCTCCACAGTGGGGGACATGTGGGACAAGGGGACGGTGCTCCCGTTTGAACGGCTTCAACAGCAGTACGAGCTAGCACCGACTGAAATTTTCCGATACACGCAGATTTGACATGTGCTGCTTGCAACTTTGCCAGAAGGCACGGAAGTGCCTGAGGCCTCCCCACTGGAGGTTAGGCTGCTAACGGACTATATCCAAAAACGAGCCACATCGTTCACATACCGTAAATGAATTAATAATCTGCCAGACACCACAGTCTCATGGCTGAAGGAAAAGTGGGCACGTGAGGTGGGGGACCTTGATGAAATGGAGTGGCAGGAGGCGTTGGCCTCACCGAAGGAGGTGGGAATATCCTCAAGACTCGGACTAGTACAGCTCAAAATACTGCACCGCATATACCACACTAGACACACCCTATGCAGGATGGGCAGAGCATCCCATCCCTATTGCCTTAGAGGGTGTGGTGAAGAAGGGACATTCTGTCAAACAGTGTGGCAGTGCCCCAAGATAGCTGACTACTGGAAAAAAATTATGAGAACGGTGTCACAGATGGAGAGGGTGTCACTAATCCCAGAACCACGAAGGTGCCTACTAAATATCTGGGAGCCGAATGACCTCATGCTTCAGGCGCAAACATGGGTAACCATGGGGCTAATGGTGGCTAAGCGAAACATAGCACAGGCATGGGGGTGGCAGAGGTACCATCTTTAGCAGCGTGGTGTAAAGACATGGACATGGCCATGATGGCGGAGAGGACGGTGTTTATTATTCGGGGCTACCCCCAGAAATGGAGCAAGGTATGGGGGGCTTGGAATACATTCCGGAGAGGTATTTGTGAGCCACCGCCTTATCATGAGGGAGAGAGTTCGGAGGGGGAGCAATAAAGTATGTGTTTGAATGAACCTAGACGACCTGTTTGGAGCAATGCATAATATCAGAAAGATATGTAACGACGACGGTATGTAAATGTAAATTGATAGTGCTATGTGAACATGTACAACCTGTAATTTATGCCACAGTTTGCTTTGAAAACAATAAAACAGATTTCCCAAAAAAAAGAAATAGAAAGAAATTATACTGTATTTCCAAACTGGGAGTTGCATCTGGATTCTTCTTGGACTGTTTGTCAATCTTGGGTGCTTGGCTGATGTGGTACGGTCAGGTAAGTGTGAGCGTTATCGTGCTTTCTCCGTTTGGTGCAGAAGAAGAGAAGGCCTGCGGATTGTAAAACATAAATGATATTGCAGAATCAAGGAGAAGGGCAGAAGGTAAACTTCATAAGGAGTGCACCAAGAAAACTCAGAGGCAACGCAACAGAGACGAAGAATAGTCCTTTTTGAAATCATCTATTTTATTACTGATGTGTGATCAAATAGGCGAGAGCAATTTTACCGCAACCAACAATCACACCAAGGGGGTCATTAGGATCGCGGACGGACATGAGTCCGTCCGCGACCCCAGAGCATGAGGGAACGTCCGCATGGGCTGCGGCGTTCCCTCGGTGCAGATTAGGATGTGACCGCCAGGGTGGCGGTCACATCCTCTATTTTTAACATTGCTGCGGGTGGAGCTTCAAGCTGCACCCGCAGCAATGTTAAAAATGCATGCACAGCATTTGCGTGCACAAAGCGGCAGGCACCGTGCGGTGGCTGCTGCATTGTGCACGCAAATGCAGGGGGGTACCATAGGTACCCCCCATGTGCACCCCCCACCCCCACTACACCTAGGGGGCCCGCAACGGGCCCCTGCAGTGCAGTTACACATGCTTTTCCACGGCGGAAAAGCCGCCGCGGAAAAGCATGTTCCCAAGCACATCCTAATCTGGCTGACGGTGTCTAAGAGACACCTTCACCATTTTAGTGCTTTTCCGCCGCGGTTGTAAGCCAGCCGCGGCGGAAAAGCTGCGGACCTAAACCATGACCCACCAGCCATCCTAATGTGGCGGTGGGTCCTGGTGGGTCCGCAGAGGATTTCCTGCATCCTCCGGGCCAGCGGTGGCTTCCGCCGGCCCGGAGGATGCGGAAAATCCTCAATCCTAATGACCCCCCAAGTGTCCGCATGTATCGAGCTGATCAAACTTGCAACTGTCTGGACCATCAATTCATCATCAAAAATAAAAACAATACTATGTAGCCTAACAGCATGTGCATAATGTGATGATCATTCATGACCCCATGCCTCTCACCAGTTACCTACAACAGGCCCCCCACCCAACCATTACATAGTTTCAAATTTGAGCCAGACAGCACACACACTCAGCAACATTGCATTTTCTAAATCAAGTAAAATCAACTCAGCTCTCTCACCACCACTCCACAGAGTTGGGTAGGCCACTTTAAAGAAATGGTTTCAGTGAAGTGTATAACTTCCTTCTCCTGGTGGCAGTGGTGTGTTGGCACCTCCTGAATGAGTGCTTTAACTGGCATTCTATTATCATTCGGAATGACCCTCATTTGCTTACGAGTTTTAAATTAATGGCTGAAATGAGTGCTGATTCAAAAACAACACTGAGTAAGAAAGCATTGGGATCAAAGAGAAGACAAGCCACCCTATGGATAAAGCACGCTGGATGCCCACGCAAAATGGCTGCCAGCCACATGGTCACAACAGCAAGCAGAAGGCCTGGAAGACAACAAACACATGCAGGCCTATGGACACTGAGTATACAAAATGGCTCTTGGCCACATGGCATGGGGAACAAAGCCAAATGGTGACCTATGGCAAACACACACACACACACACACACACTGGCCAGTCGAAGGAGGCATGCTAACACAGAGAACACAGCAGTAATTTAGCAATGCCAAAAATGAAAATTGACAGGGCTAAAATGTTTACAACAACACACATCCCCTAAAGGAATTACCCTACCTAGACACTGTTTGCAGGGGAAAACAACATAAAAATCCACACAAAAAAACATTTTTATTTTATTTTAATCCAGTGCCATCCATGGCCTAAATGATCTTTAAATTCAACAGACACCACAGAAACAAGTGGTCCATGCACCCATGACCAGTACTGGCCCTACTGGCTGGAAGGCCAATTGGCAGACTATGCCACATAGTGAATTAAATCAATATTGTAAATTTATTAAAAACATTCAAAAAATGTAGTGAACTGTGCAACATTTTTCCCTTATAGAAGAAGAAAACTGACATGCAAAAAAATAACTAGGCCCCTACCTAAACGTCAGGCCACCAACCACAATACATTTTAAAAAGCAATTAAAAGTACACATAAATCCAGGTGCAAATCCCCAGTCAAACAAACAACACCCTTATACACCAGTTTTTTAACTTTCTTGTGAAGTCTCTAATACAAAGTCCTTAAATCCAATGGTATAAATACAGCAGACAAGGAGAGTCATCCTTCCTGCTCCAAATCCCAATGAAAAGTGACCAGGAGAGGGACAAATCGCTGGGAGGAGCCTGCTGGACAGGAACAGGAAGTTGGAGACTCTGGGGCACTTCCTTCCTGTTGGAAAAAAAGTTTATAAAAAAAGTGACTACTCTAAAAAAAAAACATGCCAACCGTCTATTTGAGGAAGTTTTTTACTCCAAATCATCATTCAAGGCAGATTTTGATGCTTCTTGACGAGAATCTGTCCCAGATTGCAGTCACAATACATCCTGCGCATTCTGAATCATGTACGGTACAAAACATCCGCCGGAAGTTGCTGGCATGCCCGAAAAACATGTTGGCGACTGCAAAATCAAGTGGGAGCTTGCTGCCGGCTAGAAAATCTCATGGAGCTCCCAAACAGCTAGGAAATCTCGTGGGCGATCACGAACGCCTAGCAAGTCAGTCTCACATGCGCGAAATACATTTTGAGCGGGCCAACAAAAAACTCCACTCCATTCTGGAGTGCTGAGTTTATCAGTAGCTCTGCATTCTATGCAGAGCGCAGAGTTGCCGAACTCAGCAAACTCTGCGAGCGGAGCAGAGTGTTACCCCCAGGCCTTATCTTAACCTTACTATAAGGTCCCTGAAACCTTGTTTTTTTCAGTGGATTTCTAAGGTTTTTTTAATTCTTTTTCCTAACTATAACATCCCTTCAACATTAGTTTTTTCAGTGAATTTTGACTTATTTTGAATTTTATTTCGTAACTGTAACCTGTAATATTTGAGAGTGGGTGTGTGAGTGGCTGTATAGGTAGGTGAGTGGGTGTGAGAGCCTCTGGGCTGGTGAGTGAGTGGGTGCATGAGTGTCTGAGTGGGTCTGTGAGTGGTTGTGTAACAGAGTGGGTCTGTGAGTGGGTCTGTAATTGAGTAGATTTGTGAGTGGGTGATGAGGTTCTGAGTGGGTCTGTGAATGGTAACATATAAGGCACCTAGTGACAGACCTCTTTTGACACATGCTGTGTCCCTGGCTGTTGGAAGGAAGCTGTGGTCCTGCCACTCCCGAAGAAACCGCACCTGGGGCTAGAGCGCTTAGACAACTTGCACCCTATCTCCCTTTTACCATACTTTGCTAAGGTGGCGGAAAAAGTGGTCAATATACAACTAACGGCCCACATTGAAAAACAAGAGCTTTTGCACTCGACCCAGTCTGGCTTTCGTGCCAGATACTCGACAGAATCGTCTCTGCTCTTTGCCAATGAGTCCATCCGACAACTGGTGGATGCAGGTCATACGGCGGCCTTAATCTTGTTAGATTTGAGTGCCGCCTTTGACACTGTAGCCCACCGCACCCTGGTGCAATGCTTGCGGAAGGGTGGGGTGTCGGTCAGGGCTTTGGGCTGGTTAAAATCTTTTCTGTCAGGGCGGTGCTTCCAGGTGAGACATGGTGAACATTACTCCCAGGTCATCAAGCTGTGCCAAGGAGTGCCGCAGGGATCGACCCTGAGCCCTACCTTGTTTAATATCTATGTTGCCCCTGTGGCAGAGATTGCGGAGAGGTTTGGGGTCAGGGTCGTATCCTATGCGGACGATACACAGCTGGTGGTCGCCCTAACCCAGGTGCCGGAGTCGGCCGCCGTCAGCTTCAGAACATGTATGCAAGAACTTGCTGACTGGATGGCTGATAACTGCCTGAGGCTGAACGGCAACAAGACGGAGGTACTGGTGGCGGGGCGGGCCCCGACTGTGTGGTCGTCGGCATGGTGGCCTCAGGATCTGGGGGCGACACCTACACGATGTGCACAGGCAAAAAACCTGGGAGTTTGGTTAGATCCTGGCCTGTCTTTTGACTACCAAACCAGGCGGGTAGCAGGTTTGTGCTTTGGAATTCTGAAGGTCCTGCGTAAAACCCTAGATCTTCTGCCTGTGGCAGCTAGAAAGACACTGGTGCATGCGCTGGTGACATCCCACCTGGATTACAGTAACATCCTGTATCTGGGTGCACCTGCGAGATGTGTGCAGCGCCTACAGAGAGTGCAGAATGCTGCAGCCCGTCTCATTCTGAGACGCCCGAAAAGATCCTCTGCAAGGGCAGCACGGGCAACGCTTCACTGGCTTCCAATTAAAGAAGAGTTGCCTTTAAAGCGCTGTGCGTCTGCCATCAAATCCTGCAGGGTAGGGCCCCGGCGTACCTAGCAGAACTTGTGTCCCCATATATTCCTTCACGTCAGCTGAGATCGGGTGGGGTTGGTTTGGTATGTGTACCAGCGATAAAAAGGGCCAGGATGGGTGGCAGCCAAACAGTGGAATGCCCTCCCGGTGGAGCTCCAGATGGAGATCCAAGAGAGGTGCTTTAGGAAAAAACTGAAAACATTTATTTTTCCTTAAGGTTGAGTTAGGCTCAGTCTGGGTCGAGATTACTGGCTGATTTTACCGCAGCGCGGGGACACACTGGTATTAGTGTAACCACTGCGCTTTATAAGTGGACATATTATTATTATTATTATATATCACACACAAACTTTATAGGGAGGGGCAGTGGCTACCAAGAGACAAAGCCTGAAGTGGCTCAAATAGTCCTCTCTCTTCTATATAATGCTAATAAAGAACATATATTATGCTACACATCTGCATATATAGTTTGTGTCTTGGCATTTGTTTCTTTTGTATCTTCTTTACCAAAATACATTTAACCTAAACTGTGATACATGATGCAAAGTTCGTGCTATAAGATAAAATCATATTGAAGAGGACATGTGGCTAATATGAGAGTTGTTTCCTTGTGTAACTCAATTGTTAAATACAATCTCTGTGGCAGTAAAAAGTGTTTCTAATGTCAATGTCCATGTTGCTCTACTGTGGTAATAAACCAAATACATTTGACCTTTGTACTGTACTAATGAATGTGTAAATGTGTGCGTATTAGTATAGATGTCCTAAATTACGTGTTATTGTTGGTTCACATTTATTTTCACTGCCATGGGATACATTTATTTTTGTACATTGCTAGCAGCTCTCAGTTTGTTCGCCTGACCTCTATGTTGAAGGGCACAGCGCCCCACCCCCTCTGCCCATGAACACAGCCCTTGGCTTTCCTGACTGAGTGCATTGTTCCTCTGCCAGGAATTCATCACTTTATCATCAGCTGGGTCAGCTTTCAAGTAATTGTACAATTCACTCTGGTGTGATGGCTTATGTTCACTTTCCAACCTTATTTAGGTGAAATACTGTTCCTGCGGTGAGAAGGAGCCCTCGCTTGTGCCCCCCCCCCCTTGTTTGTAGATGGACTGCCTGGGCTGGGTACATTACATCAGGGGAGGGGCAGGACCATCTGCGCCCCATCCTTAACAAGGTTCCAGAACTGAATCTTGCCAGCGATCAATAACTAATCTGTGAATGGAGCAGATACCTGGCATCGATGAGGTCTGGGCTTTGGCGGGAGGACTCTGAGCTTCACAGAAGGACTCTGTGCAGGCTTCTAATCTGCACTATGCGTTGTGGTGTGAGATGGGAGGGGCTGGAGGAGGGCTCAGTACAGGCAGAGATGAAGAGCAGAGAGAGGACATGCTCTTCAGACAGGGACCGGAGGAGGGCGCAATAGAGGCAGAGATGAAGAGCAGAGAGAGGACATGCTCTTCAGACGGGGACAGGAGGAGGGTGCAGTAGAGGCAGAGATGAAGAGGATAGATAAGACCTGAGCTTCAGAGAGGGACCGGAGGAGGGCTCAGTAGAGGCAGAGATGAAGAGGATAGATAGGACCTGAGCTTCAGAGAGGGACAGGAGGAGGCTGCAGAAGAGGTAGAGATGAAGAGGTGAGAGAGGACCTGAGCTTCAGAGAGGGACAGGAGGAGGGCGCAGAAGAGGTAGAGATGAAGAGGATAGATAGGACCTGAGCTTCAGAGAGGGGCTGGAGGAGGGCGCAGTAGAGGCAGAGATGAAGAGCAGAGAGAGGACATGCTCTTCAGACAGGGACAGGAGGAGGGCGCAGTAGAGGTAGAGATGAAGAGGAGAGATAGACCTGTGCTTCAGAGAGGGACTGGAGGAGGGCTCAGTAGAGGCAGAGATGAAGAGGAGAGATAGGACCTGAGCTTCAGAGAGGGACAGGAGGAGGGTGCAGAAGAGGTAGAGATGAAGAGGAGAGATAGGACCTGAGCTTCAGAGAGGGACTGGAGGAGGGGTCAGTAGAGGCAGAGATGAAGAGGTGAGATAGGACCTGAGCTACAGACAGGGACAGGAGGAGGGCGCAGTAGAGGTAGAGATGAAGAGGAGAGATAGACCTGTGCTTCAGAGAGGGACAGGAGGAGGGCGCAGAAGAGATAGAGATGAAGAGGAGAGATAGGACCTGAGCTTCAGAGAGGGACTGGAGGAGGGTGCAGTAGAGGTAGTGATGAAGAGGTGAGATAGGACCTGAGTTTCAGTAGGGACAGGAGGAGGGTGCAGTACAAGTAGAGATGAAGAGGTGAGATGGGATTTGAGCTTCAGAGAGGGAAGGAGGAGGGTGCAGTAGAGATGAACAGGTGAAATAGGAGCTGAGCTTTAGAGAGGGAGAGCAGGGGGGCTCAATGGAGATAGAGATGAAGAGGTGAGATAGGACCCGAGATTCAATTTGGGACAGGGGTTGGGTGCAGCAGAGATGTAGAAGAGAGATAGGACCTGAGCTACAAAGAGGGAACACCAGAGGGTGCAATAGAGATGAAGAGGTGAGATAGGACCTGAGCTTCAGAGTGGAACTCTGTCCAGGCTTCTAACTCACACTATGCATTATGGTATGAGATTGGAGGGACTGAGGGAGGGTACAGTAAAGATAGAGATGAAGAGGAGAGATAGGACCTGAGCTTCAGAGAGGGACAGGAGGAGAGCGCAGTAGAGATGAAAGGTGATATAGGAACTGAGCTTCAGACAGGGCCGGACTGGACATTGCGGACAGCGTTTTTGCAGCATAGCTGCAAAATCGTCCCTGTAACAAAATCGGCCAAAAAACGGCCCTGCACCTGTAGTAAAGCTCAGAATTCTCTCTAAAAGTAAATATTTTCCCTTTCTCGTACACATGACAGGCTTCCAAGAATCCTACATTTGCAACTCATAAACGTGCAAGCTCGTTCAAGCAATGTTCAGCATATTAAAGGTGCCACCTTGATGGTTCTATGCAAGGAGCCTAATGCATGTGAAAGACACAATAATGTTCATAATTTCAGAAGTGGACGACTCTGAGGCATCCAAATGGAGGTTCCCTGTAAGCAATCACAAAGAGATGGTGGACGGAGTGCTGAAACTTTTCAGACACTCACCCCCAGTCACAGATCTGGGTTGAACCCATCATTGTTCTTTACCTCACTTTGCCACTTCAGTTCAGATCCAGCTATATGCAAATCAGTCTTGACCCTGTGCCTCATGGGTACAGTCCAGCCCGAACTGCCAAACCAGTTCTTCCCTGAACTGGAAACAAGCATCCTTGGGCCGGTTTCGGGGTAACACCCCTCATCAGCCATACTCACTTGAACCCAGTGGCAAAGTGAGCAAAGTACCCACATCTGGGCATACCCTGCCAACTTAGGGCAAACAAAGCAAACACAAGGAGATGATGTACGGAGCGCTGAAACTTTTCAGACACTTACCCCCAGTCACAGATCTGGGTTGAATCCATCATCGTTTTTAGCTCACTTCACCACCTCAGTTCCGACCCAGCCATATGCAAATCACTCTTGACCCTGTGCCTATGAGAAGAGTCCAGCCCAAACTGCCAAGCCAGGTCTTCCATAAACCGGAAACAAGCATCCTGGGACCGGTTTCAGGATAACTCCCCTCCTCAGCTAGGCTAGCTTGAATCGTGTGGCAAAGTGAGCAAGGGACCCACGTCTAGGCATACCCTGCCAACTTGGGCATACAAGCAAGCACAAGGAGATGATGGACAGAGCATCAAAAAGAGACATCATCACAGAGCAGGATCCTAGATGCAAATCGTGAAACCATCAATCCAAGCCTTTGAGGCAGTGCTGCTCTCTGGCAATCTATTACTCCTTCAGTTGGAGATGGAACTAGTGACCATAGCCAGGCTGCAGACCTCAAATGGATCCATTCCAGGCTCACACATCTCTTATAGTTTACCATGCCTATCTACCTATCTTGCTGGTCGATATCTGACAAAGATCTCCTTTTGTATAGCACTTTTTTGAAAAAGCTGTCTGCTTCAAGTCCATGTAGTTTTGACTGGTGCTTTTGACCAACTGTCACTGAACTACCCATCTTTTGTCCCAACCTTATAGTGAACATCATTGTGGGACTTTCCCTGCAAAATGACATTTAAATTATATTTAGTGTCCACATTGTTGCATCCCTAAAATGTTTCAAGCGCACTGTTTACCACTAATTTCCAAAAATATTCTTGATGCATATGCTCCAAGCTCTCTGTAAAGTTATTTTAAATTAGTAGTGGGTGAAATTTGAATTTAATTTACAAAGTTGGGTGGAATTCAGAAGCTCCCCACTTTATAAAACAGATTAAGTTTCCTAACATTACTTGAGATAAGATTTATCCCTTCGAGCCTTCCAGGTGTGATGATTCCCTTATGCAGAATGTCCCAGGTAGAGCATCCTCCTTCAAAATAAATGTTAAGCATGGTGTCTCAACATTCATCACCTCAGGTAAGCGATATGGGAGGGAAGGCTCTGAGCCGAGGCCTACTTATGTTTTTGAAAAAAGAATTTCATAAGCTTTGCTTTTCACAGAGTTCGAACAGTTTGGAAAATACTCAAAGTTGCACGTCAGCTGACTTTACAACTTTGTGCTCCTCTACTTTAAGTTCCATCTAATTGATAGGATTTAAAGTTGGATTGCGTAATGTTGATTGAGTGTGCTTTAATATGTACCTCCAAAACAATCTACATTCTCCTTCACATTGAATCACATGGTGTGCATGTTGATTATCGAAGCCAGAATAACAATGGTACAGGATATTGAGGACAACATTTTGAATTGAAAATATTGACAGGTAAGTAAGTATAGATTTTCAATACTTTACTCCACATATATGTAAGTATGAGACATATATCTTCAAGGTACCTAAATGTGGAGTTAGAAATAGCACATCTATTCTTTCCTCTATGCCCTCAACTTTCGATATTCAATCCTCAATACTCTTGTAACACTGTATTCTGGGGGCCAATATTTAGTAGTACAACCAATCGCACCAACAATAAAAAAAGCACCACACAGAATTGAGCTTTAAACCCTTGCACACTGTACGGTTTTTCCTACAAGTAATTGGGAATTAATGCATCTAGAGTACACAGCGTTATTGTTTGTTCATAGTTGAGGGCAATGCTGTCTAGAAATATACTTCTGTCCACAGGCCTGCATTTGAGATTTGCTATTGACAGCTAAAGAAAGTGTAGTCATAGGAGAAACAATTATTCTCCTACCTAGAAAAAGGCTTTGGTCAACAGAAGAGGGGGAGGGGCAGCACAAGAGAGAGGGATTCTGGAATGGAGTGCTTCTGGCATGACTTTGAGCCACAGAATAGATAAAAGGAAATTACAGAAAAGCATAATTTTTTTTTGGGGGGGGGGAAGCAGGTGATTAATGATTGAATTAAATATGCTTGAACTGCCCTGCACTGGACTCAAACACAAGGAGAAGCTCTGGATTCTGTACTATTTTTAACTCTTGCTGTCCTCATATGCAGTGGCATACCGAAGCCTTGGGGCCTCCCCTAAAATGTACGATGATGGGGCACCCAATATGTCCTTCCTAGCCTATTTTCGTAAAGCCTCAAAGGGTCTAGTGTAACTGGAGGGAAAGTGCCAGTAATTAGAAGATGTGTGTTATTCCTCATCTGTGGGAAAAGCTCTGAGTAAGTGCTACCTACTACACTTGATAAATACCAAACTCAGAGTTGTTGGACTTTATCAGGTGCAATAATACTGAATACGCCTCTGCGACACTCCTCATCAGGGTCTAAGAGGCGATCCCAAATGACACCCTGTTGTCTTTTTTTGTACACCAATGACAGCATTCGTGTTATGTTTTTGTACACATGTGATACGCTGATGAGTGGGATTACGTACTACATTTGACACCCTGAAATGGAATTTTGAATACATAACACCCTAAACAGCCTCTCTGTACAGAGGTGACATACCCACCATATATTTTCTATTTGTGAGATTGTTAGCACTTAATGTTGCACTTACACTTGCCAGAGTGATGTGTTAATGCAGAGGACTGACATGCACACAGGAATTGTGTGTTGCAGTGAATTTATTTGCACATGCTGTTCATGTGGTCTTATTGTACTGTTCCATGATTGCTAAGGACAGTCACAATGTGACGTGCTTATGCGAAGAAATTGTTAATGATTGTGTATCTTTGGGCTATTCCTACTGCAGATGCAGTGGGGTGTGGTCCACCTGCCTCATCTTCCTCATCATCGTCTGGTGCATTTGGCACCTGCATCCATGGGGCATTGGTGTGTACACATATGTTGTGCAATACACAAAATGCAATGATCATCTTGCACACTATTTCTGATCTGTACTGAATTCTTCCACCTGTGATGTCCAGGCACCTGAAACGTGACTTTAACACTCCAAACGTGCGCTCAACAATGCCCCTGGTGTGTTTGTGGCCCACATTGTACTGCCTCTGGGTTAAGGTGTTCATGGCTCGGAGGGATGTCATTATCCACGGGCAGAGTGCCTATCCTTGATCACCTGTGATAGGTAAGTGAGATTTGTGTGAATTGGTGGTTCTGCCTGCTGTGTTGTCAGACTTACAAGTTTTGTGGTGTGGGTATTGTTTAACTTTGTGAGCAGGATCAATGTGTATTACGTAGCTTCACAGCTGGTCCTCCCTCCCCCGAGCCTATTTAGTGCATCACTTGCACGCCTATGGCACACCATTGTCACGCCTGTCTTCGCATGTCCGTAAGCCTGACAACAACAAGTTGCCTGCTTTGAACCGCTTAGTAGCGCTTTTCTGCATGAATTAGGGAGCTGTCCTTTGCTTATTGGTGTCTGAGGGAGGATAAAGAAGTTTTTCTTACAGGGGAGGAGTACGATTCGACAGTGGGTCACTCTCCTGTTTGCAAACATGTTAAATTGCACTGCGAGTTTGACGTGCCAGACCCGAATCTAGCATTCTTTTTAAAGGGGACCCCCAGTACCAGCCTGTCTTTACATTGCTGACTAACGGCAGCTATCTTATTTTAAAAATTCAAGACTGCTGTGGTTTGCGGGCGGGAGTCCCATACATGGTAACCGTTTCCCAGCGCGTAACTTGCTGTAGCAATGTCCTTTTCCCACCACTGCAAGGGAATTTAGATTCTTCACTGTGGCCTTCCATTCCAATTTAGAAAGCGGAGTTCAACAAGTTGAGCAGGCTCAAAGCCGTTTTATTCCAACAGGAGGTGGCCCTCACTTCCCTCAGAGAAACATTCAGATTGCAGGTGTCCCTGACCTCGAGTGAGATACAGTTGCTTCTTAAAACTAACCTCACACTTCATTTTGGGGAACTTATTTACCTGATATTTAATGCATCTGAGATGACAGGCCTGGCACATTTTTTAAATTTGTGGGATCTGGCCTTTTCAAACTATATTCGGGGTAATACCAGATTTTATTCATTCTATATTTTTGAGCGTGTTCGGAGGGTTACCCTTAATATTGGCGCTAGTAGCTGGTGTCCTGCTTCTCCTCTTTGTCCTTCGTAATGGCTGCTCACTTTGTGGTTCTGCACAGGCCGGTCCAGCTACAACTGTACCGCAATCGCCTGTATGAGGCTTTTGGATGCTTGCCCTTAGCAAAGATTGATGTCAGTTACGACTTGACCTTTCTCTTTGCCTACTATACTTGCATGCAGCCTGTGCAACATTGCAAAAGATGTAATTTCTCCTGGGCGATGGAAATTTTCTTATCGAACACGTGGTGTCCAATCCCTGATTTCAGCCGGTTGATGGGTCCCTTAGAGGCGCATGACGAGGCTCGTTCTGTGGATGGTCAAATGACGCGTGTAGCTTTACTTGGATTCTTGGCTCAATGTGATATCTGTGCGCCTGCACAGACTTTCCTACAACATAGTTTCATTGAATATCACACAAGGTTCCCATTTCTGGTTTTGGATGGTCCTGCTTATGAGGAACATGATTGTTCCTTTGACTTACCTATTTGGATGTCATCGCTTTTTTTCAACCAATGACAAGGATGAACTGTTAGAGGGAATTGCATATTTTTGCACATGTACCTTCATGGATGAACTGCTTAGGTTGTCACAACTCCGCTATCTGCATTATTGACTCTTTTTTCAAAAGCTCGATGTGCCTTTAGCTTTTTCTACGAACTTTCCATTTTTTCTCCGATTTTTTTTTTTTTGGGAGGGGGGGTTAGGGGGGGGGGGGAGTTCTTCACCGATATTTTGAACACTGCCTAACTTTTAAACTCTGTTTTTGTTCTTCTGTCTATGTCCTACTGGTTTACTAGGGGGAGGCTGTTATATGGAGTTATGAGGCCCTTTGGATACATTGTCAACATTGCTAAGTTAGCATGAGTTTGCCTGCACTGTGATGATGCTTTTGCACATGCCTCTGCTAGAGGTTTTTTTCGCGACACTTTGCCTCTGCCCTGTACATGATAACAGATTGTTTTTCACATTCTCAGCTTTCCCTTCAAATTCTGTCTGAACATAATGTGTAAGGTCGATCAACAATGTCTCTTGTTATTCTGTTCTGGTCAGTCCCTATTACCTAGACAGAACATGTTAGCAACAGCTGCAGTCCGGAAGAATCGTGCTTTGATGTAACGTTGTTGCATGTTTTTGAAACACACTAAAATAAAGCTATTCCATGGAGCGGAGCTCAGCTGTTCCTATGATGTGAACCTTTGCGTTTAGGCTTTCAGGTAGGGGGCCTGCTAATAACGCCTAGAGATCTTCTGTTATTTAAAATAACTTCTTCCTGCCAAGGCCTAGTTATTTAGCCTTTTTCACAGTCTTTATGAAATGACCACTCCTTTTGTGTTCTATGGTATTGTAACAATGCGGATGATGCTAGTTTATGCATTTTGCTGGTGGTCGCGGTTTACATACTGTTTCATGAATCACCATAGCCAAAATAAACATTTTGAACTTATTTAGTGACTCTGAGTTACTTTGATGGCCATCCCGGAAGTGAACCACGCCCAGAGCCCCGGGCTATTTATTTACACTCCTACACTGGACTGGCGTATGCCACCCAGCCCACTACGCTTTTGCTTACAGGAGAGGGTGACATAGCTGCATGTCCAAGGTCTTCCCCACTGCCTGAGGTAACATGGTGGTGTCCACTGTCAACAACACTACAAACACCAGCAGTATATGTCCACATGGACATGTCTGTGCTCTGCATACTCAGGACTGTTCAGCACATCACTGCCACACTGATTACATTCTTATTCTTGGGTTCCTTGCCTCCTTTGCACATTCTTGGTTCCCATCTTTCCCCACATTCTGCAATTGTGTGGTTGAGGGGCTGTGCCTTGGTGGATGGTTTGCCTACATGTCTGGCCCCTGTTACCACAGTTACTTGTGTTGTCATGTCTGGTAGGTGGGCAGGTTGTTTGGCATGTTGTATGTGATTTTGTTATGTGTGCATTCCCATAGTTGTGAGTTCTATGATTGTGGAGTTGAGGTGTGTGGTGTGTTCCGTTGGTACTTAACAACGAGCAGTGCATTTCCGTAGGTGCCATCCTGAAAGCACAGGTTGATGATGGACTGTCGGAAGATGTAGGAATCATACACACTGCCTGGGAAGTTGGCAACAACATTGGTGAACAGTCCCCGTGGTCCTCTATTGCCTGCACATTGATGGAATGCGTGTGTTTTCTGTTGCGGTAATTGTGTGCAGCGTTGGCAGGGGGCACAAGTAGGACATGTGTGCAGTCAATTGACCCCCACACGCTCGGGAAGCCAGCTATGGCCTGAAAGCCTGCTTGGTCTCCAGGTGTTCCTGCGCAGTGTGGGGGAAGAGAAGGTACTGGGGTATCAAGCTGATGATGGCATCCAAGACAGGTGTGAAGAACTTTGATTGGGCTGTTTATGAGACTCCTCCGACTCTGGCAGTTTTTGATTGGAAGGTACCAGAGGCCAACAAGTGCAGCACAGCCAGCAGCTTTGTCTGCAAAGGGGTGTTGGTTGGTTGGTTTTCCACTGTGTTGGTACTGTCAGCCTATGGGCAATGTGGGTCAGGATGCGGAGGATGGTTGTCCTTTTGAGCCTGTAGTGGGCAATGACATCCTCTGGTGTTAAGTCTCTGAGGCTGGTGTCTTGTTCCGCGCTGCCTCGGTGGTAGTCCAGGGGGGGTGGTCCTGGGGGTGGGGGTGGTCTTGGGGGTGGTGGCAGTGGGTTTTGTGGCCCTCTTGGTATTCGAGCTGCATGAATAGTAGCTCCATGGCATTTGTTGGTCGTCAGATGTGGCTCTGGGCTGGGCTTCCTTTATACGGCTGCTTTTCGACCTACTTAAGACTAGAAAAAAGCAGTTCTTAAGACCCTGCTTGTTTTTGGCTCGCGTCGGTGATCTGGCTGGTCATTGAGAATATCGCGAAGTTGTGTTATCATGAGTTTTTGGACGGAAACGCCTAATCTGCATTTGATTAGCGTTAGTTGTCGCTGTCAGCCTTGGTGATGTTTTTAGCTGCAGATATCGCAGGTGAACTGGCGATGTCAGCTGTTAGCGAAGGCCTGTGAATAGGGCGACAAATCTATTGCTACTTTCGTGGCGGAAAAGTGCCACTAAATCAGCAATGAGTCCTTGAGAATATGCCCCTAAGTGTTGTACTTCCCCTTTCAATTCCTCCTCTTTCACTACTTCTCTCGCGGTGCTTTTTCCAATATGTGTCTTTAGAACCTCTAACTCTCGCAGGATCTGTGGCTCTGTTGGGTGTCTGTTATTCAACTTTGTTTTTATAACCTGCATGTCTCTCTCTCCCTAACTGGTGATCTCTTCTCTCTTTGGTGTCTCTCTCTTTTCTCTCCGTTCTCTTTCCTCACATTCAGCTACTTTTTTATCATCTCTCTCTCTCTCTTTTACTCAGCTGTTTCATGCTCGCTTAGCTCAGTGCCAGGGCCCTCGTCAGGATGCCACTGCAGCTTGCACAACCCATTGCCCTGCCAGCGCTGCCAATGACCTGCAAAACTAACCATCACACTGCTACAAGTGTGACAATGCAGACTATTTGAGATCCCCTAAGCGATAATAATGGCTTGGGTGGAAGGTATTAGCTGGCTTTAATGTATAATGAATTATTAAACAACATTGTTCTGCACATCTTAAAATTACCCAAACAGCGCCACCATGTGGCAGCTGTCATAAATGCTGGTGCTGACAATTTAGTCCCGGTGCTTATTGCCAGAAACCACCGGCTCAAGTTAAGCACTGATTTAGCTCTTTATGGTGTGTGTCTCTTTTACTCTGTCCAGACTCTAAGAGGACTCTCTCCTCATTGTGTCTCTTTCCCAGGTGGTTAAATCTCTCTGTCCCTCAGTGTTGTGCTTTTCTTAGGCTTTCTGTGTGAAATGACACACAGTCACTTGGGTGCCTTTTCCCTGGGATTTTCTATATGTTATGTTATGCTGTTATGTTATGCGGTTTTATATAGTGCACAGCTGTAACTGAGAAGTACAATTAACAATTATTTATGTAGGCAAATTCCAGTTACATTGTGTGTTTAATGATCGAGTACCCCTGAGTATTTCCTTTTAATACAATAAAATCTATTTTTTCCTTATATACCCATGTTTTGAAACACTATTCATTTGTTTCATGTATTCTTCTGACATATGCTGATATTCTCATATTCAGAGAGAACTAATAACTATACGAGTTGTTAAAATAATTCAAATTAATTGTACAAACAAATCCCTTGTTGACACACTTACCTGTTTATTTTATACTACCCAAGTGGGTAACCCAATCATTGTGGTTCACTTATCCAAGTGGTTTTTCTTTGATTGTAAAGTATATCTTGAAGATAGCTGGTGGTCCATCACTCCCAGGCAAAGGGGCATCCGAAATCAACTCAGGTAGCAACTGTGTAACTTTCAGCAAATTGCCAAGCACATCTCACAGACCAGGCTTTTGACAGGAAGCAGCAGTGGGTTTTCTTTGTTTTTCAAGATCATGCTGACATTTAATCTGTGCTTGAGGTGCCCTCTCAAGTCACTGCCCCCCTCCCCTGCTCAAACTTTGGCGAGTATACATGTGTGTAAGAGTCGTTTTTGTGGTCAAATCCAGGTTAGGAGTAACTCGGCAAACTGAGGAAGCATTCTAGAATGTTTACAGTGAGAATGGGGAAGGGTAGGACCCAGCAAATAAGATGATCATTTCTAAGTGCAGGAGGGTCAGAGCAGTTCTAATGTTGATGAAGATGTTATTCCACATCCAGAGAGTTACACAGTCAAAAACAAACTTTGTGCCTCTTCGATGGATCCTATCTCAGGCCTGGTATAAAGCTATCAAGAAGCACCTCTGGATTTAAATTCTCAACTCTAGCCTACTGACAAGCAGTGGCAGCGGGCAGAGAATGGGGGTGGCAGGGCGGTGGGGTGGCAGGCGGGGGAGGTGGGATAAAAAACCAACAAAAAAACACTTACCTCTTCGGTTGGCCGCGTCTCTCCTCTGCTGAAGTTCCAAAGTGGAAGCAGGAACTGGAAGCACACATAGGCTTCCTCCCCTAAACCAATTACAATGCTGCAGTGTTGTGATTGGTGGGAGCATCGTCGTTTGGCGTTCAGGCAGGGAATGGGAGCCTCTGCACATTCCTCACCAGGCTATGTAATGCAGCTTGGTGGGAAACATGCAAAGTGCTCATGACTGGCTAGCCCAAGACGGCAGGCCAAATAGTCATGGACACATAGAGTGTGCCCACCACTTGTCCCCCTGTGACCCCAACCCCGCCCTACCCCACCCTAATCCAGCGCTCGTAAAAATAAAATGATAATAATTACGTTATTTTCATTTTCTTTTTTCACTGCTTTGAAAGCAGTGGGGTGACACTCCTCGGCCTTAGTGGAGGAGCCACCCCTACCGACAAGTCCAAAGTGTAGTAACTAAGGACCTGATCACAAGTTTGGCGGTGTGAGAGCAGGTCGCCGTGATGCTGCCCCGTTCCCACACAGCCAAGCTTGTTCGCAGACCGCCAGCTGACTTAAGAGTTTTCTCCTGGTCTGTCCGGCAGTGCTTTGGCGCTCCCAGGCGGTGAGCCTTAGAAAGGTACTGATAAAAGCTCTTAAGCAGGTTAAGTTGGAAGAGCAGGTTTATTGATACAACCATCAACAGCAGGTTACAGCAACTGACTCTCTAA
The DNA here is from genome assembly GCF_964263255.1 of Lissotriton vulgaris. Classification (NCBI taxonomy): domain Eukaryota; kingdom Metazoa; phylum Chordata; class Amphibia; order Caudata; family Salamandridae; genus Lissotriton; species Lissotriton vulgaris. Next base: position 80,106,810 of record NC_141699.1, read on the forward strand.
TCAGAAACATATTATTCTAACAATGATGTAAGGTACACAGAGCTCCATTAAAGAGACAGTAACCATAACACATCCCCTAACCATAATAAAAAGAAAAGAAAAGGATAATTAGGACAGAACAGCATCAAAAGAAACGTTCTAAAGCAAATTAAAATAGAACATAATCCTTAAACCTCCTAGGAACCTGTCTTGTCCTAGGAACTGATCTTTATCTACCAAGAACATTTCCTTGGCCAAAATTAGGAGAAGTGCAGGTATGACTGGAATTATCAATAGACCCAGAACCACTATTGGAATGACTTTTAGACTTGCTACACTTGGCCAATCTAGACATGTTCCAAGTGCACCTATTGTCCAAAGTCACAACATTTTTCCTAATAGCAGTGATGATGAAAGGACCACTGAATTTGGAAGTACCCTTGTGTCCATATTTTGGCTTCTTCACAAGAACGCAATCCCCAACATCCCATTTCCTAAACTTGACAGCCATCCTATCATCATAACGTTGTTTATACTTCCACTGATATTCAGCCAGCGCATTCCTACTTCTCAACTCATTTTCAACACTATCATTACAAACCCTCTCTGGAAGCCATGCAGGATTAAGCTTGGGATTAGCCAATCTCCCCCTCAATGCTTCAAAAGGAGACTTTTGCATGATAGCATTGGGAACCGTGCGATGTGCCCACCAGGTCTCCCTCAACACACTACTGAAAGAAACCTTGGACTGCAAAGCCCTCTGCGCACAACTCTTTACAACCCTATTCATTCGCTCAGTAAGACCGTTCGCCTGAGGTGAATAAAGAGCTGTCTTCTGGTGAACAATCCCAAGATCTTTGAGAAAACAGTCCATCTCATTGGAGGTAAATTGTACCCTATTGTCAGTAAGTACATACTTAGGCACCCCTTCTGACACAAATACATCCTTAAGTAATTCAATAATGGCTCTAGAATTCACCATGCCCATGCATTTAGAAATCACCCACTTTGAAGTGTAATCCACCAGCAATACTAAAAACCTCTCATGTGAAGGCATGAGCTCAAAAGGACCCGCTATGTCTAGCCCCACCTTTGTCCACACCATAGCAGGAACTTCAACTGGAGAAAGAGGAGAATGACTAGTGGTATGTGATTTGTCATTAGCAGCAGATAAATGGCAATCCTTAACAACAACTTCCACCATCCGATCCATACTAGGCCACCAGTATCTCTCTCTGATGCGAGCCTTGGTGAGATTCCTCCCCAGATGGCCCTCATGAGCCAAATTGACAACTTTCTCACGCAAATCACCTGGAGGTACTAATCTGTCCCCTCTTAACAAGTTTCCTTGGCAAAACGTCAAATCATCTCTAACCGTCCAATAAGGCTTTAATTCATTATCCAGTTGATCATACCTAGGCCAACCACTTCTGATGATATCCTTCAAAGATTGAAAAACAAAATTATTTGCAACACAGCTTGACCATTCATCCTTAGACAAGGAAGATTCCAGTACCCAATTTACACACTCAGAAGTTCCAGAAAAAACATCCCCTTCAATCGGCAATCTGAGGGGCTTGTTGTTTTGGCCAGAAATATACTGTACAATAAAATTAAACTTCTGTAAACCTTCACTCCATCTCTTCAATCTAGGTGTCCTATGATCACTCTGATGACAAGAAAATATCTGAACAAGAGGACGATGGTCTACTTTGCTGGCATGGTCCTTTTACCTTTTAAATGTATATGGTGGCTGTCTGCCTAGCCTATGTCCTTCTGCTGCAACTGCCTTTTCCAACGCTATATTGGGTGTTGTGATTGGTGCTGTGGTTACTGAGATTACCTGCCTCAAAGGTTTGGGCTCTCTCTTTATAATATTAGTATGGATAAACAATTAATTTTTGTTTTTCCCAACTCTGCAGGCTTTTAAATGTTTTGTCAATACCCAAAATGCAAGTCATATTGGGATAACTTCAGTGTCAAACTGTAATTTACTTCAAATGAAAAAAGTTTGCCATGTTGGTATTGAACAGTGAGATTTAGTAAAGGCGAGTATTTCACCAATTTGAGCCAAGGGTTCACTTTTTAGTTAAATCTATGGAAGCAAATACCACAGGGTATAAACATGAATAGCTTTTAATGTGAAGAGCAGAGGTTTATGAAAAGGAACATTCATCCAAATGAAGCCAATATATATATAAAAAATATGTATAATTACAATTGCCATAGGATGTACTGCTACCTGTAATACTGCTAATATCCATCATGTTTGTGACAGAGTATCCCATCAGGCAAACTATAAATCAGGCTCCTGATTAAAAAAAAACTAATTAAAAAAAACCTTCTATTTAAAAATTAAAACAAATCTAAATTAATCAAATGTTTATTTTTTTTACCAAATATGCTACATATGAAATAAAAAATGTTTTTTTAAATATAGTGCCCCAACATTTTTCTATATCACCAACTGCCACTGGATGCTAGCTCTAGTAGTGGATGCCTCAGGTACAAATCTCCACCGTACCATTTTGAACACCAGCACCTGGACAGCTGGGGACCTGGCCTTGAGTCTAGCCTTGGCACCTACATGACAATTGTGCAGTTCTGGGCAAATCCCTTAATCTCTCTGTGGCCTAAACTTTAAATATGTGAGATGCTTGTGTAAATGTGTGTAATTCAAAGATTTAAGACCTCACTTGAGACCGCATCCCATAATATACAGTGCTCAGCTGCTAGCCAGCTAGGTCCATGCTATACAAATATCAACAAATGCTTGTTTTCACATTGCGATCAGGTATTCCACTCATTCCGCTTTGTGAATGCCACCACCGTTTGAGCTCTTGGTGACCCACCCTCAGTTTGTGACTGCCAGATGGAAGCCGCCTATAATTTTTTTTAAACCCGGCACAAGCTCCACTTCATTAATGGGATTTACATTTACTTCTCTGTGGGAGCATATTCATGTGCTCATTGGGAGATCCTCCCACAAATATCTGCTTGTTCCTTGGAACCATTTATTTAATATGCAGCATTTACTAAGAAAAGGCACCTTCCAATGTGACTTCAGTGCTTTCTTTTCTGTGTGTCAGACATGAAGACTACATCAAGTATAATGGGGTGGCCCAGTGACCCTCAGAACCTGGGCGACATGAAGACTAGACACCGGACTCTCTTGGTACCGTCTTGCAGACATTTGATGCTCACAGGTCTGGTGGACACTCTTGAAGCTCCAGTGGTGCTAAATGTCTCAGGGAAAGCACTGGCAAAGACAACAGAACTGGCTTGAAATTACAAGTAACAATAAATGCTGGTTGCTTACGTTAGCACATTAAAGACTCACCTGCTGGCTGTGTTCTCATATTGGCTGAGAGGATGCCTCCGCCCCATTGCGTGGAGTAGTAGCCCCGCCTCTGAGGTTTAAAACGACTATCCTCCGCCCCCGAAGTTCAAGCCTAGTGGCTTCCAATCATACCTCTTAAATTAAATTTAGCACCTTCATCACTAGACATGGGGTGGGGGGAATTGGTGGAGTTTTATTTTGTGGAATGACATTAAACTTCCGTGAGATTCCACTGAATAAATCCAAATTGAGAGAACCTGAGCCTGGGAGCCTGGCGAGCTGGTCGTGCATGTGCAGAGCTCACCATTGCTCCATGTGTTTGAACAGGAAGGCACGCGTGTTTGTCAGTTGGTGAGGGGCGGGGCACCTCCGTTTGCCTACAGGACATTGGACTGTGTAGACCTGTTTCCAATTGCGCGTGCAAAGGCCAATAGGGTACACTTCTTTCTGTGATGCACTTTGCATTTTCTTAGTTTGCTGCTGCTTGATGGAGGTTTGTTTTGTGCAGCTCAATGTCCTTGTCTACTCTTACATTTGTGAGTTTCATTGCAGGCTCTGAAGGCAGCTAGCCGCATATTTGTTATTAAGCAGGATCAGATGCATAGTTTCGCTTCTCTTCTGTTGTACACGTGTGCATGCTTATATGTGCTGGTGCGTCACCTATCTTTGTGAGGGCTAACATTTGGTTTAATTTCATTGAGAAAACTGTCAAATTACTGCACAAGAAATCAATTGAAAGAGAAGTGTCTTCAGGGGTGGCATATTTTGCTCTATAGGGTTTTAAATTTCCTGCCCGGCTTGCTTATTACTGTTATTTTTTTATTTTTGCTAGTTTCGTGACTGCACAGTAATCACTACTTCTGAAATAGTGATTATGTTGCTTGCCCAGATGGGACTATATTGCGTTATATACCTGTATACTTGAGAAATCGACAGGTCACCTGCATTCTTTCGCAATTGCCTTGAGAAATCTTGAAAATGCTACAAATTGAAGGGTAAGACATACATTCACTACTTATTTTTGCACACAGTTTGACAAATTATAAGCAATCTCTGTAGGGTGACCTTGTCGGAAAGTATTTGACATTTGGTAAGTCTGTACCACTACACTACAAAAAACCAACCAAAGTGAAAAGCAACAACTTTGAAAATATGTTTTTCCATTTCTTGAGGGAAATCTAGTTCCACGAAGCTCCTGCATCCATTCCTTTCTTTATCCCACTAGGCCATTCATAGTAAAGCAACTGCAGAGGAGGTAGCCCCAGTTATGCCTTTTGGTTTTTAAGCGTATTCAATTTATTTTTCTTCTTTGCTTTCTGAAACAGTGGTTAAAGCTTTGGCAAAACCTTGCAATTGATGAGTCACCATATGACTGACTGACTGACTGACTGACTGAGAGACTTATAAAGCGCTCTTATGCCGAGGAGTCTTGGCGCTCGGTGAATATGATGCAGACAACAACAGATCTTAAAGCCTCGAGAAGAGCCAGGTCTTTATCATTTTTCTAAAAACCGTCCTATTGGATTCTAACCTAATTGTCACGGGGAAGGAGTACCACAAGATGGTTGCTTGGTAGGAGAAACCTGTTTCTCCCCATCTAACTCTTTTTGTTCTAGGGACTCAAACCAATCCTGTATTGGCTGACCTGAGAGGGCGTTGAGGCTGGTATACCGAGAACAAAGTTTGAATGTACCCAGCCCCTCCTCCACATATAGGCTTGTGCAGTAGGCATATGGCTTTAAAGGTCACTCTCTGATGGACTGGGAGCTAATGTAACTCCTTAATCACTGCTGATGTTGGGTGATATTTGGGGAGACCAAGTAGAACCCGAGCCGCTGCATTCTGGAGCGATTGAAGTTTTTTGGTCTGTCCCTTGCCAACTCCTAAGTATAGGGCATTACAATAATCCATTCTTGACAGAACCAGGGCTCCGACCATTGTTTTTCGAAGTGACAGAGGAATGAAGGGCAGAATTTTCCTTAACATTTTTAAGGTGAAAAAGTATGATGAGGAAACTTGATTTATTTTTGAGGCAAGTTTGAGGTCCTTGTCAAACACAAATCCCAAGTTCCTAACCTTGAGCACAGGGACTGCACAGGTGCTTGCTTCAGGAGGCCACCAGTTTTGGCTCCATAAAGAGGGTAGTTGCCCAAACTCTAGGACCTCAGTTTTTTCTGTGTTTATCTTTAAAAAGTTTGAATTCATCCATGTCATTACATCTGTGAGGCAATTACAAAATCTCTCAGCTGTAAGCCTCACAATTTGTGTCACAGAGACCACTAGTTGAGCATCGTTGCTGCGGGTTTTTTTGCGCTGTATATCCAATTCTAGTGGTACTCTAATAAAGATTGAAGTTGTCCTCGTGTTCACTGTGGAGCCATGATAAGTTCCAGCTTGAATTTCAAAACACCGTCTTCTACCGAAATCGCTTTCCAAACTCAGTCTTTCACCAACTTTTGGTGTTGATCTCTTCTTAGTTTATGATCACAGAGGAGTTGGGGACTTCAGTCCTTTTGACCTTAACCCCTTGCTATCCTATACTCTTACTGGGAACAAGATTCTAGATAGCAACTTAGGGGTCTTTTTGCCAAATTAAATTTTTCATCATCTATGGTGCAGATCATTCTACGCCATCAGCCACCTCCTTGTAGACATTCAGCCACCATGATCACAGAGGGGGTGTCTTCATTTAACAACTAGGTTTCATTTATACTAAAGATGATATAGCAACTAGGCTGGACACAACAAATAAGTTATTGACTGTACCCTTATTTCATTTTTACATAATAGAGCGGGCCTCATATTCCCAAGCAGTTGCCGGGCGAGGTGAGGTTATCTCCCACATAATGCTGGGTGAGTAAGACATCTAACAATTTAATTAAATTGAAAAGATTTAAAAAAACAGAAGTATAATATACTTTTGTTCCTCTTCGTTTTGTGTGTTTTTTGTACTCTTTCTTTATGATTTTGGGGATACTTGTGTGCAACCTTACTATGTATTTGTGCACTGTCTCTTTTTTTCCCTTTTAGGAAAGGACAACAAATTCATTTCCACCAGATTACATTGGGGATCCAAGTTCCTGGTAGGATGAAATGAACTTTACTATATACACAGTAACACCTTTCTCACTTTCACTTTTGCAGTAGCTTTTCATCTTTGGTCCTGAAGAAAGCCATTGGCTGGTTGTCCTCACTGGATGTGTGGGCAGTGCCAGCCCCATGGCACCTGCTGCTCTTCCGTGTGTCAGGAACAGGGGGGGTAGTCATGCTGCTCCTACTAGTGGTGTCCTCGCTCTCCCCCACATCCAGAGCAACAGTATTAACCGACTGAGCAGTCAGCAGCAACTCAACTGCACTTGTCACCCTCACAAGGCCCCTGAAGACTTCACTGCTGCTGTGTGCCAGTCCCTCTTGCATTTCAACGCAGCGCCTGCAAAGCAGAAAAGTGGCAGTGGCTAGGCGGTTTACTGCCCTTGTGTGTTGTTCTGACCCCTGCCTCTCCTTGCGCCTTGTTGCCCTGTTTTCGTCCAGCTTGCTGCACAGCAGCAGCACTGATTGTGACATGTCCCGCATGCCTGCAGCCATCTCTCTTATCCCCTCCGCCATTGAGCAGATGCCCTTATCAATGTTTTTTACATTGTCATTTAGGTGCTTCATCTGACGTTGGACAGACTGGATGGCCTTCCCCTGCATGCGTTGCACCTTGACCATATTGGCCTCCAGTCCGCTGAAAACACCAGGACCCTCGCCATGTTGAACCTGACTGCTGTCTCTGGCCCTGCGCAATCTGGCACCTGTGTGGAACCCCTCGGTGGTGGACTGCTGATTGGCGTTGCTGTCCTCAACTGCCACGGTTGAAGTGTCATCCCCCACTGTGTCTCCTGCGGAAGACTCCATTTCCCTGAGTCTGGGCTCGACAAGCCTCTTGCTTTTTTGGACTGCAGGTGTTGTTGCAGCCGGTGACGCTACCAGTTCAGGTAAGGACAGGAGTAGTAGTGAGTCCAAACGCTCGACGAATCACCCCAAGACTTTTAGGATAGGAGTGAACTGGAGCTGGCCATTAGTTTTGAAAATTTCGCGAAGATTCGTCAACCAGGGCCAAAGTTATTCCAAATAGAATGGTGCAGATTTTCTATGGAAAATAGGTGCTAACTTTAACTACCTACTGGCGACCGTCAGTTGGTGATATATATATATATATATATATATATATATATATATATATATATATATATGTCCAATTACCGCTCCGGCGCTTGAAACCACCAAACGGAGAAAGACACGGACTCCAGAAATAGTTTACACACTGCTGGCTGCAGTGACTTTTATTCAACGATGGTGCGAGATGTCAGACGGGATGAAGCGTTTTGGCTAGCGTGTAGCCTTGCTCACACAACCCCGCTGCTCAAACAACTTGATTTAAATACATTCGTGACAGTGCTCACGTGATTGCTTGGACTACACAAGTCATAGACAGTGAAAACATACTGCGATAAAGAACTACAAAACTGTTTTCCAATTTATCGTTCTTGACTAAATGCATTTCTGTTGAGCATTCAACAATTGTTATGTCAACTGTATATCAATTCAACTAATTCGAAGATATAATCTGTACAAATACATTTGTTTTGAAAATTGGAACCAAAGAATTTATCAAATATTCGAAGAAAGGCACAATTACTTGTACTAATAAAATTATGATATAATCATGACAAAGGCCACATAAATTCATTGGTGTCTTAAGGTCTAATTATAGCCATAAAATTAGAAGAAATGCTATGCTCAAATGCATACAATTTATACTCAACTAAAAAACACATTTTGTCAAATAGTTGTAGCATTACTCTAATTTAATGCCCAATTTATCTAACCAGACCTGAATAGCCTATTGTTGCCCATTGTTTAATGTCGCCTTAACTGCACAATGTGGTCGCAGTAATGAAAAAACAATATGTGCAAAGTGATCATAATGTGCAAACGAAGTGTAGTGTAATTACAAACATGAGTTGTCATACTCAACCAGCTGGTGTATCCAGTACACTGTATATAGCTGGTTTGAGAAGGAAAGGCATGATTAAATCTTCCATAGACTGTAAATATTACTCCCTTGACCTGTACAGGGTCACTTTCTGTGGGCCAATGTTTAGTGATCTAATTGGAAGACAGTTAAATTCATCAAACTGGAGGGATTCTTATTTGGACAAAAGCTAAAGATATATACAGAAAAAATGGTAAAAGAAAGTTGGTATCTAGAAGTATAGATGTATATACTTCGAAGTAAAGCGGATCTAGATCAGGCAACAGGAAAGCCATAATAAATCTTTCTCCCTAACTGGAAAGAGTGGAACTTATGTGGACTTACTGTAATGTACTGAAACAGTTATTTATTCATAAGGGGTTCACCAGAATTCATGAAGTTCAAACCAATTACCTCACAGAAAATGGTGAATATCTTCGCAGATATTTAACCCATTTGGCGTTTTACAGTTAAATTTAAGAATATATTTAGTCTCCAGTTGTCGCAACCTTTTCTCATGATCACCACCTTGTTTACTCAGGGGCACACAGTCAATGACGAAATATTGTAGCATGTTAAGATTGCCACTGTGTTCTTCATTGATGTGGCGAGCCACTGGATTGTACTGTCCGAATTTACAGTAGCCTGAAGGTGCTGTAAAATTTGTTGGTGGACTGGGACTTTAGTGCTCCCAACGTAGCGGAGTCCGCAGCCACATTGTAACACATAAACCGCATGATCTGTGCGGCATGTATAGTGTCCTTTTAATTTGATTGGCACGTTGGAAAAGCCATCAATGTAGGTCTTGGTGTTTGCACCAAACTTGCAGGCACGACAAATGTTACATTTGAAAAAACCCAGACTGGCCGTGAGCAATTTTTGTTGATCTCCAATTACGGGCTAGTTCTAACCAAATCACTTCGCATTGATCTAGCTTTGCGATAGGTGTGATTAGGTCTTGAAGGTAACGTTTGTGCCAGGACTGTGTCGGTCAGAATAATTGGCCATTGGGAATTGATAATACTTTTTATGGCTTTTGCCTGTCTGCTATATGTAGATATAAATCTACATGGTGCCACAACATTGGTTCTCGACTCTGCAGCAGGAGTATTGCCCTCAACAGTCGCTGTTTGTGACAGGCTCATGTCTGATTGTGTGGAGAGCAGTTCTTTTCTGTCTCTAGCGTTGGCCTTGGCCAATGCAGAGTCCAACAACTTGGCTGAATAGCCACGTTGTAGCAATCTGCTTTTGGCTGCCTGTTGTGTTACTGTCATAGCTGTGGTGGTACTACACGCTCTGCGTATTCTTAAAAATTCTCCATATGGCAGACTGGTGATTGTATGTTGCGGGTGAAAGCTAGATGCATGTAGCAAGGGGTTTCCTGCTGTGGGTTTGCGATACAACTGTGTGGTGATCTGATTATTCTCAATAGTCACTGCAATGTCCAGAAAGTTCACTCGTTGTTGATGTATATGTGCGGTAAACTGCAAATTCAATTCATTGTCATTGATGGTATAAACAAATGCTTGTGCTTCAACTTCACTCCCGTTCCAAACAATAAATATGTCATCTATGTATCTCCAGATATACATCAAATGTTTGTCAGCCAAATTCTTGTGTCTGCCCCTGAGTACATGCTCCTCCCACCAGCCCACGTGTAAACACGCGCAGCTGGGGGAGAAGCATGCACCCATGGCGACACCTTGTAGCTGTTTGAACACTTTCCCATCAAACAAGAATAAGTTGTTGTGCAGACACAGACGAATCATGCTTAGTAACATTTTGTTATGATTATAGAATCTTATATTTCTATTTTGTAAAAAATGTTCAGTTGCATTTAAGCCATCTTCATGTCTGATGCTTGTGTATAGGGAACAAATGTCAAGAGTCATAAGGAGATAATTTTCTGACCAAGTAATGGAATTCAATTTACAAAGAAAGTCCTTGGTATCTCTGAGCAGAGAGATCACGTGTTCCTGGAGATAATGATCCACATATTTCGATGTGTTCTCAAAAACACTGTCTCTGGCAGAAATAATGGGACGTCCAGGTACTGGGGTGGTTAGTTTATGGACTTTTGGAATCAGATAGAAGGTAGGTAAGGTGGGGAACTCCTTATTTAAAAAACAAAATTCGTCTTTCATATTTAATCCTTCTCTTTTCCAAGCCATTAATTGTATTTTATATTCTTTGTTGATCTTATTCACTGCCATACCATTTGATTGTTCATAGCACTCAACATTGTTCAGGTGCCGGTATGCCTCTGTTTTATATTCAGTCTTGTCCCAGAGTACCAAATTTCCCCCCTTGTCAGAGTTCTTTACTACCAAGGAATTGTTGTTTTTTAATTTTTCTATTAGTTGAAAAGATTGTTTGGATGTTGAGTCTTTATGTTTTTGTTCAGCCCTAATTGTCTTGATATGCAATTTCTTCAGTTCTTCCGTGACGCGATCATGAAAAATGTCTAAAGTGTCACGCGGCATTATCGTGACAAAAGTGGAAGGTGCCTTGAAAGGGCTCCCACCAGTTGCGGAAATTACTATTCCTTCCTCATCGGCTATTCGTTGGGTACTAGTAGTTCCTTGTGACTGTTCGGTGGTATCTCGACCCAGGGAGAACAAAGTTTAAAAGGGGAATTTGTGTAGCATTGAGTCTCGTGGGAGCAGGGACATCAGCAGAGTTGGCCATTGAGGTTGTTTGGTTTTTGATTCTATAAAATTTGGTTAATTTTAGCTTGCGTATAAATTTATATACATCAACTCTTGTGCCCACAAAATTAAAATTGCTCTCTGGGTAATAACTAAGCCCCAGACTTAATAATTACAGTTCCACAGTGTTTAATTTAATATCGGTAAGATTAATGATAGTGTTTTGGGCATTTACGTCTACTTCTTCTGCGCCTTCTTTTTGTAGAATCGCCCTCGTCCTTTGTTTTGCGCATTTGCGTCGTTGCCGCCTTTTGAAGTTCCTGCATTTGTTGTAGGGGGGTTGGCATTCCTTGATCGCAGGGTTGATTTTCTCTGCTGGTGGATGTAATTCATTTCTTCAGCATACGTCAGGGGCCCCAAAGCAGAGTTGCTGTGGTTTCCGAACCACTGCCTTCTGTTTCTGTGTCGGAGATCGTAATGCTAGCGTCAGATGACGAGGCAGCTACATTGCTTGCACTGGCCAATGGTTCTTTTCTTGGTTTTGTTTGCGCCCCCGCACCTCCTTGTTTCTTGATGAGATCATACTTGCGGGCGAAGGTGAAGACTTGGCCTCGCTCGTAATCATTTTTATCAAGAGTAAATTTATACGCTTTTCTGGCCTTAATCGTATATATATATATGTATGTATGTATATATATTTTGTTACCTAAATTACCTTGGACATACCCAGCCTGTCCTTAGGTAGTAGCAGTGAATTTGAGAATATTTAGGATGAGCTCGGAACTGTTCTTATTTCGGTAATTCTATTATTTTTTTAAACCATGTCATACTGAATAATGAGTAAAGGAAAAAATGTAAAAGCCACTTTCTTCTAGCTACATTTGTCATTGTATAGAAAGATGGCTGTGTGCCCACTACTAATATCCGATTTTTCTTCCTTCCAGCGATATTTACCATTTGCCATTTTTCTGCAAATGACCACATTTTGTCTGGACTGCTGGCCTGGCCTTTGGCTGCCCCTACAGTTCATCTCTTTTGTCTGGAGCTGTGTATTCATCAGATTACTGCAGCTTTGTGCTCGCGACAGAAAAACCACACGGAAGCAGCCAGCAGTCCCCGCTGCGCCAGAGACCCAAAGCTAATTACGCAGATCCTCTGACGTCAGCTTATTTGCCGGTGAGCTGGACCACGAGGGACAGAGGACGCGAAGACGTAAATGAACACAGCCCGAGCACTGCTTCAGCACTCTGGCTCCCTAGGGAGTACCCCGTTCATTTACTTCTCTGACGGTGAGTAATATACCCCTGCCTCCGGGGCATTGCAGCTCCTCGGGAGAACTCGCAGGACACTGAATTTTCTGCCCAAGTTGTTTCCATTGATTGAGTGATGGAGAGAGTACTTCCGGGTCTGAGCTTCCAAGGGTGTTCTAAAGAACAAATCACATAGACAGAAGCTCACTGGCTTCTCAGCGCCATTCACATGTAGCGCCTACGTTCGTTCTTTCTTGAGGGTAGCTTCAACACGTCTCACTTTGAGTCTATCCACAGCTTCAAGACTCTTTTCGCTGCTCCCTCACTCTCACTACAAAGCAGAGAAAGGTGGGGCCGGCATCGGCCCGCCGCAAGTATGGAGGGGCACTGTCCCCCGCACCCGCTCTCTGCAGTGGGGCGCACCCCGCCTGTCACAATGACGCGGTGGGTGTGCCTGATCGTTGAGAGGACCCAGGGCTCCACAGTGACCTGTACGTGATTGAATCACTTCCGGGTCGCAGGGGAGCAAAGGCCAGGCCGGTTAGAACTGGCCTGGCCAGTGAGGGGGTTTAAAAGGCCGTGGAGCGCGGAAGTCTGCCTCTTTGACTCCGCGCTCCACGGTGTGCCCTCCGAGCCTTTAGGAGGCTGTTTTCTTTTCCCCCCACTCACCATCCTCTAAAGCAGATATTGGTATTGTGTTTATGAAGGTTGTTTCCTATGTTTTTCACAATGTATATGGATGACAGGTGTGTCATACTATTATGTTTTGTTCCTTAGAACTTTAACCCATTTACAGGTCTTCAATCGTTGTATTTATTGCTATTCCTTGGTCAGGCGGTAAGGTCATGATTGGTGAGCAGTAAATTTAAGGTCCTTGGAGGGCGGCGCCATTCTTGAATGGGGTCGCCCAAGGGGAGGGACAAGTGGTCTCTCCTAGATCTACAGGGGCAGTAGAGCCGGTTGGCTCAATGGGTGCTGAGGAGGGGGGAGTCACGCTTTCTCTAGGCTGGTTGGCCACCCCGCACGTGCACAATGACATCAGTAAACAGTGCAGAGTTGCAAGGGCCCCCTTTAATGGATTTAATAGAGCATAAGGGGGTAACCGGGGGGGGAGTACCCTCACAGTAACGGGCCCTCTGCGCATGCGCACTCTGACTGGAGGGCGTGGTTAATTGATAAGGATCTGACACCAGTTAGTGACCTTGCCATAGGCCCAATTAGGATATGCAGAAAGTAATTAATGTATGATTATGGTAATTATGTTAGATTCGGATAGGAAATAACTTGTACTAGAATTATGTTAAGGTTAGCCAACTGATATTTGTATGAATCAATTGTAATCAAATGTCATGAACCGTTTTCTGCGTAAATGTGTAAATATTGTTTATTTCAATTTTTATTTGATTTTATGTTTTAATAAATACGGCCGGGGGCTGTACGACCCCCACCTCCAAAGAAATCTCTCTCATGTCCTTTTTTAATAAATGTTGGTTAAAACAAGGTGGGGGGTAATTCCGGTAGTCCCTGGCCATACCCCTGTAGCCTCCTATCTCTTTTCTTGATGCTCTGTCTTTTCACTGCTATGTACCTTCATCCCTGACATATTCTTTCTGACACCACAGCACACATTCACAATCAGCAGAAAAGGCCAAGGGATAAATGGGCATGGAGAAGTAACATTCTTCACACACCCCCACACGAGGTATCCGTTGTGCTCCAGAGGAGAGTGTGAAACTCACGAGCAGTCTGTAAAGCACACTGGTCCGCAGTGTGAGAAGCTTCATAACACTGGTGCAAGTTTGAGTGCTACCGCTAGTGGGCAGGTGAAGAAACCATACTAGTGAATATTATGTGAACAATGCACCGGTGGTGCCTGGGAGAAGAGGCACCAGAGGGCATTTTGAAAAGCACACATTTGTAAAAAGTAATTGTGTAAGATGATTTTACCGGTTATCAGTGTTAAAGCGTGCCCTTGTGGGCAGATTGAAATTCCAACATTGGTGGTAAGTGTAAGGTGCTTGCACCTTCAGACAATATGAGACGTTCAAACTGGTGGGAAGCTTACATTGCTGAGCAACAGGAGATTGTGCATACTGGTGGTGGGAAGTTGGAAAAGCTTGCACTGGTATGTTGTGTGACAAGCTTGCACTGGTGGGAAGCTTGCATTACTGGCAGAGACAAACACTTGTACTGGTGGGCAGTGTGAGAAGCTTGCATTGCTGAGCAATTAGAGATTGCCTATACTGGTGGTGGGAAGTTGGAAAAGCTTGCACTGGTGTGTAGTATGACAAGCTAGCACTGGCGAGCAGTGTGACAAGCTTGCACTGGTGGGAAGCTGGCAATAGTGGCAGAGTCAAACGCTTGCACTGGTGTGTAGTGTGACAAGCTTGCACTGGTGAGCAGTGTGACAAGCTTGCACTGGTGGCAAGCTTGTATTAGTGGCAGAATGAAATGCTTGTACAGGTGTGCAGTGTGAGATGTTTGTTCCAGTTGGCAGTGTGACAAACTTCCACTTTTGTTACATCAAACGCACAAAAGGTGATGGGAGGATATTTGCAACAAGCCTAACCACTGGCTATCACTCCAAAACATCATTCTTTTGCCAGTCATGCCACCTCAATTTGGACCCAACAATGTTAAAATCAGTGTTGACCCTTCTCTAATAGGAAGAGTCCAGCCCGAACTGCAAGGCCAGGTTCCTCCTGACCTAGAACACAAGTAACCCAAGATTGGTGTTGCTCTGATTGGGGCTAGTCAGTCGGGTGTAGCTTGGTTTTAGTAGCCCAGTGAGCAAAGGACAAGTTTCTGGTCAAACCCTTGGACACTTAGGGCTTGATTAGGAGCTTGGCGGTCCGACCGCCAGACCGCTGTGTGGCAGCCAGGAGAACGCCGCCAAGCCGGCAGCATCCTGACCACCGAATTACGAACTTACCGCCGGGCTGGTGTTTTTGCGGCCACCAGCAGCATGCTTTGACTAATAGAAAGATCCTGAATCACATGCCACCACAGTGCAGTGCCACTTGCATATTGAGTGAACTGTGTAGCATGCACCATGTTGTGCATGGCACACAGTGCATGCACAGCGATGAAAACAGAGGGTGTTGTGCGTTGTGCCCCCATGCACAGTCCCCAATGGGCAAAATCACCCTGGGGCCCCTTCCCTGCCTTTCGCTGATGTTTTCATGGCCGGGTCCCTGGCATGAAAAGTTTACAGAAAGGCAGGCCATGATCAGTTCAGTGGTGGTGGCATTGCCACCGCAACCATAGAGGGCTACTTTCCCCACTGCCACAGGATCCAAGATCCTGGTGGCTGCAGTGGTCTTGTGGTGATCCGAACTTTCTCCTCGTAATCAGGAGGTCTGACCACTGAGGAAGTGGCAGTCAGACCACCACCGATGGTATGGAGGTCTCAAGACCGACATGCTCGTAATCAGCCCCTTAGAGTGTTGCATTTAACACACATAGGATAATGGAGGAATGCTTGAAATTAGTCTAGCCACTGGCAATCACTTGGGGTAGCATTACGTCTTTTGCCCACCATGCCAATTCAGTACTGCCAGCATTCCTTGCATCAACTTTTTTTGTTCAAATAGCAAAGAAAGTAACTAATAACATTACATTTTAAAACAGTTAATCAAAGACAATCCTTTTGTATTAATGAATGAATGATGTGACTTATAAAGCGCACAAATGCCCGGAGGTGTCTTGGCGCTATAGTGACCAGAGTAGAGCTGATGAAAAGTAATTAAAAGAAATCACTGATTAAAAAGCCAAGTTTTGAGATTCCTTCCAAAAGCAGTGAGAGAGGATGCTGCTTTCAACTCCAAAGGGAGAAGATCACATTTAAGGCCAGAGACTCTAAAAACACTTCTTCCCGGGGGGGGGCTTGTTTAAAAGGGGCAATCTTCAAAAGTCTGGCTGAGCTGGAGAGTACTGTCCTACCTGGTAAGAACCAAACAAAATTGTCCTTAAAATAGGCAGGTGCTTTTGCTTCAAGTGAATTATAGGCAAAATAGAGAGCCTTAAAGGTGATACGATGTTTAACCGGTGGCCGATGCAGTTCTCTGATGCTTGCCCTAACTGAATGTGAGTTAGGAATTTGTAAAAGAAAACGTTCACCCACATTTTAAGTCGTTTGCAGCCATTTTTTAATGCGGGCCATTCAGAAGCCCCACATTAAGACTATTACAATAATCCAGTATAGACAGGACCAGAGCAATAACCACGGCCTTCAGTAGTTCGGCCGAAATCAGTCAGTGAAAGGCGGAGGATGTAACCGCATTGAATTGATCTTTATATTTTAGCTCCCTATCCAATAGGAACCCCAAGTTTTTTACTTTGGACGTGGGTGTTGGTGCCGTGCCCAAATCTGAGTGCCACCAGCTGGGTGACCAGATGGATGGATTATTGCCGAACTGGATGACTTCTGTTTTTGTAGAATTAGGCTTCAGACAATTACTTGTCATTCATCTGCTTACGGCACTCATACAGTTGTTGACTGTACTTCCGGAGTAAATTTCATTTTTTGCCAGAGAGAATATTATTTGTGTGTCATCAGCATAATATGCCAGAGACAGACCAAAGGATTTAAATAGAGGAGAAAGGAGTGTATCATAAAGATCAAACTGAGTAGGAGACAGAAGCCTGAGCGACCCTGCAAGGCAAGGAATAGGAAGCTGAATTAAATGAGCCAAGTGATACCACTTGTTGGCACCAGAGAGAAAAGAGTTTAATAAGTCTAGTGCTAGGTCTTCAATCCCCATGTCCAGCAAGCGGTCAACCAGTATCTTGTGGTTGACCGTATCGAAAGCTGCTGACAGGTCCAGCAGAATCAGAATCGCATTACCCCCTCCATCAAGGAACTTTCTGATTTCTACCATTGCTGTGACCAGGGTGGTTTTGGTACTATGATTTTCCCTAAAACCGGATTTTGAATGATCTAAAAGATGATTAGTCTCAATAAAAGAGGAAAGTTGGAGATTCATAATCTTTTCCACTAACTTAACGGGTAGGGGAGTCCAGCTATAGGTCGATAATTGTCGGGAACTTGAATGTTAAAATTAGGTTTCTTTAGAAGAGGCAGCACTGAATTTGCTTTCCAGGAGATACGAAACACCCCTGTGATGAACATGGTGGAGAAGATAGATAAATGGCATGC
The DNA here is from genome assembly GCF_964263255.1 of Lissotriton vulgaris. NCBI lineage: Eukaryota > Metazoa > Chordata > Amphibia > Caudata > Salamandridae > Lissotriton > Lissotriton vulgaris. The sequence goes on from NC_141699.1 coordinate 80,124,202, forward strand.
TATGATTTCTGGGAGAAGAAGAACAATCTTAGGAGGGCAAGGGTAGAGAGGAGAACCTAATTTAGTCTTCGGGATTAGTTCAGCAATCTGTGCCTCTTAGAAAGTCACAATTTGTCTGAACCTGGCTGACTTAGAATTTGGTCCTATATACGTATTCATGGAGCAATTGCTAATAAAGTTAAAAAAAAAATCAAAACTTTTTCCTGAGAGGAAAATGCAAGAGAATCACAAAATTCTTATGTTTAAAATTGCTAGAATATACCCCAATGAAGTGATAAAAAATGTTATCATTTGAAATAGGGTTTCAGGAACATTGGTAGCTAAATTTATTTGTGATGTATAATATTTTGCCTTGGCCGCAAAATTGATGTCTTATAGTTGCCTAGACAGGATTTGTACTTGTCCCGCTCCTCTCTCTTATATCCTGAGTGCCACTTGCATTTTTGTCTCCAACATTCCTGTTTGATGGCTCTAAGAGAGTCATCAAACCAAGGTATTTAAAAAAGAATATAAAAAAGCCACAGAAATATTCAATAAATTGTTTCACAAAAAATCTGCACCAAAAGAAGCTGAAGTGCTACTGGATTGCTGAGACACACAATAAAAAAGGACAGCTCCAAATAAAACAAACAACATAAATGAAAGTAAGTTAAATAAATTATATGTAAGGCAAAATAAATAAAGAAAAACTAAAAATGCTTAGTTCAACCACCCACTGACTATATCTATTTCTTTTCATGTTGCCTAAATACAGAAAAATAAAATCAATCCAAACTGAAAAGAAAACAGCATTGAAAATAAAGTTAGACTCACATTTTCAAAGCAAGCACCACAATGACAAATCAAAAGTAAGTAATATAAAATAAATTAATACAAATATTTAACTAACAATTTCCCTTTTAAAACTAAATTAAAACTAAAATAAAAAAATTACAAATGAAAATAAATTAAATGTAGAGAAATGTTTTACAAATGTAAAAATAATTATCTAGTAAAACATATTATTAGTGTTTAATGAATACTTTAATACTGTATAACCCACAGATATAATGCTTGACAAAGTCATATACACAAGATCACAGAAAGGAAAATTATTATTAAATCACATAGGGTGTACGTACAACAAGAACATACAAGTAGTGAGCGATTGCACTGAAAATGTATAAAGTATTACTCTAATTCCTGATATGGCGCTGCTACAAAAATACAGTTTTTGAAAAGTTACAGGTCATAATCATCCTCCCAACATAACAGAAATGGCAGTAAAAAATATATTGCAGGACCTCAGGGAAGGTAGCACGAGCTCACAAGAGCCTACTGTGGCAGTTTGAAAAAATATAACACCCAGTGCTCCAGATAATACTACAGGTCAGCTCCTGATTTAATAATAATAATAATAATACAGAATTTTGTATAGCGCGAACAGCTACCTCACAAGGAGGTGTCCCGGCGCTGAGAGAACAAGTGTATCAGACCATGGAGGCTGGAGAGGGTAGCATTTAGCGAGACTGGGTAAACAGACAGGTTTTCAGCAGGTGTTTAAAACAGGCTTCAGATGGGGCCTGTTGGAGGGTGATGGGTAGTGAGTTCCATAGATTGGCCACATTGGCCGAGAAGGTTCGTCCGCCCAGCCGGGCTCTTTTTACTCTAGGGGCTGTCAGACGCACATGGTTGTTGGATCTGAGCGAACGAGATTGGGAATACCTTGGAAGTCGAACTTTCAGGTAATTTGGGCAGTTTCCATATAAGGATCTGAAGGCCAGAGTAAGTGCTTTGAATTTTATTCTACTAGCAACTGGTAACCAGTGAAGGGAGAGGAGGTACGGAGAGACTGAGTGCTTGAACGGAATCCTCATTAAAAGTCTCTCAGCCGCATTTTGAACCAGTTGTAGTTGCTGTATAAGGTACTTTGGTAGGCCCAAATACAGACCGTTGGCGTAATCCAGCCTGGATGTGACTGTGGCGTGGACTACGGTTTTTCGGCAGCTGAATGGTAGAAGTCGAAGAATCTTACGTAGATTCCTCAACTTGCTCATACAGCAGCCAGCAACTTGCTGTATGTGTGAAACAAAGGACAACTTATCATCCCACCGCACACCTAGATTTCTTGCAGAATGGCTAGGCGAGGGAGCTATACCCATCTCTGCCGGCCACCATAAATCAGATGCTGGGGGGGGGGTCTCTGCCAAAGAAGATCACCTCAGTTTTACTAGTGTTGAGTTTTAATTTATTGGTGTTCATCCAGCAGGCTACGTCTTGTAGGCACCCCTTAAAATTTGAGAAGGATGCCTCTGACACTTCTGAGTATGGGAACACCAATTGGGTATCGTCGGCGTATGAGATTGCCTTGATCCCCCAATTGGCGATCAGCGTAAAGAGTGGAGCCAGGTAGACATTAAATAAAAGTGGGCTCAAAGCCGAGCCCTGTGGAACGCCACAGTTCAGCGCTTTAGGTGTAGAAAAGACGTCCCTTAATGCCACCTTCTGAGTTCTTTGAGTCATATAGGACTGTAACCACTTCAGTGCCTGACCCTGGATGCCTATCTCCGCTAGTCGAGACAGTAGTATAGCGTGGTCGACCGTGTCAAAGGCGGCCGACAGATCCAGGAGCACCAGCATCGCTGAGTCTCCCGAGTCCATCGACCACCTTACTGACTCTGCCACCTCAATTAAAGCTGTTTCGGTGCTAAAACCAGGTCGGAAGCCTGATTGCGTCTCATGTAGAGTTTTGTTGTATTCAATGAATTGATTTAATTGCCGCTGGATAACTTTTTCAAGCATTTTGCCTGGTGCTGCAAGGAGGGAGATTGGACGGAGATTATTGAGATCCTTAGGGTCCCCATTAGAGAAGGGTGGCATGTTTCCAAATATCCGGGAACACCCCCGATGAGATGGACAAATTCCAAATGCGTTGAATAGCATAAAAAAGACTTTTAGATAGAACTAGAAAAACAACCAGAGAAACACCTCCTGCTCCAAACAGATTTAAGGATATAAATATCCCAGAAAGCATAATCTAATGAAAATGTTCTTTTACACGACAATGGTAACAATGAGAAAGGAATAATTATACATGATACTAATAAGACCCTATTAAAACATGCCCAGAGCAACACATGGATGATGGATGGCAAGTTTGAATCATGCCCACTCACCATTCACACATTCACACATTCACACATGAAAACACCAGCATCCTCTTAGTCTACGGACCTTTACCAAATAACAAGAATTATTACATAAAATAAACTCTAAAACAATTACAATCCACAAAAAATAAACATTTACCTTGAGCAAGGAATGATAGCTGCCATCTAAACAAGCATTGACAAAGCCAATAGGGCTCGACTTTGCAAGAGCTAGTGTCAATATGTTTTATCCTTGTTGCACACGTTGCTGCTGTTCAACATTGCTAAAGGTTACTGGGGTAAAGGAGAGTGTCGTGGAGTGCCACAAGGTGGAGTAGAGTGGAGCATTATGGAGTGGGGTGAAGTGGTATTGATTGGTGTGGAGTAGAGTGAAGTGGAGTTTTTTATGGAGTGCCCCGGAGTGTCATGGAGGAAGTAGAGTGGCATAGAGTGTCAGAGTGGAGTAAAGAGTTGTGGAGTGACATAGAGTGTTGTGGAGTGGTGTAGAGCAAAGTGAAAGTGGCGTAGAGGGAGTGGAATATAGTGTTGTGGATTACAATGGTGTACAGCAGAGGGAATTGTCGTAGAGTGGAGTAGCATACGGTGCAGTAGTGTAGGAGAGTGAAATGGCATAAAAGGGAGTAAAGTGTTGTAGACTAGAGTGGATTGGTATTAAGTGTAGTAGCATAAAATGGATTGGAGTAGAGTGGAGTAGTCGTTGAAGAATAGAGTGGAGTAAAATGCCATAGAGTGTCATAGAGGGAGATGAGTAGAACATCATAGAGTAGATTAGAGTGTTGTAGAGTGGAGTAGAGCATCATAGAGTGGAGTATCGTAGAGTGGAGTGTTATAGAATGGCCTAGAGTAAAGTGGTGTAAAGTACAGTGGTTTTGGGTAAAGTGGTGTAGAGTTCATTGATGTAGAGTGCAGTGAAGTAGAGTAGAGTGGTGTGGAGGAGATTGTTTTAGAGTCCAGTGGCATAGAGTGGAGTGGTTCAGGGCAGAGGGTAGTGGTGCAGGGTAGAGTGCAGAGTTGTAGAATAGAGTGACATAGAGTGCAGTGGCATAGACTACACTGGTGTGGAGTGCAGTGGTGCAGAATAGATTAACGTTGCATGGAGTGATGCAGAGAGTAGTTACATGGAGTTCAGTACAGTGCCATAGAGTTGAGTGGTGCTGAGTAGAGTGCTGTGGAATAGAGCAGAGAGATGCTGAGAAGAGTGGTGCAGAGAGCAGTGGTGTATAGTACAGAGGTGCAGAGTAGAATAGAGTGGCATAGAGTGCAGTGATGTTGAGTGCAATGGTGTAGTGTGCAGTGGCGCCGGTGGGAGGTTAGCCCAGCACTTTGTGACTCTGGGCAATAGCTCACTTAATCTTCCCGATGGCCCCCAGCGCGGGGACACCTCTCCGGAGGTAGCTGTGCGCTTTACAAATGCTGGTTTCATTTATTTTGTGGTGCTGAGTTCAGTGGCGGAGATTGCAGTCTTGCAGAGTAGAGTATTGCAGAGTGCAGTGGCACAAAGTAGAGTGGCAGGGAGTAGAGTGGCTCAGAGTAGAGTGGAGTAGAGTACAGTACAGTGGTACAGAGTAGAACAGATTGGCATAGAGTGGAGTGACATAGAGTGACATGGCTTTCCGTTGCATAACATTCAGTAGTATAGAGTTCAGAGTAGGGTGGCATTGATACCAGTGCCTGATAGAGCAGTCTTGCAGAGTAGGGTATTGTAGAGTGCAGTGGCACAAATTAGAGTGGCATAAATTGCAGTGGCATAGACTGTAGGGGTGCGTGGAAGTCGCGTAATGGACTTTTGCAGTTATGTGACGCCCGCCCGCCTCCCCCGCCCGCCTCCCGCCTTCAATATCACATCATTTAAAAGCCCAAAAATAAGTTTAAAAACACTTACCTTAGCACGGGGGCATCTTCCTGTTCTATGTCGGCTTCTTCTTCAAACTGCGCATGTGCGGGAGGCTGCGCATGCACATTCCTGGCGAGGAATGCGCATGCGGGCGGCCAACTTCCGTCCCGCCCCCCGAGTATGTGGAAATGTGCCCCTCTTTCCGCCTTTTTTGCGGAAGGCGGAAAGGGAAAATTTCCGCACATTCCGTGGGCGGAATGGAAATGTCCGCCCACCCTTAGCATAGAGTAGAGTGGTGCAGAGTAGAGTGTAGTGGCGTAGTGTGCAATGGCATCTAGTAGGTTGTTTCAGAGTAAAGTGGCAAAAAGTGGAGTGGTTCAGAATAGATTGGATTGGTACAGGGTAGCCCACAGGAGTGCAGTAGTGTATAGTAGAGTGCTTAAGTGAAAAGATGTTTTTGCCGATGGGACTGAAAGCCTGTAGTTCCACCATGTCTAAGTGGGTAGATTAGCGTTACCTGGGCATAACGGAGGAAAAGAGCGAGATGGCCCCAAGAACTGCGAGCTGAGTACTACCCTAACAGGGAAAGCACCTGGTGCGTGTGTGCAACAAAGAGAGGAGAAGGACCCTTGCAGCCGCTGCCACTGCGCCAGACGAGAGGCGACGCAATGGGGAAACCGGACACGAGACAGCCCAAGATCACATTTGACAAGAAAGGTAGCAAAGCGGCAGAATATGATGCCGCACAGTCGGACCATTATGAGGAGCCCGCCGTGACACAGACACCGGAGGAGGATATCCGGGCAATGTTTAAAGATCTGAAATCTAAGCCTCCAAGGTATCGATACGAAAATTGACTCCCTCGCAGAACGCATGGACAGAATAACACAGCGAGTAGAAAAACAGGAGGGCCGCCTTAGCAGTCTAGAAACAAGTGTAACAGAGACAGAAGAGGGACAAATGGATATGGACAAGAAGTTGCGTGAGATGGATGTAGTGCTATATGCCATCAAGCAAAAGAACGAGGATTTAAGAGGAGGAATAACGGGGGTGGAAGAGACAACGGACATCCAAAACATGAAAAATATGTAGAAATTATGTTGATGGATTTACTTGGGCAAGACCTCTCTGCAATGTTCCTAGTGGAACGAGTGCACCGCACTCTGGGACCAAGGCCGGGGGCTTAGGCACGGCCTATACTTGCCAGAATGCTTAAGTACAGAGATCGGGACACGATACTCCGGCTGGCTAGGGACAGGAGTGAGATACAATACAAAGGTAACAATATCGCATTATACCCTGATTACACGCAGCAAGTTCAGGTGGCTCGAAGGGAATTTCTTCCTGCGAAACAGATTTTTCAACAGATTGGAACCAAATATGCTCTGATATATCCTGCGAAATTGAGGGTTCAATGTCCTGGCAAGCCGAACTTTTTTACGGACGCGAAAGCCTCCATGTCTTATGCAAAACAGCTGGCAAAAGACCAAAAGCAACGGGAGAAGACCAGCGCTTCACAAATGGACAATAACCTGAGCGATAATGATTGACACTTTCGGACCGGGCCGCAGGAGGATCAGATAAGTATTGCATGCAGTCCGCCCTATGGCTGTACGCTATTACACTTTTGCTGTGCTTGAACATTTTAAGCCTTGTAAAAATCCTATTGTCGCTTATATCATGTTTACCTGACATATTAGATTGGAAACTAGTGTCTATTATTGAGAGGAAGGGTTACCTATTCATTGGTGGTATGTTATTAGGTCGGCCACCCTGCCAAGAGTGCAGGGGAGTAATACCGGCAACCTCACGTGCCTCCATGGGATGAATCCCACAGGTTCACTACTGTGGACCGATAGGTTATGGTTTTGGGGGATTGGGAGGGTAATGCCAAAACCTGATTGGGGGTTTGGTGTGGGTGGGGGGAAGGGGAGTTATGTTTTGCTTGTTTGATCTGCCACATACTGCATCGAAATGCATGAATCTACTGAGAATTAGTACTGCTAAAGTGGACATATGGTTACGTAGGTCCAGTAGACAGGACTGTATGCACAAGCAAACTACCTGGTACTATGGGCTCTAGTGCACGGAATGCACACACGACTTCCCTCAAATGTATTTCACGGAATATAAGGGGTCTGAATGATCGTAGAAAAATGAGGCTGGTCCAATCCTATCTCTTGAGACGTGCGGTTGACATCTGCTTACTCCAAGAAATACATTTGGCGGCAACGGCAGCAGGTACCCTTAGGAACGCTAGGTGGGGTGAGATAGCAATAGCGGGCTACTGGACATACTCTAGGTGGGTGGCCATTCTTATAAACTGAGGCCTCCAGTGGAAAACGCACCATACTGTCACAGATCGAGAAGGGAGATTCAAACTTCTACAGGGCACGTTATGCAATACCCCGATGACGATAGTGAATATATATGGTCCAAATACAGACAGTCCAAAATTCTTCCAGCATATCTGTCAGAGGATACAGGCATTAGGAAAGATGGCAATCCTTTGGGGTGGGGATTTCAATGTAGTGTTGTCCACCACACTTGATCGACAGGGAGTGTCCCGAGATGATCATCCTAGAGCTGCCCAGACATTTACGGACATTATACTAGATCTCCATTTGATTGATTCATGGAGGGCACTGCATCCAACAGTGCTGGAAGGCACATGTGTTACACATCACCGGGGTTCATGCTTTAGATTAGATTATTGGCTGGTGTCGAAGGATATCCATTCCTGGATCACAGATGCAACACATTACCCTCGCCCTTTCTCTGATTATACACCTACTGTACTGACACTGCGAATTCCCGAGCCATATATACAGCCATTTGCTTGAAGGTTTCCGTTGGGTGCACTACTAGACCAGGTTTTCACGGAAGAACTAAGGGGAAAAATAGAAGAATACTTCACACTAAATTAGGGATTGGTAGATTCGCCTGGGGTACTCTGGGAGGCATTTAAGGTGGTCATCAGAGGAAATTGCATAGCGTTAAAACAGGTGTTCTTAAAGATGTTCGTCATACCCTGGGACAGCTGGAGAAAGAAATGTAAAAAGATATAAAATTAGCATTACATATCAAAGTTAATAGCAGAGTTAAAACATTTAAGAACCATGCTAATCAAAACCACTCTATAAAATGAGCATCGTATCCAAGTTGGCGTCCCACCATTGAGGATAAATTATCAGATTTTCTAATACAAATGTCTCGGGGATGAAAATAAAACAACAACATATTACAAAACATTCCCGTATAATGCTTTACTCTCACAGCCCTAAAATTAGATACTATTTGTTTGGACATACTTCCTTATTTGTATATTCTTTTGTACGGATAATCCACGCACAACCCAAGTACTTAGCAACACCCCAACAAACAATGGATGAATCTGTTCTCAGGATATGTAAGGCCACAAGGTGGTTTCTGGTGCCCAGTTGAAGGCATACAGGCTTGAGCCATTTTGCCCAAGCTTGTTTGTATGCTGGACAAACAAAAAATAGATGGGCTATGGTTTCTTGCTGAGCATCGCAGCAAGGGCAGTTAGCTAGAGTGGAGTTTATGCCAGCGTGGTGTTTAGCATCAGGGACCCGAATCTAAACTGCATATAAAGAGCCCTATCTCTGGGTGTCCTGATGAAATCTAAGTAAGGTTCTTGGGAACCAACTAGTTTATGCTGGAGAAATTCATCAGTAAGTCTCCCAAGCCTGAAATTGAGTAAGAGCTGGTGGTTAGCCCAGTTCCAATAGGTCTTTTTTATCTCACTCTTGGTCGGAGGGACCTGAGTGGCCCAGGATTCAGCTAAACCCATTTTAGCCAACAGGTCTTTCAAGTCCCTAAGCCATTTGACACTTTTGTTAGTGTTCAGGGTAATCAACTCGAAGAGACCAGTTGCATAACTAGATAGTTCTGGGGTGCGTCTTAGTCTTACCCAATACAAGAGGGGACGAAGTCTGGCCACCTCACTAAAAGGGCATCTGCCCATATCCAAGAATAAAGGCTTAAGTGGGGTATTAATGGGGACAGATACCAGTTCTCTGAGGAATTTGTTCTCAGATCTTCCAATCTCTTCAGTTTTTTCAAAACCCCAGAGTTCCGCACCGTACATTGCTGAACTCACTGCTTTTCCTTCATAAACTACGTTGATCTCTAGCCATGGTGCCTGCCACCCGGTTGTGATTCAGTAACATCTTGTTCAAATGTGAGCACCAATGCATTTTGTCTGAAAGTCTAATGCCGAGGTAGTCGAAGGAATGGACTCTTTCTAAAGGGGAACCATTAAGAGTACGTTTATTTCTAAAATAATTCCCAGAATTAAAAGCCATAAATTTAGTCTTGGAAATATTTATTGTTAGGCCCCTTAATGTGCAAAATGATTGGAAGCGGGTGAGGAGATCCTGAAGACCCATCGGGGTTTTCGAAATTAGAAGGGTATCGTCAACAAACAGGAGGGTAGCAATTTTTTCCCCCGCCAGGTTGTGGCATCAGATGGAACTTGGCTCGGGAAACTAACCACTCCATTCACATAAAGTGAAAAGAGGGTAGGAGACAGCACACAACCCTGGCGGACCCCCCTGTTGACCAGTATCTTCTCAGTAGTTTGCCCTTGGTCCCCCATCTAACTCGGGCATAAGTATCCTCATGAAGGCGTATTAGAAGATTTAAAATATAGGGGGGAATGCCCATTTCCTGGAGTACTGCCCATATCTTTTCGCGCGGCACTAAATCTAAAGCGGTCTTGAGATCAATAAACACAAGGTAGAGGCTTCCCTTGCCAATAATAACTACTTTCCAGTAAAGAAGGAGTAGTCGGAATACTTGATCTACTGTGCTTGTTGCTTTCCTAAAGCTTGCTTGGTAATTGGAAAGTATATCTTCCTCCTCCATCCAAATCTGAATCCTATTTAAGAGGGCTCTGCCAACCACTTTCTGCATGGAGTCTAATAAACTAATGGGCCTGTAATTGGCAGGGTCCTGGCGGTCTCCCTTTTTGAATATGGGTATAACCTCTGCCTCTTTCCAGGAATTCGGGACATCCACTCCTTCCATAATGTTATTAGTTAAGAATAAAATATATTGGGCCCACTTCTGTGGTTCCATTAAAAACAATTCACCCGGAATACCATCTGGCCCTGCCGCCTTTGCTGGAATGATACAATTAATTGTGCTCACAATCTCATTCAATTGGAAGGGATTGGTGGCATCCGATAGAGGTTGGGCCTGGTTTCGATGTAAGCGTGTTCTAGGTAACCCCTCATCTTCCTCAGTGTACAATTGGGCAAAGTGATCCCACCAGGCCTGATTACCAATATGGTTCGGGATGGGGGTGTAATCGCTCCTTTCACCCTTCTTAATTAGGGCCCAAAAGGAAGCGGAGTCTCTCTTATTACTTGCCTCTTTTAAATCATCCCAATGGGCCTCATCCCAGTCGCTCCTAGCTTGTTTCAAAGATAAGTTATACTCCATCCTTGCTTTTTGACCAAAGTAGGATTTTTCCCCTTTACCGCTGCAATTAATACTTTCCTTTTCTCCTTGCAGAACTCTGAATACCATGGGTTGGGGCTTTTTGTTTGCCTCTTTCTAAGGCCACGATGTGGTCCTCCGAGGAAGTGGGCACCGATCTGGTCAATTGTTTCTTGATGAATTAAGGGAATCAACTCCCGCCTCTGTGCTACAACAGAGGCTACCTCAAGTTCGGCTGTCTTTGACGCCAGGACTGAGGAGATAGATGTTAGTTTTAAATCCTCCCCTACCACCTTAGACCACTTTAGGCGCCTACCACAGTTACAAAGGATTACCTCCTTGGTAAGGAGGGAGGCGTTTGGGATGATATTGCTTCTTATGTTGGGTGATGCCCATCGGTTCTTTAGTTTTAACATTAGAGGATTATGCTCACTATCGATAATATGACCCACTTCCATGTCAATAACGACCGCCCAAAGGTGTAAATCCACCAGAAAATAATCAATACAGGATGGGCATGCAAGTTTATTATATGTATTTTCCCCCCATAAATCAGATAGGGTTCTGCCATTTGCAGCTCTGAGGCCGTGTTCAAGGGTCAGGGCATTTACTTGTATTGTATTAGGAGAATTAGAGCGAGACTTCCAAAAGAATCCCTCCCCTTCCACTGCTGCATTGATCAGGTCAAAATTGACGAAGTTTCAGGAGGAGGCAGAGAGGGAAATGGCCTATTTATGTAAATACACATAGGCTAGACATTACGGTGAGGGAGACAGGGCAGGGGAGACACTGGCGGGTCTACTGCGTACTCCGAGATGTGCGGAGTACATCACGGAACTGAAGGCAGCTGATGGAGCGGTAGTCAGGACACCACAGGATATTCTGAACACCATGTCCCATTACTATCGGCGCCTGTACACGTCCTGCACGGACCCGTCGGAGGAATACATAACGGATTATCTAGACACGGTAGCGCTAGCGTGGTTTAATAATGGGGCCTGTGAGTACATGGACTTGCCAATCACAGTGGAAGATATACGATAAGTCATTAGTAGCATGCCGTCTAATAAGGCCCCCGGAGCAGATGGGTTGACAGCTGCCTTTTATAAGGAATACGCTGATATACTCGCCCCCCGATTATTACATATGTACCTGAAAGCAATGGACACGGGTACACTCCCCCCTACCCTAAGAGAAGCCATGATTATAGCTTTGCTCAAAGATCCCACTTCCCCTGATTCCTATAGACCGCTGACACTCATAAATCTCGACTCTAAAATATATGCTAAGCTCCTGGCAAATAAGCTGCAGCCAATGCTACCACAGTTCGCACTCCAAGACCAATCCGAATTCATACCGGGGAGGTCGATTGCTCATAATCTGCGCACGTTGTTTGGACTCCTACATTACTTGGTCCCTAACATACAGGCCGTGGCGGCATTGTTAGATGCCATCAAGGCCTTCGATTCACTGGAATGGAAATTCATCTTCATACTGCTGGCCCGCATGGGACTTAGCCCCGTATTCCTCAAACAAATTCAAATTCTCTATGTGACCCCGATGGCTTGAGTGCAGATAAATGGACAGGTGTCGGTCTCCTTTATCATTACACGTAGCACGAGGCAGGGCTGTCCTTTGTCTCCATTGCTCTTCGCCATTGCTACCAAACCCTTGGCGGCTAGACTTCGCCAACATCACACGCATAGGAGCTTAGGCTTCACGCCCAGAGGACTTTTGATCTTGATATATGTGGACGACATGACAATCTATGTGACTAACCCCAAAGACAATCTTAACATTGTAAAGAGGGAATTGATTAGATACGGCGGCCTTACAGGGATCCGAATCAAATGGACAAAATCCACGATACTAGCACTCACGGACGAGACTGTCCCATGTGAAACGGAATATCCCATACAGTGGGCGGAGGCTGAGATACGGTACCTGGACATTATTATAAGTAGGTCTATGCAGGAATTGTGGTCGGCAAATTACGGTAGGGTTATAGATTGGATTGAAACCAAGGTGCAGAGATGGAAACACCTCTCGCTGCTGGGTCGTATAGCAATTACAAAAATGATCCTGTTACCTAAGCTATTATATCTATTCGTAAATATTCCAATGCCGCTCACTGTACATTTCTTTAGGCGCCTCAGGACAGTCGTACTTTTTTTTTTTAATCAAACTTTTATTGAGCAGTAAGTGATCATACAATAGGCATGTAGCATTGCTTGACACATTATCACAATGTCTCGCTCAGTAATTGACAACTCAAACAAAACATAAGAGACAGAAAAAACAAACATTGCCAATTGTCAGAATTCACAGCATCACTAAATCATCAATATAATCCATGCTATCTACACACGTCAGTGTGTCCTGCTGGGCACTTCCTCCTTTGTAGCACCCCTGTACAGTCGCTCTCAACCCACATACAAATGTGTCTTATATCAATAGTTCATTGGTATGGACACATTTAGTCAGTGTCTGTCTCTGCTTGGGCCATTAAGTATTCCCGCGGTGGGGCCCATATGTCTCTCGGCCGTGAGGTATTTGGCAGTTCTTCAGCATATGCCTCCAGCTGATCTCGACAGTACACCATATCTTTTAGCCAATTGTCTGACTTTGGATACAATTTGCTATCCCATGTGAACAGAATATGTCTCTTCGCCAGGAGTAATGCCAGTTGAACAAATCTTCCCATAATCCCCTTCAGATGGGAGCCATGGCCCAGCAAGCACAGCGCTGGAGTGTTGCTTAAAGTCAGCCCTGTCATAACAGTAAGTAGACCTATCACCGCCTCCCAATACTGAAAGACTTGTTGGCATTGCCATGCCATAAGTATAAAACCTGCCTCTCCCGCCCGCACCTTCTGCAGGCGCAAGTCGCCCGCAACCCGATTTTCCACAGTCTGTGAGGGGTGTAATAAGTTTGATGTAAGAATTTGAGGTGTATAATGCGTAGGTTACTGTTAGGCGACAGCCGTCCCGTCGTTGAGCAAATTTTCGTCCAGTCCTCCTCTGTTATGTGAGGGTCAACGACGGCATTCCACTGTGTCAAGCAGGGTGTAGAGCTATGTGACGTGTCTTTCTGCACCGCCTTATATAATTTGGTGACCAGCTTGCGTTTCGTGGGTGCAGTGATGGTCAATTGCAGAGCTGACAATGTCTCGGGTTCTCTAGGAAAGCTAGTGTAGTGCTCCTTTATGGCGCGCCTCAATCTATAGCACATAAATTGGAATAACAGCGTAGGATTTGTGATGTACTCCAGGTCTTCCCCCGTGATGTAGGTGCCCCCTGGGAATATATCGCTCATGAGAGTGATGCCCACTTCCGTTAGTGCTTTGCCTGTCCTGGGGTCACTAGCAACCGAAAGCGCTGCGTGCCCCTCTATAGGTAAAGCAGAAGCGTACAGCGGAAGCTTATGTGTTCTACGGCCTATCACCTGCCATGCCGCCACTGTGGTATTAAGTGTACTGATCTCTGCCCTTGGAGTGCGTCGATGAATGTGCGTCAAGATACCGCGCAGGGGGACAGGGTGAGCATCCCCCTCTTCAACCGCAAACATGTGGAATGAACCTGTGTGGTTTATACCAATAAAAGGCGTATTGAGCCTGACAACACTAGTAATATACATAGAAATCCGGTGCGTTGAAACCTCCCTTGTTATAGGTTAAAGACAATGTTTTCCAGCTAAGTCTTGGCGGCTTGGCGCCCCATACAAGCCTTAACAGTTGAGTTTGCAGCGTTTTAAAAAAGTGCAACGTAAGCGGGATCGGGACGTTACAAAAGAGATACAGAAATTTAGGCAGTATAACCATTTTTATGATGGAAATGCGATCCGCAAGAGACAGCGGTAAGCTCTTCCATCTGTCAATCTGTGCAACCAAGGCCGTATAAGCAGCCCCGTAGTTCTCCGCTATCACTGTCTGGGGGTCTCTCCGTATCCACACCCCTAGGTACCTGACAGGGTCTGTAGACCATATCAGCGGGTATTCAACTGTGGGGGGGGGGGCAGTTATTTCCGTCAAGGAGAGGATTACGGATTTGTCCCAATTTATGTGTAAGCCTGAAAATAGTCCGAATTTCACATATTCCCTCAGAATGGGGGCCAGGTATGTACTCGGTTCACGAATATATTGGACCATATTGTCCGCGTACATCGAAATGCCCACCGGGCGGTTATTAAATTACAGGGCCGCCGCTTTATGTAACTGCCGTACTTTACAAGCCAAGGGCTCCAACACGATAGCAAATAGCAGCGGGGAGAGAGGGCACCCCTGTCTAGTGCCCCTGCTCACCTCGAATTGTTCAGATGTGACCATGTAACCCCACCCGCTCGGACTCTCGCGGATGGTTCCGTATAGAGGATCTGAATCCATCGTATAAACACTGTAGGGAAACCCATTTGTCACAGGATATGTAGCATGTACCGCCATTCTATAGAATCAAACGCCTTAGCGTCGTCCAGTAGGACCGCAACAGCAGGTAGGGCAGGATCAAGGACATGCAGCATGGCGAAGATTGTGCGAAGATTCAGTGAAGTGGATCTATCAGGGATAAACCCGGTGTTGAATTCCCATAAAGAGGCATAAAATCGAGGATAGATGAATGAAGCTTTAATCTCATGGAGCACAGTACTTCTTACAGCCAGGACCCCAATCAGAATGATCCCAATACAGTTCCAAGTGATGTCATACGCAACAGTAAGGCATGTGCTAAATCTTGCATCATCCTTGAGTAATACTCCAGGCTTACGTATTCTAACATAATCCCCAACATGAAAATCAGGTGTCTTGACTTTCATGCGAGAGTCATAATAAATTTTGCTTCTAGCTTGTTTGTCCACCACCGTACGAGCAACATCATCCTTACTCAGCTGTAAACACCTGTCCTTAACAACCTTCTTAAACCACCAAGGACACAGTTTAGAGACAGGATCTCTGCCTTTAAGTAAACGGAAAGGCGAGACTTCAGTGGTGGTATGGGGAGGTATGCGATACAACCACAACTTCTCCCTTAATTTGTCTTTCCAATCAGCACCAAAGTTACGCGCCCAAAGTATATCTTGCTTAAGAACTCTATTAAACCTTTCTACTTGGCCATTTCCTTGAGGTTCATACAAGGATGTGGTTATGTGACGAATATTTTGTGACTTAAGGAATTCTTGCATCTCATATGACTTCAACTGCACACCGTTGTCGGAAATAATCACTTCAGGATTACCTTCCCTTGCAAAAACTTCCTTCAAAAACAAAATAACACTACTGGTTGTGACCCCCGGAACTAGCTTGACTTCCGGCCACTTTGAATGGTAATCCACCATTACAATGGCGAACCTACAGTCTTGTGGCAAAAAAGTAAAAGGCCCTGCAATATCTATACCAACTTTCTGCCATGGAAATTCAGGCCACTTAACAGGAACAAGTGGATCAGGACTGCAATTGAGAGATTTCTCGCTACTAACACACTCCAGGCACTCCCTAACTAACCTGTCAACAAACCTGTCTAATCCTGGCCACCAGAAAAATGACATAATAAGTCTTTTCATTGAGGACATGCCAACATGGCTCTCATGATTCAAATTCAAAATAGTATTCCGTAAAGAAACAAGCGGAATGCACTTCCCTTGTCTGTAAATGAAATCACCCTCTATAAAAATCTCATCGGAGACCTTCCAAAATGGGAATACCTCATCTGGAATTTCACTCTTAGAAGGCCACCCTGCCCGACAGTACTCCATAATCATCTGTAAAACTTTGTCTTCTTCCATACTCTTTCTCCACAATTCCTCCGAGATATTCCCAAACTTACCAGACAAAGCATCGGCAAAACTAGCTACAATCTCAACTTTATCCAAATCTTCACTACTCTCACAAGGAAGACGCGATAAACAATCAGCAGTAACATTGACTTTTCCAGGTACATATTCTACAGTAAACGTGTATTCTTGTAACCGCGACATTAAACTGGCAATTCTTGCTGTGGCATTCAGACCACCCCCAGGAGACAAAATGGAAACCAAAGGCTTATGATCAGCCTTGATAACAAATCTCACTCCTCAGATGTAATTTCTAAAGTGTTCCACACCCCACACACACGCCAACAACTCTTTTTCAATCACTGCATAGCGTCTCTCTGTCGAATTTAACGTGCGTGAGGCAAATGCCACATTCCACTCCTCCTTTCCAGTGAACTGTGAGAGAACACATACTAGACCATAAAGACTAGCATCAACAGTAAGAACACATGTCTTTTGAACACAAAATTCTTTAAGAGACACGCTCTGTAACCATCTCTGCCTTAATGTTTTCAAATGCTTTTTGTTGACTATCTCCCCACTCAAATACAACATTCTTCCTTATTAACTCCCTCAAGGGCTCCATTTTTGATACAAAATCCTTAATAAACTTACTATAATATTCACAAAGCCCAGAAAAGGAAAGAAGTTTCTCTTTAGAATCAGGCGCTGGCGTTTTGAGAATGGCATCAACCAGCGATTTTTTGGGAACCACTCCATTTTTTGAAAGAGTATGTCCTAGGTATTCAACAGACTCTTGGAAAAAATTACATTTGTTTTTTTTCAAAGTGAGACCATAGTCCTTGAGGATCCCACAGACACTTTCAAGATGTTTTGAATGACTAGCTACATCAGGTAAAAAGATCAAAATATCGTCCTGAAAACACTGCACACATGACTCCATTCGTCTGAAAAGGTTACACATTGATCTTCGAAAAACTGACGCCACAGAGGCAAGTCCAAATGGTATTCTCTTAAATTGGAACAACCCCTGCGGCGTTATGAAGGCAGTCAGATGGCGAGATTCCTTGGCCAATTCTATTTGATGATAGACCGACCTTAGGTCCAAAGTAGAAAAAATCGTGGCCCCACCCAGCGTACTCACAACCTCATTAATGTTAGGTAGAGGATGGCAATCAATAAGAATGTTTGCATTTAGAGCACGAAGATCCACACACAGCCTCAGGGAATTATCCGATTTTCGTGCTAAAAGAATTGGTGAAACCCACTCTGACGATTCCACTTCGCTCAACATTCCATCCAACAATTTTCCTAACTATTCTCTCACATTAATGGGTACATTTCTAAGTCGTTGTTTGACAGGAGAAACTCCTGTTTTAAGTTTCATCTCGTGGCAAAAACCTTTAAGCTTCCCTAAAGTGTCAGTGAATACTTCAGGAAACAATTTCTCAACTACAACAGGATTAGCATTCACCACTCCACAAAAGTCCACGTCCTCCACTAAGATAACAGGCTCTTTACTATGTGGATTGAGCTTAATTCCCAGTTTCCACTGATCTTTCCAACCCAACACGTTGATACCTTTCCTAGCAACATACACTCTTATGTGTGCCGATCTCCCTTTAAACTCCAATTCTGATGCAACAAATCCAACAAAATCAATAAAAGATTCATTAAAACTCTGAGCAACAATATCTGGACTAGATAAATCATTAACAGACAAGGTATCTCTAAACTTTTCCTGAAAATATTCTAAGGTTATAATGGTCCAGGGTGAACCTGAGTCAGCCATAAGAACTAAAACTTCACCTAGAAATTTGACACAACATTTAGGTGAAGATAGATTCTCCTCAACAGAACACACATCCTGAATAGAAACAACCATAACCCTTGCTACACAAGAATCCTCATCAGAAGAATTTAAATTCCTCACAACCGAAACATCTCTACTTCTGGCCCCTACACTCCTTTGAGGTTCAATAACTCTCTTGCGATCATCCTTACATGCTTTGGCAAAATGCCCAATCCTACCACATTTAACACACTCTCTCCAAATAGCAGGACAAAACTTGAATGAAGCTACATGATTTGTACTTCCACACCTGAAACAGACAATATTCCTTGTATCCTTCAAATATTGTGGAGCAGGTTTTTTTTTATGCTACACACTTCATCAATACTTTTACTATTGTCCCCCTTGGCATTGACATCATCAATAGTTTTCCTCCATTTGTCTGATTTCTCAAAAGCTTTCGCTGTGGAGATAGTGTCATTAAGATTCGGATTTCCTAAAATCCACAACTGCTCCTGCGTTTTTTTACTCTTCACATTAACAATAATCTGATCCCTTATCATCTCATCTGCTAAATTAGCACAATTGCACGAAATCACAAGACTCCTGAGAGCAGTCAGAAAATCGTCAAACGTCTCTGACTCTCTCTGAGCTCTTGTGTAAAACTTGTACCTGTTGAGGGCAATACTAGTTGAAGGTTTGAAACGCGTTTGTATGCGCATGAGTGCTTCATTAAATGTTCCCAAATCACCACTAGCAACAGGCAGAGTTCTGAAAATAGCTTGACACTTCGAGCCAAGACAATGCAAGAAGATATTTTTTTTCCTTTCATTAACCATCCTTTCCCCATCAATAGCTTTTAAGTAAGTAAGAAATTCTTCTTTCCACCTAGACCAAGGAATAGGAGGTTCCCCTTTAGTGTGCAAAAACTTAGTAGGTGGATCGAATTGCATTATGATGAGTACCACAAATGGGAATGTGAAGAAAGAACTCAAAAGTACAAGTACCTCTATAAAGTCAGTAACACCTTGTAACGTACATAAATAACAAATAATGCGTACCAATCCTAAATAACAACACAATTAAAATATAATGCAGCAAAAATGAGAAGGAAAGAAAAAAATCAGATTCAATTAGTACGTTGATACAATGTTGAAAACACACTGCAACTCACTGCATAGCGTCTTTATCCAGATAAATTAAATGTTGCCATACTCATCGTAAGACAGAGCAGTTAACAATATGCTGTCGTGCCTATCAGCGAACAAAAACTAGAAATGTTGAATCGCCGAAGAAATCCAGGATAGATAATTGAAGTTTTAATCTCATGGAGCACAGTACTTCTTACAGCCAGGACCACAATCAAAATGATCCCAATACAGTTTCAAGTGATGTCATACACAACAGTAAGGCATGTGCCATAATTAAAGATATACAAGATGCATACAAGGGAAATACACATTTAAAAAGGGGAATACAAAGAATGAAGAATATAACACCCAGCTTGATCAGGCAGCACAAGGAGTGGCATTAGGGGTTGTAGGTTGGTGGCGAGAATTTTGGCTAAGATTTTAGCATTTAAATTAATAAGGGACAAGGGGCGGTAGGAATCACAACGGTCGGGGGGGTTGATCTTTTTTTAGTAGGGTAATGATAATCGCCTGACGTAACGTGGGGGGTAATCGGCCCAAGTCATACGCCTCGGCGTACATCTTTAAAAGGTGGGGAGCCAGAATATCTGCATGCCCTTTATAAAATTCTGCGGTTAGGCCATCCGACCTGGAGCTTTTCCATTAGGAAGTATCTTAATGGCATCCGTGACATCCTCCACATCTATTGGAAGGCTGAGGTACTTGCGGTGTATGTCCGATAGCCACGCACAAGCAATATCGTCAAGATAACTATCCATGGCTGGCTCATCCATTCCTCCCGTGGATGTATATAATGTGGAATAAAAAGTGTGGAATTGTTCTATTATAGTTGTGGGAGAGTAGTGAGAGTGGCCATCCAAGTCTATGATGTGGTCTATCGGAGGTTGGCAGGCCCTATTCTTTAACCGACCCGCTAGTGTTCTGCCTGGTCTCCCCCCCTCGCCATATCGCCGAGCTACATGTCTCCTGGAAAGGTATTTCACCTCTGTTTCTGCTAGTGTATTATATTCATCTGTGTGTTCACGTATTTCAGCAAGTAGGGAAAGCGATGGGAGGGATCATATTGTGTTTCTAATTCACGCAATTTAGTCTCTATGGTGGAGAGGCGTAATGTATTTTAGTATCCCTGCAGTTGTACTGATGCATGCACCCCGAATCGTGGCTTTGAAGGCTTCCCACAGTATTTGCTGGCTGTCTACTGTCCCCATATTGTCCTCAAAGTATTGCACTATTGCCTTCTTGATGGTGTCAGCGTATATTGGATCAAGGAGTGATTCCGCCCTAAACCGCCATGTGAACGGTTTGTGTGGATTATGTGGGATGAGCAGAGTCAAGACCACCGAGTTATGATCAGATAACGTTCTGGGTAGGTTATGTGCAGCCGTGACCCAGTTTTGTGCCCTTTCACTCAGCAGCCAGTAATGTAGACGAGACCATCCCTTAGTAGCCGGTGTTATATGTGTCCCCGCAAGTACACCCGCATTTCTATGTCTCCATGCATCAATCAGCCGAAATTCAAGCATGCCATTTTGAACACATTGTGCAACCCGGACAATCCTAATGTTCTGTGGGTTAGATTTGTCAGTAATGGGATCTAAATATGTATTAAGGTCTCCGTCTAATATAATTTCCGCCTCGGACCAGTCACGTAGTGTTCTGAACATGTTTAGGTAGGCTGATGTGTCATCCACTACTGGCCCATAAATGTTCACAAGTGTCACTAGTACATTCCCCAGTTTTCCCAGCACCATCGCCCAGCGCCCCTCTTGATCTGTGTGTGTACGAAGAGCAGTAAAGGCCGCTCCCTTTTTCACCAATATCATGACCCCCCTGGCATATGAGGAATATGACGAGGCCAACCGATAAGACGCCCAGCGGTTAGCAATCCTATTCTCTGATGCTTTAGTTAGGTGTGTTTCCTGCAGCAGAGCAAGGTGTACGTGGTGTCTGTCCAGCTGTGCCAAAACCTGCCTTATTTTCTGCGGTGTGTTGAGCCCCCTTACGTTCCAGGTAATACAATTATAAGTGATCCAGCCATGTGCCCCATACTTTAAATTGACACCAGCAGTGTGACTGCCACCCTTGGAGTGCGCCCATATCTCACAAGAACGGAACATGATGATCATAGCTGCAAATGACTTTGGCAAACAATAAACATCCGTAATCCCCCCACCCGCCTTCCACTTCAGCATTCCCAACCTGCTAAAGACATGGACCCCATAAAACTCCCTCAACAGCCCCAACAGTAGCAAACATTGGTTCCATCGGGGGTCACCCATTGGGGGGTATGCTGGCTATACCCACTTCCCGGTGTATTAGGGGAATGGCGCCACCATTGACATATTATTTCCCCCCAGCTCGAATAACAGTGTGATAGATACATAGCATAAGTAGAGTGACACGGGAACAGTAGACATGACATGCATAATGTTACCGCCGATATATCTTTCCCCATCTAGAGCAAGGCGGACCTGTCTACAGGTCACGCTATACCCCTCTTACTGTTCATTCATCAGCGTCCGATGTCTGGGAAGTCGGAGATTGCTGTTTTTGGCGCCAAAAAGCCCGCGCATGATCCATTGCATGCTTGGGATTGATGAAGATCTTGCCGTTGTCCATAGTACCAACCCGCAACCGCGCCGGGTATAGCATCGCATACGGAATCTGTTCTTTCTGTAGGAGTTTCTTAACAGCTTGGAATTCCTTGCGGGCAGCCTGCACGGTCGCCGTGAAGTCAGGGTAGAAGGATAGAGCATTTCCTTGGTAGGTGATTGATCCTTTTAACCTGGTTGTGCGGAGTACTGTATCACAATCACGGAAGTTGAGAAGCCGCGTGATTATAGGCCTCAGGGAGGTTTCAGGCGGTGGCCGCGCCGCTAGCGAATGGTGAGCACGCTCGATCGCGAATAGGGGAGATAATTCATCCTTTGTGAAGCATCTCCTCCACATAATCTTCGAGGCGCCCCACATTGGTGGATTCCGGCAGGCCTAAAATACATATGTTATTACGGCGCGATCTCGCTTCAATGTTCTCGTTCTTGGCCTGAATGACTTCTAGCAGCTTTGTTATGTCCGAGGTCTTTTCTGCCACCTGTTGGAGCCCCTCCTCTGCATCCGAGATGCGCTGCTCAGCCTCCCCAATTCGTGTTGCCTGTTTATCCAGCTTAGTAGAGAACTGGTCCAGTCTTCCGTTCAACGCCTCTATTTTACCAACTATAGCTTGTAAACTCGCTTGAATGGCCGCCAGCGATTTCTCAAGTGCCGTGGGGGGGTTCTCTGACTCCAATTCAGAGTCTGATTTCGCAGACTGACCCGGCTTGGACCCTTTTCACAGATCAAACGTCAGTTGAGGCTGATTTCTATCTGGCTTACCCATGATCTCAGCAAGGTGTTGTCGCCGGTAGATGACACCTGTCGAATCTCCCACGGCCTGTAGTTGTTTGCGCTAGGACCCTGAGTATAGGGTCAGGCTTGAATAACTGAATACTCCGCCCTATGGGATCCCAGTATCAACTTAATATTATCCAGGACTCCAGCATGTGGCAAGGTGGTCACCGATCAATCAATCAATCAATCAATCATAGCATTTGTATAGCGCACTACTCACCCGGAAGGGTCTCAAGGCGCTTGGGGAAGGGGTCTGCTATTGCTCGAACAGCCAGGTCTTGAGTTGTCTCCTGAAGGCGAGAAGGTCCTGGGTCAGCCGAAGGTGGATGGGGAGGGAGTTCCATGTCTTGGCCGCCAGGAAGGAGAAGGATCTGCCTCCGGCGGTGGCTCTTCGGATGCGTGGTACGGCAGCGAGGGCGAGGCTAGTGGAGCGTAGCTGACAGATGGGTGTGTAGAAGGTCAGGCGGTCGTTGAGGTACTTGGGGCCCAGGTCGTGGAGAGACTTGTGTGCGTGGGTGAGGAGCCTGAACGTGATCCTCTTGCTGACGGGTAGCCAGTGCAGGTCCCTCAGGTGGCCGGAGATGTGGTTGCGTCGGGGGATGTCCAGGATGAGTCGGGCGGAGGCGTTCTGGATGCGTTGGAGTCTTTTCTGTAGCTTGGCTGTGGTTCCGGCATAGAGGGTGTTTCCGTAATCCAGTCGGCTGGTGACGAGTGCCTGGGTGACCGTCTTCCTGGTTTCGGTCGGGATCCAGCGGAAGATCTTGCGGAGCATGCGGAGGATGTTGAAGCACGATGAGGAGACGGCGTTGACTTGTCTGGTCATCGAGAGGGAGGAGTCCAGGATGAAGCCCAGGTTGCGTGCGTGATCTGTTGGTTTGGGAGTGGTGCCCAGGGCGGGGGGCCACCAGGAGTCGTCCCAGGCGGAGGGCGAAGATCCGAGGATGAGGACTTCCGTCTTGTCTGAGTTCCGTTTCAGGCGGCTGTTCTTCATCCATTCGGCGACGTCTTTCATCCCTTCGTGTAGGCTAGTTCTGGCGGTGTCGGGGTCTCTGGTGAGGGAGAGGATCAACTGTGTGTCGTCGGCGTAGGAGATGATGTTGAGGTTGTGCTGGCGTGCGATGGCTGCAAGAGGTCTCATGTAGACGTTGAAGAGGGTGGGGCTGAGTGATGTTCCTTGCGGGACGCCGCAGATGACTTCGGTGGCCCCGGATCTGAACGGGGGGAGGCGGACTCTCTGTGTTCTTCCGGTGAGGAACGAGGTGATCCACTCCAGTGCCTTCTCTTGGATACCGATGTTGCTTAGGCGTTGAGCTAGGGTGCGGTGGCAGACAGTGTTGAACGCTGCAGAGAGGTCCAGGAGGATGAGTGCCGCTGTCTCCCCGTTGTCGAGCAGTGCTCGGATGTCGTCGGTGGCTGCAATGAGGGCGGTCTCGGTGCTGTGGTTGGCTCTGAACCAGGACTGCGAGGGGTCGAGGGATCCGTTCGTCTCGAGGAAGGCGGCAAGCTGTCTGTTGACGGTCTTCTCGATAACTTTGGCCGGAAAAGGGAGGAGCGAGATGGGGCGTAAGTTCTTGAGGTCGGTGGGGTCCGCCGTTGGTTTCTTTAGAAGGGCGCTGAGCTCAGCATGCTTCCAGCTCTCTGGGAAGGTGGCGGTGGTGAAGGAGGTGTTGATGATGTTCCGGAGTTGGGGTGCGATGGTGGATTCGGCCTTGTTGAAGACGTGGTAGGGGCAGGGGTCCATTGGAGATCCGGAGTGGATGGTGCTCATTGTGCGGGCTGTGTCTTCGGTGGTCACCGTGGTCCAGGTGCGGAGGGTGGCGGTGGGGGGCGTAGGTTTGACGGTGGTGTGCGTGGATGGTGCGTTGAAGCTGTTGTGGATGTCGGCGATCTTGCGGTGGAAGAACGAGGCGAGAGAGTCGCAGAGTTCTTGTGAAGGAGTGATGTTGTTGTTGCCGGTGCTGGGGTTGGAGAACTCCTTGACGATGTTGAAGAGTTCTTGCTGTCGTGGGTGTTGTTGTCCAGTCGTTCCTTCAGTGATTTCTTCCTGGTGGTGCGGATGAGCTGGTGGTGCTTGCGGGTGGCGTGTTTGAGGGCGGTCATGTTGTCTGGGGTCTGGTCGCGGAGCCAGGCTTTCTCGAGGGTGCGGCAGTTCTTCTTGGAGTCTTTGAGTTCGTCGGTGAACCAGGAGGCCTTCTTGCATCTGGGTCTGCTGGGAGGGTTCTTTAGTGGCGCGAGGTCGTCGGCGCAGGTGGTCAGCCACTGCGTGAAGTTGCGGGACCTATTCTCAGCTCTGCAGCGATGGAAAATGGCACCCCAGCCACTAAGCGGCAAATCGGTGTCAGTTGCGCGGGAGAGTCAACACCGCGATGTAAGGTCATATTCCTGGCTTAGTTGTATTGGTGCAAGCGGTGGTATCAGTATCCCAAACCCCGCAGTGTAGCACTGATGACTCTATGTGCCGTGGTTGTTGTTTCAGGAGACACATAGGCCGTTCAATGCCAGTCCCCGTGGACCTCATCAGCCGTTCAAAATGGCGGTCCGTGCATCCCCAGTCCGTTCTACACCTGAATGGCGCTGCACCAATCACAGTCTTGCAGCTTGCTCCCACTTCAAGCCTTACAGAACCTATCAGTGCTTGTGGGCTGTTGGATCGCGAACCCCCTCGCGCTACCAGATGGGGGGGGGGGAAACAGGCGGGCTCGTCAAGATCGTTTAGCAGTTCTGAGCCTCTGTGAGCTGGGTCTTCCCCTCCCGCCGAGCAGTGTTTAAGTGCAGCGTCCCTTGTTACGCTCTCGCGGGCAGTTTGAGTGCAGTTGGTGGGGGGGTGGTGGATCGTATATCACCACAGCAGGAGGGTGGGGCAGGCCCATATGGCCAATTGCTCACCTCGGCGCCGGGCACTAACGTAGTGTTGCGTGCCCGGCGAGTCAATGCCGCTGAAGTTCACTCCGCCTCGGGCCACCGCAGTGACCGGCTTCTTCGTCAGTGTCGCCGCCAGTCGTCTTCTCGCCCGCTCTGTGCCCAGGCGATACAGTCGCCTGTCCCGCGCTGTGTGGCAGGATGAATCAGCGTCGCAGTCTTCGTTACCTCTGGGCACTGTCCACCATGAGCTGGGCCTGCACGGCAGTCACAAGGTCTCCAGCGGTCCGCTGCACAGCTCCGTTGTAGCAGTGTCGCACATCTATCAGTAGCTCTGAATGTCCGGAGCACAGTCCCGTCTTGAAATTACTGATTATCCCAAACCAGGCAAAGGATACCTGTAGGATAGCTTATGGTGGCCGGCAGAGCTACACTACAGTGCGGCCATTTTGATAGAGGTTGGGCCTGGTTTCGATGTAAGCGTGTTCTAGGTAACCCCTCATCTTCCTCGGTGTACAATTGGGCGAAGTGATCCCACCAGGCCTGATTACCAATATGGTTCGGGATGGGGGTGTAATCGGTCCTTTCACCCTTCTTAATTAGGGCCCAAAAGGAAGCGGAGTCTCTCTTATTACTTACCTCTTTTGAATTCTCCCAATGGGCCTCATCCCAGTGGCGCCTAGCTTGTTTCAAAGATAAGTTATACTCCATCCTCGCTTTTTTGACCAAAGTAGGATTTTTCCCCTTTACCGCTGCAATTAATAATTTCCTTTTCTCCTTGCAGAACTCTGAATACCATGGGTTGGGGCTTTTTGTTTGCCTCTTTCTAAGGCCACGATGTGGTCCTCCGAGGAAGTGGGCACCGATCTGGTCAATTGTTTCTTGATAAATTAAGGGAATCAACTCCCGCCTCTGTGCTACAACAGAGGCTACTTCAAGTTCGGCTGTCTTTGACGCCAGGACTGAGGAGATAGATGTAAGTTTTAAATCCTCCCCTACCACCTTAGACCACTTTAGGCGCCTACCACAGTTACAAAGGATTACCTCCTTGGTAAGGAGGGAGGCGTTTGGGATGATATTGGTTTTTATGTTGGGTGATGCCCATCGGTTCTTTAGTTTTAACATTAGAAGATTGTGGTCACTATCGATAGTATGACCCACTTCCATGTCAATAACGTCCGCCCAAAGGCGTAAATCCACCAGAAAATAATCAATACAGGATGGGCATGCAAGTTTATTATAGGTATTTTCCCCACGTAAATCAGATAGGGTTCGGCCATTTGTAGCTCTGAGGCCGTGTTCAAGGGTCAGGGCATTTACTTGTATTGTATTAGGAGAATTAGAGCGAGACTTCCAAAAGAATCCCTCCCCTTCCACTGCTGCATTGATCAGGTCAAAATTGACGAAGTTTCAGGAGGAGGCAGAGAGGGAAACGGCCTATTTATGTAAATACACATAGGCTAGACATTACGGTGAGGGAGACAGGGCAGGGGGGACACTGGCGGGTCTACTGCATACTCTGAGATGTGCTGAGTACATAACGGAACTGAAGACAGCTGATGGAGCAGTAGTCAGGACACCACAGGATATTCTGACCACCATGTCCCATTAATATTGGCGCCTGTACACGTCCTGCACGGACCCGTCGGAGGAAGACATAACGGATTATCTAGACACGGTAGCGCTAGCGTGGTTTAATAATGGGGCCCGTGAGTACATGGACTTGCCAATCACGGTGGAAGATATACGACAAGTCATTAGTATCATGCCATCTAATAAGGCCCCCGGAGCGGATGGGTTGACAGCTGCCTTTTATAAGGAATACGCTGATATACTCGCCCCCCGATTATTACATATGTACCTGGAAGCAATGGACACGGGTACACTCCCCCCTACCCTAAGAGAAGCAATGATTATAGCTTTGCTCAAGCCTGATAAAGATCCCACTTCCCCTTATTCCTATAGACCGCTGTTATTCATAAATCTTGACTCTAAAGTATATGCTAAGCTCCTGGCAAATAAGCTGCAGCCAATGCTACCACAGATCGCACTACCAGACCAATCTGGATTCATACCGGGGAGGTTGACTGCTCATAATCTGCGCACGTTGTTTGGACTCCTACATTATTTGGCCCCTCACATACAGGCTGTGGTGGCATTGTTAGATGCCACCAAGGCCTTCGATTCACTGGAATGGAAATTCCTCTTCATACTGCTGCTGGCCCGCATGGGACTTAGCCCCGTATTCATCAAACAAATTCAAATTCTCTATGTGACCCCGATGGCTAGAGTGCGGATAAATGGGCAGGTGTCGGACTCCTTTATCATTACACGTAGCACGAGGAAGGGCTGTCCTTTGTCGCCATTGCTCTTCGCCATTGCTACCAAACCCTTGGTGGCTAGACTTCGCCAACATCACACGCATAGAAGCATAGGCTTCACGCCCAGAGGACTTTTGATCTTGATATATGCGGACGACATGACGATCTATGTGACTAACCCCAAAGACAACTTTAAAATTTTAATGAGGGAATTGATTAGATACGGCGGCCTAACAGGGATCTGAATCAAATGGACAAAATCCACGATACTAGCACTCACGGACGAGACTGTCCCATGTGAAACGGAATATCCCATACAGTGGGCGGAGGCTGAGATACGGTACCTGGGCATTATTATAAGTAGGTCTATTCAGGAATTGTGGACGGCAAATTACGGTAGAGTTATAGATTGGATTGAAACCAAGGTGCAGAGATGGAAACATCTCTTGCTGCTGGGTCATATTGCAATTACAAAAATGGTCCTGTTACCTAAGCTATTATATCTATTCGTAAATATTCCAATGCCACTTACTGTACATTTCTTTAGGCGCCTCAGGACAGTCGCACTTGAACTTGTATGGGCGGGTAAGCAACCTCGCGTCTCCTGGAATTTGCTGATGCTGCCTTTTAGCCAAAGGGGGCTGGGTGCCCCTGATTTTGAACTTTATGCATATGGTGCGCAGGTGCAGTATATATACTTCTGGCAATACCGATTCCGTATCAGCCGCATGTAGCGATAGAAATAGACAAGGTCGCTCTGATTCCACTAAACGCGGTGGTGTACAAGCACTACAAGCAACCTCATCAGGAAATCAATATGGTTGAGGCGACGCGGTGGACATGGCGGGGAATAGCAAAAAGGGCAGGAGTAAAGGAATTGTATGCTCCATCTATGCCCATAGGAGATAATCCAGTGCTGACACCGCTGACGGACAAGGCAACCACCTTGCTGGCGAAGGCATAGGACCTGATGACAGGCAGCGATATGTACCCGGATGCTACATTCTTAACATTACAGCACATGTGCAAAGAGCAGACACCTTCGGTTTCAGACACACTCCTATATTACCAGCTTAGGGCAGCCTGCAAAGCACGTTACACTGAATAGCCTCAGGCACCACAGGCCCTGCCTGCACTGGGAATATTTTGTCTAACCCCTCTCCAAAGAAACTGATCGCACGCATATACAGTATCACACAAATTACATCTCCCATAACGTCGTACACTTCAAAGGCAGACTGGGAATGTGATTCTGAAATATCAATTACAGACAAACAATGGGAATATTGTTCCTCGCAGCTGGAGCATCTATCGCCAAACTACAGGCTAAGGTTGATACACTTCAACTTTCTACATAGGGTGTATTGCACGCCTGTGCAGTTGCACCGTATGAGACTATACCCAGACACTGCATGCTGGAGATGTGGACACCAGGATGTGACATTCATACATCTGGCGTGGTCTTGTGTGATTGATAGCGCAGTTTTGGCTAGAGGTAATCAGACACATTGGAGACATTACTACTGTACAGATACCACTCCCACCACTGGTTACGTTATAGGGATTTGTCTTGGAAGTACCAAAAGGATCTCGTGAATTGGTGTCCATGCTGCTACTACTGGCCAAACGCCAAATGGCAATATACTGGAAGAGATCACAGCCACCGCGGTTGCTGGTTGGCTACATACTGCCACCTACTGTAAGGATCAATTGACCCGATATTGGGAGTTGATGCCAAGCAGGTCTAGGCCAGTAGATATATGGAAACCATACGTGACTTGGTGGGAGTAGGGGGGTGCTGATCATTGTTTAGACGTGTGGCTCAGGGGTTAGAGGAGGCAGACCTGGAAGCTGAGATCGGCCCTGGACCAGGGTTCAATTCCTCGCCTCAGCGGGTCTTGGGCTAAAAATTCCACGGACTCGATAATTCTTGCTCCGGTGCCTTCTCAACTCACGGGTTCACACTCTGCGACTCTGGGCAATAGCTTGCTTAATCTCCACAATGGCCCCTCGCGGCGGGATGCCTGGCTTTCACCTTGTGGATACCCTGCCGGGGCTATCTCACAGGGGAATACCAGGACGGGTTCCCTAAGCAAGCGCCGGGAAACCCACTGCGGGTAGCTGTGCGCTATATAAGCTCAAATACATTTACATTTACATTTAGACACTGTTACGTAATATGTATGATTTGGAGATAGATTGGGTACGGGTGATGTTGGGATGGTGGACAACAGGGATATTTGGATGCCGCCCCTACATGCAGGATGGGGGATAGTATTTTGGGTACCAGATTTAAGGACCAGCTATCACGCGTAGCCAGGCCCACAATGCGGAACTGGGAATGGACAGATTGGGCAGATGCTGGCAGATGGGGGGGTTTGGATATGTGTAAGATTTCTCGTTTATTGGCGGATAATATCTACAGGACTGAACAGGATGTTATTATTGTTGTCACTATTGCTATAGATGTTTTCACATAGATTTTTTGTTCGAGCTACATCCGCTGCCGGATGTTGGTATTTAAGCTGTGTACTTGATTCTAGATTGTTGATATTCCACGCTGCCGGCCCCAGGGTTGTAGGCACGACGAAGCTGTGTACATTCGACAAAACACAATAAATCTTTTTTTTTAAAAAGTGAAGAGATGTTTCAGTGGAACATGTTCATCTATTTCACTAGCACAACAGGCATCTACTAAACTATGTGTTTACATATGCAGAATGTTTAAGGTTGTAGTGAAACACATTAAGCTGTTTCTGGGCTCCAGATTGTAGTTTTCTGGAAAGGAGCAATCTGTGTTGTCTAGGTTTTAATGGCACGGTGTTACTACTCATGTTGCACATTGTGAGGTTATTGCTCATTATGTGAATTTGTGTAGGCTACACCTTTAGGCTTGCCAATGCATGTTATTATTAAAAGGGTTTGGTATGCTGACTCTCTGACTGTATACAGAAAGATCATTAGACATTCACTAGAGTCACTGTAAATCCCTGCACCTCATGGTGACCGCCACACAGTGCAGGGCTTTATTGAGGGGCACCATAGGTGCCGCCTTGGCCCTCAAATGGAGGTCACTGAAGAAGGGGGGCCCTCTAGGGGCTCCAAAGTCACTTTCTGACCGATTTGTCATGTCAGAAAGCCTGAAATGGAAAGCCTCACTGAAGCCGACATCATAATCCCAATGGCGGAAACGTCATCCGTATGGTATTATGGTAGGCTCCTTGAACCCACCGAAAGCAATTCCATAATCGTAATACGGAGGTTGGAATTCAAACCAAGGATGTCAGTCAGAAAGACTTCGACCTGCGGTCGGAGGCTTTCCGACCGACATCCTAAATAGGGCCTAAATGTATAATGCCACATTTGCTCATGAAATAAAAGATTAAGGGCACTAGCATACGTCCCAGTAACTGAGGTAGCAAAACAATACAACTTATTAATAGAATCACGTTACAAAGACAGACATGAGTAATAGTATAAATTAACCCCCCTAGTGGCCGACTTCGAAAATACTCGGGTTGGCAGACTACACCATTCTAGTCCAGATGCCAACTCAAATATCATCATCATCTTTATTCAACCATATTAAAAAATTACCATAAAAGCACACATAAATACATCAGTAAAAAAAAATATTATTATTACAAAATGTTATTAAAATTCCAAATTTTTTCTACACAATCCTAGAATAAGATGAGAGTGCATAAAAGGTATAAAAGAAAAGCAATTCATGTCTCGGATCTGGGTACCTTATGATTGCTGTTCGAACTCAGCGGACTACTTATCATCCCCTTCCTCTTCCTCATACAGGCCCATAAGAATGTTGCTACTGAGTAGCAAACCAAAGGGTCGGCAGTATTTTTTAAAAAGAACAGTGACACTCGACATGGCTTTAATCCCATTTTCTTTAAAGCTGGTTTCAAATGGGCTTTACTTTCACTCTTGTAGAGGCCGCAGAATTAAACTAAATGCAGTTCAGTTTGGGGTGATAAGTTATCACATGGGCACATGCTTAGATTGGAATGGTTATACGTTTTTCCTGGATAACCAAGCATCAGGGGAATCAAATTTGTGCGGAATCTTAACAATATAAATCTGTGCTGCGTGCTAATTATGTTGGCTAAATAGGAAAAAACTCCTTCCAATAATGGTGGGTTGAGGTGATAAACCTGTGCTGCACATTACCCTTTATAATATTCCCTGCACTTGTATTCAGCCATCAACATAAACATACCGGTAACTTTCTGCTTAGACACCTTCTTACAAACCAGGGGATCTTTAAAAAGTTTTTGGAGACCTATCTCTTTTAAAACTGACTCCACGTAGCTTAGCCACTTAGACCTTTTCCAGTTATCCATCACTATGCAGCTCCTTATAACCATTTGGGACAAAGGTACTGTGTCTCTCCTCCAAATAGAATGCCATAGGAGGAGTGGGGCTAGTTGTATATGATCTAATATATAAGGAAGGGCCAATTCCGTGTGTAAGATCCCATTCGTGAAGGAGGAAGGAAGACCCACTGCAGATTTAAAGAACTTGTTTTTGATAATTTGTAGTGGTGTAGGTACAACCATACCCCAGCCCCAGACCCCGGCTCCATAGGTCACTGCTTCTTTTACTCTAGCCTGGTATATTTTTTTTATTGGCAATAAGTGTTCAACAGCCAATTTCTTTGCAAAAGATTTTACGGCAGTGATGCCCCTCTCCATCACCAACCTTCTTTCCATCAGTTTTGCCCATGACAAATCTTTGTCAAAAAGTATACCCAAATAGGGGAAAAGAGTCGACGACCTCAATTTTTCATGCATCTGTGCTAAAGTACGGAACTTTGTCTCTTTTTGTACCCCCTGCTATAATTATAAAATACTTTGATTGATTTACTTTTAGATCTAATGAGTCCATAAAAGAGACGTACGCTGTTATGAGCCTTTGTAGCCCAATCCACATTCTTGCAATTAAAACAGCGTCATCTGCATAGGAAAATATTGGTAGCATTTGGTTTTCAAAAAGGGTGAACGTCCCTGGTAGCCACTGTAAACGCCCTCTCAACTCCATTTGTATATAAGGAGAAGTGAAATGGGGCCAGTACACAGCCCTGTCTTACTCCTTTGGAAATTTTAAGAAACACGTGTGTAATCTCCCGATTTACTATAGTGCACTGAAGCCATTGCGTTTGCATACGATTGCCTACTACAATTTAAAATAACAGGTTCAACCCCCATCTTCTGCATTATATCCTACAATTTATCATGGACCACGCAGTCAAGTGCTGCACTCAGGTCCATGAATGCCCTCTTTCATACAGGTATATTTTTCAATGGTCAATGCTAAATTCAAGCATTGATCCACGATGCCCCTTCCCTGCTGGAAGCCATACTGGGCCTGGATCAAGATCTTATTTTCTCTAGCCCAGCTCTCTAACCTAGAGAGAAGGAGGCGGCTCATAAGCTTTGATGTTGTGTCCAGCAGGGATATTGGTCTATAATTTTTTGGGATGGACCTATCCCCTTTTTTATGAATGGGTACAATGACCCCCGAGGACTATGAGGGGGCTGTCAAAGCTATGTTATTTAGGACATTGGTTAGAAGTGGGATCCGCAAGTCGGGTTGGTTTGGAAGAAGTTAATTGGAACCCCATCCAGTCCTGGGGCCTTTCTAGAGCTACATAAGTTCAATGACACCTTTACTTCATTGAGTGAAAATTATATTGGTGCATAAGGCATTTCCTGGATTGGCACATGATGGTTATTTGCATCAGCGTTTAAAGTGAAAATGTTCTCAGAGTGAGTGACCCAGGACTCCTCATCGGCATTTACATCCATTGTAGGGTCATTAGGGGTTTTAAAATGTGGAGCATTGACTATATTCCAAAATTCAAGACTATTGCCACAGCAGGCTGCCTTTTCCAGGTTGACCCATACGTCCGCCCTGATTTCTTTTTCTCTTGTTTTCCTTACAAATTTATATGAAGCCTGGAGTGTTCTTATTTGATCATAATTCCTAGGCTTAGCTTTAAGGGCAGACAGTAAAGTCTTTCTAGCTTTTGGACATGGGGAAACAAACCATCCCCTGCCATTCCCACTGTTTAAGATTTTTGTTTTTGTTAAGGCCAGTTTTATTTTTAGTAGGGTGTTACAAAAGGCTCGCACCACTATCCCTCTCTCTTCTTCCGGGTGTAGGCATAATTGAAATGCCATCTTGTGTATTTGATATAAGATCGGGGACCAGCTTTGTTGCATCAATATGGGCCCATTTAAGCTGGATCCCATTTTTCCTAGACACGATTGGCATTTCAACATTTCTAAGAGGTTGTTCCCCAGATGTTGGTACCTTCAGCTCCATCAAGACCATAGCATGGTCACTATGTATCGTGAAAGAATTACATTTCCTTACGGCCCTCTCGGCTAGGGGAGCAGTCATGAGTATGTAGTCTAATGTAGACTCCACCCCATTTCATAAAAAGGAACCCTGCAGGGTATCTGTTTTAAGATCTGGATCAGTGATTATTTCTAGGTTTAATGAGCCCATTAACTTATTTAATCAGTTACCGTATTTACTATGTAAGAAGTGGTATATAGGGTTTCCCCTCATATCCTCTAGCCGGCACACTGGCAAATTTTTATAATTACAAGGGTGAATATTGAAGTCACCTAGCCATATGATATCAAGATTAGGGGTCTTGGTTTTACATACAATCTCTGAGATGGCTTTCTCGACTTCCCCCACAATTGTGTGCATCTTTGGGCCAAATCTGTTATTGTATATAACCCATACCCCTTTCTGGTATATCTACAATTTCAAAATGTTAAAAGTTTGGTTGGAATATGGTTTCATATTTACCTTTATTAGTACATTATTCCTGATTAAAGTCAGGATTCTCCCCTTTGCCCTACCTGAGGTAGATGGACTTGCCTGGGTCTGAAAGGACGATAGTCATTTATGAATACTGGTTCCATGGGGTCCATGTTTCCTGTAAACATACTATTCCCTGATCCTGCCATATCTTTACACAGTTGGTATGGTAAACTACCTTTACAACGCAATTTTTACAACGCAGTGCCTTTACAACGCGGTATTTACAACGCAAACCATTACAACTCATTGCGCTGGGGGCGCTCTAGAATAGGGAATAAGTTTAATTTACTATCCAACACCTTCCCTAGTGTCCACGGGGACTGGTGTTGGAATAGTAAATTAAACTTTTCACTATCCAGCACCCCAAAGCGCTATGTGTTGTAATGGATTGCAATGTAAAAAACGCGTTGTAAAGGCATGGGTGGTAAAAGCATGCGTTGTAATGTCATACATCTAGTTAGTATCACTCAATTTATGTGCGATACCAGACACATTCCATGAGTCTACTATATTCAAAGCATTTATTTTTCTCTCCTGTTGTGTAGAGGGTGATTGTAGGCTCACACTATTTACCTGAATGGAGGGGTGTCGCCTTTCGTTACTCAGCTGTGAGCTTGTATGTGCTGGGTGTAGTCAGTCTCAAGCATCAAGGTCAGTCAGAACAGCATATCTAGTCTTAAACCTTCAATCCATAGTGTTGCTGTTTCCCCATTGTCCTTCCCTGGGCTGTAAGTGACCCATTGGTCTTGAAAAATGGGAGGTTTATAAAAAAAAGCCCAAAGGTAGAGCAATGATGCGTGAGTTATTAATATAATCATTGCCCAATTGCTCCAGGAGAAAACCAACAACAGATTCACTTTTAAAATGTAAAACCACACAGTCTCCTGATAATTCTTTCCTGGCTGAACCCACCCAGGGTACTCTTCTCGCCATAATCCCCTGGCTTGCGATGTTCCTGCCTATACCCCCGCCATCTCCAGATTTTGGGTTAGCCAATGAAGCGCTTTAGACATTAGTAGGGGTGTTGAGTCTATCAGCCCCTTCTGCAGCAATGGCACATTCCCCAAAATTATCAGCAAGAGGGCAGCTGCTGGAGGTAGGTATAAATTCTGTACATCATTCGGCTGGCTACTCGGGGCGAAACTAATTTCTTTGTGACTGCCCAGGCCTATTCATGTGCTATTTTGCCCCCTAGGTACTGTGTTATAGTTTGCCACTTCCTGACGTCTGTTTTCACCTGGCTCTATCGATTTATTAGGAATTAAAAACCTGGTGTTACTGCAAGCCTTATGGGTAGATGTACCTTGTGCTGTATTTGGGAATAATCTCTCCTGATTTTCTGTTTTCTGTTGATCCCTATTTATCATTGCGGGGTTAAGGTGTAATGATGTTGGACTAGGATCAGTTCTAGCCCTCTCCTGGTATGTTGAGGGCTGTCTGTCCGTTATTTGTCTGAACTCTGTCAATACTGCCTCCAATGCACAAGGATAATCTGTGGCTTGGTGTTCTAATACAGTTAATTTTTCCTCCATCTGGGTCAATTTTAATAAGATAGGGTTTATCATAGTACAGACGAGTGTTTCAAGTCTCCGCCACATTGTTTCAGACCTCTCGGGCCTGGAGCTAAGTCCATTATTTCCGTACCAGTTATGACTTGCTGAGTTATTTCTGGAGTTATCTCCCCCTCATGTTTGTTTGTCCTCAGGGCTTTTGCTGGTTTCAGTCTCTGCGGGCCCCGCCCCTCTTTCTCTTTTGACCGATACCCATATTAATCTTCGCAGGTTTTTTTGTCGCTTAACGAAACTCTTTGTTGAATGCCACCCGCTGCCGAGTC
Source organism: Lissotriton vulgaris (assembly GCF_964263255.1). Taxonomy (NCBI): domain Eukaryota; kingdom Metazoa; phylum Chordata; class Amphibia; order Caudata; family Salamandridae; genus Lissotriton; species Lissotriton vulgaris. Next base: position 80,160,610 of record NC_141699.1, read on the forward strand.
GTGGGGTATTGATCTCGTACCTGCAGTATCTTCTGTACCCATGTCTAGATGCAGGGTTTCACGTAGGCTTCTATTAGGCTCTGACCCTCCCAATGATAGTCTTTTATGGTTGGGGGGCTCCATCGATAGTCGGCGTTCCGTTAGTTCGATTTCATGTGCCAAAACTGATGTTGCCCGGGTCAGAAAATAGTCCAAAGTACCTACTATGCTTTTATCCTCTTGTTTACTCATCCCTGCTTGCTACTATAATCTGATGGATAATCCCAGTGTACAGAGTCAATGGCAAGAGGGCAGTATTAAGAAAGCTGTTATTAGAATATGTTATCAGGTAGGTACTATCTAAAACTCAAATGGGCACTTTACCCTGTATGTTTTACTGGATGTTAGAGGGGGGCCCAGCCCAGCCTCATCCGGGTTCCGCCCGGGTGTGTCCCCACGTGTGTCCTGCGCCGCGGGTCAGCGCCTCCCTTATCAGCGCGACCTGCACACTACTGGTGCTAGGAGTTGGCGGTCCCGGTTGCCGCTTCTCCCAATCCACCGGTCCTCCAAACGGTAGCCCTTTGTCTCCGCAATAAGGGCAAATCAGTATATCAGCAATGTCCCGGCGATTATTGCAATGCACCGCGCCATGGGTCAGCGCCTCACTTATAAGCATGATCTGCGCGCTACTGGTGCTGGGAGTTGTAGTCCCTGGTGCGTTGGCGGTCTTGGTTGCCGCTTCCCCAATCCTCCTGTTCTCCAAACGTTAGCCCTTGGTCTCCGCAATAAGAGCAAATCAGTATCTCAGCAATGCCCTGGTGATTGTGTCATATGTATCATGTTGCATGTTGAATGTTTATAACACAACAATGTCACAACAGGCAAAAAACCAACTGTGTAGTGGATGGGTGGCAAAAATCCTTGCAAGGGAATTTAAGATGAAGCCACCCTTCACTATACCGATTTTTAGAAGTTCTAAAAACAGAATAGAGGTATCTAGAGCTATAAGGGGCTGATTACAAGTTAGGCTTAGTTTAGCCAACTCTCAGCCGCCACAGCTGATCCAAACCTGCGCAAGGGCCACCCACCATATTGCGAGTTGAACTCGTGCACAGGGGATGATCCTTTGTCTTTCCCATGTTGTTGCCTGAAAAACAGGCACTGAAATGGGAACGGCAACAAAGTTCCTGCATGGCATGGACGGTGATGTCCATGCCCTGTTTGAACTTTGGGGGAATACAGACAAGGGGCACATGTTGTGCCCCCCTGAATGTTTACCCATGGCGGGGGCCCAAGGAGGACCTGCAGGACCCCCTTTGTTCCTCCACCGTAGTCTTTCCAAGGCCGGGCTGCCGCCATGAAATGGCTGGCAGTGGTAGAACTTGTAATATGCTCAGTGGGACTGGGCCAGTCCCGCTAAACATTTTAGATTGTGGCGCATTTGCGCCACCGACAAGGAACAACTGTTTCCTTGAGCAGCCGGGGATCCTCCTCCGCAAAGATTTTCAAAGTCGTAATGTGGCCGACGGTGGACCTCCACCGCCAGTCTGGCAGTCGCAATCACGCCTTTCAAATGTAACAGTTACTAACCCAACTAGAACAAATAGTCTCAAAATAAACCAAAGAAATACACAATATGTAACAAATCAAAGTCCAAATCTTTACTAACTATCAAGGCCTACAATATCTAGATTCCAGAGACAGAACCTTACTTTAACTAACCAGTCAAAATACACAAACTACAGCCATAAACAAACCTAAAAATGACTAATCATTGTTGATTAATATGAGTTTATTTTTACTATTGTATCATAATTGCAAATAACCAAACAATAACAGTTGTCAATTTGAGAGGCTGCCAGTAGTGGTTATCTTAAGAAGCTCTCACTAGTGAACATTATGTGAACAATGCAGTGGTGGAGCCTGAGAGAAGAGGGCACTAAAGTGCAGTTTGAAAAGCATACTTTGAATTATAAAAGCCCTTACAAATATTTTTAAATGTAAACAATAAATATCACAACTATCAGCCATAAAAACAATAGCCCATAATACAAAATACATTGTAAAATAAACACAGCATAAAAATATAATTAGCAATAAATGACGTAACAAAATACAATACAATGCAATAACATATCCCAAACTTCACATTTTTTAAAACAAATGTTACTCATAGTTTTGTAACAAAGACATCAAACTTCACTAAAATCTAAAAGGGATAAATAATCCAGAATTTGAAAATAAAAGTGCCCCATAATATGCAAAAATATCAAGATGAAAAATAAGAATTCTAAAAGAATCGTACATGGAGACCAACCAAAACCCCCCCAAATTAAATGTTTTAAATCTGCCCCAGGAAAAACAAAAAATCAAGAAATTAAAAATATTGTGGAACTTCTACAAGAGTATAAACTGGGCGATAGAGAGCACTTTCGGTATATGCAGGTTCGTCATGCACTTGACTCCGTTTTCCCAACCGGCACCGCTGTCCCAGAGTCCTCTCCCCTGGAAGACAGAGTGCTGGACGGGTATGTCCCTGATAGTACCATCTCCCTCATCTATAAAAAGCTCATCAATGATCGCTCGGATCTTCCTGTACAGCTTCGTGGGGCCTGGACTAGTGATGGGCTGGAGCTGGATGACGAAGATTGGCAGGGCGCGATATCATCCCCTAAGGAAGTCGCGATTCCGGGGCGTCTTCGGCTGGTGCAATTGAAGATTTTGCACCGCGTGTATGTCACGGGTCCACGCCTGATGCGTATGGGTTACTCTATGGATGGGTTGTGTAGGCGCGGCTGCGGTATGCTTGCTACTTTTCTTCATATCTTGTGGGAATGTCCGGATGTAGTGGTGTATTGGAGACAAGTGCATGACGTTATGGAAGAGGTTACGGGTGTTTCGTTATTGCCTGAGGCCAGGAGATGCCTGTTGAACGTGTGGGAGCCAAATGATTATAGCGTAGTCCAGACTCAATGGGCCACCCTCGGCAACATGATAGCGAAAAGAGACATAGCCCAGCTGTGGGGTTCTCAAAGGGCACCTCTGGTTTCAACCTGGAAGAAAAACATGGATTGGTGCATGTTTAGAGAAAAAACGGTGTACATCGCCCGTGGAAGACCTAAGAAATGGGGGAGGATATGGGGTCAATGGAACTCATATCGTAGAGAGATTTGCACCCCCCTTTTGTAGAAACCAGTAATATTCCTCAGACCCCATGACCGGACATCCCATACGTCTATATCCTATTGTTCTTTATTTGCTTGTTCGCTCCCTAACCCTTTATTCCCTCCTTGTGTTTCAATATCCTTTTTACATCTGTCTTTAATTGGGTCGCTCCCCCTGCTGCCTGAGACAGTCACATTCATTATTAATGTCACCTCGGATTTTGTTGTTATGTTTGTTTTCCTTTAAAAAATATAAAATGTGAAACCTTTCATTTATCCTCCTATCATCACAAGAACATCGTATGGGCATATTATATCGCTGCCGAACCCCCGGGTTGTCGGCTGACGAGCTGTGTACTATTTTTGATTTCAATATCTACTGCTGCCGACCGGCCCCTGTGGTTGTAGGTCTGTATTTGTATTACTTTGTCGAAATAAAGATTTTTTAAAAAAATAAAAAAAAATAAAATAACATTACCTAAAATATAACCACATGTATTTCCTTGAAAAAATTGCATACAATAATAATCTCTATCTACAATGACCCAAATGAGAAACCTCTAAAAGAAACACAAAACACTGAATCTACACAGCACTACAACATAATCTTAAAAAAAATAATATATAAAAACAAAACAAATAGAATAAGCAAATACCAACAATATGGTGATTCCCCACTGAACCCAAATACCACAACTACAACACATTTCTAACACTAACTAAACAATGTATTGACAAACACTAACTGAAACTAACCAAATCAATCCAAAACACTTCCCCCTCAAACATTAAAAACACTAAAGTAATCTTACCGGAACTAGAGAAGAGAAATTGTAAACCACAACCAATCACACTCAGGAATAGCTCAAATTAGCAAAGATGGACTAAAAAATTATCAAAGTGGAAATAATGCCAACTAAATAAACATAATAAAAGACTCAAACCCAATAGAAAACAGTGCAAAATAAAATGATTTTAATATATATTATGATGGCTGAGGGGTCTGTGGCGGACTGAAAGACCATCCACCGCTATTCCGCCGGTCGACTCATCGACTAACGGAAAAAATGCCTGCATATAGTGGCGGTGTCTTTCATATTACAATGCTGGCGGTAATGGCCTTTACACAGCGGCGTTGCTGCCGTGGAAAGGCATACAGTCTTTGCTTTGGGGGCCTGTTGCGGGCCCCCAGGGTGAAGAGGGGGTGGGAGTGCAAATGGAGGGTACCCCTCCTTATTACCATGCACTACGTGGCAGGCACCATGTGGTGCCTGCCATGTAGTGATTCAGAAAAGGGGGTGGTGATGGACAGAGTATCTGAATTAAGCAGAACACTCGTACCCAGTCAACAGATCAAGGCTTGATCCATCACCGTTTTTTAGCTCACTGCACCATCCCAGCTCAGAACCTGGCTACATGCAAATTAGTCTGTCCCTGGCCCAGTGCATCATGGGAACAGGGCAGACCAAACTACCAAGCCAATTCTTTTACTGGAAAGGAAACAAGCTTCCGGGGACTGGTTTCTGGCATTAGAGCCGTCTTCGGCCCGGCTTGCTTGAAACCTGATGGTGCAGTGAGCAAGGGACTCATGTCTGAGCATACCCTTCCACGCTTATGGTGGACAAAACGATTCAGAAAAGGGGGTGGTGATGGACAGAGTATCTGAATTAAGCAGAACACTCGTACCCAGTCAACAGATCAGGGCTTGATCCATCACCGTTTTTTAGCTCACTGCACCATCCCAGCTCAGAACCTGGCTACATGCAAATTAGTCTGTCCCTGGCCCAGTGCATCATGGGAACAGGGCAGACCAAACTACCAAGTCAATTCTTTTACTGGAAAGGAAACAAGCTTCCGGGGACCGGTTTCTGGCACCGTGGCAGTTGCATCTTGTATCTCTGACATTGCAGCCGGTGCTGCAGCACCCGCCACAATGTCAGAAATACAGCTTTTGCATTTCCCTGCAATATGTGACAGGCACCACACGGTGCCTTCTACCTGGTGCAGGGAAATGTTGGAAGGTAAGATAAGTACCCCCCCAGTGCATACACACCTCCCCCAACACAAGGGTGGCCCATTACGGGCCCCCAAAGGCAATCCCTGCCAGCCTGTGAACTGTGGTTTCACCACCATCCACCGGCTGGTAGGGGGGCAGAATCGTAATATGGCAGACGTTGCCTGCTAGGCACCGCCATCATATTGTTGTTGCGGGATGGGTCCGCCATGCAATTGTAACAATTGCCTGTGGCAGACCCATTTTGGACGAACTTTGAGTCCGCCAGCATACCGTCTGCCATTGTAATATGGCGGGTAGAGAAGTGCTTTACTATGCAGTTGAAACCGCCACCGGCAGGCTGCCGTCGTAATGCCCCCATAGTTGTTAGAAAATATTGATTTGTAATTAATAATATGTATTTTAGTGTATATTTTATATGTGTGTGATGTTTTTTTTATATAAGAATTGTTTGTGTTTTCATTATATTTGTTAAAATCTTTGTAGTTAATAAAAAAAAAATGAATTTCGGGTTTTTAGTTCCCTAGCGGGTTGTGAGTTTATTGTAAGGGAATAGGGTGGGAATTAATTTAATTATATAAAATGTATTGACTATTTATAGTAGTTATTAATTTGTTTCTTATTAGAATTTTGTGTTTTTAGTTTCATTGTGGGTTGTGGGTTTATAGGGGTATAGGGTGGGAAGTAATTTAATATTATACAATGTACTGAATACATTTTATTTATTAATATGTTTAATTGTAATGTTATAGTGTCAACTTTGTCAATTAATGTATTATTATTTTTTTAATAATGAATTAATTAGTAATTAATTATGGTAATTGTGTAATTCATTTTAGGTGTGTGTGGTGGTGTTTATAGGTGTAAATGGTGGGAAGGGTGGGAAGTAATTATTTTTATTGAATAATTATTAATTTGTTGGTAATTAATTTTAATTAGTTAATTAGTAATTAATTATGGTATTTGTGTAATTAATTTTAGGTGTTAGTTGTGATGTTTATAGTCATAAATGGTGTGAAGTATTTTGTTTATTGTTGAATTAATAATTATTTGTTAATTAATTTATATTAATTAATTAGTAATTAATATCATAATTGTGTAATTAATATCAGGTGTGTATTTTGGATATTATAGTGTTAAAATATGTGTACTAAATGAATGTTTATTATCTTTTTTTTATTAATATAGTTTAAATTCAATATTCATTATGTTAATTATGGAAATAAATTTCAATAAAAATGTTGATGTATTTTTTTATTGGTGTTGTATCATAGAGTAGGAAATAAAATAAATACATTTATGTTTTAAATAATTTGTTTGTGAATATTTGTTCCTTTCAAATAAATATTGTTTATAAATGTATTTATTATTTTTTATATCATATTAGTAGTTTTTTGTTATAAGTAAATAACATTATAATATGTGTTCTTTTTATATGTTTAATATATGTAATTGTATGTTTTTAAAATATTGTTTATTTATTTTTAAGATTATTTAAAAAAATGTTTAAATATTATAAGTACTTTTTGTTTTTCTGCTATCCAATACTTTTCCTACTGTCGCACTCACTGGAGTGAGAATAGTAATTTTTACCCCTCCACTATCTAGCACGTTCCCTACTGTTGCACTCACTGGAGTGGCAATAGTAATTTTTACCCCTCTGCTATCCAATACTTTCCCTACTGATGCACTCACTGGAGTGGGAATGGTAAATTTTAGCCCTCCTCTATCCAGCACGTTCCCTACTGTTGCATTCTTTGAAATGAGAATAGTAATTTTTACCCTTCTGTTATTCAGCACTTTCCCTACTGTTGCACTAACTAGAGTGGGAATAGTAATTGTTACCTCTCTGCTATCCAATACTTTCCCTACTGTTGCACTCACTGTAGTTGGAATGTAGTTGAAATCACTGCCAATAACCAAAATTAAGAAATATCACTTTTAATTTTCAACAATAAAAAATAATAACAAATGTAAAGCATTTGTTAAAATAATTTTATATAAAAAATGTTTTAAAATGTTTATTAGTGCATACAGATGAAGAAATAAAAATTACAATTATCATCCTACAAATATATATGAAAACATAAATCAAAAATATAATATATATTTTGCAAACTATTTTTGTAAAATTTGTTTATGAATTTACAATTAGAAATACAATTCATAATTGAGGATGTCCTCAAAAATGGAAGAAGTTATGGGGCAGATGGAACGACTTTCGCGTGAACATATGTGCCCCCCACCGGAGGACTCAGAGTCAGATTTGAGCGACTAAGGGGAGGGCGCCGGGGGAAAACCGGCCGTATATTCACTGTTCAAAGGGCTGAAAAATATTGCAGAACTTAAATGTCTACATGGGGCATTCTTAGTAGCAAGGGATTTGAAAATGCATGTGCTGTCTGATATTATGAAGTATTTCATTTTCAATGGCTGTGAATCATTGTTAATCCTCAATAAAAATGTTTACAAAAAAAAGATATACAATACATATTTTATTAAATTATGTACAAACTAATTAAATACAATGTAAAAATAAAATTCAATAAATTATACATTTATGAAAATGTAAATTAAGTTCATTTTAATACACAATTAATAACAAAACATAAAACAACTAATAAAAAGCAGAACTATTTTGCATAAATGTAACCAAATATATCAATATGATATAACAAAATATAAATGAAACAAGTTTATCATGGTGAAAAACTAAATACAAGTAAATAAATAAAATAAAATAAATGTTAAAATAAAGAAAGAAAGAAAGAAAGAAAGAAAATAAGTACATTAAAAACCTCAAATATTTACCGAATATATTAAATAATTAACACAAAATATACAAATAAAAAAGTAAAACATTAAATAACATCTAAATAAAAAAACAAAGCATAATGCAACAAATCTAGATAGATTAAAAATAACCCCCCCCATCCCACTGCAACACGGCCACTGGCATTCTGCATTAGGGGAGGGTAAAATTATGTGGCAGGGTTAACTAAATTGTGTGACAAATTATGCAGAATAATATGCCATATTTTATGATAGCATTGACGTCATTTTTTTATAATTTGGACACCTGTTAACACGGTTTGAGCACAGTGTTCTCCTCCTTAGCACTAATGTAATAACCCTACTACAACAATAAACAACAGAAAGGATATTTTGCTGCGTTTAAGTGGAAAACAATGATTTTGATAAAACCCGCAGAATATGAAGCAGGCGGCGGATTATTTGGCAAATGCAGAAAATCCATATTTATGTGGCAAACACCCCTGCAACAAAATTGCATAATTCCAGTGGCACTTCCTGTAATCCACAGACCCCTCACCTAAAAATCAAAGTAATTTAAATGTAACAATTACACATATATAAATAAATTAACATGTGATATCATAACTATACAATATCAATAGCTAATATATTAAAAACTTGCCTAAAAACCAATACGGTTACCTGAGGTATTAAAGCTGTCAGTATTTATGACATCGGGAATTGCAATGATATTACTGTATCATGACATATTCTTCTTCAGTATTTTGGATACCCAAGGTAGCTCGAAGTGGGGGGCGGGTGTTGTTCCCCTCCACCTAATACTGCAGTTGTTTAGGAGTGATTGACACTGTGCCTCTTTCTAGTGCAGTGTTTGTGGACCTTCGGTTTCTGATATTCTGGTTGCATTGATCTGGACCTTCTGTTTCTCATATGCTGCGTGCATTGTTTCTGGTGCAGGGTGAAATGAAACTTGCCATCATGGGTTCCTGTTCCCCTTTCTCCTTCCCCTTTCTCCTTCTGCCTATCTTGCACTGTTTCTGAAGGTCTGACAAATCCCTGGCTTGTTGTGCCTGGTGTGTCACAGAGCTGGTGTCCCTCTGTCACTTTGTCTCGTGTATTCATGTATCCCTGCACCCTTATGTACTCTGCCTCACCAGAATTCTATCTGATGTTTCCTTTCTCCAAAGGTTCCCTGTTCAGGTCCCTAAAGAGTCTGTGAGTCTGAGGCTGTATGTCCCTGGCTCTCTGGGAGAGATGGATGAAGACAGACTGACAGATATTAAAACAGGTACACGTGGTACTGCAAGTTATAGCTCAGCAATCTGTATCCGGTGAGAGAGAGCTCTGCTGTCTTCAGCAGGTGTGAAGTACTTTGCAATCATAAATACGCCTAGACCGTTTTAGCGAAGGACTGTAAACTCCCATTTATTATATCCTTTTAATTAGAGCTGATTCCTATGTTATTTTCACACAGGATCCATAAAGTAATACAGTAGAAAATGATATTAACAGGGTGCATACCAGTTAAAGTCCTAGTGGCAAGAATGCCAGCAGTATCAATTATCAGCCAAACAATAATATCTTGAGTATCCATTCGTGAAGAAAAAATAGACAGCTGACACGTGTTTCGTCACAAGCTTTTTCAAGGCAATAATATTTGATGAGGATTTAGAGCAGATAGTGATGAATGATGGTCCAATGTATTGCTAAGAAAAGTGTGTTGCAAAGTAGGTGGCTTCAGTAATTGCATTAGTGAGCAGTGTGACAAATGGTAATGGCTCACAGTGGGCAGTTCAGAGAAAGCATTCGCCATTATTGGTGAAATATTGCATTTGTGGCTTCCACTGATTCTTCATTTGTTCCTGTCACAACATAACATGGCACATGTATTTGTAAAGCACACACTCACCCGAGGGTATCTTGGAGCTGAATAACAAATGTTTATTGTTATCCAACTCAATAGTACTCATTTGTTCAACTTCAGAAGGATGAAAGGCTAAAAAACGTAAACTTGAAGGGATAGAAGAGACTGCAGCATTGGACATGGAAGCACCCAGACCCAGGAAACATATGGAATGATCATAACGCATTTTGAAATGCACAGCATCGCACTGTCTCAGCGCCAAGGTGCCTTTATTGATCTTGGGCGGTTGCATCCTTTAAGTGTGTGACCTTTATGAAAGTTCATTTTTTTTACTGAGGAAAGCATGCAAGTAAATCATGGCGTTTGTATTTAACCATGTCCCCACAGAGCACTCCCAGCCGCTGCACAGTCACTGCAGAAATTATTAACATGTACCCAAGGAAAAAGCGGCTTTGGCAGGGAGAAGGCCTCTCTGATTAACGCGTCTTTACGCGGCCCTCTCCTCTCCCGATGCACGGCATCCATGTGTAATTGCGAAATGAATGTTGTCACCTGCACAGATAATGCTGAAATTGCCTGGCACTGACTTGCACAGAGTCCTTGCCACAAGAACAGAGAAATATATTTCAGTTCATGAATTTATTCATTCAGTTCTGCATTTGAATCCCTATTGCCTTGGTGTCGCCAGTTTATGCAACATGAAAGTATATAAAAATTAAAGTAAACAAAAAAGTGGTGGATGGAATGCTTGAATTAAACTTCAGTTTGGACCCAGGCATCTGCAAATCAGTTTTGAGCTTGCTCCATTCGGAACAGTCCAGCCCAAACTGCCAAGCCATGTCCTCACTGAACCAAGCCAGAAGCAACCCAGGGTTGGTTCCACCCTAGTTATGGGCTCATCAGCCAGGTACAGCTTGGTTCCAGTGACACAGTGTGCACGGGATCCACGTCTGTATTTACAACAAGGGGTGGTGAGGGACAGAGTCTCTGAATTAAGCAGAAAGCTCTCACCCAGTCAAGAGATCAGGGCTAGATCCAAAACCGTTTTTTGCTCACTGCACCATCCCAGTTTCAGAACCTGGCTGTATGCAAATTAGTCTGTTCCTGTCCCAGTGCATGATGGGAACAGGGCAAACCAAACTACAAAAGCCAATTCTTACACTGGGAAGGAAACAAGCTCCCGGGGACCGGTTTCTGGCATTACAGCCGTCTTCGGCCCGGTTTGCTTGAATCCTGATGGTGCAATGAGCAAGGGTCTCACATCTGAGAATACCCTTCCACGCTTAGGGTGGACAAAAATATTTACAACAAGGGGTGGTGAGGGACAGAGTCTCTGAATTAAGCAGAAAGCTCTCACCCAGTCAAGAGATCAGGGCTAGATCCAACACCGTTTTTTTGCTCACTGCACCATCCCAGTTTCAGAACCTGGCTGTATGCAAATTAGTCTGGGCGGTTTGCTTGAATCCTGATGGTGCAATGAGCAAGGGTCTCACATCTGAGAATACCCTTCCACGCTTAGGGTGGACAAAAATATTTACAACAAGGGGTGGTGAGGGACAGAGTTTCTGAATTAAGCAGAAAGCTCTCACCCAGTCAAGAGATCAGGGCTAGATCCAACACCGTTTTTTTGCTCACTGCACCATCCCAGTTTCAGAACCTGGCTGTATGCAAATTAGTCTGTTCCTGTCCCAGTGCATGATGGGAACAGGGCAAACCAAACTACAAAAGCCAATTCTTACACTGGGAAGGAAACAAGCTCCCGGGGACCGGTTTCTGGCATTACAGCCGTCTTCGGCCCGGTTTGCTTGAATCCTGATGGTGCAATGAGCAAGGGTCTCACATCTGAGAATACCCTTCCACACTTAGGGTGGACAAAAATATTTACAAGAAGGGGTGGTGAGGGACAGAGTCTCTGAATTAAGCAGAAAGCTCTCACCCAGTAAAGAGATCAGGGCTAGATCCAACACCGTTTTTTTGCTCACTGCACCATCCCAGTTTCAGAACCTGGCTGTATGCAAATTAGTCTGTTCCTGTCCCAGTGCATGATGGGAACAGGGCAAACCAAACTACAAAAGCCAATTCTTACACTGGGAAGGAAACAAGCTCCCGGGGACCGGTTTCTGGCATTACAGCCGTCTTCGGCCCGGTTTGCTTGAATCCTGATGGTGCAATGAGCAAGGGTCTCACATCTGAGAATACCCTTCCACGCTTAGGGTGGACAAAAATATTTACAACAAGGGGTGGTGAGGGACAGAGTCTCTGAATTAAGCAGAAAGCTCTCACCCAGTCAAGAGATCAGGGCTAGATCCAACACCGTTTTTTTGCTCACTGCACCATCCCAGTTTCAGAACCTGGCTGTATGCAAATTAGTCTGTTCCTGTCCCAGTGCATGATGGGAACAGGGCAAACCAAACTGCAAAAGCCAATTCTTACACTGGGAAGGAAACAAGCTCCCGGGGACCGGTTTCTGGCATTACAGCCGTCTTCGGCCCGGTTTGCTTGAATCCTGATGGTGCAATGAGCAAGGGTCTCACATCTGAGAATACCCTTCCACGCTTAGGGTGGACAAAAATATTTACAACAAGGGGTGGTGAGGGACAGAGTCTCTGAATTAAGCCGAAAGCTCTCACCCAGTCAAGAGATCAGGGCTAGATCCAACACCGTTTTTTTGCTCACTGCACCATCCCAGTTTCAGAACCTGGCTGTATGCAAATTAGTCTGTTCCTGTCCCAGTGCATGATGGGAACAGGGCAAACCAAACTACAAAAGCCAATTCTTACACTGGGAAGGAAACAAGCTCCCGGGGACCGGTTTCTGGCATTACAGCCGTCTTCGGCCCGGTTTGCTTGAATCCTGATGGTGCAATGAGCAAGGGTCTCACATCTGAGAATACCCTTCCACGCTTAGGGTGGACAAAAATATTTACAACAAGGGGTGGTGAGGGACAGAGTCTCTGAATTAAGCAGAAAGCTCTCACCCAGTAAAGAGATCAGGGCTAGATCCAACACCGTTTTTTTGCTCACTGCACCATCCCAGTTTCAGAACCTGGCTGTATGCAAATTAGTCTGTTCCTGTCCCAGTGCATGATGAGAACAGGGCAAACCAAACTACAAAAGCCAATTCTTACACTGGGAAGGAAACAAGCTCCCGGGGACCGGTTTCTGGCATTACAGCCGTCTTCGGCCCGGTTTGCTTGAATCCTGATGGTGCAATGAGCAAGGGTCTCACATCTGAGAATACCCTTCCACGCTTAGGGTGGACAAAAATATTTACAACAAGGGGTGGTGAGGGACAGAGTCTCTGAATTAAGCAGAAAGCTCTCACCCAGTCAAGAGATCAGGGCTAGATCCAACACCGTTTTTTTGCTCACTGCACCATCCCAGTTTCAGAACCTGGCTGTATGCAAATTAGTCTGTTCCTGTCCCAGTGCATGATGGGAACAGGGCAAACCAAACTACAAAAGCCAATTCTTACACTGGGAAGGAAACAAGCTCCCGGGGACCGGTTTCTGGCATTACAGCCGTCTTCGGCCCGGTTTGCTTGAATCCTGATGGTGCAATGAGCAAGGGTCTCACATCTGAGAATACCCTTCCACGCTTAGGGTGGACAAAATTATTTACAACAAGGGGTGGTGAGGGACAGAGTCTCTGAATTAAGCAGAAAGCTCTCACCCAGTCAAGAGATCAGGGCTAGATCTAAGACCGTTTTTTTGTTCATTGCACCATCCCAGTTTCAGAACCTGCTGTATGCAAATTAGTCTGTTCCTGTCCCAGTGCATGATGGGAACAGGGCAAACCAAACTACAAAAGCCAATTCTTACACTGGGAAGGAAACAAGCTCCCGGGGACCGGTTTCTGGCATTACAGCCGTCTTCGGCCCGGTTTGCTTGAATCCTGATGGTGCAATGAGCAAGGGTCTCACATCTGAGAATACCCTTCCACGCTTAGGGTGGACAAAAATATTTACAACAAGGGGTGGTGAGGGACAGAGTCTCTGAATTAAGCAGAAAGCTCTCACCCAGTCAAGAGATCAGGGCTAGATCCAACACCGTTTTTTTGCTCACTGCACCATCCCAGTTTCAGAACCTGGCTGTATGCAAATTAGTCTGTTCCTGTCCCAGTGCATGATGGGAACAGAGCAAACCAAACTACAAAAGCCAATTCTTACACTGGGAAGGAAACAAGCTCCCGGCATACCCATCCCGCTTTGGACAACATACTAAAGTATGCAAAAAGTGATGGGTGGGATGCTTGAATTAATCTCAGCCACTGATAATTACTTGGGCCGAATCCCAGTCCATTGTTGTTTGTACATCATGTCATCTCAGTTAGGACCCAGCAAATCAGTCGTGTCCCTGCTCCAATCCAAACAATCCAGGCTGTACTGCCAATTCCATGGTTTGTTGGTTGTACATCTTCAGCTGGCATTGTATGCTTTCCAGACTTCCTCAGGGTGTGCTTTCATGATTATAACTTTCACTCTGTGGCACCACAAATTTAAAGGTGGTCAAAGTGATTTTGTGCCCTCGCAATGTGGTGAAGTTTCAGGTATTTTTTTCTAACTCCACTTCTCGCCAATCATTTTATGCAGTAGCATACTTTGTGGGACTGCTGCTCAATAAATTTGTTCTGCAAAATAGGTGAAAAAAGACCTCTTATGAACTTTCTCTACTGTTTAGAAAACTAAGTCAGCCCCATCTCACTCCTCTTTTTCCTCCTAGCCTTGGAGCATTTAGCGTCAACTATACAACAGCATACACAGTGGAGATCCACATACCAGGGCTCGCCTATAAAATGCTATTATATGCTGATGACGTATAAGTCACACTTAGGGGTCGATTAGGATGGCGGTGAATCCGCATCCTCCGGGCCGGCAGAAGCCACCGCCGGCCCGGAGGATGCGGACTCACCGCTGCGGACTTCCAAAACACCACCAGCCACATTAGGATGGCTGCGGGATCAGCGGCGGATGGCAAGTCTGTCCGCCGCTGATCCGCGGGATGTTGTCCGCAATTTGGTGGCGGTGTCTGCAAGACACCGCCAGCCAAATTATGACGGGTGAGGAAACATGCTGAAAAGCATGTGGACCAATGCTTCTGGGGGCCCGTTGCGGGCCCCCAGGGTGTTGTGGGGTGGGGGGTGCACATGGGGGGTACCTGTGGTACCCCCTGCATATTCATGCACAAAGCGGCAGGCACCGCGCGGTGCCTGCCGCTTTGTGCCTGCATATGCAAAGCATGCAATTTTAACCATGCGGCGGGCGCTGCTTCAAGCAGGACCCGCCGCAAGGTTACAGATACGGTATGTGACCGCCAGGGTGGCGATCACATCCTAATTTGTACGGAGGGACCGCCGCTGCCCCTGAGGACGGTCCCTCCACCTCGGGGGTGGCGGACGCCATCCTAATGAGGCCCTTAATAAGTTGCCCACCGCCCTACCAGCACTTATGTCCACTATCATAGAATACTTGAACATTTCGGGCTATAAGGTTAACTGGAACAAGAGTGAAACCATACTGCTGTCCCGAGTAACAATGACAGCAGCTATGCTGAACTATAGATTTCAATGTAAAGCAGACTGCTTAAAGTATCTAGAAGTGTATATCAGTAGACGCCTAGAATGGATGGTCTCAGACAACATTGGCCACTCATAGTCAAGACTAAGGCAGACTACACCAAATACACCCTCTTAATCTATCGCTATTGGGAGAGTACAGGCTGTAAACAATGGTGATGGTGCCTCAGTTTACTTCCATCTTGCTACCGCTCACACTAAAGATCTCTCTAATACAAGAAATTGATAAATGTATAAAAGCCATTATATGGGGGTGTTAGAAATGGGGGTCTCTAGTTGGCAATTGTTGGCACCATTGTCCAAGTAGGGGCCCTTCTTTCTAGTCAGAGTAAGGGGGACACACTTTTAAAATAACCCCTGCTCACCCCTTTGGTAGCTTGGCACGATCAGACAGGCTTATCTCAGAGGCAGTGTGTGAAGCATTAGTGAACACATACACTAATACAGTGAAAACACTACAAATGGACACCACATCCGTTTGAGAAAAAATAAGTAATTTTTATCTAAATCAAACAAGAACGAGACAACAAAAATCCACAATACAGTAATTAAAATAGGACTTTTAAAAGGGTAAAAATAGTTCAGATCAGAGCAAATTGCAGATGTGACACTTTTCATACAAAGCACCTTGGATGCATCGCGCACACAAACCAAAACTGTTGTAGGGAAGGTGACGCGTCAGTTCCTTACACCCAGGGAAGGTGATGCGTTGGTTCCTTACTTCAGGGGAGGTGATGCATCGGTGCCTTACTGCCACGCAGGGTCGGTGATGCATCGGTTTCTTACTGAAGGGGAGGTGATGCGTCAGTTTCTTACTACGACTCCGGTATTCTTGCCGGTGTGGAGTCCAGATGTGATGCGTGAAGATCAGGGATGAGTCGGTTCTTGATGTGGCGGCGGCGAAGACACTGCGTGGTTCTCTCCAGCCGCTGTCTCACAATACGTTGGTTCTTGCAGCTGCGTCGGAAACGATGATGTGATCTCGGACTTCAGAGATCAGTACACAGGATTTGCCGATTTATCGAGCCGCGGCAGGTGCTGCGTGGATTTCTACGGCGATGCGTCGGAAACAGGTGCGGATGCGTTGCGCTTCTCGACGTTGCATTACTTTTCCAGCTCCCAGCGACAAACAACCTCTCGAGGTCTGAAACAGTAGAAGGCACCTCTTAGCAAGTCAGAACTCCCAGCAAGGAAGTTCAGGGGAGCTGGTGGTGAAGTCTTTGTGTCCCTGAGACTTCAGAACAGGGGGCAAGCTCTACTTCCAGGCCTTGGAGATCTTCCTCAGGCAGGGAACACAGCACATAGCAAAGCCCTTGTCCTTTACCTGGCAGAAACAGCCACTGTAGGTCAATCCCAGAGAACAAACAGCAAAGGGGCAGTACTCCTCCTCAGTTTCTCTAGCTCTTCTCATTGGCAAAGGTTCCTTTTGTTTTCCATAAGTGATCAAAAAGTGTAGGGTCTGGGCCCCTCTTTTTATAATACAAAATCCTTTGTTCTCTAGGAGCAGAGAAGCTCTTTGCCCAGCCAAAACCAGTTCTGTCCTCTCTGGTGCCGCCTCCCAGCAGGAAGTGGAGCCAGCATTGTCCAAAGCAGACCTGGCCCATTCAAGTGTAAAAGAAATCTCCTCCTTCTACTCTAAATTCAGCCTAGGTCTGTTCAGCCCAGCCCTGACTCATTCAGGAAAGGCAGGACACCCATTAACCATCCCCCCATGGCTGTCTTAGAGAATGCACATCCTCAGCCCCTGTCACTCCAAAACCAGACAGTCAATACACAAACCAGCAGAGGTACACAGGATGGGTAAGCAAGAATATACCTACTTTCTAAACGTAGTATTTTCCAACACAGAACGTAAAAATCATCCTCACTAAAAGATGCATCTTTATATTTTAAGTTCAGGCATACTAAACTTTACTTTCCTATCTTGCCCCAAAGGTAAGACATATTTATGAGATTTTATAAATGGACTCCCATTCTATCCTATGGGACAGATAGCCTTTCAATTGTGAAAAAAGAAATTGGCAGTATTTCACTATCAGGACATGTTACACACTTCACAACATGTCCTACCTTTCACAGACACTGCACACTGCCCACAGGGGTACCTTGGGCCTTCCTTAGGGGTGAATCAACTGTAAGAAAAGGGAAGGTTAGGGCCTAGCAAGTCGGTGCACTTGCCAGGTCGACATGGCAGTACCAAGCTGCACGCGGACACTGCAGTGGCAGGTCTGAGTTTCATTTTCAGGCTGCTTATGTGGGTGGTACAATCAGTGCTGCAGGCCCACTGGCAGCATGTGGTTTACAGGCCCTGGGCACACACATTGCACTGTACTAGGGACTTAACAGTAAAACAAATAAGTAATTATGGAAATACTAATCCATAACAACAATTTAGAGAGGGAGCACTTTCACTTTGGCACTGAACAGCAGTGGCAAAGTGCCCAAAGCATCTAGACCAGCAAAACGAAGTCCAACACATAGCAAAAACACAGGAGGCAAAGGCAAAAATACAGGGGAAACCCCCGCCAATGATGCTAGGTTTAACAGGGGGACTATGAGACCTTGGATGAAACTTTCCAAGCTGAGTGCCTGGAGGCAATGCAGAGGCCTAAGCCTACTATATGTGTAGCACTACTACACGGTCCTCAGCTTGTCCCAGTTGGTATATCTGTAGTCAGGCAGGACGATGGCCCTCTCTGGGTTCTTATTGAGAATTGGCCTGGGCTTCCAAATGCAGTCATAGCTCACCATCTTGGCAAACCACCATCCCCATCATCCAAATTACATCCAGGATCCGGGTACACACCCATACATTTCTTAGCAGTGGAATCAGACTGCATACGTGTGATCCCATCTGGCATAATGCCAGCATTCATTTGGGGAGTATAGGTGAACTATGTCTTGGGAGCTCTGGAAACGTGCAGGCATATGTACACTCGACCACTCGAGTTATCCTTTGCCTGATACTTGAGCCCTTTTCAGCCCTGCGAGAAGAATTTCTTTTGCCTCGGTCTCAGGAGCAGACATACTTGCAATTGAAGCGCTCCCTTTTTAGCCGTCTCGCACCATCATCATGGGCAAGACTCTCCTGTACTACAATATCTAAAACATTGTGGTTTGTTTAAAGGGGTTGTCTCTGGATTCACAATCTCATAGTACATTACCTTCCCTCATGGCCCCTCTAGACAAGACTGCTCACTATGTGACTTCTCCAAAAAGACTACACTGAGGACGATTGGGCTGGAGCAATTGGGAATTTGGAGAGCAACCAGAATGACATGTACCCTCTTCAAAACACTCCAAAGCGGGTACTGGACCCGATAAAAACTTCAGACAGCAGGAGTTGTGCTCATAACAGAGGGAATACTGGTCCTCCATACAGAACACCCTGAGCTGGACACTTTATACACCCATCACCTTAATATGTAAGTTGTATCTGCTACACGATACATCTGAGCTCACGACCTAACAGGCTGTTAGCCACTGCAGTAGCCACTGCGTAAATATGTATCATGCGCACTGGACAGCACCACAAAGGCCGCCCATGGTGATTGGTTGATCAAAGTAGATAATATGGTAACATGTGGAAGTCTTATTTACAGACTACAAGACAATGAAGAAATATTTACACAAATATGGGAATCCATCATAGATTGTTTTACTCCACTCACATAAGCAATACCAAACTCACCTCTCAAACAGAGCCTTGGTCATACAGCCACAATAAGGTCATTCTATGATTTGTCACATACATGGCAAACTATAATAAGACAAGGCGGCTGAGCTGACGACAAAGTTGTTATAGTTCTTATCACTGCTTTTTGTTGGTACTCATAATGTAACAGGTACTACTGTAGGATCCTCTTTTCGTTGGGTTACCAGAAGCTTTGTGGTCTGCAGGGTCCACAGCTGGCTTCCATGCCGGGTCAGAACTAGCAGACCTTTTATTTATATTGGTAAAAACTTCTCATCCAACCATGGAGAGTCTAGGTACATGTGCATGTATTTGAACAACAGTCTTCATTTTTACCAGGCTTAATTATTTCCTACAAGCCCACCTAACATGCAAATGACTATTTCACATGAGGAAACGCCGGACCAGCCTACCTGAACAGCAGACTCAGCTTCCACACCCCCACCTGCCAGCTCCGCTCCGCCAGCCTGGCCCTCACCGCCGTCCCCCGCATCCAACGAACAACCTCAGGTGGCAGATCCTTCTCCTACCTCGCCGCCAAGGCCTGGAACACCCTTCCTACCCACCTACGGCAGACCGAAGACCTACTCGCCTTCAGAAGACTCCTCAAGACCTGGCTCTTTGAACAGTAGAGAAGCTTCCACCCCCCCCCCCCCTCACGCCTTGAGACCCTCACAGGTAAATAGCGCGCTCTACAAATAGATTGATTGATTGATTGAAAGGGCAGAGGAGATGAGGCTTTAGCACCGACATCTGATCACTTCTGCCGGCCACAGCTGTAAAACATCTTGAATCGAGAAGCGTGACACTGGCACTCTGATTGGCAGTACAGTTCCATTGGCAAGGGTAGGGTCTCCCTAGTATTATCTGCTTCGGCCCCATAGGGACAAGGAGGCAGCCAATCTGGGAGTATATTTGACCTTCATGTTTTCCCTCACAGTAAATCCAGTACCCAGTGCGGCGAGGCAGCAGCTTGAGTAGGCTCTGGAGCTTACCTGAAGAAGGCCAGTGTCACTGAAACAAAAAACCAGCAGGAGAAACATTGATGTAATTTGTTGCAGCAGTCTTCTGTGCATTGGCCTTTAGGAGCGAGAGAGCAAGGGCAGTAATCTCCATCACAGGCACTTCTGAGGGTTATCTTGCTCTCTCTCATCTGTGCTCTTTTGACATCAGGCGATTTACAAAAAGGGGGGTGGTGATGAACAGAGTGTCTGAGTTAAACAGACCACTCTTACCCAGTCCAAAGATCAGGGCTTGATCCATCACCGTTATTTATCTCACTGCCCCATCCCAGCTCAGAACCTGGCTATATGCAAATCAGTCTGTCCCTGGCCCAGTGCATCATGGGAACAGGGCAGACTAAACTACCAAGCCAATTCTTCACCAGAAAGGAGACAAGCTATCGGGGACCGGTTTCTGGCATTTCAGCCTTCTTCGGCCCGGCTTGCTTGAATCCTGATGGAGCAGTGAGAAAGGGACTCATGTCTGAGTATACCCTGCCACACCTATAGTGGCCAAAAACGATTTACAAAAAGGGGGGTGGTGATGAACAGAGTGTCTGAGTTAAACAGACCACTCTTACCCAGTCCAAAGATCAGGGCTTGATCCATCACCGTTATTTATCTCACTGCCCCATCCCAGCTCAGAACCTGGCTATATGCAAATCAGTCTGTCCCTGGCCCAGTGCATCATGGGAACAGGGCAGACTAAACTACCAAGCCAATTCTTCACCAGAAAGGAGACAAGCTACCGGGGACCGGTTTCTGGCATTTCAGCCTTCTTCGGCCCGGCTTGCTTGAATCCTGATGGAGCAGTGAGAAAGGGACTCATGTCTGAGTATACCCTGCCACACCTATAGTGGCAGGGTATACTCCAGAAACCGGTCCCCGGGAGCTTGTTTCCTTCCCAGTGTAAGAATTGGCTTTTGTAGTTTGGTTTGCCCTGTTCCCATCATGCACTGGGACAGGAACAGACTAATTTGCATACAGCCAGGTTCTGAAACTGGGATGGTGCAGTGAGCTATAAAAACGGTGTTGGATCTAGCCCTGATCTCTTGACTGGGTGAGCGCTTTCGGCTTAATTCAGAGACTCTGTCCCTCACCACCCCTTGTTGTAAATATTTTTGTCCACCCTAAGCGTGGAAGGGTATTCTCAGATGTGAGACCCTTGCTCATTGCACCATCAGGATTCAAGCAAACCGGGCCGAAGACGGCTGTAATGCCAGAAACCGGTCCCCGGGAGCTTGTTTCCTTCCCAGTGTAAGAATTGGCTTTTGTAGTTTGGTTTGCCCTGTTCCCATCATGCACTGGGACAGGAACAGACTAATTTGCATACAGCCAGGTTCTGAAACTGGGATGGTGCAGTGAGCTAAAAAAAACGGTGTTGGATCTAGCCCTGATCTCTTGACTGGGTGAGAGCTTTCTGCTTAATTCAGAGACTCTGTCCCTCACCACCCCTTGTTGTAAATATTTTTGTCCACCCTAAGCGTGGAAGGGTATTCTCAGATGTGAGACCCTTGCTCATTGCACCATCAGGATTCAAGCAAACCGGGCCGAAGACGGCTGTAATGCCAGAAACCGGTCCCCGGGAGCTTGTTTCCTTCCCAGTGTAAGAATTGGCTTTTGTAGTTTGGTTTGCCCTGTTCCCATCATGCACTGGGACAGGAACAGACTAATTTGCATACAGCCAGGTTCTGAAACTGGGATGGTGCAGTGAGCTAAAAAACGGTGTTGGATCTAGCCCTGATCTCTTGACTGGGTGAGAGCTTTCTGCTTAATTCAGAGACTCTGTCCCTCACCACCCCTTGTTGTAAATATTTTTGTCCACCCTAAGCGTGGAAGGGTATTCTCAGATGTGAGACCCTTGCTCATTGCACCATCAGGATTCAAGCAAACCGGGCCGAAGACGGCTGTAATGCCAGAAACCGGTCCCCGGGAGCTTGTTCCCTTCCCAGTGTAAGAATTGGCTTTTGTAGTTTGGTTTGCCCTGTTCCCATCATGCACTGGGACAGGAACAGACTAATTTGCATACAGCCAGGTTCTGAAACTGGGATGGTGCAGTGAGCTAAAAAACGGTGTTGGATCTAGCCCTGATCTCTTGACTGGGTGAGAGCTTTCTGCTTAATTCAGAGACTCTGTCCCTCACCACCCCTTGTTGTAAATATTTTTGTCCACCCTAAGCGTGGAAGGGTATTCTCAGATGTGAGACCCTTGCTCATTGCACCATCAGGATTCAAGCAAACCGGGCCGAAGACGGTTGTAATGCCAGAAACCGGTCCCCGGGAGCTTGTTTCCTTCCCAGTGTACCAATTGGCTTTTGTAGTTTGGTTTGCCCTGTTCCCATCATGCACTGGGACAGGAACAGACTAATTTGCATACAGCCAGGTTCTGAAACTGGGATGGTGCAGTGAGCTAAAAAACGGTGTTGGATCTAGCCCTGATCTCTTGACTGGGTGAGAGCTTTCTGCTTAATTCAGAGACTCTGTCCCTCACCACCCCTTGTTGTAAATATTTTTGTCCACCCTAAGCGTGGAAGGGTATTCTCAGATGTGAGACCCTTGCTCATTGCACCATCAGGATTCAAGCAAACCGGGCCGAAGACGGCTGTAATGCCAGAAACCGGTCCCCGGGAGCTTGTTTCCTTCCCAGTGTAAGAATTGGCTTTTGTATTTTGGTTTGCCCTGTTCCCATCATGCACTGGGACAGGAACAGACTAATTTGCATACAGCCAGGTTCTGAAACTGGGATGGTGCAGTGAGCTAAAAAACGGTGTTGTATCTAGCCCTGATCTCTTGACTGGGTGAGAGCTTTCTGCTTAATTCAGAGACTCTGTCCCTCACCACCCCTTGTTGTAAATATTTTTGTCCACCCTAAGCGTGGAAGGGTATTCTCAGATGTGAGACCCTTGCTCATTGCACCATCAGGATTCAAGCAAACCTGGCCGAAGACGGCTGTAATGCCAGAAACCGGTCCCCGGGAGCTTGTTTCCTTCCCAGTGTAAGAATTGGCTTTTGTAGTTTGGTTTGCCCTGATCCCATCATGCACTGGGACAGGAACAGACTAATTTGCATACAGCCAGGTTCTGAAACTGGGATGGTGCAGTGAGCTAAAAAACGGTGTTGGATCTAGCCCTGATCTCTTGACTGGGTGAGAGCTTTCTGCTTAATTCAGAGACTCTGTCCCTCACCACCCCTTGTTGTAAATATTTTTGTCCACCCTAAGCGTGGAAGGGTATTCTCAGATGTGAGACCCTTGCTCATTGCACCATCAGGATTCAAGCAAACCGGGCCGAAGACGGCTGTAATGCCAGAAACCGGTCCCCGGGAGCTTGTTTCCTTCCCAGTGTAAGAATTGGCTTTCGTAGTTTGGTTTGCCCTGTTCCCATCATGCACTGGGACAGGAACAGACTAATTTGCATACAGCCAGGTTCTGAAACTGGGATGGTGCAGTGAGCTAAAAAACGGTGTTGGATCTAGCCCTGATCTCTTGACTGGGTGAGAGCTTTCTGCTTAATTCAGAGACTCTGTCCCTCGCCACCCCTTGTTGTAAATATTTTTGTCCACCCTAAGCGTGGAAGGGTATTCTCAGATGTAAGACCCTTGCTCATTGCACCATCAGGATTCAAGCAAACCGGGCCGAAGACGGCTGTAATGCCAGAAACCGGTCCCCGGGAGCTTGTTTCCTTCCCAGTGTAAGAATTGGCTTTCGTAGTTTGGTTTGCCCTGTTCCCATCATGCACTGGGACAGGAACAGACTAATTTGCATACAGCCAGGTTCTGAAACTGGGATGGTGCAGTGAGCTAAAAAACGGTGTTGGATCTAGCCCTGATCTCTTGACTGGGTGAGAGCTTTCTGCTTAATTCAGACACTCTGTCCCTCGCCACCCCTTGTTGTAAATATTTTTGTCCACCCTAAGCGTGGAAGGGTATTCTCAGATGTGAGACCCTTGCTCATTGCACCATCAGGATTCAAGCAAACCGGGCCGAAGACGGCTGTAATGCCAGAAACCGGTCCCCGGGAGCTTGTTTCCTTCCCAGTGTAAGAATTGGCTTTTGTAGTTTGGTTTGCCCTGTTCCCATCATGCACTGGGACAGGAACAGACTAATTTGCATACAGCCAGGTTCTGAAACTGGGATGGTGCAGTGAGCTAAAAAACGGTGTTGGATCTAGCCCTGATCTCTTGACTGGGTGAGAGCTTTCTGCTTAATTCAGAGACTCTGTCCCTCACCACCCCTTGTTGTAAATACTTTTGACATCAGCAGCAGGCTTCTGAAACATGTGCAGAGGCTCAAACGCTGCATCACTGCCTTCCTTCCCAAGAATTCATCTTGAATTCGGGACCAGAACAAACCTTTTCAGCAGTCAGGCAGCTTAACAAAAAGCATTTTCCCTTTTCAGATGTGCAAACAAGAACATTTTAAAGCCATTGCTTAATCCTGTGCTCGCCCAGAAAGAAGCTGTTTTCATTCCATGTTCCTATTTGGAAAGGCTTCTCTCTGGGTAACCGAGCCTAAAACTGTATGAAACCACCAATTATCTGAATCTCAATACAAAATTGATGCACTAGAATTCCCATTGTGATGCACAGCCTCCGTACTCGTTTTAAATTGCGGAACACTGCATTATATCAATAAAAGTAAGAAGCTGTGAGCAACATACCTAGAAAAAAAGTATCACAAATTTCCGGTCTCCGGTGATGCATTGCAAGGAAGCAATTAGGCGAGCAAAGGCAGGTGGAAAAAAAAATTGCATTCTTTTTTAAGGTAAGATGCTGGAACAGATGTATCATCAAGCACGTCAAATTGCATCACTGTGCTCGTGCAGTGTCTCTGATAAGATCTGGCCAGTACGGTTCTAGAACATTTCACAACAGGATGTCCACAGGCGCAAGAAACAAGCTGGTGGGCTTTTGGGTGATGAACTCACTCCCTAACGCTTTTTAGGTTTCGCCTGCACAGCGCCTGCGCGTGAAATCGCTTGTATTTAATATTTCTTAAAAGGGGCTCATATCAGTTCCCATAGCAAAATTACTATGTTCATTCGCTTCTGTGTGGACCTTTTTTTGTTGGCTTCCCCTGGCTGCATGCATTTACAATACTTCTACTAAAGTTGTTCACACTGTCGAAGCCCCACCTATTCACTGTCAAGGTAAGATCTCTCCAGATGGAAAAGGCAAACCGCTTCTAAAAGTATGCTGGAATGCTTGCTTTTTATTACTTAGCTGTGTAAAAGCAGATGCTTTAGCATTTCCTATTCACGCTTCAGAGACAGTAACTTTCTTTTTTTTGAAAAACTTTATTGTGCATCATTTACCAATATGGGCCTACAACCACAGGGGCCGGCCGCTAGTACATGTAAAGCAATTACATGACATCATAAAGCAGCGACTGATCCCCAGAGGTCCAGCAGAGTTACAGGATACATTCTCAGCAACACAGGATGTAGGCAGGATATAGATGTTTTTAATTTTTAGAAAAGGAACAAAGAGAAAAACAGAAAAAACAAAACTCAAGGCGAAAAGAGTTCTAAACAATGTCGGGCTCTGATGGGGGGGACCTGCAGTACCGGATAGAGACTCAGGAGGACAATAGAGATGACCAGGGGGGGGGAGGCAGCGGGGAAGTCAGAACCATCAGAAAAAGGAGTAAAGTATTTCAGGAACCTCAGTATCGGGGGGACAGAGAAAGGTCCGGAGTGTCTTCAAAAGGGGGCGTACAGATGTTCCCTCGGTAGGCGTTCCATTGACCCCAAATTTTACTCCACGCCCTAGGCTTGCCCCTAGCCAAATATACCGTCTTCTCTCTAAACATGCACAAGTCCATATTCTCCTTCCATACTGACACGGTGGGAGGCCGTTGGGAACCCCAAAGCTGCGCAATATCTCTCTTTGCGATCATGTTCCCAAGTGCCGCCCACCGGGACTGGGCAATGTTGTAATCATTCGGCTCCCACACATTCAACAAACATCTACGAGCCTCAGGCAGCCGAGCGACCCCAGTGAAACACTCCATTACCGCATGCACGCGGTGCCAATACGCCGCCACCTCACGACACTCCCAAAGGATATGAAGAAAGGTGGCACTCATTCCACATTCGCGCATACACAACCCATCCGAGGAAAAACCCATAGCAACCAAACGAGTACCCGTAACATACACACGATGAAGAATTTTGAGCTGGACGAGACGGAGACGGGCAGGAATGGCGACCTCTTTCGGGGAGGACAATGCGGACTGCCAGTCCTCGTCATCTAACTCCAACCCGTCTCCGGTCCAGGCCTCCCTGAGACGCACAAGGAGATCTGCCCGATTGTTAATTAATTTCTTATAAATCAAGGAGATCGTACTATCGGGGAGATGACCGTCAAGTATACGGTCCTCAAGTGGGGAAGATTCAGGAACAGTGACACCGGCTGCGAAGACAGACAGCAAAGAGTGGCGAACCTGTGCGTATCTGAAGAACTTCCTATCACTCAACTCGTACTCACTTTGAAGCACCGCAAAGGACTTCACCGCGCCTTTTACCCAGAGATCACCCACTCTACTAATGCCAATCATATCCCAGTTCTCAAAACCTTTCGTTGTCCAGAGGCATCCCAATCTTTCCGAAGCATACAAAGGGGTCGCTCGTGTCAATCGATCATTCCATCCCATGGCCGCATTGGCATCTTTCCACACACGCACTACAATCTTGGTGGGTCCCGTTAGGTTCCTCCCTGCCGTCCGAGAGTAGAGCGCTCTGTTGAAGTTACCACCAGGTAACTGATGTTTATCCATCTCGAAAGCCGGATTCGGACCGGGTGCATACGTAGCATGGTTGATGGCAGACAACTGGGAGGCCCAATAATACCTCCTGATGTCCGGGAGTGCGATGCCCCCGTCATACCAGGTGAGAGTTAGTTTTGCAAGAGCGATGCGTGCGCGACCGTCCCAAACAAGCCTCCTCTGTAAACTTTCCAACTCCCGAAAGTAGGCCGCCGGAATAATATCAAAAGAGTTCTGAAGTGCGTAGAGAAATCGAGGCAGGGACATCATTTTAAAGAGTGCCGCTCGACCAAGTGGCGACAACGGCAATCTACGCCACAGAGCCACGTCCAACTTCAATCGTCGGAGAGGAGGAAGGAGATTATGCTTGTAGCGGGCAGCCGGGTCCAACGATACATAGACCCCCAAGTACTTGAAGCCGGATTGTGAAATTTGAATGGGAAACCTACTCGGCAAGGGGGGAAGGCCGCCTGAGATGACATAGACACACGATTTAGACCAATTAATGATCAAACCGGAGTTTTTGCCGAAAGAAGTGAGAACGTCAAATAGGACGTTAAGGGATTTACGAGGGGAGGTGAGGTACAAAAGAATATCGTCGGCGTACAACGAAACTCGATCTTCAAAATCGGGGGCCCACTGAGTGCCCTTTATCGACGGCTCCCATTGGAGCCAGGCTGCAAGCGGTTCTATAGCAAGAGCAAAGAGCAGGGGGGACAGCGGGCACCCCTGCCTAGTACCCCTCCCGAGAGCAAAGGACTGGGACACCCTACCATTGACGACAACCTGAGCCAGCGGATCCGTATATAAAAGTCTCAACCAACTGATAAATTCCGCACCGAAACCGAACTTCGCCAGAGTGGCCCAAAGATATGGCCATTCTATCGTATCAAAGGCCATCGTGGCGTCCGGGGAAGCCACGATGGCCGACTCCGGAAGAGACTCCGCCCTAGAGAGAACGCCATGCAAGCGCAGCAAATTGAGAGCAGTGTTCCAGTGCGGAATAAAACCGGATTGATCCGGATGGATCAGGTCACAAATTACAGTGAGTAGACGATTAGCAAGGACCTTGGCGAGAATCTTCGGCTCAGCATTCAATAGGGAAATAGGCCTGTATGACGCACAACGATCACGAGGCTTGCCCTCCTTGGGAATTACAACTATAGTTGCCAGACGCTGGTCACAAGGGAGGGAGCCAAGATCACACGACTCCATAGACGTATCATGAAGATATGGTGCGACTTTGTCCGGGCGCAGTTTGTACAATTCAATAGGCAAGCCATTTGGGCCAATAGCCTTGCCAGAACGGAGGGAACGGATTGCGGTCGCAATCTCGTCGACCGACAACGAGGCCTCCATGCACTCTCGATCCTCTTCAGACAGTCAGGGCAGCGCGATGTCCCTCAGCAATAAACGAGAGTCGTCCTCATCTCTATCGGACACCGGGGAGTAGACCACACGAAAATAGTCAGCAAAACACTCCACAATCTCGCCAGGGTCAGTCACATTCACACCATCTGAAGTCTGAATCACAGGGACCACACGATTTGCTCTTTCCTTCTTATCAAGCCAGGCGATCAATTTACCCGCCTTATCTCCAACATCATACAGTCTACCTTGCTGTTCCCTGTACATTGTCTTGGCAGCATCTGTAACAAGGGATTTATAAGCAAACTGCTTCAAGCTAAGGGCGTGGAGTCTAGCCCGGGTGACGCCTAAGTCTAGATCAGCCTCCAACTCCAGTATTTCCGCCTCCAGACTCACGACCTCCCCATTCCTAGCTTTCTTGGTATCAGCTATTAAAGATAGAGCCTGTCCACGAATAACAGTTTTGAAGGCTTCCCACAGGGACACTGAGGACAAAATGGACCCCTCGTTCTCCAGGAAGTAGTGATCCAGTGACTTTATCAGGCTGTTACGGGTCTTGGGATTGCGCAGGTGCCATGGATTGATAGGTGCGATCCGCCCAGCAGCGTGTATCCCCGTATCGAAACTAAGCCACACAAGAGAGTGATCTGAAATGCCCCGGGCCAAGTGTCTGACCTCCCCGAGGTAGGAGGGCTGGAAAGCAGGCATAAGGTTGTAATCAAGCCTGGAGAGACTCCCATGAGCCCTGGAGTGAAAGGTGTATTGACATTGCGTCGGATGCATTAACCTCCAGCAATCCACCAGACCAAAGGTGTCCAAGAACCCACAGAGCCATAATTGGGAAGTGGGAAGATCCCTGGGGGGGTGGCGGTCCAAACCGCCTGAAAGCACAGAATTAAAATCCCCACCCATAAGGAGAAGACCATCAGGGAGCTCCAGCATCATTCGGCCAACATCTGAGAAAGTAGAGGTCTGGAGACCCGGGGGAACGTATACAGTGACTAATGAAAGAGTCTTACCCTCCCACCTACCGGTGAGGGCGGCGTAACGCCCTCTGTCGTCAAGGATTACATTATCAATCTCTAGAGGGAGGGAAGATCGGACCAGAATACCAACCCCTCTGGAACCAGTGGTGAACCAGGAGTTTGCAACCAAGCGGTAACCCCACCTATTCATAGCATGACACACATTTCCCACCAAATGCGTCTCCTGCAAGAGTACCACATGTCAAGTCAAGTCAAGTCAAGTCAATAGATTTATATAGCGCGCTACATACCCAGAGGGTCTCAAGGCGCTTGAAGAAGGGTGGGGAGTTACTTGTCAAATATCCATGTTTTGAGTTGCTTTCTGAATGCTAGGTGGTTCTGAGTAAGGCGAAGGTGAGTGGGAAGTGAGTTCCAAGTTTTAGCTGCTAGGTAGGAGAAGGATCTACCTCCCATGGTGGTTTTGTTGATGCGAGGTACAGTGGCAATGGCTTGGTTGGAGGATCGTAGCTGGCGGGAGGGGGTGTAGAAGGATAGTCGTGTGTTGAGGCATTCGGGTCCTATTTCGTAGAGTGCTTTGTGTGCGTGGGTTAGGAGCCGGAAAGTAATCCTCTTATTGACGGGGAGCCAGTGGAGGTTTTTCAGGTGATCAGAGATGTGTTCTTTACGCGGGATGTCTAATATGAGCCTGGCTGAGGCGTTCTGGATGCGTTGTAGTTTTTTCTGGAGTTTTGCGGTGATGCCGGCGTAGAGGGTGTTTCCGTAGTCCAGTCGGCTTGTGACCAGAGCGTGGGTGACTGTTTTCCTAGTTTTGGTAGGGATCCAGCGAAATGTTTTTTTGAGCATGCGAAGAATGTTGAAGCAAGATGAAGAAACGGCGTTGACTTGTCTGTTCATCGAGAGTGAGGCATCCAGGATGACGCCCAGGTTCCGTGCGTGGTCCGTCGGGATGGGTGCTTTTCCGAGGGCCTCTGGCCACCAAGAGTCGTCCCAGGCGGAGGGGGAGGTACCTAAGATGAGGACTTCTGTTTTGTCTGAGTTCAGTTTCAGACGGCTGAGCTTCATCCATTCGGCTACTTCTTTCATTCCTTCGTGTAGGTTGGTTTTGGCCGTGTTAGGGTGTCTGTTGAGTGATAGGATCAGTTGAGTGTCGGCGGCATAGGAGATGATGTTGAGGTTATGTTGGCGTGCGATGGCCGCGAGGGGGCTCATGTAAACGTTGAAAAGGGTGGGACTGAGTGAGGACCCTTGGGGTACGCCGCAGATGACTTCAGTGGCCTCAGATTTGAATGGTGGAAGGCGGACTCTCTGCGTTCTTCCGGAGAGGAACGAGGTGATCCATTACAGTGCTTTTCCTTGGATTCCGATGTTTTTGAGGCGCTGTAGAAGGGTGCTATGGCAGACCGTGTCGAAGGCTGCGGAGAGGTCGAGGAGGATGAGGGCGACTGTGTCTCCATTGTCCAGTAAAGTTCGAATGTCGTCTGTTGCTGCGATG
Source organism: Lissotriton vulgaris (assembly GCF_964263255.1). NCBI lineage: Eukaryota > Metazoa > Chordata > Amphibia > Caudata > Salamandridae > Lissotriton > Lissotriton vulgaris. The sequence goes on from NC_141699.1 coordinate 80,191,281, forward strand.
AGGGCGGTATCGGTGCTGTGCTTGGCTCGGAAGCCGGATTGTGAAGAGTCGAGGGAGTTGTTGGCTTCGAGGAATGCGGCGAGCTGGTTGTTGATAGCTTTCTCGATGACTTTGGCTGGGAATGGAAGGAGCGAGATAGGGCGGTAGTTTTTGAGTTCGGTGGGGTCAGCTGTGGGTTTCTTCAGGAGGGCGCTGAGTTCGGCATGTTTCCAACTTTCCGGGAAGGTTGCGGAGTTGAGGGAGCAGTTGATGACATCTCGGAGGTGCGGTGCAATAATGGAGTCTGCTTTGTTAAAGATGTGGTGAGGGCAAGGGTCTGTGGGGGATCCTGAATGGATAGAGTTCATCAGACGGATGGTGTCCTCAGTGGAGATTGGCTTCCAGTCATTGAGGATGTTCAGGGGGGGTGGGTGTCCTGCAGTGGATTGGGTGGGTTGGTCTCCGGTTTGGTTGTCAAAGCTGTTGTGGATGTCTGCAATTTTGTTGTGGAAGAATGAGGCTAGGGAGTCGCAGAGGGCTTGAGAGGGGGTGATGTCGTTGGAGTTGGCTGAGGGGTTGGTAAATTCCTTGACGATGTTGAATAATCCCTTGCTGTTGTGAGCGTTGTTATCTAGACGGTCCTTGAAGGCTGATTTCTTGGCGTTTCGGATTAGTTGGTAAATATTGCAGTACAACACCCCGTTTTATACGATCCCCCAATCCATTGACGTTCCAAGATATCAACCTCAACCCACTACCCCCCATCCCCACAAGTGATGCATGAGTCACCCCACAAAGAGCAGGACACCTGAAGCAAAGAAAAAAACAATATACCGCCTTGAGAAAGAAAAACACATACACCAACACCCCATCCCACCCCCAACCAAAACCCGTTACAACTCCCCCCTCCCTGCACCCCTGCAGTAGACTAAGAAGCCCCCCCAACATGCAGTGTGCCTGTCGCCCTAACAGTCCCATTCTACAAAAAGACCCCGGAGGAGGAAAGAGGCCTGTCCCCACCGCCACCCGGACGTGGACAACTATAAGACATAATATGCAAAAGAAATAGCACCCAGCTGAGCAATGTCCGATGTTCGGAGGTCAGGGACCGAAAAGTCACTTCTGTGTTGGCTAACCACCCTCGGCACCGCCAGGGTGCTCCGTCCGATCGCCTCGGCCAGGCAGGGAATCCAACCAGTCACTCACATTGTCCGGTTGATCGAAAAAGAAGGTCCGTTCCTCATATTCCACTCGAAGCCTAGTAGGGAAAAGCATTGCATACTTCAATCCTAGGTCCCGGAGACGTCGTTTAACCCCCTGAAAGCCCATCCTTTGTCTCTGGACAAGTTGAGTGAAGTCCGGGAAAAAATTGACAGAGGAGTTTTCAAATTTTACCGGGCCGTGCACTCTCGATGCCTGCAAGATCGCATCACGGTCTCTAAAGTGAAAAAGTTTTGCGATGATGGGCCTCGGAGGAGCGCCCGGCTTAGGCTTACCACCCGGAACACGATGTGCACGCTCCACTGCGAAAAACTTGCTCAGTCCAGAAGGGGCAAGATGGGTCAGGACTAGATCTTCAACCAGGAGGTCAACCAAGTGAGTCTCGGGATTTTCTGGAACACCTATGACGTGAATGTTGTTGCGTCTTGCCCTGTTCTCAAAATCCTCCAGCCGATGGGACATCAGGTCATTGGCCGATTTCAAATTGCCAAGTTCGGTTTGGAGTTCCGACACATCGGCCGTGAGGCTGGAAGTCTTCAGATCCAATGACTTCACTTTCTCATTAGTCTTGGACAGGTCGGCCCTGATTAGAGTGACATCAATGGCGACCGTGTCAATTTTACGAGCCAGAGCCTCGTATGGCTGGCCGATGGTCTCCTTCATGTTGGTGATGGCGCCCATAATGTCCTGCAGGGACAAATCGACAGGAGCGGAAGGGTCCTCTCTGGCGTCCTCCGGGGTACGGCTGGAGAGCCCGGGGGATCCTTTGGCTTGAGTGTACCGGTCCATAACATTTGTCTGGACCGGTCCCCCACGAAGAGGCGTCTTGGTCTTCCGCTTCTCGGCTTCACCCCTGCCCGCCATGTTGGAAGATGCCCCCCGGAGGGGCCCGCGAGACCTGGTGAAAATGGCCGCCGGCAGGCCGGGCACCAACAAACCACAAAAGCTGGCTCGTACAGCCAAGACAAAGTCACGACTTGACCCAAAAGGCTATGATGATGAAGCAGTGCTTACACTAAATGGAGGCTGGATTGGTCCCCCCTGAGCGAAACGGTCTCTCAATCAGACCATGCCAGGATCCAAAAACGAAACCGAAAGTTGAGGTAGGGCTACCAAGGAGACCCCACTGCTGTTGTTGTGCAACTTCGTCCCGGTTCCACAAGTTGCCAAGTCCCCGGCTCGGCCTCCAGGTGGGCCCCAAAAGTTCAAAGCGCTGTAGTTTCGGTTGCCGAAGTCCGATTTAAGTTCTGAAAAGAGTTATGGACTCAGTTGAGGTTCATCTTCGAGAATCCGTCCAAGAATTCAGGATATCATCAGGATCAATTGCGAAGAGTGGCGAGGGTCCGGGGAGCCCTGTGCTCACGCGACCATCTTGGATGCGCGCTTAGCTCCTCCTCGACAGTGACTTTCTTTGCAGTTTCTAGGCATTATCGAATTGATTTTTTTCAACTTAATCTATGTGGTCATTATGATCAAGTTCTAAATGTTGTAATAAACATTAAACCTTAAAAATAAAGTTAATATACAAGAGCTATGCTATATTTTACTACTAAACAGGCACTCACAAGTGCAGTTACTTTGCAGACAGCAGGCTCATGATTTAAATGGTGCAGCAGGTGAAGTAGCACCCGGCCCAAAATTTGTCAGAGCTCCTCTAAACACATATTATTGCTATATTTGAGTACTAAACAGGCAGTAACAATTTTAGTCACCTTGCAGTTAAAAGGACTTGACTTGAATGGTGCAGCAGGTGCAGTGGCACCGGGGTCAAAAGCTCTAGGGACCCCACTAAACCCAGATTATTTCTAACACTAAAAACTAAATGGGCAGTCACAAGTGCAGTTACCTATGGTGCAGCAGGTGCAATGACTCTAGGCCCAAAAGTTGTCAAGACGCCTCTAAACCAAGTGTCACAACGCCACTAAACACTAAATATTGCTATATTTTACTACTAAACAGGCAGTCACGAGTGCAGTTATCTTGCAGGCAACAGGGTAATTTTTGAATGGTGCAGCAGGTGCAGAGGCACCAGGCCCAAAAGTTGTCAGAACTGCTCTAAACACCTAATATTGCTATATTTGATAACTCTACAGGCAGTCATAAGTGCATTCATCTAGCAGTCAATAGGGTAATGATTTGAATGGTGCAGCAGGGGCAGTAGCACCAGACCAAAAGCTACATGCACCCCACTAAACGCCTAATGTTGCTATATTTTACTACCCAACAGGCCAAGTTACCTTACAGACAACAGGGTAATGATTTGAATGGTGCAGCAGGTGCAGTGGTACCAGGCTCAAATGTTCTCCTCCTCTAAACACCAAATATTGCTATATTTTACTACTGTTCAAGGAGACACAATTGCAGCTATCTTGCAGTTAAAAGAGGCTTCCTTTGACTGATGCAGCAGATGCAGAGGCGTCGGGGCCAAAAGCTCTAGGGTCCCCTCTATACGCACAATATTGCAAACTTTTACTACTAAACAAGCAGTCACAAGTGCAGTTCTCTAGCAGGCACAATCCTCCACAAGATGTCGCTCGCGTGGCTCTCCCTCGAAGCCATGGTTCACTGACCACCTAAAAACACTTAAGATAGGATGTAAGAAATTAGAACGAGATTGGCGCCTGGAGTATTGTCCCCAGGCTAAGGCTGCACTCCGCTCCGCCCAAAGAGAATATTATGCTGCTATTAAAGAAGCCAAGGTCAACTTCTTTGCAGACAGAATAGCAAAAGCCAACAACAAAAGCAAAGAAATCTTTGCTATTGTCCGTAGCTTTATGTCACCATTGGCGGAACTTTCCACCCCGCCCATTTCCTCCCAATGGTGTGAGGAGTTATCCACCTTCTTCATCGCTAAGATCCATAAAATCCAGGACAGTTTAACAACTACACCCCCTGTTCAACACTCCCCTGTCTTGTCGCTTGCCCGGCGCATCAACTCTCCTAGCCAACTCTTTTTCCACTTCTCTTTGGCGGAGGGAAAGAATGTTTTAGCCATTCTGAAATCATTAAAATCAGGCTCGCCGGCGGATCCTTGTCCTCCGAGGGTTCTGAGTGGGGTGGCGGAGATAATCTCTCCTGCTGTTGGGGCGCTTGTTAATGATTCACTCCAATCGGGTAGAGTGCCGCAGCAATGGAAACATGCCAAACTTCTCCCTCTCCTCAAGAAGCCCTCAGCGGATCCATATCTTTTGTCCAACTACCGCCCCATCTCTCTTCTCCCGGCCTGCGAAAAGGTGGCCTTTAAACAGCTGGAGAATTTTGTCGAATCTTCCGGTGCACTGCACCCGGCTCAATCCGGGTTTAGGACATCTTTTAGCACAGAGACAGGATTGGTGGAGACTACAGAGGCTATTAGAGAGTGCCTGGACGCGGGCGGAAGGGCGGTGCTGATTTAGTTGGACCTCTCTGCCACGTTTGACACGGTACCCCACCTCCAGGCAGTCTGATATCATCATTACAGATGTGGCCTTGTCCTGGGTCAAGTCTTTCTTGGATAACCGCTCCCAACAGGTGTGGATGCCCAATTTCTCCTTGTCCACCAGTCTAGAGGCCATTGGGGTCCCACAGGGGTCAACGTTGAGCCCCCTTCTCTTCAACATATTTCTTACCCCCTTGATCTATCTGGCAGAGAAGCTGGGTGCTAAAATCATGGCTTACGCCGATGACACCCAGCTTCTCTTCACCTGGAAGGGTGATGATTTTCAAACTGATGTGGCCCAGCGATGTCTGTCTTCTGTATTTGCTTGGTTGGCTCAGGCTAGTCTCAAATGCAATGAAGATAAATCTGAGATACTCCTATATGGCCAATTCCCTCCGGCTTTCAGAGAACCTCTCTGGCCCGCGGGGTTCCCATGCCCTAGCGGTGATTGTGGTGTCGCCAAGAACCTGGGAATCTGGTTCGGAGCCGACCTGGGCTTCCATGAACAGATTAAGCGACTCTCAGAGACATGCTTTGGCACGCTCAAAGCCCTAAGGAAGTTCTTTCCCCTGCTTCCCCGCCCTTCCAGGGAGACTGTGGCCAGAGCACTTATTCTATCACGCCTTGATTACGCTAATGCCCTGTACATCGGCATCCCTGGGTACCTCCTAGGGAAGCTGCAGGTTATCCAGAATGCAGCTGTCAGGCTCCTGTTCAACATCTCAAGGAGAATGAGCGTTTGTAAGCAGCTCAACAACTTGCACTGGCTCCCCGTGGCTCAGCGAGTGTGCTTTAAAACTCTGACCCTGACACACAAAGCTCTTCACGGACCATGCCCGTTCTATATGAGCTCTAGGTTTATGTTCAATCTTCCCAGCCGTTCTCTCCGCTCTGCCTCTCAAAGATGGTTGGTAATTCCCAGGTTTCGACGAGCTCGACTTAGTGGACAATCTTTTGTGGTCAAGGCCACCACCATGTGGAATGCTCTGCCTGATCTTCTGCGACATACTAAGGAACTAGTCAACTTTAAAAAACTCCTCAAAACTCATCCGCTCAAGCAATCTGTGTAAACTTTCTGTCTTTCCTGTCACTGACCTCCCTCCGCGCCAGGATACTCCTGAGTAGAAGTGAGCACTACAAATCCCTATATAACATAACATAACATAACAAGGGCATGATTTCAATTGTGCTGCTGGTGCAGTTGCACCGGCGCCAAAAGTTGTCATAACTCCTCTAAAGACATAATATTCCTTTTACAACAATTAATTCTAATATTTCTCTCTTTCATTTCATTTTTCAATATTTAGCTATTACTTACCCACACTATACCACTAGCAACAGCACAATATATTGCCTTTTTGTACATACACAAGTCATAACACTTTAACAGACTCTCTGTAACTTATATCGTTCAACTACACAGCAAGCTGCAACTTATAACAAAAAAAGCTTATTGTTAATCACACAGGCGCAACCAAATTCATTTACCAACACCTTTTCTGTTTTAAGGGCCTGGAGTCATCTCTTCCGAAGTCCACCTCTTATTTTTTGATGTGCTACTCTTTGCTGGAGCTTCTTAATGTGTCTCCTACAGACATTTTTAGCTTTCGGGCGAGAGATGGTGCCATCACAAACATACATGACACCACACATGACAAACACATACATTTGGAAACAGAAATTGGGTTATTGGCAGCCCCTTGCATCCATTGGCTAATGTGATTGAGCTCACTTTAGACATTGGATAACAGGGTTGTCCATCAGCATTGGTATCAGTCCAGTGCATTTCATAAATGTGGAAAATGTAAAAAGTAGTCCACACCCAGTTGCCTTGATGCCTTGATTTTATTTACCATGAAAATTATTTTAGGAGGGAAAAAGGCCTCTGCAATCCTTTTTCCCTCCACCTCCTGCCTGCACATTCTTTTCCCTTGTTCTTACCTGATAGTGCTCCAGTGTGTTCTGCTTGTTTCCAAATGGCCCCTTTTTGCAGATTGCAGAAATGAGGCACAGGGACCTCAAGTGGACCACCGAGATGCATGCAATGAAACACTGCTCATGGTCTGCACTTCCATGGTGCCTTCACCACTGGGTATGGCAGGGAATCCCTTTGCACATCCTGAAGGGTGAAACAGACACAATAGTAGTGCACATTCCTTAGACGTGGAAGTGCTGCATTCCATGCTGAGGTGGCAGAGCTGGGCAAAAGGTGGTGGCATGTACCACCTGTGCGCGTGGAGGGTGCCGAAGGCGCAGGCACCTCTGTAACATGTGGAGAGGAGTGTAGATACAGTGATGCCATGCTTTGTGAGGGAAGAGGGTATTGTACTGTTTTTCAGCTTCCTAAGGAACAGCTTTGGGCACATCCCAGGTCCAGCATGGGCAGGGGTGACTGAGTGTGGCAGGTGCAAGGGGCGAGCGAACCTAAGGGCAGAGTGGTGCAGGCTACCACTCGCTGTGAAAGCAAACATTGACCCCTTCCTTGTTGTGATATGCATTGTCAATTGGTCTTTTGAATGTTTTATTGTGGCAGCAACATCTAGTACATTAGCCAGGGTGCACACCAAGGAACACTATGGTGTGTGCGGTCCAGCTGACACCACATAATGTGTAGGGGCAGTGTGGCACATGTAAGGGACAGCACTAGCCAACAGACTGGACACCTGCTGTGTGCAGGTGGCCTTCTGTCCACTGAGGTGATGCTCCCTGTGCTTAAGGCAGTGAGGTCTTCCTGTAGCACTTTATTGTACATCATAGGTCTTCAAGCTGTGTGTCGAGCCCCCTCTCGCCCCCGTGGGCGGTTGGGCTGAATTGTTCTCTGAGGGGGTCAGGGGGGGCTGACAATAGGAAATTCAAGAGGAAAGAATTGTTTTGTTTTAAGTGGAAAACACAGAGAGGCGCTGAGATGCTCCGTAATGGGCTATCTGTAGCATCTTTTGTCTCTCACGTCCCGGCTGGGAGTAGGTGACAGGGCTCCAGATAACCCCCAGAGTGCCCTCTCCTACCCCACTGTGATAAAGAATCATAGGGTGGGGAGACGACATTTACTACACCGGAGTTTCACTGCGGTAGCTTTACAACGCTGGTTTTACAACACAAGTCGATTCAACGACTGGCGGTGGAGGGCGCTGTAAGCTAAGGAATAGTCGATTTACTATTCCAACACCTTCCCTACTGTACGTAGACTGGTGTTGGAATAGTAAATCATACTGTCCCTAAGTCCAGCGCCCTCCAGCGCAAGTCGTTGAAACGACTTGCATTGCAAAACCTGCGTTGTAAGATACCGCGATCAACATGATTGCGTAGTATCGTCATACATTCCATAGGAGGGACACTTCTACACTCTAGGAAGATTAGCCTGTCCACAGCATGTTAGCAATCATTAGGGGGTGGCGGAAATAGTTGGAGAAATACGGAGTTCTGTCCAGATTCCGCCAATTGCTGTATGCCCCACATGGATTCGGCACCACCTGGTGCCACTTTCTAACGTGGGCGGTCGCGGGCAGTCATCAGTGGTAGTGTCAGAGGACTGCTTCTCCAGTAGATTGGATACCACTCAACTTGAGAAGATTTTCTACTTGAGCGGCAGTGATCATGCATTTTTAAGAGGGATTACTGAACACAGCTGCAATGTTTGAATTGTTAAGTATACCAACACCCGACAATTTTGTACCATAATTGTGAAGAAATGTTTTCCTTCTGGGGGACTGTGATGAATGTATTTCTATACATGGGGGGAGGAAGGGGACACAGAATTAAAATACTTAAGAACCAGTGTGCTGTACATGCTACAGGGGAGCGGGGGCCAGACCTGGGAGCCACGCACCTCCCTTGTGGCACTCACATGCTTTATTTATTTGTGGCTCAGTACTAAAGCGAACATCGTCAGTCTAGACAGCGGAGCACTTAGCAAGACACAGCTGGTATCTTGGGGTAACATTCAATATTTCAAAGATGTGGTGTAGACATGTCTCAGCCTAAGCGCATCCATCGGTCTTCCACATGTGCAAAATATATACATTACGGCTTACAGACAGTATCTTGGGAGCGAGGGCAGTCGTAGGCATTTTGCACCTTCTGGGTGGTAAATTAACCCCCTTATGTAAACACGCCGCCATGTTGAAGCTAGGGATTGAAAAGAGGCATCTAACAGGAGAGAGTCCTAATTGATTCTTTCGAGCTGCTGCAGTATCGCGGATGCTGCATTTTGACAGAACAGTATTTCATTTTAGGTCTGGTGTTACCCAAGACCTTTTAATTTTACTAAAGTTATAGTTATGATATATTTCTGCTTATGGACTTTCAGCCAGCCCTCTTCAACAATTGCTCTATTGATATGCCATTCACAGTTTTCGTCCACCTGCTACGGCATACTGCTTGGTGTAAAGGGTGAGCCAATGGCGTAACACAGGCCCCTGCAGTCCCAGCCATGTGGGGGACCCTGAGCTACAATGGAGAGCCCTCAGCACAGTACTCTGGCCTGAAAGTTCCTGATTAAATCCAGAGCAGGTGACAATCCATGTACCTTGCAGGGGGGCCCCCTCGAGTTTCTTTATGCCATTGGGGTCAGCCCACTTCAGATATTGGCTTACTTCAGTGTGAGAGATCACATACTGCTCTTTTCCAGGAAGCCCATCCGCACACAAAGTAGTTACCTTAAGGGCCATGGACTACTATAGTAATGCATACCTTTAGAGACCCAAAAATATTTCTTTTTTTAGCCGTTGTTTTTTTTATGTTGAGGGACTTGTAGGCCCTGAACAGTAGTGGTTTGGAAAAATGATGACAAAAACAAGCATTGATAAGCCAAAAGTCTGGCAGCCAGTGCCAGGCATCTTGAGATCGAATGCAACTCTTTGCACTGGAATGGTTGCTAAGGTAGCTCAGCGAATAAAGCCCTGCTTTAGTAAACTATGTTGCCTATAGTACCAAGATGAAATCCACGCTCTAGCCTTTCATCCTTCCAAGTGCATTGACTTGAGCAACAGTCAACACTGTTGTAGTTGTTCAGGAGCTGCTTGGTAGATTGAATTCAGGGCTAACTATGCAAGCTCTTGGTCTGTCTCAAGTCAAGAGTTGTATTTGTATCACATCAAGGCCAGAACGATATATCTGTTACACTGGCATAATCTTGCGTGGTTTCTGTAATTTTCATTACACTTGTTATGCAAAATTCCTCATGCCATGCTATTAACGACATGCCACATAATTATGTGCTGTTTGCGCTAACATTTGGTGTGCTCACACAGGAGCAACATAAACAACCAGGGCCTCATTTATGAGGCTGCGCGTCACTTTTACGCCGCTGGTGCATCACTTTTTGTGACGCACCAGTGGCGCAATAAAATGCGCCTCGTTGCGCCATATTTACAAAGTGACGCATCTAGGTAGATGCGTCACTTTGTAAACCCTTGCGCCACATTATACCTGCGCCAGGTATAATGTATGCAAGGGGGGGCGTATTGACGCAAGAAAGGGTCGTAGAAGTGACGCAGTGAAATCTATGAGATTTCACTGCGTCACTTCTAGGACGCCGTTGCGTCAATATCTTACATCTGCCTCACAGCAGGCGTAAGACTGACGTAGGTCCTTTCACATGGGGCTTGCCCCATGTGAAAGGAAGCATTGCTGGAGTTGCGTCAACTTTGTGACACCCTCCAGCAATGCATCACTTTTGCATCATACAGATGCGTCAGAAATACTGACGTATCTGTCCTTCCTTGCAACATGATGCGTCATATTGTAAATATAACGCATCATTGGTGTCGCAAGGAGGGCGCAATGAAAAGTGACGCATCGCTGTTTTCAGTCAGCGATACCTCACTTTTCATAAATGAGGCCCTCAGAGTGCAAGCACCTGCTTGTGTTGTTTTTTTTTTGTTGTGCTATTTTTAGCACAAAATCTGTTCTTGCATCCCAAATGGGCACGAGGACACTTGTCATGCTAAAATATACTGCCAAATTGTGGCTCTGCATTTTGCGTAATTATATATGATTTACCATAATTTTACTAAAATATTGCGTAACAATAGAAATGACAATTATGCAAATTTCACACAGCCTTTAATTCCCTTATACCAAACCCCAGCGGTTGCCACAGAGTAAACTTCCAATATGGCAGATAATACTAGGAGTTTGCTGGTTTCTAAGCACACTAGCAATGAAGGAAGCAAAGTACAGTGAGCCAAGTAGATGACACATTTATTTAAGCAGGAAGCTGTGGTGAGGAGGCGACAACAACACAAAGGAGTCGTGTAGCCCTATGGTGGGTGCTGCGGCTAGCGTCTACTCCATCTTTGCGAATGCGTTTTCGGCTTTTCCATACAACTGCAGGGGCGTCTTTTGTAACAAATATTGCAAAAGGCTTGGTCATTTCATCACAACCCTAAATCCACTGCCTACAGTACCCTATGCTGACATTCCTAAAACAGGAACATACTTATAAAACAGTTACTTTGCTGGGTAACTTACAAATAGCTTTGACTCTTTCAGGCCAGCAGGAATGTCATAGTCAATATATCTCACTGGGTGAAAACTGCAGTTTTTCCTTTGAAGTCTGATGTCCTTTCTAATTCCAATTCCCTGAGGAGATAAACTGAGTTTCCCTTGCACTAATCCAGACTAGCAGAAAGTAAATCATCATCTTATTGTATCAGAATAGACCAATGGGGGGGGGACAAAGTGTGTAAATCCTTCTTTAGGGATTGGGAAAAGATTGAAGAAACACTGGAAGTCTTGTCCATGAAAGTTTGGACCCTCAGAATGTGAACAAGAAGAGATAGTGACTCTCCTCATGTGGGGGAATGGAAGAGGAGGCAGAGCCAAAGTTAACCATGGTGAACCGCTGGGCACGGGAAGAGATGTGGGAAAGAACAGTGGCAGGGGCGGAGCCTACAGGTAAGCTTGGAATACCCATGTTATTAATAGCCCCAATGTCCTTAACGAAACTCCATACGTTGACTCTAGAGGGATTCGGCATGTTACATCTACTAACAATAGGCACTAGAAACTATTGCTTAATCAAATGTGTTATCACTTGGAGGATGCCTTCCACCATCTCAGGCTTTAGTAGGAGTGAGGAATTCTGGGCAGCTTTTTCTGGGGGTCGACCTTCACCTTTATGAGTTCCATCAAAGAGATGAATCTCAAATCGCTGGGCCCTAACATAGACACTACCGGTGAGCGCAATTCAGGTAAAGCTGAGGATATGACAAGTGGGCCTGCTTCAGCCGAGCAGTTCAAACTTTTGCAATGTAATGCAAGTACCTTTGTCTTTGAGGAATTTTCAAAACCACCACATCTGAGGTACAAAACACAACGCAGTTCAGCTGGCACAGAATGTCTCTGCCCATTAGGTTTGTCAGAGAAGTGGAACTAAACAAAAAGGAATGTTTATCACTCATAGGTCCTACAGATATGGACACTGGGGGCAGATTTACAAGCCTCTTGCGCCACTATTGAGTCACTTTTAACATGGGAAAAATGACCCAAAAGTAAATTGATACTTGTATAGCGCACTACTCACCTGCAAGGGTCTCAAGGCGCTTGTGCGAATACCGCTGTGGAACCCATCCTGGCTTTCCCTGTGAGGCGTCCACTCCTGGGCACCCCCAAGGTGGAGGCCAGGCATCCTTAGTGTTGGGGGGGCCGTTGTGGAGATTAAGCAAGCTATTGCCCAGAGTTGCAGAGTGGGACTCCATGATTGGAATAGGCACCGAGGCGAGAATTAACAGGTCCGTGGAATTTTGAGCCCAAGACCCGCCGAGGCGGGGAATTGAACCCTGGTCCCGGGCTAGACCTCTGCATCAGGGTCTGCCGCTCTAACCATTGAGCCACACTTCTCCCCTTCTCTGGCGCAATGGGCTTGTAAATCTGCCCCGGGTCTGTAATATGGTGGGTAACTTGTTGATTGGAAATACCAACTGCGACTATGGGCAAACAAAGGAATTCAGAGGTTTTGTGAGCCGCGCATCTTGTGTCGGTGTCACTAAGGCAAGTGCCGTGTTTACTATTGATTCACAGTCTACATTAGGGCTGTTCTGATCTACAGATATTAGGGGATTCATTTTGCACTCTGAACCTCTCTGACTGTCCTAAAATTAGAGATAATGGTTCTGAACAGTGTAAGGTACCCAAACTCATCCGGAGGTCCTGGCACACTGGAAGCAGTGTTAAGACAATCTCGCTTTGAGTGCCTCAACTGACCACATGTCAAAACAAGCACCTCGTAGCCCCGAGGGCACTACGTGGCCCCTTCTACTTCCGCTGCCCCTTCTTTCATCCCCGAGATCTCCTAATACCCTCACCCTTTTGTGGACCTCCTCATCTTGATGTTTTTATCTCTTGCTTCTTCAAAGGCACCACATTTGATTCAGCATTGTCTTTCCATTTCTCCTGTCTTGCAACTCAATGGTTCCCGACAATCACTTAGGGGCAGATGTACCATCACCATCATTTGCGATTGTCAAATAGCGATTTTTTAGAAACTGCTATGTGAGAATTGTAATTTGGGATGTATGTAGAAAATCGCTTTTTTTTAGCAATTTCTTAAAATTCCTTAATTGCGATTAGCACATTGCTAATCGCAATTAGGGAATAATTTCCCATTCATTTCTATGGGCCAGGAGGCCCATAGGAAGGAATGGGAAGTTATTCTCAATTTGCGAATCGCAATTTGCTAATTGCAAATTGAGAATAATTTCAAGGGTGCAAGGGTGTCTTAAGGACAACCTGCTGCACCCCTGAAATTTACATGTGTGCGCATATGGCGCACATACATGCCCTAAGGGCATGTATGTGCGCCACATGGCACCTTTACAAATGCCAAAAAGTGCATTTGTAAAAGAATTCGCAAATTACCACCAACTACAAGTTGGTGGTAATTTGCGATTTCTTAGTGTGAACTCGCAAAACATTATTGTTTCTTACATAGCATTTAAGGAATTGCTTTTTGAAATTCCTTAAATGCTTGCGCAAAATTAAGGAATCGCAAATTTTGTGATTCCTTAATTTTGCAATGAGATTTTTTAATACATCGTATTTGCCGATTTTTTTGTCGCAAAAGCTGCATTTTTGCAAATCGCAGCGTTTGTGACAATAAAACAGATGATACATCTGCCCCCTATTCTGCTAACTTCTTAGTTTGCCATCAAAACATATAGTAGTCAATTGATTCTTATCTTTCTGAAACATGCCTTATACTAAAGCAGCAGCAACAGCTTCCTGAGACAGCCCTGTTGGATGGGCTTTGCCCAAGTAACTTTCAACCCCTACCTCAAGTCTTTCACTCGCATTTTGCTTACAGTTGAAAATGGGTAATTTATTACTGGACATATCTCTAGAATCGTATGCAACAGCACATCCTTTACCACATTCAACTGACGTCATTCCTTGGATCCACTCTCAGTCACAGCGCTTTCTTCACCAATCTCTCTCGTACCTCACTTTACACTGTCAATCACAACAATTGACTACATCTGCCCCTTTGGGTCTGTATACTTGAAACACATTCTGCTTTTTTTTCTTGAAGCAGTTGGGTTTTCCTGAGTGTTGGGGAATCATTTATTTATGCTCATTGAGTTGGAGAGGGACCAGGGAACATGGACCACGGCTTTATTCTCGGCTACTGGGTAATCCCTCGAAGGAAAAAAGGTGAAAGAGGACGCGCTGTCATCGTCAGCATTGGGAGAAACCGGAGGTGGTCTGGACGACCAATCTTCAGTTTGTCTCAAGCTTTCAAAAGTGATAGTCGAACTTTACTCTAGCTGGCACCTACGAACTGGGGCAGAACATGCATGTGGCGTTGACTGATACTCCGCAATTACTGCTAGCCAATCACATCACGGCAGTCACTTCTGCATTAACTCATTGGTAGGCACAGATCCATTTCCAGGCGCTACTCCAGCTGCACCCCAACCCCATTTCCCAGCATGGGTAATGTGCCCCAAAATTCTTCTCCTTCATATCCTCACTCTCTTTCTTCTCGTGCAATTTAGTGATCTGGAGAATCAGGTAGGGAGAAGATGGAACAGTTGCAGCACAAGTCCTGAGCCTGTCCTTAAAGTGGCTTGTTTGGTATTCCAATTTCTCCTGAGAACTTTTCATATTCTGAACATGGGATCCCCGCCTCCGCTTGTGCGCCTCCTCATGCCACTGGATAATAAGGGGCCACTCTTCCGCATCTATTTTATTTTTGGGTTATTTCAGGCTCTTCTGCAGTTCAGTTAATCTTTCTGTATCAAAGGTAGCATACTCTGGAAAAGGCCTCTTTCCATCCTCATTGGAGAGTCCCACATACTTATTTACGTTTTTGCATGTGAGTTTACTATATTGTTTGTAGATAGTGTTGGCAGGTGTTCCTGTCAGTAGAGGCTCATTGTGTTAAACTTTCTGGACCTCATCACAACTCCTTATAGTGCAATCAACTTGGATAAAAAGAAAAGGGGTCTGCAATCCTTATGCCTACAGCTAATCCTAATTCTCTACGGTTATTATTTCTTCGAAATGATCTTGTGGAGGGTAGGAAGGGAAGGTATTGTGCAGTCACTGCCAAAGAACCAGTTTCATTCTACAAAACTTCAGTCTACACCAGAAGTTGCTTGTGAAGCGATTGTGTGCCTAGATCAGAGGGTCTCTTCCTTTCAAGCCTTCATCCATCAGGCGTCAGTGCTCTGGGTCCTGGCACTCCTGCCCATTCTCCCTGTTACGTGCTGTGACAACAAAGTCAAGCTACACTGGCTGATGAGGTGTGAAACCCCAAAACCGGTCCAAAGATGTAACTGCACTATTTCTAGAGTCTGCCCCCTTTGTACTGTGCCTCACTTTTCCTTTTATTCTACTCATCGTCTCCTACGCTGATGACAATTGTATTCACAATTTTGACAATACATTAGCCACAAACAATATAAGCTCTGAGATTAACCAACAAACAAATGATAAATGCTGTTAGACTTTCACCTAAAACTTTTCGCTTGGTCCTGTCTGTGCTCATATTTCAGCCAATTGCCAGGTTCATCGCTGGGCCATTCTCCACCCCAGTATCCAGAAACTTTTTCTTTACCTCTGGTTCTTGAAGTCATTAAGTGGAGTCCAGTCCAGCACCCCCCCCCTGCTTATTTATTTCATGGAGGTATTTCCCACCGCCGCATGCACTATCTGTTCAAAATAAAACACAACCCGTCAGGGAGCCTGAAGTCTAAATAGTATTTAACACAAAACTGTAAAGCATAAGAACAAAGACAATTGTCATTTCAAATGAACGGGGACCCACCTGAAAACAGGCCGTTGGAGCTAGGGAGGCCTAGCATGGCCTTGAGGGAAAGTTATAATTCATGATACAATATTGACCCCCTTATTCTTAGAAAGTCCTGCTTCCTTTGCCAGTTTTTGAAATGAGGTCACCCTCTTAGAAATTTTGTGTAACACTTGTTACACAAACTTTCCAAATTCATGCCATTATGCCATTTCTCGTAATTAGGCACCATTTGCAATTTACAATGCATGTACAAGAGCAACAAAACACAAATGACTATTGTTCGCGATGCTTTTGTTTAAGTGCAAACTTCAATCTGAGGGCACATTTCATGCTAAAAATATGACTCAAAATTACAGATTTGCATTTTGTGTAATTCCATGTAATTTCAGGGAATTTTGTTGAAATTTCACGTAATTATGCAAAGGCGAATTACGTGGATTTTGCACATTCCTATTTGCTAACAGGGGCACTTCACATCAATATATGTATATAAACATAATGCAAACTGATTTCAGATATGTTTTCACAGAGGTTAACCCCGGTTGTGGTCTTTAGCTTTATCTGGTTGTTCAATCCAGTGGAGATCTAGTTCTAGAAGGTGGGTACATCTAGTGCTTAATTTGAGCCGGTGGTTTCCGGTGCTCAGTACCAGCACTTAATTGTCAGCACTGGCGCTTGGGACAGTCTGCCACAAGGTGGTGCTGTTTGGCTATTTTAGACATGACCACAACAACAATTAATTACTAATTCAATATACATTAAAAATTACTATTACCTGCCGCTCAAGCCATTCTTTTAGCTCCTTGGGCCTGAAATAGTCTGAATTGTCAAGCCTGTTGGAGTGCGATGGTTAGTAGTTGTGTTGTTAACTATCATTTGCAGCACTGGCAGGGGCAGTGGGTGGCATAAGCTGCAGTGGCCTCTGGACGAGAGCCCTGGCACTTATCTTTTTTTTTTACCAATTAAGTACTGGGTACATCCTGGAGTTCATACTGAATGACATTCTTTTGAGATGGGTGTTAAGAGATCCATTTCTTTCATTTTGTGTGTGTTGAGTTGTTGTTGATGACTGTTGCTGTCTTTGAGGTGTTTTGTTAGATAACGTTGATCAGGTGGTCACTCCACATGATCGGGGAGTTGTCACTCATGGTGTGTCCCAGAGGGGAGATTATGATGCTCCATGTGTGACCAATTCTGTGAGTTGAACCAAAAAAGATTTGTAAGAGATTGAAGGCCTTGAGATTGAATTTAAATTTTGAAGTTGTTGTCAAATCCTTTTTGTAAAACCAAAAGTTCGAAGTCCCCTAAAATGTTTAGGGTGGCGTGATTTAGCACAGGTGTTGTCACTGCATCTACTAAGTCATATTTACATTTTCTGTTGTTGCAAGGTGGTCTGTAGATCAGGAGGAAGAAGCAAAGAAGGTGGAGACAGGTGACATTTTACCAAAAAGTACTCGTATTCGCAGATGGTGAACTCTTCGATGCTGGATATTTG
Organism: Lissotriton vulgaris; assembly: GCF_964263255.1. Taxonomy (NCBI): domain Eukaryota; kingdom Metazoa; phylum Chordata; class Amphibia; order Caudata; family Salamandridae; genus Lissotriton; species Lissotriton vulgaris. The sequence continues at coordinate 80,208,648 of NC_141699.1, forward strand.
TAATGGTTTCTAATGGATGACCAGTAGGCCCCTCCAATGTTTCTAATATGATTTCTGTTGATAATTAGGCCCCATGGAAAAGTGCTCCATACCGGCATAATTAGGACAATTTTGGTAATTTTGTGTTACTCAATTTACATGAAATTCCTGAAATTCTGCTATTATGCCACACCATGTAATTATTTATTTTATTCATTTATTTATATATTTATATATATCGCACTACTACCCAAGGGCGTCTAGGCGCTTAGCAGCTCAACACACAGAGCACCAGAGATATGCTGAGCCTCTAGTACTTTAAGAGAGGTTATAAGGTATATAGTCAGGTTTTGAGTCCTTTCCTAAAGGAAAGTAGGTCAGGAGATTTTTTTTACTTTATTGATAGCTTATTCCACCATCCAGTAGTGATACTTGTGAAGCTTTTTCCACCCCATCTATGAAGTCGGAAGTTTGGTTCTTTCACCAACTTCAGAGAGGCCGACCGAAGAGTACGTACTGAGATGTACCATTGGAAGCGATCTGTCAAGAAGGCAGGGCCTAGATTATGTAGCAGCTTAAAGGCGATGCATAGTGCCTTAAACTTGATTAGCTTCTCCACAGGTAGCCAATGAACGGTATTGAGGGCATGTTTGGCTGATGAATATTTGGCTAGGTCAAAGAGCAATCGAGCTGTCGAATTATGGAGTACCTGTAATTTTGCCACTACTGTTTTGTTTACTCCAACCAGAAGCCCAGTACAATAATCAAGTTTAGACAGAACCAGAGCTGCCACCACTGTTTTCTGTAATTCTGCTGGTAGAAATGGAAAGATTTTCCTCAGAATTTTCAAGGTAAAATAGATTGATTATTTTGTGCTATTCATGGTGAAACTTACAGCAAATGTGCAACTCATGCTAAAAATGTACTGCAAACACATAGGAATAACGTGAATGACAGAGCACACATGCTTTTTTAATGAATCTTTTTATTGAGAACATCATATCCATTATACATACACAGTCAGTTGCAGAGGCGTAGCTAGAGCTTGTGGTGCCCGGGGCTATCCCTCAGATTGCCGTCCCTGGGGGTGAGGGGTGCTGGGGAAAAACGGATGGCGAGCACTTGAAAGAGGTCAGAGAGACACGTAGTATCGCCGCTAATAGTTACCTCGATCATGCAATCCCAAGCACCGTGTTTGCCGCGGGATGATTTGTTGCAGCCACTCCACTGCCATGGCTGTAGGTTAACGAAAAACAGAAATGTCCGGGCTGGCGCACCCTTCACCTTGCTGCAAATATAAGTAAATGAGATTGAGTGTGAGAGCGCACTAATGAGGTCACTGATTGTTATTAAAACTGCTTCATGAATTTAGTGCACAGTCTGCATCAGCTGCCTGCCCTTCTGTGATACACTGAAGTGTGATACACTGGTGGTTCAAAAATGTTGGTGCTCTAATAAGGTGCACTGTAGTGCGGCTCCTTAATTTTCTTGTCCCCTTGTCCTCCAACTCAGGGCCTTACTTCATTTTATTTAATTCATTTGTAGATCGGGGCGAAAACTGATATATAAAAGAAATATATAGTATTTTGCTCTCTCTGTGCTTGGTAATAAGTACATACGTTTCTGGGTATACTGAACAAGTCACTCATCTGTAAAGGAGGTTACAAGTTATAAACAAAATGCAAAACAGAACAAAACTTTGTCAGGTGTACTGATGGGCATGGCAGATTGCAGAGTTGAGAAGGAAGGCAGAGCTGGCAGGAGAGTCCAAGTGCAGCCACGAGAGACCAACCAGGGCGGATTCAGGGCAGGAGGCGGGTGCTGCTTACAACAAGCAGGTCAGGTGCGCGTGCACTTTCAAACGGAACAGCGGCCACGCGGCACTAGTGGCCCGTTGCGGCGGACATTATAATTTATTTGGGAACACTGACACTACTGTAATGTCAGTGAGTGTCCCCAAATAAATTATAAAGGCCGCCACAACGGGCCACCAGCATAGCTGCCAAGTTTCCAGATTGGTATGTGTGATATTTTAATAATTTCAGTGTAATTATGAGTGACTTTTCAACGGCTATGAGTGACACTTTCTCATGAGCTAAATCAAGCAATGAAGTTGAGCGAAACATATATGTACTATAGCACATAAACAGGTAAGAGCTGTTATTCATAACGACAATGAGAGAGAGAGAGAGAGAGAGAGAGAGAATCAAGGAGAGCAGCACTCGAGAGACAGTAAGTTCAGGGACTTGCAGGTCTGTGGACTGATGCTGGGCGATAAAGTAACATGTGCACTGCTTTAAATAGTTTCTTGTGGAAGAATTACCTTTCAAATTATATTGCTAAACAACTCTAATGCAGGTTACAATTGTCAGTGTTACAGTGCTCCAGGATTGTGAATGCAAAAGCAGAAGAGCTAATAAAATATAATACAGATCTTGCTTTAAACTAATTTAAGAAACGGTCACTGTACTGGGGACCTCTATTCAGCAAAAACACCAACCTTTCCCTCGCAAAGCTCGAGGTTAGACCATCTCACTATCCACGTCACAATATCAATGTAAGAAAAAATGATCTTTCCATCATCCAGGTATGCATGTCAAATGCCTGCTCAAGAGTCCCCTGGACATCTTCAGAAGCAGCAGATTGGTTACGGGCTCCTATAACTTCTTAAACCGATTCTGGCCTTGCACGCTCTATAATTGCAGTTAGACTCTGGTCTACAGCAGGCTGAAAGGCAGGCTCCGGCCTCAGCCACCATGGCAATAATCAAGTTGGCCCCCAGGCCTGCGTCCAGTGAAAGCCGTCCAGGCCACTGTCTCTGGTCTACAGCAGGCTATGAAAGGCAGGCTCAGGCCTGAGCCACCGCGGGCCTTGGCAATTCAAGTTGGCCCCTAGTGAAAGCAGTCCAGGCCGCTGTACTGTCCTGACTCCCGTGAGTCCCAGGTGGGGCCTTCCAGTCTTCGTCTCCCTCGACTGCTGGGTGGGGGTAAAATAAACAGCAGCTGATAGCACACGGCAGGGCCGGCACTAGGCATGGGCAGCGTGGGAAGCCGCACAGGGCCTCGCACTCAGCCCACCAGCATGGGGCCACGCACTGGTGATGTGTCCTTTTGTTTCCCTGGCGATCTATCACAAAGAAAGGTGTCGCCTGCAATTAAGGTCCATTGGAGGGGGCCCCCTCCCTGGGCCTCTCATGGATGGTGTCAGGAGGCATAGGGGAGGGAGACGGAGACGCTCCCTCAATTGCAAGGAGACCATTCACAGACAATGTGGGGGGCCCATTGTCCAGCATTTTGGCGCACCCACAGTTTTAACTTTTAGACCACAATCAATTCTCACACCTATGAAGGTGTGAGAAATGCTTGAGGAGTAAAAGTTAAAACTGTGGGTGCGCCAAAATGCTGGACAATGGGGCCCCCACAGTGTCTGTGAATGTTCTCCTTGCAAGGGGCCACTTATGTAAATTGGAGGGGGCCTCGCGCAGGTTCCCTTTTAGCCCAGGGCCTCGCAAATCCTAGGACCGGCCCTGGCACACAGTGGCTAGGGCCGATGCGAGGTAAAGCAGGCAGCGCTGCGAGTGTCACAGCCGGGTGCCGTGATTAATCCTTAGTGCTCCGGCCATGATTATTTGTAGCAGCGCTCTGGCCACAGTGATTTGTAGCGCTCCGGCCATGGTAATAGGCTGCGCTCTCTCCGGCCATGATTATAGGCAGGCCTCCCTCCTCCAGCCATGATAAACTAACCAGCCGGCATTTTTTAGCTCTCTTAACAAACTCACCACGCTCCGAGTTGCAGGATGTGACGTCCGCCGCGATGACGTCAGGCTGACCGTGAGAACCGTGCCACGTATTGGAATCATCATCATGATACACAGTAACAGTTGAGTGAAGCTGCCAGCAGCCATAGCTCAGCTGAGAGCCTCAAGCCTGCTGGACTCGGTGGAGCAGCGCGCGCAAGTCACAGGCAAGCGACAACCTAAGTTTTATTCAGGGCTTTCTGTGACAGCGGATCCACGGCATATGCGTGACAATGCATTTCAGTGCGGTAATGCGGAGTACCACACTGAAATTCCTTAGTCTACCGTGATGCGTGATACTTGGCAGCACTGCCACCAGGGCAGCACAGCCGTGGCCGCCCCCAAATAGTGCTGCCTGGAGTGGACAGCCCCCACTCCCCCTCCCTAGCTACGCCGCTGGTCAGTTGGCATCAAGGTTAAACAGACTTTGTACAAATAGTGCTGAATTGTGTTTATTATAATTCATACAGCTATTATTGGTTATTTTCAGGGTGGTTTACAATTACAGGGTCGTCGGTGAGGAGGGAGGAGAGGGGGAGCACATATATCTCCACGGTAGGCATTCCATTTGGACCATATTTGGGACCAATTTTTTGAATGCCCACGAGACACATACACAGTTTTTTCACAAGTGGTTGTTTTTTGTATATTTATTTGCACCATTTATTGTCAAAATGTACCCACATATCCAACATGAAAACGAGGTTGCATTTGGAGCCAAAATGCAGCAACACATGCCAATTTTGCTATTTGTGTAATTTCATGTAATTTTGCATACATTTTTCCAGAATTTTGCATGTTTATGTAAAAGCAAAATAATGAATTTCCCACACTCTTATCAATGATGCCACATTCAGGTAGAATGGTTAAATAGCTCCTATTCCTATTTCACTCCTAATTATGCCAACATCCATCCTTTACCAGCTTGACTACACATTTTTCAAGTTTCTTAATTAGTTAGTGGCCGGGGGAGCTCATTTGCTCCCTTTGTACAAAGCCTTGCTTATTTTGTTCATGCTTTTTGTGGTTGTCCAGTATTTCACTTTGCATATTTGCTGTTGCTTTTTTAGGTTTTTAGAACTAAGGATATCCTTTTGAACAGTGTGTGGATGCCCATAAGGATATATCTTGTGTTTCTGGGGGGCCGGCCGAGCACTTTGCCAGGGCCGGTTGTGGTTCCCAGTCCGGCCCTGGTCTTGATCCCTGGTGCTAACTGTTGTAGTCATGGGCAAGCACAGACCATGCGTGTGCAGCATGACATAGGCCTGTCTCACAGATTGTAGTTTTGTTACACTGGGAGGGGCACTCAAAGGGCTACCCTATTAGTGCTGTCACAATATTGCCTTTGCCAGGAGTTAAGTAGCACAAGCGCAGGTGTGGCAGAATACGATGTCGTAGAAATGAACAGGCCTTTTACCTGTTTCACTGGAGTGAATCCTACATGCTCACTCATGCAAAGTTCCACTGTTAGGTGCTTTATTCACCCTTCTCATTCATCAAGTCAGTGTGTAGCGCAGTACGGCGTGTGTTGTCGAATGCATATGCTGGGTGTATGTGTGCCTGTGAAAGGTACAAACACAGAAGACCCTGGGCTGACAGCAGGAGTATGGGGAGGTAGCCGGGCTCTTTAGTACACTACAAAGGATGCTCTTTGATTCAGGAAGAGGTCACTGGAAAGAGGCCTTGGCTCATCTCAGGAAGGAGATGGGGATGATAAGAGATTCAAAAGAGTAGGACAAGGGCCCGGGGTAACATTTGCTGCACTTTCCAATCAGACTTCACTCCTTCGGTGGTCGATCTACTGAGTCTCTTTGAGCTGGGAAATATAATATTAACATCTATTGTTTAAAGTGCTTAGAAATGTCAGAAGTATGTGCTATATAACACAAGTAGTTAGTTAAATTCTATGTCTTGTCAGCAATTGTTATAATATTCTTTCTGTGACATTTCATCTGATTGCATCAGATAAAGAGGATGTTGTTCTTTCAGCAGCCAGGACAGGAGGCAATTCTCTGCTGGGAACAAAGGGAGTTACAGAAACAAGCCAAGCCTCTCCTTGCGTGCTGCTCTTTCTTACATACAGGTGTAATTAAGGACCCAGAATGAGTAGTTGGTGAAACCATTCGTGGTGATTTAAGACCCTCTAGTGGTGAGACATGGTTCTGCTTGTTCACTGCAATTTCACTTCTTTGTTCAGACTTCCAATGCCCCTGTGGCTACATTGTATTCCCAACATAAAGACAGTGTTGCCATTGTGTGGTATCAGACTCGTGCACCAGCACTTATTCTCCTTCATCACCCTAACCCTTTCGGGTCCAGTGTGCTGCTGACACGGGGACACACTGACACTGGTCCAAGGGCTCAGACAAGGATGCAGCTACAAATAGTGCAGCAGGTGCAGTGGTACTGGGCCTGGAGCTGTGAAGGGCTCACGCAACCGCAATTGCTGCTGGCTTTTACACCGAGCCATTACTAGTTAGAGGCAATTATATCATTGGATGGGCCACTGGAAGAAAGGGACGCGTCGCAGGCCAGGGTTGGATCTGACGGTGCCCATGTGAAGTGTGAGAAGACAGAAATACCTTGGCAATGGTCCAAGGACTCAGAGTCAGGTGCCTCATCTCAAAGTTGGACTTTACTGCACTCTGGTGTACATTGCCCCTTTTTCAGGGACTCAAATAAGTGTGTACCAGGCCTAAAGTGGACACTGAAAGACATTGCCACTGTTTCAGGGACCCAGAGTCCAGCAATTAGATAAAAAATGGGCCTGATGGGACAGTGGTGCACTATACTGCCACTGGAACCCATTGCCGCCTGTCCAGAAACGCGTGTGCCAGGCCAAGAGGTGGCCTAAGTGTTTTCCGTTCAGAGTGCCAACGCTCAGAAGCTTTGCCACTGGTTCAGGCACCCAGAGTCCAGTGTGTTATATCAAAGATGAATCTGATTAGACTCTGGTACACCATGCTGCCACTGGAACCCATTGCCGCTTGTCCAGAGATGTAACAACGTGTGTGCCAGGCCGAGAAAGGGTCTAAGTGGGTTCCTGTGCAGAGTGCCAACGCTCAGAAGCATTGCCACTGGTTCAGGCCCCCAGAGTCCAGTGTGTTATATCAAACAGGAGCCTTGCAGTACTCTGGGGCACTAGGCTACCACTGGAACACATTGCCACCTGTCCACAAGCTCGAAAGACAAGCATACTAGGTCCAGAGGGAACCTACCAATTTTGTATGCAGTGTGCTGACACTGGGGTTGATTGTCACTGGTCCAGTAGCCCAAAGACGAGCATGGCTGACATACACAGTGTGAAGACAATGTGAATTAACTATTAAAAGTGTGCTCATGCGATGGCTCTGGGTTCCACATACGGCTCATCACACATGCAAGGGTCATTCTCGTGATAACTTGTATTAAGACTTTCTCCGTTAGAGATCAGAGGGCTGATATCATGACCAGCAGAGTGTTGTAACCCTTTGCAACCTGTCTCTGCCTCTTTAACTCTAATGTGACCTGTAGAGGCTCAGGGGCTTCATATAGAACTGAGGGGTGTCCTGGACATCCAGTGATCAACCAATGGTGGCTGTGCTCTACACATGGTGGATGCCATTAAGAGAGTTGGAATATTTCACTATGTATGGACTCGCTTAACACAAAGCAGTGTCCAAAGCCAACGACAGCAGGCCCTGCAGGACCCTTACAGGGGTGGGGGGTGACAGCCAATTAACTGGTGCCTGCACTGGCATGAAGACTGCCTGGAATACTGACCGTCATTGCCAATCACAAGCTTGGTGTGTTTTCCCCCAGCCTATCATGTGGCAGGCGCCATGCGCCAAGGAGGGGAGTGCCAATCTGGGTGAGGTGCGGAAGGAAGCCAAAGTGAGATCTGTTGCAAGGTAAGTATTACAGATGTGTTGATACGGGCGCGTTTGTATGTTTGTGTGTGCATGCCTGTGTTTGGACAAGTGTGAGAGTGAGTATCATTGAATATGTGCCATTGTTTGCATCAGAGCAAAAATGTGATGTGCCTATCTTTGGTAAACTGTTGGCCCTAAGGCAATGGGTGTAATTCTTGCCATATTGCAGACATTTGAGGCATCAATGCTGGCCATGGCACAAGGGTTGTAATTCTCAACATATCATGGACATGAAAAGCTTGGTGGTCCCAACACCCTTCATAATGATACTGGCTCTGCCATAATGGTTGTCTTTAAATATTACACTGCCTTTTCACGCAATTCGGTACTGCCTTGTCCAGCGTGGAGAGTCGTCTGGATCGGGAGCGTAATAGCTGGTGAACACCAGAACCCCACCATCCGCCACAGCGCCGCCGACTTCTGCATACCGAGCTATTACGCTCCCGATCCAGACGACTCTCCACGCTGGACAAGGCAGTACCGAATTGCGTTAAAAGGCAGTGTAATATTTAAAGACAACAATGACTATATTTTTGTCCTGATGATGATGCCCCTCATTTAACTTAGGCATCGAAACGTCGTTGACCAAAAAAGCCCCTTATGCAATATGACATTTAAAATATTGTGAAATGCAATGGTGTGGTTATAACAATCTCTGTCTGTAACACTGACCAGAAGTACACAGACATATTTTTGCTTTGCTCCTTTTACCATTCTGTTCGTTGTTTTGTCTGAATGTTGTGGGTCACGGCTGTGCCCACTTGTTATTAATGTGTTCATTTAGTTTTATTAAGAAAATTGTTAAATAAATTCCTTGTCCGGCTGGACAAAAGACATAACACTTATCAGGTGTGTGATTATTAGCTCAGTATACCATTGTGTCCACGAGTAGGGACCACTGTTTTTTGTAGCATTTACAATGCGGCCACCATGGGGAAAAAACAGCACAGATGCATCACGCATCTGTGCCGTAAAAGCGGCGCATTGCTGGAGTTGCGTGGCAAGCACGACGCAGCTCCAACAATGCTCTGGGGGGCCCTATCTCCACAATGCTGCGTCAATCCTTAGGCCTGCTTCAAGCAGGCGCAGGGTTTTGACGCAGCATGGACCCAAAAGTGACTGAGTGAAATCTTGTAGATTTCACTCAGCCACTTTTGGGAGGCGTTCCTGTGCAGGAACACCCCCCTCCCCCTGTGCCGGAACGCCTCCTTATGGCGCAGGGCTTTACAACGTGACGGATCTGGGAGATGCAGCACGTTGTATATACCCGGCACCATGGCGCATCTTTTGCGCCGCTGCTGCGTCACAAAAAAGGCGCAGGGGGCTTGCAAATATGCCCCTAAAAATTCTCTAAAATCTTAGTACAACACAGACTATACATTAGATAGCCATATTGAAATTATGGTTACATTTAATGGCCAGTAAACACCTTAACAATGTAAGAGGATTGTGCTATCTAAATGGTGCAGCTACAGAGCCGTTAGCAACAATCTAATATCTGACTCATAAAATGATTTTGTACATAACAAATTGGTATTCTGCAGTTGCAAACTCATTGATTTAGCAAATCGCAGGGTTTGCAATTATAAAATCCTTTAGTTCATTTGGCCCTATGTGAGGCAAGTATGAAAGGATGAAGCATGATTACGAAGAGTAGTAATAGTTTCTGGTGCATGGTCTACAATAAATATTCTCAGAGCAAAACCGATTGGCAACGTGAGTGACCTCCCAGTGTAGGTTAGTGTTCAATGTTTTGGTCCTGCTTGGTGGGAGGGCCAAGAGCGGATTCTCTGATGTTTAGTAGGGTACTCAAATTCAGTGCTGGGGCCCAAAGTTTTTCTCAGGAGGTCACAGCCGGGGCTACTGAATTTTAGCGCACCAAATACTAGGGATGTGTATTCTTCAATCCACCTCATACATCTTTAATCCATCACCACACATTCCCTGCCTCTTACTTTTTCCCTTTGTGACTTTTTTCCATGTTTCTCTTCTTCCTTTTTCCCCCTTGTGTGTTTTTCTCTCCCTAGCTGTGAGTACTTTTCCTGTTTGTGCTCCTTTAAGTAGGTGCGGTGTGCGCAAACAGGGAAATTGTGCCTTATTACAGTGAATGCGCAGCCCCAGGGCAGCCGCAAACTCATGCTGGGCTGCGGCAGCGTATCTAAGTGAAATACGGATTGGCTGCTTTGAAGCTGCTCCGTGTTTCACGGTGCCTGTACTGTCAAGTGGGATTAGAGAGATTCCCTTGCCGGCAGTTGCCGGTAGATGCAGTTAGTGACTGCAACAGCCCTGAATGGTATATCTGGGGGGTCCATAAGACCCTCTTTCTGCCCCTACAGATGACTGCCATCAGGGCGTACCCGGACAATGCACCACCTTTTTGTGGCACATATTCAGTACGCCCCCTGACAGCTTCTTTGCCTTTGCGACCGCATCAATAAAATGGGGCCGACCCAGAGGTAAAGCGATTCCATCATTTGCATGGGACAACCCCCATTCAAATGAGAGAACGCCCTTTTGAGGACTACATGTACACCAGCGCTATCTGTATTACAGAAGGGGTTGAACAAGCTTCGGTGGCCCCTTCTGTAATACCAAAGTGCCCTGAGGGTGCCCAAAGTGGGCGCCCCAGGGCACTTTCTGTACTACAGAACAGTTGATCAGAGACCTCAGAGCCCCTCATTGCCTCAAGGAGACAGGAGCATCCTTGTGTCAGCTTGACCTGCCATCTGAACCCACCCCTCTTCTTGCCTTCCTGCCCTTTAGGGTGGGGATCCACAAAGAAGGAGGCACTACGGTACGGCCTGCTGGGAGCTATGTGAGGGTCTCTGAGATGCCCCGAGGGACCCACACTCTCTACGCACCGATTTCCACCGCATCAGTTTCTGCTTTGCACAGGTTCTCATGATCTGTAAGAAGCTGTAAAGGTCCCTGCTCTTTTAGAAGTGCTCAGGGATCACTGCCATTGGTGCAGTAGGTGCAGTGGCACCAGAGCGTTGAGGGTCTATGGACTATGACAGTGTTGTATTTTACTAACCAAACAGCAGTCAAAGGAGCCATTTCCCTTGCTTGCAACAGGGGCATCTAAGGGGTGAGCGAGGGAAGGCAATGAATCTAATGGTACAAGCCACCTTTCGTGATGTCACTTCCTGTCGTGATGTCAGCGTCCCCCCACTTCTGCTTTTAGGACTTGTGTCCTGGCCCAGGGCATCCTTGCTCGGCTACTGGTACCTCTGCCAAAAGATCCATATCCGGGCGGAGTTCAACACGCTTTAAAGGCTACGAAGCACTTCAGCATTTGCACTTAGACCACAAACCTGCACTCCTCCTCTGCCTGCAGTGCTTCTCGCGCTGACCTCCTCCTCCCCACCCCTTGGCTTCAGCTGAGGCGTACCCCCTCACCTCCGGCTCCCTCCCTACCTGTTAGCCGCTCTCACCCATCACTCCTGTCGGCAGTGGAGAGCGATGGATTGCAGTCTGTGCCGGGGGACCAGGATGAGATGCGCAGCATCTTGATGCACGTCAACGTGTATACATCTGACGTTAAAGAGGACTGACAGCCGGGGCCCTCGCGCTGCTTGCGCGATTCATGCTCACGTCAATCACACGGCGTCTGGATGCAAAGTGCCTGGACTGACAGTGAGTGATAGCGTGCTGAGCAGACGTGGGGTCACGGTGCGCGCGGGCAGGATGCGCAGCCTTGACACGCGCATCTGACCCTCGCTGCGCAGACCTCGGCTGTGAACCCCCTGATGCGCTGCTCGGCTCAGGTCCTGAGCTCTGCCCTGCTCTCACTGTCCAGAGTGTCTTGTGGGGCGGGCTGGGGGCGAGCCCTCGCTGTGAGGAGTGTGTACAACAGCGAGCCTGGGTATCTCGCAGCTGGTGAGACAGATCAGACGTGTGCGTCCACTGCGCCCGCGTGACCTGCAAGCCACAGGCTCGAATCCTTCACTGATAGATGAAACGAGGGACATTTGGTGGGTTAATAAAAGAACCTATCAACAAGCGCCAAAGTGCAACTCAGTTTTGGGTGGGAGCTATACACATACGGAATATTGTGTTGGACATGGGGAGCGCAAGGATTAATGGGGGGCAGGGGGTCCTGGGATGAAGAAGAGAGCCACTCGCAGTCCCTGGATTCCTTACTCTCCAGAGTACTGGTTACTATCAAGAGAGGTTCGGCAGGGACGCTGCAGCTCCCCGGACTCTGCTGTGGCAGCGATGTTCACGCATCCAGCCTGAATCTCTTCATGAGGAGGCTAGAATCTTGGTACCAGATACAGTATTACACAAAACCTACATAAACTAATAAATATAATGATTACAAACTCACATAGATATTTACTTTAAAAAAAATAATATCTTTTTTGATGCAACAAATTAATGTGCAATTGAAATGAGGCACTGAGGAGAAAATACGATTTATTAATAAACGTTTCAAAGATATGACTTCAAGCACGCTGGAAATGACAACAGGGAGCTACGAACACACCGGTGCGGCCCAATGTTATCCACAGAAGCCGATGCTAAGACAAAGTCACAATATTTTGTTAATGCAGATCAGCACCACGGAGAGCGACTTCCCTGTCCTCGGCGCTACGGAGATCTCGCGAGGTGATCCCGTGGCGTAGATGTGTGGAAAGGGCTTTTTGATAGGTTTCTGGACTCCCTTGGTTGTTAGTACTGTAGCCATATCACTGCGGTAGAATACCAAATTATGTGGCAAAGAGGGCCACTTATACAACAACGAAGGCACATTAAGTTGCATTATGCAACACATTCTGTGTCATTACTGCGCCGCTGTTTTGCCATTTCAACATGTTTTGCACTCGAAGATAAATTGTGACCCCTTATTTTTAAAAAAAAATTCAATACTTTTATTGAGGTATTTACAAGGGACAGTATACAGGTATAGAGTCAGGGTCCCCCAGGGGGGGAAAGGCAGTTGTCAAAAACATCTATGTGCCGGTGGGGTTACATACGGCTTTTGTAGCATGCGTATTACATTCGTATGTCGTATGCGGCGCTGTCCGTTGTACGCGGATGCTTCCCTGGGAGGCTGAAAGGAAAGGTAAGAAGGGGAGAGAGGAGAGAGATGGAGGAATGCTAGTGCGCGTTACAAATATCCTTGGTCAGGCTACCTTGCCTGTGTGGTAAAGATTATGTGCTGACACGGCGCTGGTCTAGGGGGGCTTGTGTGAGGACAGGTAGTTGTCCAGGGATAGCCACATTTCTGCATTCGTGTGGGTCGTTCTTGTTTGGTTTGATGTTATGGTGTCTGCTCCCCGTAGGAAGGTGATCCAGTTGAACCACATCTTAAACGATGCGTTCCCTGTGGTAGTAAGTAAGCTTTATTCGATAAAAAACTCATATCATAAAAGCATTTCATTCATATTAAAACATTAAAACAACAATCATCAGCATAAGAACATTTCATAGCAGCATATTAGATGTGAAGGCTCGGTCACTGGATTAAAAGCTTCCTTGCAGCTCTGAGATGCCAGGCCCAGCCCAAGAATTTTGCCATGCAGGTAGAAAAGAAGGGTCTAGCATCTGTACGTAAAATGCGCAGGGCTTCTAGATGAGAAGGAGTCCCCAAACACCTGCAGAGGGGCTTCAACCACCTACGTCTCGGGGCTGCATAGACACTGCACTCAAACAACATGTGGGACACAGACTCTGTCCTTAGGTCACAAAAAGGGCAGTAAGGTACGGTCTGGGCCGGCGGTCTCCAAGTGGACGTAAACTCACACAATGGAAGCACCCCCACCCTAAACTTGATGTACAATGATCTGTCCCATGAGCTCTGGATAATATCCAAATAAGGTTCCCTTAACGGTAACTCTTTAATCGACAAGAACAGTAATACAGATTTGCAATGGTTTGTACAGCGAACCCTCTCACTGTCTACCCATGCCCAATAGACCTTCTTGAGCTGTTGTTTCGGGGGTGCAGATTTGTTGGCCCAAGCCTCTCCTAATCCTAGTTTATGCAACAACTTTTTGACTTCTCTGAGCCAGATGATCTTATGCGAGCCCGGTAGTGACATAATGTCATTCAGGGCTTCTGCATAACTTCGAAGCTCCTGCACGTTCCAGATTCTGGACCATAACAGGAGTGGGCGTAGTTTCGCTTGATCGCAGATAGCCCGGGTGCCTGCATCTAGCAGCAGTGGGATGGTTGGTGTGCTGTGGGGCAAACCCATTAGATCTTTGTGAAAGTTATTCTCAAGGTGAGCCAGAGTCTCAACTGTATGAGTGCCCCACAGTTCGGCACCATAAAGTGCCGCGCTCACAACCCTTGCCCTATAGATGTCCAGGGGCGCCCCAATAGGTTTTAATGATGAGGCTCGCTGCTCCTTGAGCAAGGCACCTGCCACCCTTTTGTGCGTCAAGAACACTTTATGGTGATGTGCCTTCCAGCTCATGGTGTCACTGATGCGTATTCCCAGGTAGTCAAATTCTTTAACGCGATCAAGTGGAACAGAATCTAGGACCGGGGGAAAGACAGACTTTTTGGGCGGATTGAGAACCAAAAACTTGGTTTTCCCTATATTTATGGCCAAACCCCTTTCATCACAAAAGGCCTTAAAGCTGGAGAGCAACGATTGGATGCCCATTGGGGATTTCGAAATAAGGAGGGTATCGTCCGCGAACAGGAGCGTCGGAATTTTCCTTCCAGCCAGGGTGGGTGCGTCTGATGGTTGCTGAAGTAAGTGCTCCACCACTCCGTTGATATAAAGAGAAAACAGAGTGGGGGCAAGCACACACCCTTGCCGAACGCCCCTGTCCACGGGTATACGAGATGTTTTCTCTCCCTGTGTACCCCATCTAATTTGGGCAAAATTCCTGTCGTGAAATTTTACAAGGAGCGAGAGCAGGTAGGGGGGGAGGCCTAACCCATCGAGGACGTTCCATAAAAGTGCTTGTGGTACTAGGTCGAACGCAGTCCGCAAGTCAATGAAGACCAAGTACAGACTGCCCCCTCCCAGCACCACCACTTTCCAATAGATCATCAGAAGGCGGAAAGTCTGCTCGATTGTGCCTGTTCCTGTTCTGAAACCCGCTTGAAGATCTGACAGGATATTATTTTCATCGGCCCACTGAATAATTCTGCTCAATACCACCTTTCCTGCCACTTTTTGGGAAGAGTCCAGTAAGCTAATTGGCCGGTAGTTCGCTGGGTCGTCCCTAGAACCTTTTTTAAAAATAGGTACAACTTCAGCGCCCCTCCAGGAGTCTGGAAAAGCACCACCCAGTAATACCTCGTTCAAAAGGGAGGCAATTAATCTGCTCCAGGAAGATGGATAATTCTTGATTAGGTCTCCTGGGATCCCATCAGGACCTGCCGCTTTGTTTGGGATGATGCATTGGATTGCTCTTTCAACATCCAAGCTGGTAAATAGCTCGTCCTGGCACATGGGAGCAGAAATAGAATTAGGCAGTAAGACCATGGGTGGGTCCCCCGACTGGGATGCATCTGAAGGGGCAGAATATAATTTCAGAAAATGGTCAAACCATGCGCCCCCTGGGATGTTACAAGTGAGCTTCTGATCAATCGGCTTTTCCCTAGATCTTAATAGGTCCCAGAACCCCTTGGCGTCTTTCCTGGTGCTTGCCTCTACTAGATCTCCCCAAAAATTAGTATCATATTCCTGTTTGGCTTCAAATAAGGTTTTTTTGTAAGTTTTCCTAGCGGCCCTGATATCAGCTGCATTTTTGGATTTTAATGTGGCAACAAGTTCCCTCTTAGCTACACGACATTTGCCTGTAAACCACTTAGCTGTTTGTTTCGAGGGGCCCCTACGAGTAGATTGGGGAATAATGAATAAATTACTCAATGCCAATACAGTCTCAGTGTATAGGGGTAGAATCTTAGTATCAGTTAGCTCTGAGGTGTCCATCCGAGACTCTACTCCTTCCAAAATAGTCCCGGCTTGGGCCATCCTTGTTTCATCGGCTGAAACTTTCGCCCACTTCAGGCGTCTACTACAGTTTGTAGGGGCTAGTTCGTGGGTAGATTTCCACTTATGGCCAGGAGAGCCTTGATTTCCACCCTGCCAAGGAGATGAGATAGTTAGTGATAGAGGGTTGTGATCACTATCACCTGACACTATAACCTCCATGTCTTGATGGTATTGCCAGAGGTTATAGTTGAGCATCACAAAATCAATCCTTGATGTATGGCCTGGTATGTTGTAGGTATGGGCACCTGTGTGGTCAGATTTGGAACGCCCATTTGCTGCACGCAAATTGTGCTCCATACAAAGAGCATTGATCTCAATGGCGTTTTGCGACCATTTAGGGATCGGGTCAAGGCTAAGAATAGGAATGCCTCTCCTGGAATCCTCCTCAAAAGTGTCCAAGATGTCTTCTCTGGCCAGGGGTTCAAAACAGCAATTGAAGTCGCCTGCAAGCATTACGTAGGAGTCCACACTGCAGGCGGCCAGATTGTGGTTTAGGCCTGTAGAGGGTAGATGGGATGCGCCCCCTTTGGCACCCCTCAGGTAGATATTAAAGAGTTCCAAACTTCTTCCCCCTTTGTGGGTTATCGTTAACCACTGGAGATCAGGTGACTGGGTGTTTCTTACTTTTGATCTGAAGTCCAATGCAATATTGATCCAAATAATTAGGCCGCCTGAGGGGCGACCTTTGGAACCTTGTTCCTGGGCAGCGGGGATAAAAAAGGTAGAGAATCCCACTCGGTGTCTTGGCTCCATGCACCAGGTTTCCTGGAGAAGACAGATGTGATATGGTTCCAGGAAATCATTCCATTCAGGATTATCGAAATTGCGATCAAGACCAGCCACATTCCAACTTAAGATTTTTAGGGCAGAGTCACCGGGTGGAGAAGCATTGGTAAAAACAATAGGCCTAGGAGAAACAAACGTATCCTCAAATTTAGGAGATCTCACAGGTAGCTCAAGTTGCTGGTTAGGGGTCACAAGGCAGCCAGAAGAGGTAGGACCTGATGATTCGATAGAGGTAGCTACAGAGTGGGACATATAGGGTAGGTACCGCCAATCTTCCCTGCCGGGAGTTTTAGTCATATCAGATGTGGAAGGTTCCCCTACAAACCGCGGGCTATTTGGTTGTCCCGCTTTATTTGTTACAAACTCAGAACCAGTGCAATCCTTGGAATCATGCCCCTGCAATGGTAGGATTTCCGTTCGAGGTTGGTTAGCTGGTTGCACTGGGAGTCAATCCACCTCCTCTAGAGTCCCAAATCTGTTGTAAGTAGAGAGACCGTTCCAATGTAGTAGGGTCTCCTTCTGGCCACGGGACTTATTCAGCCATGGATGTTGCTGGACCAGTGTCCAATTTTCCCCCTGATTTCGACTTGGTCGAGGAGGATAGAAAAAGGATACTGGTTTAGGTGTAACTAGGGAGTCATCATTGTTTGGCCACATGCAAATGTGATGCGCCGTTTGGGGATCTTCAAAGGTCACTACTACGCAGTCTCCCGGGATGGATTTCAACGTTGGGCCTACCCAGGGAGTTCTGCGAACCATTAATACACGACTTCTTCGACCATGGGGGATTGGTCTGTTTACGTTTAGCCAGTGCATTATTTTATTTTTGAGCGACCAGTGATTTTCAGATTGACCGTCGCCTATCATGGGAACACCCGTCAGAACAACCGCATAGTCGTTTGCCTCTGGGGGGAGGTCAATATAGCCACCTCTAAAGTTGTCTTTTGCTGGAGGGACTTGGGATTCAGAAGGAATCGACCTGTTGGGTATATTAGGCTTGGAATTTTGCTGGTGGCGTGAAGAGTCCCGTGGAGGGACCTTTGGTTTTTCACGAGCTTGCTCCACCGTAACAGTCCTCGGTTTGGGGACAGGCTTTATTATGGGTAGTACATTAGAGGAAGTTTGGTTGGTTTGGGGTGCAATGGGTTGTGACGTTGGGTCAGCAACAGTAATACCCTGGTTTTCAAGACTTTTCAACCCCAGAGTGGCCAAAGCAATAATGCTCTTCTCCATTTCTAACAAGTTGTTTTCAATCCTAGAAAGTGTTAAATCTAGGGGTGACAGCAGTTTTTTGAGAGTCTCCCATACCACTTCTATAAATTCCTTATTATTTTTAGTTAACCCATCTACTTCAGGGTCCGCACCTGCTGGGATATTAGGGGAGGGAATGGATGGAACCCTTTCCTGTCCCCCACTAGGTGGCTGTACATTAAGAGTAGGCTCAGCGCCAGCACTGAGTGCTGTGGTGTTAACTAAAGGCAGATCTTTGGGAACAGCAATTTTCGCTTTTTTGCGGAAATAAGCAGAGCGAGAATTGCGTTTCCTCTTTGGTTGCTTGCCACTTGGGGTAATATTAGGTAAATTTATCAAAAAGGGAACAATAGAGGTTGGGTTGGGCACACTAGATGGTACTGGTGGGATTATTTCAACATTATTTCCTAGAGCCGCCTGGCGAGTAGCCGGGGTCGGGGAATGGTGAACATCGACCTGAGTAATTATACAATGTGGAAGGGCCGGGCGCTCAGGGGTGACAGAAGCAGCTATGTGGCCTAAGGAGGATTTCTTGGAAAGTGCAATTACTTGGGACAATCGTCTAGCAGCATCTAATTCTAGCGAGACCCGGTTTTGGAGTTTGGATATCTCTTTGTCAATAGCTATGTTGGTACGGGTAATAAAATCATCCATGGGGCCGCTAATCTGTGACCCACCTTTAGACGTCTTGCTGCGAGTAACCATTGAATTCATAGCGATGGGAACACAGTGGCGGAGGTGGAACTTAGGTCCCTAAGTGGATCTATGGAGTCCAGGAATACCAGATGAAAAGGGATGGGCCAGTCCAGTCCTCTCCGTCCTCGAACGGCCTCAAACGGCCCGCTCTTAGCCCGGTCTTCGCCCCGGCCGTTGCCCCGCGCGCGTCCCGCGTGCGCGTTGCTGTGGCTGCTTATCAAGCAAAAAGATAGGTGAAGGTGAAGGGGGCGGGAAGAGGACCAGCTGCGGCCGATGAGCGCCGCTCAGCAGGCTGGTCCTCGCAGTCCCGCCTCTTGCCTGGGCTGATCAGTCAGCGAGTGTTCTTGCCGCGTTGGTGCTCCTTGCACGTAACCGGGACAGCAAACAATAAGACCCCACCAGTGGCTTCACCAGTGTCTCCCGCCTGCGAGCGGCTCCCGCGAAGCGGGGGCCGCGAGGCGTGGTGTGGCGAAGGGGCCGGAGTCAGGAAGCCAAAGCAATGCGCAACTCCAAGCAGGGTCAGCAGCCAGAAAGGAACCCAGGGAAAGTTCGCTCCACTCTGCCTTTAACCAGTGGAGGGGGCGGGAAGAGGACCAGCTGCGGCCGATGAGCGCCGCTCAGCAGGCTGGTCCTCGCAGTCCCGCCTCTTGCCTGGGCTGATCAGTCAGCGAGTGTTCTTGCCGCGTTGGTGCTCCTTGCACGTAACCGGGACAGCAAACAATAAGACCCCACCAGTGGCTTCACCAGTGTCTCCCGCCTGCGAGCGGCTCCCGCGAAGCGGGGGCCGCGAGGCGTGGTGTGGCGAAGGGGCCGGAGTCAGGAAGCCAAAGCAATGCGCAACTCCAAGCAGGGTCAGCAGCCAGAAAGGAACCCAGGGAAAGTTCGCTCCACTCTGCCTTTAACCAGTGGAGGGGGCGGGAAGAGGACCAGCTGCGGCCGATGAGCGCCGCTCAGCAGGCTGGTCCTCGCAGTCCCGCCTCTTGCCTGGGCTGATCAGTCAGCGAGTGTTCTTGCCGCGTTGGTGCTCCTTGCACGTAACCGGGACAGCAAACAATAAGACCCCACCAGTGGCTTCACCAGTGTCTCCCGCCTGCGAGCGGCTCCCGCGAAGCGGGGGCCGCGAGGCGTGGTGTGGCGAAGGGGCCGGAGTCAGGAAGCCAAAGCAATGCGCAACTCCAAGCAGGGTCAGCAGCCAGAAAGGAACCCAGGGAAAGTTCGCTCCACTCTGCCTTTAACCAGTGGAGGGGGCGGGAAGAGGACCAGCTGCGGCCGATGAGCGCCGCTCAGCAGGCTGGTCCTCGCAGTCCCGCCTCTTGCCTGGGCTGATCAGTCAGCGAGTGTTCTTGCCGCGTTGGTGCTCCTTGCACGTAACCGGGACAGCAAACAATAAGACCCCACCAGTGGCTTCACCAGTGTCTCCCGCCTGCGAGCGGCTCCCGCGAAGCGGGGGCCGCGAGGCGTGGTGTGGCGAAGGGGCCGGAGTCAGGAAGCCAAAGCAATGCGCAACTCCAAGCAGGGTCAGCAGCCAGAAAGGAACCCAGGGAAAGTTCGCTCCACTCTGCCTTTAACCAGTGGAGGGGGCGGGAAGAGGACCAGCTGCGGCCGATGAGCGCCGCTCAGCAGGCTGGTCCTCGCAGTCCCGCCTCTTGCCTGGGCTGATCAGTCAGCGAGTGTTCTTGCCGCGTTGGTGCTCCTTGCACGTAACCGGGACAGCAAACAATAAGACCCCACCAGTGGCTTCACCAGTGTCTCCCGCCTGCGAGCGGCACCCGCGAAGCGTGGTGTGGCGAAGGGGCCGGAGTCAGGAAGCCAAAGCAATGCGCAACTCCAAGCAGGGTCAGCAGCCAGAAAGGAACCCCTGTGTCCTTCCAGTTGTTCAGGATTGTCTTGATCGCTGCGGTGAGTAAGAGATCGATCAGTTCTTTGTCCCCATTTGTGCTTCGTAAATGCAGATTCTGATCCAGCAATCGGCTTGTTAGTCCCTCCTAGGTACGCCTTGTCTTATCTTCATTTGTAACCTATCATGGCTACTGGCCCTTTTACTTCTGTTGTTGCACAGTGTGTCTTATTTCTTCTGTGAGCCCTACTTTCTTTAATGAGTTTTTCCTACTGCAGGCAGGACATGCTTTCCTGAAACATTCAGGGGCCGATTTACAATAACTGGCAAATCCCTGCATATCAGCAGGGAAGCGCCATTTATTGTGTGTCGCGGCTCCACCACCCTGGATGCGCCGCATTTACAATGCAGCGCACCATGGAGCAAAAATGGACAGATGCGTGACGCATCTGCTGCCGTAAGGCGGCGCATTGCTGGAGTTGCGTCGCAAGCGCGACGCAGCTCCAGCAAGGCTCAGAGTGCACTTTCCTTAAAATGCTGCATCAATCCTTACGCCTGCTTCAAGCAGGCGCAGGGTTTTGATGCAGCATGGCGTTAAAAGTGGCTGAGTGAAATCTTGTAGATTTCACTCAGCCACTTTTAAGAGGCGTTCCTGCACCGTAACGCCCCCCCCCCCCCTGCACCGGAACGCCTACATGTGGCGCAGGGCTTTACAACGTGATGCATCTCCCAGATGCATCACATTGTAAGTACCCCGCACCATGGCGCTGGCTTTGCACCGCTGCTGCGTCACAAAAGTGATGCAACGGCGGCGTAAAAGAGGTGCAAGGGGCTTGTAAATCTGCACCCTCAGCGCGTCATGTGCACTTTCACTTTCCAAGCAGCACGTCACTTGTTTTCTCCAGCTGTCTCTTATTGACTGTTGCTAAACAGACATTTAATGCGAACGGGGTCACATGTCTTTTTTATTTTTTGGTTGTTTTATTTAAATTAGTTGAGCGGGGGAAGGAGATTTTTTCCCCCAGCAATCGCGGTGATTCATGTGAGCGCTGCACCGCCTGTAGAAGTTGATGTGTCAAATATTGTTCACTAATAACATTTCTGTCCGCTTTCTGTTTTTCTAAGGCGCTCTTCTAAAGTGAGCTTTCTTTTTCCCCAGTGAGAGCGGTGCTTCATCTGACCCCCAGACCCTACCCCGATTTCTTTACAAACGCACCTCTTTCCCTGCACAAGGCTAATTGTGGACATCACACCCCGTCCTCCACACCTGTATGAACCTGCCCAAGTCTGTCAGAGTACAGGACGATGTGCTGCCTACAACTAAATAACTAAATGTGATTTGAGTTTTTTATGGTTTATGTTGTATGTCGCATATGCTTCTTTTAAACCCTTTTCCAGAATGATTACCGGTTTGGGTTTCTTTTGGGATTTTTTAGTAGCCCCTTACAATACTTGGGCTTCTTTTTTAAGGGATTGTGCTTGTTCCAGTCACCCTCCCACCATGCACCCACCATTAACCCCTTCCTTCCTTTTGTTACTTTGAGCTATGGTGACCAACCATCCGTAAATTTCACGGACTGTCCGTAATTTGACCCTCATGTCCGTTGTCCGTGATGATCCATTTTACAGACGCCTGTTGTCCGAAATTTTTAGCATTGCAGAGAACAGCGCTGTTCCCTGCATGAAGCCTCAGCTCCCTGATGGGGCCGCCTCACACTCATCCTCTGAGTGCAAGAGCAGCCTCACCCGCCCATTGTCATTCTGTATGTGGCTGATTGCCAATGGGCCAGTGCAGGCTGCAGGGCATGCGGTGGGCCTCCCCAGCCCGAGTCTAAGGCAGGGCATTCTGTCAGATGGAAGAAGGTAAAACAAGCAAAAAAGAAATGGCTAGAGCTCTGTCACAGTCTCATAATTTTAGAACTGATGCATTTTTAATATTATATTCAACGAAGCCATGGTTGCTGCTTTTTTTATTTTATGCAACTAACAACCATTGGCAAAGCCAATAGTTCTGGCTTGTTGCAGGTGTAACGTTACTTGTGTTATATATCTGAATACAATGAAAGAAGAGGCAAAATACCAGTCGGGAGGCACACTAAACTAAGGACAGATTTTTAGCTTGGGTGTTTTAAGCCGCGTCTTTAATTACAGCAAACAGCCCCTTTGGGGAGACCCACCCCAGTTTTTTAATTCCACTTAAAGCCCTGGAAAAAACACAACGTCACAGTCACCACATGGCCTGCACTGTGCATCATGCATGACTCATGACTTCCACTTTTTTAGATTGCCTATGGGCAGGGGCATAGTGAACCCTACCCCCACCCCACCCCTTGCTTTAGGAACTACGGAAAAGGCGAAATTCTTGATGGGCCTCTTCTTTGTGCAACTCTGCACACAATGGCTCAGCGAGTAATATTTAAAAGTGGGCGAGTAAGTGAAGGGATGGATGGATGGCTGGATGGATTAGTGAAAGGGTGAATGGATGGATAATGAGACAATGGATAAATGGATGGATAAGTGAGTGAATGGATGGATGAGAGACCGGGTAAATAGATGGATGTATGGGTGGCAGGGTTGATGGATGGGTAAAAGGTTGGATAGATAAGTGAAGAGATGGATGGATGAGTGAAAGGGTGGATGATGGACAGGTTGATGGATGAGTGAAATGATGGATGGATTGATGAATTGATAAGTGAGTGGGTGAATGGATGGATGAGTGAGTGAAAGGGTGGATATAAGGATGTATGAGTGAGTGAAAGGGAGGGTAGATAGACAAAAGGATGGATAGATGAGTGAAGGAGTGAAAGGGTGGATGACTGATAGGGTTGATGGATGGAAACACGAGTGGATGAGTAGATGGATGGGTGGGTGGATGGATGGAAGGAAGAATGGCTAAGTGAAAGGGTTGATGGAGAGAGAAAGAGAAGATGGATGACAGGAAGGGTGAATGGGTGAAAGGATGAGTGAATGGGTGGATGGATGAGTAAGTGAAAGGGTGGCTGGATGGGTGAAAGGGTAAATGGCTGGGTGGATACATGGGTGGATGAGTATACAGAAGGATAGGTTGAAAGAGTGGATGGATGGATGAGTGAAATGATGGATGGATGGATGGATGGATACATGATGGATAGGTTTGCAAATGGTTGAATATGGATGGGCTTACTTATATACTACTCCGCGACCTCCTCTGATTAGGTCAAGCTGCAACTGTCGTGCGTATTGTCTGGCTCGCGTGATGCCAATGACCGCACCTCTCTTGCTGGAGCCAGACAATGCGCACAACAGCTGCAGCTTGACCTTATTAACTGACATTATTAGGTTGTTAGTCTTCATTTTAAATGTAGCCAGCTTACGAAACAGGGCTGATCAGGTTGCAGCCTCCGTTTTCCTGCAGTGTCTCATAGCAGGTGGGCCATGCGGGAGAAGCCTCTGTTGTGCGAATTTCCTTTAAGACGGAAGTGCCACTTCACCTCAAAATAAACACGGATAGTTTGCACAGTGGCATGTGGGAGCATCAAACGGCCTATCTCAGTTTCCGTTTGAGCTTGGTTGGGATACGATCTCTAGGAGAGAAGGAAGGTCCGAATGTGTTCACAGAGACATACGTGCCACCCTCCTGATACATACCTGCCACCCTCCCGAGACATACCTGACACCCTTCTGAGACATACCTGCCACCCTCCCGATTCCAAGCCCAGTCTCCCGCCTCCCACTTCCTACATGCAAAAACCCGATTCCTTTGGGTTCCAGTGGACAGGTCCGCCTATTATTGCGCAACGTGTTATATGTACTGCCAGCAACCTGCGCCTGTAGGCCAGTGCACATGATTGGGAAGATCGTATCTCACTCTATGCAGATGACATATTGTTCTACTTGGCCTTCCCTAGGAGATCCCTGACAGTCGTTCTAGACATCCTGGCTATCTTTGGCAGATTCTCTGGCTTTACGTTAATTGGAGGAAATCCCTTCTATACGCCCTTAAAGGGTAACCACCCAGCCCGTCAGGGAACTGCCCAATACCACATAGCACACCCCACCACTGTTGGCTTCAAATATTTGGGGATCTTTGTTTCCCTTGATGCCTTGCTCCGCTATACTCATAATCTTCTCCCACCCTTGCAAAGGCTCAGGAAGGATATCGCCAGATGGAAATCACTCCCCCTCTCTCTGTTGGGTTGAGCCCCCCTATTTAAAATGAGGTGACTGCCCAGATTCCTATATGCCCTACAGAACACCCTAGGCCCAGTCCCTAAATGATACTTCAAGGAAGTAGAGGGCCTTCAGGGAGCATTGTTGTGGGAAAGGCCGCGCATAGCATTCAACAAGCTGACATTTACCTGGTATGATGGGGGCATTAGCCTTCCTGATATCAAAAAATATTACTTTGCAGCGCACCTGGCAGTCATTATCCATGGCACCTATGGTCGCCCCGATGATCCCGGCTATGCCATGGATAGATGGCTTCTCCCCAGACGGAGCTATAGTAGGGCACTATATGCACGAACTAAACGGTATAATCTAAAAGCCAACACAAAAGACTCCATCCAGATTTGGCATGATGCCACTACCACACTTGAGTGGGGTAACAGGTTGACATTAGCAATCCCACTGCTGGGCTCTGAGAGACTTGGCATTCTATGGAGGTCAAAAGGATTTGGTAGGTGGGACCTCATCGGTATTTCACGTATCAAAGATGTTTGGGGGAAGGGTGAAGTTAGGCCATTTGACGAGCTGCAGAGAGAGTATGATTTGGCAGGGACTGGATATTTTAGATATGCTCAGGTACTTTATGCACTTTATTCTAAGATACCACTGGGCTCTGATCCTCCTGACTCCTCACCCCTGGAGGACAGAATATTAGCCGGTCACCTACCAGAAAAAGCTATCTCCCTAACGTATAAAAAGCTAATAAACAATATGAAGGACCCCCTACAACCACTGCGGGAAAAACGGATAAGAGATGGAATTGAGTTGGATAATGAGGACTGGCAAGAGGCAGTGTCTTCCCTCAGAGTAGTCAACATCCCTGCACAACTTAGACTAGTGCAACTCAAAATCCTTCATAGGGTGTATATTACAGGCCCCCGTCTTCTACACATGGGGAGGGCAGACAGTGGAGAGCCAGGAGGCGGTATGGGCACTTGGGAACCTTTATGCACATAATCTGGGAGTGTGCTTCCATAAGCTCTTTCTGGAGTAGGGTACATGATTTCATCAGTTCTGTGCTTTCTGTTAATCTTCTTCCTGAGGCGAGAAGATGTTTGTTAAACATTTGGGAACCAACTAACCTGAACATTCTTCAGACACAGTGGGCCACGTTAAGGCTCATGCTTGCGAAACGAAATATTGCACAGCTATGGGGGCAATGCAACTACCCACAATAGAAGCTTGGGAAAAGATCTTGACTGGTGTATGTACCGGGAGAAGACGGTATACTTGGCCAGGGGCTGCCCCAAAAAAGTGGTCCCATGTCTGGGGCCCGTGGAATACGTACTGGGGAGAAATATGTTCACCTTCTCATTGTATTGAGCATGATGATACCCTTACCCCATGACATTTTCCTTCCATGTAATGATGTACCATGATTCCTTCAGTATCACTGTAGTGCTTGGATGACTTGAATCCTCTGTAATGTTTCATAAACCAATATTTCTTTAATAAAAAGATTTATAAAAAACAAAAAGGGTCAGTACACAATGTGGCATACAGGATGTAGCCTCAAACTGCTGTTAACATGCAATAAGTGTCCCATTTGAAAGAGTTTGAGCTATTGGCATGGTAAATGACAATGTATTTTACCCAGGTGTGCCAAGCTGGCAGTCATAGAGGTACATTTTTAAACTTGGTTAGACAATCCACATCAATACACTCCATACCATGACACATAATTCCAATCAGCATTATTTCACTCAGCGCCATGCACTTCCATGCCACTGGATTCAAGCTAGCCTGGCTGAAGACGGGCGACATACCCTGAAACTGGTTCCAGGATGCTTGTTTCCAGTCCAGGGAGGACCTGGCTTCGCAGTTCAGTCTGGACTATTCCCATGAGGCACAGGGTCAAGACAGATTTGCATATGGCTGGATCTAAACTCAGGTGGCATGGTGAGCAAAAGAACAATGGATTTAACACAAATGTTTTGACTGGGGGAGAATGTTTGCATTGTCAGCATTCCGTCCATCATTTGTTTGCTGTAACACATAATTCCAATCAGCATTATTTTACTCAGCGCCACACACTTCCAAACCACACAATTAAATTCTACACATTTCCATACCACTTTTTTCTACTCAACAACACAATTACGCAACACACCACATACATCCAATCGACACCCCAGAATTCCACATTATGCCACATAATTCAACAGCACACTGCATAATTAAACTCCGCAAAGTACCACTCCACCACACAAAATGCCATTCCACATAATTACGCTCTGACGCACAATCCCACTCCACATAATTCCAGTACACTCAATACCACACAATTAGTATCCACATATTTCCATTACACACCATGCCACATAATTCCACTACACAAATCCACTCCACACAATTCCACCACACACCATTCCACAACTAACAATTCCAATGTGCATAAATCCACTCTGCACCACATACATCCACTCCAATCCAAAATACATGGGTAAAAGACATTCTCATTTGCAACGCCAATGCCTCTGACTCTCACCAATTTGCATTGCAAATGCTTTTTTGAACTAGGTGCTCTGAGTAGGTCCATAGCGCCTTGATGCCCTTGGGCTAAGTTTAGCACTTTATAAATCTAATATTCATTCATTCATTCATTCATTCATTGCTTTCCACAGTTCGCCTTCATTATCATGTTCACTGCTTTTTATTGGTCATCTACCATATGCTTAATTCCTCTTCGTGTGTTTATGGCTCCCCTGGATCATGGAGACATTATGTGTGTCCTTCCACTGCTCATGTTTGCAGGTTGTGCTTACTTCTTTGTATTTAAGCACTCCACCAGAGTGTGTCTTTGTCATCTGGCTCCCTTGGGCCCGATTTACAGACTTAAGACAGACTTAAGTTAGGAATCTGTCTTAAGTCTGTCTTTAGTTTGTCTTAAGAGAAGTGTGGATCACCGGTTAGAGCGGGCAGACCCTGAAGCAGAGGTCAGACCCGGGACCAGGGTTCAATTCCCGACGCGGCAGGGTCTTGAGCTCAAATGTCCACGGACTCGATAATTCTCACTTCGGTGCCTGACCTAATCATGGGTTCACACTCTGCAACTCTGGGCATTAAGCTTGCTTAATCTCCACAATGGCCCCCCGCGGCGGGATGCCTGGCTTTCACCTTGGGGATGCCCGTTAGGGGCTATCTCACAGGGAAAAGCCAGGACGGGTTCCCAAGGCAAGCGCCGAGATGCCTCCGGGTAGTCGAGCGCTATATAAGAACATACAAAAAAAAATAAAAAAAAATAAGACAAAATCCTAACTTCTGTGAATACCAAAAGTAGTAGGTTTAGGACTTTGTCTTAAGTTAGTTCTGCGAATCGGCCCCCTTGTGTGCTTCTCCCTTGTTTGTGTTCCTCCCACCGCCTCGTCCATGTTGTTTGCCCCCACCTGCCCTCCTGCCTTCTGTTTGTTGTTGCTTGTCCCCACCTGCCCTCACACCTTCTGTTTGTCGTTGTTTGCCCCCACCTGCCCTCCCGCCTTGTTTGTCATTGCTTGTCCCCACCTGCCCTCACACCTTCTGTTTGTTGTTGTTTGCCCACATCTGCTCTCCTGCCTTCTGTTTGTCGTTGCTTGTTCCCACCCGCCCTCCCTTTTTCCTTTTGTTTTTGCTTGCCCACTCACTCATCATCTCCCCATCAGTTCATTGTTGCTTTCCCAGACTCACCTGCCCTCCCTTCCTCTGTTCATCATTGCTTGTCACCAGTCGCCCGCCCTGCCTCAGCTGTTCTTGCTTGCCACCACCGAGCCGTCATGAGAAAAAAAAGAGCTGTGACACGGACACCACTGGCCATGTCATAACTTTTATTTTCCCCATGCCCTCTGTGTTGCACACCCTTCTTCCCTCCATAATATCACCTGCCATGCCCTCCCACCAGCAATATTTAAAAAAGCACAAAGATGTGGCCATTGTTGGCCATGGCACATAGTTTTTTCCCCTCACATGCTCCGTGTATGCGTCCAATTGTTCACGTTTCATGCCCTTCCTCCCTCCATGATGTCTCCCGCCCAGGGTCGGATTGGTAATGCGGGCACTCGGGCAATGCCCCAGGGGCTGGTATCCGAGTTCCAGCTGTGGGCTGCTTTTTAAGGCAGCATGGGGTCCGATTTGGGTGGTGTCTGTGCTGTTCGGATGCCTCCCGCGGCCCAGTGGGGGCCTGAGTGGCCTGTGGGGAGGCAGATGTGCCTCTATTACCTCCCTTTTATCAACGGGAAAAGGTGTCACTCCCTTTCTCTCGCTGGGCTGGCCAAATAATGTGTGCATATTGAGTGGCGGCAGGGGGTGTGGGCAGAAGTGGCCTCACTTGTTTTCAGGTGTGTTTCATCAGTGTGAACTAATCCATGCATTTTTTTGTCTTTCATCTCAGTAAAGTTAGGAAAACATGCCTCTGTTAGAGACCCTCCCTCCCCCTTTCTTTTTATAAAACTTCGCTAGCAGTGTTTTGCGGAAAGGAAATATGCAAATGTAAAGCACTTTTTTTAGCATGCCCGGGCTGATTTTTAATCCCAACCCAACCCTGGGTGATACCGATTTGAAAGTTGTCAAGTCTGGAGGCTGAGGTGGCAGGCAGAGACGTTTTAAGCTATGGCCAAAGTGGAGATATTGCCCATAGCCCCTTCCAAGGGGCCTCCTGCTGAAATAAGTTCGTTTTCTCTTTCTCTCTCTCTCTCTCTCCCCCCACCCCCTCCCTCACACACACACACACACATACACACCCCCCCACCACTGGTGAGCACCATCTCTCAAGTAACAGGATAAATGGACCGTGTGACATTGTGTGGTTTCTATGGGTGCATAGGGGTGCTGCCGGTTTCTAGAAGCTATCTGTTGTGGACTAGCTGCAGCTGTGGCTGTGGACTAGCTGCAGCTGTGCACTGTGGACTACCTGCAGCTGTGGAATCGGTGCACCTGTGCACTGTCGATTAGCCGCAGCTGTATGCTGTGGACTTGCTGCAGCTGTGTGCTGTGAAATTGGTGCAGCTGTGCGCTGTGGACTAGCTGCAGCTGTGTGCTGTGGACTAGTTGCAGCTGTGGTCTGTAGACTAGCTGCAGCTGTGTGCTGTGGACTAGGTGCAGCTGTGCCCTGTGGACTAGCTGCACCTGTGCGCTGTGGACTACCTGCAGCTGTGTGCTGTGGACTAGTTGCAGCTGTGCTCTGTGGAATAGGTTCAGCTGTGCGCTGTGGACTAGCTGCAGCTGTGCACTGTGGACTAGCTGCACCTGTGCGCTGTGGACTAGCTGCAGCTGTGCACTGTGGACTAGCTGCACCTGTGCGCTGTGGACTAGCTGCAGCTGTGCACTGTGGACTAGCTGCACCTGTGCGCTGTGGACTAGCTGCAGCTGTGCGCTGTGGACTAGCTGAAGCTGTGCACTGTGGACTAGCTGCACCTGTGCGCTGTGGACTAGCTGCACCTGTGCGCTGTGGACTAGCTGCAGCTGTGCACTGTGGACTAGCTGCAGCTGTGTGCTGTGGACTAGGTGCAGCTGTGCCCTGTGGACTAGCTGCAACTGCGCTCTGTGGACTACCTGCAGCTGTGTGATGTGGACTAGTTGCAGCTGTGGTCTGTAGACTAGCTGCAGCTGTGTGCTGTGGACTACCTGCAGTTGTGTGCTGTGGACTAGCTGCAGCTGTGCTCTGTGGAATAGGTTCAGCTGTGCGCTGTGGACTAGCTGCAGCTGTGCACTGTGGACTAGCTGCACCTGTGCACTGTGGACTAGCTGCAGCTGTGCACTGTGGACTAGCTGCACCTGTGCGCTGTGGACTAGCTGCAGCTGTGCGCTGTGGACTAGCTGCAGCTGTGCACTGTGGACTAGCTGCACCTGTGCGCTGTGGACTAGCTGCAGCTGTGCGCTGTGGACTAGCTGCAGCTGTGCTCTGTGGACTAGCTGCAGCGTGTGCTGTGGACTAGCTGCAGCTGTGCTCTGTGGAATAGGTGCAGCTGTGCGCTGTGGACTAGCTGCAGCTGTGCGCTGCGGACTAGCTGCAGCCGTGCCCTGTGGACTAGCTGCACCTGTGCGCTGTGGACTACCTGCAGTTGTGTGCTGTGGACTAGCTGCAGCCGTGCGTTGTGGACTAGCTGCAGCGTGCGCTGTGGACTAGCTGCAGCAGTGCTCTATGGAATAGGTGCAGCTGTGCGCTGTGGACTAGCTGCAGCTGTGCGCAGCGGACTAGCTGCAGCTGTGCTCTGTGGAATAGGTTCAGCTGTGCGCTGTGGACTAGCTGCAGCTGTGCACTGTGGACTAGCTGCACCTGTGCGCTGTGGACTAGCTGCAGCTGTGCGCTGTGGACTAGCTGCAGCTGTGCTCTGTGGACTAGCTGCAGCGTGTGCTGTGGACTAGCTGCAGCTGTGCTCTGTGGAATAGGTGCAGCTGTGCGCTGTGGACTAGCTGCAGCTGTGCGCTGCGGACTAGCTGCAGCCGTGCCCTGTGGACTAGCTGCACCTATGCGCTGTGGACTACCTGCAGTTGTGTGCTGTGGACTAGCTGCAGCCGTGCGTTGTGGACTAGCTGCAGCGTGCGCTGTGGACTAGCTGCAGCAGTGCTCTATGGAATAGGTGCAGCTGTGCGCTGTGGACTAGCTGCAGCTGTGCGCAGCGGACTAGCTGCACCTGTGCGCTGTGGACTAGCTGCAGCTGTGCTCTGTGGAATAGCTGTAGCCGTGCCCTGTGGACTAGCTGCAGTGGTGTGCAGATAGCTAATGGTGCCCGGGTTTATAGGGACTCTGTGACGCCCATACTCAACACGCCCTTCACAGTGGAAGGTGAGATTCAGCCCTGCCACAGATCTCCTGTCAACCTATTTCCACCAAAACACATTGTCATTATTAACATTCATAGGCAAAGGCAATAGGTCTCGCCTACACAATGTTTTGACTTTGTCAATGTTTTGATCCATGTTGTAAAGCAGCACAATTTCTGTGCAACATGGCTGGGAGTTTATTTTAAGATGCGCTAAGACGTGGCCAGCGCTAGCTGCAACAAAGCACTTTTTGTCTTAACCCCTTCACTGCGGTGGCAATTCTGCCGCAGTGCTAGGGGGTGGGGGGGGTCGCACAGCTCACCTGCGCTTGTGACGGAACCGCTCCGTCACGCGCCTCGGGAGAGCTGTGCTAGTGACGGAACGGTTCCGTCACGAACGCTCCCGCTCAATAGAACGCGCCGCACAGGCGCGAAATCAGTGCCGCGCAGGCACGTCGAGCGGGCCATGACGGAACCGGTCCGTCACTAGCACAGCTCACCCGAGGCGCGTGACGGAACGATTCCGTCATAAGCGCCGAAGGGGTTCATGCTGGTTGGGAGACGAGGACTGTTGCCATGTGAATGGAGAGACGGGGTGGGGCCAAGAGTGAGGCCAGTGCATTGAGGCCTTTCCACCCACAGAGGGACATTGTAGGGGGTACGAACTGGTGAAGGCGTGTGGTTTAATGCCCTTCTGGCCTCTCCCAACCATACTGAACAACAAACAAAAGGCTTCTGAAGGAGCCTACCATGTCACAAGGTTGTAAAATCTGTCATGGATTTCAAAAGTGCAGAATCTCGAGGTGCAATCTGAACCCTACTCTCTGTGGCGGTTCCCAGCTCAGCTTATGCTGAATGTGTGATATTGGCTCTTCACCGGGTGACTGAGCACGTGAAGAGAGCTGATATCGCGAGACTCCATGTGGCAATGTGTGATCTGGTCTCCTTTTTAAAATCTCCTAAATTCAGGCCATCACTTGGGGCCAGTATCGGTCTTCAAGAGGGGAAAGAGGGGAGAGCCATGCTCACTCTGATGAGTACAGTAGCGCGCGTGCACTTTCGTAAGCCGAGGTGGAATGTAGGGCGTACTAAGGGGCAGATTTACAAGCCCCTTGCGCCACTTTTGCGCTATCGTTGCATCACTTTTATGATGCAGCAGCGGCGTAAAAGTTGCAGCCCATTTACAACGTGACGCATCTAGGGAGATGCATCACATTGTAAAGCCCTGCGTGACATTAAACCCGCGTCAGGTGTATGCAGGGGGGCGTTTTCATGCAGGAAAGCCTCAAAAAAGTGACGCAGTGAAAAGTACATGATTTCACTGCGTGACTTTTAGGACGCCACTGCGTCAAAACCTTACGCTTGCTTGAAACAGGCATAAGGAGTGACCCAGTGTATTGGGAATAGGCCGCAGCACGCATTGACTTTTACATCAACAGATGTGTTTGAATTCCTGACGCATCTGTCAATCCTTGACCATGGTGCGCCATATTGTATATATGACGTATCCATGGTGACGCAAGGGTTTTGCATAATGGCGCAGGGAAAGTGACGCATCTCTACAGATACGTCAATTTCTTGTAAATCTGCCCCTAGGTGTCCAGCCAAGTTACTGCAGTAGTTTGTCTCTGCCGGTCACCGTAGCCCAAGCTAAACTCTGTCAAGCAGACCCCTGAGGCCTCATTAAATAGAATGTTGTAGAACAACTGTTGGTACACTAGACGCGGTCAGCAGTGATCCTCGACCCTTTATAAGGGGGGCGAGACCCTTCAACAGCATGAAGAGCGATACTTTAATTGTATTTATTCTTTGGAAGCTTTATATAAAGTGTACCAGGCCCAAGGGTGTCAGATCATTTTACTCCGGGCAAGCAATTATATGCAATTCAAACAGCCGTAAATATGTACATCTCGTTGCTTTAGAATAAGGTAGCAAGTACTCAGAACAATTAGAACATTGGTGTAACATGTTGGGATTTTCATTACAAGGAATGAAGCTTGAAATGGCAACATTCGATAAAATAAGCAGTGCATGAGCCAGCGAGACACCCGGTCCACTCCAATATCTCTCCCTGAAATGTAATTTTATATAAAAGGTAATGACAGCAGGATGTTTCTTCTGTAAGCAGAGGGCAGAGCTCCCTGACTAGTGTGTTACTGCTGCCACCATGTGGACAAGCAGTGCAATTGCCAAGATGTGAGGCCAGTAGTCAGATCCAACTTGGAGGTGGGTAAGACACCTTCAGTCACAGTGAATGTGCTGTCTATCTATATCTTTCTTGATAGTACTTCCACTGGAGTTGCCTAGCATCACAGACATTTTACCTATATTCATGTATGACGAGTAAGAGAGGAGAGGATAATATCTTGAAGCTATTCAGGTGCTTACAGCATCTTTCATGCTGGTCCCCCTACCTTAGCCCGCGTGCCACCTGTTCACTGCTATCTCGGGATAGTACTCGCCAGTGCCCTGATGTCCCTCAATATGATTAATGCGCTTTACAAATGTAAATACAAATGTATATATGTGACTCCATATCTGCATCCCTCCCTTCTCACTCCACTCTGACTTACTGTTTTAGCCCGTTTACCCTCTTTTCCTGCAGGCCTTCACCGTGGCACCCATGTTTTTCTCTGTTGTCCAAAGACACAGTTAGAAACTGCCCTCCTTTACCCAGACCTGCAAATGAGGAATGACGGCCGGACGAACAGATAAAAGAATGAGAGCAGCGAATGGACACCATCTTTACGGCTTATTGTTGAGTCCATAAGGGGGATTAGAGGTTGAAATTTATGCTATGTGATGTTTTCTGCAGTGTTATGCTATGCATTGCTATGCTATGTTATGGTACGGGATGGTTTGGTATGGTACAGGGTGGTTTGGTATGGTATGGTATGGTACAGGATGGTATGGTGTGGTATGGTATGGTTCGGCATGATATGGTACAGGATGGTATGGTACAGTGCTGGATGGTATGGTATGGTAGAGTATGGTATGGAATGGTACAGTATGGTACGGTATGGTATGGTACAGGAGGGGATGGTAAGGTACAGGATGGTATGATACAGTATGATATGGTATCTTACAGGATGGTATGGTATGCTATAGTACAGGATGGTATGGTACGGGATGGTATGATATAATACAGGATGGTATGGTATGGTATGATATGGTAGAGGATGGTATGGTACAGTGCAGGATGGTATGGTATGGTACAGTATGGTATGGAATGGTACAGTATGGTACAGTATGGTATGGTACAGGAGGGGATGGTATGGTACAGGATGGTATGGTATGGTACAGTATGGTATGGTATCTTACAGGATGGTATGGTATGATATAGTACAGAATGATATAGTACGGGATGGTATGATATATTACAGGATGGTATGGTATGGTATGATATGGTAGAGGATGGTATGGTACAGTGCAGGATGGTATGGTATGGTACGGTAAGGTATAGTATGGTAAAGGATGATATGGTACAGTATGATATAGTACAGGATGGTATGGTACAATAAGGATGGTATGGTATGCTACAATAAGGCTGGTATGGCATGGTACAGTATAGTATGGTATGGTACAGGATAGTATGGTATGGTATGGTATGATATGGTAGATGGTATGGTACAGGATGGTATGGTACAATAAGGAAGGTATGGTATGGTACAATAAGGCTGGTATGGCATGGTACAGTATGGTATGGTATGGTACAGGATGGTATGGTATGGTATGATAGGGTAGAGGATGGTATGGTACAGTGTAGGATGGTATGGTATGGTCCAAGTGTCGGAGTCCACTTGGACTTTTCCTTTAAGTCACTGGATATGCTATAATCAGTTGTTATATTGAGATCTCTCATAACCATCTCTTAAGTAATCACCTCATCCTCACAGTCAGTTATAGATAATAACATCCTAGGGCCCGATTCACAGAACTAACTTAAGACAAAATCCTAAACTTACTACTTTTGGTATTCACAGAAGTTAGGATTTTGTCTTAAGTTTGTCTTAAGTTTGTCTTAAGACAGACTTAAGACAGAATCCTAACGTACGTCTGTCTTAAGTCTGTCTTAAGACAAAATCCTAACTTCTGTGAATACCAAAAGTAGTAGGTTTAGGATTTTGTCTTAAGTTAGTTCTGTGAATCAGGCCCCTAGTGTCTAATGCATCTTGTATAGAGTTCTCATTTGACATAAGTACACCAAGATTCTTCTGTAGGTTTTTATTTCCATGATTCGTCAGTTCAAAGTGTTTTTTTTAGTTTTAATCATTTCACAAACTTGAAAAGGTCTATTTTAACATCACAAACATTACCAATGCTGTTCAGGCAGAAACTCATGCCCTTGGTGAGTACAGAAAGAGCATCATTTGAAAGGAACATGCCGGTTACATTTGCAACATTCACATTCTTTACTTCTTCAAGTTCCAGGACCTGGTCCTGACACCTTGCATTTCTTCTGCCTGTGCCCCCTCTCTTTCCCCTCCTTGTTTCTCTGGACGTCTGCACTCCCAGTTGTCTCTCTTGATCCTCCTCACCTCTAATAAAAAACTACTTCCACTGTTACTTGGGGTGTTGTTAATTCCCTCAGATTCCCTGCCACTGGTGTGGTCTGTGTCCAAAGATGTGGAGCTAGAGCTGATAGATTTGCCCTCATGATTCCCCTGTTGGTTCTTTTTGGGGACTAGGTGATCATATTTACTGGCGAACGTGAATACCCTTCCACTAGAATAATCACGTTCGCCCCTTCTCAATTTTCTTGCTTTACATATTTTAATGTCTGCTACATGGCGTTGTATAATGTCATTTAAAATGGCATAATTCTTGGCTTTAACTTCTGGTAAACCAAGGCCTTTCATTTCTGATTCTAGTAAGTCTATGTCCTTTTGTAATTGTGCAACCTTTCTCTCACAATTTTCTATTAGGATTTCCATCAACCTCTTTGAGTTGTTAGTCAGTTCCTTCTCCCAATCAGCCAATAAATCAGCTTCCAAATCCTCATAGGTAGGGATGATTTGGGATCTTAGGCCCCTCTGTATCCTTTTTACCCTTATATACTGTTTTAGGGTGGCAGCATCCCACCATTGTGACAAGCAGTTCTTCTTTAGACTCTCCAACCTGATAAATTTATTCTTCATGCCCTCCTGTCTAGAGTTTTGACCACCTTGTGCAAGTGAGTTTAAAGGTCTGTTGCTAGATATGTTACTAAATAAATCCTCCACCTCCTTGTCTCTATTCAGTTTGTGACTAGAAAAAGAATTAATTGTGCCTTTCGGGCAGCCACCTATAATTCAAAAGGTTCAAGCTTCAGAAAGGATGGTATTACGTATAGGTGGGTAGGCGCCCCAAGGAAGAGTCACACCAACGGTATTAGGACGGTGTTGTAAGGTGTGGAGATCCACCACCTTCCACAGAAAGAAGCCAAGGCTAACAAGAACTAGAATTTAGTCCCCAGCACACGTCATTTGTAGATAAGGTTTTCAAGTTAGACTAAAACAACCAGTTCACAGTATATAACAGGGGTCTCCAACCTTTTCTGTAGTGAGAGCTACTTCTGAGCAGTGAAAATCATTGTGAGCTACTGAAGGCTAACAACTTGCGCATTTTTTCGATAGACCCCCCCACGCCCAGTGTCATTCACATTAAGCCTATTTTTTTCAGAGCCCTTACTGTGGTATGAAAAAAAGGGGCTACACTCCCTCTTTTAAAGCTACAGACAGCTGCAGGTTGTGCTACCTGAAGCAAAAGCTTGTCTTGCTTGGTTGCATTCCTGAAAAGTGTATTCCGAATTGTTCACACCACACACACTACAACAGTTAAATCTGAACATATATTTCTTACCAAATGTGAATTATTGAAGTCTAGCTTAGATGTGCAGTCACTTGTTTTCAAAAAAGAGACTCCTTTTATTATGAACAACTTCAATTATTTCCACTTCACCACATACTCTTTTTTTTATTACAGTTTTGAAATGTCCCATCCTGTTTCAGATTTAAATAATTTTTAACTAGTTTGATTCATTATGATTAGGGGTTTTATTCATACTATGTGAGGAATTAAAATTTATTTTTCTTTATGCAGAATACATGTTTTTCAACATAATACATGGCCCAATCAAGTGGAAGCTTAACTGAGTTTGTTAAAAAAAATACAATTACAACACTCACAGATGCTCTGGGTCCTGGGCCAATAGGAAGGTTTCCAGATCTATATGTGGCTATTCTGTTTAGGCAGGTGGGTACCCTCCCCTAGCTTTCTTCACAAACAAGATAACTTCTGAGATAAATGCTATTTATATGGAGTAAAAGAGTCTGAAACACTACTTTATTTGAATGATTAGCAGAGTTTCACACGTTTATTTTTTTGTTGAGAAAGCATTTAATGTGCAAGTAAAATCCACCTTACCAATGCAGCTAGGCAGGCCAGAGGCTCAGAATGCATCTGTAAAACGTTGCATTGTAAAACAACTTTGGGACCCAATTCTTCATGTAAGTGTGTGAAACACCCGTTATTATTGAGCTGCTTTTATTGAATGAAAAGTAAGACTTGCTATTTTCAGGGTTATATTGGTGCCGGAGCACTCTTAACAGAAAAGCTACGTTCTCAAGAAGCAGTTAAACTCCAAACTGAGGATTATTTGCAGTAATGGTAGTGTGCTGCTGCTGGGTTAAATAGTGAAAACACACATCACTATCCCTGAATATTAAATTTAAACACATTTATAATTTGGACGAGCTTGCCTGTGCTCTGTCAATGACTTGTTCAAAGAGGGTATGAAAGAGTTGAAACTAGTTCAGAAATTCAAAGCTGTTCTAAAGAGTGGAGCAATTTACATTTGTCTTAGGAGTGCAGACGGGGAGAGCTTTCTTTATGTTGTGCCTTCAGTAAAGGAAACTGACACTTTACAAAACCCTGCTTATCTGGATGTAAAAACCAGAGCTGGAAAGCGGGAAAAAAATAAATTATCAATTGTGTCTGTTAGCTTGGAAGCAGCCAAAATCACGGCTATCAGGCTGTGTTGCTGAAGGCTTCCGTTGGGCCTCTTTCGCACTTAAATCCCCAGAAATGTATTTAGTATAGTGACAATATATTTAGCATTGATAGTTCAGGAGCAGATCGAGCAAGACGGGCGGGCGCAGACTTTTTATATATTAAAGACAAGACCCAGTCCTTCAATCAACTGTGGCAGAAGAGCGGCTGAAGTATGCTTACAGTACAGACGGCGCACATTGCAGATCCATGCCGGAGAACAGAGCATTGTGAGGTTAAAGGCCAGGCCAGTGCTTACCGATTGATGCGCAGCTCCAATATAATGTGCCAGCAGAAAAAAAAGCAGGTGGTGCGGGTTCATAGCAGTCCAATACTGCTAGTTGCTAGCACCACCTGCTTTCCCAGGACATGCTGCGCCGCTCCGGCCCACCTGCTGCTTTGCACCGTCACATGTCGTGCAGGATGAAAAGCGCGGTGCCAGGCAGTGAAAGGCAGGTGGTGTGGAGGCTGAGTTCTGCAACAGCGTCATCATCTTTGGTCTGCCCCGCCCCAGCTAAGCTCAGTTTGGCCAATCTGAGCTGTTGGGTTTGGTGAGGGCAGGCAACGGCTGTGAAAAAAGGCCTAAAAGAAATAAATGAGCATGACAGGCTACAAAATGTAGAATCACGGCGCGAGCTACTCACAGGGGTCCAGTGAGCTACCGGTAGCTCGCGATCGACCAGTTGGAGACCCCTGGTATATAACAAATGAAGACACAGTGTGGTAAGGTATGGTATAATATGGTAAAGGATAGTATGGTACGGTGTGGTATGGTATGGTACGGTATGGTATAACAAGGTAAATGATGGTATGGTACGGTGTGGTATGGTACGGTACGTATGGTATAACAAGGTAAATGATGGTATGGTACGGTGTGGTATGGTATGGTACGGTATGGTATAACAAGGTAAATTATGGTATGGTATGGTGTGGTATAGCATGGTACGGTAGGATATAACATGGTAAAGGATGTTATGGTACCGTGTGGTGTGGTATGGTATGGTATGGTCTGGTATAACATGGTAAAGGATGGTATGGTACGACGTGGTATGGTATGGTAAAGGATGGTGTGGTATGGTGTGGTGTGGTATGGTATGGTACAGTATGGTATAATATGGTAAAGGATGGTATGGTGTGGTTGGTATGGTACGATATGGTATAACATGGTAAAGGATTGTATGGTACAGTGTGGTATGGTATGGTACGGTATGGTATAACATGGTAAAGGATGGTATGGTACGGTGTGGTATGATATGGTAAAGGATGGTATGGTACGTTGTGGTATGGTATGGTATGGTGGAGTGGAGTGGTGTGGCTCACTGGTTAGAGGCGGCAGACTCGAGAGCAGAGGACAGCCCGGGACCAGGGTTCAATTCCCGACGCGGCAGGGTCGTGGACCAGGGTCAGCGGACTCGATAATTCTCGCCTTGGTGCCAACTCTAACCAGGGATCATACTCGGCAACTCTGGGCATTAGCTTGCCTCATCTCCACAACGGCCCCCCACATACGCCGGGGATGCCTGGTTTCACCTTGGAGATACCCAGTAGGGACCATCTCACAGGGAAAGCCAGGACGGGTTTCCCAGCGGTCTACTGCGCAGAGATACTCCTTTGGGAGTCGATTCTAACACATTACAAACCCACAATTAATGAATTAATTAATGGTATGGTACAGTATGGAATAACATGGTATGGTGCGGTATGGTATGGTAAAGGATGGTATGGTACAGTGTTTGTATGGTACAGGATGGTATGGTATAATATGGCACAGGATGGTATGGTATGGTTGATAAGGAAGAGGTTGGTATGGTACAGTGCAGGATCTTATAGTACAGTTCGGCATGGTATTTTATGGTAAAGGATGGTATGGTATGGTATCAGCATTTGCATAACCCATTACTACCCTTTGCAAGCCTCCTAGGACTCTGGGCTGCCCAAGGGAGGGACAATCTTGGCTTTCTCATTTAACAAAATGACGGTCATTGAGTATTAATTTTTGTCTGCGCACATCAGGTTCAGGCCTGCCCCGTGTAGTGCTTAGAGACGACGCCTTGTGGCCTCTGTTTGCCCTGGTTACTTCTGAGTTTGCAGGGAGTCTGCAGTGTGCCAGAGTGAACATTGTGATTACTGCTTCTCTTCTTCAAGGAGAATGAATAGTTGTCTGTTGTCGGCAGGTTGTGCTGTGGTGTTAGTGGTCATCTTATTACATTGGTAGTAGATTGTGTGTGAGAGTGTGGGTGACTGTTGCTCTCTGTTGTATGTGTATGTGTTGGGGTTTGTGAGGGATGTATTTACTTTCAATAGTATCTCTGTGTAAGTGTATGGTATTGGTGGGGTGTAGTGTGTATGAGGGTAGGTGGGTCAGTCCTGTGTAGTGCTTAGTGATGGCTTCTAGTGACCTCTGTTTGCCCTGATTGCTTCTGAGTTTGCAGGGAGTCTGCAGTTTGCCTGTGTAAACCATATGATCACTGCTTCCCTTATTCCAGAAGGATGGAGGGCTGTCTGTTGTCGGCAGGCTGTGCTGGGGTGTTCGTGGTCATCTTATTGCATTGGCTGTGCATTGTATGTGAGGTTGTGTGTTGACTGTTCTCTGTTGTATGTGTAAGTGTTGGGTAGTGTGAGTGATGCATTTACTTTCAGTAGCATCTCTGTGTAACTGTATGGTCTTGGTGGGGTTTGGTGTGTATGAGGGTGTTCTTTAAAGGCTGTGTAGAGGCGTGTAGTTTATACAGTTCAGTGAACCTTTGCATTGCTGAAGCTCTAGGGAGTTTTCTACTTTTGTCTGATTGGACAAGAAAGACTACAAGACACATAGCTGCACACCTGGCCTCTTTTCCAGTGTCAGGATGCCCTACATGTGAGAGAGGAACCTCCTACGACTGGGAAGCAGCAGTGCAGCCTTCAGAAGGGTTGCACATGGGATGGCATGAGACATGGGCTAGGGGCTTGGCAAGGAGGTTTGAAGCCTCATGACACATACAAGGTGTGTAGGGAGATTACCTCCCTCCAGGTTATTACTGACAATGTATCTAGCCCTGGAATTTTGTGTGATATCCTGATGCATTCTGGTCGTTGTGGTCCTTTCTTGATTCTGTTGCACTCAGACTAACACACCTGACATCGATGAACTGTAGGGGAATAGTTCAGGTCCAGAGACAATGTCTGTAAGGCCCTTGAGACCGGTGCTCACCCTATGGGTTTGGCTTCAACATAAAGACCTTCCAGGGCAGGTGTGGTAGAGCTACTTGTGAGTGGAGGGGGTGTGGGCAGAGGACACTCCTGGAGTGGGGACTCTAGGGGGAAGCTGCAGCCAAGCAGAAGCAGTCTTTCCACCTTCTCTGGTGCCAACAAGAAAGGTTTCCTGATGCCACAAAAGGCCACAAAAGCTTCCAATTCTTTTTAAAAACAATGAATAAATAACTTGCACCTTGTGATGCTCATACTTTTCCAAAACATGTTCAGATTGATACGTTGATAGACTTTGCAACTTTTCACCTCCTACTTCTGCTGTCTCTGTGAATGGT
Organism: Lissotriton vulgaris; assembly: GCF_964263255.1. NCBI lineage: Eukaryota > Metazoa > Chordata > Amphibia > Caudata > Salamandridae > Lissotriton > Lissotriton vulgaris. Next base: position 80,250,360 of record NC_141699.1, read on the forward strand.
GGTTCTGTGAGGACTGTTTGCTCTATTGGTAAACATCCCCAAACAGCATCAAAGTTGTGTCCTTTTCAAAATTGAAAATTCCTGGTAGGAAAGATAAGTTAGTTGCAGCATCTCCTTTGAGGCCTTAATGAATTGACAGGCTCGTTAGGTATGTGACAGGAAGTTGAATACATGCATCAATCAGTCATTTTCTATATTGAATATAATATATTTAAGCAGGTGGAAATGCCAGAATAATTTCTAGTTTCATACTGTATAAATGGAAACAACATAACTTGACCTGAAACTATTGCTGAGCACCAGCTTTAGAATAGAGAGGGCCGGACTGTAAAACAAAGGCAGCTGGGTCTGACTGGACTGCAGCTGACCTCGAATAGAGTGGGTTAATGTTATTATTATTATTAGAACATTGGAATGTTGGGAGCTTCATTGAAAACAATGGAGTGCTCTGGGCTTATAATGGCTGGTAGAAGCCTGGAGCTCCAACGTTCCAATGTTTCTTTGTTCACAGCTCTGACTGTGAACAAAGGCTTCAGGGAGCCTGAGGGGATTTCAATCCCCTCCCGCTCCCAAAAGGCTTTGTTTTATTTGTTAGAACATTCTGCCCTCTAGTGGCAGAATGTTCTAATAGCCTTTTAACCCTTCGTAGCAGGGCTTTACCAGCAATTGAAGTTCCGCTGCTTTGTTAAAGTCCCTCGCCGAACGCTGCAGCGGGCCTTCAATAGCCGGTATAGCCCGCTACGGCTGGCTATAAGGTTCTGTTATTAATTAACATTTGTTAAGCGCATAGCTACCCGCAGGCATCCCAGCACTAGTGACAGCGAGCAGATAGAGTTAGGGGATTTAGGACATATTCTGGAAAAGGCAGGTCTTCAATTGTTTACGAAAAGAAAGATGGTGGGCCGTTGAACGAAGATGAATGGGAAGGGTGTTCAATAATCTAGAGGCGTTGTTTGAGAAAGGGCATCACAGCCTAGCCTCATGTGAAAACAGCCCCCTAGCCTGCAGTCCACCGGGAAAATGCTTGAGCGGCAGAACGGCCAGTTCAGCCGTGCAACAGGTTCCTTTGCTGGACCTTTCGTCCTGTGGTCTCTGACCCACAGAGCCAAGCAGTCCGACAACTGTAAAAACTGCCCTCAGAACCCGCCCAACCCTGCTGGGAGGGCAGATATCAAAAGCTTCCCTCTCATGTGTCCTTGATGTGTTATCTCCCCTGGGCTTGGGTGTAATTTCATACACGGCAGAGTAATTTTGGTAATTCTGCGTTACCCAGCCACCGTCAAAATCAATCTCCAGGAAGGAATGAAAGACGTCGCGGAATGGATGAAGCTCAGCCATCTGAAACTGAACTCAGACAAGACGGAGGTCCTCATCCTCGAACCATCCCCATCCGCCTGGGCCAACTCCTGGTGGCCCACAGCATTGGGCACCGCACTGACACCCACGGACCACGCACGCAACCTGGGATTCACCCTGGACTCCTCTCTCACGATGACCAAGCAAGTCAACGCCATCTCTTCCTCATGCTTCAACACCCTGCGCATGCTCCGAAGGATCTTCAGGTGGATCCCCACAGAGACCAGAAAGACGGTCACCCAGGCCCTCGTCACCAGCAGACTGGACTACGGGAACTCCCTATACGCCGGAACCACAGCCAAACTTCAGAAAAGACTCCAGCGCATCCAGAACGCATCCGCACGACTCATCCTCAGCATCCCTCGCCACAGCCACATATCTGCCCACCTGAAAGACCTGCACTGGCTGCCCATCAGCAAAATAATCACGTTCAGACTCCTCACCCACGCACACAAAGCGCTCCACAACATGGGCCCTGAATACCTCAACAACCGCCTCACGTTCTACACTCCAACCCGCCAGCTCCGCTCCGCTAACCTCGCCCTCGCCACCGTCCCACGGATTCATAGAACCACCACCGGAGAAAGATCCTTCTCCTATCTGGCTGCCAAGACATGGAACTCCCTCCCGCTCACCTACGACTGACCCAGGACCATCTCACCTTCAGGAAGCACCTCAGTCAAGACCTGGCTGTTCGAGCAGTAGCAACCCCCCCCCCCCCCCCCCCCCTCAGCGCCTTGAGACCCTAACGGGTGAGTAGCGCTCTCTATAAATGTTCTGATTGATTGATTGACTCTGACACAGAATTGTTCATAATAACACAGTCACCCTGCATGCAAAATTAAGAGTAACTTAAGGGGTTAAAATCCAATTGCAAAAGGCCATTAGTGAGCCTTAGCAGGTGCACGTGCTGCTGTTATGTTCTGCGGCACTTACAGCTATTTTCTTAGTGCAAAATGCATCCTTGAACCTATTTTTGATGCAACGGTCCATTTAGCGCTAAGAAACTATGACTAAATTCTGCGAATAAATTGGGGGTAAATCCTTCCCCACGTGCACATTTTGCAAGCAGCTGCTCATGCTCGTTAGTCATATTCTGTTGCATTTAGCATTCATTCTTAGCATTAAATACATCCCCAGGTCTATTTTGGATGAGAGGGGGCATTTTTGCACTTTGAAAATAGCACTAAATGCAGAATTCTTCTTCTTGCATGATCTTGTGGCTTTTTGGGTAATCCCATGTGACTCGGCTGCACAGAATTACCTGAGTTATGACCACCACTAATGTTGATTCTATTTGAGATGATTACCTTCTGAATGACAGTTTTCCAAATATTTTGGGCTAACCCTGTGTGTACTATGGGTGTAGGATCCCTCTCTGAGATCCATGCAGTCATTCATAGCAAGATTTTGGGCCCGATTTATATGATGGAGGGATGGGTACTCCATCACAATGGCAGCGGAATTCCTTTCCTTCCAACATAGTGGTCTACCCACCAGATTTATATGCTGGCATACCTAGGGTGACCCGATTTGGAGAACCAAAAATCGGGACCGGACAGGCATAAAAGTAGGGCTAAAGCCGCTAATCTTACTTCTATACCTGGCCTTTCCCAGTTAGTCTAGTAATTATCTATCTATCTATCTATCTATCTATCTATCTATCTATCTATCTATCTATCTATCTATCTATCTATCTATCTATCTATCTATCTATCTATCTATCTATCTATCTAT